>NC_142574.1:10080000-11330000 GCF_041283825.1 Pyrus communis | reverse complement strand
TCCAGCCAAACACTACACCTTGCCGTGCCTATCCTCCATCCAATTCCATAATCCCTGATCCTAAAACACATCCCAACCATCCCATCCACCTTTGTGCCGTAGTAAGGAGAAAGAAGGAAAGACTCTTGGATGCTCAAGCTTCGTCGTTGGTGCATTCTAGGTGTAATTTGTTTTATGATTTCAATGTTTAATTTATTTTCCTTTCATTTTGCTATGAACATGAGTGGCTAAACCCCTATTGGTTAGGGGTGATTTCGAAGCCATAACTATGTGTGCAAGTTGATTTGATAAATTCCAGTTATGAGTTCTTGAATCGTGAATGCAATTGGCTTAACTGTGCGAGTAATAACGTATTTGTGTTTGTTAATTAGGGGTCGACACTTAATTGGCTTGCATGAATATGATGCTAGAATATAAGTTTGTTTCACATAATTGTCACACACTTATATTCACAAGTAGTGAAGGTTGCTAGTCACAATCGCGTTAAGTTCAATTCCTAGCATAAGTGTCATGATGTCATAGTCACAAGTGCTTTGTCAATGCTTATAGTTTTCATTGAACGTAATGATCTTTGATTGTATCTTTATTATGATGTCATGTAAGGAACTTTTGAAGAATGCTTTGGGTTGTCGTATGATGTCATCCAATTCAATAACACAAGGAAAACTTGAGAATTAACTAGTGATGTCACGGTTAATTTGGGGCATTGTCATTCATAATTCTATGAAGGAATAACTGGAAATCGAGTCATTTGCATACTTGTCATGTGTGGAGAAAGAACCCCTAACTAGTCCATCATCCATTAAAAACCCCAAAAATGTTTCAAAATCAGTTTTACTTTGCAATCTGTTTTCTCAACTTTAATTTCGTCCAAATCAAATCCCCCTTTACTTTGAAGTCTCAATTTAGTTAGAAATTGTTTTGGTTCATGTTTTTAAGTGTTTTGAGTCAAGTTTTCAACCAATTTCGTCCAAATTAGTGTAGGTGCTCAAAACTGCCCAGAAAGTGGTTTTTAGGCAGTTTTGAGTCTTCTAGTTGCTGTTTTGAGTTTTTGTTTTGTTTTAGTGTTTTAACTTTGGTTTTTCATTCTTTGAGTCCAAATTAGTGTTTTTAATTTTGTTTTGGAGTCCTTAGGTCAGTTTTCAAGAGTTTAGCAATCCCTCCTAATCCCCGGTTTTGAACGATCCCTACTTACATACTTTGCTACAATTGTCAGAAGAGGGTTTAATTTGTGTGCTTAATATATTTCGCATCAAATTTTTGGCGCCGTTGCCGGGGATTAGCAACTTTGCTAATCCCTTGGATTGTTTTATTTTCGTTTGTTTTTATTTTATTCCAGATTCTTAATCTTGTTTTGTTTCTTGTTTTAGGTACTAATTTATGACTCGGAGTTCTCATCCGATTCGTGAACATATCCTGGAGTGATTGGGTTCTTCGTCCGGCTGTACGACGTTAAAGCAAGCGCTACTTGGGAGGCAACCCATGCATTCAACAAAGGAAGACCTAGAAAGCACTCCAATTCCAGATTTGCGTTCCTAAACTCTTCTCTTTGTTGCTATTTCGTTTCTGCCATGTTAGGTTGTTTAGTTGTTGTTTTGTTTGTTTGTTTGTTAATTGTGTGAGTCTATGCTTGAAACATTGAGGACAATGTTTGATTTAAGTGTGGGGGGGGTAAACAAGTGTTTTTGTATGATTTTACATGATTTTCGTGGGATTTTATCACCTATCACTTATAATGTTGTTTCTCACTATTTTTAAGTGTTTTTAGTGTGTTTTGAAGTGTTTTTATGTGTTTGGATCAGAAAATCCGAAAATTTACAAAAAAAAATTGCAAAAGAGTTTTGAAAAACCCCAAAAAGAGTTGTTTTAAAGTTGTTTTTGTGTGTTTGTTTGGGTCTTAGGTCACCTTCCAACACTATGATGAGGATTTGGTTTTAAATTACATGACTATTAAAGAATGTTGTAAACATGGCTGGAAGTTGATTTATGCTTTGGTTTATGCTTGGTTATGGTTATAGCTTATGAATTCACATATTACAAAGAGAAAATCTGTTTTTGTAACATGCTTAAACGAAGGAACTTAAACTAAAGCTACATCCTTGTGAGACTTGAGCCTATAACGTTCTTTGGAGAGTATAAATCTGTGATTTCTTGTTTTCTAAAGTCGTTGCATGATCTCATCATTATTTGCTTGGTTGCTACTTGGAATGCATTTCATTGTAGTTCCAAATACTAGAACTCATGCCCAATTCATTCAAAGCATGATATTGATTGCATAACATACAATAAGATGAAGTTGTTAGTCAAGCCAAAGCCAAAAAGCCTATCCCTTTTCACATGTATTGTAGGATTACACCTTTTGAGCCTTTTCAAGCTTATTTTCTTTGTTAACCACATTATCCTCACCTAGCCTAGATTAGGACTTTCCATACCCTTGTTCTTAAAGGATAGTGAAGCATGACTTAGAATGAACTCCTTTTGATCAATATATTGCAGAAAATAAGTGTGGGGGAAGATAATAGGGCACGGCCAAAGAATGAAATAAAGAAAAAAGAAAAAAATTCGTGGAAAAATAAAAAAGGAAAATAGAAAAGAGTTGAAAAGAAAGAAAAAGAGTTGAAAAATAAGTGAGAATGATCTCACAAGTATTGGTTATTAAAGGAAGGGTCCAAAAGAGTGAATTTGACCCTAGTTGTTGCATGAATCTTCCCTTGTGTTTAAAAGTTGATTTCTGCCATTAAAAGTGAGTTTAAGTGTCAATTTCATTACTTTGCTTCCTATTACTTTAAGAACCTTTGTTTTACTTTACCTTTCTTTGTTAAACCATTACCCTTAGCCCCGTTACAACCCTCAACTTCTATCTTGATGTTATGTGTTCAATTTGTGGAGTTTGAATTTGGTATGAGCATATGGAATCACTGGTCCTCATTCTAAGTTGCAGCATTCCATTCATGAGATCATATTCATGTCATTGTCATAAATCCAGAAAATGCTTTCTTTGATATAACATATGTGAGTGTTAGAATTCATATTTTCATCAATCTCCTCACATATACCTAGTGTAGGGTGTGGAGTTAGAAAATCTGTGTGAAAATTGAGTGCATTCTAGTAAGGAATTGAGGGAATTCTCTAAGGCATGTTACTACATTCAAAATGTTGTTTTAATTGATTAAATGTGAAATAATAAGTGGTAACTTTGATTAAGTGTTTGTTGAAGTGTAAAGTAAGCTAAATGTCGTGGGAATGATGTTCTATATTGTGTCATGTTCGTTTGAAATCCCTGAGATACATGTTGGAAGGTTTAAAATGTGTTTTGGTTTGTTTTTAGTTTCTTTCGTTTTGTTTTGCTCGAGGACTAGCAAAAGCTAAGTGTGGGGGAATTTGATAGGAGCATATTTATGCGACTTAATTGGCTTGTTCTCATGCATTTACGTTGTGTTTCTTTAGTTATTTTAGTCCTTTATGCCATTTTCGTGTGTTTCTAGGTTCATATGGCTAAGGAAGCAAAAAGAAGCAATTTGGAGCATTCTAGAGCATTTTTGGGCCAAGATTGGATAGTGCAAGCATGGAGGCATGAGGATGGACGAATTTGAAGGCTTGAATTCAGTTAGGGAGCTGCAAGGGGGCCTAAAAACCTTATTTCTAGAAGGCTTTATCTATTCACACATGGTGCCTAATTCCTACCTTGTCCTAGCCGTCCTACCTTGTCTCTTAGCCGTCCTACCTTGTCTCCTAGCCGTCCTAGCTTGTCACTAGCCGTCCTAGCTTGTCTCCTAGCCATCCTAGCTTGTCTCCTAGCCGTCCTAGCTTGTCACTAGCCGTCCTACCTTGTCTCCTAGCCGTCCTAGCTTGTCTCCTAGCCGTCCTAGCTTGTCACTAGCCGTCCTACCTTGTCACTAGCCGTCCTACCTTGTCTCCTAGCCGTCCTAGCTTGTCACTAGCCGTCCTAGCTTGTCACTAGCCGTCCTACCTTGTCACTAGCCGTCCTACCTTGTCTCCTAGCTGTCCTACCTTGTCTCCTAGCCGTCCTACCTTGTCACTAGCCGTCCTACCTTGTCTCCTAGCCGTCCTACCTTGTCTCCTAGCCGTCCTAGCTTGTCACTAGCCGTCCTAGCTTGTCTCCTAGCCGTCCTAGCTTGTCTCCTAGCCGTCCTAGCTTGTCACTAGCCGTCCTACCTTGTCCAAGCTACACACATATATCCTTTAAGTGTTTCATGTATAGAATTTCTGGTACAAAAAACCTTTTGGTTTCAACTAAGTTCAAAACCTTTCCTAGCCCTATAAATAAGGCTTTGCAGCAAGGCACTAAGGGGATCACTCATTCACCCAATTTTCGTCCATTCATCTAGCCACACCACTCTACACATCCTAAAATCCTAGAAACACAATTCCAGCCAAACACTACACCTTGCCGTGCCTATCCTCCATCCAATTCCATAATCCCTGATCCTAAAACACATCCCAACCATCCCATCCACCTTTGTGCCGTAGTAAGGAGAAAGAAGGAAAGACTCTTGGATGCTCAAGCTTCGTCGTTGGTGCATTCTAGGTGTAATTTGTTTTATGATTTCAATGTTTAATTTATTTTCCTTTCATTTTGCTATGAACATGAGTGGCTAAACCCCTATTGGTTAGGGGTGATTTCGAAGCCATAACTATGTGTGCAAGTTGATTTGATAAATTCCAGTTATGAGTTCTTGAATCGTGAATGCAATTGGCTTAACTGTGCGAGTAATAACGTATTTGTGTTTGTTAATTAGGGGTCGACACTTAATTGGCTTGCATGAATATGATGCTAGAATATAAGTTTGTTTCACATAATTGTCACACACTTATATTCACAAGTAGTGAAGGTTGCTAGTCACAATCGCGTTAAGTTCAATTCCTAGCATAAGTGTCATGATGTCATAGTCACAAGTGCTTTGTCAATGCTTATAGTTTTCATTGAACGTAATGATCTTTGATTGTATCTTTATTATGATGTCATGTAAGGAACTTTTGAAGAATGCTTTGGGTTGTCGTATGATGTCATCCAATTCAATAACACAAGGAAAACTTGAGAATTAACTAGTGATGTCACGGTTAATTTGGGGCATTGTCATTCATAATTCTATGAAGGAATAACTGGAAATCGAGTCATTTGCATACTTGTCATGTGTGGAGAAAGAACCCCTAACTAGTCCATCATCCATTAAAAACCCCAAAAATGTTTCAAAATCAGTTTTACTTTGCAATCTGTTTTCTCAACTTTAATTTCGTCCAAATCAAATCCCCCTTTACTTTGAAGTCTCAATTTAGTTAGAAATTGTTTTGGTTCATGTTTTTAAGTGTTTTGAGTCAAGTTTTCAACCAATTTCGTCCAAATTAGTGTAGGTGCTCAAAACTGCCCAGAAAGTGGTTTTTAGGCAGTTTTGAGTCTTCTAGTTGCTGTTTTGAGTTTTTGTTTTGTTTTAGTGTTTTAACTTTGGTTTTTCATTCTTTGAGTCCAAATTAGTGTTTTTAATTTTGTTTTGGAGTCCTTAGGTCAGTTTTCAAGAGTTTAGCAATCCCTCCTAATCCCCGGTTTTGAACGATCCCTACTTACATACTTTGCTACAATTGTCAGAAGAGGGTTTAATTTGTGTGCTTAATATATTTCGCATCACAGCTAGCAAGATATAAGTGAAACCAAAAGATGGAGGGAAGGGGCCCATGAAATCAATACCCCACACATCAAAAATTTCCACAAATGAGAGAGATTGTTGTGGCATTTGGTCCTTAGGCCCTATGTTACCTGTTCTTTGACACTTATCGCATGTTAAACAAAACATTTTAGCATCTTTAAAGAGATTAGGCCAATAAAATCCAGATTGTAACACCTTTAGGGCTGTCCTTTGGGTGCCAAAATGTCCCCCACATGCATAAGTATGGCAGAATGTAAGAATGGAATTAAATTCAGATTCGGGCACACATCTACGCATAATCTGATCTGGGCAGAATTTCCATAAATATGGATCATCCCAAACATAAAAACGTGCATCATGAACAAGTTTATCACGTTGGAACTTGTTTAGGGTACTAGGAACTTGCTTAGACACCAAGAAATTGACCAAATCGGCATACCAAGGGGTTCTTACCTCAATGGACAGAAGTTGCTCATCCGGAAACGTTTCTAAAATGGGGGTGGACTCTTCCTCACGCACCATTCTACTTAGGTGGTCAGCCACCACGTTTTCACACCCTTTCTTGTCTCGGATTTCAAGATCGAACTCTTGAAGTAGGAGCATCCAACGAATGAGTCTTGGCTTAGCCTCCTTTTTGGTGAGAAGATACTTCAAGGCTGCATGGTCAGTGAAAACAATTACTTTAGTACCAAGAAGATATGATCTAAACTTATCTAAAGCAAATACAACCGCCAAGAGTTCTTTTTCGGTTGTAGAATAATTCAATTGAGCATCATTTAAAGTGCGTGAAGCATAATAAATAACATGTGGCTGTTTATTTTTCCTTTGACCCAAAACAGCCCCAAGTGCATAATCCGATGCATCACACATCAATTCAAAGGGAATGGACCAATCCGGGGGAGTTATGATGGGTGTCGTGGTGAGTAAGTCTTTTAGATGCTTGAATGCCTTCTCACACGCCTCGTTGAACTCAAAAGACACATCCTTTTGGAGTAGGCGGCATAGGGGTTGTGCAATCTTGGAAAAGTCCTTGATAAATCGTCGATAGAATCCTGCATGGCCAAGAAAAGAACGGACCTCTCTAACCGACGTAGGAGAGGGTAAGTGACGTACAAGATCTATTTTAGACTTATCAACTTCAATTCCTTTTTCAGAGATGATATGACCCAAAACTATACCTTGTTTAACCATAAAATGACATTTTTCCCAATTCAAAACAAGGTTAGTTTCCATGCATCTTTTCAAGATTAAAGTGAGATTATGCAAACAAGCATCAAATGAGTCTCCAAACACACTAAAATCGTCCATAAATACTTCAATTATCTTTTCAACATAATCAGAGAAGATACTTACCATGCATCGTTGGAAAGTGGCCGGTGCATTGCATAAACCAAATGGCATACGACGATATGCAAAAGTACCAAATGGACAAGTAAAGGTGGCCTTTTCTTGATCATCCGGCGTTATGACAATTTGATTATAACCCGAATAACCATCAAGAAAGCAATAAAAAGAATGACCGGCTAACCTTTCAAGCATTTGATCAATGAATGGCAAAGGGAAGTGATCTTTCCTTGTTGCGGCATTTAGCTTTCTATAGTCAATGCACACCCTCCAACCGGTTTGAATGCGTGTAGGCACAAGTTCATCTTCTTCATTCTTCACCACAGTCACTCCGGATTTCTTTGGCACAACTTGAACCGGTGAAACCCAACGGCTATCCGAGATAGGATAGATCACCCCACAATCTAGAAGCTTGATAATCTCCTTTTTCACAACTTCCATCATTGGAGGGTTGAGCCGGCGTTGAGCCTCTCTGGTTGGTTTAGCCCCCTCCTCTAAAAGTATGCGATGCATGCAAGTTGTAGGACTAATACCCTTTATGTCGGCCAAGGTCCATCCTATGGCCGTCTTGTGCTCTTTCAACACCCGAATCAATTTCTCCTCCTCCATTGCTGTGAGGGATAAGGAAACTATGACAGGCAACGTCTCATTGTCTCCCAAATAGACATACTTCAAATGATCCGGCAATGGTTTAAGCTCAAGAATGGGTGCCTGAATCACTGAAGGTAACAACTTGTTAGTCGAAACAGGAATTGGACTCGGTTTTGGAGGCTTACCAAAGTGTTGTGGCAATGACTCAAGTGCAGCAACCATCTCGGCCTCATCTTCACTTCTAGGCACGGCAAAACCAGATTTTTGCCCAATTCCTTGTGCAATTGTTGTTTCAAGTGTATCCCTCTCCAAAGAATCGAGAAATTCCTGCGCCAAATCATCAATTATATCAATAGAAAAGCAAGAATGATCGTCCTTAGGAAATTTAATACTTTCAGAAAGATTGAAATCAATGACTTCCCCATCAAATTCCATCGTTAAAGTTCCTTTAAACACATCTATCTTGGTGCGGGCTGTTTTCATGAAGGGCCTCCCTAATAGAATCGGTAATGGGGTGGAATGGGGTGAATCCTCCATGTCAAGCACGTAGAAATCCGCTGGAAAAATCAAGTTATCAACCTGTACCAAAACATCTTCCAAAACACCCTTTGGATATGCATTAGAACGATCGGCTAATTGAATTATCACACCATCATTTTTAAGCTCACCTAAGTTCATAGATGCATAAATAGAGTATGGCATAACATTAATCGAAGCCCCTAAGTCTAACATGCATTGTTCAAACTTAGTATTACCAATAACGCACGGAATTGTAAAACTACCCGGATCTTTGCATTTAGGGGGTAATTTCCTTTGTAACACAGCAGAGACATTTTCACTTACCTGGACCACCTCCTTGTTTGAAATCCTCTTCCTCGTTGTGCAAAGCTCTTTTAAGAACTTGGCATACTTAGGGACTTGCTTGATTGCATCAAGGAGCGGAATGTTAACTTGAACTTTCCTAAAGGTTTCCAAAATGTCCTTTTCACTCTCCTCCTTCTTTGATTGCCTAAACCTGCTAGGAAAGGGCACGTTTAGTGGAATGGAACTTGACAAAGTCGAATTTGGACTTACCTTAGGCATATTGGACGGTTTTGGCACAATAGGGGGCTGCGGCAAAGATTCTTTCACCCTTGCCGTGGCCTTTATTCCTTGTTCCTCCTCTTCTTGCAGCAACACGTCCTCTTCTTGACTTGTTTTGGACGTGCTTGGGGTGGTTTCGACCTCCTTACCACTTCTCAACATGATTGCCTTGGCAGATTCGAATCCTCCCCTTGGATTGACAACGGTTGAGCTAGGGAGCTTGCCTTTGTCTCGGAATTGTCCTACAAATTCCGCAATCTGCCCAATTTGTTTCTCCAAGTGATCCACCCTTTTGTCTTGGTTTTGCATGGCTTTGGTTTGATCCTCTTGCCCCTGAGACAAATTGGTAAGTAATTTAAGAAGTGTTTCATTGCCCAACGACGTACCTTGATTGTTTTGGGCAGGTTGTGCTTGGTTTGGATTGGGGCCGAATGGCTTGGTGTAGAACCCCGGGGGTTGTTGTCTAAAGCCTCCTTGTTGTTGAGGTTGTTGAGGTTCCCTCCACTTGAAGTTTGGATGGTCTCTCCAACCCGGATTGTATGTGTTGGAATATGGATCATTCCTTGGTTGATTGTGGTTCGGAAATCCCATGGCATTTGCACTCTCCCATCCCCCATTCTCAATCAATTGAGGGCATTTTTCCGAAGGGTGTCCTTGGATAGAACATACACCACATACAATCGGTCCTTGTATCTTCATTCCTTCGGCCATCTGAGACACAATAGAAGTAAGATTAGCTATCTGAGATTGAATATCGGATTGAGAACTTACCTCATTCAAGTGTTGCCGTGGGGGGTCCCTTTGCCCAAGTCCTTCATATTGTTGTGCATTTAGAGCACGGTTTGCAATTAGGGTCTTGGCCGACATAGGAGTTTTGTCCACCAATGCACCTCCCGCCGAAGCATCGAGCATTTGCCTTTCAATGGGAAGAAGGCCCTCATAGAAATATTGAAGGAGAAGCTCCTCCTTCATTTGATGTTGAGGACACGATGCAACAAGGGCTTTAAAACGCTCGTAGTATGCCGGAAAAGATTCTCCTTGACTTTGTTGGATTCCGCTAATTTTCTTCCTCAAGAGAATGACTCTTGAAGTAGGGAAGAACTTCTCCAAGAACGCTCTCTTCATGCTCTCCCAAGAAGTAACGGTCCCGGGTGCCAATTCATAAAGCCAATCCTTAGCCTTTTCCACAAGAGAGAATGGAAAAGCTTTCATCATTAGAATGTTCCCATCGACATTTATGGGTGTCATGCTCGAACAAACAACCTCGAACTCCTTGAGATGCTTGTTGGGATCTTCCATGGAAAGCCCATGGTATTTCGGAATGTGGTGCAACAAGCTTGACTTCAACTCGAATTCATCGGTCTTGCCTTGGGCAGCCACGGGGTATTGAATGCATAATGGTGCGGCATTGGCCAACCCCGAGGCCGAAAGCTCTTTAATGGTCCGATTGTCTGCTGCCATAACTTCTTCTTCCACACTTTCAAACTCAGATTCGGCCTCTGAACTTGAACTAGGTTCACTAGGTTCGGGATGCCTCCTCTTTCTTCTCAAATCACGTTCAAAATCGTCGTTAAAGTCCAAGATATGTGCATGCACAGTTTGAGAACTCCGCGTCATGCACTAGTACCTAAACCAAGAAAACAAAACAAAATGAGAAAACTAGGTAAATTACACTAAAAACATACGGCAAAAACACAAGGGATTAGCAATTTTGCTAATCCCCGGCAACGGCGCCAAAATTTGATGCGAAAATAGTTAAACACACAAATTAACCCTATGGATGACAATTGTAGTAAATGAGCAAATAGGGATCGTTCTAGACCGGGGATTAACTAGGGATGCTAATCAATGTGAAATTGACTCAAAAGACTCAAAACAACACAAACACACTCAAATCTGCCTAAAAACCACTTTCTGGGCAGATTTGAGCACAAACACAAATTTGGACGAAATTAAGTAATAACTTGACTCAAGAACGTAAAAACACAATATAAAACACTAAACTAACTCAAAGAATGTAAAACTAAACACTTAAAACATTAAAACAAACCAAAAGACTCAAACATCACCCAAAACACTCAAAACTGCCTTAAAATCACTTTCTGGGCAGTTTTGAGCACTTTGGTGAATCTGGACGAAATTGGGAAATAAAATGAATCAAAACACTTAAAAGCACAAACTAAATTGATTTCTAACTAAATTGGACATTAGAGTAAAGGGGGATTAAGGTTTTGACAAAGTTAAATTAAATAAAACAAGTTAATAAACTAGGCAGATTGTATAAACGGATTTGAGAAACAAGATGATGGATGGATTAGTTAGAGGTCCATTCTCCACACATGACACATTTATATATGAATCGATTCTCCAATTGCTTTTCATTATCTATGATGCTCAACACCCCAAGTTAACCGTGATGCACTAATTAACTCTCAAATTTTCCTTATGTTATTGAATTGGATGATGCATGCGACAATTCAAATCATTCTCCAATGGTTCTCAACATGAATGCATAGAAGAGATACAATGAGAGATCATTATGCTCTATGAGAATTATAAGTGTTGACGAGGCAATTGTAACTATGAATGCATGATACTTTTGCCAAGAATTCAATTAACGCGGTTGTGACTAGCAACCTTCACTACTCATGTTTATAAACTTGTGACGATTAGGTGAAACTCGTTTATAAACTAGCATCGAGTTTATGCATGAAGACTAAGTATGCATCCCTAATCAACATACAAAAACAAGTTTTTAATAAACATGATAATTGAATTACAATCACAACTTAACAAATCACAATTGGAAGAAATCAATTCATATTTCAAACATGTTCATGGCTTCAAACTTTCCCCTAACTAATTAGGGGTTTAGCCACTCATGATTACAACAAACTTAGAGAGTAATAACAAAGTAAACATTGAAAACAAGAATCGAAGTACACCTAAAAATTCCAACAACTCAATCTTGAATTGTATGAACGTTTAGGCCTCTTCTCCTCTAGTTGCTGCGGCACAAGGGGTTTTGGTGAGTTTTGGGGGTTATGGATGATGTAGAATGATGTGTTTAGGGTAGGGATGGATGTAGGGGAAGGTAAGGAGTGTTTTTGGGCAGAAAATATGAAGAATGGTGAAGTATGGTAGTGCTAGAGAGAGGGGAGGAATTTCTGGCGTGAATGAATGTGTATGAGAGATGGTTTTCTGAAATGGAAGAGTGTGTTGTTTGTGGCTGCAATGCATGCTTATTTATAGGTGAAATGGGGGGAACATGATGACTAGGAATTAGGTGGAAAGCTGAAATGGTGATGGGAGATGCATGTGGCTGTTTGTGCATGTGATTAAAGGGTGGAAATGCATGTGCTTTGACAGAAATGAAAGGGAATGCACGGTTTTGGTTGATTTCTGGTGGTTGTGAGGTGGAAATCTAGGTGGAAATGGATGTGGATTAAAGCTATGTGAATGATTAAGGTGAATGTGCATGAGTGCATGTGAAATCTGCCAAGATGCATGTGTTATGAAGTGGATTTTCTGCAAAGGCAAGGTGAATGTGCATGTGATTAAATTAAAAGATGGAATGCATGTGAAAGGTTGGAGATTGAATGATTAAAGTGCATGTGGCTGATTTATGAAGGGGAAATGCAAAGGGGAAATCTGGAAATGGGATAGGAGCCACGGCATTGTGTGGTGTTTGTTTGAATGTTTGCAATGATGAAATGGATGGGAGTGGTTTGATGAATGAGTGGATGGAATGATGAAAGAATAAAAGGGAATGATGAAAGGGGAACAAGTGCATGTTAGCCACGGCAAGGAATGCATTTTCTGAATGAATGAAGGCAGGTTATGTGGAAGGGCTTGAACAAAGGTAGAAGCATGGCACAAAGGTGAATGGGTGATGTGTGAATGTGGTTGAATGATTAAAGTGTAAATGATTAATGAATGGTTCTTTGTTGATGGTGGAAATCTGAAATGATGAAGTGGAATGTGCATGTGCCTGCAATGATGGTGTTTTGCACGGCAATGATGGAGAAAGAATGTGTGGATGCATGGTTGTGTTGGTGATGAATGTGAACTCTTTGTTCTTCATTTTCATTCCTTTGGTCTTCAATTTCGTCCATCTACTTGGCTTTAAGCATATGCAATCCATTCCAATCTCTAATTTGCTCCAAAAGGCTCCGAAAGGCATCCTTTTGCATCCTTAGCCATATGAACCTATAAACACACGAAAATGACTTTAAACACTAAATTAAGTAAGAAAACACAACATAAATGCATAAGAACTAGCTAACTAAGGCGCATAAATATGCTTCTATCACAAACGCTACATCCCTGTGAGATTCGAGCCATTACTTTCTTTGGAGAGTTATTTTCTGTGATTCTTTGTTTTCTAAAGTTGTTGCATGATCTCATTATTCCTTGCTTGGTTGCTACTTAGAATGCAATTGTATCATGATAGAACTAAATGCTTGAACTTATATCCGTTTCATTCAAAGCATGATATTGATTGCATAACATACAATAAGATGAAGTTGTTAGTCAAGCCAAAGCCAAAAAGCCTATCCCTTTTCACATGTATTGTAGGATTACCCCTTTTGAGCCTTTTCAAGCTTATTTTCTTTGTTAACCCCTTGTTCTTAAAGGATAGTGAAACATGACTTAGAATGAACTCCTTTTGATCAATATACTGCAGAAAATAAGTGTGAGGGAAGATAATAGGGCACGGCCAAAGAATGAAATAAAGAAAAAAAAAATTGTTGAAAAGAAAAAAAAAAAAAAAAAAAAAAAAAAAAGAGTTGAAAAATAAGTGAGAATGATCTCACAAGCATTGGTTATTGAAGGAAGGGTCCAAAAGAGTGAATTTGACCCTAGTTGTTGCATGAATCTTCCCTTGTGTTTAAAAGTTGATTTCTGCCATTAAAAGTGAGTTTAAGTGTCAATTTCATTACTTCGCTTCCTATTACTTTAAGAACCTTTGTTTTACTTTACCTTTCTTTGTTAAACCATTACCCTTAGCCCCGTTACAACCCTCAACTTCTATCTTGATGTTATGTATTCAATATGTGGAGTTTGGAATTGATATGAGCTTATGGAATCACTGGTTCTCATTCTAAGTAGTAGCATTCCATTCATGAGATCATATTCATGTCATTATCGTAAATCCAGAAAATGCTTTCTTTGTTATAACATATGTGAGATGCTAGTCTTTCATGTTTACATCAATCTCTCACATATAACTAGTGTAGGGTGTGTAGTCAGAAAATCTGTGTGAAAATAGAGTGCATTCTAGTAAGGAATTGAGGAAATTCTTTAAGGCATGTTACTACATTCGAAATGTGTTTTAAATGCTTAAATGCGAACTAGTATGTGGTGACTATGAGTAAGAATGTACTTAAGTGTAAAGATGGCTAAAATCTATGGGAATAATGATTTTTAACATGTCATGTGCATTGGAAATCCCTGAGACGATTCTTGGAAGGTTTAGGTTGTGTTTTACTTGTTTAGTGTCGTTTTGTTTGTTTTGTTTTTTTTGTTTTGCTCGAGGACGAGCAAAAGATAAGTGTGGGGGAATTTGATAGGAGCATATTTAGGCGACTTACTTAGCTTGTTTTCGTGCATTTATATTGTTAATTCATAGTTGTTTTAGTAGTTTAAGTCATTTTCGTGTGTTTTTAGGTTCATATGGCTAAGGAAGCAAAAAGATGCATTTTGAAGCATTTTGGAGCAAATTAGAGATTGGAATGGATATCATATGCTTGGAGCCAAAAGGATGGACGAAATTGAAGGATTCCTAATCCATTGCAGCCACATGCACATTCAATCATTCACACCAAAACCTTGCACATGCTTTCCCATTTCATTATTCATTCACTTTGCAGCCACCATTCACTCTTTAATCCACATGCATTCATCATCATTCACCACACCTTGCAGCCACATGCATTCCCCTTTTATATTTCCAACCCACATGCACTTCCCCCTTTAATCATTCAAACATGCACTCCCTTTAATCACATGCATAAATCAGCCACATGCATCTCCCATCACCATATCAGATTTCCATCATATTCACATGCATTCCATCCTTTAAAACATTGCACATGCACTCCCATCCATTTCATCATTGCAGCCAACACATGCTTTCACATGCATTTTCAGATTGTCCCCTTGCACATGCAGCCACATATTCATTGCACATGCAATTCCAACCCACATGCATCCTTTAATCATTCAAACATGCAGCCACATTCCCTCCTAGCTGTCATGTTCCCCCCATTTCACCTATAAATAAGCATCCATTGCATTCATTCTCATTCACACTTCCATTTCAGAAATTCATCCATTGTACATACCACAAACACTTCCCCCTTTTGTGCCGTGAGTTTCCCTATTAATCCAAACACCACTCCCCAAACCATTCACACCATCAAACTATCCCTAGACCTTGTGCTACAACGAAGAGGAAGAGAAGAGTGCCTAAACGTTCATACAATTCAAGTTTGAGTTGTTGGAATGTTTAGGTGTTTCTTTGATTTCAATGTTTAAATTCAATACTCTTTGTTTTGTACGAATGAGGAATGGAAGAGAAGAGGACCTAAACGTTCATACAATTCAAGTTTGAGTTGTTGGAATGTTTAGGTGTTTCTTTGATTCTCTTTGTTTTGTACCATGAGGAACTAAACCCCCCTTGGTTAGGGGGTAATTCGAAATATATGTTTATGCTTGCATTTTGATTTGATTACTTCTAATTGCGTTTCATAAGTTGTGGATTCAATTTGTTTAACTGTTTGATTGATAACTTATTTATGTATGTTTATTGAGAGTGCACGCTTAATTTTCATGCATGAATGTGACGCTAGAATATAAGTGAGTTTCACCTAATAGTTACGAACTTATATTCACAAGTAGTGGAGGTTGCTTATAAACAATTGCGTTAAACGAATTCTTGGCATAAGTTTCATGCAATCATAGTAACGAATGCCCCGTCAACACTTATAATTTTCATAGAGCGTAATGATTCTTGCTTGTATCTCTATTATGCAATCATGTAGGGGACTTGTGGGGAATGTTTTGGGTTGTCGTATGCAATCATCCAATTCAATAACGTTAGGAAGATTTGAAGGTTAATTAGTGCATCACGGTTAACTTGGGGTGTTGAGAATTAATGATTTATTGAAATGCAATTGGAAATCGTTTTATTATGCTAAGTATAACATGTATGGAGATGAACCCCTTAGCTAGCCTTCCATCCATATTTTCATCACATTCATCTTTACTATCTGTTTTTACTTACAATATGTTCTTTTAATTTAAATTCGTCAAAACCAATCCCCCATTTATTTTAAAGTGTTAGATTAGTTAGAAATACATTAACCATGTGTTTATAAGTGTTTTGTTTCATTTTGTTACATAATTTCGTCCAAATTCACCAAAGTGCTCAAAACTGCCCAGAAAGTGATTTTAAGGCAGTTTTGAGTGTTTTGGGTGATGTTTGAGTCTTTTGGTTTGTTTTAATGTTTTAAGTGTTTAGTTTTACATTCTTTGAGTTAGTTTAGTGTTTTATATTGTGTTTTTACGTTCTTGAGTCAAGTTATTACTTAATTTCGTCCAAATTTGTGGTTTTGCTCAAATCTGCCCAGAAAGTGGTTTTTAGGCAGATTTGAGTGTGTTTGTGTTGTTTTGAGTCTTTTGGTTTGTCTTAGTGTTTTAAAGTTTAGTTTTGCATTCTTTGAGTCTAGTATAGTGTTTCATATTGTTATTTTACGTTTTTGAGTCAAATCCAAGTGGTTAACAATCCCTCCTAATCCCCGGTCCAGAACGATCCCTACTTATACATATACTACAATTTGACGAAAAGAGGGTTTAATTTGTGTGCGTATAATTCTCGCATCACTCAACTAAGTCCATGTTTGTCAAGTTAGTTTGTACTCATTCATCTACCTATTTCTTGAGTTTGTTTCACTGGGATATGATCAACCATATGATGTGTGGATTTGATCAAATGTCTCTAATCATGAACCTAGTTGTGATGTGCAACTTTGGTTCATAATCAAGATTATGTAATGTACAAGAAACTTTCATAAAACCAAATGGAATAACTCGGCAGGATGTGTGCTAAACACTCCCTTCATTCATTCACATATCTACCAAGATTATACATGATGTGTGTTCTAATCTTGGCTACACAACTTTGTGATTAATTCAAATGATGATCAAACATTAAAATCAACACACTAAGTCACCATTAAAACAGAAAATGAAACAAGAAATAGATGGACAAACTGAGCATTCAAACTTAATTACATGGCAAACTTTGCAAGGTTACATCGAATCCCTAGAGGAAGATTAGTTACACTTCATGTTTACAAAGGTTTAACATAAAAAATAAATAACATGAGTGAACATAAGATTAAGAAGGAGAAACCCTTGAAGCAAAACTGATGTTGAAGTCCTTGAAGAGTTCGTTGGTGTTGCTTCTCCAAATGTGGTGCGGATGAAGGTAGAATGGCTTGGTTGAATGGTTTCTACCCTTGGGACAGAAAATGGACAGAGAATGGAGTGAAATGGGAGAGGTTATGGGTGTGTAAATGGACTTAACGCCAAGGACAGTTTCTGTGAAAGGAAAAGAATGCCGAATGCAAAAATGGAATGGAGAGGGAGAATGAGTGTGGATGATAATCAGAAGTGGTGCAAGAAAGGTGTGTGTAATAGAATAATTCCGAGAGAGAAAATGAGTGAGTCTCCCTTAGTCAATTTTTGAATGTGGCTCTAACCTTCAGATTGGATCTCAATCTGCACAAGTGACATGGAATAGCATCAAATGAGCTGGAATTGAATGGGTTTCTGAGGTGTTGTTCTCACGGCATGGACAAGGTCTGCAAAGGTGTGGTTTGTTTAATCAAAATGCATGTGCCCTTGCTGCAACAAGTGAGTGGAATCTGCCAAGGTGAATTGTTTGTACAAATTCTGGAAGGGTGAAGAAAGCACACGGCATGGAATGATGGAATGAGTGAATTTCTGGAATAAATGATGCAAGGAATGGACATGATTGATAGGAGCATATTCATGCGACTTAAATAGCTTGTTCTCGTACATTTACGTTATGTTTCTTTAGTTATTTTAGTACTTTAAGCTATTTTCGTGTGTTTGTAGGTCCAAATGGCTAAAGGAGCAAAAATATGCATTTTGGAGACTTTTGGAGCACTTTTGGGCTAAGGACGGATAGCTTATGCTTGAAGCCAAAGTGTTGGACGAAATTGAAGTCCTAATTGGAGCCAAAGTGTTGGAACCTTGTTCTCTTTAGTTTTAGGACATTTAAACCTTTCCTAATCCCAATCATGCCATGCATAACACACATCCATTCTAACACATTGTCATTGCACATGCATTTCCTTCATTAGTTAACCCACATGCACTTATCACTTATCATCACCACATATCATATCACTTAATCACTTATCACTTATCATCACCACTTAATCACTTATCACTTATCATCACCACTTAACCACTTATCATATCATAACCACATATCATATCACTTATCACTTATCACTTAACATATCATCCACCTACTTCACCTACAACATCCACCTACTTCACCTACAACATCCACCTACTTCACCTACAACATCCACTTCACCTACAACATCCACCTACTTCACCTACAACATCCACCTACTTCACCTACAACATCCACCTACTTCACCTACAACATCCACCTACTTCACCTACAAATGACATAGCCATATGTTCCCTCCACTACTCCTATAAATACCCTTGCATTCATTCATTCAATGACATCTCATTTCATACACAACACACCATTTTTCCATTTCCCTTGTAATCCAAACACCATTTTTCCATTTCCCTATAAATCCAAACACCACTCCCCAAACCATTCACACCATCAAACTATCCTTAGACCTTGTGCTACAACAACGAGGAAGAGAAGAGTGCCTAAACGTTCATACAATTCAAGTTTAAGTTGTTGGAATGTTTAGGTGTTTCTTTGATTTCAATGTTTAAATTCAATTCTCTTTGTTTGTACGTATGAGGAATGGAAGAGAAGAGTGCCTAAACGTTCATACAATTCAAGTTTGAGTTGTTGGAATGTTTAGGTATTTCTTTGATTTCAAAGTTATAATAAACTAAACCCCCTTTAGCTAGGGGGTGATTCGAAATATATGTTTATGCTTGCATTTTGATTTGATTACTTCTAATTGCATTTCATAAGTTGTTGATTCAATTTGTTTAACCGTTTGATTGATAACTTATTTATGTATGTTTATTAAGAATGCGCGCTTAATTTTCATGCATGAATATGACGCTAGAATATAAGTGATTTTCACCTAATCGTTATGAACTTATATTCACAAGTAGTGGAGGTTGCTTATAAACAATCGCGTTAAATGAATTCTTGGCACGAGTTTCATGCTCATCATAGTAACGAATGCCTCGTCAACACTTATAGTTTTCATAATGCTTAATGATCTTTGATTGTATCTTTATTGTGCTGTTCACGTAAAGGACTTTTGGAGAATGTTGTGAATTGCGTTGCGCTAACCCATCCAATTCATTAACTTAAGGAAAACTTGACGGTTAATTTAAGCGGACCTAATTAACCCGGGGTGATGAGTTTCATAATTTATTGAAATGTAATTGGAAATCTTTTTATTATGCAAGTGTAACATATGTGGAGATGACCCCCTTGGCTAGCATCCATTCATCCATACTTTCATCATATTCATATTTACATTCTGTTTTAATTTGTTCATTTAATTTAATTTCGTATAAACTTAAATCCCCCTTTACTTTAATGTCAATTTAGTTAGAAATCATTTTAGTTTGTGTTTTTAAAAGCATTTTGAGTCTTTGGTTTGTCTTAGTGTTTTAAAGTTTAGTTTTACATTCTTTGAGTCTAGTTTAGAGTTTATTATTACGTTTTTACGTTTTTGAGTCAAATCCAAGTGATTAACAATCCCTCCTAATCCCCGGTCCAGAACGATCCCTACTTATACTTATACTACAATTGTCAAAAAGAGGGTTTAATTTGTGCGCGTATAAATCCCGCATCAAATTTTGGCGCCGTTGCCGGGGATTAGAAAATTTGCTAATCCCTTGGATTGTTTGTTTCTGTATTGTCTTTTAGATTTAGTTTTTATTTGTGTTTTGTTTGTTAAGAACAACATGGCACTTGATAACGCTTCTCTTTTGTCACAGCTCATGGAAAGGTCCCAAATGCAAAGAGTTGATATATCTAATCTTCAATCAAGGAATAACGTGTTTTCCAATACTTACAATTCGGATTGGAGTGATCATTCAAACTCTATGTGGTGGGAACCTCAAAATGCTCAACAAGGAGGATATTGGCAGCCACCACAACCTCATATTCAATATGCCCAACCAAACTCAAGTTCGTCAATAGATTATAATCAAAAGCTTAATGAATTAATTTGTTTGGTGCAGGGCTCACAAATTCAAGACAATGAGGCTCAACAAGAAGGATATTGGCAGCCATATGAGGAGTTCTATTCAACGCCTATGCAGCCACCACAAAGGTTGGACCACTTGGATAAGCAAATTGGGCAGATCGCGGAGTTCGTAGGACATTTTCGAGACCAAGGCGAACTCCCTAGTTCAACCATTGCAAATCCGAAGGGAGAATTTGAAACTGCCAAGGAAATCATGTTGAGAAGTGACAAGGAGGTTGGAACGGACCCTCAACCATCAAAATCAAATCACAAGGAAGAGGAATACACCCAACCCACGGAAAGGGTGGAAACACCTTTACCGGAGGCACCTATTGCTCCTATGCCATCTAATACAGGTATGGTTGTTCCAAATTTCATTATTTTTAACCCTGTTCCAAGATTCATGACTTCCAAGGAAGAAGAAGGTGAAAAAGACATCTTGGAAGCCCTTCCAAAGGTGACAAGTAAGGAATGTCATGAATTCATCAAAGAGGACGTTCTTGAAACCACAAAATCCAAAGAAGTTAAATTTGATGACATTGGACAAGTCATAACCATCACTTGCAATCTGGCCAAATCCAATATCCCTGAAACTTTCAAAGGAGTGGTGTTTGTCATTGAGCTCTTATCGGACAAAACAAGTAAGTTTTTTTTTCCAAATTCCATTAGATTTTATACTAACTTGCTATTTTTTTTGAATCAGGCACCTACACTAGAATTCAAACCACTGCCGGTTCACTTCAAGTATCACCTTCCATTCAAGGACCAATTTCATGCCGTTTGATTTTATTTATGTTAATAAAAAAAAAAAAAAAAAAAAAAAAAAAAAAAAGAAAGATACTAAACATGGAGAAAGGTGGAGCTTCACAAAGGTTGTTTGCGTGAAGCCCCACTACGAGGCGCAGAAGTGGAAGGCATAGAAGCGGGAGGCATAGAAGCAGGAGGCATCGGAGCGGAAGCCATCGGAGCGGGAGGCATCGGAGCTAAAGCATTCCAGGCCTCAATACTTGGCCAAGCGCTGGATGACCCAGGAAAAAGGTGCCTCTGGAGATAAGACGCAAGCCTTTGACGGTCACTGTGAATTCGACCCTCAGATTCTTGCAGCTCATCAAGCTTCCTCTTCATCCCCGACGAGTAGTTATTTGCAAGCACATGCAAACTTCTATTCTCGTACTTAAGCTGCTGGATTTCTTGCTTAAGTCTTTCCACCTCTGCCATCAACGATTCCACTTGGCGGGACCGAGCAAGCAGGCGTTGGCCCATGTTGGACACAGAACTCGCACACTGAACACTAAGTGCGAGGGACTCTTGAACGGCCAACTCATCGGACCGTCCTGACAGCAGCCTACTATCTTTTGGAGTGAGGAGGTTTTTAGCTACTATTGTAGCTGTTGTGGCGTCTTGCATCACAGAGTCTTCACCTGAAAGAGGACCGTTAGAAGATAAAAAAGAAGGGCGCCATACATTACCTTGACGGGGCGCAACCGGATCGCTGCTGAGACTCAAATCTAAGCTAAGGTTCGATGAGTTTGCCATTTTTTTTCAACGATGTTCAAAGAGAAGGGGTGGATGGAGTTAAAATTTCACAAAGGGCCGGAGTCGAGTTTCAGGAATGGGAAATCTTCAGAGTGTGCGTGTTGGGGTGATTGATAGCTCTATAAAAAGCCAAGGCGACGCGTCCACCGATTCAAAGAGCCGGATTTTCCGGCGTAATTTAGGCGACGCGTTCTCGGCTTTTCAGAAGACGTGTTCAACTTTGTCAAAAGATTTCTTCTTTTCAGAAAACACGTGGAGGCCATCATCGTAACTACACATCTTTAGCCGACAAGCGCAAAGTTCGGCGACGCTTTCTCTGCTTTTCAGAAAACGCGTGCAGCTTTGTCAAAAGGAGCCGCATCTGCACTACCACGTGTCGTTCAGAAAGCGAAGGGGCGTCGTTCAGAAATCGAAGGGGCGCCTGCTCAGAAATCGAAGAGGCGTATTCAAAGATCGAAGAGGCGCCACTATTTCAAAAAGCCGGATTTGCGGGATCAAAACGTTTGTCGACAAGGGTAAAAGGTACCACCACTTGATATTATCTCTATATATGTCGACCTTCGTCTTTTATGGCAGGGCAAACCTGAAGAAAATGCCCAACTCTCTCTCACCTTTAAGGGCGCACTCCCAGCAAAGCCTTTTGAAATACTCAATTCTTTCTTCTTCCCCAAAGATGATACCAGATGCCTGGAGTACATATGACCCAGGAGGAAACGGCGGATTGAAGCATGTGCTGATTCATTCACCGCTTCTTCAAAGCAAAGGTATCTCATATCATCAAGGTCAAAAGCAAAAATATCTCATATCATGCTCTTTCCCTGTCTTTTTCTTTGTCCTTGTTCTTACTTGCATGGCAAAGTAAAAGAAGCAATCAGCCGGCACTTGGAGTCAGTCTACCGATCTGGAGCCAACTGCCTGGAATCTATTCCTGATTGCTTACCTAGCGTTGCTCTCGAGTAGTCATCTTCAATGGTTGATACACTTCCGGAGAAGGGACCACTCCTGCAAAGATTGAACAAAGAAACAGATAACAGGAGGAAGCTCAGACCTTCGGGGGAGACCCTAAAAGGAATCCTGCTGCCCAGTTCAAGAGTAGCACAAAGGAAAATCAACGATGGGCGGAAACCAGTTCAAGAGTAAGCCTGTGGAATCACAAAGATCAAAGCCTCAATGCAATCACCAAGGAGAAGAGGGAATTTACACTCCATAACCAGATTTGCGTCCCTAAACTCTTCTCTTTGTTAATTACATTCTGCCATGTTTAGTATGTTTAAATGTTTTTTTGTGTGTTTACTTATGTTTTGTGTGAACCATATGCTTAAAACATTGAGGACAATGTTTGATTTAAGTGTGGGGGGGTAACTAAAGTGTTTTGATGCAAATTCATAGGGTTTTATCCACCATAACTTCTAATGTTGTTCCTTGCTATTTTAAGGTGTTTTTAAGTTGTTTTAGAGTGTTTTAGTGTGTTTTGTTTTATAATTCGAAAATCCCATAAAAATTTGAAAAATTGTTTTGAAAAACCCAAAAAGAGTTGTTTTAAAGTTGTTTTTGTGTGTGTGTTTGTGTCTTAGGGTACCTTCCAACACAAAGATAAGGATTTGGTTTATAATTGCATGACGGTTAGAAAGAGTTATAAACATAGAGAAAAGTTTGATTTACTCTTGGTATATGCTTGGTTATGGTTATAATGTATGACTTCACATGCAATCATAAAAGAAAAAAAAAATTCGTTTTTGTAACATGCTTGAAGGAAGGAACTCAAACAAACGCTACAACCCTGAGAGACTTGAGCCTATAACATTCTTTGGAGAGTATAATCTGTGATTTCTTGTTTTCTAAAGTCGTTGCATGATCTCATTATTCTTTGCTTGGTTACTACTTAGAAGGCGTTTTATCATATAGTTCCAAATGCTAGAACTCATGCCCATTTCATTCAAAGCATGTTATTGATTTGCATAACACATATTCAAGAAGAAGTTGTGTAGTGACCACCACCATAGCCAAATAGCCTTACTTCCCATACTTCGTATATGTTGTAAGTTTTAACCCCGTTGAGCCTTGTTTAGCCTTTATTCTTTGTTTACCCACATTTTCCTCATCTAGCCTAGTTTAGGACAATCCCCACCCTTGTTCTTAAAAGATAGTGAGCATGACTTAATTGAATTCCTTTTGAGTTACATTATGAAAGAAAATAAGTGTGGGGGAGAGAATGTTTAAGTGTTGATGTTTTGAGATTCAAAAGAAAAGAAAAAAAAAAGAGAAAAGAAAGAAAGAAAGAAAAAAAAAAGAGCTTGAAAAAAAAAAAAAAAAAAATGAAAGAATAAGTGATTGAAGAAAGGTTCCAAAACACCAATTCTGGGCGTAAATTGTCTAAATTCTCCCTTTTTGTTCAAAAGTTGAGTTTTCATTCAAAAGTGAATTCTAAGTTGATTCAAATGCTTTGCTCACTATTTTCTTTAAAAACCTTTGTTTTCCATATCCCTTCTTTGTTATCCACATACCCCAAGCCCCGTTACAACCCTTGACTTCTTTCTTGAGTGTTGTGTATTTCAATTTGTGGAGTTTGAACTTGGTATGAGCATATGGTATCACTGGTTCTCGCGTCTAAGTAGTAGCATTCCATTCATGAGATCATATCTTAACATGCTTATTAACTCCAGAAATTGCTTCCTTTGAAATACATATATGTGAGTGTTCGTTTTTATGATTACATCAATCTTCTCACATATAACTAGTTTAGGGTGTGTAGTCAGAAAATCTGTGTGAAAAACGAGAGCATATCTTGTAAGGATTTGAGCAAATTCTCTAAGGCATGTTACTACATTCAAAACATGGTTTTAAATGCTTAATTGTGAAATAGTATGTGGTGACTATGATTAAGAATGTACTTAAGTGTCAAGATGGCTAAAATCTGTGGGAATAATGATTTTTAACTTGTCTTGTGCATTGGAAATCCGTGAGACGATTGTTGGAAGGTGTAGGTTGTGTTTTGTTCGTTTTGTCTAGTTTCGTGTTCTTTTGTTTTGTTTTGCTCGAGGACTAGCAAAAGATAAGTGTGGGGGTATTTGATAGGAGCATATTCATGCGACTTAAATAGCTTGTTCTCGTACATTTACGTTATGTTTCTTTAGTTATTTTAGTACTTTAAGCTATTTTCGTGTGTTTGTAGGTCCAAATGGCTAAAGGAGCAAAAAGATGCATTTTGGAGACTTTTGGAGCACTTTTGGGCTAAGGACGGATAGCTTATGCTTGAAGCCAAAGTGTTGGACGAAATTGAAGACCTAATTGGAGCCAAAGTGTTGGAACCTTGTTCTTTTTAGTTTTAGGACATTTAAACCTTTCCTAATCCCAATCATGCCATGCATAACACACATCCATTCTAACACATTGTCATTGCACATGCATTTCCTTCATTAGTTAACCCACATGCACTTATCACTTATCATCACCACATATCATATCACTTAATCACTTATCACTTATCATCACCACTTAATCACTTATCACTTATCATCACCACTTAACCACTTATCATATCATAACCACATATCATATCACTTATCACTTATCACTTAACATATCATCCACCTACTTCACCTACAACATCCACCTACTTCACCTACAACATCCACTTCACCTACAACATTGATGCGATGATTTATACGCACACAAATTAAACCCTCTTTTTATCAATTGTAGTAAGTATATAAGTAGGGATCGTTCTGGACCGGGGATTAGGAGGGATTGTTAATCACTTGGATTTGACTCAAAAACGTAAAAACGTAATAATAAACACTAAACTAGACTCAAAGAATGTAAAACTAAACTTTAAAACACTAAGACAAACCAAAGACTCAAAATGCTTTTAAAAACACAAACTAAAATGATTTCTAACTAAATTGACATTAAAGTAAAGGGGGATTTAAGTTTATACGAAATTAAATTAAATGAACAAATTAAAACAGAATGTAAATATGAAATTGATGAAATAGGATGAATGCTAGCTAAGGGGGTCATCTCCACATATGTTACACTTGCATAATAAAAAGATTTCCAATTACATTTCAATAAATTATGAATTCTCATCACCCCAAGTTAATTAGGTCCGCTTAAATTAACCGTCAAGTTTTCCTTAAGTTAATGAATTGGATGGGTTAGCGCAACGCAATTCACAACATTCTCCAAAAGTCATTTACGTGAACAGCACAATAAAGATACAATCAAAGATCATTAAACATTATGAAAACTATAAGTGTTGACGAGGCATTCGTTACTATGATGAGCATGAAACTCGTGCCAAGAATTCATTTAACGCGATTGTTTATAAGCAACCTCCACTACTTGTGAATATAAGTTCATAACGATTAGGTGAAAATCACTTATATTCTAGCGTCATATTCATGCATGAAAATTAAGCGCGCATTCTTAATAAACATACATAAATAAGTTATCAATCAAACGGTTAAACAAATTGAATCAACAACTTATGAAATGCAATTAGAAGTAATCAAATCAAAATGCAAGCATAAACATATATTTCGAATCACCCCCTAGCTAAGGGGGGGTTTAGTTCCTCATACAAAACAAAGAGAATTAAAATTAAACATTGAAATCAAAGAAACACCTAAACATTCCAACAACTCAAACTTGAATTGTATGAACGTTTAGGCACTCTTCTCTTCCTCGTTGTTGTAGCACAAGGTCTAAGGATAGTTTGATGGTGTGAATGGTTTGGGGAGTGGTGTTTGGATTAATAGGGAAATGGAAAAATGGTGTGTTGTGTATGAAATGAGATGTCCATGAATGAATGAATGCAAGGGTATTTATAGGAGTAGTGGAGGGAACATATGGCTATGTCATTTGTAGGTGTAGTAGGTGGATGTTGTAGGTGAAGTGGATGTTGTAGGTGAAGTAGGTGGATGTTGTAGGTGAAGTAGGTGGATGTTGTAGGTGAAGTAGGTGGATGATATGTTAAGTGATAAGTGATAAGTGATATGATATGTGGTTATGATATGATAAGTGGTTAAGTGGTGATGATAAGTGATAAGTGATTAAGTGATATGATATGTGGTGATGATAAGTGATAAGTGCATGTGGGTTAACTAATGAAGGAAATGCATGTGCAATGACAATGTGTTAGAATGGATGTGTGTTATGCATGGCATGATTGGGATTAGGAAAGGTTTAAATGTCCTAAAACTAAAGAGACAAGGTTCCAACACTTTGGCTCCAATTAGGTCTTCAATTTCGTCCAACACTTTGGCTTCAAGCATAAGCTATCCGTCCTTAGCCCAAAAGTGCTCCAAAAGTCTCCAAAATGCATCTTTTTGCTCCTTTAGCCCTTTGGACCTACAAACACACGAAAATAGCTTAAAGTACTAAAATAACTAAAGAAACATAACGTAAATGTACGAGAACAAGCCATTTAAGTCGCATAAATATGCTCCTATCAAATACCCCCACACTTAGCTTTTGCTAGTCCTCGAGCAAAACAGAAAAACAAAACAAAAAGAACAAAACACAACCTACACCTTCCAACAATCGTATCAGGGACTTCCAATGCACATGACAAGTTAAAAATCATTATTCTCACAGATTTGAGCCATCTTTACACTTAAGTACATTCTTAATCATAGTCACCACATACTAGTTCACAATTAAGCAATTAAAACACATTTCAAATGTAGTAACATGCCTTTAGAGAATTCCCTCAATTTCTTACTAGATGTACTCTCGTTTTTCACACAGATTTTCTGACTACACACCCTACACTAGGTATATGTGAGAAGATTGATGTAAACATGTAGACGAACACTCACATATGTTATAATAAGGAAAGCATTTTCTGGAGTTAATAAGCATGTTTAGATATGATCTCATGAATGGAATGCTACTACTTAGACGCGAGAACCAGTGACACCATAAGCTCATACCAAGTTCAAACTCCACAATTGAAATACATAACACTCAATATAGAAGTCAAAGGGTAGTAACGGGGCTAGGGTATTGGCTAACAATGAAAGGTGAAGGATAAACAAACATTCTTAAAGCAATAGTGAGCAAAGTATTGAATTAGGCACTTAGAATTCCCTTAAGAACGCAAAAGTCAACTTTGAACACCCAAGGGAAAATCACACAAAACTTAGGGCCATATTCAACTTTTTGGACCCTTTCTTCAACCATCAACGCTCGTGAGTTCATTCTTATTTATTTTCACTCCTTTTTTTTTTTTTTTTTTTTTTTTTTCTTTTCTTCTTCTTTTTCTTTTGAATCTCAAAACATACATATAAACGTAAGAACAAACTTTTACTCCCCCACACTCATTTTCTTGCATAATGTAACTCAAAAGGAATTCATTTAAGTCATGCTCACTAAACTTTAAGAACAAGGGTATAGGAAAGTCCTACTCTAAGCTAGGTAAGGGGTGATGTGGGTAAACAAGGAATAAAGGCAAAACGAGGCTCAACGGGGTTAAAACTTACAACATATACGAAGTATGGGAAGTAAGGCTATTTGGCTATGGTGGTGGTCACTACACAACTTCTTCTTGAATATGTGTTATGCAAATCAATAACATGCTTTGAATGAAATGGGCATGAGTTCTAGCATTTGGAACTATATGATGAAACGCCTTCTAAGTAGTAACCAAGCAAAGAATAATGAGATCATGCAACGACTTTAGAAAACAAGAAATCACAGATTATACTCTCCAAAGAACGTTATAGGCTCAAGTCTCTCAGGGTTGTAGCGTTTGTTTGAGTTCCTTCCTTCAAGCATGTTACAAAAACGAATTTTTTTCTTTTATGATTGCATGTGAAGTCATACATTATAACCATAACCAAGCATATACCAAGAGTAAATCAAACTTTTCTCTATGTTTATAACTCTTTCTAACCATCATGCAATTATAAACCAAATCCTTATCATTGTGTTGGAAGGTACCCTAAGACACAAACACACAAAAACGACTTTTAAAACAACTCTTTTTGGGTTTTTCAAAACAATTTTTCAAATTTTTATGGGATTTTCGAATTATAAAACAAAACACACTAAAACACTCTAAAACAACTTAAAAACACCTTAAAACAGCAAGGAACAACATTAGAAGTTATGGTGGATAAAACCCTACGAATTTGCATCAAAACACTTTAGTTACCCCCCCACACTTAAATCAAACATTGTCCTCAATGTTTTAAGCATAGATTCACACAAAACATAAGTAAACACACAAAAAGCAACTAAACATTTTAAACATGGCATAATGTAATTAACAAAGAGAAGAGTTTAGGGACGCAAATCTGGTTATGGAGTGTAAATTCCCTCTTCTCCTTGGTGATTGTATTGAGGCATGATCTTGGTGATTCCACAGGCTTACTCTTGAACTGGTTTCCGCCCATCATTGATTTTCCTTTGTGCTACTCTTGAACTGGGCAGCAGGATTCCCTTTAGTGTCTCCCCCGAAGGTCTGAGCTTCCTCCTGCTATCTGTTTCTTTGTTCAATCTTTGCAGGAGTGGTCCCTTCTCTGGAAGTGTATCAACCGTTGAAGATGACTACTCGAGAGCAACGCTAGGTAAGCAATCAGGAATAGATTCCAGGCAGTTGGCTCCAGATCGGTAGACTGACTCCAAGTGCCGGCTGATTGCTTCTTTTACTTTGCCATGCAAGTAAGAACAAGAACAAAGAAAAAGACAGGGAAGGAGCATGATATGAGATATTTTTGCTTTTGACCTTGATGATATGAGATACCTTTGCTTTGAAGAAGCGGTGACTGAATCAGCACATGCTTCAATCCGCCGTTTTCTCCTGGGTCATATGTACTCCAGGCATCTGGTATCATCTTTGGGGAAGAAGAAAGAATTGAGTCTTTCGAAAGGCTTTGCTGGGAGTGCGCCCTCAGAGGTGAGGGAGAGTTGGGCATTTTCTTCAGGTTTGCCCTGCCATAAAAGACGAAGGTCGACATATATAGAGATAATATCAAGTGGTGGTACTTTTTACCCTTGTCGACAAACGTTTTGATCCCGCAAATCCGGCTTTTTGAAATAGTGGCGCCTCTTCGATCTTTGAATACGCCTCTTCGATTTCTGAGCAGGCGCCCCTTCGATTTCTGAACGACGCCCCTTCGCTTTCTGAACGACACGTGGTAGTGCAGATGCGGCTCCTTTTGACAAAGCTGCACACGTCTTCTGAAAAGCAGAGAAAGCGTCGCCGAACTTTGCGCTTGTCGGCTAAAGATGTGTAGTTGCGATGATGGCCTCCACGTGTTTTCAGCTTTGTCAGAAATCTTTTGACAAAGTTGAACGCGTCTTCTGAAAAGCCGAGAACGCGTCGCCTAAATTACGCCGGAAATTCCGGCTTCTTGAATCGGTGGACGCGTCGCCTTGGCTTTTATAGAGCTATCGATCACCACAACAAACACACTCTGAAGAATTCCCATTCTTGAAAATCGACTCCGGCCCTTTGAGAATTAACTCCATCCGCCCCTCTCTTTGAACATCGTTGAAAAAAAATGGCGAACTCATCGAACCTTAGCTTGGAATTGAGCCTTAGCAGTGATACGGGCGCGCCGCTTCAAGGTAACGTATGGCGCCCTTCTTTCTTATCTTCTAACGGTCCTCTCACAGGTGAAGACTCCGTGATGCAGGACGCCACAACAGCTACAATAGTAGCTAGGAACCTCCCCACTCCAAAAGATAGTAGGCTGCTGTCAGGACGGTCCGATGAGTTGGCCGTTCAAGAGTCCCTCGCACTTAGTGTTCAGTGTGCGAGTTCTGTGTCCAACATGGGCCAACGCCTGCTTGCCCGCTCCCGTCAGGTGGAATCATTGATGGCAGAGGTGGAAAGTCTTAAGCAGGAGATCAAACTGCTTAAGCATGAGAATAGAAGTTTGCACGTGCTTGCCAACAACTATTCGACGGGCATGAAGAGGAAGCTTGATGAACTGCAAGAGTCTGAAGGTCGGATTCAAAGTGACCGTCAAAGGTTTTCGTCTTTCCTCCAGAGGCACCTTTTTCCTGGATCATCCAGCGTTTGGCCAAGTATTGAGGCCTCGAATGCTCTATCTTCGATGCCTCTAGCTCCGATGCCTTCCGCTCCTATGTCTTCTGCCCCGATGCCTTCCGTCTCGATGCCTTCCGCTTCAAGAGTTTTGCCACGTAGTGGGTCTTTAAGTAAACAACCTTTGTGAAGCCTCGCCACTTTTATTATTATTATTATTATTATTTTTTTTTTTTTTATTTTTTTTTTTCAAAAATGCATTGGGTTGCCTCCCAAGTAGCGCTTTCTTTTATGTCTTGCAGCCGGACGAAGAACCCAATCACTCCAGGATACGTTCACGAATCGGATGAGAACTCCGAGTCATAAACTAGTACCTAGAACAAGAAACAAAATAACATAAGAATCTGGAATAAAATAAAAACAAACGAAAATAAAACAATCCAAGGGATTAGCAAATTTTCTAATCCCCGGCAACGGCGCCAAAATTTGATGCGATGATTTATACGCACACAAATTAAACCCTCTTTTTATCAATTGTAGTAAGTATATAAGTAGGGATCGTTCTGGACCGGGGATTAGGAGGGATTGTTAATCACTTGGATTTGACTCAAAAACGTAAAAACGTAATAATAAACACTAAACTAGACTCAAAGAATGTAAAACTAAACTTTAAAACACTAAGACAAACCAAAGACTCAAAATGCTTTTAAAAACACAAACTAAAATGATTTCTAACTAAATTGACATTAAAGTAAAGGGGGATTTAAGTTTATACGAAATTAAATTAAATGAACAAATTAAAACAGAATGTAAATATGAAATTGATGAAATAGGATGAATGCTAGCTAAGGGGGTCATCTCCACATATGTTACACTTGCATAATAAAAAGATTTCCAATTACATTTCAATAAATTATGAATTCTCATTACCCCAAGTTAATTAGGTCCGCTTAAATTAACCGTCAAGTTTTCCTTAAGTTAATGAATTGGATGGGTTAGCGCAACGCAATTCACAACATTCTCCAAAAGTCATTTACGTGAACAGCACAATAAAGATACAATCAAAGATCATTAAACATTATGAAAACTATAAGTGTTGACGAGGCATTCGTTACTATGATGAGCATGAAACTCGTGCCAAGAATTCATTTAACGCGATTGTTTATAAGCAACCTCCACTACTTGTGAATATAAGTTCATAACGATTAGGTGAAAATCACTTATATTCTAGCGTCATATTCATGCATGAAAATTAAGCGCGCATTCTTAATAAACATACATAAATAAGTTATCAATCAAACGGTTAAACAAATTGAATCAACAACTTATGAAATGCAATTAGAAGTAATCAAATCAAAATGCAAGCATAAACATATATTTCGAATCACCCCCTAGCTAAGGGGGGGTTTAGTTCCTCATACAAAACAAAGAGAATTAAAATTAAACATTGAAATCAAAGAAACACCTAAACATTCCAACAACTCAAACTTGAATTGTATGAACGTTTAGGCACTCTTCTCTTCCTCGTTGTTGTAGCACAAGGTCTAAGGATAGTTTGATGGTGTGAATGGTTTGGGGAGTGGTGTTTGGATTAATAGGGAAATGGAAAAATGGTGTGTTGTGTATGAAATGAGATGTCCATGAATGAATGAATGCAAGGGTATTTATAGGAGTAGTGGAGGGAACATATGGCTATGTCATTTGTAGGTGAAGTAGGTGGATGTTGTAGGTGAAGTAGGTGGATGTTGTAGGTGAAGTAGGTGGATGATATGTTAAGTGATAAGTGATAAGTGATATGATATGTGGTTATGATATGATAAGTGGTTAAGTGGTGATGATAAGTGATAAGTGATTAAGTGATATGATATGTGGTGATGATAAGTGATAAGTGCATGTGGGTTAACTAATGAAGGAAATGCATGTGCAATGACAATGTGTTAGAATGGATGTGTGTTATGCATGGCATGATTGGGATTAGGAAAGGTTTAAATGTCCTAAAACTAAAGAGACAAGGTTCCAACACTTTGGCTCCAATTAGGTCTTCAATTTCGTCCAACACTTTGGCTTCAAGCATAAGCTATCCGTCCTTAGCCCAAAAGTGCTCCAAAAGTCTCCAAAATGCATCTTTTTGCTCCTTTAGCCCTTTGGACCTACAAACACACGAAAATAGCTTAAAGTACTAAAATAACTAAAGAAACATAACGTAAATGTACGAGAACAAGCCATTTAAGTCGCATAAATATGCTCCTATCAAACATCCACCTACTTCACCTACAACATCCACCTACTTCACCTACAACATCCACTTCACCTACAACATCCACCTACTTCACCTACAACATCCACCTACTTCACCTACAAATGACATAGCCATATGTTCCCTCCACTACTCCTATAAATACCCTTGCATTCATTCATTCAATGACATCTCATTTCATACACAACACACCATTTTTCCATTTCCCTTGTAATCCAAACACCATTTTTCCATTTCCCTATTAATCCAAACACCACTCCCCAAACCATTCACACCATCAAACTATCCTTAGACCTTGTGCTACAACAACGAGGAAGAGAAGAGTGCCTAAACGTTCATACAATTCAAGTTTGAGTTGTTGGAATGTTTAGGTGTTTCTTTGATTTCAATGTTTAAATTCAATTCTCTTTGTTTGTACGTATGAGGAATGGAAGAGAAGAGTGCCTAAACGTTCATACAATTCAAGTTTGAGTTGTTGGAATGTTTAGGTATTTCTTTGATTTCAAAGTTATAATAAACTAAACCCCCTTTAGCTAGGGGGTGATTCGAAATATATGTTTATGCTTGCATTTTGATTTGATTACTTCTAATTGCATTTCATAAGTTGTTGATTCAATTTGTTTAACCGTTTGATTGATAACTTATTTATGTATGTTTATTAAGAATGCGCGCTTAATTTTCATGCATGAATATGACGCTAGAATATAAGTGATTTTCACCTAATCGTTATGAACTTATATTCACAAGTAGTGGAGGTTGCTTATAAACAATCGCGTTAAATGAATTCTTGGCACGAGTTTCATGCTCATCATAGTAACGAATGCCTCGTCAACACTTATAGTTTTCATAATGCTTAATGATCTTTGATTGTATCTTTATTGTGCTGTTCACGTAAAGGACTTTTGGAGAATGTTGTGAATTGCGTTGCGCTAACCCATCCAATTCATTAACTTAATTAACCCGGGGTGATGAGTTTCATAATTTATTGAAATGTAATTGGAAATCTTTTTATTATGCAAGTGTAACATATGTGGAGATGACCCCCTTGGCTAGCATCCATTCATCCATACTTTCATCATATTCATATTTACATTCTGTTTTAATTTGTTCATTTAATTTAATTTCGTATAAACTTAAATCCCCCTTTACTTTAATGTCAATTTAGTTAGAAATCATTTTAGTTTGTGTTTTTAAAAGCATTTTGAGTCTTTGGTTTGTCTTAGTGTTTTAAAGTTTAGTTTTACATTCTTTGAGTCTAGTTTAGAGTTTATTATTACGTTTTTACGTTTTTGAGTCAAATCCAAGTGATTAACAATCCCTCCTAATCCCCGGTCCAGAACGATCCCTACTTATACTTATACTACAATTGTCAAAAAGAGGGTTTAATTTGTGCGCGTATAAATCCCGCATCAATGATCTGCAGGTATGTGGTTATTTAATCCAAGATACATGTGCAAAGTCTGCCACAAGGGAGTGGACAATCTGAACTGGTTATAATAATCTGGAAATGGGAATGGAAGTGCACGGGATGGACTTGAAGGAGTGCTGAAATGGCATGGAATGTTTAATTGAGATGCATGTGGATTTCTGCCTTGGAATCACATGGGAGTGCACGGTATGATGATGTTTGTTGGTGTAAATATGGCTGAAAGGTTTAGTTAATGGGAATGGGTGTGGAAGTGCACGGGATGGAATTGAATGAATTGGAAATGCATGTGAGTACTTGGCAAGGTATTTGAACATGCATGTGAATGCATGTTTTGGTGTTAGAACCACCCAATCTGACTTCACTCTTTTTGCCTTGTTTAGATTCACCCAATATGGCCGAATTGCACCACATTCCTTCATTAGCCTTCCAATTGATCTTATTACACACTTGGCTGCACACTAACACCAAACAATGTAAAATGCAACTAGTTTAATCCAAAAACAATACAAAAACGCCAAATAAGAAAGATATACAGGCATGCAAAATATGACTTATCAATAACTAGTGTAGGGTGTGTAGTCAGAAAATCTGTGTAAAAATAGAGTGCATTCTAGTAAGGAATTGAGGAAATTCTCTAAGGCATGTTACTACATTCAAAACATGGTTTTAAATGCTTAATTGTGAAATAGTATGTGGTGACTATGATTAAGAATGTACTTAAGTGTGAAGATGACAAAAATCTATGGGACTAATGATTTTTAACTTGTCATGTGCATTGGAAATCCCTAAAACGATTGTTGGAAGGTTTAGGTTGAGTTTTTCTTGTTCAGTGTCGTTTTGTTTTTGGTTTCTTTTGTTTTGTTTTGCTCGAGGACTAGCAAAAGATAAGTGTGGGGGTATTTGATAGGAGCATATTCATGCGACTTAAATGGCTTGTTCTCGTGCATTTACGTTATGTTTCTTTAGTTATTTTAGTCCTTTAAGCTATTTTCGTGTGTTTGTAGGTCCAAAGGGCTAAAGGAGCAAAAAGATGCATTTTGGAGACTTTTGGAGCACTTTTGGGCTAAGGATGGATAGCTTATGCTTGGCGCCAAAGTGTTGGACGAAATTGAAGACCTAATTGAAGACCAAAGTGTTGGAACCTTGTTCCCTTTAGTTTTAGGACACTTAAACCTTTCCAATTCTCTTATGCCGTGCATCCCCACCTTTCTCCCAAAACCATACACATGCATTCATTATTCATTCCCTCACATGCTCCCATTACTTATCATCACCACATATCACTTATCATAACCACTTATCACTTATCATAACCATACACTTATCACTTATCATCATCACATATCATATCACCTATCTTAAACACTTCCACATATCATTCACCACTTATCATTCATCACTTATCATTCACCACTTATCATATCATTCACCACTTATCATTCATCAACACATGCATTCACATGTTTTCACAACCTAATTCACATGCACATTCATCCACCTTTCTCCCTAAAACCGTGCACATGCAAACACCTTCACCCACATGCACCCTTTTATTCTTTCATCATTCCATCCACTCATTCATCAAACCACTCCCATCCATTTCATCATTGCAACCATTGCACATTTACATCAACAAACATCTCTTTGCCGTGCCTTTCCCTTAGCCTAGTTGTTTTATGCCTTTCAGATTTCCACCATTCACACACACATGCACTCATTGTCATTCCCCCTTTAATCAACACATGCATCCCCTCACCAAGAAATCATTCATTCCACATGCAATCAGAAAATCTACTCCATTGCACATGCATTCCTTTAATCCACATGCATCTCCATAATCAATCAAAAACACCCATGCCGTGGCTCCTCTCCCATTTCCAGATTTCCCCTTTTGCATTTCCCCTTCATAAATCAGCCACATGCACTTTAATCATTCAATCACACCAACACACATTCAATCTCCAACCTTTGCCGTGCATTACTCATCAGATTTCCAACATAATACACATTGCATTTCACATGCATTCCATCTTTTAATTTAATCACATGCACATTCAAACAAACACAATCATTCCAGCCATGCACATTCACCTTGCATTTGCAGAAAATCCACTTCATAACACATGCATCTTGGCAGATTTCACATGCATTCACTCACCACAAACAAGTCACATGCATTCATCAACATATCTAGCTGTCATTCACATGCATTTCATTCATCATTTCCACCCCCACATGTCCATTTAATCCACATGCATTTCCACCTAGCTTTCCACCTCACAACCACCAGAAATCTCCCAAAACCGTGCATATCAATCCCCTCACTCTCTAATTATTTCATCACATGCATTTTCAGCACATTCCCTTGCACATGCAGCCACACACTCAACCCATCCTTGTGCCGTCCAAAACACATGCATTTTCAGCCTTTTCACATTCTATTTCACCCACATGCACCAATAATCATTCACACCTATCATCCCACATGCATTTCCACCTATAAATATGCATCCATATCAGCCACAAAGGGGGATCCATTCACCACAGAAATAAGGCCTTTGTGCCAGAAATACATCCATTCCAAACACTCTTCCATAAATCCTTCCACATTTCAGAATGTAGACATCAAAACTCCCTTGTGCCGTGCCCTCCCTTACAATCCAAACACCATCCTTCCATTTCCACCACTACCCAAACCATTCACACCATCAAACTATCCTTAGACCTTGTGCTAGAACGAAGAGGAAGAGAAGAGTGCCTAAACGTTCATACAATTCAAGTTTGAGTTGTTGGAATGTTTAGGTGTTTCTTTGATTTCAATGTTTAATTTCAATACTCTTTGTTTTGTACGAATGAGGAATGGAAGATAAGAGGGCCTAAACGTTCATACAATTCAAGTTTGAGTTGTTGGAATGTTTAGGTGTTTCTTTGATTTCAATGTTTAATTTCAATGCTCTTTGTTTTGTACGAATGAGGAATGGATGATAAGAGGGCCTAAACGTTCATACAATTCAAGTTTGAGTTGTTGGAATGTTTAGGTGTTTCTTTGATTCTCTTTGTTTTGTACCATGAGGAACTAAACCCCCCTTGGTTAGGGGGTGATTCAAATATATGTTTATGCTTGCATTTTGATTTGAATACTTCTAATTGCGTTTCATAAGTTGTGGATTCAATTTGTTTAACTGTTTGATTGATAACTTATTTATGTATGTTCATTGAGAGTGCACACTTAATTTTCATGCATGAATATGACGCTAGAATATAAGTGAGTTTCACCTAATCGTTATGAACTTATATTCACAAGTAGTGGAGGTTGCTTATAAACAATCGCGTTAAATGAATTCTTGGCATAAGTTTCATGCAATCCATAGTAACGAATGCCTCGTCAACACTTATAATTTTCATAGAGCGTAATGATTCTTGCTTGTACCTCTTCTATGCATTCATGTTGAGGACTTGTGGGGAATGTTTTGAATTGTCGCATGCATCATCCAATTCAATAACGTTAGGAAGATTTGAAGGTTAATTAGTGCATTGTTGATGTATATTTCCTTCCTAATGCTAGAATATATTTAGTATAATGGCACAAGTAAGGGTGTCGAATCCACAGGGACTAATTGGACCTATGTAACTACTTGTTTGCAAGAAATCTAAGAATTGAATCAAACTAATCAAATTGAGCAGATTTGTTGTTGTTACTTAAAAACATAAATAAAAGAAGTAAACACAACTAAATGAATCAACAACCAATATAACGAGATAGTATCAATGGAAATGAAACTAGGGATTCGATTTCACCATTGCTTAATTAGATCCATGTTTGTTAAGTTAGAATATACTCATTCATCTACCTATTTCTTGAGTTTGTTTCACTTGGATATGATCAACCATATGATGTGTGGATTTGATCAAATGTCTCTAATCTTGAACCTAATTGTGATGTGCAACTTTGGTTCATAATCAAGATTATGTAATGTACAAGAAACTTTCCTAAAACCAAAGGGAGTAACTCGGCAGGATGTGTGCTAAACACTCCCTTCATTCATGTGTGCGGATCAGAGTAGAGTGGAGCCAAAAACGAGTGTGTAATGGAAATTGGATCCGAGAGAGAGGGAGGGGTGGTCTGCCTTGGTTAATTTCTTCATGTGCTACTCATGGAAAACCATCAGAAAATGCATGTGGGAAACTGACATGGACCATGTGAGTGGAATTCTGAAAAAAGAATGAACATGCACGGTATGGGCATTAAGGAGATGGAATCGCATGAAATGGTTGGATGAGTGGAATTCTGGCATGATACCTGCAAAGCATGGACATGCTCTGCAAGTAAGTGGTTTATTTAATCCAAACACATGTGGAATGTCTGCAAGCAAGGGAGTGGAATCTGCAAATTGGTTATAAAACTCTGGGAATGGCAGAAAGCTCACGGCATGGACAAAGGAGGTTGGAATCACATGGAATGATGGGATGAAATGGATTTCTGAAATGAAGGCTGCAAGGGGTGGTTTGTTTAATCACAATGCAAGTGCAAAGTCTGCAACAAGGGAGTGGAGACTGCAAATGGGAGTGGAGATGGACGGAATGGGCATAAGAAACGCTGAAATGGCATGGAATGTTTAATTGAGGTGCATGTGGATTTCTGCAAAGAGAAGTGAAGAAGGGAAATGGAATGCACGGGTCAGATTGTGGACATGCATGTGAATGCATGTTTTGATGTTTTAGAAGTGCATAATCTGACTTGAAACCACATGGGATTTGTATGACATGATTGTGTTTGTTGGTGGAAATATGGCTGAAATGAATTGAGTGATGGACATGGGATTGTGAGGAATCTGATTTGGTGCTAGAATTGCATCAAATGATGGGATGATATGGGAACACACAGCCATGGTTGTGACATGCATGTGAATGCATGTTTTTGTCTTGTTTAGAATCACCCAAAGTGGTCGAATTGCACCACTTTCCTTCATTTGCCATCCAATTGATCTTATTACACACTTGGCTGCACACTAACACAAAACAATGTAAAACGCAACTAGTTTACTCCAAAACAATCACAAAGATGCCAAATAATGAAGATATAAATGCATGCAAAATGTGACTTAACATGCATCACGGTTAACTTGGGGTGTTGAGTATCATAGTTTATTGAAATGCAATTGGAAATCATTTTATTATGCAAGTATAACATGTATGGAGATGAACCCCTTAGCCATTCTATCATCCATTCATTCCATTCCATCAAATTCGTTTTACAATCTGTTTAGTTTATTAACTTGTTTTGTTATTTCAATTTTCGTATAAATCTAAATCCCCCTTTACTTTAATGTCCAATTTAGTTAGAAATCAATTTAGTTTGTGCTTTTAAGTGTTTTAATTCATTTTATTTCCCAATTTCGTCCAGATTCACCAAAGTGCTCAAAACTGCCCAGAAAGTGATTTTAAGGCAGTTTTGAGTGTTTTGGGTGATGTTTGAGTCTTTTGGTTTGTGTTAATGTTTTAAGTGTTTAGTTTTACATTCTTTGAGTTAGTTTAGTGTTTTATATTGTGTTTTTACGTTCTTGAGTCAAGTTATTACTTAATTTCGTCCAAATTTGTGTTTGTGCTCAAATCTGCCCAGAAAGTAGTTTTTAGGCAGATTTGAGTGTGTTTGTGTTGTTTTGAGTCTTTTGGTTTGTCTTAGTGTTTTCAAGTTTAGTTTTGCATTCTTTGAGTCTAGTATAGTGTTTCATATTGTTATTTTACGTTTTTGAGTCAAATCCAAGTGGTTAACAATCCCTCCTAATCCCCGGTCTAGAACGATCCCTACTTATACATATACTACAATTTGACGAAAAGAGGGTTTAATTTGTGTGCGTATAATTCACGCATCAGCACGCGTTTTCTGAAAAGCAGAGAAAGCGTCGCCGAACTTTGCGCTTGTCGGCTAAAGATGTGTAGTTGCGATGATGGCCTCCACGTGTTGTCTGAAAAGAAGAAATCTTTTGACCAAGTTGAACACGTCTTCTGAAAAGCCGAGAAAGCGTCGCCAAAATTACGCCGGAAATTCCGGCTTTTTGAATCGGTGGACGCGTCGCCTTGGCTTTTTATAGAGGTATCGATCACCGCCAACAAACACACTCTGAAGATTTCCCATTCTTGAAAATCGACTCCGGCCCTTTGAAATTTAACTCCATCCCTTCTCTTTGAACACTTTTGAAAAATGGCAAACTCATCGAACCTTAGCTTGGAATTGAGCCTTAGCAGTGATACGGGCGCGCCGCGTCAAGGTAACGTATGGCGCCCTTCTTTCTTATCTTCTAACGGTCTTCTTACAGGTGAAGACTCCGTGATGCAGGACGCCACAACAGCTACAATAGTAGCTAGGAACCTCCTCACTCCAAAAGATAGTAGGCTGCTGTCAGGACGGTCCGATGAGTTGGCCGTTCAAGAGTCCCTCGCACTTAGTGTTCAGTGTGCGAGTTCTGTGTCCAACATGGGCCAACGCCTGCTTGCCCGCTCCCGTCAGGTGGAATCATTGATGGCAGAGGTGGAGAGTCTTAAGCAAGAGATCCAGCAGCTTAAGTACGAGAATAGAAGTTTGCATGTGCTTGCAAATAACTATTCGTCGGGCATGAAGAGGAAGCTTGATGAGCTGCAAGAATCTGAGGGTCGAATTCACAGTGACCGTCAAAGGCTTGCGGCTTGTCTCCAGAGGCACCTTTTTCCTGGGTCATCCAGCGTTTGGCCAAGTATTGAGGCCTGGAATGCTCTAGCTCCGATGCCTTCCGCTCCGATGGCTTCCGTTCCGATGCCTTCCTTTTCTATGCATCCCGCTTCTATGCCTTCCGCTCCGACGCCTCGTAGTGGGGCTTCACGTAAACAACCTTTGTGAAGCTCCATCTTTCTCCATGTTTAGTATCTTTATTTAATATGTAAATTTTTTTTTTTTTTTTTTTTTTTTAGCATACTTTGTTTATTCAGTGCATTGGGTTGCCTCCCAAGTAGCGCTTTCTTTTACGTCTTGCAGCCGGACGAAGAACCCAATCACTCCAGGATATGTTCACGAATCGGATGAGAACTCCGAGTCATGAACTAGTACCTAAAACAAGAAACAAAACAAAATTAAGAATCTGGAAAAATAAAAACAAACGAAAATAAAACAATCCAAGGGATTAGCAAATTTTCTAATCCCCGGCAACGGCGCCAAAATTTGATGCGAGATTTATACGCACACAAATTAAACCCTCTTTTTATCAATTGTAGTATAGGTGCAAGTAGGGATCGTTCTGGACCGGGGATTAGGAGGGATTGTTAATCACTTGGATTTGACTCAACAACATAAAAACAAAGTTAAAAACGTTCACAAAGACTCAAGGGACTCAAAACTGCCTAAAAACACTAACTAGGCAGTTTCTGACCTTAAACCCAATGTTGGACGAATTTAAGATTATGGCTTGATTCAAACGTAAAATAACAATATAAAACACTATACTAGACTCAAAGAATGCAAAACTAAACTTTAAAACCCTAAAACAAACCAAAAGACTCAAAACAACACAAACACACTCAAATCTGCCTAAAAACCACTTTCTGGGCAGATTTGAGCACAAACACAAATTTGGACGAATTTGTGTAACAAAATGACTCAAAACTCTTATAAACACAAACTAAGACACTTTCTAACTAAATTAGACAATAAAGTAAAGGGGGATTTTAATTTGACGAAAATTGAAATAACGAAACAAGTTTAATAAACTAGACAGAATGTAAATATGAATGCGATGAAAATGAATGGATGAATGCTAGCTAGAAGGTTCTTCTCCACACATGTTACACTTGCATAATAAAATGATTTCCAATTGCATTTCAATAAACCATGAATTCTCAACACCCCAAGTTAACCGTGATGCACTAATTAACCTTCAAATCTTCCTAACGTTATTGAATTGGATGGGTTAGTGCATACAACAATTCAAAACATTCCCCACAAGTCCCCTACATGATTGCATAATAGAGATACAAGCAAGAATCATTAAGTTCTTTGAAAACTATAAGTGTTGACGAGGCATTCGTTACTATGGAATACGCATGAAACTTATGCCAAGCATTCGTTTAACGCGATTGTTTATAAGCAACCTCCACTACTTGTGAATATAAGTTCGTAACTATTAGGTGAAACTCACTTATATTCTAGCGTCATATTCATGCATGAAAATTAAGCGTGCACTCTCAATAAACATACATAAATAGGTTATCAATAAAACAGTTAAACAAATTGAATTCACAACTTATGAAACGTAATTAGAAGTAATCAAATCAAAATGCAAGCCTAAAAAGAGTGTTTTGAGTCGTTTTTGTGTGTTTGTGTCTTAGGGTACCTTCCAACACAATGATAAGGATTTGGTTTGTAATTGCATGACTGTTAAAAAGAGTTATAAACATGGATAAAAGTTTGATTTACTCTTGGTATATGCTTGGTTATGGTTATAATGTATGACTTCACATGCAATCATAAAAGAAAAATTCGTTTTTGTAACATGCTTGAAGGAAGGAACTCAAACAAACGCTACAACCCTGTGAGACTCGAGCCATTACCTTCTTTGGAGAGTTATTTTCTGTGATTCTTTATTTTCTAAAGTTGTTGCATGATCTCATTATTCCTTGCTTGGTTGCTACTTAGAATGCAATTGTATCATGATAGAACTAAATGCTAGAACTTATATCCGTTTCATTCAAAGCATGACATTGAATTGCATAACACATATCAAGATGAAGTTGTGTAATTGCCACCATAACCAAATAGCCTTACTTCCCATATTTCGTATTTGTTATTAGTTTTAACCCCGTTGAGCCTCGTTTAGCCTATTTTCTTTGCTAACCACATCACCCCTCACCTAGCCTAGATTAGGACCATCCGTACCCTTGTTCTTGAAGCATAGTAAGCATGACGGATAATGAATTCCTTTTGATTAATATGTTGCAGAAAATAAGTGTGGGGGAAGGGATTTTTGTGTGTATGTATGTGCCTAAGTCTTAAAGGAGGCACGCGAAAAAGAAAAAAAAATGTGAAAAAAAGAAGAAGAAAAGAAAGAAAAGAAAAAAAAAAAGTGAAAAAAAGTGAGAATGGACTCACAAGTGTGATTGTTGAAGAAAGGGCCCAAAAAGTTTGAATATGGCCCTAAGTTTTGTGACTTCCCCTTGGGTGTTCAAAGTTGACTTCTGCGTTCTAAAGGGAATTCTAAGTGCCTAATTCAATACTTTGCTCACTATTGCTTTAAGAATGTTTGTTTATCCTTCACCTTTCATTGTTAGCCAATACCCTAGCCCCGTTTCAACCCTTATGCTTCTATCTTGAGTGTTATGTATTTCAATTTGTGGAGTTTGAACTTGGTATAAAGAGTGAATTATGATGATGAATGCATGTGGATTAAAGAGTGAATGGTGGCTGCAAAGTGAATGAATAATGAAATGGGAAAGCATGTGCAAGGTTTTGGTGTGAATGATTGAATGTGCATGTGGCTGCAATGGATTATGAATCCTTCAATTTCGTCCATCCTCTTGGCTCCAAGCATATGATATCCATTCCAATCTCTAATTTGCTCCAAAAGGCTCCAAAAGGCATCCTTTTGCATACTTTGCCCTTAGAACCTGAAAACACACAAAAGAAGCATAAAGGACTAAAATAACTAAAGAAACATAACGTAAATGCACGAGAACAAGCCATTTAAGTCGCATGAATATGCTCCTATCACATTCCAACATTCCACTCCTTCATTTCAGCCACACTCACACATATCATTACTTATCATCACCACTTATCACTTATCATAACCACATATTATATCATAACCATGATAGGAGCATATTCATGCGACTTAAATGGCTTGTTCTCGTGCATTTACGTTACGTTTCTTTAGTTATTTTAGTACTTTAAGCTATTTTCGTGTGTTTGTAGGTCCAAAGGGCTAAAGGAGCAAAAAGATGCATTTTGGAGACTTTTGGAGCACTTTTGGGCTAAGGATGGATAGCTTATGCTTGGAGCCAAACTGTTGGACGAAATTGAAGACCTAATTGAAGACCAAAGTGTTGGAACCTTGTTCCCTTTAGTTTTAGGACATTTAAACCTTTCCTAATCCCATTCATCAACACATGCATCCACATGCATTCACCCTTTAAACCATTAAATCCACATGCTTTCCTATTCAATTAAATCAGCCACATGCATTCATCATCATAACCTAGCTGTCATTCCACTTCATTGCACATGCATCTTCAAATAAATCAGCCATTCCACATGCATATTCAACCTAGCTGTCATTGCACATGCATTCACTCTTTAATTCACATGCATTTACTCTTTAATTCACATGCAAAACATCCCATTCCATCTCCCATTTCAGATTGCATTCCATAATCATTTACTCACCTTTAATCCACATGCATCTTCCATAAATCAAATCAGCCACATTCACCACCACATTCACTCACCACAAACATTCCACATGCATTCATCAACATATCTAGTTGTCACTCACATGCATTTCCTTCATCATTTCCAACCCACATGTCCCTTTAATCATTCAAACATACACCCATTCACCACCAGAAATCATCCTTGCCATGAGTTCCCATCAGATTTCCATCATATTCACATGCATTCCATCCTTTAAAACATTGCACATGCACTCCCTTTAATTAATTAAGCCACATGCACTCCCATCCATTTCATCATTGCAGCCAACACATGCTTTCACATGCATTTTCAGATTGTCCCCTTGCACATGCAGCCACTGATAGGAGCATATTCATGCGACTGACTTAGCTTGTTTTCATGCATTTATATTGTTAATTCATAGTTGTTTTTGGCGTTTAAGCCATTTTCGTGTGTTTTTAGGTTCATGTGGCTAAGGAAGCAAAAAGATGCATTTTGGAGCATTTTGGAGCAAAATTGGACTTGGAAGGGATAACTTATACTTGGAGCAAAAGGAATGGACGAAATTGAAGAGTTGATGTCACAAGGATTCCTACTTGAAGTCGCCACACTCATTCATACACATTTCAGTCACAAACACTTCCATTCCATTGTACATACCACCAACACTTCCCCCTTTGTGCCGTGAGTCTCCCTACTAATCCAAACACCACCATCCTGTTGATGTATATTTCCTTCCTAATGCTAGAATATATTTAGTATAATGGCACAAGTAAGGGTGTCGAATCCACAGGGACTAATTGGACCTATGTAATCACTTGTTTTGCAAGAACTCTAAAAATGAATCAAACTAGTCTAAATAAGGCAGATTTGTGGTTGTTACTTAAAAGCATAAAGAAATGAAGTTAACACAAATAAACGAATCAACAACTAATAAAATGAGATAGTATCAATGGAAATGAAGCTAGGGATTCGATTTCACCATTGCTCAATTAAATCCATGTTTGTCAAGTTAGTTTATACTCATTCATCTACCTATTTCTTGAGTTTGTTTCACTTGGATATGATCAACCATATGATGTGTGGATTTGATCAAATGTCTCTAATCATGAGCCTAATTGTGATGTGCAACTTTGGTTCATAATCAAGATTATGTAATGTACAAGAAACTTTCATAAAACCAAAGGGAATAACTCGGCAGGATGTATGCTAAACCTTCCCTTCATTCATTCACATATCCACCAAGATTATGCATGATGTGTGCTCTAATCTTGGCTAAACAACCTGTGATTAATTCAAATGGTGATCAAACATTAAAATCAACCCACAAAGTCACAAATAAATCAGAGAATGAAACAAGAAATAGATTGACAAAATGAGCATTCTAACTTGATTACATGGCAAACTTTGCAAGGCTACATCGAATCCCTATAGAAAGATTAGTTACAATTCATGTTTACAGAATGTTTAACATAAAGATACACAACATGAATGAACATAGAATTAAGTAGAAGAAACCCTTGAAGCAAAACTGATGTTGAATTCCTTGAAGAGTGCCTTCGGTGTTGGTGCTCCCAAATGTGTTTGTAAATGAGGGTGGAGAAACTAATGTCGAATGGTTTCTGTGAGTGGTATGTAAATGGAGAGAAATGGACAGTTTTTGTGAAAGGGGGAGAGTGTCGCATGAAATGGAATGGAGAGGGAGAATGAGAGTGAATGGTGGACAGAAAATGGAGTGATTATGGAGTGTGTAATGGGAGAGGTTTTTTTTTAGAGTGTCTAAGGGACTGAAAAATGAAGAAGTAACTGATGCGTGAATTATACGCACACAAATTAAACCCTCTTTTTATCAATTGTAGTAAGTATGTAAGTAGGGATCGTTCTGGACCGGGGATTAGGAGGGATTGTTAATCACTTGGATTTGACTCAAAAACATAAAAACAAAGTTAAAAACGTTCACAAAGACTCAAAGGACTCAAAACAAGTTCAAAAGACTCAAAACTGCCTAAAAACACTAACTAGGCAGTTTCTGACCTTAAACCCAATGTTGGACGAATTTAAGATTATGGCTTGATTCAAACGTAAAATAACAATATAAAACACTATACTAGACTCAAAGAATGCAAAACTAAACTTTAAAACACTAAAACAAACCAAAAGACTCAAACATCACCCAAAACACTCAAAACAGCCTTAAAATCACTTTCTGGGCAGTTTTGAGCACTTTGGTGAATTTGGACGAATTTTGGGAAATAAATTGAATCAAAACACTTTAAAACATAAACTAAACAAAGTCTAAACACTAAAGAACAAGAAAGTAAAGGGGGGTTTTAAATTGACGAGAATTGAAATAACGAAACAAGTTAATAAACTAGACAGAATGTAAAGATGAATTTGATGGAATTGAATGGATGGGAACCTAGCTAAGGGGTTCATCTCCATACATGTTATACTTGCATAATAAAATGATTTCCAATTGCATTTCAATAAACTATGATACTCAACACCCCAAGTTAACCGTGATGCACTAATTAACCTTCAAATCTTCCTAACGTTATTGAATTGGATGATGCATGCGACAATTCAAAACATTCCCCACAAGTCCTCAACATGAATGCATAGAAGAGGTACAAGCAAGAATCATTACGCTCTATGAAAATTATAAGTGTTGACGAGGCATTCGTTACTATGATTGCATGAAACTTATGCCAAGAATTTGTTTAACGCGATTGTTTATAAGCAACCTCCACTACTTGTGAATATAAGTTCGTAACTATTAGGTGAAACTCACTTATATTCTAGCGTCATATTCATGCATGAAAATTAAGCGCGCATTCTCAATAAACATACATAAATAAGTTATCAATCAAACGGTTAAACAAATTGAATCCACAACTTATGAAACGCAATTAGAAGTAATCAAATCAAAATGCAAGCATAAACATATATTTCAAATTCCCCCCTAGCCAAGGGGGGTTTAGTTGAATTTAAACATTGGAATCAAAGAAACACCTAAACATTCCAACAACTCAAACTTGAATTGTATGAACGTTTAGGCACTCTTCTCTTCCATTCCTCATACGTACAAAACAAAGAGTATTGAAATTAAACATTGAAATCAAAGAAACACCTAAACATTCCAACAACTCAAACTTGAATTGTATGAACGTTTAGGCACTCTTCTCTTCCTCTTCGTTGTAGCACAAGGTCTAAGGATAGTTTGATGGTGTGAATGGTTTGGGGAGTGGTTGGAGTGGCTGCAATGGAGGAGAAAAGTGTTTTGGTGGCTGCAATGAGGGTGTGGAGAGGTTTTGACGAATTTCTGGAATATGGAAGAGTGTATGAATGAAATGTGTATGCAATGGATGCTTATTTATAGGTGAAATGGGGGGAACATGACAGCTAGGAGGGAATGTGGCTGCATGTTTGAATGATTAAAGGATGCATGTGGGTTGGAATTGCATGTGCAATGAATATGTGGCTGCATGTGCAAGGGGACAATCTGAAAATGCATGTGAAAGCATGTGTTGGCTGCAATGATGAAATGGATGGGAGTGCATGTGGCTTAATTAATTAAAGGGAGTGCATGTGCAATGTTTTAAAGGATGGAATGCATGTGAATATGATGGAAATCTGATGGGAGATGGAATGGGATGTTTTGCATGTGAATTAAAGAGTGAATGCATGTGCAATGACAGCTAGGTTGAATATGCATGTGGAATGGCTGATTTATTTGAAGATGCATGTGCAATGAAGTGGAATGACAGCTAGGTTATGATGATGAATGCATGTGGCTGATTTAATTGAATAGGAAAGCATGTGGATTTAATGGTTTAAAGGGTGAATGCATGTGGATGCATGTGTTGATGAATGGGATTAGGAAAGGTTTAAATGTCCTAAACCTAAAGGGAACAAGGTTCCAACACTTTGGTCTTCAATTAGGTCTTCAATTTCGTCCAACACTTTGGCTCCAAGCATAAGCTATCCATCCTTAGTCCAAAAGTGCTCCAAAAGTCTCCAAAATGCATCTTTTTGCTCCTTTAGCCCTTTGGACCTACAAACACACGAAAATAGCTTAAAGTACTAAAATAACTAAAGAAACATAACGTAAATGCACGAGAACAAGCCATTTAAGTCGCATGAATATGCTCCTATCAGTAACTTGCGGACAGAAACTGGAGCAAAATATGGTCTGTAATGGAAAAATGGATCCGAGAGAGGGAATGAGTGAGTGCCCTTGGTGAATTTCTGAATGAGTCTAATGATGGGGAGACAATCAGATTGGATCTTGGCTTTGTTTAACTCAGATGGCAGAGCTTAAGTGATGGAAATGATTGTGTTTCTGAGATGGAAGACTCACGGCATGTGTAATGTCCAAGGAAATGTTAATGTATTCAAAGAAGCACATGCTCTTGCTGCCACAAGTGAGTGGACAATCTGACTTGGTTATAATAATCTGGGCATGGGAATGGAAATGCACGGGATGGACTTGAAGGAGTGCTGAAATGGTATGGAATGTTTAATGGGAATGGGTGTGGAAGTGCATAAGGGAGCTGCACATGCATGGAATGAATGGATTTCTGAGGTGTTGGACGCACGGTGCTAAGGAAGTATGCATGCCTTTGGCTATCTTAGTTGAATCATGCATGTGTATTTGCTGCAAAGGCTGAAATGACACCCTGGAAAGGATATCAAAATGCACGGTATAGACAAAGATGAGTTAGAATCACATGGAATGATGGGATGAATGGATGCACGGAATGGGCAATGTCCAAGCATGTGGCTATTTTAATTGAATCATGCATGTGGATTTCTGCACAGATGAAATGGAGAAAGCAATGGAATCCACGGCATAAGTCATGTGGAATAATAAGAAATCTGCATGTTTTTGCCTTGTTTAGAACCATCCAATGTGACTCCAAAGCACCACTTTCCTAATCACATCTTCTCTTGAATTTCCTCCGCCATATTAGTCTTAGATTTCACATATTTGGACTTCAAATTAATTCCCAAGAACCCTTTCCATGTTTGGAATAATGCTCAGCTACCAAAAGGAATGTTTTTACTTCATTTGCCTTCCAATTGATCTTATTACACACTTGGCTGCACACTAACACAAAACAATGTAAAACGCAACTAGTTTAATCCAAAACAATCACAAAGACACCAAATAAGGAAGATTTAAATGCATGCAAAATGTGACTTATCAAATACCCCCAAACCTGGTTTTTGCTAGTCCTCGAGCAAACTTAAAACTAAAACACACAAAATACAAACATCTAAATAAACCACTTTCGCTGGCCAAACGATTGCACTGAGCATGTGCAACACGCCTTTGAACCCCTAGGTGTCCCTAGTTGGAGGAGTTGTGTCTCCTGAGGGTTTACAGTGATGAACCCACAAACATCTACAAAAACTGCAAACAAATTGGCTAAAACATGCTTTAAACAAACTAATAAGAACCAATGAAGATTTTGTCATATATTCAACCTCAAAAGTTTTCCACTTCAAAGAATCGTATCAATTGTAACTTATAAAGATATTTCTCCATGTCTTACAACTTCAAGGTCACCATACCCAAATGCTTAAGAAGGAATTCGCCTCAACTCTACTCCTTACAGATTTCACTCAAATTTTCACTCAGATCTTAAGGTTTAATCTCTCCACAATCATATATGAGTGAAAATATGCAAAAGGGAATCAAAATTCTCACATATGAAATCTGAAATGAAAGCACAATTTCTGAGTAGATCTCATGAAATGAATCAAATGCTAAGAATATCGATAACACACACACTTACTATCACCCATGAATACATCCTCAATGATCAGCTAGGTCTTTTTTTCAAGATTGTAATGTAAGGCTTAGGTTATAGGTTACGAAAGAAGTGATATGAAGTACTAGAGCTTGGGGCATACCAAAGTGTTCTTGAGGATCATGCTCTTCACTTGCATTTGTTTTCTTTCTTCTTTGTTTTTGGCATCCAGGCCCTATGTCTTATAATGAGGAGATTTGGAACTTGTATCCATTTTAATTCTCTTCTTTTTTTTTTATAACTCCCTTTTTTTTTTTTAGAAGCATCTTCAACATAGGTGTCCTCGGTACATGCCACAATCTTGTTCTAAGCTCAATTTACCTTTAGTCTTCATCACCTTGGTATTCCCCAAACTATAAGGTATGGCTTGTAATGGGCTAGAATGGGTAGAGTATGGTGTTGGTGATGAAAGAATTGGGCTAAAGTGTTTGGCTGCAACGAGGGTGAATGGAGCACACAAATGGGTAGGATTTAAGCCTTTTAGTAGTTAAACATGCATAGCCTAACATCATCCAATTGAGTTCATTCATGAATGATACTAAACACATGGTATCTGCAAAGAGAGTAATTCTTAGTATCCAATCAAGATAGAAGTAATGAGATCATTTAAAGTGAAATTGAAAGAAAAAGATAGGAGTAGAAACACTTTAAACCCTCTCAAAGAAGCAATTAGGCTCAAAATAACTCACTAGGGTAGTCTCCACAATTCTTCTTCCAGAATTTGAGTATGGTACCTCTATCATCATAATTTCAAGAGTTATAGCCTTATAAATGACAACAAGATGCAACTCTTTTCCATAGCAACCCAATCATTTGTTTTCAAACATAGTCCTCATATACATTCGTATTAGCATGCACAAACATTCTTAACCAAAACTAACACCTCAAACAAACACAAACACACAAAAACGACTCAAAACACTCTTTTTAGGCTTTTTAAAACAAGTTTTTCAAATTTTTATGTGATTTTCGGAGTTATAAAACAAAACACACTAAAACACTCTAAAACAATTTAGAAACTCCTTAAAACAGCAAGGACAACATTTGAAGTTATGGGTGATAAAATCCCACGAATTTGCATTAACGACATTAGTTACCCCCCCACACTTAAATCAAACATTGTCCTCAATGTTTTAAGCATAGATTCACACAAATCATAAGTAAACACACAAAAAGCACTTAAACATACTAAACATGGCATAATGTAATTAACAAAGAGAAGAGTTTAGGGACGCAAATCTGGTTATGGAGTGTAACTTCCCTCTTCTCCTTGGTAATTGCATTGAGGCTTTGATCATAGTGACTCCACAGGCTTACTTTTGAACTGGTTTCTGCCCATCGTTGATTTTCCTTTGTGCTACTTCTTGAACTGGGCAGCAGGATGGTTCTTTTGGTCTCTCCGGAAGGTCTGAGCTTACTCCTTTGGTCTGTTTCTTTGTTCAATCTTTCCAATTCGTATTGAAAAGGGTTGGAGGATAACTCAGCCTAAGTTTGTCTCCACATGCTTCAATGTATCATTTTCACTTGCCTTACTCGCTCCCCTTTGCAGAAGTGGTCCCTTTTCTGGAAGTGTATCAACCGTTGAAGATGACTACTCGAGAGCAACGCTAGGTAAGCAATCAGGAATAGATTCCAGGCAGTTGGCTCCAGATCGGAAGAATGACTCCAAGTGCCGGCTGATTGCTTCTTTTACTTTGCCATGCGAGTAAGAACAAGGACAAAGAAAAAGACAGGGAAAGAGCATGATATGAGATACTTTTGCTTTTGACCTTGATGATATGAGATACCTTTGCTTTTGAAGAAGCGGTGAATGAATCAGCACACTTCAATCCGCCGTTTCCTCCTGGGTCATCTGTACTCCAGGCATCTGGTATCATCTTTGGGGAAGAAGAAAGAATTTAGTATTTCAAGAGGCTTTGCTGGGAGTGCGCCCTCAGAGGTGAGGGAGAGTTGGGTATTTTCTTCAGTTTTGCCCTGCCATAAAAAACGAAGGTCGACATATATAGAGATAATATCAAGTGGTGGTACTTTGTACCTTTGTCGACAAACGTTTTGATCCCGCAACTCCGGCTTTTTGAAATAGTGGCGCCTCTTCGATCTTTGAACGCCTCTTCGATTTCTGAACGGTAAAAGTAGTCACGGGTGCGGCTCCTTTTGACAAAGCTGCACGCGGTTTCTGAAAAGCAGAGAAAGCGTCGCCGATATTTGCGCTTGTCGGCTAAAGACGTGAAGTTGTGATGATGGCCTCCACGTGTCTTCGACTTTGTCAGATATCTTTTGACAAAGTTGAACGCGTTTTCTGAAAAGCCGCGAACGCGTCGTCAAAATTTGCGGAGGAAAATCCGGCTTTCTGAATGGGTGGACGCGTCGCCTTGGCATTTTATAGAGCTATCTATCATCACAACAAACACACTCTGAAGAATTCCCATTCTTGAAAATCGACTCCGACTCTTTGAAAATTAACTCCATCCACCACTTCTCTTTGAACACTTGTGAAAAAAATGGCAAACTCATCGAACCTTAGCTTAGATTTGAGTCTCAGCAGCGATCCGGTTGCGCCCCGTCAAGGTAATGTATGGCGCCCTTCTTTTTTATCATCTAACGGTCTTCTTACAGGTGAAGACTCCGTGATGCAGGACGCCACAACAGCTACAATAGTAGCTAGGAACCTCCTCACTCCAAAAGATAGTAGGCTGCTGTCAGGACGGTCCGATGAGTTGGCCGTTCAAGAGTCCCTCGCACTTAGTGTTCAGTGTGCGAGCTCAGTGTCCAACATGGGCCAACGCCTGCTTGCCCGCTCCCGTCAGGTGGAATCATTGATGGCAGAGGTGGAAAGTCTTAAGCAAGAGAACCAGCAGCTTAAGCACGAGAATAGAAGTTTGCATGTGCTTGCAAATAACTATTCGTCGGGCATGAAGAGGAAGCTTGATGAGCTGCAAGAGTCTGAAGGTCGGATTCACAGTGACCGTCAAAGGTTTTCGTCTTTCCTCCAGAGGCACCTTTTTCCTGGCTCATCCAGCGCTTGGCCAAGTATTGAGGCCTGGAATGCTCTAGCTCCGATGCCTCCCGCTCCGATGCCTCCCGCTCCGATGCCTTCCGCTCCAATGCCTTCTGCTTCGACGCCTCGTAGTGGGGCTTCACGTAAACAACCTTTGTGAAGCACCACCTTTCTCCATGTTTAGTATTTTATTTAATAAATGAAATTTTTTTTTTTTTTTTTTTCAGTGCATTGGGTTGCCTCCCAAGTAGCGCTTTCTTTTACGTCTTGCAGCCGGACGAAGAACCCAATCACTCCAGGATATGTTCACGAATCAGATGAGAACTCCGAGTCATGAACTAGTACCTAAAACAAGAAACAAAATGAAATTAAGAATCTGTAAAAATACAAACAAACGAAATTAAAACAATCCAAGGGATTAGCAAAGTCCTCCAAAGCTCGAAGTTCATCTTCGTTGCCCGCCATCTCTTCTTCTCTTTCCCAATTAAATTGCTCAGATTCTTTACTTGTTGAACTTGGTGAATTTCCTTCCTCTTCCTCACGGCTAAAGGATGAACTTGATGGCACAAAGTTGTCCAAAGTGTGGCCCTTTAATCTTTCAATTCTTTGGCCTAACTCAACAAGTTTATTTGACATATACTACCTGAAACAAAGTAACACAAGTGTGAATGAAAATCTACTAGCAACAACAATGAAATGAACAACAACAAACTTAAAAACGTTTGAAAAGACTCAAGGGATGTGGAACTAAACGCTTAGAACACTTAAACAAACCTAAAACCCAAAACAGCAACTAGAAGACTCAAAATTGCCTAAAAACCACTTTCTGGGCAGTTTTGAGCACCTACACTAATTTGGACGAAATTGGATGGAAACTTGAATCAAAACACTTATGAACACAAATCAAAACACTTTCTAACTAATTTGGACGAACAAAGACTCAAAAGACTCAAAACAGATTCACAAGACTCAAAACAAGCTAAAAACTCTCAAAACTGCCTAAAAACACAAATTGGGCAGTTTTGACACTAAACTCAACTTTGGACGAAAATTAAGTTTGGGCTTGACTCAAAATGATTCAAAACACAAGATAAAACAGATTCTAAGCCTAAAACTTAACAAAATATGGGGAGAAATTGTATTTGGACGAAATGCAATCAAATGGACAGATTATAACGAAATCAGATTGTAAAGCAAATTGATGTAAATCAATGGATAATGGAATGGCTAAGGGACTCTTTTCCTTATATGAAATGTATGCAACTTAAATCAACTTCCAATTATCAATTTGACAAGTTATGAACCTTGACACTAATCAAAATAGCAAACAAGCAAACAAGCAATTACAAGGGACTGAAATCAGTCCCCGGCAACGGCGCCATTTTTTGTTGATGTATATTTCCTTCCTAATGCTAGAATATATTTAGTATAATGGCACAAGTAAGGGTGTCGAATCCACAGGGACTAATTGGACCTATGTAATCACTTGTTTTGCAAGAACTCTAAAAATGAATCAAACTAGTCTAAATAAGGCAGATTTGTGGTTGTTACTTAAAAGCATAAAGAAATGAAGTTAACACAAATAAACGAATCAACAACTAATAAAATGAGATAGTATCAATGGAAATGAAGCTAGGGATTCGATTTCACCATTGCTCAATTAAATCCATGTTTGTCAAGTTAGTTTATACTCATTCATCTACCTATTTCTTGAGTTTGTTTCACTTGGATATGATCAACCATATGATGTGTGGATTTGATCAAATGTCTCTAATCATGAGCCTAATTGTGATGTGCAACTTTGGTTCATAATCAAGATTATGTAATGTACAAGAAACTTTCATAAAACCAAAGGGAATAACTCGGCAGGATGTATGCTAAACCTTCCCTTCATTCATTCACATATCCACCAAGATTATGCATGATGTGTGCTCTAATCTTGGCTAAACAACCTGTGATTAATTCAAATGGTGATCAAACATTAAAATCAACCCACAAAGTCACAAATAAATCAGAGAATGAAACAAGAAATAGATTGACAAAATGAGCATTCTAACTTGATTACATGGCAAACTTTGCAAGGCTACATCGAATCCCTATAGAAAGATTAGTTACAATTCATGTTTACAGAATGTTTAACATAAAGATACACAACATGAATGAACATAGAATTAAGTAGAAGAAACCCTTGAAGCAAAACTGATGTTGAATTCCTTGAAGAGTGCCTTCGGTGTTGGTGCTCCCAAATGTGTTTGTAAATGAGGGTGGAGAAACTAATGTCGAATGGTTTCTGTGAGTGGTATGTAAATGGAGAGAAATGGACAGTTTTTGTGAAAGGGGGAGAGTGTCGCATGAAATGGAATGGAGAGGGAGAATGAGAGTGAATGGTGGACAGAAAATGGAGTGATTATGGAGTGTGTAATGGGAGAGGTTTTTTTTAGAGTGTCTAAGGGACTGAAAAATGAAGAAGTAACTTGCGGACAGAAACTGGAGCAAAATATGGTCTGTAATGGAAAAATGGATCCGAGAGAGGGAATGAGTGAGTGCCCTTGGTGAATTTCTGAATGAGTCTAATGATGGGGAGACAATCAGATTGGATCTTGGCTTTGTTTAACTCAGATGGCAGAGCTTAAGTGATGGAAATGATTGTGTTTCTGAGATGGAAGACTCACGGCATGTGTAATGTCCAAGGAAATGTTAATGTATTCAAAGAAGCACATGCTCTTGCTGCCACAAGTGAGTGGACAATCTGACTTGGTTATAATAATCTGGGCATGGGAATGGAAATGCACGGGATGGACTTGAAGGAGTGCTGAAATGGTATGGAATGTTTAATGGGAATGGGTGTGGAAGTGCATAAGGGAGCTGCACATGCATGGAATGAATGGATTTCTGAGGTGTTGGACGCACGGTGCTAAGGAAGTATGCATGCCTTTGGCTATCTTAGTTGAATCATGCATGTGTATTTGCTGCAAAGGCTGAAATGACACCCTGGAAAGGATATCAAAATGCACGGTATAGACAAAGATGAGTTAGAATCACATGGAATGATGGGATGAATGGATGCACGGAATGGGCAATGTCCAAGCATGTGGCTATTTTAATTGAATCATGCATGTGGATTTCTGCACAGATGAAATGGAGAAAGCAATGGAATCCACGGCATAAGTCATGTGGAATAATAAGAAATCTGCATGTTTTTGCCTTGTTTAGAACCATCCAATGTGACTCCAAAGCACCACTTTCCTAATCACATCTTCTCTTGAATTTCCTCCGCCATATTAGTCTTAGATTTCACATATTTGGACTTCAAATTAATTCCCAAGAACCCTTTCCATGTTTGGAATAATGCTCAGCTACCAAAAGGAATGTTTTTACTTCATTTGCCTTCCAATTGATCTTATTACACACTTGGCTGCACACTAACACAAAACAATGTAAAACGCAACTAGTTTAATCCAAAACAATCACAAAGACACCAAATAAGGAAGATTTAAATGCATGCAAAATGTGACTTATCACATCCTTCCATTCCTCCACCACTACCCAAACCATTCAGACCATCAAACTATCCTTAGACCTTGTGCTACAACGAAGAGGAAGAGAAGAGTGCCTAAACGTTCATACAATTCAAGTTTGAGTTGTTGGAATGTTTAGGTGTTTCTTTGATTTCAATGTTTAATTTCAATACTCTTTGTTTTGTACGAATGAGGAATGGAAGAGAAGAGGACCTAAACGTTCATACAATTCAAGTTTGAGTTGTTGGAATGTTTAGGTGTTTCTTTGATTCTCTTTGTTTTGTACCATGAGGAACTAAACCCCCCCTTTGGCTAGGGGGGATTCGAAATATATGTTTATGCTCGCATTTTGATTTGATTACTTCTAATTACGTTTCATAAGTTGTGAATTCAATTTGTTTAACTGTTTTATTGATAACCTATTTATGTATGTTTATTGAGAGTGCACGCTTAATTTTCATGCATGAATATGACGCTAGAATATAAGTGAGTTTCACCTAATAGTTACGAACTTATATTCACAAGTAGTGGAGGTTGCTTATAAACAATCGCGTTAAACGAATGCTTGGCATAAGTTTCATGCGTATTCCATAGTAACGAATGCCTCGTCAACACTTATAATTTTCATAGAGCGTAATGATTCTTGCTTGTATCTCTATTATGCAATCATGTAGGGGACTTGTGGGGAATGTTTTGAATTGTTGTATGCGCTAACTGATAGGAGCATATTCATGCGACTTAAATGGCTTGTTCTCGTGCATTTACGTTATGTTTCTTTAGTTATTTTAGTACTTTAAGCTATTTTCGTGTGTTTGTAGGTCCAAAGGGCTAAAGGAGCAAAAAGATGCATTTTGGAGACTTTTGGAGCACTTTTGGGCTAAGGACGGATAGCTTATGCTTGAAGCCAAAGTGTTGGACGAAATTGAAGACCTAATTGGAGCCAAAGTGTTGGAACCTTGTTCTCTTTAGTTTTAGGACATTTAAACCTTTCCTAATCCCAATCATGCCATGCATAACACAATCCATTCACCACAGAAATAAGGCCTTTGTGCCAGAAATTCACCCATTCCAAACACTCATTCATACACTCTTCCATATTCCAGAAATTCGTCAAAACCTCTCCACACCCTCATTGCAGCCACCAAAACACTTTTCTCCTCCATTGCAGCCACTCCAACCACTCCCCAAACCATTCACACCATCAAACTATCCTTAGACCTTGTGCTACAACGAAGAGGAAGAGAAGAGTGCCTAAACGTTCATACAATTCAAGTTTGAGTTGTTGGAATGTTTAGGTGTTTCTTTGATTTCAATGTTTAATTTCAATACTCTTTGTTTTGTACGTATGAGGAATGGAAGAGAAGAGTGCCTAAACGTTCATACAATTCAAGTTTGAGTTGTTGGAATGTTTAGGTGTTTCTTTGATTCCAATGTTTAAATTCAACTAAACCCCCCTTGGCTAGGGGGGGGATTCGAAATATATGTTTATGCTTGCATTTTGATTTGATTACTTCTAATTGCGTTTCATAAGTTGTGGATTCAATTTGTTTAACCGTTTGATTGATAACTTATTTATGTATGTTTATTGAGAATGCGCGCTTAATTTTCATGCATGAATATGACGCTAGAATATAAGTGAGTTTCACCTAATAGTTACGAACTTATGCAAGTAGTGGAGGTTGCTTATAAACAATCGCGTTAAACAAATTCTTGGCATAAGTTTCATGCAATCATAGTAACGAATGCCTCGTCAACACTTATAATTTTCATAGAGCGTAATGATTCTTGCTTGTACCTCTTCTATGCATTCATGTTGAGGACTTGTGGGGAATGTTTTGAATTGTCGCATGCATCATCCAATTCAATAACGTTAGGAAGATTTGAAGGTTAATTAGTGCATCACGGTTAACTTGGGGTGTTGAGTATCATGATTTATTGAAATGCAATTGGAAATCATTTTATTATGCAAGTATAACATGTATGGAGATGAACCCCTTAGCTAGGTTCCCATCCATTCATTTTCATCAAATTCATCTTTACTATCTGTTTTAACTTAGAATCTGTACATTTTATTTAATTTCATCAAAAACCAAATCCCCCTTTACTTTATTGTCCATTTTAGTTAGAAAGTATCTTATTTTGTGTTTCTAAGTATTTTGAATCAATTTATTACCCAATTTCGTCCAAATTCACCAAAGTGCTCAAAACTGCCCAGAAAGTGATTTTAAGGCAGTTTTGAGTGTTTTGGGTGATGTTTGAGTCTTTTGGTTTGTTTTAATGTTTTAAGTGTTTAGTTTTACATTCTTTGAGTTAGTTTAGTGTTTTATATTGTGTTTTTACGTTCTTGAGTCAAGTTATTACTTAATTTCGTCCAAATTTGTGTTTGTGCTCAAATCTGCCCAGAAAGTGGTTTTTAGGCAGATTTGAGTGTGTTTGTGTTGTTTTGAGTCTTTTGGTTTGTCTTAGTGTTTTAAAGTTTAGTTTTGAATTCTTTGAGTCTAGTATAGTGTTTCATATTGTTATTTTACGTTTTTGAGTCAAATCCAAGTGGTTAACAATCCCTCCTAATCCCCGGTCCAGAACGATCCCTACTTATACATATACTACAATTGACAAAAAGAGGGTTTAATTTGTGTGCGTATAAATCTCGCATCAAATGTAGTATATGTAATTCCTTCAAATTCGTGGGATTTTATCACCCATAACTTCAAATGTTGTTCCTTGCTGTTTTAAGGTGTTTTTAAGTTGTTTTAGAGTGTTTTAGTATGTTTTGTTTTTATAACTCCGAAAATCACATAAAAATTTGAAAAACATGTTTTAAAAAGCCTAAAAAGAGTTTTTTGAGTCGTTTTTGTGTGTTTGTGTCTTAGGGTACCTTCCAACACAATGATAAGGATTTGGTTTGTAATTGCATGACGGTTAAAAAGAGTTATAAACATAGAGAAAAGTTTGATTTACTCTTGGTATATGCTTGGATATGGTTATAATGTATGACTTCACATGCAATCATAAAAGAAAAATTCGTTTTTGTAACATGCTTGAAGGAAGGAACTCAAACAAACGCTACATCCCTGTGAGACTCGAGCCATTACTTTCTTTGGAGAGTTATTTTCTGTGATTCTTTGTTTTCTAAAGTTGTTGCATGATCTCATTATTCCTTGCTTGGTTGCTACTTAGAATGCAATTGTATCATGATAGAACTAAATGCTAGAACTTATATCCGTTTCATTCAAAGCATGACATTGAATTGCATAATATATATCAAGATGAAGTTGTGTTGTTGCCACCATAGCCAAATAGCCTTACTTCCCATATTTCGTATATATTAGTTTTAACCTCGTTGAGCCTCGTTTAGCCTATTTTCTTTGCTAACCACATCACCCCTTACCTAGCCTAGATTAGGACCATTCGTACCCTTGTTCTTGAAGCATAGTAAGCATGACGGATAATGAATTCCTTTTGATTAATATGTTGCAGAAAATAAGTGTGGGGGAAGGGATTTTTGTGTGTATGTATGTGCCTAAGTCTTAAAGGAGGCACGGGAAAAAGAAAAAAAAAATGTGAAAAAAAAAAAAAAAGAAGAAGAAAAGAAAGAAAAAGAGTGAAAATAAGTGAGAATGGACTCACAAGTGTGATTGTTGAAGAAAGGGCCCAAAAAGTTTGAATATGGCCCTAAGTTTTGTGTGACTTTCCCTTGGGTGTTCAAAGTTGACTTCTGCGTTCTAAAGGGAATTCTAAGTGCCTAATTCAATACTTTGCTCACTATTGCTTAAAGAACGTTTGTTTTCCCTATCCTTTCATTGTTAGCCAACTCCCCAAGCCCCGTTACAACCTTTGACTTCTATCTTGATCGTTATGTGTTCAATAATGTGGAGTTTGGAATTGATATGAGCTTATGGAATCACTGGTTCTCGTTCTAAGTAGTAGCATTCAATTCATGAGATCATATTCATGTCATTGTCGTAAATCCAGAAAATGCTTTCTTTGATATAACATATGTGAGTGTTAGAATTCATATTTACATCAATCTTCTCACATATAACTTAGTGTAGGGAGTGTAGTCAGAAAATCTGTGTGAAAAACGAGTGCATATCTTGTAAGGATTTGAGCAAATTCTCTAAGGCATGTTACTACATTCAAAACATGGTTTTAAATGCTTAATTGTGAAATAATATGTGGTGACTATGATTAAGAATGTACTTAAGTGTGAAGATGACTAAAATCTATGGGACTAATGATTTTTAACTTGTCATGTGCATTGGAAATCCTTGAGACGATTGTTGGAAGGTTTAGGTTGTGTTTTTCTTGTTCAGTGTCGTTTTGTTTTTTATTTCTTTTGTTTTGTTTTGCTCGAGGACTAGCAAAAGATAAGTGTGGGGGTATTTGATAGGAGCATATTCATGCGACTTAAATGGCTTGTTCTCGTGCATTTACGTTATGTTTCTTTAGTTATTTTAGTACTTTAAGCTATTTTCGTGTGTTTGTAGGTCCAAAGGGCTAAAGGAGCAAAAAGATGCATTTTGGAGATTTTTGGAGCACTTTTGGGCTAAGGATGGATAGCTTATGCTTGGAGCCAAAGTGTTGGACGAAATTGAAGACCTAATTGGAGCCAAAGTGTTGGAACCTTGTTCTCTTTAGTTTTAGGACATTTAAACCTTTCCTAATCCCAATCATGCCATGCATAACACACATCCATTCTAACACATTGTCATTGCACATGCATTTCCTTCATTAATTAACCCACATGCTCCCATTACTTATCATAACCACATATCATATCACTTATCACTTATCACTTATCATCATCACTTTATCATATCACTTATCACTTATCATAACCACTTATCACATCATAACCACATATCATATCACTTATCACTTATCACTTATCATCATCACTTTAGCTTTAATTCACATGAACATTCACTCACCACAAACATTTCACATGCTTTCCTATTCAATTAAATCAGCCACATTGATAGGAGCATATTTATGCGACTTAAATGGCTTGTTCTCGAACATTTACGTTATGTTTCTTTAGTTATTTTAGTACTTTAAGCTATTTTCGTGTGTTTGTAGGTCCAAAGGGCTAAAGGAGCAAAAAGATGCATTTTGGAGACTTTTGGAGCACTTTTGGGCTAAGGACGGATAGCTTATGCTTGAAGCCAAAGTGTTGGACGAAATTGAAGACCTAATTGGAGCCAAAGTGTTGGAACCTTGTTCTCTTTAGTTTTAGGACATTTAAACCTTTCCTAATCCCAATCATGCCATGCATAACACAATCCATTCACCACAGAAATAAGGCCTTTGTGCCAGAAATTCACCCATTCCAAACACTCATTCATACACTCTTCCATATTCCAGAAATTCGTCAAAACCTCTCCACACCCTCATTGCAGCCACCAAAACACTTTTCTCCTCCATTGCAGCCACTCCAACCACTCCCCAAACCATTCACACCATCAAACTATCCTTAGACCTTGTGCTACAACGAAGAGGAAGAGAAGAGTGCCTAAACGTTCATACAATTCAAGTTTGAGTTGTTGGAATGTTTAGGTGTTTCTTTGATTTCAATGTTTAATTTCAATACTCTTTGTTTTGTACGTATGAGGAATGGAAGAGAAGAGTGCCTAAACGTTCATACAATTCAAGTTTGAGTTGTTGGAATGTTTAGGTGTTTCTTTGATTCCAATGTTTAAATTCAACTAAACCCCCCTTGGCTAGGGGGGGGATTCGAAATATATGTTTATGCTTGCATTTTGATTTGATTACTTCTAATTGCGTTTCATAAGTTGTGGATTCAATTTGTTTAACCGTTTGATTGATAACTTATTTATGTATGTTTATTGAGAATGCGCGCTTAATTTTCATGCATGAATATGACGCTAGAATATAAGTGAGTTTCACCTAATAGTTACGAACTTATATTCGCAAGTAGTGGAGGTTGCTTATAAACAATCGCGTTAAACAAATTCTTGGCATAAGTTTCATGCAATCATAGTAACGAATGCCTCGTCAACACTTATAATTTTCATAGAGCGTAATGATTCTTGCTTGTACCTCTTCTATGCATTCATGTTGAGGACTTGTGGGGAATGTTTTGAATTGTCGCATGCATCATCCAATTCAATAACGTTAGGAAGATTTGAAGGTTAATTAGTGCATCACGGTTAACTTGGGGTGTTGAGTATCATGATTTATTGAAATGCAATTGGAAATCATTTTATTATGCAAGTATAACATGTATGGAGATGAACCCCTTAGCTAGGTTCCCATCCATTCATTTTCATCAAATTCATCTTTACTATCTGTTTTAACTTAGAATCTGTACATTTTATTTAATTTCATCAAAAACCAAATCCCCCTTTACTTTATTGTCCATTTTAGTTAGAAAGTATCTTATTTTGTGTTTCTAAGTATTTTGAATCAATTTATTACCCAATTTCGTCCAAATTCACCAAAGTGCTCAAAACTGCCCAGAAAGTGATTTTAAGGCAGTTTTGAGTGTTTTGGGTGATGTTTGAGTCTTTTGGTTTGTTTTAATGTTTTAAGTGTTTAGTTTTACATTCTTTGAGTTAGTTTAGTGTTTTATATTGTGTTTTTACGTTCTTGAGTCAAGTTATTACTTAATTTCGTCCAAATTTGTGTTTGTGCTCAAATCTGCCCAGAAAGTGGTTTTTAGGCAGATTTGAGTGTGTTTGTGTTGTTTTGAGTCTTTTGGTTTGTCTTAGTGTTTTAAAGTTTAGTTTTGAATTCTTTGAGTCTAGTATAGTGTTTCATATTGTTATTTTACGTTTTTGAGTCAAATCCAAGTGGTTAACAATCCCTCCTAATCCCCGGTCCAGAACGATCCCTACTTATACATATACTACAATTGACAAAAAGAGGGTTTAATTTGTGTGCGTATAAATCTCGCATCAAATTAGGGATCGTTCTGGACCGGGGATTAGGAGGGATTGTTAACCACTTGGATTTGACTCAAAAACGTAAAATAACAATATGAAACACTATACTAGACTCAAAGAATTCAAAACTAAACTTTAAAACACTAAGACAAACCAAAAGACTCAAAACAACACAAACACACTCAAATCTGCCTAAAAACCACTTTCTGGGCAGATTTGAGCACAAACACAAATTTGGACGAAATTAAGTAATAACTTGACTCAAGAACGTAAAAACACAATATAAAACACTAAACTAACTCAAAGAATGTAAAACTAAACACTTAAAACATTAAAACAAACCAAAAGACTCAAACATCACCCAAAACACTCAAAACTGCCTTAAAATCACTTTCTGGGCAGTTTTGAGCACTTTGGTGAATTTGGACGAAATTGGGTAATAAATTGATTCAAAATACTTAGAAACACAAAATAAGATACTTTCTAACTAAAATGGACAATAAAGTAAAGGGGGATTTGGTTTTTGATGAAATTAAATAAAATGTACAGATTCTAAGTTAAAACAGATAGTAAAGATGAATTTGATGAAAATGAATGGATGGGAACCTAGCTAAGGGGTTCATCTCCATACATGTTATACTTGCATAATAAAATGATTTCCAATTGCATTTCAATAAATCATGATACTCAACACCCCAAGTTAACCGTGATGCACTAATTAACCTTCAAATCTTCCTAACGTTATTGAATTGGATGATGCATGCGACAATTCAAAACATTCCCCACAAGTCCTCAACATGAATGCATAGAAGAGGTACAAGCAAGAATCATTACGCTCTATGAAAATTATAAGTGTTGACGAGGCATTCGTTACTATGATTGCATGAAACTTATGCCAAGAATTTGTTTAACGCGATTGTTTATAAGCAACCTCCACTACTTGCGAATATAAGTTCGTAACTATTAGGTGAAACTCACTTATATTCTAGCGTCATATTCATGCATGAAAATTAAGCGCGCATTCTCAATAAACATACATAAATAAGTTATCAATCAAACGGTTAAACAAATTGAATCCACAACTTATGAAACGCAATTAGAAGTAATCAAATCAAAATGCAAGCATAAACATATATTTCGAATCCCCCCCCTAGCCAAGGGGGGTTTAGTTGAATTTAAACATTGGAATCAAAGAAACACCTAAACATTCCAACAACTCAAACTTGAATTGTATGAACGTTTAGGCACTCTTCTCTTCCATTCCTCATACGTACAAAACAAAGAGTATTGAAATTAAACATTGAAATCAAAGAAACACCTAAACATTCCAACAACTCAAACTTGAATTGTATGAACGTTTAGGCACTCTTCTCTTCCTCTTCGTTGTAGCACAAGGTCTAAGGATAGTTTGATGGTGTGAATGGTTTGGGGAGTGGTTGGAGTGGCTGCAATGGAGGAGAAAAGTGTTTTGGTGGCTGCAATGAGGGTGTGGAGAGGTTTTGACGAATTTCTGGAATATGGAAGAGTGTATGAATGAGTGTTTGGAATGGGTGAATTTCTGGCACAAAGGCCTTATTTCTGTGGTGAATGGATTGTGTATGAGAGATGGTTTTCTGAAATGGAAGAGTGTGTTGTTTGTGGCTGCAATGCATGCTTATTTATAGGTGAAATGGGGGGAACATGATGACTAGGAATTAGGTGGAAAGCTGAAATGGTGATGGGAGATGCATGTGGCTGTTTGTGCATGTGATTAAAGGGTGGAAATGCATGTGCTTTGACAGAAATGAAAGGGAATGCACGGTTTTGGTTGATTTCTGGTGGTTGTGAGGTGGAAATCTAGGTGGAAATGCATGTGGATTAAAGCTATGTGAATGATTAAGGTGAATGTGCATGAGTGCATGTGAAATCTGCCAAGATGCATGTGTTATGAAGTGGATTTTCTGCAAAGGCAAGGTGAATGTGCATGTGATTAAATTAAAAGATGGAATGCATGTGAAAGGTTGGAGATTGAATGTGTGTTGGTGTGATTGAATGATTAAAGTGCATGTGGCTGATTTATGAAGGGGAAATGCAAAGGGGAAATCTGGAAATGGGATAGGAGCCACGGCATTGTGTGGTGTTTGTTTGAATGTTTGCAATGATGAAATGGATGGGAGTGGTTTGATGAATGAGTGGATGGAATGATGAAAGAATAAAGGGAATGATGAAAGGGGAACAAGTGCATGTGGCTGCAATGATGGTGAAAGAATGTGTGGATGCATGGTTGTGTTGGTGATGAATGTGAACTCTTTGTTCTTCATTTTCATTCCTTTGGTCTTCAATTTCGTCCATCTTCTTGGCTTTAAGCATATGCAATCCATTCCAATCTCTAATTTGCTCCAAAAGGCTCCGAAAGGCATCCTTTTGCATCCTTAGCCATATGAACCTATAAACACACGAAAATGACTTTAAACACTAAATTAAGTAAGAAAACACAACATAAATGCATAAGAACTAGCTAACTAAGGCGCATAAATATGCTTCTATCAAATTCCCCCACACTTAGCTTTTGCTAGTCCTCGAGCAAAACAAAGAAACAAAACATAACCTAAACCTTCCAACGTTCACCTCAGGGATTTCCAATGGTACATGACATGTTAAAAATCATCATCCCCACAGATTTGAGTCATCTTTACAATTGAGAACATACTTAATCATAGTCACCACTTACTAGTTCACAATTAATCGATTAAAAGAATGTTTTGAATGTAGTAACATGCCTTAGAGAATTTGCTCAATCCTTACAAGATATGCACTCAATTTTCACTCAGATTTTCTAACTACACACCCTATACTAGTTATATGTGAGAAGATTGATGTAAATATGAAAACGAATGCTCACATATACGTATAACAAAGAACGCAATTTATGGAGTTAATAAGCATGTTTAGAAATGATCTCATGAATGGAATGCTACTACTTAGATGCGAGAACCAATGACCATATGCTCATACCATCTTCAAACTCCACAAATTTAAACACATAACACTCAAGAATGAAGTCAAGGGTTGTAACGGGGCTTGGGGTAGTGGTTAACAAAGAAAAGATAAGGAGAACAAGCGTTCTTTAAGTAATAGTAAGCAAAGTAGTGTACTTAAGACTTAGAATTCATTTAGATTGCAGAAATTAACTTTAAAACACAAGGGGAAGACTTAGACAACTCCTTAGGGCCGAATTCATTGTTTTGGACCCTTACTTCAACAAACAATACTTTGGAATTCTTTTTCACAACTTTTCAACTCTTTTTCATACTTTTCACGCCTTTTTTTTTTCTTTTTCTTTTCTTTCATGCCGTGCCTATGGCACACAAATTCTCACACAAGAACACTTCCCCCACACTTGTTTTCTGCCAACATAAATCGAAAGGAATTCATTATCCGTCATGCTTACTATGCTTCAAGAACAAGGGTACGAATGGTCCTAATCTAGGCTAGGTAAGGGGTGATGTGGTTAGCAAAGAAAATAGGCTAAACGAGGCTCAACGAGGTTAAAACTAATATATACGAAATATGGGAAGTAAGGCTATTTGGCTATGGTGGCAACAACACAACTTCATCTTGATATATATTATGCAATTCAATGTCATGCTTTGAATGAAACGGATATAAGTTCTAGCATTTAGTTCTATCATGATACAATTGCATTCTAAGTAGCAACCAAGCAAGGAATAATGAGATCATGCAACAACTTTAGAAAACAAAGAATCACAGAAAATAACTCTCCAAAGAAAGTAATGGCTCGAGTCTCACAGGGATGTAGCGTTTGTTTGAGTTCCTTCCTTCAAGCATGTTACAAAAACGAATTTTTCTTTTATGATTGCATGTGAAGTCATACATTATAACCATATCCAAGCATATACCAAGAGTAAATCAAACTTTTCTCTATGTTTATAACTCTTTTTAACCGTCATGCAATTACAAACCAAATCCTTATCATTGTGTTGGAAGGTACCCTAAGACACAAACACACAAAAACGACTCAAAAAACTCTTTTTAGGCTTTTTAAAACATGTTTTTCAAATTTTTATGTGATTTTCGGAGTTATAAAAACAAAACATACTAAAACACTCTAAAACAACTTAAAAACACCTTAAAACAGCAAGGAACAACATTTGAAGTTATGGGTGATAAAATCCCACGAATTTGCATTAAATATACTTAGTTACCCCCCCACACTTAAATCAAACATTGTCCTCAATGTTTTAAGCATAAGTAAGCACACAAAAAGCAATTTAAACATACTAAACATGGCAGAATGTAATTAACAAAGAGAAGAGTTTAGGGACGCAAATCTGGTTATGGAGTGTAAATTCCCTCTTCTCTTTGGTAATTGCATTGAGGCTTTGATCATAGTGACTCCACAGGCTTACTCTTGAACTGGTTTCCGCCCATCATTGATTTTCCTTTGTGCTACTGTTGAACTGGGCAGCAGGATTCTTTTGGTCTTCCCCGAAGGTCTGAGCTTACCCCTTTGGTCTGTTTCTTTGTTCAATCTTTCCAATTCGTATTGAAAAGGGTTGGAGGATAACTCAGCCTATGTTTGTCTCCACATGCTTCAATGTATCATTTTCACTTGCCTTACTCGCTCCCCTTTGCAGAAGTGGTCCCTTCTCCGGAAGTGTATCAACCGTTGAAGATGACTACTCGAGAGCAACGCTAGGTAAGCAATCAGGAATAGATTCCAGGCAGTTGGCTCCAGATTGGAAGACTGACTCCAAGTGCCGGCTGATTGCTTCTTTTACTTTGCCATGCGAGTAAGAACAAGGACAAAGAAAAAGACAGGGAAAGAGCATGATATGAGATACTTTTGCTTTTGACCTTGATGATATGAGATACCTTTGCTTTTGAAGAAGCGGTGAATGAATCAGCACACTTCAATCCGCCGTTTCCTCCTGGGTCATATGTACTCCAGGCATCTGGTATCATCTTTGGGGAAGAAGAAAGAATTGAGTATTTCGAAAGGCTTTGCTGGGAGTGCGCCCTCAGAGGTGAGGGAGAGTTGGGCGTTTTCTTCAGGTCTGCCTTGCCATAAAAGACGAAGGTCGACATATATAGAGATAATATCAAGTGGTGGTACTGTTCTTTTACCCTTGTCGACAAATGTCTCTTCGATATCAGAACGACGCCTCTTCGATTTCTGAGCAGGCGCCCCTTCGATTTCTGAACGACGCCCCTTTGCTTTCTGAACGACACGTAGTAGTGCGGATGCGGCTCCTTTTGACAAAGCTGCACGCGTTTTCTGAAAAGCAGAGAAAGCGTCGCCGAACTTTGCGCTTGTCGGCTAAAGATGTGTAGTTGTGATGATGGCCTCCACGTGTTTCTGAAAAGAAGAAATCTTTTGACAAAGTCTGAACACGTCTTCTGAAAAGCTGAGAACGCGTCGCCTAAATTACGCCGGAAATTCCGGCTTTTTGAATCGGTGGACGCGTCGCTTTGGCTTTTTTATTGAGCTATCGATCACCACAACAAACACACTCTGAAGATTTCCCATTCTTGAAAATCGACTCCGGCCCTTTGAAATTTAACTCCATCCCTTCTCTTTGAACACTTTTGAAAAATGGCAAACTCATCGAACCTTAGCTTGGAATTGAGCCTTAGCAGTGATACGGGCGCGCCGCGTCAAGGTAACGTATGGCGCCCTTCTTTTTTATCTTCTAACGGTCTTCTTACAGGTGAAGACTCCGTGATGCAGGACGCCACAACAGCTACAATAGTAGCTAAGAACCTCCTCACTCCAAAAGATAGTAGGCTGCTGTCAGGACGGTCCGATGAGTTGGCCGTTCAAGAGTCCCTCGCACTTAGTGTTCAGTGTGCGAGTTCTGTGTCCAACATGGGCCAACGCCTGCTTGCTCGGTCCCGTCAGGTGGAATCATTGATGGCAGAGGTGGAAAGACTTAAGCAAGAGATCCAGCAGCTTAAGTACGAGAATAGAAGTTTGCACGTGCTTGCCAACAACTATTCGACGGGCATGAAGAGGAAGCTTGATGAGCTGCAAGAGTCTGAAGGTCGGATTCACAGTGACCGTCAAAGGTTTTCGTCTTTCCTCCAGAGGCACCTTTTTCCTGGCTCATCCAACGCTTGGCCAAGTATTGAGGCCTGGAATGCTCTAGCTCCGATGCCTCCCGCTCCGATGCCTTCTGCTCCGATGCCTTCTGCTCCGATGCCTTCTGCTCCGTTGCCTTCCGCTCCGATGCCTTCCGCTTCAAAGCCTTCCGCTTCGACGCCTCGTAGTGGGGCTTCACGTAAACAACCTTTGTGAAGCACCACCTTTCTCCATGTTTAGTAATTTATTTAATATATGAAATTTTTTTTTTTTTTTTTTTTTTTTTTTTTTTTTTAATCATTGGGTTGCCTCCCAAGTAGCGCTTTCTTTTACGTCTTGCAGCCGGACGAAGAACCCAATCACTCCAGGATATGTTCACGAATCGGATGAGAACTCCGAGTCATAAACAAGTACCTAAAACAAGAAACAAAACAAGATTAAGAATCTGGAATAAAATAAAAACAAACGAAAATAAAACAATCCAAGGGATTAGCAAATTTTCTAATCCCCGGCAACGGCGCCAAAATTTGGTGCGAAAATAGTTAAACACACAAATTAAACCCTATGGATGACAATTGTAGTAAATGAGCAAATAGGGATCGTTCTAGACCGGGGATTAACTAGGGATGCTAATCAATGTGAAATTGACTCAAAAACGTAAGAACACAATATAAAACACTTACTAGACTCAAAGAATGCAAAACTAAACTTTAAAACACTAAAACAAACCAAAAGACTCAAACATCACCCAAAACACTCAAAACTGCCCAGAAAGTGTTTTTAAGGCAGTTTTGAGTGTTTTGGGTGATGTTTGAGTCTTTTGGTTTGTTTTAGTGTTTTAAAGTTTAGTTTTGCATTCTTTGAGTCTAGTAAGTGTTTTATATTGTGTTCTTACGTTTTTGAGTCAATTTCACATTGATTAGCATCCCTAGTTAATCCCCGGTCTAGAACGATCCCTATTTGCTCATTTACTACAATATAAGTGAACGTTGCCAAAATTTGATGCGAGATTTATACGCACACAAATTAAACCCTCTTTTTGTCAATTGTAGTATATGTGTAAGTAGGGATCGTTCTGGACCGGGGATTAGGAGGGATTGTTAACCACTTGGATTTGACTCAAAAACGTAAAATAACAATATGAAACACTATACTAGACTCAAAGAATTCAAAACTAAACTTTAAAACACTAAGACAAACCAAAAGACTCAAAACAACACAAACACACTCAAATCTGCCTAAAAACCACTTTCTGGGCAGATTTGAGCACAAACACAAATTTGGACGAAATTAAGTAATAACTTGACTCAAGAACGTAAAAACACAATATAAAACACTAAACTAACTCAAAGAATGTAAAACTAAACACTTAAAACATTAAAACAAACCAAAAGACTCAAACATCACCCAAAACACTCAAAACTGCCTTAAAATCACTTTCTGGGCAGTTTTGAGCACTTTGGTGAATTTGGACGAAATTGGGTAATAAATTGATTCAAAATACTTAGAAACACAAAATAAGATACTTTCTAACTAAAATGGACAATAAAGTAAAGGGGGATTTGGTTTTTGATGAAATTAAATAAAATGTACAGATTCTAAGTTAAAACAGATAGTAAAGATGAATTTGATGAAAATGAATGGATGGGAACCTAGCTAAGGGGTTCATCTCCATACATGTTATACTTGCATAATAAAATGATTTCCAATTGCATTTCAATAAATCATGATACTCAACACCCCAAGTTAACCGTGATGCACTAATTAACCTTCAAATCTTCCTAACGTTATTGAATTGGATGATGCATGCGACAATTCAAAACATTCCCCACAAGTCCTCAACATGAATGCATAGAAGAGGTACAAGCAAGAATCATTACGCTCTATGAAAATTATAAGTGTTGACGAGGCATTCGTTACTATGATTGCATGAAACTTATGCCAAGAATTTGTTTAACGTGATTGTTTATAAGCAACCTCCACTACTTGCGAATATAAGTTCGTAACTATTAGGTGAAACTCACTTATATTCTAGCGTCATATTCATGCATGAAAATTAAGCGCGCATTCTCAATAAACATACATAAATAAGTTATCAATCAAACGGTTAAACAAATTGAATCCACAACTTATGAAACGCAATTAGAAGTAATCAAATCAAAATGCAAGCATAAACATATATTTCGAATCCCCCCCCTAGCCAAGGGGGGTTTAGTTGAATTTAAACATTGGAATCAAAGAAACACCTAAACATTCCAACAACTCAAACTTGAATTGTATGAACGTTTAGGCACTCTTCTCTTCCATTCCTCATACGTACAAAACAAAGAGTATTGAAATTAAACATTGAAATCAAAGAAACACCTAAATATTCCAACAACTCAAACTTGAATTGTATGAACGTTTAGGCACTCTTCTCTTCCATTCCTCATACGTACAAAACAAAGAGTATTGAAATTAAACATTGAAATCAAAGAAACACCTAAACATTCCAACAACTCAAACTTGAATTGTATGAACGTTTAGGCACTCTTCTCTTCCTCTTCGTTGTAGCACAAGGTCTAAGGATAGTTTGATGGTGTGAATGGTTTGGGGAGTGGTTGGAGTGGCTGCAATGGAGGAGAAAAGTGTTTTGGTGGCTGCAATGAGGGTGTGGAGAGGTTTTGACGAATTTCTGGAATATGGAAGAGTGTATGAATGAGTGTTTGGAATGGGTGAATTTCTGGCACAAAGGCCTTATTTCTGTGGTGAATGGATTGTGTTATGCATGGCATGATTGGGATTAGGAAAGTTTTAAATGTCCTAAAACTAAAGAGAACAAGGTTCCAACACTTTGGCTCCAATTAGGTCTTCAATTTCGTCCAACACTTTGGCTTCAAGCATAAGCTATCCGTCCTTAGCCCAAAAGTGCTCCAAAAGTCTCCAAAATGCATCTTTTTGCTCCTTTAGCCCTTTGGACCTACAAACACACGAAAATAGCTTAAAGTACTAAAATAACTAAAGAAACATAACGTAAATGTTCGAGAACAAGCCATTTAAGTCGCATAAATATGCTCCTATCAATGTGGCTGATTTAATTGAATAGGAAAGCATGTGAAATGTTTGTGGTGAGTGAATGTTCATGTGAATTAAAGCTAAAGTGATGATGATAAGTGATAAGTGATAAGTGATATGATATGTGGTTATGATGTGATAAGTGGTTATGATAAGTGATAAGTGATATGATAAAGTGATGATGATAAGTGATAAGTGATAAGTGATATGATATGTGGTTATGATAAGTAATGGGAGCATGTGGGTTAATTAATGAAGGAAATGCATGTGCAATGACAATGTGTTAGAATGGATGTGTGTTATGCATGGCATGATTGGGATTAGGAAAGGTTTAAATGTCCTAAAACTAAAGAGAACAAGGTTCCAACACTTTGGCTCCAATTAGGTCTTCAATTTCGTCCAACACTTTGGCTCCAAGCATAAGCTATCCATCCTTAGCCCAAAAGTGCTCCAAAAATCTCCAAAATGCATCTTTTTGCTCCTTTAGCCCTTTGGACCTACAAACACACGAAAATAGCTTAAAGTACTAAAATAACTAAAGAAACATAACGTAAATGCACGAGAACAAGCCATTTAAGTCGCATGAATATGCTCCTATCACTAACCCATCCAATTCAATAACGTTAGGAAGATTTGAAGGTTAATTAGTGCATCACGGTTAACTTGGGGTGTTGAGAATTCATGGTTTATTGAAATGCAATTGGAAATCATTTTATTATGCAAGTGTAACATGTGTGGAGAAGAACCTTCTAGCTAGCATTCATCCATTCATTTTCATCGCATTCATATTTACATTCTGTCTAGTTTATTAAACTTGTTTCGTTATTTCAATTTTTGTCAAATTAAAATCCCCCTTTACTTTATTGTCTAATTTAGTTAGAAAGTGTCTTAGTTTGTGTTTATAAGAGTTTTGAGTCATTTTGTTACACAAATTCGTCCAAATTTGTGTTTGTGCTCAAATCTGCCCAGAAAGTGGTTTTTAGGCAGATTTGAGTGTGTTTGTGTTGTTTTGAGTCTTTTGGTTTGTTTTAGTGTTTTAAAGTTTAGTTTTGCATTCTTTGAGTCTAGTATAGTGTTTTATATTGTTATTTTACGTTTGAATCAAGCCATAATCTTAAATTCGTCCAACATTGGGTTTAAGGTCAGAAACTGCCTAGTTAGTGTTTTTAGGCAGTTTTGAGTCTTTTGAACTTGTTTTGAGTCCTTTGAGTCTTTGTGAACGTTTTTAACTTTGTTTTTATGTTTTTGAGTCAAATCCAAGTGATTAACAATCCCTCCTAATCCCCGGTCCAGAACGATCCCTACTTGCACCTGTTTTGTTTTGCTCGAGGACTAGCAAAAGCTAAGTATGGGGGTATTTGATAGGAGCATATTCATGCGACTTACTTAGCTTGTTTTCGTGCATTTATATTGTTAATTCATAGTTGTTTTTGGCGTTTAAGCCATTTTCGTGTGTTTTTAGGTTCATGTGGCTAAGGAAGCAAAAAGATGCATTTTGGAGCATTTTGGAGCAAAATTGGACTTGGAAGGGATAACTTATACTTGGAGCAAAAGGAATGGACGAAATTGAAGAGTTGATGTCACAAGGATTCCTACTTGAAGTAGCCACACTCATTCATACACATTTCAGTCACAAACACTTCCATTCCATTGTACATACCACCAACACTTCCCCCTTTGTGCCGTGAGTCTCCCTACTAATCCAAACACCACCATCCTTCCATTCCTCCACCACTACCCAAACCATTCACACCATCAAACTATCCTTAGACCTTGTGCTACAACGAAGAGGAAGAGAAGAGTGCCTAAACGTTCATACAATTCAAGTTTGAGTTGTTGGAATGTTTAGGTGTTTCTTTGATTTCAATGTTTAATTTCAATACTCTTTGTTTTGTACGAATGAGGAATGGAAGAGAAGAGGACCTAAACGTTCATACAATTCAAGTTTGAGTTGTTGGAATGTTTAGGTGTTTCTTTGATTCTCTTTGTTTTGTACTTGATGCGAGAATTTATACGCACACAAATTAAACCCTCTTTTTGACAATTGTAGTAATTATGTAAGTAGGGATCGTTCTAGACCGGGGATTAGGAGGGATTGTTAACCACTTGAATTTGACTCAAAAACGTAAAATAACAATATGAAACACTATACTAGACTCAAGGGATGCAAAACTAAACTTTAAAACACTAAAACAAACCAAAAGACTCAAAACAGCACCAACACACTCAAAACTGCCTTAAAATCACTTTCTGGGCAGTTTTGAGCACCTTGAGTACTTTGGACAAATTTGAGAAACAAAATGAATCAAAACACTTACAAACACAGACTAAATGTATTTCTAACTAATCTAACACTTTAAAAGAAATGGGGGATTGGTTTTGAATGAAACTTGAAATAAAAACAGAAACTTGGAAACAAACAGATTGTAAATTAAAGCATAAGGAAATGAAGTAAACACAAGATGAATGAATCAACAACTAATAAAATAAGATAGTACCAATGAAGATGAAGCTAGAGATTCGATTTCACCATTGCTAAGCCAAGTCCATGCTTGTTAAGTCAGATTATACTCATCCCTCTACTTATTTCTTGGGTTTGTTTCACTTAGATATGATCAGCCATATGATGTGTGGATTTGATCAAATGTCTCTAATTATGAGCCTAATTGTGATGTGCAACTTTGGTTCCTAATCAAGACTATGTAGTGCACAAGAAACTTTCACAAAACCAAAGGGAACACTCGGCAGGATGTTTGCAAAACATTCCCTTCATTCATTCACATATCTACCAAGATTATGCATGATGTGTGCTTTAATCTTGGCTAAACAACCTGTGGTTAATTCAAATGATGATCAAGCATTAAAATCAACACACTAAGTCACAATTAAATCGGAGAATGAAGCAAGAAATAGATAGATTAAATGAGAATTCCGAATTAACTACATGGCAAACTTTGCAAGGCTACATCGAATCCCTAGAGGAGGATTAGTTACAATTCATGTTTGCAAAGGATTTAACATAAACATATAAAACATGAATGAACATAGAATTAATAAGAAGAAAGAACCCTTGAAGCAAAACTGATGTAGAATCAAAGAAACACCTAAACATTCCAACAACTCAAACTTGAATTGTATGAACGTTTAGGCCCTCTTATCTTCCTTTTCGTCATAGCACAAGGTCTAAGGGATGTTGTTGGTGTGTTGAATGGATTGGGGAATTATGGAAATGGAAGGATGATGTTTGGATTGTAAGGGAGAGTCACGGCACAAAGGGGGGTTTTTGGTCTACATTTCTGCAATGGATGAAGTGTATGAATGGAATGGATGGACTTTGTGAAGGGCACGGCCCCAAGGGACCAATTTCTGTTGTGAAATGAATTGTGTTTGAATGAGAATGAATGAATGAGTATTTATAGGTGAAATGGGGGGAACATGACAGCTAGGTTGCATGTGCTAATGTTTGTGTGTGCATGTGAAATCTGGAATTGCATGTGTGTTGAATGTGAAAGCATGTGCAATGAATGTGTGGTGCAATGATGAAGGAATAATCTGAAAATGCAAGGTGAAATGAAGTGGAATGACAATGGCATGTGGAATGAATGATTTCTTGGTGAGGGGATGCATGTGTTGATTAAAGGGGAAATGACAATCTGAAATGGGATAGCATGTGGGTGGAAATGCATGTGGGTGAATGTTTAAAGTGCATGTGCAATGTTTTAAAGGATGGAATGATAGAGGAACAAGTGCATGTGAATGCATGGTGATAGCATGTGCACGGTTTTGGTTGGAATGATGGCAGATTGTGAAAACATGTGAATGCATGTGTTTGATGAATGATAAGTGGTGAATGATATGATAAGTGATAAGTGGTGAATGATAAGTGATGAATGATAAGTGATGAATGATAAGTGGTGAATGATAAGTGATATGATATGTGATTATGATAAGTAATGGGAGCATGTGTATGGTTTTGGGAGAAAGGTGGAGATGCACGGCATAAGGGAATTGGAAAGGTTTAAATGTCCTAAAACTAAAGGGAACAAAGTTCCAACACTTTGGTCTTCAATTTCGTCCAACATTTTGGCGCCAAGCATAAGCTATCCATCCTTAGCCCAAAAGTGCTCCAAAAGTCTCCAAAATGCATCTTTTTGCTCCTTTAGCCCTTTGGACCTACAAACACACGAAAATAGCTTAAAGGACTAAAATAACTAAAGAAACATAACGTAAATGCACGAGAACAAGCCATTTAAGTCGCATGAATATGCTCCTATCAGTACCATGAGGAACTAAACCCCCACACTTAGCTTTTGCTAGTCCTCGAGCAAAACAAAACAAAAGAAACAAAAAAACAAAACAAAACGAACAAAACACAACCTACACCTTCCAACAATCGTCTCAGGGATTTCCAATGCACATGACATGTTAAAAATCATTATTCCCACAGATTTTGGTTATCTTTACACTTAAGTACATACTTAATCATAGTCACCACATACTAATTCACAATTAAGCATTTAAAACTATATTTTGAATGTAGTAACATGCCTTAGAGAATTTGCTCAATTCCTTACAAGATATGCACTCAATTTTCACTCAGATTTTCTGACTACACACCCTAAACTAGTTATATGTGAGAAGATTGATGTAAACATAAAAATGAACACTCACATATATGTATTTCAAAGGAAGCAATTTCTGGAGTTAATAAGCATGTTTAGATATGATCTCATGAATGGAATGCTACTACTTAGATGCGAGAACCAGTGACACCATAAGCTCATATCAATTCGAAACTCCACATTTTGAAACACATAACACTCAAGATAGAAGTCAAAGGGTTGTAACGGGGCTAGGGTATTGGCTAACAATGAAAGGTGAAGGATAAACGAACATTCTTAAAGCAATAGTGAGCAAAGTATTGAATTAGGCACTTAGAATTCCCTTAAGAACGCAGAAGTCAACTTTGAACACCCAAGGGAAAGTCACACAAAACTTAGGGCCATATGATAGGAGCATATTCATGCAACTTAAATGGCTTGTTCTCGTGCATTTACGTTATGTTTCTTTAGTTATTTTAGTACTTTAAGCTATTTTCGTGTGTTTGTAGGTCCAAAGGGCTAAAGGAGCAAAAAGATGCATTTTGGAGACTTTTGGAGCACTTTTGGGCTAAGGATGGATAGCTTATGCTTGGAGCCAAAGTGTTGGATGAAATTGAAGACCTAATTGAAGACCAAAGTGTTGGAACCTTGTTCCCTTTAGTTTTAGGACATTTAAACCTTTCCTATATCCTTAGTCGTGCATAACATTCCAACATTCCACTCCTTCATTTCAGCCACACTCCCACATATCATTACATATCATTCACCACTTATCATATCATTCACTTATCATATCATACACTTATCATAACCATACACTTATCACCTTGTTCCCTTTAGTTTTAGGACATTTAAACCTTTCCTATATCCTTAGTCGTGCATAACATTCCAACATTCCACTCCTTCATTTCAGCCACACTCCCACATATCATTACATATCATTCACCACTTATCATATCATTCACTTATCATATCATACACTTATCATAACCATACACTTATCATCCATTCATACATATCAGCCAACACATGCTTTCACATGCATTTTCAGATTGTCCCCTTGCACATGCAGCCACATATTCATTGCACATGCAATTCCAACCCACATGCATCCTTTAATCATTCAAACATGCAGCCACATTCCTTCCTAGCTGTCATGTTCCCCCCATTTCACCTATAAATAAGCATCCATTGCATTCATTCTCATTCACACTCTTCCATATTCCAGAAATTCGTCAAAACCTCTCCACACCCTTGCAGCAGCCACCAAAACACTTTTCTCCTCCATTGCAGCCACTCCAACCACTCCCCAAACCATTCACACCATCAAACTACCCTTAGACCTTGTGCTACAACGAAGAGGAAGATAAGAGGGCCTAAACGTTCATACAATTCAAGTTTGAGTTGTTGGAATGTTTAGGTGTTTCTTTGATTTCAATGTTTAATTTCAATGCTCTTTGTTTTGTACGAATGAGGAATGGAAGAGAAGAGTGCCTAAACGTTCATACAATTCAAGTTTGAGTTGTTGGAATGTTTAGGTGTTTCTTTGATTCTCTTTGTTTTGTACCATGAGGAACTAAACCCCCCTTGGTTAGGGGGTGATTCGAATATATGTTTATGCTTGCATTTTGATTTGAATACTTCTAATTGCGTTTCATAAGTTGTGGATTCAATTCGTTTAACTGTTTGATTGATAACTTATTTATGTATGTTCATTGAGATTGCAAGCTTAATTTTCATGCATGAATATGACGCTAGAATATAAGTGAGTTTCACCTAATCGTTATGAACTTATATTCACAAGTAGTGGAGGTTGCTTATAAACAATCGCGTTAAACGAATTCTTGGCATAAGTTTCATGCGTATTCCATAGTAACGAATGCCTCGTCAACACTTATAATTTTCATAGAGCGTAATGATTCTTGCTTGTATCTCTTCTATGCATTCATGTTGAGGACTTGTGGGGAATGTTTTGAATTGTTGTATGCGCTAACCCATCCAATTCAATAACGTTAGGAAGATTTGAAGGTTAATTAGTGCATCACGGTTAACCCGGGGTGTTGAGTTTCATGGTTTATTGAAATGCAATTGGAAATCATTTTATTATGCAAGTATAACATGTATGGAGATGAACCCCTTAGCAATTCTATCATCCATTCATTCCATTCCATCAAATTCGTTTTACAATCTGTTTCGTTTATTAACTTGTTTTGTTATTTCAATTTTCGTATAAATCTAAATCCCCCTTTACTTTAATGTCCAATTTAGTTAGAAATCAATTTAGTTTGTGCTTTTAAGTGTTTTGATTCATTTTATTTCCCAATTTCGTCCAAATTCACCAAAGTGCTCAAAACTGCCCAGAAAGTGATTTTAAGGCAGTTTTGAGTGTTTTGGGTGATGTTTGAGTCTTTTGGTTTGTCTTAGTGTTTTAAAGTTTAGTTTTACATTCTTTGAGTTAGTTTAGTGTTTTATATTGTGTTTTTACGTTCTTGAGTCAAGTTATTACTTAATTTCGTCCAAATTTGTGTTTGTGCTCAAATCTGCCCAGAAAGTGGTTTTTAGGCAGATTTGAGTGTGTTTGTGTTGTTTTGAGTCTTTTGGTTTGTCTTAGTGTTTTAAAGTTTAGTTTTGCATTCTTTGAGTCTAGTATAGTGTTTCATATTGTTATTTTACGTTTTTGAGTCAAATCCAAGTGGTTAACAATCCCTCCTAATCCCCGGTCTAGAACGATCCCTACTTATACTTATACTACAATTGACAAAAAAGAGGGTTTAATTTGTGTGCGTATAATTCTCGCATCACCATATTCAACTTTTTGGACCCTTTCTTCAACCATCAACGCTCGTGAGTTCATTCTTACTTATTTTCACTCCTTTTTTTTTTTTTTTTTTTTTTTTCTTTTCTTCTTCTTTTTCTTTTCAATCTCAAAACATACATATAAACGTAAGAACAAACTTTTACTCCCCCACACTCATTTTCTTGCATAATGTAACTCAAAAGGAATTCATTTAAGTCATGCTCACTATACTTTAAGAACAAGGGTATAGGAAAGTCCTACTCTAGGCTAGGTAAGGGGTGATGTGGGTTAACAAAGAATAACGGCTAAACGAGGCTCAACGGGGTTAAAACTTACAACAAATATGAAATATGGGAAGTAAGGCTATTTGGTTATGGTGGCAACTACACAACTTCATCTTGATATATGTTATGCAATTCAATGTGATGCTTTGAAAGAAACGGATATAAGTTCTAGCATTTAGTTCTATCATGATACAATTGCATTCTAAGTAGCAACCAAGCAAGGAATAATGAGATCATGCAACAACTTTAGAAAACAAAGAATCACAGAAAATAACTCTCCAAAGAAGGTAATGGCTCGAGCCTCACAGGGTTGTAGCGTTTGTTTGAGTTCCTTCCTTCAAGCATGTTACAAAAACGAATTTTTTCTTTTATGATTGCATGTGAAGTCATACATTATAACCATAACCAAGCATATACCAAGAGTAAATCAAACTTTTCTTTATGTTTATAACTCTTTTTAACAGTCATGCAATTACAAACCAAATCCTTATCATTGTGTTGGAAGGTACCCTAAGACACAAACACACAAAAATGACTCAAAACACTCTTTTTAGGCTTTTTAAAACATGTTTTTCAAATTTTTATGTGATTTTCGGAGTTATAAAAACAAAACATACTAAAACACTCTAAAACAACTTAAAAACACCTTAAAACAGTAAGGAACAACATTTGAAGTTATGGGCGATAAAATCCCACGAATTTGCATCAAATATATGATGCGAGATTTATACGCACACAAATTAAACCCTCTTTTTATCAATTGTAGTAAGTATGTAAGTAGGGATCGTTCTGGACCGGGGATTAGGAGGGATTGTTAATCACTTGGATTTGACTTAAAAACGTAAAAACATAATATAAAACACTAAACTAGACTCAAAGAATGTAAAACTAAACTTTAAAACACTAAAACAAATCAAAACACTCAAAATGCTTTTAAAAACACAAACTAAAATGCTATACTAAACTCGAAGAATTCAAAACTAAAAATAAGAAAGATTAAGACTAAGACTTAAACGAAATATGGGGGGATTGATTTTGGACGAATTTAAACTAAAATGGATAGATTGTAAAGAAAACAAATTGTAAATATGAAATTGACGGAAATGAATGGATGGTATGGCTAGCTAAGGGGTTCATCTCCATACATGTTACACTTGCATAATAAAATGATTTCCAATTGCATTTCAATAAACCATGAATTCTCAACACCCCGGGTTAATTAGGTCCGCTTAAATTAACCGTCAAGTTTTCCTTAAGTTAATGAATTGGATGATTGCATACGACAACCCAAAGCATTCCGCACAAGTTACCTACATGAATTGCATAATAGAGATACAAGCAAGAATCATTAAGCATCATGAAAACTATAAGTGTTGACGAGGCATTCGTTACTATGATTACGCATGAAACTCGTGCCAAGAATTCATTTAACGCGATTGTTTATAAGCAACCTCCACTACTTGTGAATATAAGTTAATAACGATTAGGTGAAATTCACTTATATTCTAGCGTCATATTCATGCATGAAAATTAAGCGCACATTCTTAATAAACATTCATAAATAAGTTATCAATCAAACGGTTAAACAAATTGAATCCACAACTTATGAAACACAATTAGAAGTAATCAAATCAAAATGCAAGCATAAACATATATTTCGAATCACCCCCTAGCTAAAGGGGGTTTAGTTTATTATAACATTGAAATCAAAGAAACACCTAAACATTCCAACAACTCAAACTTGAATTATATGAACGTTTAGGCACTCTTCTCTTCTGATGCGTGATTTATACGCACACAAATTAAACCCTCTTTTCAACAATTGTAGTATAAGTATAAGTAGGGATCGTTCTGGACCGGGGATTAGGAGGGATTGTTAATCTCTTGGAAACTGACTTAAAAACGTATTAACAATATAAAACACTAAACTAGACTCAAGGAATTCAAAAATACTTTAAAACATAAACTAAACAGATTCTAACAAGTTCAAAAGACTCAAAACTCTTAAAAACACAAACTAAATTGATTTCTAACTAATTTGACATTAAAGTAAAGGGGGATTTAGGTTTTGAAAAAAATTAAACTAAATGAACAAATTGCAATTAAAACAGAATGTAAATATGAATGTGAATAAAATATGGATGATGGAATAGCCAAGGGGTTCTTCTCCACACATGTTACACTTGCATACAAGATTGATTCTCAGTTGGTCTTTCGATAAATTATGAAACTCAACGCCCCGGGTTAATTAGGTTCGCTTAAATTAACCGTCAAGTTTTCCTTAAGTTAATGAATTGGATGGGTTAGCGCAACGCAATTCACCACATTCTCCAAAAGTCCTTTACGTGAACTGCACAATAAAGATACAATCAAAGATCATTAAGCATTATGAAAACTATAAGTATTGACAAGGCATTCGTTACTATGGAATACGCATGAAACTTATGCCAAGAATTCGTTTAACACGATTGTTTATAAGCAACCTCCACTACTTGTGAATATAAGTTCATAACGATTAGGTGAAATTCACTTATATTCTAGCGTCATATTTATGCATGAAAATTAAGCGCGCATTCTTAATAAACATTCATAAATAAGTTATCAATCAAACGGTTAAACAAATTGAATTCAAAACTTATGAAATTCCAACGAAAGGTAATCAATTCATATTGCAAGTATAAACATAGTTTCGAATCACCCCCTAGCTAAAGGGGGTTTAGTTCCTCATAACTTTGAAATCAAAGAAACACCTAAACATTCCAACAACTCAAACTTGAATTGTATGAACGTTTAGGCACTCTTCTCTTCCATTCCTCATACGTACAAAACAAAGAGAATTGAATTTAAACTTTGAAATCAAAGAAACACCTAAACATTCCAACAACTCACACTTGAATTGTATGAACGTTTAGGCCCTCTTATCTTCCTCGTTGTTGTAGCACAAGGTCTAAGGTGAGGTTTGGGGGATTATGGAAATGGATGAGGAGTGGTGGAAATGGAAGCAATGGAGGAGAAGTGGATGGGGGACTCACGGTTTTGGATTCTAAGGGGAAGTGTTTGTGTTATGTGTTTTGTATGGAATGAGATCTCCATGAATGAATGAATGCAAGGGTATTTATAGGAGTAGTGGAGGGAACATATGGCTATGTCATTTGTAGGTGGATGTTGTAGGTGAAGTAGGTGGATGTTGTAGGTGAAGTGGATGTTGTAGGTGAAGTAGGTGGATGTTGTAGGTGAAGTGGATGTTGTAGGTGAAGTAGGTGGATGTTGTAGGTGAAGTAGGTGGATGATATGTTAAGTGATAAGTGATAAGTGATATGATATGTGGTTATGATATGATAAGTGGTTAAGTGGTGATGATAAGTGATAAGTGATTAAGTGATATGATATGTGGTGATGATAAGTGATAAGTGCATGTGGGTTAACTAATGAAGGAAATGCATGTGCAATGACAATGTGTTAGAATGGATGTGTGTTATGCATGGCATGATTGGGATTAGGAAAGGTTTAAATGTCCTAAAACTAAAGAGAACAAGGTTCCAACACTTTGGCTCCAATTAGGTCTTCAATTTCGTCCAACACTTTGGCTTCAAGCATAAGCTATCCGTCCTTAGCCCAAAAGTGCTCCAAAAGTCTCCAAAATGCATCTTTTTGCTCCTTTAGCCCTTTGGACCTATAAACACACGAAAATAGCTTAAAGTACTAAAATAACTAAAGAAACATAACGTAAATGCACGAGAACAAGCCATTTAAGTCGCATGAATATGCTCCTATCAAATACCCCCACACTTAGCTTTTGCTAGTCCTCGAGCAAAACAAAACAAAAGAAACCAAAAACAAAACAAAACGAACAAAACACAACCTACACCTTCCAACAATCGTCTCAGATTTCCAATGCACATGACAAGTTAAAAATCATTAGTCCCATAGATTTTTAGCCATCTTTACAGTTAAGTACATTCTTAATCATAGTCACCACATACTAGTTCACAATTAAGCATTTAAAACACATTTCGAAAGTAGTAACATGCCTTTAGAGAATTTCCTCAATTCCTTACTAGAATGCACTCTATTTTCACACAGATTTTCTGACTACACACCCTACACTAGTTATATGTGAGAGATTGATGTAAACATGTAGACGAACACTCACATATGTTATAATAAGGAAAGCATTTTCTGGAGTTAATAAGCATGTTTAGATATGATCTCATGAATGGAATGCTACTACTTAGACGCGAGAACCAGTGACACCATAAGCTCATACCAAGTTCAAACTCCACAATTGAAATACATAACACTCAAGATAGAAGTCAAGGGTTGTAACGGGGCTAAAGGTGTTTGGCTAACAAAGAAAGGTGAAGGATAAACAAACATTCTTAAAGCAATAGTGAGCAAAGTATTTGAATTAGGCACTTAGAATTCCCTTTAGAACGCAAAAATCAACTTTGAACACCCAAGGGAAAGTCACACAAAACTTAGGGCCATATTCAACTTTTTGGACCCTTTCTTCAACCATCAACGCTCGTGAGTTCATTCTTACTTATTTTCACTCTTTTTTTTTTTTTTTTCTTTTCTTTTCTTCTTCTTTTTCTTTTGAATCTCGAAACATACATATAAACGTAAGAACAAACTTTTACTCACCCACACTCATTTTCTTGCATAATGTAACTCAAAAGGAATTCATTTAAGTCATGCTCACTATACTTTAAGAACAAGGGTATAGGGAAGTCCTACACTAAGCTAGGTAAGGGAAATGTGGGAAAACAAAGAATAAAAGCTAAACAAGGCTCAACGGGGTTAAAACTTACAACAAATACGAAGTATGGGAAGTAAGTTTATTTGGCTATGGTGGTGGTCACTACACAACTTCTTCTTGAATATGTGTTATGCAAATCAATAACATGCTTTGAATGAAAAGGGCATGAGTTCTAGCATTTGGAACTATATGATGAAACGCCTTCTAAGTAGTAACCAAGCAAAGAATAATGAGATCATGCAACGACTTTAGAAAACAAGAAATCACAGATTATACTCTCCAAAGAACGTTATAGGTTCAAGTCTCTCAGGGTTATAGCGTTTGTTTGAGTTCCTTCCTTCAAGCATGTTACAAAAACGATTTTTTTTCTTTTATGATTGCATGTGAAGTCATACATTATAACCATAACCAAGCATATACCAAGAGTAAATCAAACTTTTCTCTATGTTTATAACTCTTTCTAACCGTCATGCAATTATAAACCAAATCCTTATCATTGTGTTGGAAGGTACCCTAAGACACAAACACACAAAAACGACTTTTAAAACAACTCTTTTTGGGTTTTTCAAAACGATTTTTCAAATTTTTATGGGATTTTCGAATTATAAAACAAAACACACTAAAACACTCTAAAACAACTTAAAAACACCTTAAAACAGCAAGGAACAACATTAGAAGTTATGGTGGATAAAACCCTACGAATTTGCATCAAAACACTTTAGTTACCCCCCCACACTTAAATCAAACATTGTCCTCAATGTTTTAAGCATAGATTCACACAAAACATAAGTAAACTCACAAAAAGCAACTAAACATACTAAACATGGCATAATGTAATTAACAAAGAGAAGAGTTTAGAGACGCAAATCTGGTTATAGAGTGTAAATTCCATCTTCTCCTTGGTAATTGCATTGAGGCTTTGATCTTTGTGATTCCACAGGCTTCCTCTTGAATTGCGCTGCTCCCATCGTTGATTTTCCTTTGTGCTACTCATGAACTGGGCAGCAGGCTTCTTTTGGTCTCCCCCGAAGGTCTGAGCTTACTCCTTTGGTCTGTTTCTTTGTTCAATCTTTCCAATTCGTATTGAAAAGGGTTGGAGGATAACTCAGCCTACGTTTGTCTCCACATGCTTCAATGTATCATTTTCCCTTGCCTTACTTGCTCCCCTTTGCAGAAGTGGTCCCTTCTCTGGAAGTGTATCAACCGTTGAAGATGACTACTCGAGAGCAACGCTAGGTAAGCAATCAGGAATGGATTCCAGGCAGTCGGTTCCAGAACAGAAGACTGACTCCAAGTGCCAGCTGATTGCTTCTTTCACTTTGCTATGCGAGTAATAACAAAGACAAAGGAAAAGACAGGGAAAGAGCATGATATGAGATACTTTTGCTTTTGACCTTGATGATATGAGATACCTTTGCTTTAAAGAAGCGGTGAATGAATCAGCACATGCTTCAATCTGCCGTTTCCTCCTGGGTCATATGTACTCCAGGCATCTGGTATCATCTTTGAGGAAGAAGAAAGAATTGAGTATTTTGAAAGGCTTTGCTGGGAGTGCGCCCTCAGAGGTGAGGGAGAGTTGGGCATTTTCTTCAGGTTTGCCTTGCCATAAAAGACGAAGGTCGACATATATAGAGATAATATCAAGTGGTGGTACTTTTTACCCTTGTCGACAAACGTTTTGATCCCGCAAATCCGGCTCTTTGAAATAGTGGCGCCTCTTCGATCTTTGAATACGCCTCTTCGATTTTTGAGCAGGCGCCCCTTCGATTTCTGAACGACGCCCCTTCGCTTTCTGAACGACACGTGGTAGTGCAGATGCGGCTCCTTTTGACAAAGCTGCACGCGTCTTCTGAAAAGCAGAGAAAGCGTCGCCGAACTTTGCGCTTGTCGGCTAAAGATGTGTAGATGCGATGATGGCCTCCACGTGTTTTCAGCTTTGTCAGAAATCTTTTGACAAAGTTGAACGCGTTTTCTGAAAAGCCGAGGGAGCGTCGCCTAAATTACGCCGGAAAATCCGGCTCTTTGAATCGGTGGACGCGTCATCTTGGCTTTTTATAGAGCTATCAATCACCGCCAACAACACACTCTGAAGATTTCCCATTCTTGAAAATCGACTCCGGCCCTTCGAAATTTAACTTCAACCCTTCTCTTTGAACACTTTTGAAAAATGGCAAACTCATCGAACCTTAGCTTGGAATTGAGCCTTAGCAGTGATACGGGCGCGCCGTGTCAAGGTAACGTATGGCGCCCTTCTTTCTTATCTTCTAACGGTCCTCTTTCAGGTGAAGACTCTGTGATGCAGGACGCCACAACAGCTACAATAGTAGCTAGGAACCTCCTCACTCCAAAAGATAGTAGGCTGCTGTCAGGACGGTCCGATGAGTTGGCCGTTCAAGAGTCCCTCGCACTTAGTGTTCAGTGTGCGAGTTCTGTGTCCAACATGGGCCAACGCCTGCTTGCCCGCTCCCGTCAGGTGGAATCATTGATGGCAGAGGTGGAAAGTCTTAAGCAGGAGATCAAACTGCTTAAGCATGAGAATAGAAGTTTGCACGTGCTTGCCAACAACTATTCGACGGGCATGAAGAGGAAGCTTGATGAGCTGCAAGAGTCTGAGGGTCGAATTCACAATGACCGTCAAAGGCTTGCGTCTTATCTCCAGAGGCACCTTTTTCCTGGGTCATCCAGCGCTTGGCCAAGTATTGAGGCCTGGAATGCTCTAGCTCCGATGCCTCCCGCTTCTATGGCTTCCGCTCCGATGCCTCCCACTTCTATGCCTCCCGCTTCTGCGCCTTCCGCTTCTGCGCCTCGTAGTGGGGCTTCACGTAAACAACCTTTGTGAAGCTCCACCTTTCTCCATGTTTAGTATCTTTTTTTTTTTTTTTTTTTTTTTTTTTTTTTTTTTTCATTTTTTTTACATAAATAAAATCAAACGGCATGGAATTTATCTTTGAATGGGCGGTGATACTTGAAATGATCCGGTAATAGTTTAAATTCCAGATTGGGTGCCTGAATCATTAACCACATGTTAGTATAAAAGAAAATTGAAATTCGGGGAGGCGGCTTACCTGTGTGCTCCAAAATGAACTCCAGAATAAACACCCCTTCGAAAGTTATGACTTGTCCCGTGTCATAAAATCCAACTTCCTTGGGAATTGTGGTTTCAAATATGTCCTCTTTGATGCCTTCTACATCTTCTCCAGCCACTACCTTCTCTTGAATCATTCTTCTTGGTGTACAAAGTCCTTTGAAGAATTCAACACCATCTAAAACTTGCTGTGTTGCACCAAGAATTTGAATAGCATTTTGCACCTTTGGGAAGGCTTCCACGATGTCCTTTTTACTCTCTTCTTGGTTGGGAATCAAAAACCTGCTAGGAAAAGGGACATTGGGTGGAATAACATCAGAATAACATGGAATTGGGACGTCCTTACTGGTGGTGGGTGGTTTAGAGGCCTTAGGGGGCTGCGGCAAGGGTTGTTCTACCCTTGCCGTGTGCATGTCTTCTTCCTCCTCCTCAATTAGCAGCTCTTCATCCACTTCTAAGCTATGTTTGGACATTTTTAGGTCATCTCCAACCTCCATAGCACTTCCCAAAGTGATAGCATTATGGATTTCAAAATCTTCCTTCGAGTTTTCAATAGTTGAGTTGGAGAGTTCACTTTGCTCTTGAATTTGTTTCATGAACTCCATAATCTGCCCAAATTGCTCGTCCAATTTACCCAACTCCTTGGCTTGATTTTGTGACCCCTGCGCCAAAGAGGTTAGTAATTGAAAATTTTTATCATTATCCATGGACATACTTGAACTTGATTGGAATTGTTGTGGGGGAGGTTGTGGTGGCTGCATAGGTGTTGTATTGAACTCCTCATATGGTTGCCAATATGCTTCTTGTTGAGCCTCCTTGGCTTGATTTTGTGACCCCTGCGCCAAAGAATTTATTTCATTAAGAATTTGATTATAATCTATTGGCGAACTTGAATTTAATTGAGCATATTGCATATGAAGTTGTGGTGGCTGCATAGGTCTTGAATAGAACTCCTCATATGGTTGCCAATATGCTTCACGTTGAACTTGTTGATCTTCCCACCATATAGAGTTTGAATGATCCCTCCAATCTCTTTGTGGACATTGATTGGCTTGAAATCCTTGCCTATATGAAGCACCAAATGTAGGGACACTCTGCATTGTGGTCCTTTCGGCATACGGCGACAATTTAGAAGTAAGATTTGCCAATTGAGCTTGAATGCTAGCAAAATCCATATCTTACTTCTCTAGTACCTAAAATCAAAGAAAGAGAACTAAATCAAATATCAAAAGTAACAACAAACAAAGAAAACAACATTAAGTTAGAAACTAAAACGAAAACAACTAAACAAAAAAAAAAAGAAAAGAACCAAGGGATTAGCAAAGTTGCTAATCCCCGGCAACGGCGCCAAAATTTGATGCGTGATTTATACGCACACAAATTAAACCCTCTTTTCAACAATTGTAGTATAAGTATAAGTAGGGATCGTTCTGGACCGGGGATTAGGAGGGATTGTTAATCTCTTGGAAACTGACTTAAAAACGTATTAACAATATAAAACACTAAACTAGACTCAAGGAATTCAAAAATACTTTAAAACATAAACTAAACAGATTCTAACAAGTTCAAAAGACTCAAAACTCTTAAAAACACAAACTAAATTGATTTCTAACTAATTTGACATTAAAGTAAAGGGGGATTTAGGTTTTGAAAAAATTAAACTAAATGAACAAATTGCAATTAAAACAGAATGTAAATATGAATGTGAATAAAATATGGATGATGGAATAGCCAAGGGGTTCTTCTCCACACATGTTACACTTGCATACAAGATTGATTCTCAGTTGGTCTTTCGATAAATTATGAAACTCAACGCCCCGGGTTAATTAGGTTCGCTTAAATTAACCGTCAAGTTTTCCTTAAGTTAATGAATTGGATGGGTTAGCGCAACGCAATTCACCACATTCTCCAAAAGTCCTTTACGTGAACAGCACAATAAAGATACAATCAAAGATCATTAAGCATTATGAAAACTATAAGTATTGACAAGGCATTCGTTACTATGGAATACGCATGAAACTTATGCCAAGAATTCGTTTAACACGATTGTTTATAAGCAACCTCCACTACTTGTGAATATAAGTTCATAACGATTAGGTGAAATTCACTTATATTCTAGCGTCATATTTATGCATGAAAATTAAGCGCGCATTCTTAATAAACATTCATAAATAAGTTATCAATCAAACGGTTAAACAAATTGAATTCAAAACTTATGAAATTCCAACGAAAGGTAATCAATTCATATTGCAAGTATAAACATAGTTTCGAATCACCCCCTAGCTAAAGGGGGTTTAGTTCCTCATAACTTTGAAATCAAAGAAACACCTAAACATTCCAACAACTCAAACTTGAATTGTATGAACGTTTAGGCACTCTTCTCTTCCATTCCTCATACGTACAAAACAAAGAGAATTGAATTTAAACTTTGAAATCAAAGAAACACCTAAACATTCCAACAACTCACACTTGAATTGTATGAACGTTTAGGCCCTCTTATCTTCCTCGTTGTTGTAGCACAAGGTCTAAGGTGAGGTTTGGGGGATTATGGAAATGGATGAGGAGTGGTGGAAATGGAAGCAATGGAGGAGAAGTGGATGGGGGACTCACGGTTTTGGATTCTAAGGGGAAGTGTTTGTGTTATGTGTTTTGTATGGAATGAGATCTCCATGAATGAATGAATGCAAGGGTATTTATAGGAGTAGTGGAGGGAACATATGGCTATGTCATTTGTAGGTGGATGTTGTAGGTGAAGTAGGTGGATGTTGTAGGTGAAGTGGATGTTGTAGGTGAAGTAGGTGGATGTTGTAGGTGAAGTAGGTGGATGTTGTAGGTGAAGTGGATGTTGTAGGTGAAGTAGGTGGATGTTGTAGGTGAAGTAGGTGGATGATATGTTAAGTGATAAGTGATAAGTGATATGATATGTGGTTATGATATGATAAGTGGTTAAGTGGTGATGATAAGTGATAAGTGATTAAGTGATATGATATGTGGTGATGATAAGTGATAAGTGCATGTGGGTTAACTAATGAAGGAAATGCATGTGCAATGACAATGTGTTAGAATGGATGTGTGTTATGCATGGCATGATTGGGATTAGGAAAGGTTTAAATGTCCTAAAACTAAAGAGAACAAGGTTCCAACACTTTGGCTCCAATTAGGTCTTCAATTTCGTCCAACACTTTGGCTTCAAGCATAAGCTATCCGTCCTTAGCCCAAAAGTGCTCCAAAAGTCTCCAAAATGCATCTTTTTGCTCCTTTAGCCCTTTGGACCTACAAACACACGAAAATAGCTTAAAGTACTAAAATAACTAAAGAAACATAACGTAAATGCACGAGAACAAGCCATTTAAGTCGCATGAATATGCTCCTATCATCTTCCATTCCTCATACGTACAAACAAAGAGAATTGAATTTAAACATTGAAATCAAAGAAACACCTAAACATTCCAACAACTCAAACTTGAATTGTATGAACGTTTAGGCCCTCTTCTCTTCCTCTTTATTGTAGCATAAGGTCTAAGGATAGTTGGTTTGGGGGAATGGAAGTGTGGAATGGAGTGAGGAGTGATGGAAATGGAAAGTTGGTTTTTGGATTCTAAGGGAGACTCACGGCTAAGAGAGAAAGGGATGTGTTTGTGGTGTGTTGTGTATGAAATGAGATGTGAGGTGTGGTTTATATAGGGAGAGAATGGATGGGAGAGCATGTGAATGATAGCTAGGAGAATGATTTGCTAGGTTGGAAATGCATGTGGATTAGGTGGAATGTATAAGGGGTACACGGCAAAGGGGGAATGTAGGTGCTGAAATTGCATGTGTGTGCATGTGAAAGCTGGAAATGCATGTGAAGATGCTGGAAGTGGGAGTGAAAGCCACGGCAAAGGGGATTTTTGGTGGTGTAAATGCATGTGTTTGTGGAGATGTAAAGCAAAGGATGTTTGGTGAATGATGGCAGGTTTTGTGATGGTGTTGTTGTGCATGTGTTTGCATTTGAAAGCTGGAATTTAAAGAAAAGAAAACATGTGCACGGCAAAGGGTTTGGTAAAGGGGAAGATGGTGTGTGTATGTGGCTTAATGATTAAGTGGGAAAGCTTGGAAAGCATGTGGATTAGAAATGATGATGATGCATGTGATTGGTGGGAACAAAGGGGGAAACAAGGCACAAGGGTGCTTGAGTGAATGATTGAATGTGCATGTGGATTAATGAATGAATGGTGGTGTAATGATGAAGTGAAATGGCTAGAAAAATGTGAGTGAATGATGTGCATGTGTGTGAATGCATGTGGAATAAAGAAGAGTATGGAAGTGAATAAATCATAATATGGCTAGTTTAAAGGGCTAGGGTTTAAGTACATAGAATGGGCCTAAAAATAGGTTGGTTTGCATGGCATAGAATGTTTGATTTGGGCTAGAGGTTTTCCATGGCTCAAAGGATTTGTTTGATTGGGCTAGGCCCTTTGTTTTATGTCCCCAAAGAGCATACAAGGCTTCAATTTCGTCCATCCTCTTTGCACCATGATTAAGGTATCCAATCCATGCCCAAAAGTGCCCCAAATAGCCTCAAAATGCACTTTCTTGCTCCCTAAGCCCTTAGAACCTGAAAACACACAAAAGAAGCATAAAGGACTAAAATAACTAAAGAAACATAACGTAAATGCACGAGAACAAGCCATTTAAGTCGCATGAATATGCTCCTATCAATATACTTAGTTACCCCCCCACACTTAAATCAAACATTGTCCTCAATGTTTTAAGCATAGATTCACACAAAACATAAGTAAACACACAAAAAGCACTTAAACATACTAAACATGGCAGAATGTAATTAACAAAGAGAAGAGTTTAGGGACGCAAATCTGGTTATGGAGTGTAAATTCCCTCTTCTCCTTGGTGATTGCATTGAGGCATTGATCTTGGTGATTCCACAGACATACTCTTGAACTGGGCTGCATGGTTCTTTTGGTCTCCTCCACTTGTTGATTTTCCTTTGTGCTACTGGGCTGGAGGATTCTTTTGGTCTTCCCCGAAGGTCTGAGCTTACCCCTTTGGTCTGTTTCTTTGTTCAATCTTTCCAATTCGTATTGAAAAGGGTTGGAGGATAACTCAGCCTATGTTTGTCTCCACATGCTTCAATGTATCATTTTCACTTGCCTTACTCGCTCCCCTTTGCAGAAGTGGTCCCTTCTCCGGAAGTGTATCAACCGTTGAAGATGACTACTCGAGAGCAACGCTAGGTAAACAACCGGGAATAGATTCCAGGCAGTTGGCTCCAGATCGAAAGACTGACTCCAAGTGCCGGCTGATTGCTTCTTTCACTTTGCCATGCGAGTAAGAACAAGGACAAAGAAAAAGACAGGGAAAGAGCATGATATGAGATACTTTTGCTTTTGACCTTGATGATATGAGATACCTTTGCTTTTGAAGAAGCGGTGAATGAATCAGCACATGTATTTGTTGTGTTGTTTCCTCCTGGGTCATCTGTACTTGATGTGTGATTTTATACGCACACAAATTAAACCCTCTTTTTGTCAATTTGTAGTATAAGTGCAAGTAGGGATCGTTCTGGACCGGGGATTAGGAGGGATTGTTAATCACTTGGATTTGACTAAAAAAAAACACAAAATAAAATACTATACTAGACTCAAATATTGCAAAACTAAACTTTAAAACACTAAAACAAACCAAAAGATTCAAACAAGTTCAAAAGACTCAAAACTCTTAAAAACACAAACTAAATTGATTTTTAACTAATTTGACATTAAAGTAAAGGGGGATTTAGATTTTAACGAAATTAAACTAAATGAACAAATTGCAAATTAAAGCAGAATGTAAATATGAAAATGATAAAATGGAATGAATGGATGATAGAATAGCTAAGGGGTTCATCTCCACACAGGTTACACTTGCATAATAAAATGATTTCCAATTGCATTTCAATAAATCATTAATTCTCAACACTCCAAGTTAATTAGGTCCGCTTAAATTAACCGTCAAGTTTTCCTTAAGTTAATGAATTGGATGATTGCATACGACAACCCAAAGCATTCCTCACAAGTTCCCTACATGAATTGCATAATAGAGATACAAGCAAGAATCATTAAGTTCTTTGAAAACTATAAGTGTTGACGAGGCATTCGTTACTATGATTGCATGAAACTTATGCCAAGAATTCGTTTAACGCAATTGTTTATAAGCAACCTCCACTACTTGTGAATATAAGTTCATAACGATTAGGTGAAATTCACTTATATTCTAGCGTCAAATTCATGCATGAAAATTAAGTGTGCACTCTCAATAAACATACATAAATAGGTTATCAATAAAACAGTTAAACAAATTGAATTCACAACTTATGAAACGTAATTAGAAGTAATCAAATCAAAATGCAAGCATAAACATATATTTCGAATCACCCCCTAGCTAAAGGGGGTTTTAGTTCCTCATTACGTTGAAATCAAAGAAACACCTAAACATTCCAACAACTCAAACTTGAATTGTATGAACGTTTAGGCACTCTTCTCTTCCATTCCTCATACGTACAAAACAAAGAGAATTGAATTTAAACTTTGAAATCAAAGAAACAGCTAAACATTCCAACAACTCAAACTTGAATTGTATGAACGTTTAGGCCCTCTTATCTTCCTCGTTGTTGTAGCACAAGGTCTAAGGTGAGGTTTGGGGGATTATGGAAATGGTAGAGGAGTGGTGTTTGGATTATAAGGGAAGGGGGACTCACGGCTAAAGAAGGTGGAGAGTGAATGTGGTGTGTTGTGTATGAAAATGAGATGTCCATGAATGAATGAATGTAAGGGTATTTATAGGAGTAGTGGAGGGAACATATGGCTATGTCATTTGTAGGTGAAGTAGGTGGATGTTGTAGGTGAAGTAGGTGGATGTTGTAGGTGAAGTGGATGTTGTAGGTGAAGTAGGTGGATGTTGTAGGTGAAGTAGGTGGAAGTGGATGTTGTAGGTGAAGTGGGTGGATGTTGTAGGTGAAGTGGGTGGATGTTGTAGGTGAAGTAGGTGGATGTTATGTTAAGTGATAAGTGATAAGTGATATGATATGTGGTTATGATATGATAAGTGGTTAAGTGGTGATGATAAGTGATAAATGATTAAGTGATATGATATGTGGTGATGATAAGTGATAAGTGCATGTGGGTTAACTAATGAAGGAAATGCATGTGCAATGACAATGTGTTAGAATGGATGTGTGTTATGCATGGCATGATTGGGATTAGGAAAGGTTTAAATGTCCTAAAACTAAAGAGAACAAGGTTCCAACACTTTGGCTCCAATTAGGTCTTCAATTTCGTCCAACACTTTGGCTTCAAGCATAAGCTATCCGTCCTTAGCCCAAAAGTGCTCCAAAAGTCTCCAAAATGCATCTTTTTGCTCCTTTAGCCCTTTGGACCTACAAACACACGAAAATAGCTTAAAGTACTAAAATAACTAAAGAAACATAACGTAAATGTACGAGAACAAGCCATTTAAGTCGCATAAATATGCTCCTATCAAATACCCCCACACTTAGCTTTTGCTAGTCCTCGAGCAAAACAGAAAAACAAAACAAAAAGAACAAAACACAACCTACACCTTCCAACAATCGTATCAGGGACTTCCAATGCACATGACAAGTTAAAAATCATTATTCTCACAGATTTGAGCCATCTTTACACTTAAGTACATTCTTAATCATAGTCACCACATACTAGTTCACAATTAAGCAATTAAAACACATTTCAAATGTAGTAACATGCCTTTAGAGAATTCCCTCAATTTCTTACTAGATGCACTCTCGTTTTTCACACAGATTTTCTGACTACACACCCTATACTAGGTATATGTGAGAAGATTGATGTAAACATGTAGACGAACACTCACATATGTTATAATAAGGAAAGCATTTTCTGGAGTTAATAAGCATGTTTAGATATGATCTCATGAATGGAATGCTACTACTTAGACGCGAGAACCAGTGACACCATAAGCTCATACCAAGTTCAAACTCCACAATTGAAATACATAACACTCAATATAGAAGTCAAAGGGTAGTAACGGGGCTAGGGTATTGGCTAACAATGAAAGGTGAAGGATAAACAAACATTCTTAAAGCAATAGTGAGCAAAGTATTGAATTAGGCACTTAGAATTCCCTTAAGAACGCAGAAATCAACTTTGAACACCCAAGGGAAAATCACACAAAACTTAGGGCCATATTCAACTTTTTGGACCCTTTCTTCAACCATCAACGCTCGTGAGTTCATTCTTACTTATTTTCACTCCTTTTTTTTTTTTTTTTTTTTTCTTTTCTTCTTTTTCTTTTGAATCTCAAAACATACATATAAACGTAAGAACAAACTTTTACTCCCCCACACTCATTTTCTTGCATAATGTAACTCAAAAGGAATTCATTTAAGTCATGCTCACTAAACTTTAAGAACAAGGGTATAAGAAAGTCCTACTCTAAGCTAGGTAAGGGGTGATGTGGGTAAACAAGGAATAAAGGCAAAACGAGGCTCAACGGGGTTAAAACTTACAACATATACGAAGTATGGGAAGTAAGGCTATTTGGCTATGGTGGTGGTCACTACACAACTTCTTCTTGAATATGTGTTATGCAAATCAATAACATGCTTTGAATGAAATGGGCATGAGTTCTAGCATTTGGAACTATATGATGAAACGCCTTCTAAGTAGTAACCAAGCAAAGAATAATGAGATCATGCAACGACTTTAGAAAACAAGAAATCACAGATTATACTCTCCAAAGAACGTTATAGGCTCAAGTCTCTCAGGGTTGTAGCGTTTGTTTGAGTTCCTTCCTTCAAGCATGTTACAAAAACGAATTTTTTTCTTTTATGATTGCATGTGAAGTCATACATTATAACCATAACCAAGCATATACCAAGAGTAAATCAAACTTTTCTCTATGTTTATAACTCTTCCTAACCGTCATGCAATTATAAACCAAATCCTTATCATTGTGTTGGAAGGTACCCTAAGACACAAACACACAAAAACGACTCTTAAAACAACTCTTTTTGGGTTTTTCAAAACAATTTTTCAAATTTTTATGGGATTTTCGAATTATAAAACAAAACACACTAAAACACTCTAAAACAACTTAAAAACACCTTAAAACAGCAAGGAACAACATTTGAAGTTATGGTGGATAAAACCCTACGAATTTTCATCAAAACACTTTAGTTACCCCCCCACACTTAAATCAAACATTGTCCTCAATGTTTTAAGCATAGATTCACACAAAACATAAGTAAACACACAAAAAGCAACTAAACATATTAAACATGGCATAATGTAATTAACAAAGAGAAGAGTTTAGGGACGCAAATCTGGTTATGGAGTGTAAATTCCCTCTTCTCCTTGGTGATTGCATTGAGGCTTTGATCTTTGTGATTCCACAGGCTTACTCTTGAACTGGTTTCTGCCCATCGTTGATTTTCCTTTGTGCTACTTCTTGAACTGGGCAGCAGGATGGTTCTTTTGGTTTCCCCCGAAGGTCTGACCTTCCTCCTGTTATCTGTTTCTTTGTTCAATCTTTGCAGGAGTGGTCCCTTCTCTGGAAGAGTAACAACCGTTGAAGATGACTACTCGAGAGCAACGCTAGGTAAGCAATCAGGAATAGATTCCAGGCAGTTGGCTCCAGATCGGAAGACTGACTCCAAGTGCCGGCTGATTGCTTCTTTTACTTTGCCATGCAAGTAAGAACAAGGACAAAGAAAAAGACAGGGAAAGAGCATGATATGAGATGCTTTTGCTTTTGACCTTGATGATATGAGATACCTTTGCTTTGAAGAAGCGGTGAATGAATCAGCACATGCTTCAATCCGCCGTTTCCTCCTGGGTCATATGTACTCCAGGCATCTGGTATCATCTTTGGGGAAGAAGAAAGAATTGAGTATTTTGAAAGGCTTTGCTGGGAGTGCGCCCTCAGAGGTGAGGGAGAGTTGGGCATTTTCTTCAGGTTTGCCCTGCATAAAAGACGAAGGTCGACATATATAGAGATAATATCAAGTGGTGGTACTTTTTACCCTTGTCGACAAACGTTTTGATCCCGCAAATCCGGCTCTTTGAAATAGTGGCGCCTCTTCGATCTTTGAATACGCCTCTTCGATTTCTGAGCAGGCGCCCCTTCGATTTCTGAACGACACCCCTTCGCTTTCTGAACGACACGTGGTAGTGCAGATGCGGCTCCTTTTGACAAAGCTGCACGCGTCTTCTAAAAAGCAGAGAAAGCGTCGCCGATCTTTGCGCTTGTCGGCTAAAGATGTGTAGATGCGATGATGGCCTCCACGTGTTTTCAGCTTTGTCAGAAATCTTTTGACAAAGTTGAACGCGTTTTCTGAAAAGCCGAGGGAGCGTCGCCTAAATTACGCCGGAAAATCCGGCTCTTTGAATCGGTGGACGCGTCGTCTTGGCTTTTTATAGAGCTATCAATCACCCCAACACACACACTCTGAAGATTTCCCATTCCTGAAACTCGACTCCGGCCCTTTGTGAAATTTTAACTCCATCCACCCCTTCTCTTTGAACACTTTTGAAAAAAATGGCAAACTCATCGAACCTTAGCTTAGATTTGAGTCTCAGCAGCGATCCGGTTGCGCCCCGTCAAGGTAATGTATGGCGCCCTTCTTTTTTATCTTCTAACGGTCCTCTTTCAGGTGAAGACTCTGTGATGCAGGACGCCACAACAGCTACAATAGTAGCTAAAAACCTCCTCACTCCAAAAGATAGTAGGCTGCTGTCAGGACGGTCCGATGAGTTGGCCGTTCAAGAGTCCCTCGCACTTAGTGTTCAGTGTGCGAGTTCTGTGTCCAACATGGGCCAACGCCTGCTTGCTCGGTCCCGCCAAGTGGAATCGTTGATGGCAGAGGTGGAAAGACTTAAGCAAGAGATCCAGCAGCTTAAGTACGAGAATAGAAGTTTGCATGTGCTTGCAAATAACTATTCGTCGGGGATGAAGAGGAAGCTTGATGAGCTGCAAGAATCTGAGGGTCGAATTCACAGTGACCGTCAAAGGCTTGCGTCTTATCTCCAGAGGCACCTTTTTCCTGGGTCATCCAGCGCTTGGCCAAGTATTGAGGCCTGGAATGCTCTAGCTCCGATGCCTCCCGCTCCGATGGCTTCCGCTCCGATGCCTCCCGCTTCTATGCCTCCCGCTTCTATGCCTTCCGCTTCTGCGCCTCGTAGTGGGGCTTCACGCAAACAACCTTTGTGAAGCTCCACCTTTCTCCATGTTTAGTATCTTTCTTTCTTTTTTTTTTTTTTTTTTTTTTTTTTTTAATTAACATAAATAAAATCAAACGGCATGGAATTGGTCCTTGAATGGAAGGTGATACTTGAAGTGAACCGGCAGTGGTTTGAATTCTAGTGTAGGTGCCTGATTAAAAAAAAATAGCAAGTTAGTATAAAATCTAATGGAATTTGGAAAAAAAAACTTACTTGTTTTGTCCGATAAGAACTCAATGACAAACACCACTCCTTTGAAAGTTTCAGGGATATTGGATTTGGCCAGATTGCAAGTGATGGTTATGACTTGTCCAATGTCATCAAATTTAACTTCTTTGGATTTTGTGGTTTCAAGAACGTCCTCTTTGATGAATTCATGACATTCCTTACTTGTCACCTTTGGAAGGGCTTCCAAGATGTCTTTTTCACCTTCTTCTTCCTTGGAAGTCATGAATCTTGGAACAGCGTTAAAAATAATGAAATTTGGAACAACCATACCTGTATTAGATGGCATAGGAGCAATAGCTGCCTCCGGTAAAGGTGTTTCCACCCTTTCCATGGGTTGGGTGTATTCCTCTTCCTTGTGATTTGATTTTGATGGTTGAGGGTCCGTTCCAACCTCCTTGTCACTTCTCAACATGATAGCATTGGTGTTTTCAAATTCTCCCTTCTGATTTGCAATGGTTGAACTAGGGAGTTCGCCTTGGTCTCGAAACTGTCCTACGAACTCCGCGATCTGCCCAATTTGCTTATCCAAGTGGTCCAACCTTTGTGGTGGCTGCATAGGCGTTGAATAGAACTCCTCATATGGTTGCCAATATCCTTCTTGTTGAGCCTCATTGTCCTGAATTTGTGAGCCCTGCACCAAACAAATTAATTCATTAAGCTTTTGATTATAATCTATTGACGAACTTGAGTTTGGTTGGGCATATTGAATATGAGGTTGTGGTGGCTGCCAATATCCTCCTTGTTGAGCATTTTGAGGTTCCCACCACATAGAGTTTGAATGATCACTCCAATCCGAATTGTAAGTATTGGAAAACACGTTATTCCTTGATTGAAGATTAGATATATCAACTCTTTGCATTTGGGACCTTTCCATGAGCTGTGACAAAAGAGAAGCGTTATCAAGTGCCATGTTGTTCTTAACAAACAAAACACAAATAAAAACTAAATCTAAAAGACAATACAGAAACAAACAATCCAAGGGATTAGCAAATTTTCTAATCCCCGGCAACGGCGCCAAAATTTGATGCGTGATTTTATACGCACACAAATTAAACCCTCTTTTTGTCAATTTGTAGTATAAGTGCAAGTAGGGATCGTTCTGGACCGGGGATTAGGAGGGATTGTTAATCACTTGGATTTGACTAAAAAAAACACAAAATAAAATACTATACTAGACTCAAATATTGCAAAACTAAACTTTAAAACACTAAAACAAACCAAAAGATTCAAACAAGTTCAAAAGACTCAAAACTCTTAAAAACACAAACTAAATTGATTTTTAACTAATTTGACATTAAAGTAAAGGGGGATTTAGATTTTAACGAAATTAAACTAAATGAACAAATTGCAAATTAAAGCAGAATGTAAATATGAAAATGATAAAATGGAATGAATGGATGATAGAATAGCTAAGGGGTTCATCTCCACACAGGTTACACTTGCATAATAAAATGATTTCCAATTGCATTTCAATAAATCATTAATTCTCAACACTCCAAGTTAATTAGGTCCGCTTAAATTAACCGTCAAGTTTTCCTTAAGTTAATGAATTGGATGATTGCATACGACAACCCAAAGCATTCCTCACAAGTTCCCTACATGAATTGCATAATAGAGATACAAGCAAGAATCATTAAGTTCTTTGAAAACTATAAGTGTTGACGAGGCATTCGTTACTATGATTGCATGAAACTTATGCCAAGAATTCGTTTAACGCAATTGTTTATAAGCAACCTCCACTACTTGTGAATATAAGTTCATAACGATTAGGTGAAATTCACTTATATTCTAGCGTCAAATTCATGCATGAAAATTAAGTGTGCACTCTCAATAAACATACATAAATAGGTTATCAATAAAACAGTTAAACAAATTGAATTCACAACTTATGAAACGTAATTAGAAGTAATCAAATCAAAATGCAAGCATAAACATATATTTCGAATCACCCCCTAGCTAAAGGGGGTTTTAGTTCCTCATTACGTTGAAATCAAAGAAACACCTAAACATTCCAACAACTCAAACTTGAATTGTATGAACGTTTAGGCACTCTTCTTTTCCATTCCTCATACGTACAAAACAAAGAGAATTGAATTTAAACTTTGAAATCAAAGAAACACCTAAACATTCCAACAACTCAAACTTGAATTGTATGAACGTTTAGGCCCTCTTATCTTCCTCGTTGTTGTAGCACAAGGTCTAAGGTGAGGTTTGGGGGATTATGGAAATGGTAGAGGAGTGGTGTTTGGATTATAAGGGAAGGGGGACTCACGGCTAAAGAAGGTGGAGAGTGAATGTGGTGTGTTGTGTATGAAAATGAGATGTCCATGAATGAATGAATGTAAGGGTATTTATAGGAGTAGTGGAGGGAACATATGGCTATGTCATTTGTAGGTGAAGTAGGTGGATGTTGTAGGTGAAGTAGGTGGATGTTGTAGGTGAAGTGGATGTTGTAGGTGAAGTAGGTGGATGTTGTAGGTGAAGTAGGTGGAAGTGGATGTTGTAGGTGAAGTGGGTGGATGTTGTAGGTGAAGTGGGTGGATGTTGTAGGTGAAGTAGGTGGATGTTATGTTAAGTGATAAGTGATAAGTGATATGATATGTGGTTATGATATGATAAGTGGTTAAGTGGTGATGATAAGTGATAAATGATTAAGTGATATGATATGTGGTGATGATAAGTGATAAGTGCATGTGGGTTAACTAATGAAGGAAATGCATGTGCAATGACAATGTGTTAGAATGGATGTGTGTTATGCATGGCATGATTGGGATTAGGAAAGGTTTAAATGTCCTAAAACTAAAGAGAACAAGGTTCCAACACTTTGGCTCCAATTAGGTCTTCAATTTCGTCCAACACTTTGGCTTCAAGCATAAGCTATCCGTCCTTAGCCCAAAAGTGCTCCAAAAGTCTCCAAAATGCATCTTTTTGCTCCTTTAGCCCTTTGGACCTACAAACACACGAAAATAGCTTAAAGTACTAAAATAACTAAAGAAACATAACGTAAATGTACGAGAACAAGCCATTTAAGTCGCATAAATATGCTCCTATCAGTACTCCAGGCATCTGGTATCATCTTTGGGGAAGAAGAAAAAAATGAGTATTTCGAAAGGCTTTGCGTCCTCAGAGGTGAGGAAGAGTTGGGCATTTTTCTTCAGGTTTGCCTTGCCATAAAAGACGAAGGTCGACATATATAGAGATAATATCAAGTGGTGGTATTGTTCTTTTACCCTCGTCGACAAACGTTTTGATCCCGCAAATCCGGCTTTTTGAAATAGTGGTGCCTCTTCGATCTTTGAAGACGCCTCTTCGATTTCTGAGCAGGCGCGCCTTCGCTTTCTGAACGACACGTAGTAGTGCGGATGCGGCTCCTTTTGACAAAGCTGCACGCGTTTTCTGAAAAGCAGAGAAAGCGTCGCCGAACTTTGCGCTTGTCGGCTAAAGATGTGTAGTTGCGATGATGGCCTCCACGTGTTGTCTGAAAAGAAGAAATCTTTTGACAAAGTTGAACGCGTCTTCTGAAAAGCCGAGAAAGCGTCGCCTAAATTACGCCGGAAATTCCGGCTTTTTGAATCGGTGGACGCGTCGCCTTGGCTTTTTATAGATCTATTGATCACCACAACAAACACACTCTGAAGATTTCCCATTCTTGAAAATCGACTCCGGCCCTTTGAGAATTAACTCCATCCACCCCTTCTCTTTGAACACTTTTGAAAAATAGCAAACCCATCGAACCTTAGCTTGGAATTGAGCCTTAGCAGTGATACGGGCACGCCGCGTCAAGGTAACGTATGGCGCCCTTCTTTCTTATCTTCTAACGGTCCTCTCACAGGTGAAGACTCCGTGATGCAGGACGCCACAACAGCTACAATAGTAGCTAGGAACCTCCTCACTCCAAAAGATAGTAGGCTGCTGTCAGGACGGTCCGATGAGTTGGCCGTTCAAGAGTCCCTCGCACTTAGTGTTCAGTGTGCGAGTTCTGTGTCCAACATGGGCCAACGCCTGCTTGCCCGCTCCCGTCAGGTGGAATCATTGATGGCAGAGGTGGAAAGTCTCAAGCAGGAGGTCCAGCAGCTGAAGTATGAGAATAGAAGTTTGCATGTGCTTGCAAATAACTATTCGTCGGGCATGAAGAGGAAGCTTGATGAGCTGCAAGAGTTTGAAGGTCGGATTCAAAGCGACCGTCATAGGTTTTCGGCTTATCTCCAGGCACCTTTTTCCTGGGTCATCCAGCGTTTGGCCAAGTATTGAGGCCTGGAATGCTCTAGCTCCGATGCCTCCCGCTCCGATGCCTTCCGTTCCTATGTCTTCTGCTCCTACGCCTTCCGTTCCGATGCCTTCTGTTCCTACGCCTTCCGCTTCAAGAGTAAAGCCACGTAGTGGGGCCTCAAGCAAACAACCTCTGTGAAGGCTACATCTGCTTTATTTTATTTATTTATTTATTTATTTATTTTTTTTTTTCTGAATCAATCGGCATGGAATTTATCTTTGAATGGGCGGTGATACTTGAAATGATCCGGTAATGGTTTAAATTCAAGATTGGATGCCTGAATCATTAACAACATGTTAGTATAAAAGAAAATTGAAATTGGAGGAGGTGGCTTACTTATGTGCTCCAACATGAACTCAAGGATAAACACATCTTCTTTGAACATTTCAGGAACTTTGCCCTTGGACAGATTGCAAGTGATGGTTATGACTTGTCCAATGTCATCAAATTTAACTTCTTTGGATTTTGTGGTTTCAAGAACGTCCTCTTTGATGAATTCATGACATTCCCTACTTGTCACCTTTGGAAGGGCTTCCAAGATGTTTTTTTCACCTTCTTCTTCCTTGGAAGTCATGAATCTGCAAGGAATTGGGATACTTGTTGGAACGGGGTTAAAAATAATGAAATTTGGAACAACCATACCTGTATTAGATGGCATAGGAGCAATAGGTGCCTCCGGTAAAGGTGTTTCCACCCGTTCCGTGGGTTGGGTGTGTTCCTCTTCCTTGTGATTTGATTTTGATGGTTGAGGGTCCGTTCCAACCTCCTTGTCACTTCTCAACATGATTTGCTTGGCAGTTTCAAATTCTCCATTCGAATTTGCAATGGTTGAACTAGGGAGTTCGCCTTGGTCTCGAAACTGTCCTATGAACTCCGCGATCTGCCCAATTTGCATTTCCAAGTGGTCCAACCTTTTGGTCTTCTTGTTGAGCCTCATTGTCTTGATTTTGTGAGCCCTGCACCAAACAAATTAATTCATTAAGCTTTTGATTATAATCTATTGACGAACTTGAGTTTGCTTGGGCATATTGAATATGAGGTGGCTGCCAATATCCTTCTTGTAAGTATTGGAAAACATATTATTCCTTGATTGAAGATCAAATATATCAACGCTTTGCATTTGGGACCGTTCCATGAGCTGTGACAAAAGAGAAGCATTATCAAGTGCCATGTTGTTCTTCTCTAGTACTTGAATTCAACAAACAAAACACAAATCAAAAATTAAAACTAAAATACATAACAGAAACGAACAATCCAAGAGATTAGCAAAGTTGCTAATCCCCGGCAACGGCGCCAAAATTTGATGCGAGAATTTATACGCACACAAATTAAACCCTCTTTTTGTCAAATTGTAGTAAGTATAAGTAGGGATCGTTCTGGACCGGGGATTAGGAGGGATTGTTAATCACTTGGATTTGACTCAAAAACGTAAAAACACAATATAAAACACTAAACTAGACTCAAAGAATTTAAAACTAAACTTTAAAACACTAAAACAAACCAAAAGACTCAAACATCACCCAAAACACTCAAAACTGCCTAAAAATCACTTTCTGGGCAGTTTTGAGCACTTTGGTGAATTTGGACGAATTTGTGTAATAAATTGAATCAAAACACTTAGAAACATAAACTAAGATACTTTCTAACTAAATTGGACAATAAAGTAAAGGGGGATTGAGTTTTGGACGAAATTAAAATAAATGAACAAATTCTAATTAAAACAGAATGTAAATATGAAAATGATAAAATGGAATGAATGGATGATAGAATAGCTAAGGGGTTCATCTCCACACATGTTACACTTGCATAATAAAATGATTTCCAATTGCATTTCAATAAACCATGAATTCTCAACGCTCCAAGTTAATTAGGTCCGCTTAAATTAACTTTCAAATCTTCCTAACGTTATTGAATTGGATGATTGCATACGACAACCCAAAACATTCCCCACAAGTCCCCTACATGATTGCATAATAGAGATACAAGCAAGAATCATTACGCTCTATGAAAATTATAAGTGTTGACGAGGCATTCGTTACTATGGAATACGCATGAAACTTATGCCAAGAATTCGTTTAACGCGATTGTTTATAAGCAACCTCCACTACTTGTGAATATAAGTTCGTAACTATTAGGTGAAACTCACTTATATTCTAGCTTCATATTCATGCATGAAAATTAAGTGTGCACTCTCAATAAACATACATAAATAAGTTATCAATCAAACAGTTAAACGAATTGAATCCACAACTTATGAAACGCAATTAGAAGTAATCAAATCAAAATGCAAGCATAAACATATATTTCGAATTCCCCCCCTAGCCAAGGGGGGTTTAGTTGAATTTAAACATTGGAATCAAAGAAACACCTAAACATTCCAACAACTCAAACTTGAATTGTATGAACGTTTAGGCACTCTTCTCTTCCATTCCTCATACGTACAAAACAAAGAGAATTGAGTTTAAACATTGAGAAAAAAGAAACACCTAAACATTCCAACAACTCAAACTTGAATTGTATGAACGTTTAGGCACTCTTCTCTTCCTCTTCGTTGTAGCACAAGGTCTAAGGATAGTTTGATGGTGTGAATGGTTTGGGGAGTGATGGAAATGGAAGAGGAGTGGTGTTTGGATTTGTAGGGAATTGGTGGATTTGTACGGCAAAGGGGGAGGGGTTTTGGTGAATTTCTGAATATGGAAGAATGAATGAGAATGAATTGAGGTGTGAATGAGTGTGAATGGTTTTTATAGGGAGATGAATGGATAGGAGAGGGAACATGACAGCTAGGTTAAGTGAATGCATGTGCAAAACAGCTAGGATGGCTGAAATTGTAAAGGGAATGCATGTGCAATGTTTTAAAGGATGGAATGCATGTGAATATGCTAGAAATCTGATGGGAATGAATGATTAAATGTGAATGGCTGATTAGAATCTAGGGTGCATGTGGGTTAGAAATGATTGTGGGGGAGTAAAAGTTTGTTCTTACGTTTATGCAAGAAAATGAGTGTGGGGGAGTAAAAGTTTGTTCTTACGTTTATATGTATGTTTTGAGATTGAAAAGAAAAAGAAGAAGAAAAGAAAAAAAAAAAAAAAAAAAAAAAAAAAAAAAAAAAAAAAAAAAGGAGTGAAAATAAGTAAGAATGAACTCACGAGCGTTGATGGTTGAAGAAAGGGTCCAAAAAGTTGAATATGGCCCTAAGTTTTGTGTGACTTTCCCTTGGGTGTTCAAAGTTGACTTCTGCGTTCTTAAGGGAATTCTAAGTGCCTAATTCAATACTTTGCTCACTATTGCTTTAAGAATGTTTGTTTATCCTTCACCTTTCATTGTTAGCCAATACCCTAGCCCCGTTACAACCCTTTGACTTCTATCTTGAGTGTTATGTGTTTCAAAATGTGGAGTTTCGAATTGATATGAGCTTATGGTGTCACTGGTTCTCGCATCTAAGTAGTAGCATTCCATTCATGAGATCATATCTAAACATGCTTATTAACTCTAGAAATTGCTTCCTTTGAAATACATATATGTGAGTGTTCGTTTTTATGTTTACATCAATCTTCTCACATATAACTAGTTTAGGGTGTGTAGTCAGAAAATCTGAGTGAAAATTGAGTGCATATCTTGTAAGGAATTGAGCAAATTCTCTAAGGCATGTTACTACATTCAAAATATAGTTTTAAATGCTTAATTGTGAATTAGTATGTGGTGACTATGATTAAGTATGTACTTAAGTGTAAAGATAACCAAAATCTGTGGGAATAATGATTTTTAACATGTCATGTGCATTGGAAATCCCTGAGACGATTGTTGGAAGGTGTAGGTTGTGTTTTGTTCGTTTTGTTTTGTTTTTTGTTTCTTTTGTTTTGTTTTGCTCGAGGACTAGCAAAAGCTAAGTGTGGGGGTTTAGTTCCTCATGGTACAAAACAAAGAGAATCAAAGAAACACCTAAACATTCCAACAACTCAAACTTGAATTGTATGAACGTTTAGGTCCTCTTCTCTTCCATTCCTCATTCGTACAAAACAAAGAGTATTGAAATTAAACATTGAAATCAAAGAAACACCTAAACATTCCAACAACTCAAACTTGAATTGTATGAACGTTTAGGCACTCTTCTCTTCCTCTTCGTTGTAGCACAAGGTCTAAGGATAGTTCGATGGTGTGAATGGTTTGGGTAGTGGTGGAGGAATGGAAGGATGGTGGTGTTTGGATTAGTAGGGAGACTCACGGCACAAAGGGGGAAGTGTTGGTGGTATGTACAATGGAATGGAAGTGTTTGTGACTGAAATGTGTATGAATGAGTATGGCTACTTCAAGTAGGAATCCTTGTGACATCAACTCTTCAATTTCGTCCATTCCTTTTGCTCCAAGTATAAGTTATCCCTTCCAAGTCCAATTTTGCTCCAAAATGCTCCAAAATGCATCTTTTTGCTTCCTTAGCCACATGAACCTAAAAACACACGAAAATGGCTTAAACGCCAAAAACAACTATGAATTAACAATATAAATGCACGAAAACAAGCTAAGTAAGTCGCATGAATATGCTCCTATCAAATACCCCCACACTTAGCTTTTGCTAGTCCTCGAGCAAAACAAAACAGGTGCAAGTAGGGATCGTTCTGGACCGGGGATTAGGAGGGATTGTTAATCACTTGGATTTGACTCAAAAACATAAAAACAAAGTTAAAAACGTTCACAAAGACTCAAAGGACTCAAAACAAGTTCAAAAGACTCAAAACTGCCTAAAAACACTAACTAGGCAGTTTCTGACCTTAAACCCAATGTTGGACGAATTTAAGATTATGGCTTGATTCAAACGTAAAATAACAATATAAAACACTATACTAGACTCAAAGAATGCAAAACTAAACTTTAAAACACTAAAACAAACCAAAAGACTCAAAACAACACAAACACACTCAAATCTGCCTAAAAACCACTTTCTGGGCAGATTTGAGCACAAACACAAATTTGGACGAATTTGTGTAACAAAATGACTCAAAACTCTTATAAACACAAACTAAGACACTTTCTAACTAAATTAGACAATAAAGTAAAGGGGGATTTTAATTTGACGAAAATTGAAATAACGAAACAAGTTTAATAAACTAGACAGAATGTAAATATGAATGCGATGAAAATGAATGGATGAATGCTAGCTAGAAGGTTCTTCTCCACACATGTTACACTTGCATAATAAAATGATTTCCAATTGCATTTCAATAAACCATGAATTCTCAACACCCCAAGTTAACCGTGATGCACTAATTAACCTTCAAATCTTCCTAACGTTATTGAATTGGATGGGTTAGCGCATACAACAATTCAAAACATTCCCCACAAGTCCCCTACATGATTGCATAATAGAGATACAAGCAAGAATCATTACGCTCTATGAAAATTATAAGTGTTGACGAGGCATTCGTTACTATGGAATACGCATGAAACTTATGCCAAGCATTCGTTTAACGCGATTGTTTATAAGCAACCTCCACTACTTGTGAATATAAGTTCGTAACTATTAGGTGAAAGTCACTTATATTCTAGCGTCATATTCATGCATGAAAATTAAGCGTGCACTCTCAATAAACATACATAAATAGGTTATCAATAAAACAGTTAAACAAATTGAATTCACAACTTATGAAACGTAATTAGAAGTAATCAAATCAAAATGCAAGCATAAACATATATTTCGAATCCCCCCCTAGCCAAAGGGGGGGTTTAGTTCCTCATGGTACAAAACAAAGAGAATCAAAGAAACACCTAAACATTCCAACAACTCAAACTTGAATTGTATGAACGTTTAGGTCCTCTTCTCTTCCATTCCTCATTCGTACAAAACAAAGAGTATTGAAATTAAACATTGAAATCAAAGAAACACCTAAACATTCCAACAACTCAAACTTGAATTGTATGAACGTTTAGGCACTCTTCTCTTCCTCTTCGTTGTAGCACAAGGTCTAAGGATAGTTCGATGGTGTGAATGGTTTGGGTAGTGGTGGAGGAATGGAAGGATGGTGGTGTTTGGATTAGTAGGGAGACTCACGGCACAAAGGGGGAAGTGTTGGTGGTATGTACAATGGAATGGAAGTGTTTGTGACTGAAATGTGTATGAATGAGTGTGGCTACTTCAAGTAGGAATCCTTGTGACATCAACTCTTCAATTTCGTCCATTCCTTTTGCTCCAAGTATAAGTTATCCCTTCCAAGTCCAATTTTGCTCCAAAATGCTCCAAAATGCATCTTTTTGCTTCCTTAGCCACATGAACCTAAAAACACACGAAAATGGCTTAAACGCCAAAAACAACTATGAATTAACAATATAAATGCACGAAAACAAGCTAAGTAAGTCCCATGAATATGCTCCTATCAGTGGCTGCATGTGCAAGGGGACAATCTGAAAATGCATGTGAAAGCATGTGTTGGCTGCAATGATGAAATGGATGGGAGTGCATGTGGCTTAATTAATTAAAGGGAGTGCATGTGCAATGTTTTAAAGGATGGAATGCATGTGAATATGATGGAAATCTGATGGGAACTCATGGCAAGGATGATTTCTGGTGGTGAATGGGTGTATGTTTGAATGATTAAAGGGACATGTGGGTTGGAAATGATGAAGGAAATGCATTGATAAGTCACATTTTGCATGCATCTATATCTTCCTTATTTTGCGTCTTTGTGATGTTTTGGATTAAACTAGTTGCGTTTTACATTGTTTTGTGTTAGTGTGCAGCCAAGTGTGTAATAAGATCAATTGGAAAGCAAATGAAGGAATGTGGTGCAATTCGACCACATTGGATGGTTCTAAACAAGGCAAAAACATGCATTCACATGCATGTCACAACCTTGGCCGTGTGTTCCCATATCATCCCATCAGATTATACACTTCTAAACACCAAACATGCAATCACATGCATGATAACATCCATTCCGTGCAGATTCCATCTTTTAACACCCAAAACATGCATTCACATGCATGTCCACAATCTGACCCGTGCATTCCATTTCCCTTCTTCACTTCTCTTTGCAGAAATCCACATGCACCTCAATTAAACATTCCATGCCATTTCAGCGTTTCTTATGCCCATTCCGTCCATTTCCACTCCCATTTGCAGTCTCCACTCCCTTGTTGCAGACTTTCCACATGCATTTGGATTAAACAAACCACATATCTGCAGATTATGTCCACTCCTTGCAGCCTTCATTTCAGAAATTCATTTCATCCCATCATTCCATGTCATTTCCATTTCCTTCATGTCCAAACCGTGCACTCCCATACCAAATTCCAGATTATTCTAACCAAATTGCAGGTTCCACTCCCTTGCTTGCAGACATTCCACATGTGTTTAGATTAAATAAACCACACACTTGCAGAGCATGTCCATGCTTTGCAGGTATCATGCCAGAATTCCACTCATCCAACCATTTCATGCGATTCCATCTCCTTAATGCCTATACCGTGCATGTTCATTCTCTTTTCAGAATTCCTTTCACATGGTCCATGTCAGTTTCCCACATGCTTTTCTGATGGTTTTTCCATGAATAGCACATTAAGAAATTAACCAAGGCAGACTCACTCTCCCTCTCTCTCGGATTCATACCATTCACTCTCATTCTCCCTCTCCATTCCATTGCATGCTACATTATTTTCCTTACACAGAAACTGCCCACATTTCTTTTCCCATCCGCAAGTTTTCTTCTTGAACCATAGCATTTCACATGGCTCATTGGGGCTCCAATCTCTGTCCATTGTTACTCTCACATTCTCCCCATTCCATACCATTCGACATTAGTTTTCTCCACCCTCACTTACAAACACATTTGGGAGCTCTAACACCGAAGGCACTCTTCAAGGAATTCAACATCAGTTTTGCTTCAAGGGTTCCTTCTACTTCATTCTATGTTCATTCATGTTGTGTACCTTTATGTTAAACATTTTGTTAACATGAATTGTAACTAATCCTCCTCTAGGGATTCGATGTAACCTTGCAAAGTTTGCCATGTAATTAAGTTAGAATGCTCATTTTGTCCACCTATTTCTTGTTTCATTTTCTGTTTTAATGGTGACTTAATGTATTGATTTTAATGTTTGATCATCATTTGAATTAATCACTAAGTTGTGTAGCCAAGATTAAAGAACACATCATGCATAATCTTGGTAGATATGTGAATGAATGAAAGGAGTGTTTAGCACACATCCTGCCGAGTTACTCCCTTTGGTTTTATGAAAGTTTCTTGTACATTACATAATCTTGATTATGAACCAAAGTTGCACATCACAATTAGGTTCATGATTAGAGACATTTGATCAAATCCACACATCATATGGTTGATCATATCCAAGTGAAACAAACTCAAGAAATAGGTAGATGAATGAGTATAAACTAACTTGACAAACATGGATTTAATTAAGCAATGGTGAAATCGAATCCCTAGTTTCATTTCCATTGATACTATCTCGTTATATTGGTTGTTGATTCATTTAGTTGTGTTTACTTCTTTTATTTATGCTTTTAAGTAACAACAACAAATCTGCTCAATTTGATTAGTTTGATTCATTTCTTAGAGTTTTAAGCAAAACAAGTAGTTACATAGGTCCAATTAGTCCCTGTGGATTCGACACCCTTACTTGTGCCATTATACTAAATATATTCTAGCATTAGGAAGGAAATATACATCAACAAAAATGGCGCCGTTGCCGGGGACTGATTTCAGTCCCTTGTAATTGCTTGTTTGCTTGTTTGCTATTTTGATTAGTGTCAAGATTCATAACTTGTCAAATTGATAATTGGAAGTTGATTTAAGTTGCATACATTTCATATATGGAAAAGAATCCCTTAGCCATTCCATTATCCATTGGTTTACATCAACTTGCTTTACAATCTGCTTTGGTTATAATCTGCCCATTTAAGTGCATTTCGTCCAAATACAATTTCTCCCCTTAGTTTGTTAAGTTTTAGGCTTAGAATCTGTCTTATCTTGTGTTTTGAAGCATTTTGAGTCAAGCTCAAACCTCATTTTCGTCCAAAATTGAGTTTAGTGTCAAAACTGCCCAATTTGTGTTTTTAGGCAGTTTTGAGAGTTTTTAGCTTGTTTTGAGTCCTTTGAGTCTTTGTTTTGTCCAAATTAGTTAGAAAGTGTTTTGATTTGTGTTTATAAGTGTTTTGATTCAAGTTTCCATCCAATTTCGTCCAAATTAGTGTAGGTGCTCAAAACTGCCCAGAAAGTGGTTTTTAGGCAATTTTGAGTCTTCTAGTTGCTGTTTTGGGTTTTAGGATTGTTTAAGTGTTCTAAGAGTTTAGTTCCACATCCCTTGAGTCTTTTAAAACGTTTTTAAGTTTATTTTGTTCTTTTCATTGTTGTTTGCTTCTTGATTTTCATTCACACTTGTGTTACTTTGTTTCAGGTAGTATATGTCAAATAAACTTGTTGAGTTAGGCCAAAGAATTGAACGGTTGAAGGGCCACACTTTGGACAACTTTGTGCCATCAAGTTCACCCTTTGACCGTGAGGAAGAGGAAGGGAATTCACCTAGTTCAACAAGTAAAGAATCTGAGCAATTTAATTGGGAAAGAGAAGAAGAGATGGCGGGCAACGAAGATGAACTTCGTGCTTTGGAGGACTTTGCTCAACCAATCATACCAAATTCACCTTCATGCATCTTGCTGCCCACAGAAGCTAGAAACTATGATCTCAAATCTTCACATTTCCATATGTTTCCTTCATTTTATGGCTTACCTAATGAAGACCCTTTAGCTCATATTAAAGAGTTTTACAATGTTGTGAGTGGTTTACCTTTGCAGGGAGTGAGTGAAGCGAATTTGAGGATGAGGGTGTTTCCTTACACCTTGAAAGATAGGGCCAAGAGTTGGTTGATGACTCTAACACCAGGTTCCCTCACTACATGGGATGCCGTGGCTAAGAAGTTCTTGGAGAAGTTCTTTTCCACTCAAAAGACAGCCACATTAAGGGGACAAATCTTCAACTTCAAACAAGATGATGGTGAACCTTTCAATGAGTGTTGGGAGCGTTTTAAAGGCCTCCTGATACAATGTCCACACCATGGGTTACCTTTTCATTTACAAATGCAAATTTTCTATGATGGACTAACCCAAAATTGTCAATCTACTGTGGATAATGCAGCAGGTGGAGCATTGAAGAAAAAGAATGCTCAAGAGTCATATAACATTTATGAGATGTTGGGGTCTAATGCTCAACACAAAGATTTAAGGGGTAAGAAGGTTGGAGTTTACGAAACAAGTTCTAACCATGAGCTTTTGTTGCAGGTAGCTAACCTAGAAAGGAAGCTTGAATCCGTGCTCAACATGGTGCCAAAAGCTAATGAAGTGTGTGCCATTTGCAACATACCAAGCCATCCTACTCACCAATGTCCATCTAGGGAAGCTTACCCCGAGTATGTTCAAGAACAAGTGAACCTCATGAATTCTTACAACCAAAGACCAAGGAATGATATGTATTCCAATACATATAACCCGAGTTGGAGAGATCATCCCAATTTTTCATGGAAGAACAACAATCCAACCCAAAATTTCCAACCAAAACCTGCCACTACCCTTGAGGACACGGTTAAATTGTTAGCCCAAAACACCTTACAATTCCAACATTCCACCAATAGCGCACTCCAACAACATTCAGCCGCCCTAACCAAAATGGAGACGCAATTGGGGCAGATTGCAGATGCCTTGAACCAAAGAGAGGTTGGGAAGTTTCCAAGCCAACCCGTGATACTCCAAAGGAACCAAGAGCAAGCCAAAGCAATCACTACACTTAGAAGTGGTAAGGTTATTGATAATAGAGTTGGCAATGAAGTTACTAATGAATATGATCATGTGAATGCAGGTGTCACTCAAGGAGACAATGAGAAATCAATTGAGGAACCAAGCCATGCCACTTCCTCACTAGAAGCACCAAATCTTCACAAGGCCGAGAAACCATACACTCCACCAATACCATTCCTTGGAAGACTTGCCAAGAGCAAGCAGGATAAGTCATTCAAAGAAATTTTTGATATACTAAGCAAAGTGAATGTTAACCTACCTTTGCTTGATGTCATTAGGAACATGCCGGCATATGGGAAGTTCTTCAAGGAGTTAAACAGTTACAAAAGGAAGTATGGACCACATGAGAAGGTTGTGGTGTCTGAAAATGTGAGTGCAGTTTTGCAAAGAAAACTTCCACCAAAGCTCAAGGATCCAGGAAGTTTCTCTATCAACATCACCATAGGGGATAAGAAAGTAGAGAAGGCAATGCTTGATTTGGGTGCTAGCATCAATTTAATGCCTTATTCAGTGTACCTTCAACTAGGGTTGGGAGATTTGAAAGCCACCACCATTTCATTACAACTTGCAGACAGATCCGTGAAATATCCAAGAGGTATAGTAGAAGATATTCTAGTTCAAGTTGATAAACTAATCTTGCCTACAGATTTTGTAGTGTTGGACATGGAAGAAGCTCCTATACATGATCGTGAGTTGCCAATATTGCTTGGGAGACCTTTCATGGCCACGGCCAAGACCATCATTGATGTGCAAAATGGACTCCTCACTATGACAGTGTTAGGAGAGACAGTTTAATTCAAAGTGTTTGAATCTCTTTCTCATCCTTCGTCATCTCTTGATTGTTATGCCATTGATGTGCTTGATTCACTTGTATTCTCTAAGTTCTTGTAGACACAATCGAATGAACCATTGCAAACTGTTTTGAGTCAACCTCAAGATGAGTTTGATGAGGAAGATGCACTCATGGAAGAAGTAGCTGCTTTGGAAGCATTAGCATTGTATCCTTTCAATGTTTCACCTCGTTTTGAGCCTTTAGAATCATCAATGTCACATCTAACTCCTTCTACTGTTAAAGCACCAAAACTTGAACTTAAACCACTTCCACCACATCTAAAATATGCATATCTAGCTGAATTTGAAACTCTTCCAGTAATTATAGCTTCTGACCTCACCCCAGTTGAAGAAGATAAACTAATTAGGGTGTTAAAAGAGTTCAAATCAGCTTTTGGTTGGTCTATTGCAGATATCAAGGGAATAAGCCCTACCATGTGCATGCATAGGATCCTTTTGGAGGAAGGAGCAAAAACAAGTCGTGAGCCACAAAGAAGGCTCAATCCACACATGAAGGAAGTTGTTAGGAACGAGGTGTTGAAATTGTTAGATGTGGGGATCATATATCCCATTTCTGATAGCAAATGGGTGAGTGCTATTCAGGTGGTGCCTAAGAAGGTGGGCATCACTGTGATGAGGAATGAAAACAATGAGCTTGTGACCACCAAGCCCACGGCCAGTTGGCGTGTTTGCACCGATTACAGGAAGTTGAATTCTAGCACTAGAAAAGATTACTTTCCTATGCCTTTCATAGATCAAATGCTTGAGAGATTGGCGGGGTACTCACACTATTGTTTTCTTGATGGTTACTCAGGTTACAATCAAATTGCAATCGCTCCGGAGGATCAAGAGAAAACAACCTTTACTTGCCCCTTTGGCACATTTGCATATAGGAGAATGCCTTTTGGACTATGCAATGCTCCAGCAACATTCCAAAGATGTATGTTGGCCATCTTCTCTGACATGGTAGAAAGGTTCATTGAGGTATTTATGGATGACTTCTCAGTGTTTGGTTCCTCTTTTGATGAATGTCTTAACCATCTATCGTTAGTACTTCAAAGATGTTAGGAAACAAATTTGGTCCTCAATTGGGAGAAGTGCCAATTTATGGTGAAACAAGGAATTGTGTTGGGGCATGTAATCTCTAGCAAAGGAATGGAGGTGGACAAAGCCAAAATTGACGTCATCACCAATATGGTAGCCCCCACCACTGTGAAGGGAGTAAGAAGTTTTTTGGGCCATGCGGGTTTTTATCGTCGTTTCATTAAGAACTTTTCAATGATCACTCGTCCATTATGCAATCTGTTAGCTAAAGATGTTGTATTTCATTTTGATAAGGCTTGTATGGATGCATTCAATACTTTGAAAAATGAACTAACATCGGCTTCTATTATTATGGCACCAGATTGGTCTTTACCTTTTGAATTGATGTGTGATGCCTCTGACTATGCTATTGGTGCAGTTTTAGGGCAAAGGGTGAACAAGCTTCCACATGTGATCTACTATGCAAGCCGGACTCTGCATGATGCTCAACTTAACTATTCCACAACTGAAAAGGAGTTGCTTGCTGTTGTTTTTGCCTTAGAAAAGTTTAGGTCATATCTTGTGGGATCTAAAGTTATTGTGTTTTCTGATCATGCAGCCATTAGGTATTTGATGACAAAGAAAGATGCTAAACCACGCTTGATTAGATGGATACTCTTACTACAAGAGTTTGACTTGGAAATTCGAGATAAGAAGGGCAGTGATAATGTTGTGGCTGACCATTTGTCCAGGCTTAATGAAAACCATGGAGTGGGATAACCTTTGCCCCTAAATGAATCATTTCCAGATGAACAACTCTTTGTTGTTCAAGAAAAAGAACCATGGTATGCGGACTTTGTGAATTATCTTGCTTGTGGTATAATGAGAAATGACCTTTCTTTTCAGGAAAGAAAGAAGTTCCTTGCCATGGTAAAGCACTACGTTTGGGACGAACCATATTTGTTTAAATATTGCCCTGATCAAATCATTAGGAGATGTGTCCCAGAGAGTGAGCAACAAAGCATTCTAACGTTTAGCCACACATTGGCATGTGGAGGCCATTTTGGTGCCAAATAGACATCGCTAAAGGTTTTATAATCTGGTTTCTTTTGGCCTACTTTATTCAAAGATGCTTTTGATTTTTGCTCTAAATGGGATAGGTGCCAGAAAATGGGGAACATTAGCCGAAGAAATGAGATGCCATTAAACAACATTTTGGTGGTGGAACTCTTTGATGTTTGGGGAATCGATTTCATGGGACCATTTCCATCCTCTTTTGGCTACTTATACATATTAGTGGCAGTGGATTATGTATCCAAATGGGTTGAAGCCATTGCTACAAGAACTAATGATCATAAGGTTGTGTTGAATTTTCTTAAAGATGTGATTTTTTGTAGGTTTGGAACCCCAAGAGCTATTATTAGTGATGGTGGCATCCATTTCTGCAACAAACCTTTTGAATCCTTGATGAAGAAGTACAACATCAATCACAAAGTGGCAACCCCGTACCATCCTCAAACCTCAGGACAAGTGGAGATTAGCAATAGGGAGATCAAGAACATTTTGATGAAGACTGTGAGCCCTACAAGGAAGGATTGGTCATTGAGGTTAAATGATGCACTATGGGCATATAGAACAGCATACAAGACCCCCATTGGCATGAGTCCTTATCGCCTTGTGTTTGGGAAAGCTTGTCACTTGCCAATGGAGCTGGAACACCGTGCATATTGGGCCATCAAGAAGTTCAACTTTGATTACAAGGATGCTGGAATAGCAAGGAAGCTCCAACTTAATGAGTTGGAAGAGCTTAGAAATGAGGCATATGAGAATGCCAAAATCTACAAGGAACGGACTAAGCTCTATCATGACAAGGCCATCCTAAGGAAGGAATTTCACCAAGGTATGAAAGTACTTTTGTTTGACTCACGTTTGAGACTTTTTCCAGGAAAGTTGAAGTCTAGGTGGGTGGGACCATTCAAAGTACTACAAACATTTCCCCACGGAGCTGTGGAGATAGAGAACATGAAGAATGGCACATCTTTTAAAGTCAACGGGCAGCGATTGAAGCCATACTTGGATAAAGTGGAGGAGGAGCAAGTGTATCAAGTCGTGGATGTTCTTGAATTTACAACACCATGAACAAGCTCCCATGTCTTGCCTAGACATTAAATACAGCGCTTACTAGGAGGCAACCTAGTGTGGTTTGTGTTCTTTCTTTATGTTGTGTTTTGGTTGTTACCATTCCATATTCTTTGCCTACTTACATTGCATACAATTTTAAACATCGAGGACAATGTTTAGATTAGGTTTGGGGGTGTGGGATGGAAAGTTTGTGTTTATATTTGTTTTATGTGTTAGTTTTGGTTATGAGTGTTTTTGCATGCTAATATGAATGTATATGAGGACTATGTTTGAAAACAAACGATTGGGTTGCTATGGAAAAGAGTTGCACCTTGTTGTCATTTATAAAGCTATAACTCTTGAAATTATGATGATAGAGGCACCATACTCAAATTCAGCTAGAAGAATAGTGGAGACTACCCTAGTGAGTTGTTTTGAGCCTATTTGCTTCTTTGAGAAGGTTTAAAGTGTTTCTACTCCTATCTCTTTCTTTCAATTTCACTTTAAATGATCTCATTACTTCTATTTTGATTGGATACTAAGAATTACTCTCTTTGCAGATACCATGTGTTTAGTATCATTCGTGAATGAACTCAATGAGATGATGTTAGGCTATGCATGTTTAACTACTAAAAGGCTTAAATCCTACCCATTTGTGTGTTCCATTCACCCTCGTTGCAGCCAAACACTTTAGCCCAATTCTTTCATCACCCACACCACATTCTAGCCAATTACAAGCCATACCTTATAGTTTGGGGAATACCAAGGTGATGAAGACTAAAGGTAAATTGAGCTTAGAACAAGATTGTGGCATGTACCGAGGGCGCCTATGTTGAAAATTCTTCTAAAAAAAAAAGTTATAAAAAAAAAAAAAAAAAAAAAAAAGAGAAGAGAATCAAAGTGGATACAAGTTCCAAATCACCTAATGATAAGACATAGGGCCTGGATGCCAAAAACAAAGAAGAAAGAAAACAAATGCAAGTGAATAGCATGATCCTCAAGGACACTTTGGTATGCCCCAATCTCTAGTATTTCATATCACTTCTTTCATAACCTATACCCTAAGCTTTGCATTACAACCTTGAGAAAGACCTAGCTGATCTTTGAGGATGTATTCATGGGTGATGGTAAGTGTGTGTGTTATCTATATTCTTAGTATTTGATTCATTTCATGAGATCTACTCAGAAATTGTGCTTTCATTTCGAAATTCATATGTGAGACTTTTGATTCGCTTTACATAATTTCGCTCATATATGCTTGTGGTGAGACTAAAACCTTAGGGTCTGAGTAAGAACTTGAGTGGATTCTGTGAGGAGTAGAGTTGAGGCGAATTCTATCTGAAGCATTTGGGTATGGTGACCTTGAAGTTGTAAGACATGGAGAAATATCTTTATACGTTACAATTGATACGATTCTTTGAAGTGGAAAACTTTTGAGTTTGAATATATGACAAAATCTTCATTGGTTCTTATTAGTTTGTTTAAAGCATGTTTTAACCAAGTTGTTTGCAGATTTTGTAAATGTTTGTGGGTGTCATCACTGTAAACCCTCAGGAGACACAACTCCTCCAACTAGGGACACCTAGGGGTTCAAAGGCTTGTTGCACATGCTCAGTGCAATCGTTTGGCCAGCGAAAGTGGTTTAGTTAGATGTTTGTAGTTTGTGTGTTTAGTTTTAAGTTTGCTCGAGGACTAGCAAAAACCAGGTTTGGGGGTATTTGATAAGTCACATTTTGCATGCATCTATATCTTCCTTATTTTGCGTCTTTGTGATGTTTTGGATTAAACTAGTTGCGTTTTACATTGTTTTGTGTTAGTGTGCAGCCAAGTGTGTAATAAGATCAATTGGAAAGCAAATGAAGGAATGTGGTGCAATTCGACCACATTGGATGGTTCTAAACAAGGCAAAAACATGCATTCACATGCATGTCACAACCTTGGCCGTGTGTTCTGATAGGAGCATATTCATGCGACTTAAATGGCTTGTTCTCGTGCATTTACGTTATGTTTCTTTAGTTATTTTAGTCCTTTATGCTTCTTTTGTGTGTTTTCAGGTTCTAAGGGCAAAGTATGCAAAAGGATGCCTTTTGGAGCCTTTTGGAGCCTTTTGGAGCAAATTAGAGATTGGAATGGATATCATATGCTTGGAGCCAAGAGGATGGACGAAATTGAAGGATTCCTCCTCCATTGCAGCCACATGCACATGCTTTCCCATTTCATTATTCATTCACCTTGCAGCCACTCCACATGCATTTCTAGCTTTTCCTTTGCATTCCCCCTTTAATCAACACATGCATCCACTCACCAAGAAATCATTCATTCCACATGCACCCAAAACACCACCAGAAATCATCATTCCCGTGGGTACCTATCCCATTTCAGATTGTCATTCCACTTCATTGCACATGCATCTTCATAATTCAACACATGCATTCATTATTTATTTACTTTGCATCCTTTAATTTAATCACATGCACATTCAAACAAACACAATCATTCCAGCCATACCTTGCATTTTCAGATTGTTCCTCCATCATTGCACCACAATGCAGCCACATGCACTTGTTCCTCTAACATTTCAGCCACTTGCACTCCCATTCTCTCCCAAAACCGTGCACATGCCTTCTCCTTGCATTTCCAGCCATTCCACATGCTATTTCAGCCACATGCACTCATAATCATTCAACCAACATGTGCACATGCAACCTAGCTGTCATGTTCCCCCCATTTCACCTATAAATACTCATTCATTCACACTCATTCATACACATTCATTTTCACAACAGAAATTGGTCCCTTGGGGCCGTGCCCTTCACAGAGTATCATCCATTCACTCCACCATTCCATCCATTAACACACCTCAACTCATTCACTCTTCCATTTTCAGAATGTAGACATCAAACCACCCTTGTCGTGCCTCTCCCTTACAATCCAAACACCATCCTTCTATTTCCACCACTCCCCAAACCATTCACACCATCAAACTATCCCTAGACCTAGTGCTACAACGAAGAGGAAGAGAAGAGTGCCTAAACGTTCATACAATTCAAGTTTGAGTTGTTGGAATGTTTAGGTGTTTCTTTGATTTCAATGTTTAATTTCATTACTCTTTGTTTTGTACGAATGAGGAATGGAAGATAAGAGGGCCTAAACGTTTATACAATTCAAGTTTGAGTTGTTGGAATGTTTAGGTGTTTCTTTGATTCTCTTTGTTTTGTACCATGAGGAACTAAACCCCCCTTGGTTAGGGGGTGATTCGAATATATGTTTATGCTTGCATTTTGATTTGAATACTTCTAATTGCGTTTTATAAGTTGTGGATTCAATTTGTTTAACCGTTTGATTGATAACTTATTTATGTATGTTTATTGAGAGTGCACGCTTAATTTTCATGCATGAATATGACGCTAGAATATAAGTGAGTTTCACCTAATAGTTATGAACTTATATTCACAAGTAGTGGAGGTTGCTTATAAACAATCGCGTTAAATGAATTCTTGGCATAAGTTTCATGCAATCCATAGTAACGAATGCCTCGTCAACACTTATAATTTTCATAGAGCGTAATGATTCTTGCTTGTATCTCTATTATGCAATCATGTAGGGGACTTGTGGGGAATGTTTTGAATTGTTGTATGCGCTAACCCATCCAATTCAATAACGTTAGGAATATTTGAAGGTTAATTAGTGCATCACGGTTAACCCGGGGTGTTGAGTTTCATGGTTTATTGAAATGCAATTGGAAATCATTTTATTATGCAAGTATAACATGTATGGAGATGAACCCCTTAGCTAGCCTTCATTCCATTCAAATTCTATCACACATTCACATTTACATTTTGCTTTAATTTGAATCTGTGCATTTTAGTTAATTTTCGTATAAATCTAAATCCCCCTTTACTTTAATGTCCAATTTAGTTAGAAAGTGTTTTAGTTTGTGTTTATGAGTGTTTTGATTCATTTTATTTCCCAATTTCGTCCAAATTCACCAAAGTGCTCAAAACTGCCCAGAAAGTGATTTTAAGGCAGTTTTGAGTGTTTTGGGTGATGTTTGAGTCTTTTGGTTTGTTTTAATGTTTTAAGTGATTAGTTTTACATTCTTTGAGTTAGTTTAGTGTTTTATATTGTGTTTTTACGTTCTTGAGTCAAGTTATTACTTAATTTCGTCCAAATTTGTGTTTGTGCTCAAATCTGCCCAGAAAGTGGTTTTTAGGCAGATTTGAGTGTGTTTGTGTTGTTTTGAGTCTTTTGGTTTGTCTTAGTGTTTTAAAGTTTAGTTTTGCATTCTTTGAGTCTAGTATAGTGTTTCATATTGTTATTTTACGTTTTTGAGTCAAATCCAAGTGGTTAACAATCCCTCCTAATCCCCGGTCCAGAACGATCCCTACTTATACATATACTACAATTTGACGAAAAGAGGGTTTAATTTGTGTGCGTATAATTCTCGCATCAAATTTTGGCGCCGTTGCCGGGGATTAGAAAATTTGCTAATCCCTTGGATTGTTTTATTTTTGTTTGTTTTTATTCCAGATTCTTAATCTTGTTTTGTTTCTTGTTTTAGGTACTAGTTTATGACTCGGAGTTCTCATCCGATTCGTGAACATATCCTGGAGTGATTGGGTTCTTCGTCCGGCTGCAAGACGTAAAAGAAAGCGCTACTTGGGAGGCAACCCAATGCACTGAAAAAAAAAAAAAAAAAAAAAAAAAAATTCATATATTAAATAAAATACTAAACATGGAGAAAGATAGTGCTTCACAAAGGTTGTTTACGTGAAGCCCCACTACGAGGTGTCGAAGCGGAAGGCATTGAAGCAGAAGGCATTGAAGCGGAAGGCATTGAAGCGGAAGGCATCGGAGCGGAAGGCATCGGAGCGGGAGGCATCGAAGATAGAGCATTCCAGGCCTCAATACTTGGCCAAGCGCTGGATGAACCAGGAAAAAGGTGCCTCTGGAGATAAGCAGAAAACCTTTGACGGTCGCTTTGAATCCGACCTTCAGACTCTTGCAGTTCATCAAGCTTCCTCTTCATGCCCGACGAATAGTTATTTGCAAGCACATGCAAACTTCTATTCTCGTACTTAAGCTGCTGAATCTCTTGCTTAAGACTTTCCACCTCTGCCATCAATGATTCCACCTGACGGGAGCGGGCAAGCAGGCGTTGGCCCATGTTGGACACAGAACTCGCACACTGAACACTAAGTGCGAGGGACTCTTGAACGGCCAACTCATCGGACCGTCCTGACAGCAGCCTACTATCTTTTGGAGTGAGGAGGTTTCTAGCTACTATTGTAGCTGTTGTGGCGTCCTGCATCACGGAGTCTTCACCTGTAAGAAGACCGTTAGAAGATAAGAAAGAAGGGCGCCATACGTTACCTTGACGCGGCGTGCCGGTATCACTACTAAGGCTCAATTCCAAGCTAAGGTTCGATGAGTTTGCCATTTTTCAAAAGTGTTCAAAGAGAAGGGATGGAGTTAAATTTCAAAGGGCCGGAGTCGATTTTCAAGAATGGGAAATCTTCAGAGTGTGTTTGTTGTGGTGATCGATAGCTCAATAAAAAAGCCAAAGCGACGCGTCCACCGATTCAAAAAGCCGGAATTTCCGGCGTAATTTAGGCAACGCTTTCTCGGCTTTTCAGAAGATGCGTTCAACTTTGTCAAAAGATTTCTTCTTTTCAGACAACACGTGGAGGCCATCACCGCGACTACACATCTTTAGCCGACAAGCGCAAAGTTCGGCGACACTTTCGCTGCTTTTCAGAAAACGCGTGCAGCTTTGTCAAAAGGAGCCGCATCCGCACTACTACGTGTCGTTCAGAAAGCAAAGGGGCGCCTGCTCAGAAATCGAAGAGGCGTCATTCAGAAATCGAAGAGGCGCCACTATTTCAAAAAGCCGGATTTGCGGGATCAAAACGTTTGTCGACAAGGGTAAAAGAACAATACCACCACTTGATATTATCTCTATATATGTCGACCTTCGTCTTTTATGGCAAGGCAAACCTGAAGAAAAATGCCCAACTCTCCCTCACCTCTGAGGGCGCACTCCCAGCAAAGCCTTTCGAAAGACTCAATTCTTTCTTCTTCCCCAAAGATGATACCAGATGCCTGGAGTACATATGACCCAGGAGGAAACAACACAACAAATACATGTGCTGATTCATTCACCGCTTCTTCAAAAGCAAAGGTATCTCATATCATAAAGGTCAAAAGCAAAAGTATCTCATATCATGCTCTTTCCCTGTCTTTTTCTTTGTCCTTGTTCTTACTCGCATGGCAAAGTAAAAGAAGCAATCAGCCGGCACTTGGAGTCAATCTTCCGATCTGGAGCCAACTGCCTGGAATCTATTCCTGATTGCTTACCTAGCGTTGCTCTCGAGTAGTCATCTTCAACGGTTGGTACATGATGTGAAATATTCTAACACTCAAATTAAAACCCTATGATTGTAGTATATGAAAGTAGGGATCGTTTTAGACCGGGGATTAGAAGGGATGCTAATCAACACAATTAAGACTCAAAAACACTAAACTAGACTCTATAGACTCTAAACTAACTTAAAACACTCAAAACAGCGACAAACACTCAAAAAGACTCAATTTTAGACCTAACAAGTGTTTTGGACGAAAGTAATCCTTAACTAGACTCAAAAGACTCAAAGAAAACAGATTTTGACTCAAATACAAGACTAAATGAAAGGGGGATTGTTTTTGACGAATTTAAAACTTAAAACAAAAACTTTGTAGAAAACACTTTGTAAAAACGAATTTGGGTAAATTAAATGGGTGAAAGGCTAGTTAGAGGGTCCTTCTCCACACATGATATATGCATATAAACCAATTTCCAGTTATTATTCCTTTAGACTATGAATGACAACACCCCAAATTAGTTGCATCGCACAACTAACTCTCAAGTTTTCCTTATTTCATTGAATTGAATGAAAACGCATTACAACCAAATTATCTTTTTCAAGTTCTTTATATGAGATGCATAACAAAGATACATATCAAAAGTCATTAAGCTTTGTGAAAACTATAAGCGTTGACAAGGCACTCATCACTATGAAACGCATGAGACTTATGCCAAGGATTTACTTAACGCGATTGTGACTAGCAACCTCCACTACTTGTGAGTATAAGTGAATAACAATTACGCGAAACCCTCCTAGACTCTAGCATCAAGTTTATGCATGCAAATTAAGTGTTAACCCCCAACCCACATACATAAGCCAATTTTAATAACTTAGATAAGCAAATCACATTCAAGCCTTAAGAAACAATAACTGGATGGAATCAATTCATATAAAACATATAATCATGGCTTCGAATTCACCTCTAACTAAAAAGAAATTAGTTCCACATGTTCGCAAAACAAAGATAACTAAACTTAAACATTAAAAACAAAGATAGAATACACCTAGAAACACTCCAGGTGGCTCCTCTTTCCTTCCTTGCTGCCAACAATGGGGAAATTATGTGAATTTAGGCTCTTGAGGTGTGGTGGATGGTGTGGTGTGAATTTATGGTAGAGGGTGGTGGGTTTTGAGTGTTGTGGCATCAAGTATTTATAGGGTGAAGGGGAGGCACGAATTTGGGCTGAAAAGGAGAGGAATTAGGACTCCAAATCACCAAAGAACAAGGATACTTTCAATTAGATTCCAAGGAGGACAAGGAATGGTCCTTGTGGCAGATTCTAGAACTTCTAGAAGGGTTACATGTGGCATAAACTTAATGCACGAAAATAGGGCTTCTAGAACTTGATATTTAGGTGATTTAATGTGAAAAGGAGTCCTCTTTGAAGTTGGAATTAAGGTAGGAAAAGATTAGGATAGGATAGGATAAGATAAGGTTGGATAAGGTTTGGATAAGATAAGGAAATTTGGATAAGGTTCCTTATTTCTTGCTCTTTCCTTATCTTCTTTGCATTTGGACTTCTTTCTCCAGATTTTTAGCCTTTCCTAGCATCTCTTGACTTCAATTTCGTCCATCCACATTGCTCCATAGTTAAGCTATCCAATCCATGCCCAAAACTGCTCCAAATAGCCTCAAAATGCACTTTCTTGCTCCTTTTGCCATTAGGACCTAAAAACATACGAAAATAGCTTAAAAGACTAAAATAGATAGTAATTAAGTAACTAAATGCAAGGAAACAACATAACTAAGTAGCATAAATATGCTCCTATCAAATTCCCCCACACTTAGCTTTTGCTAGTCCTCGAGCAAAACGAAATAAACAAAACAAACAAAACACAATCTAGACCTTCCAACATGTGCCTCAGGGATTTCCAATGAACATCACACATTAAAGAACACCACATACATAGATTTTAGTTATCCTTACCCTCGAGCATATACTTAACCATAGTTACCACACACTAGCTCCCATTTAATCAATTAAAACATGATTTTGAATGTAGTAACATGCCTTAGAGAATCCCCCAATTCCTCACTGGATACACTCTATTTTCACACAGATTTTCTGACTACACTCCCTACACTAGGTATATGTGAGAAGATTGATGTAAATATGTAAACTAATACTCACATATGTATAATCAAAGAAGGCACTTTCTGGAATTATTAACTTGTATATATGATCTCATGAATGGAACGCTACTACTTAGACGCAAGAACCAGGGATACCATATGCTCAAACCAATTTTAAACTCCACATATTGAAACACATAACAATCAAGATCGAAGTCTAAGGGTTGTAACGGGGCTAGGGTATTGGCTAACAAAGAAAGGTAAGGATAAACAAAAGTTCTTAAAGCAATAGTAAGCAAAGTAATGAAATAAACACTTAGAATTCACTTTTGAATGCAGAAATCAACTTTGAACACCAAGGGAAACTTCACACAAAACTCAGGGTCAAATTCAAACTTTTGGACCCTTTCTTCAACAATCAACACTTGTGAGTTCATTCTCACTTATTTTCAACTCCTTTTTCTTTCTTTTCCTTCTTTTTCACGTTTTTTTTTTTTTTTTTTTCTCCCGTGCCCCAATCTTTCCTTTGGCACATAAATCATATATCCCCCTAGATTCCCACGAAAATCCTTCCCCCACACTTGTTTTTCTGCAATTTTTAGATCAAAAGGAATTCCTTCTAAGTCATGCTTCACTATACTTTAAGAACAAGGATGGATAGTCCTATTCTAGGCTAGGTAGGGATAATGTGGGCTAATAAAGACAATAGGCTAACAAAGGCTCAAGGGGGTTGACATACAATACATATGCAAAGGGTACGGCTTTTTGGCTCTGGTTTAACTAAACAACTTCATCTTGTTTTATGTTATGCACTCAATTTTATGCTTTGAATGAAATTGGCGTGAGTTCTAGTATTTGGAACTATAGTGATGAAACGCATTCTAAGTAGCAACCAAGCAAAGAATAATGAGATCATGTAACAACGTAGAAAACAAGAAATCAAGATTAATAACTCTCCAAACAAAGTTTAGGCTCAAGTCTCTCAGGGTTGTAGCGTTAATTTGGGTTTCTTCCTTCAAGCATATTACAAAAACTGATTTTTTTTTTTCTTTGTGATTACATGTGAATTCGTACATGTCAACTATAACCAAGCACAAACCAAAGAGCATATCAAACTTCCATCCATGTTTGTAACTTTCTTTAATAGTCATGCGATTAAAAACCAAATCCTCATCATTGTGTTGGAAGGTATCCTAAGACACAAACAAACACAAAAACAAAAACGACTCTAAAAACAACTCTTTTTGGGTTTTTAAAACACTCTTTTTCGATTTTTTTTCAAATTTTCGGATTTTCTATTTAAAACATATAAAAACACTTCAAAACACACTAAAAACACTTAAAAACAGTGAAAAACAACTTTAGAAATGATGGGTGATAAAATCCCACGAATTTGCATGAAAAACACTTTGTTTACCCCCCCCCACACTTAAACCAAACATTGTCCTCAATGTTTTAAGCATAGACTCACAAACAAACAACCAAATAACACAACTAACAAACACGACAAATATGGCAAAATAAAAGCAATAAAGAGTAGGGTTTAGGAACGCAAATCTGGTTATGGAGCCGGAGATTCCTAGGTCTTCTTTATTTGAATGCATGGGTTGCCTCCCAAGAAACGCTTGCTTTAACGTCTTCCAGCCGGACGATACCTCTCTTTAAACTTCATTGGAGCCCACGGAAGGGAATTGATCTTTGAATGGAAGGTGATACTTGAAATGATCCGGTAATGGTTTAGATTCAAGATTGGGTGCCTGAATCATTAACAACATATTAGTATAAAACAAAATTGAAACTCGGAGAGGTGGCTTACCTGTGTGCTCCGACATGAACTCCAGAATAAACACCCCTTCTTCGAACGTTTCAGGAACTTTGCACTCGGTCAGATTTGATGTGAGGATTGGTCCTTGTCCTGTGTCATAAAATTCAACTTCTTTGGGGTTGTTTGCCTTAAGAACATCCTCTTTGATGAATTCTTGATATTCCATACTTTGCACCTTTGGAAGGGCTACCAAGATGTCTTTTTCACTTTCTTCTTCCTTGGAATTCATGAACCTGCAAGGAATAGGGACATTTGGTGGAACGGGGTTAGAAATAATTAAATTTGGAACAACCTTACCTGAATTGGATGGCGTAGGAGCAATAGGTGCCTGCGGCAAAGGTGTTTCCACCCTTTCCGTGGGTTGGGTGTGTTCCTCTTCCTCAAATTACAATCTTTCATCTTCCGTGTAATTTGATTTTGATGGTTTAGGGTCTGCTCCAACCTCCTTGCCACTTCTCAAGTTGATTTCCTTGGCAGTTTCAAATCCCCCCTTCGCATTTACAATGGTTGAACTAGGGAGTTTGCCTTCGTCACGAAATTGTCCTACGAACTCCGCTATCTGCCCAATTTGCTTTTCCAAGTGGTCCAACTTTTTGTCTCGATTTTGCATTGCTTTCTTTTGATTTTCTTGCCCCTGAGACAAATTGGTGAGTAACTTATTAAGTGTATCATTATACAAAGACGCACCTGAATTTGTTTGGGTAGGTTGTGGTGGCCGCATAGGTGTTGTATAGAACTCCCCATATGGTTGCCAATATTCTCCTTGTTGAGCCTCCTTGACTTGATTTTGTGAGCCCTGCACCAAAGAAATTAATTCATTAAGAATTTGATTATAATCTATTGATGAACCTGAGTTTGGTTGGGCATATTGTATATGAGGTTGTTGTGGCTGCATAGGTCTTGAATAAAACTCCTCATATGGCTGCCAATATCCTTCTTGTTGAACATTTTGAGGTTCCCGCCACATAGAGTTTGAATGATCACTCCAATCCGAATTGTAAGTATTGGAACACACGTCGTTCCTTGATTGAAGATCAAATGTACCAACACTTTGCATTTGGGACCTTTCCATAAGCTGTGACAAAAGAGAAGCATTATCAAGTGTCATGTTGTGCTTCTCTAGTACCTAAAATCAAAGAAATAAAACTAAATCAAATATCAAAAGAAAAATAAACAAACAAACAGAGGGATTAGCAATTTTACTAATCCCCGGCAACGGCGCCAAAATTTGATGTGAAATATTCTAACACTCAAATTAAAACCCTATGATTGTAGTATATGAAAGTAGGGATCGTTTTAGACCGGGGATTAGAAGGGATGCTAATCAACACAATTAAGACTCAAAAACACTAAACTAGACTCTATAGACTCTAAACTAACTTAAAACACTCAAAACAGCGACAAACACTCAAAAAGACTCAATTTTAGACCTAACAAGTGTTTTGGACGAAAGTAAACCTTAACTAGACTCAAAAGACTCAAAGAAAACAGATTTTGACTCAAATACAAGACTAAATGAAAGGGGGATTGTTTTTGACGAATTTAAAACTTAAAACAAAAACTTTGTAGAAAACACTTTGTAAAAACGAATTTGGGTAAATTAAATGGGTGAAAGGCTAGTTAGAGGGTCCTTCTCCACACATGATATATGCATATAAACCAATTTCCAGTTATTATTCCTTTAGACTATGAATGACAACACCCCAAATTAGTTGCATCGCACAACTAACTCTCAAGTTTTCCTTATTTCATTGAATTGAATGAAAACGCATTACAACCAAATTATCTTTTTCAAGTTCTTTATATGAGATGCATAACAAAGATACATATCAAAAGTCATTAAGCTTTGTGAAAACTATAAGCGTTGACAAGGCACTCATCACTATGAAACGCATGAGACTTATGCCAAGGATTTACTTAACGCGATTGTGACTAGCAACCTCCACTACTTGTGAGTATAAGTGAATAACAATTACGCGAAACCCTCCTAGACTCTAGCATCAAGTTTATGCATGCAAATTAAGTGTTAACCCCCAACCCACATACATAAGCCAGTTTTAATAACTTAGATAAGCAAATCACATTCAAGCCTTAAGAAACAATAACTGGATGGAATCAATTCATATAAAACATATAATCATGGCTTCGAATTCACCTCTAACTAAAAAGAAATTAGTTCCACATGTTCGCAAAACAAAGATAACTAAACTTAAACATTAAAAACAAAGATAGAATACACCTAGAAACACTCCAGGTGGCTCCTCTTTCCTTCCTTGCTGCCAACAATGGGGAAATTATGTGAATTTAGGCTCTTGAGGTGTGGTGGATGGTGTGGTGTGAATTTATGGTAGAGGGTGGTGGGTTTTGAGTGTTGTGGCATCAAGTATTTATAGGGTGAAGGGGAGGCACGAATTTGGGCTGAAAAGGAGAGGAATTAGGACTCCAAATCACCAAAGAACAAGGATACTTTCAATTAGATTCCAAGGAGGACAAGGAATGGTCCTTGTGGCAGATTCTAGAACTTCTAGAAGGGTTACATGTGGCATAAACTTAATGCACGAAAATAGGGCTTCTAGAACTTGATATTTAGGTGATTTAATGTGAAAAGGAGTCCTCTTTGAAGTTGGAATTAAGGTAGGAAAAGATTAGGATAGGATAGGATAAGATAAGGTTGGATAAGGTTTGGATAAGATAAGGAAATTTGGATAAGGTTCCTTATTTCTTGCTCTTTCCTTATCTTCTTTGCATTTGGACTTCTTTCTCCAGATTTTTAGCCTTTCCTAGCATCTCTTGACTTCAATTTCGTCCATCCACATTGCTCCATAGTTAAGCTATCCAATCCATGCCCAAAACTGCTCCAAATAGCCTCAAAATGCACTTTCTTGCTCCTTTTGCCATTAGGACCTAAAAACATACGAAAATAGCTTAAAAGACTAAAATAGATAGTAATTAAGTAACTAAATGCAAGGAAACAACATAACTAAGTAGCATAAATATGCTCCTATCAGTACACTTCCGGAGAAGGGACCACTTCTGCAAAGGGGAGCGAGTAAGGCAAGTGAAAATGATACATTGAAGCATGTGGAGACAAACATAGGCTGAGTTATCCTCCAACCCTTTTCAATACGAATTGGAAAGATTGAACAAAGAAACAGACCAAAGGGGTAAGCTCAGACCTTCGGGGAAGACCAAAAGAATCCTGCTGCCCAGTTCAACAGTAGCACAAAGGAAAATCAATGATGGGCGGAAACCAGTTCAAGAGTAAGCCTGTGGAGTCACTATGATCAAAGCCTCAATGCAGTTACCAAGGAGAAGAGGGAATTTACACTCCATAACCAGATTTGCGTCCCTAAACTTTTCTCTTTGTTAATTACATTCTGCCATGTTTAGTATGTTTAAGTGCTTTTTGTGTGTTTACTTATGTTTTGTGTGAATCTATGCTTAAAACATTGAGGACAATGTTTGATTTAAGTGTGGGGGGGTAACTAAGTATATTTGATTCAAATTCGTGGGATTTTATCACCCATAACTTCAAATGTTGTTCCTTGCTGTTTTAGGGTGTTTTTAAGATGTTTTAGAGTGTTTTAGTATGTTTTGTTTTTATAACTCCGAAAATCACATAAAAATTTGAAAAACGTGTTTTAAAAAGCCTAAAAAGAGTGTTTTGAGTCGTTTTGTGTGTTTGTGTCTTAGGGTACCTTCCAACACAATGATAAGGATTTGGTTTGTAATTGCATGACGGTTAAAAAGAGTTATAAACATAGAGAAAAGTTTGATTTACTCTTGGTATATGCTTGGATATGGTTATAATGTATGACTTCACATGCAATCATAAAAGAAAAATTCGTTTTTGTAACATGCTTGAAGGAAGGAACTCAAACAAACGCTACATCCCTGTGAGACTCGAGCCATTACTTTCTTTGGAGAGTTATTTTCTGTGATTCTTTGTTTTCTAAAGTTGTTGCATGATCTCATTATTTCTTGCTTGGTTGCTACTTAGAATGCAATTGTATCATGATAGAACTCAATGCTAGAACTTATATCCGTTTCATTCAAAGCATGACATTGAGTTGCATAACATATATCAAGATGAAGTTGTGTAGTTGCCACCATAGCCAAATAGCCTTACTTCCCATATTTCGTATATATTAGTTTTAACCTCGTTGAGCCTCGTTTAGCCTATTTTCTTTGCTAACCACATCACCCCTTACCTAGCCTAGAGTAGGACTTTCCTATACCCTTGTTCTTGAAGTATAGTGAACATGACTTAAATGAATTCCTTTTGATTAATATGTTGCAGAAAATAAGTGTGGGGGAAGGGATTTTTGTGTGTATGTATGTGCCTAAGTCTTAAAGGAGGCACGGGAAAAAGAAAAAAAAAATGTGAGAAAAAGAAGAAGAAAAGAAAGAAAAAGAGTGAAAATAAGTGAGAATGGACTCACAAGTGTGATTGTTGAAGAAAGGGTCCAAAAAGTTTGAATATGGCCCTAAGTTTTGTGTGACTTCCCCTTGGGTGTTCAAAGTTGACTTCTGCGTTCTAAAGGGAATTCTAAGTGCCTAATTCAATACTTTGCTCACTATTGCTTAAAGAACATTTGTTTTCCCTATCCTTTCTTTGTTAGCCAAACACCTTTAGCCCCGTTTCAACCCTTATGCTTCTATCTTGATCGTTATGTGTTCAATAATGTGAAGTTTGGAATTGATATGAGCTTATGGAATCACTGGTTCTCGTTCTAAGTAGTAGCATTCCATTCATGAGATCATATATATACATGTTAATAATTCCAGAAAATGCTTTCCTTGTTATAACATATGTGAGTGTTCGTCTACATGTTTACATCAATCTTCTCACATATACCTAGTGTAGGGTGTGTAGTCAGAAAATCTGTGTCAAAAACGAGTGCATATCTTGTAAGGATTTGAGCAAATTCTCTAAGGCATGTTACTACATTCAAAACATAGTTTTAAATGCTTAATTGTGAAATAATATGTGGTGACTATGAGTAAGAATGTACTTAAGTGTGAAGATGACAAAAATCTATGGGACTAATGATTTTTAACTTGTCATGTGCATTGGAAATCCGTGAGACGATTGTTGGAAGGTGTAGGTTGTGTTTTGTTCGTTTTGTCTAGTTTCGTGTTCTTTTGTTGTTTTGTTTTGCTCGAGGACTAGCAAAAGATAAGTGTGGGGGTATTTGATAGGAGCATATTCATGCGACTTAAATGGCTTGTTCTCGTGCATTTACGTTATGTTTCTTTAGTTATTTTAGTCCTTTATGCTTCTTTTGTGTGTTTTCAGGTTCTAAGGGCAAAGTATGCAAAAGGATGCCTTTTGGAGCCTTTTGGAGCCTTTTGGAGCAAATTAGAGATTGGAATGGATATCATATGCTTGGAGCCAAGAGGATGGACGAAATTGAAGGATTCCTCCTCCATTGCAGCCACATGCACATGCTTTCCCATTTCATTATTCATTCACCTTGCAGCCACTCCACATGCATTTCTAGCTTTTCCTTTGCATTCCCCCTTTAATCAACACATGCATCCACTCACCAAGAAATCATTCATTCCACATGCACCCAAAACACCACCAGAAATCATCATTCCCGTGGGTACCTATCCCATTTCAGATTGTCATTCCACTTCATTGCACATGCATCTTCATAATTCAACACATGCATTCATTATTTATTTACTTTGCATCCTTTAATTTAATCACATGCACATTCAAACAAACACAATCATTCCAGCCATACCTTGCATTTTCAGATTGTTCCTCCATCATTGCACCACAATGCAGCCACATGCACTTGTTCCTCTAACATTTCAGCCACTTGCACTCCCATTCTCTCCCAAAACCGTGCACATGCCTTCTCCTTGCATTTCCAGCCATTCCACATGCTATTTCAGCCACATGCACTCATAATCATTCAACCAACATGTGCACATGCAACCTAGCTGTCATGTTCCCCCCATTTCACCTATAAATACTCATTCATTCACACTCATTCATACACATTCATTTTCACAACAGAAATTGGTCCCTTGGGGCCGTGCCCTTCACAGAGTATCATCCATTCACTCCACCATTCCATCCATTAACACACCTCAACTCATTCACTCTTCCATTTTCAGAATGTAGACATCAAACCACCCTTGTCGTGCCTCTCCCTTACAATCCAAACACCATCCTTCTATTTCCACCACTCCCCAAACCATTCACACCATCAAACTATCCCTAGACCTTGTGCTACAACGAAGAGGAAGAGAAGAGTGCCTAAACGTTCATACAATTCAAGTTTGAGTTGTTGGAATGTTTAGGTGTTTCTTTGATTTCAATGTTTAATTTCAATACTCTTTGTTTTGTACGAATGAGGAATGGAAGATAAGAGGGCCTAAACGTTTATACAATTCAAGTTTGAGTTGTTGGAATGTTTAGGTGTTTCTTTGATTCTCTTTGTTTTGTACCATGAGGAACTAAACCCCCCTTGGTTAGGGGGTGATTCGAATATATGTTTATGCTTGCATTTTGATTTGAATACTTCTAATTGCGTTTTATAAGTTGTGGATTCAATTTGTTTAACCGTTTGATTGATAACTTATTTATGTATGTTTATTGAGAGTGCACGCTTAATTTTCATTCATGAATATGACGCTAGAATATAAGTGAGTTTCACCTAATAGTTATGAACTTATATTCACAAGTAGTGGAGGTTGCTTATAAACAATCGCGTTAAATGAATTCTTGGCATAAGTTTCATGCAATCCATAGTAACGAATGCCTCGTCAACACTTATAATTTTCATAGAGCGTAATGATTCTTGCTTGTATCTCTATTATGTAATCATGTAGGGGACTTGTGGGGAATGTTTTGAATTGTTGTATGCGCTAACCCATCCAATTCAATAACGTTAGGAATATTTGAAGGTTAATTAGTGCATCACGGTTAACCCGGGGTGTTGAGTTTCATGGTTTATTGAAATGCAATTGGAAATCATTTTATTATGCAAGTATAACATGTATGGAGATGAACCCCTTAGCTAGCCTTCATTCCATTCAAATTCTATCACACATTCACATTTACATTTTGCTTTAATTTGAATCTGTGCATTTTAGTTAATTTTCGTATAAATCTAAATCCCCCTTTACTTTAATGTCCAATTTAGTTAGAAAGTGTTTTAGTTTGTGTTTATGAGTGTTTTGATTCATTTTATTTCCCAATTTCGTCCAAATTCACCAAAGTGCTCAAAACTGCCCAGAAAGTGATTTTAAGGCAGTTTTGAGTGTTTTGGGTGATGTTTGAGTCTTTTGGTTTGTTTTAATGTTTTAAGTGATTAGTTTTACATTCTTTGAGTTAGTTTAGTGTTTTATATTGTGTTTTTACGTTCTTGAGTCAAGTTATTACTTAATTTCGTCCAAATTTGTGTTTGTGCTCAAATCTGCCCAGAAAGTGGTTTTTAGGCAGATTTGAGTGTGTTTGTGTTGTTTTGAGTCTTTTGGTTTGTCTTAGTGTTTTAAAGTTTAGTTTTGCATTCTTTGAGTCTAGTATAGTGTTTCATATTGTTATTTTACGTTTTTGAGTCAAATCCAAGTGGTTAACAATCCCTCCTAATCCCCGGTCCAGAACGATCCCTACTTATACATATACTACAATTTGACGAAAAGAGGGTTTAATTTGTGTGCGTATAATTCTCGCATCATGTTCCCATATCATCCCATCAGATTATACACTTCTAAACACCAAACATGCAATCACATGCATGATAACATCCATTCCGTGCAGATTCCATCTTTTAACACCCAAAACATGCATTCACATGCATGTCCACAATCTGACCCGTGCATTCCATTTCCCTTCTTCACTTCTCTTTGCAGAAATCCACATGCACCTCAATTAAACATTCCATGCCATTTCAGCGTTTCTTATGCCCATTCCGTCCATTTCCACTCCCATTTGCAGTCTCCACTCCCTTGTTGCAGACTTTCCACATGCATTTGGATTAAACAAACCACATATCTGCAGATTATGTCCACTCCTTGCAGCCTTCATTTCAGAAATTCATTTCATCCCATCATTCCATGTCATTTCCATTTCCTTCATGTCCAAACCGTGCACTCCCATACCAAATTCCAGATTATTCTAACCAAATTGCAGGTTCCACTCCCTTGCTTGCAGACATTCCACATGTGTTTGGATTAAATAAACCACACACTTGCAGAGCATGTCCATGCTTTGCAGGTATCATGCCAGAATTCCACTCATCCAACCATTTCATGCGATTCCATCTCCTTAATGCCCATACCGTGCATGTTCATTCTCTTTTCAGAATTCCTTTCACATGGTCCATGTCAGTTTCCCACATGCTTTTCTGATGGTTTTTCCATGAATAGCACATTAAGAAATTAACCAAGGCAGACTCACTCTCCCTCTCTCTCGGATTCATACCATTCACTCTCATTCTCCCTCTCCATTCCATTGCATGCTACATTATTTTCCTTACACAGAAACTGCCCACATTTCTTTTCCCATCCGCAAGTTTTCTTCTTGAACCATAGCATTTCACACGGCTCATTGGGGCTCCAATCTCTGTCCATTGTTACTCTCACATTCTCCCCATTCCATACCATTCGACATTAGTTTTCTCCACCCTCACTTACAAACACATTTGGGAGCTCCAACACCGAAGGCACTCTTCAAGGAATTCAACATCAGTTTTGCTTCAAGGGTTCCTTCTACTTCATTCTATGTTCATTCATGTTGTGTACCTTTATGTTAAACATTTTGTAAACATGAATTGTAACTAATCCTCCTCTAGGGATTCGATGTAACCTTGCAAAGTTTGCCATGTAATTAAGTTAGAATGCTCATTTTGTCCACCTATTTCTTGTTTCATTTTCTGTTTTAATGGTGACTTAATATATTGATTTTAATGTTTGATCATCATTTGAATTAATCACTAAGTTGTGTAGCCAAGATTAAAGCACACATCATGCATAATCTTGGTAGATATGTGAATGAATGAAAGGAGTGTTTAGCACACATCCTGCCGAGTTACTCCCTTTGGTTTTATGAAAGTTTCTTCTACATTACATAATCTTGATTATGAACCAAAGTTGCACATCACAATTAGGTTCATGATTAGAGACATTTGATCAAATCCACACATCATATGGTTGATCATATCCAAGTGAAACAAACTCAAGAAATAGGTAGATGAATGAGTATAAACTAACTTGACAAACATGGATTTAATTAAGCAATGGTGAAATTGAATCCCTAGTTTCATTTCCATTGATACTATCTCGTTATATTGGTTGTTGATTCATTTAGTTGTGTTTACTTCTTTTATTTATGCTTTTAAGTAACAACAACAAATCTGCTCAATTTGATTAGTTTGATTCATTTCTTAGAGTTTTAAGCAAAACAAGTAGTTACATAGGTCCAATTAGTCCCTGTGGATTCGACACCCTTACTTGTGCCATTATACTAAATATATTCTAGCATTAGGAAGGAAATATACATCAACATGCATGTGAGTGACAACTAGATATGTTGATGAATGCATGTGGAATGTTTGTGGTGAGTGAATGTGGTGGTGAATGTGGCTGATTGATTTATGGAAGATGCATGTGGATTAAAGGTGAGTGAATGATTATGGAATGCAATCTGAAATGGGAGATGGAATGGGATGTTTTGCATGTGAATTAAAGAGTAAATGCATGTGAATTAAAGAGTGAATGCATGTGCAATGACAGCTAGGTTGAATATGCATGTGGAATGGCTGATTTATTTGAAGATGCATGTGCAATGAAGTGGAATGACAGCTAGGTTATGATGATGAATGCATGTGGCTGATTTAATGATGCAAAATATATTAAGCACACAAATTAAACCCTCTTCTGACAATTGTAGCAAAGTATGTAAGTAGGGATCGTTCAAAACCGGGGATTAGGAGGGATTGCTAAACTCTTGAAAACTGACCTAAGAAGTCCAAAACAAAGTTAAAAACACTAATTTGGACTCAAAGAATGAAAAACCAAAGTTAAAACACTAAAACAAAACAAAAACTCAAAACAGCAACTAGAAGACTCAAAACTGCCTAAAAACCACTTTCTGGGCAGTTTTGAGCACCTACACTAATTTGGACGAAATTGTTTGAAAACATGACTCAAAACACTTAAAAACATGAACCAAAACAATTTCTAACTAAATTGAGACTTCAAAGTAAAGGGGGATTTGATTTGGACGAAATTAAAGTTGAGAAAACAGATTGCAAAGTAAAACTGATCTTGAAATGTTTTTGGGGTTTTTAATGGATGATGGACTAGTTAGGGGTTCTTTCTCCACACATGACAAGTATGCAAATGACTCGATTTCCAGTTATTCCTTCATAGAATTATGAATGACAATGCCCCAAATTAACCGTGACATCACTAGTTAATTCTCAAGTTTTCCTTGTGTTATTGAATTGGATGACATCATACGACAACCCAAAGCATTCTTCAAAAGTTCCTTACATGACATCATAATAAAGATACAATCAAAGATCATTACGTTCAATGAAAACTATAAGCATTAACAAAGCACTTGTGACTATGACATCATGACACTTATGCTAAGAATTGAACTTAACGCGATTGTGACTAGCAATCTTCACTACTTGTGCATATAAGTGTGTGACAATTATGTGAAACAAACTTATATTCTAGCATCATATTCATGCAAGCCAATTAAGTGTCGACCCCTAATTAACAAACACAAATACGTTATTACTCGCACAGTTAAGCCAATTGCATTCACGATTCAAGAACTCATAACTGGAATTTATCAAATCAACTTGCACACATAGTTATGGCTTCGAAATCACCCCTAACCAATAGGGGTTTAGCCACTCATGTTCATAGCAAAATGAAAGGAAAATAAATTAAACATTGAAATCATAAAACGAATTACACCTAGAATGCACCAACGACGAAGCTTGAGCATCCAAGAGTCCTTCCTTCTTTCTCCTTGCTACGGCACAAAGGTGGATGGGATGGTTGGGATGTGTTTTAGGATCTGTAATTATGGAATTGGATGGAGGATAGGCACGGCAAGGTGTAGTGTTTGGTTGGAATTGTGTTTCTAGGATTTTAGGATGTGGAGAGTGGTGTGGCTAGATGAATGGACGAAAATTGGGTGAATGAGTGATTCCCCTAGTGCCTTGCTGCAAACCCTTATTTATAGGGCTAGGAAAGGTTTTGAAACACTTAAAGGATATATGTGTGTAGCTTAGACAAGGTAGGACGGCTAGTGACAAGCTAGGAAGGCTAGGAGACAAGGTAGGACGGCTAGGAGACAAGCTAGGACGGCTAGTGACAAGCTAGGACGGCTAGTGACAAGCTAGGACGGCTAGGAGACAAGCTAGGACGGCTAGGAGACAAGGTAGGACGGCTAGGAGACAAGCTAGGACGGCTAGTGACAAGCTAGGACGGCTAGGAGACAAGCTAGGACGGCTAGGAGACAAGCTAGGACGGCTAGTGACAAGCTAGGACGGCTAGGAGACAAGCTAGGACGGCTAGGAGACAAGCTAGGACGGCTAGTGACAAGCTAGGACGGCTAGTGACAAGCTAGGACGGCTTGTTCTTCCAATACAGAAATTAGGCACCATGTGTGAATAGATAAAGCCTTCTAGAAATAAGGTTTTTAGGCCCCCTTGCAGCTCCCTAACTGAATTCAAGCCTTCAAATTCGTCCATCCTCATGCCTCCATGCTTGCACTATCCAATCTTGGCCCAAAAATGCTCTAGAATGCTCCAAATTGCTTCTTTTTGCATACTTTGACACTAAAACCTGAAATTGCACGAAAATGACTTTAAACACTAAACTAACTAAGGAAAAACAACATAAATGCATGAGAACAAGCCAATTAAGTCACATAAAAATGCTCCTATCAAATTCCCCCACACTTAGCTTTTGCTAGTCCTCGAGCAAAACAAAGAAATAAAACAAGACAAAACAAACAAACATAATCTAAACCTTCCAACGTTTGCCTCAGGGATTTCCAATGCACATGACATGTTAAAGATTATCATTCCCACAGATTTGAGTCAATTTAACACTTAAGCACATGCTTAATCATAGTCACTACTTACTAGTTCACAATTAACCAATTAAAACAATGTTTTGAATGTAGTAACATGCCTTAGAGAATTCCCTCAATCCTTAATAGATTTGCACTCTATTTTCACTCAGATTTTCTAACTACACACCCTATACTAGTTATATGTGAGAGAATTGATGTAGATATAAAAACGAATGCTCACATATATGTATCACAAAGAACGCAATTTCCGGACTTAATAGGCATGTTTAGATATGATCTCATGAATGGAATGCTACTACTTAGATGCGAGAACCAGTGACACCATATGCTCATACCAAATTCAAACTCAACAAATTGAAACACATAACACTCAAGATAGAAGTTTAAGGGTTGCAACGGGGCTTGGGGTATTGGTTAACAAAGAAAGGATAGGGAAAACAAACGTTCTTCAAGCATTAGTAAGCAAAGTAATGAAGTTAAGACTTAGAATTCACTTAGTTTGCAGAAATTAACTTAAAAATACAAGGGGAAGACTTTAAACAACTTCTTGGGGCCGAATTCAACTTTTTGGACCCTTTCTTCAACAAACAACACCTTGGAACTTTTTTTCTCATATTGTTCAACTCTTTTCATACTTTATTTATTTTTTTTTTTTCACGAATTTTTCTTTTCTTTTCTTTCTACCCGTGCTTATGGCACATAATTCTCAAAATAAAAACTTCCCCCACACTTGGTTTCTGTCATAAAGGAATTCCATTTGAATCATGCTTACTATACTTTAAGAACGAGGGTATGGATAGTCCTAATCTAGGCTAGGTGAGGGTAATGTGGGTTAACAAAGAAAAGGCTAAACAAGGCTCAATGGGGTTAACACCTAAACATATAATGGAGTAGGGCACACGGCTTTTTGGCTAAAGTGGTGGTCACTACACAACTTCATCTTGAATATGTGTTATGCTAATCAATACCATGCTTTGAATGAAATGGGCATGACTTCTAGTGTTTGGAACTAAATGATGAAACGCCTTCTAAGTAGCAACCAAGCAAAGAATAATGAGATCATGCAACGATTTTAGAAAACAAAGAATGCACAGATTTGAACTCTCCAAATAAACGTTTAGGTTCAAGTCTCACAAGGTTGTAGCGTTAATTTGAGTTCCTTCCTTCAAGCATGTTACAAAAACTGATTTTTTTTTTTTATTTTTATTTTTATTTTTTATGATTGCATGTGAATTCATAAGTTATAACCACAACCAAGCATAAACATAGAGTAAATCAAACTTTCATCCATGTTAATCACTCTCTTTAACAGCCATGTATTTAAAAACCAAATCTTCATCATTGTGTTGGAAGGTACCCTAAGACACAAACAAACACACAAAAACAACTCTTTTTTGGGTTTTTTAAAACAAATTTTTCAAATTTTTCTTTGATTTTCGGATTTTTACTTCAAAACATACTAAAACACACCAAAACTGCTTAAAAACACTTAAAAACAGCAAGGAACAAGTTTTGAAATAATGGGTGATAAAATCCCACGAATTTGAATGAAAAACACTTAGTTACCCCCCCCACACTTAAATCAAACATTGTCCTCAATGTTTTAAGCATAGAATCACACAAAGAAACACACAAACAGCAAGTAAAACAACTAAATAGGCAGATTAGAAGGAATCAACAAAGAGAAGGGTTTAGGAACGCAAATCTGGAATTGGAGTGCTTTCTAGGTCTTCCTTTGTTGAATGGCATGGGTTGCCTCCCAAGTAGCGCTTTCTTTAACGTCTTGCAGCCGGACGAAGAACACGTTCAGGCACCATTGGTGCCCACGGCATGGAGTGAGATCTCCTCCACAACCTGCCCCATGGCATTCTCATAGTATGGCTTCAATCTATGTCCGTTGACCTTGAATTCCACCCCATTCCTTAAGCTTTGGACTTGAACTGCACCATGTGGGAAAACATTAGTAACAACAAAAGGTCCAATCCATTTAGAACGTAACTTTCCGGGAAATAAACGTAAACGAGAATTAAAAAGTAAAACTTTCTGCCCAATTGTGAAGGTTTTGCCCCTAATCATCTTGTCATGAAACGCCTTCGTCTTTTCCTTGTAAATGCGGGCATTCTCGTAGGCTTCATTCCTTAGTTCCTCAAGCTCATTCAATTGGAGCTTCTGATGCATTCCAGCAGCATCTAAGTCCAAATTGAACGTTTTGATGGCCCAATGTGCCTTATGCTCTAGCTCCACGGGTAAGTGACAAGGTTTTCCATAAACTAGCCGAAATGGAGACATCCCTAGGGGTGTTTTGTAGGCAGTGCGATATGCCCATAGTGCATCGTCTAAACGCATGCTCCAATCCTTCCGGTTAGGCCCCACGGTCTTCTCCAAGATTTGCTTGACCTCTCTATTTGATACTTCGGCTTGGCCACTTGTTTGTGGGTGATAAGGTGTTGAAACCTTATGCTTGACATTGTACTTCTTGAAGAGTGCCTCAATGGTCCTATTGCAGAAATGTGAACCTCCATCACTTATAAATACCCGCGGCATCCCAAATCTAGAGAAAATGTTAGTCTTGATGAAATCTGAAACCACTCTAGAATCGTTAGTACGGGTAGCTTTTGCTTCTACCCATTTAGAAACATAATCAACCGCAAGCAAAATATAAGTGAAACCAAATGAAGAAGGAAAAGGACCCATGAAATCAATACCCCAAACATCAAAGATTTCAACATTGAAGATGGGTGTTTGCGGCATTTGGTCTTTTGCACCAATAGAACCTGTTCTTTGACATCTATCACATGTTAAGCAAAACATTCTAGCATCTTTGAACAATGTAGGCCAATAAAAACCAGATTCTAACACTTTACGAGCTGTCCTTTGGGTACCAAAATGGCCTCCACATGCATAAGAATGACAAAATGCTAGAATTGAGTTAAAATCAGAAGTTGGCACACATCTTCTAATAATCTGATCTGGGCAATATTTCCATAGATATGGATCATCCCACACATAAAATCTTGCATCATGTATCAATTTATCACGTTGGACCTTGCTTAGGGTGTTAGGAACTTGCTTAGTCACCAAGAAATTGACCAAATCGGCATACCAAGGGGTACTTACCTCAATGGACAGAAGTTGTTCATCCGGAAACATCTCAGAAATGGGGAGGGACTCTTCTTCACGCACCAATCTACTCAAGTGGTCAGCCACCACGTTTTCACAACCTTTCTTGTCCCTAATTTCAATATCGAACTCTTGAAGTAGGAGCATCCAACGAATGAGCCTTGGTTTGGCCTCCTTTTTGGTGAAAATATACTTCAAGGCTGCATGGTCAGTGAAAACAATTACTTTAGTGCCAATAAGATATGATCTAAACTTATCTAAAGCAAATACAACCGCCAAGAGTTCTTTTTCGGTTGTAGAATAATTCAATTGAGCATCATTTAAAGTGCGGGAAGCATAATAAATAACATGTGACTGTTTATTTTTCCTTTGACCCAAAACAGCCCCAAGTGCATAATCCGAGGCATCACACATCAATTCAAATGGAATGGACCAATCCGGGGGAGTTATGATGGGTGCCGTGGTTAGGAGCTCTTTGAGATGCTTGAATGACTTCTCGCATGCCTCGTTGAACTCAAAAGACACATCTTTTTGGAGGAGGCGGCATAGGGGTTGTGCAATCTTGGAAAAGTCCTTGATAAATCGTCTATAGAATCCTGCATGACCAAGAAAAGAACGAACCTCTCTAACCGAAGTAGGAGAGGGTAAGTAGCGTACAAGATCTACTTTAGACTTATCAACTTCAATTCCTTTTTCAGAGATTATATGACCCAAAACAATACCTTGTTTAACCATAAAATGGCATTTTTCCCAATTTAAAACAAGGTTTGTTTCAACACAACGTTTCAAGATTAACGTGAGATTATCCAAGCATTTATCAAAAGAATCACCAAAAACACTAAAGTCATCCATGAATATTTCAATAATCCTTTCAACATAATCAGAAAATATGCTTACCATACACCTTTGAAACGTGGCAGGGGCATTGCACAAACCAAATGGCATGCGTCGATATGCAAATGTTCCAAAGGGACAAGTAAAAGTGGTCTTTTCTTGATCATCCGGGGCAATGACAATTTGATTATAACCTGAATATCCATCAAGAAAGCAATAAAAAGAATGACCCGCTAACCTTTCCAACATTTGATCTAGGAACGGCAATGGGAAGTGGTCCTTCCTTGTGGTGGCATTTATCTTCCTATAATCGATGCATACACGCCAACCGGTTTGGATTCTCATGGGTACAAGCTCATTCTCGGCATTCTCCACAACCGTCACTCCGGATTTCTTAGGCACACATTGGATAGGTGAAACCCAACGACTATCGGAGATAGGATAAATGACTCCACAATCAAGAAGTTTGATTATCTCTTTTTTCACAACTTCCATCATTGGAGGGTTAAGACGGCGTTGAGCCTCTCTAGTTGGTTTGGTCCCCTCCTCAAGAAATATGTGATGCATACAAGTTGTGGGGCTTATACCTTTGATATCGGCCAATGTCCATCCTAGGGCAGATTTGTACTCCTTCAACACATGCATGAGTTTTTCCTCCTCTTGTGCCGTGAGGGATGATGATATGATGGCAGGCAGTGTCTCATTTTTTCCCAAGAAAATGTACTTCAAATGGCTTGGCAAAGGTTTGAGTTCAAGGATAGGTGCCTGAATTATGGATGGAAGCAACTTGTTAGTCGAAATGGGAATGGACTCTTTGTTAGGAAACTTACCATCATGTATTGGTGATGACTCAAGGGCAGCAACTACTTCAAGAAAATCCTCACTAGGAGGCACGGCATAGGATAGTGTATTTGTGCCGTGGGGTTGCATGGATGTTGCTCCCTTGGTTTTGACTTCTACACCACTTGTAATGACTTTTTCAAGCATATCATCATTCAAATCTTCAAGGTATCCCTGCGCCAAAGAGTCAACAGTATCAATAGAGAAACATGAATGATCTTCACTAGGATACTTAATAGAATCGGAAAGATTGAAATTAACAACTTCCCCATCAAATTCCATGGACAAAGTTCCATTAAACACGTCAATCTTAGTCCGGGCCGTTTTCATGAATGGCCTTCCAAGTAGAATGGGCAGCGAGGTTGCATGATCCGATTCATCCATCTCAAGGACATAGAAATCCGCCGGAAAGATCAAATGATTAACCTGCACCAAAACATCTTCCAAAACTCCCTTTGGATAGGCATTAGATCTATCGGCCAATTGTATGATAACACCATCCTTTTTCAATGCTCCTAGGTTCATAGATGCATATATGGAATATGGCATAACATTTATAGAAGCACCTAAGTCAAGCATGGCAGATTCAAATCTAGTGTTACCTATGACACAAGGAATGGTGAAACTACCCGGATCTTTGCATTTGGGAGGTAGTTTGCGTTGCAAGATGGCGGACACATTCTCACCTACTTTTACCACTTCCTTGGTCGACATCCTCTTCCTAGTGGTGCACAACTCCTTCAAAAACTTGGCGTATCTAGGGACTTGCTTGATTGCATCCAACAAGGGTATGTTCACTTGAACTTTCCTAAATGTCTCAAGGATGTCCTTTTCAGCTTCTTCCTTCCTTGTTTGCATAAACCTACTAGGAAAAGGAGCATTCGAAGGAAAAGCATTAGTAGAAACTGAATTTGACACATTCTTACCCTTTTTGGCCGAATTAGACAGTTTTGGGGCACTAGGAACTTGCGGCAAAGACTCTCCCACCTTTGCCGTGGGTTTGCTTGATTCTTCCTCTTCAATTTGCAAGTTTTCATCACCTTTGGGACCTGATTGTGATGGTGTAGGATCTGCCCCAATCTCTTCTCCACTTCTCAAGGTTATGGCCTTTGCACTTTCGAAGCTTCCCTTTGGATTTGGAACGGTGGAACTAGGAAGCTTTCCTTGTTCACGAAACTGCCCCATAAACTCGGCAATTTGCCCCATTTGTTTCTCCAATTGATCCACCCTTTTGTCTTGGTTTTGCATAGCCTTAGCTTGATCGTCCTGCCCATTAGACAACTTAGTTAGTATCTTAAGAAGTGCATCATTGTCAAGGGACGTACCTGAGGCACTTGGGCTGGATTGGGCTTGATTTTGGGGTGGGCCGTAGGTTTTGGGAAAGAACCCAGGGGGTTGTTGCCTAAAGCCTCCTTGGTTTTGAGATTGTTGGGGCTCCCTCCATTTGAAATTTGGGTGGTCTCTCCAACCGGGATTATATGTGTTGGAATAAGGATCGTTCCTTGGTTGGTTTTGGCCTTGAAACCCAATTGCATTGGCGCTTTCCCATCCACCATTTTCAATCAACTGTGGACATTTTTCAGAGGCATGTCCATGCATAGAACATACGCCACATACAATTGGTCCTTGCATCTTCATGCCCTCGGCCAACTGAGACACAATAGAAGTAAGATTAGCCAATTGTGAATTAATGTCAGAAGTAGAACTTACCTCATGAACATGTTGCCGTGGGGGTCCTCTTTGGCCTACTCCTTCGTATTGTTGATCGTTCAACGCTCGATTAGAAATCAAGGTCTTGGCAGCCATAGGTGTTTTGTCCACTAATGCTCCACCTGCCGAGGCATCGAGCATTTGACGTTCTAATGGTAGGAGGCCCTCGTAGAAGTATTGCAAAAGTAGCTCCTCCTTCATCTGATGTTGTGGACAAGAAGCAACAAGTGATTTAAAACGTTCATAGTATGCAGGAAAAGACTCACCTTCATCTTGTTGAATTCCACTTATTTTTTTACGAAGAAGAATGATGCGAGAAGTTGGGAAAAACTTCTCCAAAAACGCTCTTTTCATACTCTCCCATGAAGTGACAGTGCCAGGAGCCAACTCGTATAACCAATCCTTAGCTTTATCCATTAAAGAGAACGGAAAAGCTTTCATCTTCAAAATACTTCCGTCAACATTGACGGGAGTCATGCTTGAACAAACTACTTCAAACTCTTTAAGATGCTTGTTTGGATCTTCCATGGAAAGCCCATGGTATTTAGGAATGTGGTGCAACAAGCTTGACTTCAACTCGAATTCATCGGTCTTGCCTTGGGCAGCCGCGGGGTATTGAATGCATAATGGTGCGGCATTGGTGATGCGTGATTTATACGCACACAAATTAAACCCTCTTTTTGTCAATTGTAGTATAAGTATAAGTAGGGATCGTTCTGGACCGGGGATTAGGAGGGATTGTTAACCACTTGGATTTGACTCAGAAACGTAAAATAACAATATGAAACACTATACTAGACTCAAGGAATGCAAAACTAAACTTTAAAACACTAAAACAAACCAAAAGACTCAAACATTTCCCAAAACACTCAAAACTGCCTTAAAATCACTTTCTGGGCAGTTTTGAGCACTTTGAGTACTTTGGACGAATTTATGTAACAAATTGAATCACAAACGTAAAAACGTAATATAAAACACTAAACTAGACTCAAAGAATGTAAAACTAAACTTTAAAACACTAAAACAAACCAAAAGACTCAAACAGTACCCAAAGCACTCTAAACTGCCTTAAAAACACTTTCTGGGCAGTTTTGAGCACCTTGAGTACTTTGGACGAATTTGGGAAACAAAATGAAACAAAACACTTATAAACACAAACTAAATGTATTTCTAACTAATTTGACATTAAAGTAAAGGGGGATTTAGGTTTATACGAAATTAAACTAAAATGTACAGATTGTAAATTAAAGCAAAATGTAAATGTGAATGTGATAGAATGAATGGAATGAAGGCTAGCTAAGGGGTTCATCTCCATACATGTTATACTTGCATAATAAAATGATTTCCAATTGCATTTCAATAAATCATTAATTCTCAACACCCCAAGTTAACCGTGATGCACTAATTAACCTTCAAATCTTCCTAACGTTATTGAATTGGATGATTGCATACGACAACCCAAAACATTCCCCACAAGTCCCCTACATGATTGCATAATAGAGATACAAGCAAGAATCATTACGCTCTATGAAAATTATAAGTGTTGACGGGGCATTCGTTACTATGATTGCATGAAACTTATGCCAAGAATTCGTTTAACGCGATTGTTTATAAGCAACCTCCACTACTTGTGAATATAAGTTTGTAACTATTAGGTGAAACTCACTTATATTCTAGCGTCAAATTCATGCATGAAAATTAAGTGTGCACTCTCAATAAACATACATAAATAAGTTATCAATCAAATAGTTAAACAAATTGAATCCACAACTTATGAAACGCAATTAGAAGTAATCAAATCAAAATGCAAGCATAAACATTTATTTCGAATCCCCCCCTAGCAAAGGGGGGGTTTAGTTGAATTTAAACATTGGAATCAAAGAAACACCTAAACATTCCAACAACTCAAACTTGAATTGTATGAACGTTTAGGCCCTCTTCTCTTCCATTCCTCATTCGTACAAAACAAAGAGTATTGAAATTAAACATTGAAATCAAAGAAACACCTAAACATTCCAACAACTCAAACTTGAATTGTATGAACGTTTAGGCCCTCTTATCTTCCTCTTCGTTGTAGCACAAGGTCTAAGGATAGTTTGATGGTGTGAATGGTTTGGGGAGTGGTTGGAGTGGCTGTAATGGAGGAGAAAAGTGTTTTGGTGGCTGTTGCAAGGGTGTGGAGAGGTTTTGACGAATTTCTGGAATATGGAAGAGTGAATGAATGAGTATGAATGCAATGGATGCTTATTTATAGGTGAAATGGGGGGAACATGACAGCTAGGAGGGAATGTGGCTGCATGTGCAAGGGGACAATCTGAAAATGCATGTGAAAGCATGTGTTGGCTGCAATGATGAAATGGATGGGAGTGCATGTGGCTTAATTAATTAAAGGGAGTGCATGTGCAATGTTTTAAAGGATGGAATGCATGTGAATATGATGGAAATCTGATTTATTTGAAGATGCATGTGCAATGAAGTGGAATGACAGCTAGGTTATGATGATGAATGCATGTGGCTGATTTAATTGAATAGGAAGGCATGTGGATTTAATGGTTTAAAGGGTGAATGCATGTGGATGCATGTGTTGATGAATGGGATTGTGGAGTGGCTGGAATGATGAAAGAATAAAGGGTGCATGTGGGTTAATTAATTAAAGGGAGTGCATGTGCAATGTTGTTGTTGGTGCAATGATGGAGGAACAAGTGCATGTGAATGCATGGTGATAGCATGTGCACGGTTTTGGTTGGAATGATGGCAGATTGTGAAAACATGTGAATGCATGTGTTTGATGAATGATAAGTGGTGAATGATATGATAAGTGATAAGTGGTGAATGATAAGTGATGAATGATAAGTGGTGAATGATATGATAAGTAATGGGAGCATGTGAGGGAATGAATAATGAATGCATGTGTATGGTTTTGGGAGAAAGGTGGAGATGCACGGCATAAGGGAATTGGAAGGTTTAAATGTCCTAAAACTAAAGGGAACAAAGTTCCAACACTTTGGTCTTCAATTTCGTCCAACATTTTGGCGCCAAGCATAAGCTATCCATCCTTAGCCCAAAAGTGCTCCAAAAGTCTCCAAAATGCATCTTTTTGCTCCTTTAGCCCTTTGGACCTACAAACACACGAAAATAGCTTAAAGGACTAAAATAACTAAAGAAACATAACGTAAATGCACGAGAACAAGCCATTTAAGTCGCATGAATATGCTCCTATCAAATACCCCCACACTTATCTTTTGCTAGTCCTCGAGCAAAACAAAACAACAAAAGAACACGAAACTAGACAAAACGAACAAAACACAACCTACACCTTCCAACAATCGTCTCACGGATTTCCAATGCACATGACAAGTTAAAAATCATTAGTCCCATAGATTTTAGTCATCTTCACACTTGAATACATTCTTAATCATAGTCACCACATACTAATTCACAATTAATCATTTAAAACCATGTTTTGAATGTAGTAACATGCCTTAGAGAATTTGCTCAATTCCTTACTAGATGTACTCTCGTTTTTTTTTACATAGATTTTCTGACTACACTCCCTACACTAGGTATATGTGTGAAGATTGATGTAAACATGTAGACGAACACTCACATATGTTATAACAAGGAAAGCATTTTCTGGAATTATTAACATGTATATATATGATCTCATGAATGGAATGCCACTACTTAGAACGAGAACCAGTGATTCCATAAGCTCATATCAATTCCAAACTCCACATTTTGAAACACATAACGATCAAGATTGAAGCATACGGGTTGAAACGGGGCTAAAGGTGTTTTGGCTAACAAAGAAGGGATATGGAAAACAAAGGTTCTTAAAGAAATAGCGAGCAAAGCATTTGAATTAACGTAGAATTCACTTTTGAATGAAAACTCAATCTTTTGAACAACAAGGGGGAACAAACTCTTTTTCCTTTCTTTCTTTTCTTTTCTGTTTTTCTTTTTCATATGTTTTTCACAATTTTTTTTTTTCTTTTTCTTTTGACTCTCAAAACATACATAAACACTTAAGAACAAAACATTCTCTCCCCCACACTCATTTTCTTTCATAATGTACTCAAAAGGAATTCATTTAAGTCATGCTCACTATCTTTTAAGAACAAGGGTGTGGACTGTCCTATACTAGGCTAGGTGAGGATAATGTTGTTAAACAAAGAATAAAGGCTAAACAAGGCTCAACGGGGTTAAAACTTACAACAAATACGAAATATGGGAAGTAAGGCTATTTGGCTATGGTAGCAACTACACAACTTCATCTTGATATATGTTATGCAATTCAATGTCATGCTTTGAATGAAACGGATATAAGTTCTAGCATTTAGTTCTATCATGATACAATTGCATTCTAAGTAGCAACCAAGCAAGGAATAATGAGATCATGCAACAACTTTAGAAAACAAAGAATCACAGAAAATAACTCTCCAAAGAAGGTAATGGCTCGAGTCTCACAGGGTTGTAGCGTTTGTTTGAGTTCCTTCCTTCAAGCATGTTACAAAAACGAATTTTTCTTTTATGATTGCATGTGAAGTCATACATTATAACTATATCCAAGCATATACCAAGAGTAAATCAAACTTTTCTCTATGTTTATAACTCTTTTTAACAGTCATGCAATTACAAACCAAATCCTTATCATTGTGTTGGAAGGTACCCTAAGACACAAACACACAAAAACGACTCAAAACACTCTTTTTAGGCTTTTTAAAACATGTTTTTCAACTTTTTATGTGATTTTCGAAGTTATAAAACAAAACATACTAAAAACACTCTAAGACAACTTAAAAACACCTTAAAACAGCAAGGAACAACATTTGAAGTAATGGGTGATAAAATCCCACGAATTTGCATTAAATATACTTAGTTACCCCCCCACACTTAAATCAAACATTGTCCTCAATGTTTTAAGCATAGATTCACACAAAACATAAGTAAACACACAAAAAGCAACTAAACATACTAAACATGGCAGAATGTCACTTAACAAAGAGAAGAGTTTAGGGACGCAAATCTGGTTATGGAGTGTAAATTCCATCTTCTCCTTGGTAATTGCATTGAGGCATTGATCTTGGTGATTCCACAGGCTTTCTCTTGAACAGGTTTCTGCCCATCGTTGATTTTCCTTTGTGCTACTCTTGAACTGGGCAGCAGGATTCTTTTGGGTCTCCTCCACTTGTTGATTTTCCTTTGTGCTACTGGGCTGGAGGATTCTTTTGGTCTTCCCCGAAGGTCTGAGCTTACCCCTTTGGTCTGTTTCTTTGTTCAATCTTTCCAATTCGTATTGAAAAGGGTTGGAGGATAACTCAGCCTGTGTTTGTCTCCACATGCTTCAATGTATCATTTTCACTTGCCTTACTCGCTCCCCTTTGCAGAAGTGGTCCCTTCTCCGGAAGTTTATCAACCGTTGAAGATGACTACTCGAGAGCAACGCTAGGTAAGCAATCAGGAATAGATTCCAGGCAGTTGGCTCCAGATCGGAAGACTGACTCCAAGTGCCGGCTGATTGCTTCTTTTACTTTGCCATGCGAGTAAGAACAAGGACAAAGAAAAAGACAGGGAAAGAGCATGATATGAGATACTTTTGCTTTTGACCTTGATGATATGAGATACCTTTGCTTTTGAAGAAGCGGTGAATGAATCAGCATACTTCAATCCGCCGTTTCCTCCTGGGTCATCTGTACTCCAGGCATCTGGTATCATCTTTGGGGAAGAAGAAAGAATTGAGTATTTCGAAAGGCTTTGCTGGGAGTGCGCCCTCAGAGGTGAGGGAGAGTTGGGCATTTTCTTCAGGTTTGCCTTGCCATAAAAGACGAAGGTCGACATATATAGAGATAATATCAAGTGGTGGTACTGTTCTTTTACCCTTGTCGACAAATGTCTCTTCGATATCAGAACGACGCCTCTTCGATTTCTGAGCAGGCGCCCCTTCGATTTCTGAACGACGCCCCTTCTCTTTCTGAACGACACGTGGTAGTGCAGATGCGGCTCCTTTTGACAAAGCTGCACGCGTTTTCTGAAAAGCAGAGAAAGCGTCGCCGAACTTTGCGCTTGTCGGCTAAAGACGTGTAGTTGCGATGATGGCCTCCACGTGTTTTCAGCTTTGTCAGAAATCTTTTGACAAAGTTGAACGCGTTTTCTGAAAAGCCGAGAACGCGTCGCCTAAATTACGCCGGAAATTCCGGTTTTTTTGAATTGGTGGACGCGTCGCCTTGGCTTTTTATAGAGCTATCGATCACCACAACAAACACACTCTGAAGAATTCCCATTCTTGAAAATCGACTACGACCCTTTGAAAATTTACTCCATCAACCCTTATCTTTGAACACCTTTGAAAAATGGCAAACTCATCGAACCTTAGCTTGGAATTGAGCCTTAGCAGTGATACGGGCGCGCCGCGTCAAGGTAACGTATGGCGCCCTTCTTTCTTATCTTCTAACGGTCTTCTTACAGGTGAAGACTCCGTGATGCAGGACGCCACAACAGCTACAATAGTAGCTAGGAACCTCCTCACTCCAAAAGATAGTAGGCTGCTGTCAGGACGGTCCGATGAGTTGGCCGTTCAAGAGTCCCTCGCACTTAGTGTTCAGTGTGCGAGTTCTGTGTCCAACATGGGCCAACGCCTGCTTGCCCGCTCCCGTCAGGTGGAATCATTGATGGCAGAGGTGGAAAGTCTTAAGCAAGAGATCCAGCAGCTTAAGTACGAGAATAGAAGTTTGCACGTGCTTGCCAACAACTATTCGACGGGCATGAAGAGGAAGCTTGATGAGCTGCAAGAGTCTGAAGGTCGGATTCACAGTGACCGTCAAAGGTTTTCGTCTTTCCTCCAGAGGCACCTTTTTCCTGGCTCATCCAGCGCTTGGCCAAGTATTGAGGCCTGGAATGCTTTAGCTCCGATGCCTCCCGCTCCGATGCCTTCCGCTCCGATGCCTTCCGCTTCGATGCCTTCCGCTTCGATGCCTTCCACTTCAAAGCCTTCCGCTTCGATGCCTTCCGCTACTATGCCTTCCGCTCCGATGCCTCGTAGTGGGGCTTCACGTAAACAACCTTTGTGAAGCTCCATCTGCTTTATTTTTCTTTTTATCTCTATTTTTTTTTTTTTTTTTTTTTTATTTTTTTATTTTATTCAAATCAAACGGCATGGAATTGGTCTTTGAATGGGCGGTGATACTTGAAATGATCCGGTAATAGTTTAAATTCTAGGGTGGATGCCTGAATCATTAACGACATATTAGTATAAAAGAAAATTGAAATTCGGGGAGGCGTCTTACCTTTGTGTTCCGACAAGAACTTAAGAATAAACACCCCTTCGAAAGTTATGACTTGTCCCGTGTCATAAAATCCAACTTCCTTGGGAATTGTGGTTGCAAATATGTCCTCTTTGATACCTTCATGAAATTCCCTATTTTGCACCTTTGGAAGGGGTTCCAAGATGTCTTTTTCACCTTCTTCTTCCTTGGAAGTCATGAATCTGCAAGGAATAGGGATATTTGTTGGAACGGGGTTAAAAATAATGAAATTTGGAACAACCATACCTGAATTAGATGGCATAGGAGCAATAGGTGCCTCCGGTAAAGGTGTTTCCACCCTTTCCGTGGGTTGGGTGTATTCCTCTTCCTTGTGATTTGATTTTGATGGTTGAGGGTCCGTTCCAACCTCTTTGTCACTTCTCAACATGATTTCCTTGGCAGTTTCAAATTCTCCCTTCGGATTTGCAATGGTTGAACTAGGGAGTTCGCCTTGGTCTCGAAACTGTCCTACGAACTCCGCGATCTGCCCAATTTGCATTTCCAAGTGGTCCAACCTTTTGTCTTGATTTTGGCCCTCCTTGACTTGATTTTGTGAGCCCTGCACCAAACAAATTAATTCATTAAGCTTTTGATTATAATCTATTGACGAACTTGAGTTTGGTTGGGCATATTGAATATGAGGTGGCTGCCAATATCCTTCTTGTTGAACATTTTGAGGTTCCCACCACATAGAAGTTGAATGATCACTCCAATCCGAATTGTAAGTATTGGAAAACATGTTATTCCTTGATTGAAGATCAAATATATCAATGCTTTGCATTTGGGACCTTTCCATGAGCTGTGACAAAAGAGAAGCATTATCAAGTGCCATGTTGTGCTTCTTTAGGACAAAACACAAATCAAAAACTAAAACTAAAATACATAACAGAAACTAAAACTAAAACTAATAAGAAAACGAAAATAACAATCCAAAGGATTAGCAAAGTTGCTAATCCCCGGCAACGGCGCCAAAATTTGATGCGTGATTTATACGCACACAAATTAAACCCTCTTTTTGTCAATTGTAGTATAAGTATAAGTAGGGATCGTTCTGGACCGGGGATTAGGAGGGATTGTTAACCACTTGGATTTGACTCAGAAACGTAAAATAACAATATGAAACACTATACTAGACTCAAGGAATGCAAAACTAAACTTTAAAACACTAAAACAAACCAAAAGACTCAAACAGTACCCAAAGCACTCTAAACTGCCTTAAAAACACTTTCTGGGCAGTTTTGAGCACCTTGAGTACTTTGGACGAATTTGGGAAACAAAATGAAACAAAACACTTATAAACACAAACTAAATGTATTTCTAACTAATTTGACATTAAAGTAAAGGGGGATTTAGGTTTATACGAAATTAAACTAAAATGTACAGATTGTAAATTAAAGCAAAATGTAAATGTGAATGTGATAGAATGAATGGAATGAAGGCTAGCTAAGGGGTTCATCTCCATACATGTTATACTTGCATAATAAAATGATTTCCAATTGCATTTCAATAAATCATTAATTCTCAACACCCCAAGTTAACCGTGATGCACTAATTAACCTTCAAATCTTCCTAACGTTATTGAATTGGATGATTGCATACGACAACCCAAAACATTCCCCACAAGTCCCCTACATGATTGCATAATAGAGATACAAGCAAGAATCATTACGCTCTATGAAAATTATAAGTGTTGACGGGGCATTCGTTACTATGATTGCATGAAACTTATGCCAAGAATTCGTTTAACGCGATTGTTTATAAGCAACCTCCACTACTTGTGAATATAAGTTTGTAACTATTAGGTGAAACTCACTTATATTCTAGCGTCAAATTCATGCATGAAAATTAAGTGTGCACTCTCAATAAACATACATAAATAAGTTATCAATCAAATAGTTAAACAAATTGAATCCACAACTTATGAAACGCAATTAGAAGTAATCAAATCAAAATGCAAGCATAAACATTTATTTCGAATCTCCCCCTAGCAAAGGGGGGGTTTAGTTGAATTTAAACATTGGAATCAAAGAAACACCTAAACATTCCAACAACTCAAACTTGAATTGTATGAACGTTTAGGCCCTCTTCTCTTCCATTCCTCATTCGTACAAAACAAAGAGTATTGAAATTAAACATTGAAATCAAAGAAACACCTAAACATTCCAACAACTCAAACTTGAATTGTATGAACGTTTAGGCCCTCTTATCTTCCTCTTCGTTGTAGCACAAGGTCTAAGGATAGTTTGATGGTGTGAATGGTTTGGGGAGTGGTTGGAGTGGCTGTAATGGAGGAGAAAAGTGTTTTGGTGGCTGTTGCAAGGGTGTGGAGAGGTTTTGACGAATTTCTGGAATATGGAAGAGTGAATGAATGAGTATGAATGCAATGGATGCTTATTTATAGGTGAAATGGGGGGAACATGACAGCTAGGAGGGAATGTGGCTGCATGTGCAAGGGGACAATCTGAAAATGCATGTGAAAGCATGTGTTGGCTGCAATGATGAAATGGATGGGAGTGCATGTGGCTTAATTAATTAAAGGGAGTGCATGTGCAATGTTTTAAAGGATGGAATGCATGTGAATATGATGGAAATCTGATTTATTTGAAGATGCATGTGCAATGAAGTGGAATGACAGCTAGGTTATGATGATGAATGCATGTGGCTGATTTAATTGAATAGGAAGGCATGTGGATTTAATGGTTTAAAGGGTGAATGCATGTGGATGCATGTGTTGATGAATGGGATTGTGGAGTGGCTGGAATGATGAAAGAATAAAGGGTGCATGTGGGTTAATTAATTAAAGGGAGTGCATGTGCAATGTTGTTGTTGGTGCAATGATGGAGGAACAAGTGCATGTGAATGCATGGTGATAGCATGTGCACGGTTTTGGTTGGAATGATGGCAGATTGTGAAAACATGTGAATGCATGTGTTTGATGAATGATAAGTGGTGAATGATATGATAAGTGATAAGTGGTGAATGATAAGTGATGAATGATAAGTGGTGAATGATATGATAAGTAATGGGAGCATGTGAGGGAATGAATAATGAATGCATGTGTATGGTTTTGGGAGAAAGGTGGAGATGCACGGCATAAGGGAATTGGAAGGTTTAAATGTCCTAAAACTAAAGGGAACAAAGTTCCAACACTTTGGTCTTCAATTTCGTCCAACATTTTGGCGCCAAGCATAAGCTATCCATCCTTAGCCCAAAAGTGCTCCAAAAGTCTCCAAAATGCATCTTTTTGCTCCTTTAGCCCTTTGGACCTACAAACACACGAAAATAGCTTAAAGGACTAAAATAACTAAAGAAACATAACGTAAATGCACGAGAACAAGCCATTTAAGTCGCATGAATATGCTCCTATCAATTGGCCAACCCTGAGGCCGAAAGCTCTTTAATGGTCCGATTGTCCGCTGCCATAACTTCTTCTTCCACTTCTTCAAACTCAGATTCGGCCTCTGAACTTGAACTAGGTTCACTATGTTTGGGATGCCTCCTCTTTCTTCTCAAATCACGTTCAAAATCGTCGTTAAAGTCTAAGATATGTGCATGCACAGTTTGAGAACTCCGCGTCATGCACTAGTACCTAAAAAAAAACAAGAAACAAAAATAGGTCAGAAACTAAAACAAAATCAGAAACAAAGTGAAATAAATGAAACAAAAACAATCCAAGGGATTTAGCAAAGTTGCTAATCCCCGGCAACGGCGCCAAAAATTTGATGCAAAATATATTAAGCACACAAATTAAACCCTCTTCTGACAATTGTAGCAAAGTATGTAAGTAGGGATCGTTCAAAACCGGGGATTAGGAGGGATTGCTAAACTCTTGAAAACTGACCTAAGAAGTCCAAAACAAAGTTAAAAACACTAATTTGGACTCAAAGAATGAAAAACCAAAGTTAAAACACTAAAACAAAACAAAAACTCAAAACAGCAACTAGAAGACTCAAAACTGCCTAAAAACCACTTTCTGGGCAGTTTTGAGCACCTACACTAATTTGGACGAAATTGTTTGAAAACATGACTCAAAACACTTAAAAACATGAACCAAAACAATTTCTAACTAAATTGAGACTTCAAAGTAAAGGGGGATTTGATTTGGACGAAATTAAAGTTGAGAAAACAGATTGCAAAGTAAAACTGATCTTGAAATGTTTTTGGGGTTTTTAATGGATGATGGACTAGTTAGGGGTTCTTTCTCCACACATGACAAGTATGCAAATGACTCGATTTCCAGTTATTCCTTCATAGAATTATGAATGACAATGCCCCAAATTAACCGTGACATCACTAGTTAATTCTCAAGTTTTCCTTGTGTTATTGAATTGGATGACATCATACGACAACCCAAAGCATTCTTCAAAAGTTCCTTACATGACATCATAATAAAGATACAATCAAAGATCATTACGTTCAATGAAAACTATAAGCATTAACAAAGCACTTGTGACTATGACATCATGACACTTATGCTAAGAATTGAACTTAACGCGATTGTGACTAGCAATCTTCACTACTTGTGCATATAAGTGTGTGACAATTATGTGAAACAAACTTATATTCTAGCATCATATTCATGCAAGCCAATTAAGTGTCGACCCCTAATTAACAAACACAAATACGTTATTACTCGCACAGTTAAGCCAATTGCATTCACGATTCAAGAACTCATAACTGGAATTTATCAAATCAACTTGCACACATAGTTATGGCTTCGAAATCACCCCTAACCAATAGGGGTTTAGCCACTCATGTTCATAGCAAAATGAAAGGAAAATAAATTAAACATTGAAATCATAAAACGAATTACACCTAGAATGCACCAACGACGAAGCTTGAGCATCCAAGAGTCCTTCCTTCTTTCTCCTTGCTACGGCACAAAGGTGGATGGGATGGTTGGGATGTGTTTTAGGATCTGGGATTATGGAATTGGATGGAGGATAGGCACGGCAAGGTGTAGTGTTTGGTTGGAATTGTGTTTCTAGGATTTTAGGATGTGGAGAGTGGTGTGGCTAGATGAATGGACGAAAATTGGGTGAATGAGTGATTCCCCTAGTGCCTTGCTGCAAACCCTTATTTATAGGGCTAGGAAAGGTTTTGAAACACTTAAAGGATATATGTGTGTAGCTTAGACAAGGTAGGACGGCTAGTGACAAGCTAGGAAGGCTAGGAGACAAGGTAGGACGGCTAGGAGACAAGCTAGGACGGCTAGTGACAAGCTAGGACGGCTAGTGACAAGCTAGGACGGCTAGGAGACAAGCTAGGACGGCTAGGAGACAAGGTAGGACGGCTAGGAGACAAGCTAGGACGGCTAGTGACAAGCTAGGACGGCTAGGAGACAAGCTAGGACGGCTAGGAGACAAGCTAGGACGGCTAGTGACAAGCTAGGACGGCTAGGAGACAAGCTAGGACGGCTAGGAGACAAGCTAGGACGGCTAGTGACAAGCTAGGACGGCTAGTGACAAGCTAGGACGGCTTGTTCTTCCAATACAGAAATTAGGCACCATGTGTGAATAGATAAAGCCTTCTAGAAATAAGGTTTTTAGGCCCCCTTGCAGCTCCCTAACTGAATTCAAGCCTTCAAATTCGTCCATCCTCATGCCTCCATGCTTGCACTATCCAATCTTGGCCCAAAAATGCTCTAGAATGCTCCAAATTGCTTCTTTTTGCATACTTTGACACTAAAACCTGAAATTGCACGAAAATGACTTTAAACACTAAACTAACTAAGGAAAAACAACATAAATGCATGAGAACAAGCCAATTAAGTCACATAAAAATGCTCCTATCATTTAATTGAATAGGAAAGCATGTGGATTTAATGGTTTAAAGGGTGAATGCATGTGGATGCATGTGTTGATGAATGGGATTAGGAAAGGTTTAAATGTCCTAAAACTAAAGGGAACAAGGTTCCAACACTTTGGTCTTCAATTAGGTCTTCAATTTCGTCCAACACTTTGGCTCCAAGCATAAGCTATCCATCCTTAGCCCAAAAGTGCTCCAAAAGTCTCCAAAATGCATCTTTTTGCTCCTTTAGCCCTTTGGACCTACAAACACACGAAAATAGCTTAAAGTATTAAAATAACTAAAGAAACATAACGTAAATGCACGAGAACAAGCCATTTAAGTCGCATGAATATGCTCCTATCATGGTTATGATATGATATGTGGTTATGACAAGTGATAAGTGGTGATGATAAGTAATGATATGTGTGAGTGTGGCTGAAATGAAGGAGTGGAATGTTGGAATGTGATAGGAGCATATTGATAGGAGCATATTCATGCGACTTAAATGGCTTGTTCTCGTGCATTTACGTTATGTTTCTTTAGTTATTTTAGTCCTTTAAGCTATTTTCGTGTGTTTGTAGGTCCAAAGGGCTAAAGGAGCAAAAAGATGCATTTTGGAGACTTTTGGAGCACTTTTGGGCTAAGGATGGATAGCTTATGCTTGGCGCCAAAGTGTTGGACGAAATTGAAGACCTAATTGAAGACCAAAGTGTTGGAACCTTGTTCCCTTTAGTTTTAGGACATTTAAACCTTTCCAATTCCCTTATGCCGTGCATCTCCACCTTTCTCCCAAAACCATACACATGCATTCATTATTCATTCCCTCACATGCTCCCATTACTTATCATCACCACTTATCACTTATCATAACCACATATCATATCACTTATCATCACCACTTATCACTTATCATAACCACATATCATATCACTTATCACTTATCACTTATCACTTATCACTTATCATCATCACTTATCATATCACTTATCATAATCACAGATCACTTAACATGCACCCATCACCTAACACAAAACCTTGCAGCCACATGCATTCCCCTTTTGCACATGCTTTCCCATTTCATTATTCATTCACTTTAATCATTCCCTCACATGTTTTCCCAACCCATTGCAGCACATGCACATTCACCCTTCATTATTTCCATCCACATGCATTTATCATCATTCACCCAAGCTTTAATTCACATGCAAACACATTCATATCAGCCACATGCATCTCCCATCTCATTTCCAGATTGTCCCCTTGCACATGCAACCACTTATTCAAAGCACATGCATTTCCACCCTTTAATCACATGCATAAATCAGCCACATGCATCTCCCATCACCATTCCAGATTTCCACCACCCTCCTAGCTGTCATGTTCCCCCCATTTCACCTATAAATAACCCTTCATTGCAGCCAGAAAGGGGGGGGATCCATTCACCACAGAAATAAGGCATTTGTGCCAGAAATTCATCCATCCCATAAACACTTCCATTCCATTGTACATACCACCAACACTTCCCCCTTTGTGCCATGAGTTTCCCTTACAATCCAAACACCATCCTTCCATTTCCACCACTCCCCAAACCATTCACACCATCAAACTATCCCTAGACCTTGTGCTACAACGAAGAGGAAGATAAGAGTGCCTAAACGTTCATACAATTCAAGTTTGAGTTGTTGGAATGTTTAGGTGTTTCTTTGATTTCTATGTTTAATTTCAATACTCTTTGTTTTGTACGAATGAGGCATGGAAGAGAAGAGTGCCTAAACGTTCATACAATTTAAGTTTGAGTTGTTGGAATGTTTAGGTGTTTCTTTGATTCTCTTTGTTTTGTATCATAAGGAACTAAACTCCCCCTTGGTTGGGGGGTGATTCGAATATATGTTTATGCTTGCATTTTGATTTGATTACTTCTAATTGCGTTTCATAAGTTGTGATTCAATTTGTTTAACCGTTTTATTGATAACTTATTTATGTATGTTTATTGAGAGTGCACGCTTAATTTTCATGCATGAATATGACGCTAGAATATAAGGGAGTTTCACCTAATAGTTACGAACTTATATTCATAAGTAGTGGAGGTTGCTTATAAACAATCGCGTTAAACGAATTCTTGGCAAGAGTTTCATGCATTCATAGTAACGAATGCCTCGTCAACACTTATAATTTTCATAGAGCGTAATGATTCTTGCTTGTACCTCTTCTATGCATTCATGTTGAGGACTTGTGGGGAATGTTTTGAATTGTCGCATGCATCATCCAATTCAATAACGTTAGGAAGATTTGAAGGTTAATTAGTGCATCACGCTTAACTTGGGGTGTTGAGAATTCATGGTTTATTGAAATGCAATTGGAAATCATTTATTACGCAAGTATAACATGTATGGAGATGAACCCCTTGGCTAGCATCCATCCATTCATTCCATTTCATCACATTCATATATACTATCTGTCTTAATTCGAATCTGTACATTTTATTTAATTTCGTATAAAACTCAATCCCCCTTTACTTTATTGTCCAATTTAGTAGAAAGTGTTTTAGTTTATGTTTATAAGTGTTTTGATTCATTTTGTTACATAATTTCGTCCAAATTCACCAAAGTGCTCAAAACTGCCCAGAAAGTGATTTTAAGGCAGTTTTGAGTGTTTTGGGTGATGTTTGAGTCTTTTGGTTTGTTTTAATGTTTTAAGTGTTTAGTTTTACATTCTTTGAGTTAGTTTAGTGTTTTATATTGTGTTTTTACGTTCTTGAGTCAAGTTATTACTTAATTTCGTCCAAATTTGTGGTTTTGCTCAAATCTGCCCAGAAAGTGGTTTTTAGGCAGATTTGAGTGTGTTTGTGTTGTTTTGAGTCTTTTGGTTTGTCTTAGTGTTTTAAAGTTTAGTTTTGCATTCTTTGAGTCTAGTATAGTGTTTCATATTGTTATTTTACGTTTTTGAGTCAGTTTCCAAGTGCTTTGCAATCCCTCCTAATCCCCGGTCCAGAACGATCCCTACTTATACATATACTACAATTTGACGAAAAGAGGGTTTAATTTGTGTTCGTATAAATCTCGCATCAAAATTTTGGCGCCATTGCCGGGGATTAGAAAATTTGCTAATCCCTTGGATTGTTTTATTTTCGTTTGTTTTTATTTTATTCCAGATTCTTATCGTGTTTTGTTTCTTGTTTTAGGTACTAGTTCATGACTCGGAGTTCTCATCCGATTCGTGAACATATCCTGGAGTGATTGGGTTCTTCGTCCGGCTGCAAGACGTAAAAGAAAGCGCTACTTGGGAGGCAACCCAATGCACTGAATAAACAAAGCATGTTAAAAAAAAAAAAAATAAAAAAATAAAAAAATAAAATTTTTTTATATATTAAATAAAGATACTAAACATAGAGAAAGATGGTGCTTCACAAAGGTTGTTTACGTGAAGCCCCACTACGAGGCGTCGGAGCGGAAGGCGTCGGAGCGGAAGGCATCGGAGCGGAAGGCATCGGAGCGAAAGGCATCGAAGCGGAAGGCATCGGAGCGGAAGGCATCGGAGCGGGAGGCATCGAAGATAGAGCATTCCAGGCCTCAATACTTGGCCAAGCGCTGGATGAGCCAGGAAAAAGGTGCCTCTGGAGATAAGCAGAAAACCTTTGACGGTCGCTTTGAATCCGACCTTCAGACTCTTGCAGTTCATCAAGCTTCCTCTTCATGCCCGACGAATAGTTATTTGCAAGCACATGCAAACTTCTATTCTCGTACTTAAGCTGCTGAATCTCTTGCTTAAGACTTTCCACCTCTGCCATCAATGATTCCACCTAACGGGAGTGGGCAAGCAGGCGTTGGCCCATGTTGGACACAGAGCTCGCACACTGAACACTAAGAGCGAGGGATTCTTGAACGGCCAACTCATCGGACCGTCCTGACAGCAGCCTACTATCTTTTGGAGTGAGGAGGTTCCTAGCTACTATTGTAGCTGTTGTGGCGTCCTGCATCACGGAGTCTTCACCTGTAAGAAGACCGTTAGAAGATAAGAAAGAAGGGCGCCATACGTTACCTTGACGCGGCGCGCCCGTATCACTACTAAGGCTCAATTCCAAGCTAAGGTTCGATGAGTTTGCCATTTTTCAAAAGTGTTCAAAGAGAAGGGATGGAGTTAAATTTCAAAGGGCCGGATCCGATTTTCAAGAATGGGAATTCTTCAGAGTGTGTTTGTTGTGGTGATCGATAGCTCTATAAGAAGCCAAGGCGACGCGTCCACCAATTCAAAAAGCCGGAATTTCCGGCGTAATTTAGGCGACGCTTTCTCGGCTTTTCAGAAGACGCGTTCAACTTTGTCAAAAGATTTCTTCTTTTCAGACAACACGTGGAGGCCATCACCGCAACTACACATCTTTAGCCGACAAGCGCAAAGTTCGGCGACGCTTTCTCTGCTTTTCAGAAAACGCGTGCAGCTTTGTCAAAAGGAGCCGCATCCGCACTACTACGTGTCGTTCAGAAAGCAAAGGGGCGTCGTTCAGAAATCGAAGGGGCGCCTGCTCAGAAATTGAAGAGGCGTCGTTCAGATATCGAAGAGACATTTGTCGACAAGGGTAAAAACACAGTACCACCACTTGATATTATCTCTATATATGTCGACCTTCGTCTTTTATGGCAAGGCAAACCTGAAGAAAATGCCCAACTCTCTCTTACCTCTGAGGGCGCACTCCCAGCAAAGCCTCTTGAAATACTCAATTTTTTCTCCCCCAAAGAAGATACCAGAAACCTGGAGTACAAATGAGGCAGAAGGAACGGTCGATCGAAGCATGTGGAGACAACCACAACAAATACATGTGCTGCTTCATTCACCGTTTCTTCAAAAGCAAAGGTATCTCATATCATCAAGGTCTAAACCAAAAGTATCTCATATCATGCTCTTTCCCTGTCTTTTTCTTTGTCCTTGTTCTTACTCGCATGGCAAAGTGAAAGAAGCAATCAACCGGCACTTGGAGTCAGTCTTCCGAGTTGGAGCCAACTGCCTGGAATCTATTCCTGATTGCTTACCTAGCGTTGCTCTCGAGTAGTCATCTTCAACGGTTGATACACTTCCAGAGAAGGGACCACTTCTGCAAAGGGGAGCGAGTAAGGCAAGTGAAAATGATACATTGAAGCATGTGGAGACAAACTTAGGCTGAGTTATCCTCCAACCCTTTTCAATACGAATTGGAAAGATTGAACAAAGAAACAGACCAAAGGGGTAAGCTCAGACCTTCGGGGAAGACCAAAAGAATCCTCCAGCCCAGTAGCACAAAGGAAAATCAACAAGTGGAGGAGACCAAAAGAATCCTACTGCCCAGTTCAAGAGTATGCCTGTGGAATCACCAAGATCAATGCCTCAATGCAATCACCAAGGAGAAGAGGGAATTTACACTCCATAACCAGATTTGCGTCCCTAAACTCTTCTCTTTGTTAATTACATTCTGCCATGTTTAGTATGTTTAAGTGCTTTTTGTGTCTTTACTTATGTTTTGTGTAAATCTATGCTTAAAACATTGAGGACAATGTTTGATTTAAGTGTGGGGGGGTAACTAAGTATATTTGATGCAAATTCGTGGGATTTTATCGCCCATAACTTCAAATGTTGTTCCTTGCTGTTTTAAGGTGTTTTTAAGTTGTTTTAGAGTGTTTTAGTATGTTTTGTTTTTATAACTCCGAAAATCACATAAAAATTTGAAAAACATGTTTTAAAAAGCCTAAAAAGAGTGTTTTGAGTCGTTTTTGTGTGTTTGTGTCTTAGGGTACCTTCCAACACAATGATAAGGATTTGGTTTGTAATTGCATGACTGTTAAAAAGAGTTATAAACATAGAGAAAAGTTTGATTTACTCTTGGTATATTGATGCGAGCTTTATACGCACACAAATTAAACCCTCTTTTTGTCAATTGTAGTATAAGTATAAGTAGGGATCGTTCTGGACCGGGGATTAGGAGGGATTGTTAATCACTTGGAATTGACTCAAAAAAACGTAAAATAAAGTTTAAAACACTATACTAGACTCAAAGAATTCAAAAATACTTTAAAACATAAACTAAACAGATTCTAAGCACTAAAGAACAAGAAAGTAAAGGGGGGGGGGGTTTGATTTGACGAGATTAAATTAAATGGACAAATTGTAATTAAAGGCAGAACGTAAATATGAATGAGATGAAAATATGGATGATGGAATAGCCAAGGGGTTCTTCTCCACACATGTTACACTTCCATACAAGATTGATTCTCAGTTGGTCTTTCGATAAATTATGAAACTCAACGCCCCGGGTTAATTAGGTCCTCTTAAATTAACCGTCAAGTTTTCCTTAAGTTAATGAATTGGATGGGTTAGCGCAACGCAATTCACCACATTCTCCAAAAGTCCTTTACGTGAACAGCACAATAAAGATACAATCAAAGATCATTAAGCATTATGAAAACTATAAGTATTGACAAGAATTCGTTTAACACGATTGTTTATAAGCAACCTCCACTACTTGTGAATATAAGTTCATAACGATTAGGTGAAATTCACTTATATTCTAGCGTCATATTTATGCATAAAAATTAAGCGCGCATTCTTAATAAACATTCATAAATAAGTTATCAATCAAACGGTTAAACAAATTGAATTCAAAACTTATGAAATTCCAACGAAAGGTAATCAATTCATATTGCAAGTATAAACATAGTTTCGAATCACCCCCTAGCTAAAGGGGGTTTAGTTCCTCATAACTTTGAAATCAAAGAAACACCTAAACATTCCAACAACTCAAACTTGAATTGTATGAACGTTTAGGCACTCTTCTCTTCCATTCCTCATACGTACAAAACAAAGAGAATTGAATTTAAACTTTGAAATCAAAGAAACACCTAAACATTCCAACAACTCACACTTGAATTGTATGAACGTTTAGGCCCTCTTATCTTCCTCGTTGTTGTAGCACAAGGTCTAAGGTGAGGTTTGGGGGATTATGGAAATGGATGAGGAGTGGTGGAAATGGAAGCAATGGAGGAGAAGTGGATGGGGGACTCACGGTTTTGGATTCTAAGGGGAAGTGTTTGTGTTATGTGTTTTGTATGGAATGAGATGTGAATTGAATGAATGAATGCAAGGGTATTTATAGGAGTAGTGGAGGGAACATATGGCTATGTCATTTGTAGGTGAAGTAGGTGGATGTTGTAGGTGAAGTAGGTGGATGTTGTAAGTGAAGTAGGTGGATGTTGTAGGTGAAGTGGATGTTGTAGGTGAAGTAGGTGGATGTTGTAGGTGAAGTAGGTGGATGTTGTAGGTGAAGTGGATGTTGTAGGTGAAGTAGGTGGATGTTATGTTAAGTGATAAGTGATAAGTGATATGATATGTGGTTATGATATGATAAGTGGTTAAGTGGTGATGATAAGTGATAAGTGATTAAGTGATATGATATGTGGTGATGATAAGTGATAAGTGCATGTGGGTTAACTAATGAAGGAAATGCATGTGCAATGACAATGTGTTAGAATGGATGTGTGTTATGCATGGCATGATTGGGATTAGGAAAGGTTTAAATGTCCTAAAACTAAAGAGAACAAGGTTCCAACACTTTGGCTCCAATTAGGTCTTCAATTTCGTCCAACACTTTGGCTTCAAGCATAAGCTATCCGTCCTTAGCCCAAAAGTGCTCCAAAAGTCTCCAAAATGCATCTTTTTGCTCCTTTAGCCCTTTGGACCTACAAACACACGAAAATAGCTTAAAGTACTAAAATAACTAAAGAAACATAACGTAAATGTACGAGAACAAGTGGAGGGAACATATGGCTATGTCATTTGTAGGTGAAGTAGGTGGATGTTGTAGGTGAAGTAGGTGGATGTTGTAAGTGAATTAGGTGGATGTTGTAGGTGAAGTGGATGTTGTAGGTGAAGTAGGTGGATGTTGTAGGTGAAGTGGGTGGATGTTGTAGGTGAAGTAGGTGGATGTTGTAGGTGAAGTGGATGTTGTAGGTGAAGTAGGTGGATGTTATGTTAAGTGATATGATATGTGGTTATGATATGATAAGTGGTTAAGTGGTGATGATAAGTGATAAGTGATTAAGTGATATGATATGTGGTGATGATAAGTGATAAGTGTATGTGGGTTAACTAATGAAGGAAATGCATGTGCAATGACAATGTGTTAGAATGGATGTGTGTTATGCATGGCATGATTGGGATTAGGAAAGGTTTAAATGTCCTAAAACTAAAGAGAACAAGGTTCCAACACTTTGGCTCCAATTAGGTCTTCAATTTCGTCCAACACTTTGGCTTCAAGCATAAGCTATCCGTCCTTAGCCCAAAAGTGCTCCAAAAGTCTCCAAAATGCATCTTTTTGCTCCTTTAGCCCTTTGGACCTACAAACACACGAAAATAGCTTAAAGTACTAAAATAACTAAAGAAACATAACGTAAATGTACGAGAACAAGCCATTTAAGTCGCATAAATATGCTCCTATCATATATGCTTGGTTATGGTTATAATGTATGACTTCACATGCAATCATAAAAGAAAAAATTCGTTTTTGTAACATGCTTGAAGGAAGGAACTCAAACAAACGCTACAACCCTGTGAGACTCGAGCCATTACCTTCTTTTGAGAGTTATTTTCTGTGATTCTTTGTTTTCTAAAGTTGTTGCATGATCTCATTATTCCTTGCTTGGTTGCTACTTAGAATGCAATTGTATCATGATAGAACTAAATGCTAGAACTTATATCCGTTTCATTCAAAGCATGACATTGAATTGCATGACATATATCAAGATGAAGTTGTGTAGTTGCCACCATAACCAAATAGCCTTACTTCCCATATTTCGGATTTGTTGTAAGTTTTAACCCCGTTGAGCCTCGTTTAGCCTTTATTCTTTGTTAACCCACATCACCCCTTACCTAGCCTAGAGTAGGACTTTCCTATACCCTTGTTCTTAAAGTATAGTGAGCATGACTTAAATGAATTCCTTTTGAGTTACATTATGCAAGAAAATGAGTGTGGGGGAGTAAAAGTTTGTTCTTACGTTTATATGTATGTTTTGAGATTCAAAAGAAAAAGAAGAAGAAAAGAAAAAAAAAAAAAAAAAGGAGTGAAAATGAGTAAGAATGAACTCACGAGCGTTGATGGTTGAAGAAAGGGTCCAAAAAGTTGAATATGGCCCTAAGTTTTGTGTGACTTTCCCTTGGGTGTTCAAAGTTGACTTCTGCGTTCTTAAGGGAATTCTAAGTGCCTAATTCAATACTTTGCTCACTATTGCTTTAAGAATGTTTGTTTATCCTTCACCTTTCATTGTTAGCCAATACCCTAGCCCCGTTACAACCCTTTGACTTCTATCTTGAGTGTTATGTGTTTCAAAATGTGGAGTTTCGAATTGATATGAGCTTATGGTGTCACTGGTTCTCATTCTAAGTAGTAGCATTCCATTCATGAGATCATATTCATGTCATTATCGTAAATCCAGAAAATGCTTTCTTTGTTATAACATATGTGAGATACTAGTCTTTCATGTTTACATCAATCTCTCACATATAACTAGTGTAGGGTGTGTAGTCAGAAAATCTATGTGAAAAGAGAGTGCATTCTAGTAAGGAATTGAGGAAATTCTCTAAGGCATGTTACTACATTCGAAACGGTTTTAAATGCTTAAATGTGAACTAGTATGTGGTGACTATGATTAAGAATGTACTTAAGTGTAAAGATGGCTAAAATCTGTGGGAATAATGATTTTTAACTTGTCATGAGCATTGGAAATCCGTGAGACGATTGTTGGAAGGTGTAGGTTGTGTTTTGTTCGTTTTGTCTAGTTTCGTGTTCTTTTGTTGTTTTGTTTTGCTCGAGGACTAGCAAAAGATAAGTGTGGGGGTATTTGATAGGAGCATATTCATGCGACTTAAATGGCTTGTTCTCGTGCATTTACGTTATGTTTTTTTAGTTATTTTAGTCCTTTAAGCTATTTTCGTGTGTTTGTAGGTCCAAAGGGCTAAAGGAGCAAAAAGATGCATTTTGGAGACTTTTGGAGCACTTTTGGGCTAATGATGGATAGCTTATGCTTGGCGCCAAAGTGTTGAACGAAATTGAAGACCTAATTGAAGACCAAAGTGTTGGAACCTTGTTCCCTTTAGTTTTAGGACATTTAAACCTTTCCAATTCCCTTATGCCGTGCATCTCCACCTTTCTCCCAAAACCATACACATGCATTCATTATTCATTCCCTCACATGCTCCCATTACTTATCATCACCACTTATCACTTATCATAACCACATATCATATCACTTATCATCACCACTTATCACTTATCATAACCACATATCATATCACTTATCACTTATCACTTATCACTTATCATCATCACTTATCATAATCACAGATCACTTAACATGCACCCATCACCTAACACAAAACCTTGCAGCCACATGCATTCCCCTTTTGCACATGCTTTCCCATTTCATTATTCATTCACTTTAATCATTCCCTCACATGTTTTCCCAACCCATTGCAGCACATGCACATTCACCCTTCATTATTTCCATCCACATGCATTTATCATCATTCACCCAAGCTTTAATTCACATGCAAACACATTCATATCAGCCACATGCATCTCCCATCTCATTTCCAGATTGTCCCCTTGCACATGCAGCCACTTATTCAAAGCACATGCATTTCCACCCTTTAATCACATGCATAAATCAGCCACATGCATCTCCCATCACCATTCCAGATTTCCACCACCCTCCTAGCTGTCATGTTCCCCCCATTTCACCTATAAATAACCCTTCATTGCAGCCACAAAGGGGGGGGGGATCCATTCACCACAGAAATAAGGCCTTTGTGCCAGAAATTCATCCATTCCATAAACACTTCCATTCCATTGTACATACCACCAACACTTCCCCCTTTGTGCCGTGAGTTTCCCTTACAATCCAAACACCATCCTTCCATTTCCACCACTCCCCAAACCATTCACACCATCAAACTATCCCTAGACCTTGTGCTACAACGAAGAGGAAGATAAGAGTGCCTAAACGTTCATACAATTCAAGTTTGAGTTGTTGGAATGTTTAGGTGTTTCTTTGATTTCTATGTTTAATTTCAATACTCTTTGTTTTGTACGAATGAGGCATGGAAGAGAAGAGTGCCTAAACGTTCATACAATTCAAGTTTGAGTTGTTGGAATGTTTAGGTGTTTCTTTGATTCTCTTTGTTTTGTATCATAAGGAACTAAACTCCCCCTTGGTTGGGGGGTGACTCGAATATATGTTTATGCTTGCATTTTGATTTGATTACTTCTAATTGCGTTTCATAAGTTGTGATTCAATTTGTTTAACCGTTTTATTGATAACTTATTTATGTATGTTTATTGAGAGTGCACGCTTAATTTTCATGCATGAATATGACGCTAGAATATAAGAGAGTTTCACCTAATAGTTACGAACTTATATTCATAAGTAGTGGAGGTTGCTTATAAACAATCGCGTTAAACGAATTCTTGGCAAGAGTTTCATGCATTCATAGTAACGAATGCCTCGTCAATACTTATAATTTTCATAGAGCGTAATGATTCTTGCTTGTACCTCTTCTATGCATTCATGTTGAGGACTTGTGGGGAATGTTTTGAATTGTCGCATGCATCATCCAATTCAATAACGTTAGGAAGATTTGAAGGTTAATTAGTGCATCACGGTTAACTTGGGGTGTTGAGAATTCATGGTTTATTGAAATGCAATTGGAAATCATTTATTACGCAAGTATAACATGTATGGAGATGAACCCCTTGGCTAGCATCCATCCATTCATTCCATTTCATCACATTCATATATACTATCTGTCTTAATTCGAATCTGTACATTTTATTTAATTTCGTATAAAACTCAATCCCCCTTTACTTTATTGTCCAATTTAGTAGAAAGTGTTTTAGTTTATGTTTATAAGTGTTTTGATTCATTTTGTTACATAATTTCGTCCAAATTCACCAAAGTGCTCAAAACTGCCCAGAAAGTGATTTTAAGGCAGTTTTGAGTGTTTTGGGTGATGTTTGAGTCTTTTGGTTTGTTTTAATGTTTTAAGTGTTTAGTTTTACATTCTTTGAGTTAGTTTAGTGTTTTATATTGTGTTTTTACGTTCTTGAGTCAAGTTATTACTTAATTTCGTCCAAATTTGTGGTTTTGCTCAAATCTGCCCAGAAAGTGGTTTTTAGGCAGATTTGAGTGTGTTTGTGTTGTTTTGAGTCTTTTGGTTTGTCTTAGTGTTTTAAAGTTTAGTTTTGCATTCTTTGAGTCTAGTATAGTGTTTCATATTGTTATTTTACGTTTTTGAGTCAAATCCAAGTGGTTAACAATCCCTCCTAATCCCCGGTCCAGAACGATCCCTACTTATACATATACTACAATTTGACGAAAAGAGGGTTTAATTTGTGTGCGTATAAAAAACGCATCACATATTCATGCGACTTAAATGGCTTGTTCTCGTGCATTTACGTTATGTTTCTTTAGTTATTTTAGTCCTTTATGCTTCTTTTGTGTGTTTTCAGGTTCTAAGGGCAAAGTATGCAAAAGGATGCCTTTTGGAGCCTTTTGGAGCAAATTAGAGATTGGAATGGATATCATATTCTTGGAGCCAAGAGGATGGACGAAATTGAAGGATTCCTAATCCATTGCAGCCACATGCACATTCAATCATTCACACCAAAACCTTGCACATGCTTTCCCATTTCATTATTCATTCACTTTGCAGCCACCATTCACTCTTTAATCCACATGCATTCATCATCATTCACCCTAGCTTTAATTCACATGCAAACACATTCATTTTCAGCACCAAACACCATCATTGACATGCACTCCCATTTTCTCCCAAAACATTGCACATGCATTCATAATCATTCATCCATTGCAGCCACATGCATTCCCCCTTTAATCCACATGCTCTCCCATTTCAGATTGCATTCCCACTCACCACAAATCAGCCACATGCATTTTACCTTTCATCATTGCATCACAAATCAGCCACATGCACTTTTCCTTTCATCATTGCACCACAAATCAGCCACATGCACATTTCCTTTCATCATTGCACCACAAATCAGCCACATGCACATTCACCCCTTTCTCCACCTATAAATAAGCACCCATTGCAGCCACAAAACTCATTCCGATATTCAGAAATTCTCATTCACACTTCCATATTCCAGAAATTCGTCAAAACCTCTCCACACCCTTGCAGCAGCCACCAAAACACTTTTCTCCTCCGTTGCAGCCACTCCAACCACTCCCCAAACCATTCACACCACCAAAACTCACCTTAGACCTTGTGATACAACAACGAGGAAGAGAAGAGTGTCTAAACGTTCATACAATTCAAGTTTGAGTTGTTGGAATGTTTAGGTGTTTCTTTGATTTCAATGTTTAAATTCAATTCTCTTTGTTTTGTACGTATGAGGAATGGAAGAGAAGAGTGCCTAAACGTTCATACAATTCAAGTTTGAGTTGTTGGAATGTTTAGGTGTTTTTTTGATTTCAAAGTTATGAGGAACTAAACCCCCCCTTGGCTAGGGGGGGATTCGAAATATATGTTTATGCTTGCATTTTGATTTGATTACTTCTAATTGCGTTTCATAAGTTGTGGATTCAATTTGTTTAACCGTTTGATTGATAACTTATTTATGTATGTTTATTGAGAATGCGCGCTTAATTTTCATGCATGAATATGACGCTAGAATATAAGTGAGTTTCACCTAATAGTTACGAACTTATATTCGCAAGTAGTGGAGGTTGCTTATAAACAATCGCGTTAAACGAATTCTTGGCATAAGTTTCATGCGTATTCCATAGTAACGAATGCCTCGTCAACACTTATAATTTTCATAGAGCGTAATGATTCTTGCTTGTATCTCTATTATGCAATCATGTAGAGGACTTGTGGGGAATGTTTTGGGTTGTCGTATGCAATCATCCAATCCAATAACGTTAGGAAGATTTGAAAGTTAATTTAAGCGGACCTAATTAACTTGGAGCGTTGAGAATTCATGGTTTATTGAAATGCAATTGGAAATCGTTTTATTATGCAAGTGTAACATGTATGGAGATGAACCCCTTAGCTATTCTATCATCCATTCATTCCATTTCATCAAATTCGTTTTACATTCTGTCTAGTTTATTAACTTGTTTCGTTATTTCAATTTTCGTCAAATCCTAAATCCCCCTTTACTTTAATGTCCAATTTAGTTAGAAAGTGTATTAGTTTGTGTTTCTAAGTGTTTTGAATCAATTTATTTCCCAAATTCGTCCAAAGTAGTCAAAGTGCTCAAAACTGCCCAGATTGTGTTTTTAAGGCAGTTTTGAGTGTTTTGGTGCTGTTTTGAGTCTTTTGGTTTGTTTTGGTGTTTTAAGTTTAGTTTTGCATTCTTTGAGTCTAGTATAGTGTTTTATATTGTGTTTTTACGTTTTTGAGTCAAATCCAAGTGATTAACAATCCCTCCTAATCCCCGGTCCAGAACGATCCCTACTTATACTTATACTACAATTTGACAAAAAGAGGGTTTAATTTGTGTGCGTATAAATCCCGCATCAGAATGTTATGCACGGCTAAGGAAATTGGAAAGGTTTAAATGTCCTAAAACTAAAGGGAACAAGGTTCCAACACTTTGGTCTTCAATTAGGTCTTCAATTTCGTCCAACACTTTGGCGCCAAGCATAAGCTATCCATCCTTAGCCCAAAAGTGCTCCAAAAGTCTCCAAAATGCATCTTTTTGCTCCTTTAGCCCTTTGGACCTACAAACACACGAAAATAGCTTAAAGGACTAAAATAACTAAAGAAACATAACGTAAATGCACGAGAACAAGCCATTTAAGTCGCATGAATATGCTCCTATCAAACATGAGAGGCTAAACTCGTTTTAGCCTAGGGATGCTTTGAAACCATGATTACAATTATAATATGAGTTGATTAAGTCCAGTTGTGATTTCATAAATTGTGAACGCAATTTACTTAACCGTTTGATGGATAACTTATTCTTGTATGTTTATTAGGGAGGCCTACTTAATTTGCATGCTTGAATTTGGGGCTAGAATATAAGGGTGTTTCACATAATCGTTACAAACTTATGTTCACAAGTAGTTAAGGTTGTTTTCACAATCATGTTAAGTAAATTCCTAGCATGCGTATCATGATGTCATACTTACAAGTGCTTTGTCAATTGATGCGGAAATTTATACGCACACAAATTAAACCCTCTTTTTGACAATTGTAGTAAGTATGTAAGTAGGGATCGTTCTGGACCGGGGATTAGGAGGGATTGTTAATCACTTGGATTTGAATCAAAAACGTAAAAACACAATATAAAACACTATACTAGACTCAAAGAATGCAAAACTAAACTTTAAAACACTAAGACAAACCAAAAGACTCAAAACAAGTTCAAAAGACTCAAAACTGCCTAAAAACACTAACTAGGCAGTTTCTGACCTTAAACCCAATTTTGGACGAATTTAAGATTATGGCTTGATTCAAAACACTTTAAAACATAAACTAAACAGATTCTAAGCACTAAAGAACAAGAAAGTAAAGGGTGGTTTTGATTTGACGAAAATTGAAATAACGAAACAAGTTAATAAACTAGACAGAATGTAAATATGAATTTGTGATAGAATGAATGGAATGAAGGCTAGCTAAGGGGTTCATCTCTATACATGTTATACTTGCATATAAAACGATTTCCAATTGCTTTTCAATAAACCATGAATTCTCAACGCCCCAGATTAACCGTGAATTGTGATGCGGTAATTATACGCGCACAAACTAAACCCTATTTGTGACAATTGTAGTAATGATGTAAGTAGGGATCGTTCTAACCGGGGATTAACTAGGGATGCTAAATACTTGACTCAAATAAATAAAACTAACTTTTAAAACACTAAGACAAACTAAAAGACTCAAAACAAGTTTAAAAGACTCCAAATACTCAAAAACATAAAATAAGACAAATCAAATGATTAAGACTTAACAAAATAAGGGGGGGTGATTGTGGTTGGACGAGATTAAATTAAACGGACAGATTATAATTTAGAACAGATAGTAAAGATGAATGTGATGAAAATATGGATGATGGAATAGCTAAGGGGTTCTTCTCCACACATGTTACACTTGCATACAAGATTGATTTTCGGTTGGTCTTTCGATAAATTATGAAACTCAATGCTCCAAGTTAATTAGGTCCGCTTAAATTAACTTTCAGATTTCCCTAGATTCGTTGGATTGAATGGAATACGCATTACAACCAAATTATTCTTAATCAAAGTCCCTAACTATGGAATACGCATGATAGAGACATTCAACAAAGATCATTAAGTTCAATGAAAATTATAACTGTTGACGAGGCATTCGTTACTATGGAATACGCATGAAACTTATGCCAAGAATTCGTTTAACGCGATTGTTTATAAGCAACCTCCACTACTTGTGAATATAAGTTCGTAACTATTAGGTGAAACTCACTTATATTCTAGCGTCATATTCATTCAAACGGTTAAACAAATTGAATCCACAACTTATGAAATTCCAACCAAAAGTAATCAATTCATATTGCAAGCATAAACATGTATTTTGAATCACCCCCTAGCTAAATGGGGGTTTAGTTCCTCATAACTTTGAAATCAAAGAAACACCTAAACATTCCAACAACTCAAACTTGAATTGTATGAACGTTTAGGCACTCTTCTCTTCCATTACAAAACAAAGAAAATTGAATTTAAACATTGAAATCAAAGAAACACCTAAACATTCCAACAACTCAAACTTGAATTGTATGAACGTTTAGGCACTCTTCTCTTCCTCGTTGTTGTAGCACAAGGTCTAAGGTGAGCTTTGGGGATTATGTGAAGTGTTTTGCAGGGATGGGAAGTGGTTGGATAGTGGCTGCAATGGAGGAGAAAAACTGCATAGAAATGGAAGGATATGCACGGCTATGGATGTGTGTTTGTGTTGTGTGTTGTGTTGTGAATGGAATGGAGAGATGGAATGGGGAGTGAATGAATTGTGTGTGGTTTTTATAGGGAGAGAAAGGGTGAGAATGTGGCTGCAATGCATGTGAAAAACAGCTAGGAAAGTGGGTGGAAAGCTGGAATTGCACAAGGGGAATGCTGGAAAGTGCAAGGGAACCCACGGCAATGCTTGTGGATGAGTTGGAAAAACATGTGAATGCTGAAATGGGAATGAAGGCCACGACAAAGGGTGAAGTTTTTGATGATTTAAAATGTGGATGCATGATGAAGAGTTAATAAATAATGCATGTAGGGTTAGGAAATAAAATCATAACTTAAAGGGGGGATGATTAAAGGATGTGGCTAGGTTGGAAAGGTGTGGAGGATGGATGGAATGCCAATGGTGGGGAGTTCTTTGGTGATGAGTGCAATGATGAAGAGTGAATAAATAATGCATGTGTTGATGAAATTGCATTTGGAAAGGTTGGAAAGTGGAAGGGAAAGGCACGGCAACAAAGAAGTGTTTGGGTGCATGTGTGTGAATGGTGGTTTTGCATGTGAATTGATGGATTGTTTGATTGGGCTATGGATTTTTGCATGGCTCAAAGGATTGTTTGATTGGGCTAGTGATAGGAGCATATTCATGCGACTTAAATGGCTTGTTCTCGTGCATTTACGTTATGTTTCTCTCGTTATTTTAGTCCTATTTGCTTCTTTTGTGTGTTTTCAGGTTCTAAGGGCCTAGGGAGCAAGAAAGTGCATTTTGAGGCCATTTGGAGCATTTTTGGGCATGGATTGGATAGCTTATCCATGGAGCCAAGAGGATGGACGAATTTGAAGGCCTTGTATTCACTTTGGACATAAAACAAAGGGCCTAGCCCATTCTCTCTTATTCTCTCCCTTATAGCCATGCAAAGAACCATCCATTCCATCAAAAACAATCCATCAATTCACATGCAAAACCACCATTAACACACATGCACCCAAACAAAGCCAACCTAGCTAACCCTACATGCATTCTTTATTCACTCTTCATCATTGCATTCATTCTCCAAACACTTTCATTAATTAAAACACATTTGCACATCCACTCATTCTTTCCCCAAAGCCGTGCATTCCCAATCCCTTTCCAACATTTCACATGCATTTCCACCTTGGTCATGCTTTCCCATTTCATTATTCATTCACTTTGCATTCATTCAATCAACCCACATGCACTTTAATCATTCAAACATGTAGCCACATAATCATTCACCCTATCCATTCTTTGTCACAAAACAATGTCACATACACTCATCATCACACAACCTAGCTAACCCTACATGCATTATTTATTAACTCTTCATCATGCATCAACATTTTAAATCATCAAAAAAACCAACCCATTGCCGTGCATAATTGATAGAAGCATATTTAGGCGACTTACTTAGCTTGTTTTCGTGCATTTATATTGTTAATTCATAGTTGTTTTAGTCGTTTAAGCCATTTTCGTGTGTTTTTAGGTTCATATGGCTAAGGAAGCAAAAAGATGCATTTTGGAGCATTTTGGAGCAAAATTGGACTTGGAATGGATAGCTTATGTTTGGAGCAAAAGGAATGGACGAAATTGAAGGATTCCTAATCCATTGCAGCCACATGCATTCACATGCATAAATCAGCCACATGCATCTCCCATCACCATATCAGATTTCCATCATATTCACATGCATTCCATCCTTTAAAACATTGCACATGCACTCCCTTTAATTAATTAAGCCACATGCACTCCCATCCATTTCATCATTGCAGCCAACACATGCTTTCACATGCATTTTCAGATTGTCCCCTTGCACATGCAGCCACATATTCATTGCACATGCAATTCCAACCCACATGCATCCTTTAATCATTCAAACATGCAGCCACATTCCCTCCTAGCTGTCATGTTCCCCCCATTTCACCTATAAATAAGCATTCATTCTCATTCATTCTGATACACTCTTCCATATTCCAGAAATTCGTCAAAACCTCTCCACACCCTTGCAGCAGCCACCAAAACACTTTTCTCCTCCATTGCAGCCACTCCAACCACTCCCCAAACCATTCACACCATCAAACTACCCTTAGACCTTGTGCTACAACGAAGAGGAAGATTAGAGGGCCTAAACGTTCATACAATTCAAGTTTGAGTTGTTGGAATGTTTAGGTGTTTCTTTGATTTCAATGTTTAATTTCAATACTCTTTGTTTTGTACGAATGAGGAATGGAAGAGAAGAGGGCCTAAACGTTCATACAATTCAAGTTTGAGTTGTTGGAATGTTTAGGTGTTTCTTTGATTCCAATGTTTAAATTCAACTAAACCCCCCTTGGCTAGGGGGGAATTCGAAATATATGTTTATGCTTGCATTTTGATTTGATTACTTCTAATTGCGTTTCATAAGTTGTGGATTCAATTCGTTTAACTGTTTGATTGATAACTTATTTATGTATGTTTATTGAGAGTGCACACTTAATTTTCATGCATGAATATGACGCTAGAATATAAGTGAGTTTCACCTAATAGTTACGAACTTATATTCACAAGTAGTGGAGGTTGCTTATAAACAATCGCGTTAAACGAATTCTTGGCATAAGTTTCATGCAATCATAGTAACGAATGCCCCGTCAACACTTATAATTTTCATAGAGCGTAATGATTCTTGCTTGTATCTCTATTATGCAATCATGTAGGGGACTAGTGGGGAATGTTTTGGGTTGTCGTATGCAATCATCCAATTCAATAACGTTAGGAAGATTTGAAGGTTAATTAGTGCATCACGGTTAACTTGGGGTGTTGAGAATTAATGATTTGTTGAAATGCAATTGGAAATCGTTTATTATGCAAGTATAACATGTATGGAGATGAACCCCTTAGCCATTCTATCATCCATTCATTCCATTCCATCAAATTCGTTTTACAATCTGTTTAGTTTATTAACTTGTTTTGTTATTTCAATTTTCGTATAAATCTAAATCCCCCTTTACTTTATTGTCCAATTTAGTTAGAAAGTGTCTTAGTTTATGTTTCTAAGTGTTTTGATTAAATTTGTTACATAAATTCGTCCAAATTCACCAAAGTGCTCAAAACTGCCCAGAAAGTGATTTTAAGGCAGTTTTGAGTGTTTTGGGTGATGTTTGAGTCTTTTCGTTTGTTTTAGTGTTTTAAAGTTTAGTTTTGCATTCTTTGAGTCTAGTATAGTGTTTCATATTGTTAGTTTACGTTTTTGAGTCAAATCCAAGTGGTTAACAATCCCTCCTAATCCCCGGTCTAGAACGATCCCTACTTATACATATACTACAATTTGACGAAAAGAGGGTTTAATTTGTGTGCGTATAAATCACGCATCAATAATCTCTCATCATTTCAGCCACATTTCTAACTCACATGCATCACATTCATTTCCAAACAACAATCACGTCAAATGCCATGCATTCACATGCATTTACACCACCAAAAACCCCTTTGCCGTGGGCTTTCAATGCCTTTCCAGCTTTCCCTTTTATTTTCCAGCTTTCATTCTTCATCATTGCAGCCATTCCACATGCAATTCTCCATCATTCCTCCACACAAACACCTTAAACAAACAGCCATATACATCTCCACTCCTCCTATAAATACCCTTGCATTCCCATCATTCAAAGACATCTCATTCACAACACAACACCCCTCAAACACTTCTATTCTTCCCTAGCCGTGAGCTTCCCATCTCTCCCTTATAATCCAAACACCACTCCTCATCCATTTCCATAATTCCCCAATCCATTCAACACAACCTCACCTTAGACCTTGTACTACAACAACGAGGAAGAGAAGAGTGCCTAAACGTTCATACAATTCAAAGTTTGAGTTGTTGGAATGTTTAGGTGTTTCTTTGATTTCAAAGTTATGAGGAACTAAACCCCCTTTAGCTAGGGGGTGATTCGAAACTATGTTTATATTTGCAATATGAACTGATTAACTTTCGTTGGAATTTCATAAGTTGTGGATTCAATTTGTTTAACCGTTTGATTGATAACTTATTTATGAATGTTTATTAAGAATGCGCGCTTAATTTTCATGCATAAATATGACGCTAGAATATAAGTGAATTTCACCTAATCGTTATGAACTTATATTCACAAGTAGTGGAGGTTGCTTATAAACAATCGTGTTAAACGAATTCTTGGCATAAGTTTCATGCGTATTCCATAGTAACGAATGCCTCGTCAATACTTATAGCTTTCATAATGCTTAATGATCTTTGATTGTATCTTTATTGTGCTTTTCACGTAAAGGACTTTTGGAGAATGTGGTGAATTGCGTTGCGCTAACCCATCCAATTCATTGACTTAAGGAGAACTTGACGGTTAATTTAAGCGGACCTAATTAACCTGGGGCGTTGAGTTTCATAATTTATCGAAATACCAACTGAGAATCAATCTTGTATGCAAGTGTAACATGTATGGAGATGAACCCCTTAGCTAGCATTTATCCATAATTTCATCACATTCATATTTACGTTTTGCCTTTAATTATATTCTGTCCATTTAATTTAATATCGTCCAAACACAATCCCCCCTTTACTTTATTGTTCAATTTAATTAGAAATCAATTTAGTTTGTGTTTTTAAGAGTTTTGAGTCTTTTGAACTTGTTTGAATCTTTTGGTTTGTTTTAGTGTTTTAAAGTTTAGTTTTGCAATATTTGAGTCTAGTATAGTATTTTATTTTGTGTTTTTTTTGAGTCAAATCCAAGTGATTAACAATCCCTCCTAATCCCCGGTCCAGAACGATCCCTACTTGCACCTATACTACAATTGTCAAAAAGAGGGTTTAATTTGTGTGCGTATAAATCTCGCATCAAATTTTGGCGCCGTTGCCGGGGATTAGAAAATTTGCTAATCCCTTGGATTGTTTGTTTCTATTATGTATTTTAGATTTAGTTTTTTTTTATTTGTGTTTTGTTTGTTGAATTCAAGTACTGGATGGCAGTTGATAATGCTTCTCTTTTGTCACAACTCATGGAAAGGTCCCAAATGCAAAGAGTTGATATATTGAATCTTCAATCAAGGAATAACGTGTTTTCCAATACTTACAATTCGGATTGGAGTGATCATTCAAACTCTATGTGGTGGGAACCTCAAAATGCTCAACAAGGAGGATATTGGCAGCCACCACAACCTCATATTCAATATACCCAACCAAACTTAAGTTCGTCAATAGATTATAATCAAAAGCTTAACGAATTAATTTGTTTGGTGCAGGGCTCACAAAATCAAGACAATGAGGCTCGACAAGAAGACAAAAGGTTGGACCACTTGGAAAAGCAAATTGGGCAGATAGCGGAGTTCGTAGGACAATTTTGCGACCAAGGCAAACTCCCTAGTTCAACCATTGTAAATCCGAAGGGAGAATTTGAAGCACCTTTGCCGGAAGCACTTATTGCTCCTACGCCATCTAATTCAAGTAAGGTTGTTCCAATTAGTTCTAACCCCATTCCACCTAATATCCCTATTCCTTGCAGGTTCATGAATTCCAAGGAAGAAGAAAGTGAAAAAGACATCTTGGAAGACCTTCCAAAGGTGCAAAGTAGGGAATTTCATGAATTCATCAAAGAGGATATACTTGAGACAACAATGCCCAAAGAAGTTGAATTTGATGACATTGGACAAGTCATAACCATCACATGCAATCTGGCCAAGTCCAATATCCCTGAAACTTTCAAAGGAGTGGTGTTTGTCATTGAGTTCTTGTCAGACAAAACAAGTAAGTCATTTTTTTCAAATTCCATTACATTTTATACTAACTTGTTGTTTTTTATGAATCAGGCACCTACATTAGAATTCAAACCAATGCCGGTTCACTTCAAGTATCACCTTCCATTCAAGGACCAATTCCATGCCGTTTGATTTTATTTATGTTAATAAATAAATAAAAATAATAATAATAATAATAAAAAAAAAAAAAAAAAAAGAAAGATACTAAACATGGAGAAAGGTGGAGCTTCACAAAGGTTGTTTGCGTAAAGCCCCACTACGAGGCGCAGAAGCGGAAGGCGCAGAAGCGGGAGGCATAGAAGCAGGAGGCATCGGAGCGGAAGCCATCGGAGCTAGAGCATTCCAGGCCTCAATACTTGGCCAAGCGCTGGATGACCCAGGAAAAAAGTGCCTCTGGAGATAAGTCGCAAGCCTTTGAAGGTCATTGTGAATTCGACCCTCAGATTCTTGCAGCTCATCAAGCTTCCTCTTCATGCCCGCCGAATAGTTATTTGCAAGCACATGCAAACTTCTATTCTCGTACTTAAGCTGTTTGATTTCCTGCTTAAGACTTTCCACCTCTGCCATCAACGATTCCACTTGGCGGGACCGAGCAAGCAGGCGTAGGCCCATGTTGGACACAGAGCTCGCACACTGAACACTAAGTGCGAGGGACTCTTGAACGGCCAACTCATCGGACCGTCCTGACAGCAGCCTACTATCTTTTGGAGTGAGGAGGTTCCTAGCTACTATTGTAGCTGTTGTGGCGTCCTGCATCACAGAGTCTTCACCTGAAAGAGGACCGTTAGAAGATAAAAAAGAAGGACGCCATACATTACCTTGATGGGGCGCAACCGGATCGTTGCTGAGACTCAAATCTAAGCTAAGGTTCGATGAGTTTGCCATTTTTTTTCAAAAGTGTTCAAAGAGAATGGGTGGATGGAGTTAAATTTCGAAGGGCCGGAGACGATTTTCAAGAATGGGAGATCTTCAGAGTGTGTATGTTGGCGGTGATCGATAGCTCTATAAAAAGCCAAGGCGACGCGTCCACCGATTCAAAGAGCCGGATTTTTCGGCGTAAGTTAAGCGACGCTCCCTCGGCTTTTCAGAAAACGCGTTCAACTTTGTCAAAAGATTTCTGACAAAGCTGAAAACACGTGGAGACCATCATCGTAACTACACATCTTTAGCCGACAAGCGCAAAGTTCGGCGATGCTTTCTCTGCTTTTCAGAAGACGCGTACAGCTTTGTCAAAAGGAGCCGCATCTGCACTACCACGTGTCGTTCAGAAAGCGAAGGGGCATCGTTCAGAAATCGAAGGGGCGCCTGCTCAGAAATCGAAGAGGCGTATTCAAAGATCGAAGAGGCGCCACTATTTCAAAAAGCCGGAATTGTGGGATCAAAACGTTTGTCGACAAGGGTAAAAAGTACCACCACTTGATATTATCTCTATATATGTCGACCTTCGTCTTTTATGGCAGGGCAAACCTGAAGAAAATGCCCAACTCTCCCTCACCTCTGAGGGCGCACTCCCAGCAAAGCCTTTCGAAATACTCAATTTTTTCTTCTTCCCCAAAGATGATACCAGATGCCTGGAGTAAAGATGACCCAGGAGGAAATACATGTGCTGATTCATGCACCGCTTCTTCAAAAGCAAAGGTATCTCATATCATCAAGGTCAAAAGCCAAAGTATCTCATATCATGCTCTTTCCCTGTCTTTTTCTTTGTCCTTGTTCTTACTCGCATGGCAAAGTAAAAGAAGCAATCAGCCGGCACTTGGAGTCAGTCTTCCGATCTGGAGCCAACTGCCTGGAATCTATTCCTGATTGCTTACCTAGCGTTGCTCTCGAGTAGTCATCTTCAACGGTTGATACACTTCCGGAGAAGGGACCACTTCTGCAAAGGGGAGCGAGTAAGGCAAGTGAAAATGATACATTGAAGCATGTGGAGACAAACATAGGCTGAGTTATCCTCCAACCCTTTTCAATACGAATTGGAAAGATTGAACAAAGAAACAGATAAAAGGGATAAGCTCAGACCTTCGGGGGAGACCAAAAGAACCATCATGCTGCCCAGTTCAAGAAGTAGCACAAAGGAAAATCAACGATGGGCAGAAACCAGTTCAAGAGTAAGCCTGTGGAATCACAAAGATCAAAAGCCTCAATGCAATTACCAAGGAGAAGATGGAATTTACACTCTATAACCAGATTTGCGTCTCTAAACTCTTCTCTTTGTTAATTACATTCTGCCATGTTTAGTATGTTTATGTGCTTTTTGTGTATTTACTTATGCTTTGTGTGAATCTATGCTTAAAACATTGAGGACAATGTTTGATTTAAGTGTGGGGGGGTAACTAAGTATGTTGATGCAAATTCGTTGAATTTTATCACCCATAACTTCAAGTGTTGTTCCTTGCTGTTTTAAATGTTTTTAAGGTGTTTTTAAACTGTTTTAGCGTGTTTTGTTTTATAACTCCGAAAATCACATAAAAATTTGAAAAACATTTTTTTGAAAAGCCTAAAAAGAGTGTTTTGAGTTGTTTTTGTGTCTTAGGGAACCTTCCAACGTTATGATGAGGATTTGGTTTGTAATTGCATGACTGTTAAAAAGAGTTATAAACATGGATGAAAGTTTGATTTACTCTTGGTATATGTTTAGTTATGGTTATAATGTATGACTTCACATGCAATCATAAAAGAAAAATTCATTTTTGTAACATGCTTGAAGGAAGAAACTCATAATAACGCTACATCCCTGTGAGACTCGAGCCATTACCTTCTTTGGAGAGTTATATTCTGTGATTCTTTGTTTTCTAAAGTTGTTGCATGATCTCATTATTCCTTGCTTGGTTGCTACTTAGAATGCAATTGTATCATGATAGAACTAAATGCTAGAACTTATATCCGTTTCATTCAAAGCATGACATTGAATTGCATAACATATATCAAGATGAAGTTGTGTAGTTGCCACCATAGCCAAATAGCCTTACTTCCCATATTTCGTATATGTTGTAAGTTTTAACCCCGTTGAGCCTTGTTTAGCCCATGTTCTTTGTTAACCCATATCATCCTCACCTAGCCTAGATTAGGACCATCCGTACCCTTGTTCTTGAAGCATAGTAAGCATGACGGATAATGAATTCCTTTTGATTAATATGTTGCAGAAAATAAGTGTGGGGGAAGGGATTTTTTTGTGTGTATGTATTGTGTCTTAGGGAACCTTCCAACGTTATGATGAGGATTTGGTTTGTAATTGCATGACTGTTAAAAAGAGTTATAAACATGGATGAAAGTTTGATTTACTCTTGGTATATGTTTAGTTATGGTTATAATGTATGACTTCACATGCAATCATAAAAGAAAATTTCGTTTTTGTAACATGCTTGAAGGAAGAAACTCATAATAACGCTACATCCCTGTGAGACTCGAGCCATTACCTTCTTTGGAGAGTTATATTCTGTGATTCTTTGTTTTCTAAAGTTGTTGCATGATCTCATTATTCCTGCTTGGTTGCTACTTAGAATGCAATTGTATCATGATAGAACTAAATGCTAGAACTTATATCCGTTTCATTCAAAGCATGACATTGAATTGCATAACATATATCAAGATGAAGTTGTGTAGTTGCCACCATAGCCAAATAGCCTTACTTCCCATATTTCGTATATGTTGTAAGTTTTAACCCCGTTGAGCCTTGTTTAGCCCATGTTCTTTGTTAACCCATATCATCCTCACCTAGCCTAGATTAGGACCATCCGTACCCTTGTTCTTGAAGCATAGTAAGCATGACGGATAATGAATTCCTTTTGATTAATATGTTGCAGAAAATAAGTGTGGGGGAAGGGATTTTTTTGTGTGTATGTATGTGCCTAAGTCTTAAAGGAGGCACGGGAAAAAAAAATGTGAGAAAAAGAAGAAGAAAAGAAAGAAAAAGAGTGAAAATAAGTGAGAATGGACTCACAAGTGTGATTGTTGAAGAAAGGGCCCAAAAAAAAGTTGAATATGGCCCTAAGTTTTGTGACTTCCCCTTGGGTGTTCAAAGTTGACTTCTGCGTTCTAAAGGGAATTCTAAGTACCTAATTCAATACTTTGCTCACTATTGCTTTAAGAATGTTTGTTTATCCTTCACCTTTCATTGTTAGCCAATACCCTAGCCCCGTTACAACCCTTTGACTTCTATCTTGATTGTTATGTGTTTCAATTTGTGGAGTTTGAACTTGGTATAAGCTTATGGTGTCACTGGTTCTCGCTTCTAAGTAGTAGCATTCCATTCATGAGATCATACCTAAACATGCTTATTAACTCCAGAAATTGCTCTCTTTATGATACATATATGTGAGTGTTCGTTTTCATGTTTACATCAATCTTCTCACATATAACTAGTGTAGGGTGTGAAGTTAGAAAATCTGTGTGAAAAACGAGAGTACATCTAGTAAGGAATTGAGGGAATTCTCTAAGGCATGTTACTACATTCAAAACATGGTTTTAAATGCTTAATTGTGAACTAGTATGTGGTGACTATGATTAAAAATGTACTTAAGTGTAAAGATGGCTAAAATATGTGGGAATGATGATTTTTAACATGTCATGTGCATTGGAAATCCCTAAGACGATTGTTGGAAGGTTTAGGTTTTGTTTTGTTTTTTTTGTTTTGCTCGAGGACTAGCAAAAGATAAGTGTGGGGGAGTTTGATAGGAGCATATTCATGCGACTTAAATGGCTTGTTCTCGTGCATTTACGTTATGTTTCTCTCGTTATTTTAGTCCTATTTGCTTCTTTTGTGTGTTTTCAGGTTCTAAGGGCCTAGGGAGCAAGAAAGTGCATTTTGAGGCCATTTGGAGCATTTTTGGGCATGGATTGGATAGCTTATCCATGGAGCCAAGAGGATGGACGAATTTGAAGGCCTTGTATTCACTGTGGACATAAAACAAAGGGCCTAGCCCATTCTCTCTTATTCTCTCCCTTATAGCCATGCAAAGAACCATCCATTCCATAAAAAACAATCCATCAATTCACATGCAAAACCACCATTAACACACATGCACCCAAACAAAGCCAACCTAGCTAACCCTACATGCATTCTTTATTCACTCTTCATCATTGCATTCATTCTCCAAACACTTTCATTAATTAAAACACATTTGCACATCCACTCATTCTTTCCCCAAAGCCGTGCATTCCCAATCCCTTTCCAACATTTCACATGCATTTCCACCTTGGTCATGCTTTCCCATTTCATTATTCATTCACTTTGCATTCATTCAATCAACCCACATGCACTTTAATCATTCAAACATGTAGCCACATAATCATTCACCCTATCCATTCTTTGTCACAAAACAATGTCACATACACTCATCATCACACAACCTAGCTAACCCTACATGCATTATTTATTAACTCTTCATCATGCATCAACATTTTAAATCATCAAAAAAACCAACCCATTGCCGTGCATAATCTCTCATCATTTCAGCCACATTTCTAACTCACATGCATCACATTCATTTCCAAACAACAATCACTTCAAATGCCATGCATTCACATGCATTTACACCACCAAAAACCCCTTTGCCGTGGGCTTTCAATGCCTTTCCAGCTTTCCCTTTTATTTTCCAGCTTTCATTCTTCATCATTGCAGCCATTCCACATGCAATTCTCCATCATTCCTCCACACAAACACCTTAAACAAACAGCCATATACATCTCCACTCCTCCTATAAATACCCTTGCATTCCCATCATTCAAAGACATCTCATTCACAACACAACACCCCTCAAACACTTCCATTCTTCCCTAGCCGTGAGCTTCCCATCTCTCCCTTATAATCCAAACACCACTCCTCATCCATTTCCATAATTCCCCAATCCATTCAACACAACCTCACCTTAGACCTTGTACTACAACAACGAGGAAGAGAAGAGTGCCTAAACGTTCATACAATTCAAAGTTTGAGTTGTTGGAATGTTTGGGTGTTTCTTTGATTTCAAAGTTATAATTTAATTCTCTTTGTTTTGTACGTATGAGGAATGGAAGATAAGAGTGCCTAAACGTTCATACAATTCAAGTTTGAGTTGTTGGAATGTTTAGGTGTTTCTTTGATTTCAAAGTTATGAGGAACTAAACCCCCTTTAGCTAGGGGGTGATTCGAAACTATGTTTATATTTGCAATATGAATTGATTAACTTTCGTTGGAATTTCATAAGTTGTGGATTCAATTTGTTTAACCGTTTGATTGATAACTTATTTATGAATGTTTATTAAGAATGCGCGCTTAATTTTCATGCATAAATATGACGCTAGAATATAAGTGAATTTCACCTAATCGTTATGAACTTATATTCACAAGTAGTGGAGGTTGCTTATAAACAATCGTGTTAAACGAATTCTTGGCATAAGTTTCATGCGTATTCCATAGTAACGAATGCCTCGTCAATACTTATAGCTTTCATAATGCTTAATGATCTTTGATTGTATCTTTATTGTGCTTTTCACGTAAAGGACTTTTGGAGAATGTGGTGAATTGCGTTGCGCTAACCCATCCAATTCATTGACTTAAGGAGAACTTGACGGTTAATTTAAGCGGACCTAATTAACCCGGGGCGTTGAGTTTCATAATTTATCGAAAGACCAACTGAGAATCAATCTTGTATGCAAGTGTAACATGTATGGAGATGAACCCCTTAGCTAGCATTTATCCATAATTTCATCACATTCATATTTACGTTTTGCCTTTAATTATATTCTGTCCATTTAATTTAATATCGTCCAAACACAATCCCCCCTTTACTTTATTGTTCAATTTAATTAGAAATCAATTTAGTTTGTGTTTTTAAGAGTTTTGAGTCTTTTGAACTTGTTTGAATCTTTTGGTTTGTTTTAGTGTTTTAAAGTTTAGTTTTGCAATATTTGAGTCTAGTATAGTATTTTATTTTGTGTTTTTTTTGAGTCAAATCCAAGTGATTAACAATCCCTCCTAATCCCCGGTCCAGAACGATCCCTACTTGCACCTATACTACAATTGTCAAAAAGAGGGTTTAATTTGTGTGCGTATAAATCTCGCATCAGCTAGGCCCTTTGTTTTATGTCCTAAAGAGCATGCAAGGCTTCAATTTCGTCCATCTTCTTTGCTCCATGATTAAGCTATCCAATCCATGCCCAAAAATGCTCCAAATAGCCTCAAAATGCACTTTCTTGCTCCCTAAGCCCTTAGAACCTGAAAACACACAAAAGAAGCATAAAGGACTAAAATAACTAAAGAAACATAACGTAAATGCACGAGAACTAGCCATTTAAGTAGCATGAATATGCTCCTATCAAATTCTGTTGATGTATAATTCCTTCCTAATGCTAGAATATATTTAGTATAATGGCACAAGCAAGGGTGTCGAATCCGCAGGGACTAATTGGACCTATGTAACTACTTGTTTTGCAAGAACTCTAAGAAATGAATCAAACTAAACAAACTAGGCAGATTTGGAAATGAATCAAACTAGTCTAAATAGACAGATTTGTTGTTGTAATTTGAAAGCATGAGAAAATGAAGTAAACACAAATAAATGAATCAACAACTAATGTAATGGGATAGTATCAATGGAAATGAAGCTAGGGATTCGGTTTCACCATTGCTCAACTAAGTCCATGTTTGTCAAGTTAGTTTGTACTCATTCATCTACCTATTTCTTGAGTTTGTTTCACTTGGATATGTGATAGGAGCATATTTAGGCGACTTACTTAGCTTGTTTTCGTGCATTTATGTTGTTGTTTCTTAGTTCTTTAAGTGTTTTAAGTCATTTTCGTATGATTTCAGGTTCTAAGGGCTAAAGGAGCAAAGAAGTGCATTTTGGAGCCTTTTGGAGCATTTTTGGGCCAAGAATGGATAGCTTATGCTTGGAGCCAAAGTGTTGGACAAAATTGAAGCTTTGTGTGCACTTTAGAACATAAAACAAAGGGCCTAGCCCAAGCAAACAAAGCCTTAGAACCAGAAATTCCCATGCCAACACATAAACAAAGCCCTTTGCCATGCATCACATGCATTTTCATCACATTCACACACATGCACTCCCATTTCACATCCACTTCACCCTTTGCCGTGACTTCACATTGCATTTCCAGCATGCATTCACATGCATTTTCAGCTACATATTCACCCACATACACTTTAATCATTCAACACATGCATTCACACACCAACAACCATTTTGTGCCGTGCATTTCATCACCTTTCCAGCTTTCCCTTTCAATTCCAGCATGCATTCACATACAAAAACAGCACCATTCATTCTATGCCGTGCATTTCATCACCTTTCCAGCTTTCCCTTTCAATTCCAGCATGCATTCACATACAAAAACAGCACCATTCATTCTATGCCGTGCATTTCATTTACCTTTCCAGCTTTCCCTTTCATTTCCAGCTCTAACTCTTCATCATTGCAGCCACAAACACCTTAAACAAACAGCCATATACATCTCCACTCCTCCTATAAATACCCTTGCCTCCCATTCAATTCATATCTCATATTTTCCATTCACAACACTTCACACAACACAAATACACATCCATTGCCGCAATTCCCCTTCCATTTTCTGTGCAGTTTTTCTCCTTCATTGCAGCCACTATCCAACCACTTCCCATCCCTCCAAAACACTTCACATAATCCCCAAAGCTCACCTTAGACCTTGTGCTACAACAACGAGGAAGAAAAGAGTGCCTAAACGTTCATACAATTCAAGTTTGAGTTGTTGGAATGTTTAGGTGTTTCTTTGATTTCAAAGTTTAAATTTAATTCTCTTTGTTTTGTACGTATGAGAATGGAAGAGAAGAGTGCCTAAACGTTCATACAATTCACGTTTGAGTTGTTGGAATGTTTAGGTGTTTCTTTGATTTCAAAGTTATGAGGAACTAAACCCCCTTTAGCTAGGGGGTGATTCGAAACTATGTTTATATTTGCAATTTGAATTGATTACGTTTGGTTGGAATTTCATAAGTTGTAGATTCAATTCGTTTAACTGTTTGATTGATAACTTATTTATGTATGTTCATTGAGATTGCAAGCTTAATTTTCATGCATAAATATGACGCTAGAATATAAGTGAATTTCACCTAATCATTATGAACTTATATTCACAAGTAGTGGAGGTTGCTTATAAACAATCGCGTTAAACAAATTCTTGGCATAAGTTTCATGCGTATTCCATAGTAACGAATGCCTCGTCGATGTTTATGATTTCCGTTGAACTTAATGATCTTTGTTGAATGTCTCTATCATGCGTATTCCATAGTTAGGGACTTTGATTAAGAATAATTTGGTTGTAATGCGTATTCCATTCAATCCAACAAATTTAGGGAAATCTGAAAGTTAATCTAAGCGGATCTAATTAACTTGGAGCATTGAGTTTCACAACTTATCGAAAGACCAACTGAGAATCAATTTTGTTTGCAAGTGTAACATGTGTGGAGAAGAACCCCTTGGCTATTCCATCATCCATATTTTCATCACATTCATATTTACATTTTGCCTTTAATTATATTCTGTCTTTTTAATTTAATATCGTCCAACCACAATTCCCCCCCTATTTTGTTAAGTCTTAATCATTCGTATTTGTTTTATTTTTGTATCTTTAAGCTTTTGGAGTCATAAACAATTGCAAATTCGTCTAAATCAAGTTCTAGCTTCTATTTGAGTCAATTTGATTGTTTTAGACAATTTGAGTTTTTCAAAGCCTTTCTGAGTTATAGTAGTCTTGTTAAGAGTATGTTAATTTAGTTTTTATGTTTTTAAGTCAATTTAGAAGGTTTTAGCAAGCCCTCCTAATCCCCGGTCTAGAACGATCCCTCACTTATCCATTCTACTACAATTGTCCAACGAGGGTTTAATTTGAGTGTCAAGTAAATCTCGCATCAAATTTTGGCGCCGTTGCCGGGGATTAGCAACTTTGCTAATCTTTGTCTTTATTTTTATATTTTTTTAGTTTTTCGTGCATTCTTATTTCAGATTCTTAGTTTGTTTGTTTCCTTGTTTTTTAGGTACTGTGTATGACTCGTCGCTCTCGGCCTATTATAGAGAACATCTCCGACTTTGACGGTGATTTTGAACGCACTTTGAGGAGAACGAGGAGTCAACAAGAGCCACCACAACCTCCACCACAACCTCCACCACAACCTGGGCTTGAAGAAGACGAAGTAGGTGTAGAAGAAAAGCCCACGGATCAGATTTTTGAAGAAGAACAAGCCATGGCAGCAGATAATAGAACCATCAAGGAGCTTTCGGCCTCGGGTTTGGATAATGCATTGCCTCTTTGTATCCAATACCCCACGGCTGCAGAGGGGAAGACTGAGGAATTTGAACTCAAATCCAGTTTGTTACACCATATTCCGAAGTTCCATGGCTTGTCTATGGAAGACCCCAACAAACACTTGAAGGAGTTCGAGGTGGTTTGTTCAAGCATGACCCCCGTCAATGTGGATGGGAGTATATTGAAGATGAAGGCCTTTCCATTTTCACTTATGGACAAGGCCAAAGATTGGCTCTACGAACTAGCCCCGGGAACTGTGACTTCGTGGGAGAGTATGAAGCGTGCTTTCTTGGAGAAATTCTTCCCTACTTCGAGAGTGATTCTCCTACGGAAGAAAATTAGTGGTATTCAACAGAATCATGGTGAGACATTCCCGGCTTATTATGAGCGCTTCAAGGGCCTTGTAGCTTCATGTCCTCAACATCAAATGAAGGAGGAACTTCTCCTTCAATATTTCTATGAGGGCCTCCTTCCTATCGAACGTCAAATGCTTGATGCATCAGCGGGAGGAGCATTGGTGGACAAAACACCAAGGGATGCCAAGATTCTCATAGCCAACCGAGCGCTCAACGCTCAACAATATGAAGGAGTGGGCCAAAGGGAAGCCCCACGGCAACAAAGTGTAAATGAGGTGAGTGCTATTTCTGAAATTCAATCACAACTTGCTAATCTTAATTCTCTTGTTTCTCAGGTTGTGATTAGTCCAAAAGCACAAGAACACCAAGTTTGTGGCGTGTGCTCAATTCAAGGGCATCCATCCGACAAGTGCCCTCAACTAATCGAGAATGGTGGGTGGGAATTTGCCAATGCAATTGGTTTCCAAGGACAAAATCAAAACAACCCATACTCGAACACTTACAATGCCGGATGGAGGGACCATCCAAACTTCAAATGGAGGGAGCCACAACAAGCTGCCCAACAAGGAGGATTTAGGCCAAACCCCCCTGGTTTTTATTCCAAGCCGTATGCACCCCAACAACCTTCGACATCATCTCATTCAGGTACGTCCTTGGAAAGTGATCAAGCTATGCAATTACTAACCTCTATTTCGCAGGGGTTGCAAAATCAAAACAACCGGATAGCAAATAACGAGAAGGAGATGACGGATATGAAGAAACAAATAGGGCAGATTTCTGAGTTCCTTGGACAGATTAGAGAGCAAGGAAAGCTTCCTAGCTCAACCACAGTCAATCCAAAGGGAGGATTCAAATCCGCCAAGGCCATCACCCTAAGGGGTGGAAAAGAAGTTGGGACCGAGCCAAACAATCCCAAATCTGCCCAGAAAGTAGATGAAGAGACGACACAACCTGAGGCAGATCACCCTAACTCGGCCAAATCAGGTAATTTAAGTTCAAATTCATGTACTTCACGTCCTAATCTGCCCAATGTACCTTTTCCTCGCAGGTTCATGCAAGAAAAAAAGGAAGAAAGCGAGAAGGACATTCTTGAAACGTTCCGGAAAGTGCAAGTGAACATACCGCTTCTTGATGCAATCAAACAGGTTCCAAAGTATGCTAAATTCCTCAAGGACCTATGCAATACAAAGAGAAGAAGGGCAAACAAAGAGGTAGTGAAGGTAAGCGAGAATGTGTCCGCTGTTTTGCAACGTAAACTGCCTACCAAGTGCAAAGACCCCGGTAGTTTCACGATTCCTTGTGTAATTGGACATAATCGTTTTGAACATGCCATGCTTGATTTAGGTGCATCCATAAATGTCATGCCTTATTCTATTTATGCATCTATGAATTTGGGTGAATTAAAACAAGATGGTGTAATTATACAATTGGCTGATCGTTCTAACGCGTATCCAAAAGGAGTTTTGGAGGATGTGCTTGTGCAGGTGAACCATTTAATTTTTCCGGCTGATTTCTACGTCCTAGACATGGAGGATTCAGCCCATTCTACATCTTTGCCGATTCTCCTTGGTAGGCCATTCATGAAGACGGCCCGAACGAAGATTGATGTATACAAAGGCACCTTGACAATGGAATTCGATGGGGAAGTGATTGATTTTAATATTTCTGAAACTATGAGATATCCCGTTGATGACCATTCTTGTTTTTCCATTGATGTTATCGATTCTTTGGCGCAGGTATACCTTGAAGAATTGAACGAGGACGCCCTGGAAACAACCATCACTAAGGCCATAGAGCGCAAAAATGAAGGATTTGGGCCAATGCAAGGCCACGGCAAGGAGGAGGAATTCTTTGCAATGGGTTCTAGTGAAGAAATAATTGAGGTTGTGGCAGCCCTTGAGTCATTGCCACAACAATATGGTAAGGTTCCACTCTCACTTTCCAATTCAGTTTCCACTAAGATGCTACCTTCTGTTGTTCAGGCACCATCGCTTGAACTTAAGCTGTTGCCGGACCATTTGAAGTATGTGTTTTTGGGAAAAGGCGAAACATTGCCCGTCATCATTTCATCAAGTCTCACGGCAATGGAGGAGGAGAAGCTTGTGAGGATGCTGCGAGAGCACAAAACGGCCATAGGGTGGACTTTGGCCGACATTAAAGGAATAAGCCCTACCACATGCATGCACCGTATACTTCTTGAGGAGGGGGCTAAACCAACTCGAGAGGCTCAACGCCGTCTCAACCCTCCAATGATGGAAGTGGTGAAGAAGGAAATAATCAAACTTTTGGATTGCGGAGTGATCTACCCTATCTCCGATAGCCGTTGGGTCTCTCCAGTTCAAGTCGTTCCCAAGAAGTCCGGAGTAACTGTTATCAAGAATGATGAGAATGAGCTCGTGCCTACACGCATTCAGACTGGATGGCGAGTATGTATCGATTACCAGAAGCTAAATGCCATGACTAGGAAAGATCACTTTCCTTTGCCATTCATCGACCAGATGCTCGAAAGGTTAGCCGGTCATGCTTTTTACTGTTTTCTTGATGGATACTCTGGATATAACCAAATTGTGATAGCCCCGGATGATCAAGAGAAGACCACATTCACATGTCCCTTTGGAACATTTGCTTATCGTCGCATGCCATTTGGCTTATGCAACGCACCGGCCACTTTCCAAAGGTGTATGGTAAGTATATTTTCCGATTTTGTTGAAAAGATCATTGAGGTTTTCATGGATGATTTCAGTGTATTTGGGAGTTCATTTGATAATTGCTTGGATAATCTGACCTTAATTTTGAAACGATGTGTTGAAACTAGCCTTGTCTTGAATTGGGAGAAATGTCACTTTATGGTGAAACAAGGTATAGTTTTAGGACATATTGTTTCAGAAAAAGGAATTGAAGTAGATAAATCAAAAATAGACCTTGTACGTCACTTACCCTCTCCTACTTCGGTTAGAGAGGTACGTTCGTTTCTTGGCCATGCAGGGTTCTATAGGCGTTTTATCAAGGACTTCTCCAAGATGTCCAACCCTCTTTGCCGATTGCTTCAAAAAGATCTGACATTCAAGTTTGATGAAGAGTGTAATTCGGCATTTAACCAACTCAAGGAGAAGCTAGTCTCAGCCCCCATTATTGTACCTCCAGATTGGAGCCTTCCGTTCGAGCTCATGTGCGATGCATCCGACTATGCATTAGGAGCTGTTCTAGGACAAAGAAGAGACAAGCGGCCGCATGTCATATACTATGCCTCTCGGACTCTCAATGATGCCCAATTGAACTACTCCACGACGGAAAAAGAACTTCTAGCTGTGGTTTTTGCTTTAGATAAATTCCGTTCATATTTAATTGGTACTAAAGTAATCGTTTATTCTGATCATGCAGCTTTGAGGTACTTGCTCACGAAAAAGGAAGCAAAGCCGAGGCTTATCCGTTGGATTCTTCTTCTTCAAGAATTTGATATTGAAATCCGGGATACGAAAGGAAGCGAGAATGTAGTGGCTAACCATTTAAGCCGAATGATCCATGAGGAGCATGAACATGCCGTACCTATCCCTGAAACTTTTCCCGATGAGCAGCTGCTTTCCATTGAGGTAAGTGAACCATGGTATGCAGATTTAGTGAATTACTTGGTGGCTAAACAAATTCCAAATGAACTAAACAAGCACCAACGTGATAAGCTTAAAAATGATGCACGTTTCTATGTTTGGGATGACCCTTATTTGTGGAAGTATTGCTCAGATCAAATTGTACGTAGATGTGTGCATGATTCTGAATTTCACTCAATTCTAAGCTTTTGTCACACATATGCATGTGGTGGTCATTTTGGCACACAACGCACTGCCCTCAAGGTTTTAGAGTGTGGTTTTTATTGGCCGACTATATTTAGGGATGCTAGAACCTTTTGTATGTCTTGTGATCGTTGCCAACGAATGGGTAACATAGGTACCAAGGACCAAATGCCGCAAACCCCTGTCTTTAATGTTGAAATTTTTGATGTTTGGGGCATTGATTTCATGGGCCCTTTCCCTCCATCTTATGGTTTCACTTATATCTTGCTAGCCGTTGATTATGTTTCTAAATGGGTGGAAGCAAAAGCCACCCGTACTAACGATTCTAAGGTGGTTGCAGATTTCGTGAAAACTAACATTTTTGCTAGGTTTGGAATGCCGAGAGTAATCATAAGTGATGGAGGGTCTCACTTTTGCAATCGGACCATTGAGGCGTTGCTAAGAAAGTACCATGTCAACCATAAGGTCTCCACACCTTACCATCCTCAAACAAATGGCCAAGCCGAGGTGTCTAACCGAGAAATAAAACAAATTTTGGAGAAGACCGTTGGACCAACAAGGAGGGATTGGAGCTTACGTTTAGATGATGCACTGTGGGCATATCGTACGGCATACAAAACACCCATTGGGATGTCACCTTTTCGGCTCGTCTATGGTAAGCCATGCCATTTGCCCGTAGAGTTAGAGCACAAGGCACATTGGGCCGTGAAGATTTTCAACATGGACATAGATGCAGCGGGAGTTCATAGGAAGCTCCAATTGAATGAACTTGAGGAGATTCGGAATGAAGCCTATGAGAATGCCCGGATGTACAAAGCCAAGACCAAAGCATTCCATGATAAAATGATTCGAACCAAGACCTTCACAGTTGGGCAGAAAGTGTTACTTTTTAACTCTCGCCTACGTTTGTTTCCTGGTAAGTTGCGTTCTAAATGGATTGGCCCGTTTATTGTTACTAATGTTTTCCCTCATGGTGCAGTGCAAATCAAAAGTTCAAGGACGCAGCAAGAATTCAAAGTGAATGGGCATCGATTGAAGCCCTATTACGAGATGTTTGAGGAGCATGTCGTGGAGGAGGTACCCCTCCATGCCGTGGAACCTAGTCAAGCTTAAACGGAGGTACCGTCCGGCTGCAAGACGTAAAAGAAAGCGCTTCGTGGGAGGCAACCCATGCATCCAAATAGAGAAGAACTTGGAAACCCCTTTAAGAGACTTATTTTTATTCCTTTCTTTTTCTTTACTGCCTTTACTTTGCTTTCTTTCTCGTATTTGTTTATTTGCTTGCTCTGTTGTGACTTTCTGCTTAAAACATTGAGGACAAAGTTTGATTTAAGTGTGGGGGGGTAAACAATTTGTATTTGCATGAATTTCGTGGGATTTATTCGCCTTTCACTTAGAATGTTGTTTCTTGCTGTTTTAAGCGTTTTTAGAGTGTTTTAGTGTGTTTTATAGTGTCTTGGTATAAAACTCCGAAAATTTGATAAAAATAAAAAATAAAAAAAAAATTCTTTTGAAAAACCCAAAAATATGTGTTTTTAGAGTCATTTGAGTCATTTTGGTGTTTGTTTGTGTCTTAGCGCTACTTGGGAGGCAACCCATGCATTCAACAAAGGAAGACTTAGAAAGCACTCCAAATCCAGATTCCTAAAAAACTCTTCTCTTTGTTGCTATTTCGTTTCTGCCTTGTTAGGTTGTTTAGTTGTTATTGTTTGTTTGTTTATTAATTGTGTGAGTCTATGATTGTAACATTGAGAAAATGTTTGATTTATTGATAGGCACTGCTAAACAAAGAAAGATGGTGCTTCACAAAGGGTGTTTGCTTGAGGCCCCACTACGTGGCTTTACTCTTGAAGCGGAAGGCGTAGGAACAGAAGGCATCGGAGCGGAAGGCGTAGGAACAGAAGGCATCGGAGCGGAAGGCGTAGGAACAGAAGGCGTAGGAGCAGAAGGCATCGAAGATAGAGCATTCCAGGCCTCAATACTTGGCCAAGCGCTGGATGAGCCAGGAAAAAGGTGCCTCTGGAGGAAAGACGAGAACCTTTGACGGTCACTGTGAATCCGACCTTCAGACTCTTGCAGCTCATCAAGCTTCCTCTTCATGCCCGTCGAGTAGTTGTTTGCAAGCACGTGCAAACTTCTATTCTCATACTTCAGCTGCTGGATCTCCTGCTTGAGACTTTCCACTTCTGCCATCAATGATTCCACCTGACGGGAGCGAGCAAGCAGGCGTTGGCCCATGTTGGACACAGAACTCGCACACTGAACACTAAGTGCGAGGGACTCTTGAACGGCCAACTCATCGGACCGTCCTGACAGCAGCCTACTATCTTTTGGAGTGAGGAGGTTCCTAGCTACTATTGTAGCTGTTGTGGCGTCCTGCATCACGGAGTCTTCACCTGTGAGAGGACCGTTAGAAGAAAAGAAAGAAGGGCGCCATACGTTACCTTGACGCGGTGCGCCGGTATCACTGCTAAGGCTCAATTCCAAGCTAAGGTTCGATGAGTTTGCCATTTTCTTTCAAAAGTGTTCAAAGAGAAGGGATGGAGTTAAATTTCAAAGGGCCGGAGTCGATTTTCAAGAATGGGAATTCTTCAGAGTGTGTGTGTTGGGGTGTTTGATAGCTCTATAAAAAGCCAAGGCGACGCGTCCCCCGATTCAAAGAGCCAGATTTTCCGGCGTAATTTAGGCGACGCTTTCTCGGCTTTTCAGAAACACGTGGAGGCCATCATCGCAACTACACCTCTTTAGCCGACAAGCGCAAAGTTCGGCGACGCTTTCTCTGCTTTTCAGAAAACGCGTGCAGCTTTGTCAAAAGGAGCCGCATCCGCACTACTACGTGTCGTTCAGAAAGCAAAGGGGTGTCGTTCAGAAATCGAAGGGGCGCCTGCTCAGAAATCAAAGAGGCGTCGTTCAGATATCGAAGAGACATTTGTCGACAAGGGTAAAAACACAGTACCACCACTTGATATTTTCTCTATATATGTCGACCTTCGTCTTTTATGGCAAGGCAAACCTGAAGAGAATGCCCAACTCTCCCTCACCTCTGAGGGCGCACTCCCAGCAAAGCCTTTCGAAATACTCAATTCTTTCTTCTTCCCCAAAGATGATACCAGATGCCTGGAGTACATATGACCCAGGAGGAGGCAGCACAACAAATACATGTGCTGATTCATTCACCGCTTCTTCAAAAGCAAAGGTATCTCATATCATCAAGGTCAAAAGCAAAAGTATCTCATATCATGCTCTTTCCCTGTCTTTTTCTTTGTCCTTATTCTTACTCGCATGGCAAAGTAAAAGAAGCAATCAGCCGGCACTTGGAGTCAGTCTTCCGATCTGGAGCCAACTGCCTGGGATCTATTCCTGATTGCTTACCTAGCGTTGCTCTCGAGTAGTCATCTTCAACGGTTGATACACTTCCGGAGAAGGGACCACTTCTGCAAAGGGGAGCGAGTAAGGCAAGTGAAAATGATACATTGAAGCATGTGGAGACAAACATAGGCTGAGTTATCCTCCAACCCTTTTCAATACGAATTGGAAAGATTGAACAAAGAAACAGACCAAAGGGGTAAGCTCAGACCTTCGGGGAAGACCAAAAGAATCCTCCAGCCCAGTAGCACAAAGGAAAATCAACGATGGGCAGAAACCAGTTCAAGAGTAAGCCTGTGGAATCACAAAGATCAAAGCCTCAATGCAATTACCAAACAGAAGATGGAATTTACACTCTATAACCAGATTTGCGTCTCTAAACTCTTCTCTTTGTTAATTACATTATGCCATGTTTAGTATGTTTAAGTGCTTTTTGTGTATTTACTTATGCTTTGTGTGAATCTATGCTTAAAACATTGAGGACAATGTTTGATTTAAGTGTGGGGGGGTAACTAAGTATATTTGATGCAAATTCGTTGGATTTTATCACCTATCACTTCACATGTTGTTTCTCACTGTTTTAAAACTGTTTTAGTGTGTTTTGTCTTAAAAATTCGAAAATCCCATAAAAATTTGAAAAATTGTTTTGAAAAACCCAAAAAGAGTTGTTTTAAAGTTGTTTTTGTGTGTGTGTTTGTGTCTTAGGATACCTTCCAACACAATGATAAGGATTTGGTTTGTAATTGCATGACTGTTAAAAAGAGTTATAAACATAGAGAAAAGTTTGATTTACTCTTGGTATATGCTTGGTTATGGTTATAATGTATGACTTCACATGCAATCATAAAAGAAAATTTAGTTTTTGTAACATGCCTGAAGGAAGGAACTCAAACAAATGCTACAACCCTGAGAGACTTGAGCCTATAACGTTCTTTGGAGAGTATAATCTGTGATTTCTTGTTTTCTAAAAACGTTGCATGATCTCATTATTCTTTGCTTGGTTACTGCTTAGAAGGCGTTTCATCATATAGTTCCAAATGCTAGAACTCATGCCCATTTCATTCAAAGCATGTTATTGAATTGCATAACATATATCAAGATGAAGTTGTGTAGTTGCCACCATAGCCAAATAGCCTTACTTCCCATATTTCGTATTTGTTGTAAGTTTTACCCCCGTTGAGCCTTGTTTAGCCTATTTTCTTTGCTAACCACATCACCCCTTACCTAGCCTAGAGTAGGACTTTCCTATACCCTTGTTCTTAAAGTATAGTGAGCATGACTTAAATGAATTCCTTTTGAGTTACATTATGCAAGGAAATAAGTGTGGGGGAGTAAAAGTTTGTTCTTACGTTTATATTTATGTTTTGAGATTCAAAAGAAAAAGAAGAAGAAAAGAAAAAGAAAAAAAAAAAAAAAAAAAAAAGGAGTGAAAATAAGTAAGAATGAACTCACGAGCGTTGATGGTTGAAGAAAGGGTCCAAAAAAAAGTTGAATATGGCCCTAAGTTTTGTGTAATTCCCCCTTGGGTGATCAAAGTTGACTTCTGCATTCTAAAGGGAATTCTAAGTGCCTAATTCAATACTTTGCTCACTATTGCTTAAAGAACGTTTGTTATCCTTCACCTTTCATTGTTAGCCATTACCCTAGCCCCGTTACTACCCTTTGACTTCTATCTTGAGTGTTATGTGTTTCAAAATGTGGAGTTTGGAATTGATATGAGCTTATGGTGTCACTGGTTCTCGCGTCTAAGTAGTAGCATTCCATTCATGAGATCATATCTAAACATGCTTATTAACTCCAGAAATTGCGTTCTTTGTGATACATATATGTGAGTGTTCGTTTTCATGTTTACATCAATCTTCTCACATATACTTAGTGTAGGGTGTGTAGTCAGAAAATCTGAGTGAAATTGAGTGCATATCTTGTGAGGAATTGAGCAAATTCTCTAAGGCATGTTACTACATTCAAAATATGGTTTTAAATGCTTAATTGTGAAATAGTATGTGGTGACGATGATTAAGAATGTACTTAAGTGCGAAGATGACTAAAATCTGTGGGAATGATGATTTTTAACATGTCATGTGCATTGGAAATCCCTAAGACAATTGTTGGAAGGTTTAGGGTGTGTTTTACTTGTTTAGTGTCGTTTGTTTGTATGTTATCGTTTTGTTTTGCTCGAGGACTAGCAAAAGCTAAGTGTGGGGGAATCTGATAGGAGCATATTTAGGCGACTTACTTAGCTTGTTTTCGTGCATTTATGTTGTTGTTTCTTAGTTCTTTAAGTGTTTTAAGTCATTTTCGTATGATTTCAGGTTCTAAGGGCTAAAGGAGCAAAGAAGTGCATTTTGGAGCCTTTTGGAGCATTTTTGGGCCAAGAATGGATAGCTTATGCTTGGAGCCAAAGTGTTGGACAAAATTGAAGCTTTGTGTGCACTTTAGAACATAAAACAAAGGGCCTAGCCCAAGCAAACAAAGCCTTAGAACCAGAAATTCCCATGCCAACACATAAACAAAGCCCTTTGCCATGCATCACATGCATTTTCATCACATTCACACACATGCACTCCCATTTCACATCCACTTCACCCTTTGCCGTGACTTCACATTGCATTTCCAGCATGCATTCACATGCATTTTCAGCTACATATTCACCCACATACACTTTAATCATTCAACACATGCATTCACACACCAACAACCATTTTGTGCCGTGCATTTCATCACCTTTCCAGCTTTCCCTTTCAATTCCAGCATGCATTCACATACAAAAACAGCACCATTCATTCTATGCCGTGCATTTCATCACCTTTCCAGCTTTCCCTTTCAATTCCAGCATGCATTCACATACAAAAACAGCACCATTCATTCTATGCCGTGCATTTCATTTACCTTTCCAGCTTTCCCTTTCATTTCCAGCTCTAACTCTTCATCATTGCAGCCACAAACACCTTAAACAAACAGCCATATACATCTCCACTCCTCCTATAAATACCCTTGCCTCCCATTCAATTCATATCTCATATTTTCCATTCACAACACTTCACACAACACAAATACACATCCATTGCCGCAATTCCCCTTCCATTTTCTGTGCAGTTTTTCTCCTTCATTGCAGCCACTATCCAACCACTTCCCATCCCTCCAAAACACTTCACATAATCCCCAAAGCTCACCTTAGACCTTGTGCTACAACAACGAGGAAGAAAAGAGTGCCTAAACGTTCATACAATTCAAGTTTGAGTTGTTGGAATGTTTAGGTGTTTCTTTGATTTCAAAGTTTAAATTTAATTCTCTTTGTTTTGTACGTATGAGAATGGAAGAGAAGAGTGCCTAAACGTTCATACAATTCACGTTTGAGTTGTTGGAATGTTTAGGTGTTTCTTTGATTTCAAAGTTATGAGGAACTAAACCCCCTTTAGCTAGGGGGTGATTCGAAACTATGTTTATATTTGCAATTTGAATTGATTACGTTTGGTTGGAATTTCATAAGTTGTAGATTCAATTCGTTTAACTGTTTGATTGATAACTTATTTATGTATGTTCATTGAGATTGCAAGCTTAATTTTCATGCATAAATATGACGCTAGAATATAAGTGAATTTCACCTAATCATTATGAACTTATATTCACAAGTAGTGGAGGTTGCTTATAAACAATCGCGTTAAACAAATTCTTGGCATAAGTTTCATGCGTATTCCATAGTAACGAATGCCTCGTCGATGTTTATGATTTCCGTTGAACTTAATGATCTTTGTTGAATGTCTCTATCATGCGTATTCCATAGTTAGGGACTTTGATTAAGAATAATTTGGTTGTAATGCGTATTCCATTCAATCCAACAAATTTAGGGAAATCTGAAAGTTAATCTAAGCGGATCTAATTAACTTGGAGCATTGAGTTTCACAACTTATCGAAAGACCAACTGAGAATCAATTTTGTTTGCAAGTGTAACATGTGTGGAGAAGAACCCCTTGGCTATTCCATCATCCATATTTTCATCACATTCATATTTACATTTTGCCTTTAATTATATTCTGTCTTTTTAATTTAATATCGTCCAACCACAATTCCCCCCCCTATTTTGTTAAGTCTTAATCATTCGTATTTGTTTTATTTTTGTATCTTTAAGCTTTTGGAGTCATAAACAATTGCAAATTCGTCTAAATCAAGTTCTAGCTTCTATTTGAGTCAATTTGATTGTTTTAGACAATTTGAGTTTTTCAAAGCCTTTCTGAGTTATAGTAGTCTTGTTAAGAGTATGTTAATTTAGTTTTTATGTTTTTAAGTCAATTTAGAAGGTTTTAGCAAGCCCTCCTAATCCCCGGTCTAGAACGATCCCTCACTTATCCATTCTACTACAATTGTCCAACGAGGGTTTAATTTGAGTGTCAAGTAAATCTCGCATCAATATGATCAACCATATGATGTGTGGATTTGATCAAATGTCTCTAATCATGAACCTAATTGTGATGTGCAACTTTGGTTCATAATCAAGATTATGTAATGTACAAGAAACTTTCATAAAACCAAAGGGAATAACTCGGCAGGATGTGTGCTAAACACTCCCTTCATTCATTCACATATCTACCAAGATTATGCTTGATGTGTGTTCTAATCTTGGCTACACAACTTTGTGATTAATTCAAATGATGATCAAACATTAAAATCAACACACAAAGTCACCATTAAAACAGAAAATGAAACAAGAAATAGATGGACAAACTGAGCATTCTAACTTAATTACATGGCAAACTTTGCAAGGTTACATCGAATCCCTAGAGGAAGATTAGTTACACTTCATGTTTACAAAGGTTTAACATAAAAATAAATAACATGAGTGAACATAAGATTAAGAAGGAGAAACCCTTGAAGCAAAACTGATGTTGAAGTCCTTGAAGAGTTCCTTGGTGTTGCTTCTCCAAATGTGGTGCGGATGAAGGTAGGATGGCTTGGTTGAATGGTTTCTGCCCTTGGGACAGAAAATGGACAGAGAATGGAGTGAAATGGGAGAGGTTATGGGTGTGTAATGGACTGGTTGAAGAAGAAAACTTGCGGAACCACCTCTTGGTGAAGTGAGACTTGTTTTATAGAAAGGAATGTGTCCCCAACATTCAGATTGGATCTGGAATTTGTTTAACTCAGATGGCAGAGCATAAGTCAGCTGGAATGATGGGTTTCTGAGGTAGTGGACGCATGGCATGGACAAGATCTGCAAGTATGTGTTAATGTATTTAAAGAAGCATGTGCCCTTGCTGCAACAAGTGAGTGGAACCTGCAAAAGGTGAATTGGAGCACCAGAAATTGTTTGTACAAATCTGGAAATGGGAATAAAGCACACGGCATGAACAAGGAATGAGTGATTTTCTGGAATAATGGGTGAATAACAAAAGGGAAATGTGCAAGCATGTGGATTTCTGCAAAGATGAAGTATGAGGAAGGTAATGGAATGCACGGAATGAATGTTATCATGCATGTGACTGCATGTTTGGTGTTTAGAAGTGTATAATCTGACTTGCAATCAAATGGGAGTGCACGGCCAGGTTGTGATCATGGTGAAAATGTGGCTGAGTGAATTAAGTAATGGAAGTGGATGGTTTTGGCGCACAAGGGAGATGGACAAGTAGTGGAATGCACGGCCAAAGTTGTGAACATGCATGTGAGTGCATGTTTTGGTGTTGGAACCACATAATTGACTTCAATGTTTTTGCCTTGTTTAAAATCACCCAATATGGCAGAATTGCATCTCTTAACACTTCACATCTTTTCTGGAATGTTTTTACTTCATTTGCTTTCCCTTTGATCCAAATTCACACTTGGCTGCACACTAACACCAAATAATGTAAACTGCAACTAGTTCAATCTAAAACAATCACAAAGACGCCAAATAAGGAGGATATAAATGCATGCAAAGTGTGACTTATCAAATACCCCCAAACCTGGTTTTTGCTAGTCCTCGACCAAACTTAAAACTAAAACACACAAAACACAAATATCTAACTAAACCACTTTCGCTGGCCAAACGATTGCACTGAGCATGTGCAACAAGCCTTTGAACCTCTAGGTGTCCCTAGTTGGAGGAGTTGTGTCTCCTGAGGGCTTACAGTGATGACACCCACAAACATTTACAAAATCTGCAAACAACTTGGTTAAAACATGCTTTAAACAAACTAATAAGAACCAATGAAGATTTTGTCATTCATTCAACTCAAAAGATTTCCACTTCAAAGAATCGTATCAATTGTAACGTATAAAGATATTCCTCCATGTCTTACAACTTCAAGGTCACCATACCCAAATGCTTAAGATAGAATTCGCCTCAACTCTACTCCTCACAGATTTCACTCAAATTTTCACTCAGATCCTAAGGTTTTAATCTCTCCACAACCATATATGAGTGAAATTATGCAAAGGGAATCAAAATTCTCACATATGAAATCTGAAATGAAAGCACAATTTCTGAGTAGATCTCATGAAATGAATCAAATGCTAAGAATATAGATAACACACACACTTACCATCACATCATGAATACATCCTCAATGATCAGCTAGGTCTTTCTCAAGATTGTAATGTAAGGCTTAGGTTATAGGTTACGAAAGAAGTGATATGAAATACTAGAGCTTGGGGCATACCAAAGTGTTCTTGAGGATCATGCTCTTCACTTGCATTTGTCTTCTTTTTCTTTGTTTTTGGCATCCAGGCCCTATGTCTTATAATGATGAGATTTGGAACTTGTATCCATTTTAATTCTCTTCTTTTTTTTTTTTTTTTTTTTTTTATAACTTTTTTTTTAGAAGCATCTTCAACATAGGTGCCCTCGGTACATGCCACAATCTTGTTCTAAGCTCAATTTACCCTTAGTCTTCATCACATTGGTATACCCCAAACTATAAGGTATGGCTTGTAATGGGCTAGAATGGGTAGATTATGGTGTGGGTGATGAAAGAGTTAGGCTAAAGTGTTTGGCTGCAACGAGGGTGGATGGAGCACACAAATGGGTAGGATTTAAGCCTTTTAGTAGTTAAAACATGCATAGCCTAACATCGTCTCATTGAGTTCATTCATGAATGATACTAAACACATGGTATCTGCAAAGAGAGTAATTCTTAGTATCCAATCAAAATAGAAGTAATGAGATCATTTAAAGTGAAAATGAAAGAAAAAGATAGGAGTAGAAACACTTTAAACCCTCTCAAAGAAGCAATTAGGCTCAAAATAACTCACTAGGGTAGTCTCCACTATTCTTCTTCCAGAATTTGAGTATGGTACCTCTATCATCATAATTTCAAGAGTTATAGCTTTATAAATGACAACAAGATGCAACTCTTTTCCATAGCAACCCAATCGTTTGTTTCCAAACATAGTCCTCATATACATTCGTATTAGCATGCAAAAACACTCTTAACTGAAACTAATACCTCAAACAAACACAAACACAAAACAAACCTTCCACACCCCCAAACCTAACCTAAACATTGTCCTCGATGTTTAAAATTGTATGCAATGCAAATAGGCAAAGAAAATGGGATGGTAACAAAATAAACACAACATAAAGAAAGAATACAAACCACACTAGGTTGCCTCCTAGCAAGCGCTTTATTTAATGTCTAGGCAAGACATGGTAGCTTGTTCATGGTGTTGTAAATTCAAGAACATCTACGACTTGATACACTTGCTCTTCCTCCACTTTATCCAAATATGGTTTCAATCGCTGCCCATTAACTTTAAAAGAGGTGCCATTCTTCATGTTCTCTATCTCCACAGCTCCGTGGGGAAATGTTTGCAGCACTTTAAATGGTCCCACCCACCTAGACTTCAGTTTTCCTGGAAAAAGTCTCAAACGTGAGTCATACAAAAGTACCTTCATACCTTGGTGAAACTCCTTCCTTAGGATGGCCTTGTCATGATAGAGCTTAGTCCGTTCCTTGTAGATTTTGGCATTCTCATATGCCTCATTTCTAAGCTCTTCTAACTCATTAAGTTGGAGCTTCCTTGCTACTCCAGCATCCTTGTAATCAAAGTTGAACTTCTTGATGGCCCAATATGCACGGTGTTCAAGCTCCATTGGCAAATGACAAGCTTTCCCAAACACAAGGCGATAAGGACTCATGCCAATGGGGGTCTTGTATGCTGTTCTATATGCCCATAGTGCATCATTTAACCTCAATGACCAATCCTTCCTTGTAGGGCTCACAGTCTTCATCAAGATGTTCTTGATCTCCCTATTGCTAATCTCCACTTGTCCTGAGGTTTGAGGATGGTACGGGGTTGCCACTTTGTGGTTGATGTTGTACTTCTTCATTAAGGATTCAAAAGGTTTATTGCAGAAATGGCTGCCACCATCACTAATAATAGCTCTTGGGGTTCCAAACCTACAAAAAATCACATCTTTAAGAAAACTCAACACAACCTTATGATCATTAGTTCTTGTAGCAATGGCTTCAACCCATTTGGATACGTAATCCACTGCCACTAATATGTATAAGTAGCCAAAAGAGGATGGAAATGGTCCCATGAAATCGATTCCCCAAACATCAAAGAGTTCCACCACCAAAATGTTGTTCAATGGCATCTCATTTCTTCGGCTAATGTTCCCCATTTTCTGGCACCTATCACACTTAGAGCAAAAATCAAAAGCATCTTTGAATAAAGTAGGCCAAAAGAAACCTGATTGTAAAACCTTTAGAGATGTCTTTTTGGCACCAAAATGTCCTCCACACGCCAATGTATGGCTAAATGTTAGAATGCTTTGTTGCTCACTCTCTGGGGCACATCTCCTAATGATTTGATCAGGGCAATATTTAAACAAATATGGTTCGTCCCAAACGTAGTGCTTCGCCATGGCAAGGAACTTCTTTCTTTCCTGAAAAGAAAGGTCATTTCTCATTATACCACAGGCAAGATAATTCACAAAGTCCGCATACCATGGTTCTTTTTCTTGAACAACAAAGAGTTGTTCATCTGGAAATGATTCATTTAGGGGCAAAGGTTGTCCCACTCCATGGTTTTCAGTAAGCCTGGACAAATGGTCAGCCACAACATTATCACTGCACTTCTTATCTCGAATTTCCAAGTCAAACTCTTGTAGTAAGAGTATCCATCTAATCAAGCGTGGTTTAGCATCCTTCTTTGTCATCAAATACCTAATGGCTGCATGATCAGAAAACACAATAATTTTAGATCCCACAAGATATGACCTAAACTTTTCTAAGGCAAAAACAACAGCAAGCAACTCCTTTTCAGTTGTGGAATAGTTAAGTTGGGCATCATGCAGAGTCCTGCTTGCATAGTAGATCACATGTGGACGCTTGTTCACCCTTTGCCCTAAAACTGCACCAATAGCATAGTTAGAGGCATCACACATTAATTCAAAAGGTAACGACCAATCTGGTGCCATAATAATAGGGGCCGAGGTTAGTTCATATTTCAAAGTATTGAATGCATCCATACAAGCCTTATCAAAATGAAATACAACATCTTTAGCTAACAGATTGCATAATGGACGAGTGATCATTGAAAAGTTCTTAATGAAACGACGATAAAAACCCGCATGGCCCAGAAAACTTCTTACTCCCTTCACAGTGGTGGGGGCTACCATATTGGTGATGACGTCAATTTTGGCTTTGTCTACCTCCATTCCTTTGCTAGAGATTACATGCCCCAACACAATTCCTTGTTTCACCATAAATTGGCACTTTTCCCAATTGAGAACCAAATTTGTTTCTTGACATCTTTGAAGTACTAACGATAGATGGTTAAGACATTCATCAAAAGAGGAACCAAACACTGAGTAATCATCCATAAATACCTCAATGAACCTTTCTACCATGTCAGAAAAGATGGCCAACATACATCTTTGGAATGTTGCTGGAGCATTGCAAAGTCCAAAAGGCATTCTCCTGTATGCAAATGTGCCAAAGGGGCAAGTAAAGGTTGTTTTCTCTTGATCCTCCGGAGCAATTGCAATTTGATTGTAACCTGAGTAACCATCCAGAAAACAATAATGTGAGTAACCTGCCAATCTCTCAAGCATTTGATCTATGAAAGGCATAGGAAAGTAATCTTTTCTAGTGCTAGAATTCAACTTCCTGTAATCGGTGCAAACACGCCAACTGGCCGTGGGCTTTGTGGGCACAAGCTCATTGTTTTCATTCTTCATCACTGTGATTCCCACCTTCTTAGGCACCACTTGAATGGCACTCACCCATTTGCTATCAGAGATGGGATATATGATCCCCACATCTAACAATTTCAACACCTCATTCCTAACAACTTCCTTCATGTGTGGGTTAAGTCTTCTTTGTGGCTCACGGGTTGACTTTGCCCCTTCCTCCAAGAGAATCCTATGCATGCACATGGTAGGGCTTATTCCCTTGATATCTGCAATAGACCAACCAAAAACTGATTTGAACTCTTTTAACACCCTAATTAGTTTATCTTCTTCAATTGGGGTGAGATCAGAAGCTATGATAATTGGAAGAGTTTCAAATTCAGCTAGATATGCATATTTTAGATGTGGTGGGAGTGGCTTAAGTTCAAGTTTTGGTGCCTTAACAGTGGAAGGAGTTAAATGTGACATTGGTGATTCTAAAGGCTCTACAATAGGTGAAACATTCAAAGGATACAATGCCAATGCTTCCAAGGCAGCTACTTCTTCCATGAGTGCATCTTCTTCATCAAACTCATCTTGAGATTGACTCAAAACAGTTTGTAATGGGTCATTCGATTGTGCCTGCAAGAACTTAGAGAATACAAGTGAATCAAGCACATCAATGGCATAACAATCAAGAGATGAAGAAGGATGAGCAAGAGATTCAAACACTTTGAATTGAACTGTCTCTCCTAACACTGTCATAGTGAGGAGTCCATTTTGCACATCAATGATGGTCTTGGCCGTGGCCATGAAGGGTCTCCCAAGCAATATAGGCAACTCACGATCATGTATAGGAGCTTCTTCCATGTCCAACACTACAAAATCTGCAGGCAATATTAGTTTATCAACTTGAACTAGGATATCTTCAACTATACCTCTTGGATATTTAACTGATCTGTCTGCAAGTTGTAATGAAATGGTGGTGGCTTTCAAATCTCCCAAACCTAGTTGAAGGTACACTGAATAAGGCATTAAGTTGATGCTAGCACCCAAATCAAGCATTGCCTTCTCTACTTTCTTATCCCCTATGGTGATGTTGATAGAGAAACTGCCTGGATCCTTGAGCTTTGGTGGAAGTTTTCTTTGCAAAACTGCACTCACATTCTCAGACACCACTACCTTCTCATGTGGTCCATACTTCCTTTTGTAGCTGTTGAACTCCTTGAAGAACTTCCCATATGCCGGCATGTTCCTAATGACATCAAGCAAAGGTAAGTTAACATTCACTTTGCTTAGTATATCAAAAATTTCTTTGAATGACTTATCCTGCTTGCTCTTGGCAAGTCTTCCAGGGAATGGTATTGGTGGAGTGTATGGTTTCTCGGCCTTGTGAAGATTTGGTGCTTCTGGTGAGGAAGTGGCATGGCTTGGTTCCTCAATTGATTTCTCATTGTCTCCTTGAGTGACACCTGCATTCACATGATCATATTCATTAGTAACTTCATTGCCAACTCTATTATCAATAACCTTACCACTTCTAAGTGTAGTGATTGCTTTGGCTTGCTCTTGGTTCCTTTGGAGTATCACGGGTTGGCTTGGAAACTTCCCAACCTCTCTTTGGTTCAAGGCATCTGCAATCTACCCCAATTGTGTCTCCATTTTGGTTAGGGCTGCTGAATGTTGTTGGAGAGTGCTATTTGTGGAATGTTGGAATTGCAAAGTGTTTTGGGCTAACAACTTAACCGTATCCTCAAGGGTAGTGGCAGGTTTTGGTTGTAAAGTTTGGAATTGATTGTTGTTCTTCCATGAAAGGTTGGGATGATCTCTCCAACTCGGGTTATATGTATTGGAATACATATCATTCCTTGGTCTTTGATTGTAAGAATTCATGAGGTTCACTTGCTCTTGGACATACTCGGGATAAGCCTCCCTAGATGGACATTGATGAGTAGGGTGGTTTGGTAAGTTGCAAATGACACACACTTCATTTGCTTTTGGCACCATGTTGAGCACGGATTCAAGCTTCCTTTCTAGGTTAGCTACCTGCAACAAAAGCGCATGATTAGAACTTGTTTCATAGACTCCAACTTTCTTACCCCTTAAATCTTTGTGTTGAGCATTAGACCCCAACATCTCATAAATGTTATATGACTCTTGAGCATTCTTTTTCTTCAATGCTCCACCTGCTGCATTATCAACAGTTGATTGACAAGTTTGGGTTAGTCCATCATAGAAAATTTGCATTTGTAAGTGAAAAGGTAACCCATGGTGTGGACATTGTATCAAGAGGCCTTTAAAACGCTCCCAACACTCGTTGAAAGGTTCTCCATCATCTTGTTTGAAGTTGAAGATTTGTCCCCTTAATGTGGCTGTCTTTTGAGTGGAAAAGAACTTCTCCAAGAATTTCTTAGCCACGGCATCCCATGTAGTGAGGGAACCTGGTGTTAGAGTCATCAACCAACTCTTGGCCCTATCTTTCAAGGTGTAAGGAAACACTCTCATCGTCAAATTTGCTTCACTTACTCCCTGCAAAGGTAAACCACTCACAACATTGTAAAACTCTTTAATATGAGCTAAAGGGTCTTCATTAGGTAAGCCATAAAATGAGGGAAACATATGAAAATGTGAAGATTTGAGATCATAGTTTCTAGCTTCTGTGGGCAGCAAGATGCATGAAGGTGAATTTGGTATGATTGGTTGAGCAAAGTCCTCCAAAGCTCGAAGTTCATCTTCGTTGCCCGCCATCTCTTCTTCTCTTTCCCAATTAAATTGCTCAGATTCTTTACTTGTTGAACTAGGTGAATTCCCTTCCTCTTCCTCACGGCTAAAGGATGAACTTGATGGCACAAATTTGTCCAAAGTGTGGCCCTTCAACCGTTCAATTCTTTGGCCTAACTCAACAAGTTTATTTGACATATACTACCTGAAATAAAATACACAAGTGTGAATGAAAATCAACTAGCAAAGAACAATGAAATGAATAAAAATAAACTTAAAAATGTTTGAAAGGACTCAAGGGACTTAAAACAGATTCACAAGACTCAAAACAAGCTAAAAACTCTCAAAACTGCCTAAAAACACAAACTGGGCAGTTTTGACACTAAACTCAATTTTGGACGAAAATTAGGTTTGAGCTTGACTCAAAATGCTTCAAAACACAAGATAAGACAGATTCTAAGCCTAAAACTTAACAAAATATGGGGAGAAATTGTATTTGGACGAAATGCAATTAAATGGACAGATTATAACGAAAGCAGATTGTAAAGCAAATTGATGTAAACCAATGGATAATGGAATGGCTAAGGGATTCTTTTCCACACATGAAATGTATGCAACTTAAATCAACTTCCAGTTATCAATTTGACAAGTTATGAACCTTGACACTAATCAAAATAGCAAACAAGCAAACAAGTAATTACAAGGGACTGAAATCAGTCCCCGGCAACGGCGCCATTTTTGTTGATGTATAATTCCTTCCTAATGCTAGAATATATTTAGTATAATGGCACAAGCAAGGGTGTCGAATCCGCAGGGACTAATTGGACCTATGTAACTACTTGTTTTGCAAGAACTCTAAGAAATGAATCAAACTAAACAAACTAGGCAGATTTGGAAATGAATCAAACTAGTCTAAATAGACAGATTTGTTGTTGTAATTTGAAAGCATGAGAAAATGAAGTAAACACAAATAAATGAATCAACAACTAATGTAATGGGATAGTATCAATGGAAATGAAGCTAGGGATTCGGTTTCACCATTGCTCAACTAAGTCCATGTTTGTCAAGTTAGTTTGTACTCATTCATCTACCTATTTCTTGAGTTTGTTTCACTTGGATATGATCAACCATATGATGTGTGGATTTGATCAAATGTCTCTAATCATGAACCTAATTGTGATGTGCAACTTTGGTTCATAATCAAGATTATGTAATGTACAAGAAACTTTCATAAAACCAAAGGGAATAACTCGGCAGGTGATGCGAGATTTATACGTGCACAAATTAAACCCTCTTTTTATCAATTGTAGTAAGTATGTAAGTAGGGATCGTTCTGGACCGGGGATTAGGAGGGATTGTTAATCACTTGGATTTGACTTAAAAACGTAAAAACACAATATAAAACACTAAACTAGACTCAAAGAATGTAAAACTAAACTTTAAAACACTAAAACAAATCAAAAGACTCAAAATGCTTTTAAAAACACAAACTAAAATGATTTCTAACTAAATTGACATTAAAGTAAAGGGGGATTTAAGTTTATACGAAATTAAATTAAATGAACAAATTAAAACAGAATGTAAATATGAAATTGATGAAATAGAATGGATGAATGCTAGCTAAGGGGGCCATCTCCACATATGTTACACTTGCATAATAAAAAGATTTCCAATTACATTTCAATAAATTATGAAACTCATCACCCCGGGTCAATTAGGTCCGCTTAAATTAACCGTCAAGTTTTCCTTAAGTTAATGAATTGGATGGGTTAGTGCAACGCAATTCACTACATTCTCCAAAAGTCCTTTACGTGAACAGCACAATAAAGATACAATCAAAGATCATTAAGCATTATGAAAACTATAAGTGTTGACGAGGCATTCGTTACTATGATGAGCATGAAACTCGTGCCAAGAATTCATTTAACGCGATTGTTTATAAGCAACCTCCACTACTTGTGAATATAAGTTCATAACGATTAGGTGAAACTCACTTATATTCTAGCGTCATATTCATGCATGAAAATTAAGTGTGCACTCTCAATAAACATACATAAATAAGTTATCAATCAAACGGTTAAACAAATTGAATTCACAACTTATGAAACGCAATTAGAAGTAATCAAATCAAAATGCAAGCATAAACATTTATTTCGAATTACCCCTAGCTAAAGGGGGATTAGTTCTTCATAACATTGAAATCAAAGAAACACCTAAACATTCCAACAACTCAAACTTGAATTGTATGAACGTTTAAGCACTCTTTTCTTCCATTCCTCAAACATACAAAACAAAGAGAATTGAATTTAAACATTGAAATCAAAGAAACACCTAAACATTCCTACAACTCAAACTTGAATTGTATGAACGTTTAGGCCCTCTTCTCTTCCTCTTTATTGTAGCACAAGGTCTAAGGGATGTTGTTGGTGTGTTGAATGGATTGGGGAATTATGGAAATGGATGAGGAATGGTAGAAAATGGAAAGAAACCCACGGCAAGGAAGGGAATTTCAGGATGTGAAGATGGTGTGTGTTTGTGTTGTGGTATGTACAATGAGATGATATTGAATGAATGAATGCAAGGGTATTTATAGGAGTAATGGAGGGAACATGACAGCTAGGAGGTGGGTGGAAATGTGGCTGCAAGTTTGGTGAATGATTATGAGTGAATGCATGTGAATGTGGCTAGGTTGGAAAGCTGGAAATCTGAAAATGCAAATGGGAATGCTGAAATGCAAAGGTGGCCACGGTTTTGAGTGTGTTTTGTGTTGGAAATGCATGTGAATGCATGTGAAGGTTGTTTGTGTGAAGTGTGTGTGGGTTAAAGAGTGAATGGTGGTGTAATGATGAAGTGTGATGGCTGAAAATGTCAAGGGAAATGCATGTGATTGCACGGCAAAGAATTTCAGGATGCATGTGTGTTGGTGTGTTGTGTGATTGTTTTGTGGTTGAATGATTAAGTGGCTGAATTAAAGAATGGGAGTGCATGTGGCTTAGGTGGTGTAATGATGAAGTGGGAATTGAAAGAATGTGGTTGGAAAGTGGAAGGGAAGGCACGGCACAAAGGGGGAAGTGTTGGAAATGCATGTGATGCATGCCAATGTTGTCTTTTGGTGCATGTGTGTGTTGAATGGTGTCCTTTAATTATGCACGGTTTAGGGCTGTTAAGGGGAGAGAAATGGGAGTGAATGTGGCTTAATGATGAAGGGGGAAAGCTTGGAAAGCATGTGGCAAGGTTGGTTGCATGATGATGATGCATGTGAGTTGAAATGCATATGTTTAAATGGTTGAAATGTGTAGATGATTATGAGTATGATAAGTGATAAGTGAATGATGTATTAAGTGATAAATGAATGATATGTTAAGTGATAAATGAATGATATGTGGTGAGTGATAAGTGAATGGAAGTGATAAGTGATAAGTGATAAGTGAATGGAAGTGATAAGTGAATGGTTTGATAAGTGAATGATATGATAAGTGAATGCTTATAATAAGTGAATGATATGATAAGTGAATGATATGATAAGTGAATGCTTTAAGTGTTTAAAATAGGGAACAAAGCCCTTCCTTGCATGGCAAGGAAGGGAGACACAAAGAAACACACGACAATGTCCTAAGTTTGCAAGGAATGTTGTTTTTGTGTTCTAAAATGCGTAGGAGTCTTCAATGATGCTTAAACATGTGGTCTTTTAGGATTTAACTTTCCTACTTCAAGTCTTTAATTTCGTCCATCCTCTTGGCTCCAAGCATATGATATCCATTCCAATCTCTAATTTGCTCCAAAAGGCTCCAAAAGGCATCCTTTTGCATACCTTGCCCTTAGAACCTGAAAACACACAAAAGAAGCATAAGGGACTAAAATAACTAGAGAAACATAACGTAAATGCACGAGAACAAGCCATTTAAGTCGCATGAATATGCTCCTATCAGCAGGATGTGTGCTAAACACTCCCTTCATTCATTCACATATCTACCAAGATTATGCATGATGTGTGTTCTAATCTTGGCTACACAACTTTGTGATTAATTCAAATGATGATCAAACATTAAAATCAACACACAAAGTCACCATTAAAACAGAAAATGAAACAAGAAATAGATGGACAAACTGAGCATTCTAACTTAATTACATGGCAAACTTTGCAAGGTTACATCGAATCCCTAGAGGAAGATTAGTTACACTTCATGTTTACAAAGGTTTAACATAAAAATAAATAACATGAGTGAACATAAGATTAAGAAGGAGATACCCTTGAAGCAAAACTGATGTTGAAGTCCTTGAAGAGTTCCTTGGTGTTGCTTCTCCAAATGTGGTGCGGATGAAGGTAGGATGGCTTGGTTGAATGGTTTCTGCCCTTGGGACAGAAAATGGACAGAGAATGGAGTGAAATGGGAGAGGTTATGGGTGTGTAATGGACTGGTTGAAGAAGAAAACTTGCGGAACCACCTCTTGGTGAAGTGAGACTTGTTTTATAGAAAGGAATGTGTCCCCAACATTCAGATTGGATCTGGAATTTGTTTAACTCAGATGGCAGAGCATAAGTCAGCTGGAATGATGGGTTTCTGAGGTAGTGGACGCATGGCATGGACAAGATCTGCAAGTATGTGTTAATGTATTTAAAGAAGCATGTGCCCTTGCTGCAACAAGTGAGTGGAACCTGCAAAAGGTGAATTGGAGCACCAGAAATTGTTTGTACAAATCTGGAAATGGGAATAAAGCACACGGCATGAACAAGGAATGAGTGATTTTCTGGAATAATGGGTGAATAACAAAAGGGAAATGTGCAAGCATGTGGATTTCTGCAAAGATGAAGTATGAGGAAGGTAATGGAATGCACGGAATGAATGTTATCATGCATGTGACTGCATGTTTGGTGTTTAGAAGTGTATAATCTGACTTGCAATCAAATGGGAGTGCACGGCCAGGTTGTGATCATGGTGAAAATGTGGCTGAGTGAATTAAGTAATGGAAGTGGATGGTTTTGGCGCACAAGGGAATGGACAAGTAGTGGAATGCACGGCCAAAGTTGTGAACATGCATGTGAGTGCATGTTTTGGTGTTGGAACCACATAATTGACTTCAATGTTTTTGCCTTGTTTAAAATCACCCAATATGGCCGAATTGCATCTCTTAACACTTCACATCTTTTCTGGAATGTTTTTACTTCATTTGCTTTCCCTTTGATCCAAATTCATACTTGGCTGCACACTAACACCAAATAATGTAAACTGCAACTAGTTCAATCTAAAACAATCACAAAGACGCCAAATAAGGAGGATATAAATGCATGCAAAGTGTGGCTTATCAAATTCCCCCACACTTAGCTTTTGCTAGTCCTCGAGCAAAACAAAACAAAAGAAACCAAAAACAAAACAAAACGAACAAAACACAACCTACACCTTCCAACGTTGCCTCAGGGATTTCCAATGCACATGACAAGTTAAAAATCATTATTCTCACAGATTTTAGCCATCTTTACACTTAAGTACATTCTTAATCATAGTCACCACATACTAGTTCCCAATTAAGCATTTAAAACCATGTTTTGAATGTAGTAACATGCCTTAGAGAATTTGCTCAATTCCTCACAAGATATGCACTCAGTTTTCACTCAGATTTTCTGACTACACACCCTACACTAAGTATATGTGAGAAGATTGATGTACATATGAAAGACTAGTATCTCACATATGTTATAACAAAGAAAGCATTTTCTGGATTTACGATAATGACATGAATATGATCTCATGAATGGAATGCTACTACTTAGAATGAGAACCAGTGATTCCATAAGCTCATATCAATTCCAAACTCCACATATTGAATACATAACATCAAGATAGAAGTTGAGGGTTGTAACGGGGCTAAGGGTAATGGTTTAACAAAGAAAGGTAAAGTAAAACAAAGGTTCTTAAAGTAATAGGAAGCGAAGTAATGAAATTGACACTTAAACTAACTTTTAATGGCAGAAATCAACTTTTAAACACAAGGGAAGATTCATGCAACAACTAGGGTCAAATTCACTCTTTTGGACCCTTCCTTCAATAACCAATGCTTGTGAGATCATTCTCACTTATTTTTCAACTCTTTTTTTTTTTTTTTTTTTTTTTCTTTTCAACAATTTTTTTTCTTTTTTTTTTCTTTCTTTATTTCATTCTTTGGCCGTGCCCTATTATCTTCCCCCACACTTATTTTCTGCAGTATATTGATCAAAAGGAGTTCATTCTAAGTCATGCTTCACTATCCTTTAAGAACAAGGGGTTAATAAAGAAAATAAGCTTGAAAAGGCTCAAAAGGGGTAATCCTACAATACATGTGAAAAGGGATAGGCTTTTTGGCTTTGGCTTGACTAACAACTTCATCTTATTGTATGTTATGCAATCAATATCATGCTTTGAATGAAACGGATATAAGTTCTAGCATTTAGTTCTATCATGATACAATTGCATTCTAAGTAGCAACCAAGCAAGGAATAATGAGATCATGCAACAACTTTAGAAAACAAAGAATCACAGAAAATAACTCTCCAAAGAAAGTAATGGCTCGAGTCTCACAGGGATGTAGCGTTATTATGAGTTTCTTCCTTCAAGCATGTTACAAAAACGAATTTTTCTTTTATGATTGCATGTGAAGTCATACATTATAACCATAACCAAGCATATACCAAGAGTAAATCAAACTTTCATCCATGTTTATAACTCTCTTTAACAGTCATGCAATTACAAACCAAATCCTTATCATTGTGTTGGAAGGTACCCTAAGACACAAACACACAAAAACGACTCAAAACACTCTTTTTAGGCTTTTCAAAACATGTTTTTCAAATTTTTATGTGATTTTCGGAGTTATAAAACAAAACATACTAAAACACTCTAAAACAACTTAAAAACACCTTAAAACAGCAAGGAACAACATTTGAAGTTATGGGTGATAAAATCCCACGAATTTGCATCAAAATAAACTTAGTTACCCCCCCCACACTTAAATCAAACATTGTCCTCAATGTTTTAAGCATAGATTCACACAAAACATAAGTAAACACACAAAAAGCACTTAAACATACTAAACATAGCAGAATGTAACTAACAAAGAGAAGAGTTTAGGGACGCAAATCTGGTTATGGAGTGTAAATTCCCTCTTCTCCTTGGTGATTGCATGGGTTGATCTTGATGATTCCACAGGCTTACTCTTGAACTGGTTTCCGCCCATCGTTGATTTTCCTTTGTGCTACTCTTGAACTGGGCAGCAGGATTCCCTTTAGTGTCTCCCCCGAAGGTCTGAGCTTCCTCCTGTTATCTGTTTCTTTGTTCAATCTTTGCAGGAGTGGTCCCTTCTCTGGAAGTGTATCAACCGTTGAAGATGACTACTCGAGAGCAACGCTAGGTAAGCAATCAGGAATAGATTCCAGGCAGTTGGCTCCAGATCGGAAGACTGACTCCAAGTGCCGGCTGATTGCTTCTTTCACTTTGCCATGCGAGTAAGAACAAGGACAAAGAAAAGGACAGGGAAAGAGCATGATATGAGATACTTTTGCTTTAGACCTTGATGATATGAGATACCTTTGCTTTTGAAGAAACGGCGAATGAAGCAGCACATGTATTTGTTGTGGTTGTCTCCACATGCTTCGATCGACCGTTTCCTTCTGCCTCATTTGTACTCCAGGTTTCTGGTATCTTCTTTGGGGGAGAAAAAATTGAGTATTTCAAGAGTATTTCAAGAGGTGAGAAAGAGTTGGGCATTTTCTTCAGGTTTGCCTTGCCATAAAAGACGAAGGTCGACATATATCGAGATAATATCAAGTGGTGGTACTGTTCTTTTACCCTTGTCGACAAACGTTTTGATCCCGCAAATCCGGCTGTTTGAAATAGCAGGCGCCTCTTCGATTTCTGAACGACGCCCCTTCGATTTCTGAGCAGGCGCCCCTTTGCTTTCTGAACGACACGTAGTAGTGCGGGTGTGGCTCCTTTTGACAAAGCTGCACGCGTTTTCTGAAATGCAGAGAAAGCGTCGCCGGACTTTGCGCTTGTCGGCTAAAGATGTGTAGTTGCGATGATGGCTTCCACGTGTTGTCTGAAAAGAAGAAATCTTTTGACAAAGTTGAACGCGTCTTCTGAAAAGCCGAGAAAGCGTCGCCTAAATTACGCCGGAAATTCCGGCTTTTTGAATCGGTGGACGCGTCGCCTTGGCTTTTTATAGAGCTACCGATCACCACAACAAACACACTCTGAAGAATTCCCATTCTTGAAAATCGACTCCGGCCCTTTGAGAATTAACTCCATCCATCCCATCTCTTTGAACACTTTTGAAAAATGGCAAACCCATCGAACCTTAGCTTAGAATTGAGTCTCAGCAGTGAAACGGGCGCGCCGCGTCAAGGTAACGTATGGCGCCCTTCTTTCTTATCTTCTAACGGTCCTCTCACAGGTGAAGACTCCGTGATGCAGGACGCCACAACAGCTACAATAGTAGCTAGGAACCTCCTCACTCCAAAAGATAGTAGACTGCTGTCAGGACGGTCCGATGAGTTGGCCGTTCAAGAGTCCCTCGCACTTAGTGTTCAGTGTGCGAGCTCTGTGTCCAACATGGGCCAACGCCTGCTTGCCCGCTCCCGTCAGGTGGAATCATTGATGGCAGAGGTGGAAAGTCTTAAGCAAGAGATCCAGCAGCTTAAGTACGAGAATAGAAGTTTGCACGTGCTTGCAAACAACTATTCGACGGGCATGAAGAGGAAGCTTGATGAACTGCAAGAGTCTGATAGGAGCATATTTAGGCGACTTAACTAGCTTATTCTTGTGCATTTGTGCTATTATTTCTTAGTTAATGTCGTATTACAACTCAATTTCGTGTGTTTGTAGGTCCTATGGGTTAAAGTATCAAGAAAGTGCATTTTGGTGCATTTTGGAGCTATTTTGGACACTAGGTGGTGAGCTTGCATGTGGGCTAACATGGATGGACGAATTTGGACTTCAAGAAGGTGGAAATGTGATAAGAAGAGGAAGGAACTAAGCTAAGGACAAAGTGGATAAGGAAAGTGCAAGAAAAGAGGAAACATTATCCAAAACATTATCCAACCTTATCCAACATTATCCAATTATCCAAAACATTATCCAAACCTTATCTCATCTTATCCTATCCAAACCTTATCATGTCTTACTCCTAATTACATGGGGACTTAAATGGATCATTCTAGAACCTATTTCTAGAAGCATCCTAGTCTAGAAGGCCCAAATCTGCCACAAAACCTATTCTTTCTAGAAACCCTAGAAGGCTTTACCTTGCCTTGCAAGCCAAGCTACCCTCTCCCCTAAATCAGCCGCACCTTCCTAGGCCTAATCCCTTTGGGATTCTGAATTCCAAGGCCTAATCCTTGTGGATTTGGGTATACAAATCAGTTTATAAAAATATGTGGGCTAAAACCTTCTCCTAAGTGGATTTGAATCACCATGGCCGAATTCTAGGGCCCTAATCCAATAAATCTGCTAAGTTAACCCTAATCTAATAAACCCTAGGACTATATAAACATATTTTCAGCCACAAATTCGGTGACCCCCTTATGCTATTCAGAAACCCTTGTGCCGCACCTCCATTCTACACATCCACACATCTCCCTACACATCCATACACCTCTGCCGCACCTTCCCCACCATGATCAACCATCCTCCATCCCTCTAAACAAGGAAACACCATCCAAAACCACCAATTCCAGCACCCACACTTTGTGCCGCAGCAAGGAGGAGGAAGAGGAGCCAATCTGTGCATCGAATTCATCTTAGATTGCTGAGCATTTAGGTGTATTCTTTCTTATGATTTCAATGTTTAAATTCAATACTTTTTGTTGTGCAAGCATGAGGAACTAATCCCCCCTTTGGCTAGGGGGGAATTTCGAAACCATGGTTATATTTGCATGATGATTTGATTACTTTCAGTTGAGATTTCATGAATGATGAATTCAATTTACTTATCTATTTTAATTAAAACTTGCTTATGTATATGAATTGAGAGTGCACGCTTGATTTGCATGCATAAACATGATGCTAGGTGTTGATGTAATATTCCTTCCTAATGCTAGAATATGTTTAATATAATGGCACAAGTAAGGGTGTCGAATCCACAGGGACTAATTGGACCTATGTAATCACTTGTTTTGCAAGAACTTCTATGAAATGAACCAAACTAATCAAATTGAGCAGATTTGTTGTTGTTTCTTGAAAGCATAAATAAAAGAAGTAAACACAACTAAATGAATCAACAACTAATAGAATAAGATAGTACCAATGGAGATGAAACTAGGGATTCGGTTTCACCATTGCTCAACTAAGTCCATGTTTGTCAAGTTAGTTTATACTCATTCATCTACCTATTTCTTGAGTTTGTTTCACTTGGATATGATCAACCATATGATGTGTGGATTTGATCAAATGTCTCTAATCATGAACCTAATTGTGATGTGCAACTTTGGTTCATAATCAAGATTATGTAATGTACAAGAAACTTTCTTAAAACCAAAGGGAAAAACTCGGCAGGATGTGTGCTAAACACTCCCTTCATTCATTCACATATCTACCAAGATTATGCATGATGTGTGTCTTAATCTTGGCTACACAACTTAGTGATTAATTCAAATGATGATCAAACATTAAAATCAACACACTAAGTCACCATTAAATCAGAGAATGAAACAAGAAATAGATAGACAAACTGAGCATTCTAACTTAATTACATGGCAAACTTTGCAAGGTTACATCGAATCCCTAGAGGAGGATTAGTTACACTTCATGTTTACAAAGATTTAACATAAAAATAAATAACATGAGCGAACATAAGATTAAGAAGGAGAAACCCTTGAAGCAAAACTGATGTTGAAGTCCTTGAAGAGTTCCTTGGTGTTGCTTCTCCAAATGTGGTGCGGATGAAGGTAGAATGGCTTGGTTGAATGGTTTCTGCCCTTGGGACAGAAAATGGACAGAGAATGGGGTGAAATGGGAGAGGTTATGGGTGTGTGGAAGAGAATGGATAGTTTCTGTAAGATGGAGAGAGTATCGAATGCAATGGGATGGAGAGGGAGAATGAGAGTGAAATGATGGACAGAAAATGGAGCAAAATAACGTGTGTAATGGAATTGTTCAAGAAGAAAACTTGCGGACCTTTCCTATGTCCAATGAGACTTGTTTTATCAAAAAGAATGTGTCTCCAACAATCAGATTGGATCTTGCATTTGTTTAACTCAGATGGCTGAGCATAAATCAGATGGAATGATGGGTTTCTGAGGTAGTGGACGCATGGCATGGACAAGGTCTGCAAGCATGTGGTTTGTTTAATCAAAATGCATGTGCCCTTGCTGCAACAAGTGAGTGGAACCTGCAAAGGTGAATTGGAGCACCAGAAAATGTTTATACAAATCTGGAAATGGGAAGAACACACGGCATGGACAAAGGGATGAGTTGGATTTCTGAAATGATGGCTGCAAGGAGTTACTTGTTTAATCACAATGCATGTGAATTTCTGTAAAGATGAAGTGTAGAAATGTAATGGAGTGCACGGAATGGATGTTTGTGTTTGTTGGTGTCAAAATGGCTGAAATGAATTAAGTGATGGAAATGGGATTGTGAGGAATCTGATTTGTGCTAGAATTGCATCAAATGATGGGATGATATGGGAACACACGGCCAAGGTTGTGACATGCATGTGAATGCATGTTTTGATGTTGGAACCACATAGGTGACTTCCATGCTTTTGCTTTGTTTAGAATCACCCAATATGGCCGAATTGCATCTCTTAACACTTCACATCTTTTCTGGAATGTTTTTACTTCATTTGCCTTCCCATTGATCCAAGTTCACCCTTGGCTGCACACTAACACCAAATAGTGTAAAATGCAACTAGTTTAATCCAAAACAATCACAAAGACACCAAATAAGGAAGATATAAATGCATGCAAAATGTGACTTATCAAATACCCCCAAACCTGGTTTTTGCTAGTCCTCGAGCAAACTTAAAACTAAAACACACAAAACACAAACATCTAACTAAACCACTTTCGCTGGCCAAACGATTGCACTGAGCATGTGCAACAAGCCTTTGAACCTCTAGGTGTCCCTAGTTGGAGGAGTTGTGTCTCCTGAGGGCTTACAGTGATGACACCCACAAACATTTACAAAATCTGCAAACAACTTGGTTAAAACATGCTTTAAACAAACTAATAAGAACCAATGAAGATTTTGTCATTCATTCAACTCAAAAGATTTCTACTTCAAAGAATCGTATCAATTGTAATGTATAAAGATATTTCTCCATGTCTTACAACTTCAAGGTCACCATACCCAAATGCTTCAGATAGAATTCGCCTCAACTCTACTCCTCACAGATTTCACTCAAAATTTTCACTCAGATCCTAAGGTTTAATCCCTCCACAACCATATATGAGTGAAATTATGTAAAGGGAATCAAAATTCTCACATATGAAATCTGGAATGGAAGCACAATTTCTGAGTAGATCTCATGAAATGAATCAAATGCTAAGAATTTAGATAACACACACACTTACCATCACCTCATGAATACATCCTCAATGATCAGCTAGGTCTTTTCTCAAGATTGTAATGTAAGGCTTAGGTTATAGGTTACGAAAGAAGTGATATGAAATACTAGAGCTTGGGGCATACCAAAGTGTTCTTGAGGATCATGCTCTTCACTTGCATTTGTTTTCTTTCTTCTTTGTTTTTGGCATCCAGGCCCTAAGTCTTATAATGAGGGGATTTGGAACTTGTATCCACTTTAATTCTCTTCTCTTTTTTTTTTTTTTTTTTATAACTTTTTTTTTTTTTTTTTAGAAACATCTTCAACATAGGTGCCCTCGGTACATGCCACAATCTTGTTCTAAGCTCAATTTACCTTTAGTCTTCATCACCTTGGTATTCCCCAAACTATAAGGTATGGCTTGTAATGGGCTAGAATGGGTAGAGTATAGTGTGGGTGATGAAAGAATTAGGCTAAAGTGTTTGGCTGCAACAAGGGTGAATGGAGCACACAAATGGGTAGGATTTAAGCCTTTTAGTAGTTAAAACATGCATAGCCTAACATCATCTCATTGAGTTCATTCATGAATGATACTAAACACATGGTATCTGCAAAGAGAGTAATTCTTAGTATCCAATCAAGATAGAAGTAATGAGATCATTTAAAGTGAAATTGAAAGAAAAAGATAGAAGTAGAAACAATTTAAACCCTCTCAAAGACGCAATTAAGCTCAAAATAACTCACTAGGGTAGTCTCCACAATTCTTCTTCCAGAATTTGAGTATGGTAACTTTATCATCATAATTTCAAGAGTTATAGCTTTATACATGACAACAAGATGCAACCCTTTTTCATAGCAACCCAATCGTTTGCTTTCAAACATAGTCCTCATATACATTCGTATTAGCATGCAAAAACACCCTTAACCAAAACTAACACTTAAAACAAACACAAAAAACAAACCTTCCATCCCACACCCCCAAACCTATCCTAAACATTGTCCTCGATGTTTAAAATTGTATGCAATGTAAGTAGGCAAAGAATATGGAATGGTAACAACAAAAACACAACATAAAGAAAGAACACAAACCACACTAGGTTGCCTCCTAGTAAGCGCTTTATTTAATGTCTAGGCAAGACATGGTAGCTTGCTCATGGTGTTGTAAATTCAAGAACATCCACGACTTGATACACTTGCTCTTCCTCCCCTTTATCCAAGTATGGTTTCAAACGCTGCCCATTGACTTTAAAAGAGGTGCCATTCTTAATGTTCTCTATCTCCACAGCTCCGTGGGGAAATGTTTGTAATACTTTGAATGGTCCCACCTACCTAGACTTCAATTTTCCTGGAAAAAGTCTCAAACGTGAGTCAAACAAAAGTACTTTCATACCAATGAAGATTTTGTCATTCATTCAACTCAAAAGATTTCTACTTCAAAGAATCGTATCAATTGTAATGTATAAAGATATTTCTCCATGTCTTACAACTTCAAGGTCACCATACCCAAATGCTTCAGATAGAATTCGCCTCAACTCTACTCCTCACAGATTTCACTCAAAATTTTCACTCAGTGAAGGCTCCATCTTTCTTTGTTTAGCAGTGCCTATCAATAAATCAAACATTTTCTCAATGTTACAATCATAGACTCACACAATTAATAAACAAACAAACAATAACAACTAAACAACCTAACAAGGCAGAAACGAAATAGCAACAAAGAGAAGAGTTTTTAGGAATCTGGAATTGGAGTGTTTTCTAAGTCTTCCTTTGTTGAATGCATGGGTTGCCTCCCAAGTAGCGCTTTCTTTTACGTCTTGCAGCCGGACGGTACCTCCGTTTAAGCTTGACTAGGTTCCACGGCATGGAGGGGTACCTCCTCCACGACATGCTCCTCAAACGTCTCGTAATAGGGCTTCAATCGATGCCCATTCACTTTGAATTCTTGCTGCGTCCTTGAACTTTTGATTTGTACTGCACCATGAGGGAAAACATTAGTGACAATAAAAGGACCAACCCATTTGGAACACAACTTACCCGGAAATAGCCGAAGGCGAGAATTGAACAGCAACACTTTCTGCCCAATAGAGAACGTCTTGGCACGAATCATCTTGTCATGGAATGCCTTCGTTTTCTCCTTGTAAATCCGGGCATTCTCATATGCTTCATTTCGGATTTCATCAAGCTCACACAATTGAAGCTTCCTATGTAAACCTGCGGCATCAAGGTCCATATTGAATGTTTTGACGGCCCAATGTGCACGATGCTCTAATTCGACGGGAAGATGGCATGGCTTCCCATAGATGAGTGATAGGAGCATATTTATGCTACTTAGTTGTGTTGTTTCCTTACACTTAGTGAGTTAATTACTATGTATTTCAGTCTTTTAAAGTATTTTCGTGTGTTTTTAGGTCCTAATGGCAAAAGGAGCAAGAAAGTGCATTTTGAGGCTATTTGGAGCATTTTTGGGCATGGATTGGATAGCTTAATCATGTAGCAATGAGGATGGACGAAATTGAAGACTAGAAGAGCTAGGAAAGGCTACAAATCTGGTGGAAGAAGTTCTATTCCAATGAAGATAAGGAAGAAGCAAGAAACAAGGGATCTTATCCAAACCTTATCCAACCTTATCCAACCTTATCCTATCCTATCTCTAACATTATCCTATTCTATCCTATCCAAATCAGATTGGGACCTAAACCTAGCTACTTAGGGAGAATCAATTACACATTTAAACACCTATTTCAGTTTCTAGAAGACTCATCCATACCATTGCCGCAAATCACCATTCCTTGTAGGTTTAGGAATCACAATCCTTTTCCTACTCCTATATCACATGTCCTATGCCCTTTAGGATTAGGAAATCTGCCTTAAACACAGTTTCTAGAACACCTAATCCTATCCCTACATGTGTGCCGCACCTAGCCTTCTAGAACTCCCTAATTCCTAGCCGAAATTCCTATTCCCATTCCCATTTAATTTCTGCCTTGAGTTAACCTTTTTACAATGGGATTAGGCAATCCTTTTCCTTCACTAAGTGTGCCAAAATAGCCTATATAAACAGCCTTGCCGTGCCATTTAATCATCACCATCTTTTCACACAACATTCATACATCCCTTCAGAAATCAACCCTTGCCGTGACCTTGCAACCACCCATCCATCATTCCCCTACTTCCATACATCCATCCCAACCTCCATACACCACCATAACCCCTTGCCGCACCTCCATATATACCTAAAACCATCCAAAATCCAGAAAGTCGTCCACAAACTCACCATAGACCTTTGTGCCGTGACCTAGCAAGGAGAAGGAGAAGGAAGACCAAGCCTTGGGCGTTTGTACATTCAAGTTGGAGTGTTGGACGTGTCTAGGTGTAATCTATCTTTTATTTTCAATGTTTAAATCTATATTGCTTTGTTTTGTCATGAACATGAGAGGCTAAACTCGTTTTAGCCTAGGGATGCTTTGAAACCATGATTACAATTATAATATGATTTGATTAATTCCAGTTGTGATTTCATAAATTGCGAATGCAATTTACTTAACCGTTTGATGGATAACTTATTCTTGTATGTTTATTAGGGAGGCCTACTTAATTTGCATGCTTGAATTTGGGGCTAGAATATAAGGGTGTTTCACATAATCGTCACAAACTTATATTCACAAGTAGTTAAGGTTGTTTTTACAATCATGTTAAGTAAATTCCTAGCATGCGTATCATGATGTCATAGTTACAAGTGCTTTGTCAATACTTATGGTTTCCATTGAACGTAATGATCTTTAACCGTATCTCTATTATGATGTCATGTAGGGGACTTTTTGAAGAATGCTTTGGGTTGTCGTATGATGTCATCCAATCCACTAACTTAAGGGAAATCTGAGGGTTAATTAGTGATGTCACGGTTAATCTGGGGTGTTGAGGTTCATGGTTTATCGGAAAAGCAACTGGAAATCAATTTATGTTAGAAAGTATCATGTGTGGAGAAGTATTGATGCGAGAATTATACGCACACAAATTAAACCCTCTTTTTGTCAATTTGTAGTATAAGTGTAAGTAGGGATCGTTCTGGACCGGGGATTAGGAGGGATTGCAAATCTCTTGGAAACTGACTCAAAAACTTAAAAACACAGTTTAAAACACTAAACTAGACTCAAAGAATACAAAATTAAAGTTTAAAACACTAAGACAAACCAAAAACTCAAAATGCTTTAAAAACACAAACTAAATTGAATTCTAACTAAAATGAACATTAAAGTAAAGGGGGATTTAAGTTTATACGAAATTAAATTAAATGAACAAATTAAAACAGAATGTAAATATGAAATTGATGAAATAGAATGGATGAATGCTAGCTAAGGGGGTCATCTCCACATATGTTACACTTGCATAATAAAAAGATTTCCAATTACATTTCAATAAATTATGAATCTCATCACCCCGGGTTAATTAGGTCCGCTTAAATTAACCGTCAAGTTTTCCTTAAGTTAATGAATTGGATGGGTTAGCGCAACGCAATTCACAACATTCTCCAAAAGTCCTTTACGTGAACAGCACAATAAAGATACAATCAAAGATCATTAAACATTATGAAAACTATAAGTGTTGACAAGGCATTCGTTACTATGATGAGCATGAAACTCGTGCCAAGAATTCATTTAACGCGATTGTTTATAAGCAACCTCCACTACTTGTGAATATAAGTTCATAACGATTAGGTGAAAATCACTTATATTCTAGCGTCATATTCATGCATGAAAATTAAGCGCGCATTCTTAATAAACATACATAAATAAGTTATCAATCAAACGGTTAAACAACTTGAATCAACAACTTATGAAATGCAATTAGAAGTAATCAAATCAAAATGCAAGCATAAACATATATTTCGAATCACCCCCTAGCTAAGGGGGGGTTTAGTTCCTCATACAAAACAAAGAGAATTAAAATTAAACATTGAAATCAAAGAAACACCTAAACATTCCAACAACTCAAACTTGAATTGTATGAACGTTTAGGCCCTCTTCTCTTCCTCTTTATTGTAGCATAAGGTCTAAGGATAGTTGGTTTGGGGGAATGGAAGTGTGGAATGGAGTGAGGAGTGATGGAAATGGAAAGATGGTGGGTGTTTGGATTATAAGGGGAGAGATGGGAAGCTCACGGCTAGGGAAGGGAGAATGTGTTTGTAATGTGTTGTGTATGAAATGAGATGTCCATGAATGAATGAATGCAAGGGTATTTATAGGAGTAGTGGAGGGAACATATGGCTATGTCATTTGTAGGTGAAGTAGGTGAAGTAGGTGGATGTTGTAGGTGAAGTAGGTGGATGTTGTAGGTGAAGTAGGTGAAGTAGGTGGATGTTGTAGGTGAAGTAGGTGGATGTTGTAGGTGAAGTAGGTTGTGAAAACATGTGAATGCATGTGTTGATGAATGATAAGTGGTTATGATAAGTGATATGATATGTGATGAGTGATATGTGGTGTGTGATAAGTGATATGTGATAAGTGATTGAGTGTATGATATGATAAGTGGTGAATGATATGTGATAAGTGATATGTGGTGTATGATAAGTGGTAAGTGATATGTGGTGTGTGATAAGTGGGAGTGTGGAATGTTGGAATGTTATGCACGGCTAAGGATAAAGGAAAGGTTTAAATGTCCTAAAACTAAAGGGAACAAGGTTCCAACACTTTGGTCTTCAATTAGGTCTTCAATTTCGTCCAACACTTTGGCTTCAAGCATAAGCTATCCGTCCTTAGCCCAAAAGTGCTCCAAAAGTCTCCAAAATGCATCTTTTTGCTCCTTTAGCCCTTTGGACCTACAAACACACGAAAATAGCTTAAAGTACTAAAATAACTAAAGAAACATAACGTAAATGCACGAGAACAAGCTATTTAAGTCGCATGAATATGCTCCTATCAAATACCCCCACACTTATCTTTTGCTAGTCCTCGAGCAAAACAAAACAAAAGAACACGAAACTAGACAAAACGAACAAAACACAACCTACACCTTCCAACAATCGTCTCACGGATTTCCAATGCACAAGACAAGTTAAAAATCATTATTCCCATAGATTTTAGTCATCTTCACACTTGAATACATTCTTAATAATAGTCACCACATACTATTTCACAATTAAGCATTTAAAACCATGTTTTGAATGTAGTAACATGCCTTAGAGAATTTGCTCAAATCCTTACAAGATATGCTCTCGTTTTTCACACATATTTTCTGACTACACACCCTAAACTAGTTATATGTGAGAAGATTGATGTAATCATAAAAACAAACACTCACATATATGTATTTCAAAGGAAGCAATTTCTGGAGTTAATAAGCATGTTTAGATATGATCTCATGAATGGAATGCTACTATTTAGACGCGAGAACCAGTGATACCATAAACTCATACCAAGTTCAAACTCCACAAATTGAAATACACAACACTCAAGATAGAAGTCAAGGGTTGTAACGGGGCTTGGGGTATGTGGATAACAAAGAAGGGATATGGAAAACAAAGGTTTTTAAAGAAATAGTGAGCAAAGCTTTTGAATCAACTTAGAATTCACTTTTGAATGAAAACTCAACTTTTGAACAAAAAGGGAGAATTTAGACAATTTACACCCAGAATTGGTGTTTTGGAACCTTTCTTCAATCACTTATTCTTTCATTTTTTTTCTTTTCTCTTTTTTTTTTTTTTTTTTTTTTTTTTTTTTTTTTTTTTCTTTTCTTTTGAATCTCAAAACATCAACACTTAAACATTCTCTCCCCCACACTTATTTTCTTTCATAATGTAACTCAAAAGGAATTCAATTAAGTCATGCTCACTATCTTTTAAGAACAAGGGTGGGGATTGTCCTAAACTAGGCTAGGTGAGGAAAATGTGGGTAAACAAAGAATAAAGGCTAAACAAGGCTCAACGGGGTTAAAACTTACAACATATACGAAGTATGGGAAGTAAGGCTATTTGGCTATGGTGGTGGTCACTACACAACTTCTTCTTGAATATGTGTTATGCAAATCAATAACATGCTTTGAATGAAATGGGCATGAGTTCTAGCATTTGGAACTATATGATAAAACGCCTTCTAAGTAGTAACCAAGCAAAGAATAATGAGATCATGCAACGACTTTAGAAAACAAGAAATCACAGATTATACTCTCCAACGAACATTATAGGCTCAAGTCTCTCAGGGTTGTAGCGTTTGTTTGAGTTCCTTCCTTCAAGCATGTTACAAAAACGAATTTTTCTTTTATGATTGCATGTGAAGTCATACATTATAACCATAACCAAGCATATACCAAGAGTAAATCAAACTTTTCTCTATGTTTATAACTCTTTCTAACCGTCATGCAATTATAAACCAAATCCTTATCATTGTGTTGGAAGGTACCCTAAGACACAAACACACAAAAACGACTCAAAACACTCTTTTTAGGGTTTTTAAAACAAGTTTTTCAAATTTTTATGTGATTTTCGGAGTTATAAAACAAAACACACTAAAACACTCTAAAACAACTTAAAAACACCTTAAAACAGCAAGGAACAACATTTGAAGTTATGGGTGATAAAATCCCACGAATTTGCATTAAATAAACTTAGTTACCCCCCCACACTTAAATCAAACATTGTCCTCAATGTTTTAAGCATATGGTTCACACAAAACATAAGTAAACACACAAAAAACATACTAAACATGGCAGAATGTAATTAACAAAGAGAAGAGTTTAGGGACGCAAATCTGGTTATGGAGTGTAAATTCCCTCTTCTCCTTGGTGATTGCATTGAGGCATGATCTTGGTGATTCCACAGGCTTACTCTTGAACTGGTTTCCGCCCATCATTGATTTTCCTTTGTGCTACTTCTTGAACTGGGCAGCAGGATGGTTCTTTTGGTTTCCCCCGAAGGCTTGAGCTTCCTCCTGTTATCTGTTTCTTTGTTCAATCTTTGCAGGAGTGGTCCCTTCTCTGGAAGTGTAACAACCGTTGAAGATGACTACTCGAGAGCAACGCTAGGTAAGCAATCAGGAATAGATTCCAGGCAGTTGGCTCCAGATCGGAAGACTGACTCCAAGTGCCGGCTGATTGCTTCTTTTACTTTGCCATGCAAGTAAGAACAAGGACAAAGAAAAAGACAGGGAAAGAGCATGATATGAGATACTTTTGCTTTTGACCTTGATGATATGAGATACCTTTGCTTTGAAGAAGCGGTGAATGAATCAGCACATGCTTCAATCCGCCGTTTCCTCCTGGGTTATATGTACTCCAGGCATCTGGTATCATCTTTGGGGAAGAAGAAAGAATTGAGTATTTTGAAAGGCTTTGCTGGGAGTGCGCCCTCAGAGGTGAGGGAGAGTTGGGCATTTTCTTCAGGTTTGCCCTGCCATAAAAGACGAAGGTCGACATATATAGAGATAATATCAAGTGGTGGTACTTTTTACCCTTGTCGACAAACGTTTTGATCCCGCAAATCCGGCTCTTTGAAATAGTGGCGCCTCTTCGATCTTTGAATACGCCTCTTCGATTTCTGAGCAGGTGCCCCTTCGATTTCTGAACGACGCCCCTTCGCTTTCTGAACGACACGTGGTAGTGCAGATGCGGCTCCTTTTGACAAAGCTGCACACGTCTTCTGAAAAGCAGAGAAAGCGTCGCCGAACTTTGCGCTTGTCGGCTAAAGATGTGTAGATGCGATGATGGCCTCCACGTGTTTTCAGCTTTGTCAGAAATCTTTTGACAAAGTTGAACGCGTTTTCTGAAAAGCCGAGGGAGCGTCGCCTAAATTACGCCGGAAAATCCGGCTCTTTGAATCGGTGGACGCGTCGTCTTGGCTTTTTATAGAGCTATCAATCACCCCAACACACACACTCTGAAGATTTCCCATTCCTGAAACTCGACTCCGGCCCTTTGTGAAATTTTAACTCCATCCACCCCTTCTCTTTGAACACTTTTGAAAAAAAAATGGCAAACTCATCGAACCTTAGCTTAGATTTGAGTCTCAGCAGCGATCCGGTTGCGCCCCGTCAAGGTAATGTATGGCGCCCTTCTTTTTTATCTTCTAACGGTCCTCTTTCAGGTGAAGACTCTGTGATGCAGGACGCCACAACAGCTACAATAGTAGCTAAAAACCTCCTCACTCCAAAAGATAGTAGGCTGCTGTCAGGACGGTCCGATGAGTTGGCCGTTCAAGAGTCCCTCGCACTTAGTGTTCAGTGTGCGAGTTCTGTGTCCAACATGGGCCAACGCCTGCTTGCTCGGTCCCGCCAAGTGGAATCGTTGATGGCAGAGGTGGAAAGACTTAAGCAAGAGATCCAGCAGCTTAAGTACGAGAATAGAAGTTTGCATGTGCTTGCAAATAACTATTCGTCAGGGATGAAGAGGAAGCTTGATGAGCTGCAAGAATCTGAGGGTCGAATTCACAGTGACCGTCAAAGGCTTGCGTCTTATCTCCAGAGGCACCTTTTTCCTGGGTCATCCAGCGCTTGGCCAAGTATTGAGGCCTGGAATGCTCTAGCTCCGATGCCTCCCGCTCCGATGGCTTCCGCTCCGATGCCTCCCGCTTCTATGCCTCCCGCTTCTATGCCTTCCGCTTCTGCGCCTCGTAGTGGGGCTTCACGCAAACAACCTTTGTGAAGCTCCACCTTTCTCCATGTTTAGTATCTTTCTTTCTTTTTTTTTTTTTTTTTTTTTTTTTTTTTTTTTTTAACATAAATAAAATCAAACGGCATGGAATTGGTCCTTGAATGGAAGGTGATACTTGAAGTGAACCGGCATTGGTTTGAATTCTAATGTAGGTGCCTGATTCATAAAAAACAACAAGTTAGTATAAAATGTAATGGAATTTGAAAAAAATGACTTACTTGTTTTGTCTGACAAGAACTCAATGACAAACACCACTCCTTTGAAAGTTTCAGGGATATTGGACTTGGCCAGATTGCATGTGATGGTTATGACTTGTCCAATGTCATCAAATTTAACTTCTTTGGATTTTGTGGTTTCAAGAACGTCCTCTTTGATGAATTCATGACATTCCCTACTTGTCACCTTTGAAAGGGCTTCCAAGATGTCTTTTTCACCTTCTTCTTCCTTGGAAGTCATGAATCTGCAAGGAATAGGGATACTTGTTGGAACGGGGTTAAAAATAATGAAATTTGGAACAACCATACCTGTATTAGATGGCATAGGAGCAATAGGTGCCTCCGGTAAAGGTGTTTCCACCCTTTCCGTGGGTTGGGTGTATTCCTCTTCCTTGTGATTTGATTTTGATGGTTGAGGGTCCGTTCCAACCTCCTTGTCACTTCTCAACATGATAGCATTGGTGTTTTCAAATTCTCCTTTCTGATTTGCAATGGTTGAACTAGGGAGTTCGCCTTGGTCTCGAAACTGTCCTACGAACTCCGCGATCTGCCCAATTTGCTTATCCAAGTGGTCCAACCTTTGTGGTGGCTGCATAGGCGTTGAATAGAACTCCTCATATGGCTGCCAATATCCTTCTTGTTGAGCCTCATTGTCTTGAATTTGTGAGCCCTGCACCAAACAAATTAATTCATTAAGCTTTTGATTATAATCTATTGACGAACTTGAGTTTGGTTGGGCATATTGAATATGAGGTTGTGGTGGCTGCCAATATCCTCTTTGTTGAGCATTTTGAGGTTCCCACCACATAGAGTTTGAATGATCACTCCAATCCGAATTGTAAGTATTGGAAAACACGTTATTCCTTGATTGAAGATTAAATATATCAACTCTTTGCATTTGGGACCTTTCCATGAGTTGTGACAAAAGAGAAGCATTATCAAGTGCCATCTTGTTCTTAACAAACAAAACACAAATAAAAAAAACTAAATCTAAAAGACAATACAGAAACAAACAATCCAAGGGATTAGCAAATTTTCTAATCCCCGGCAACGGCGCCAAAATTTGATGCGTGAATTATACGCACACAAATTAAACCCTCTTTTTGTCAATTTGTAGTATAAGTGTAAGTAGGGATCGTTCTGGACCGGGGATTAGGAGGGATTGCAAATCTCTTGGAAACTGACTCAAAAACTTAAAAACACAGTTTAAAACACTAAACTAGACTCAAAGAATACAAAATTAAAGTTTAAAACACTAAGACAAACCAAAAACTCAAAATGCTTTAAAAACACAAACTAAATTGAATTCTAACTAAAATGAACATTAAAGTAAAGGGGGATTTAAGTTTATACGAAATTAAATTAAATGAACAAATTAAAACAGAATGTAAATATGAAATTGATGAAATAGAATGGATGAATGCTAGCTAAGGGGGTCATCTCCACATATGTTACACTTGCATAATAAAAAGATTTCCAATTACATTTCAATAAATTATGAATCTCATCACCCCGGGTTAATTAGGTCCGCTTAAATTAACCGTCAAGTTTTCCTTAAGTTAATGAATTGGATGGGTTAGCGCAACGCAATTCACAACATTCTCCAAAAGTCCTTTACGTGAACAGCACAATAAAGATACAATCAAAGATCATTAAACATTATGAAAACTATAAGTGTTGACAAGGCATTCGTTACTATGATGAGCATGAAACTCGTGCCAAGAATTCATTTAACGCGATTGTTTATAAGCAACCTCCACTACTTGTGAATATAAGTTCATAACGATTAGGTGAAAATCACTTATATTCTAGCGTCATATTCATGCATGAAAATTAAGCGCGCATTCTTAATAAACATACATAAATAAGTTATCAATCAAACGGTTAAACAACTTGAATCAACAACTTATGAAATGCAATTAGAAGTAATCAAATCAAAATGCAAGCATAAACATATATTTCGAATCACCCCCTAGCTAAGGGGGGGTTTAGTTCCTCATACAAAACAAAGAGAATTAAAATTAAACATTGAAATCAAAGAAACACCTAAACATTCCAACAACTCAAACTTGAATTGTATGAACGTTTAGGCCCTCTTCTCTTCCTCTTTATTGTAGCATAAGGTCTAAGGATAGTTGGTTTGGGGGAATGGAAGTGTGGAATGGAGTGAGGAGTGATGGAAATGGAAAGATGGTGGGTGTTTGGATTATAAGGGGAGAGATGGGAAGCTCACGGCTAGGGAAGGGAGAATGTGTTTGTAATGTGTTGTGTATGAAATGAGATGTCCATGAATGAATGAATGCAAGGGTATTTATAGGAGTAGTGGAGGGAACATATGGCTATGTCATTTGTAGGTGAAGTAGGTGGATGTTGTAGGTGAAGTAGGTGAAGTAGGTGGATGTTGTAGGTGAAGTAGGTGGATGTTGTAGGTGAAGTAGGTGAAGTAGGTGGATGTTGTAGGTGAAGTAGGTGGATGTTGTAGGTGAAGTAGGTTGTGAAAACATGTGAATGCATGTGTTGATGAATGATAAGTGGTTATGATAAGTGATATGATATGTGATGAGTGATATGTGGTGTGTGATAAGTGATATGTGATAAGTGATTGAGTGTATGATATGATAAGTGGTGAATGATATGTGATAAGTGATATGTGGTGTATGATAAGTGGTAAGTGATATGTGGTGTGTGATAAGTGGGAGTGTGGAATGTTGGAATGTTATGCACGGCTAAGGATAAAGGAAAGGTTTAAATGTCCTAAAACTAAAGGGAACAAGGTTCCAACACTTTGGTCTTCAATTAGGTCTTCAATTTCGTCCAACACTTTGGCTTCAAGCATAAGCTATCCGTCCTTAGCCCAAAAGTGCTCCAAAAGTCTCCAAAATGCATCTTTTTGCTCCTTTAGCCCTTTGGACCTACAAACACACGAAAATAGCTTAAAGTACTAAAATAACTAAAGAAACATAACGTAAATGCACGAGAACAAGCTATTTAAGTCGCATGAATATGCTCCTATCAAGTATCCCTTGGCTATCCCATCATCCATTAGTTTTTCTTATTTTCGTCCAAAATCTGTTTTAAAGTTTTAAGTCACTTGTTTTCTTTTAAATTCGTCCAAAATCAAAACCCCCTTTCTTATTTGTTCCAAATCTGTCCAAAAGAGTCTTTTTGAGTCTTTAGAGTCAAAACCAAGTGTATTTTCGTCCAAATTAAGTCATAGAGTCTAAATTGAGTCTTTTTGGTCGTTTTTGGTTGTTTTGAGTCTTTAAAGTTTGTTTTGAGTCATATAAGTTAGTAAGAGTCTTGTGAGTCTATTTAAAGTGTTTTAAAACATATTTTCACATCTTTGAGTCAATTTTCATTAGATTAGCAATCCCTCCTAATCCCCAGCCTAGAACGATCCCTACTTATATCTATACTACAATTGTCGAAAAGAGGGTTTAATTTGTGTGCTTATATATTTCGCATCAATGAGCCGAAAAGGTGACATCCCAATGGGGGTTTTGTAGGCAGTGCGATACGCCCACAATGCATCGTTTAAGCGCAAACTCCAATCCTTCCTTGTAGACCCCACGGTCTTCTCAAGAATCTGCTTGATTTCCCTATTCGAAACCTCAGCTTGCCCGCTCGTTTGAGGATGATAAGGTGTGGCCACCTTATGCATGACATTGTATTTCTTGAGCAACGCCTCGATGGTTCGATTGCAAAAATGGGAACCTCCATCACTGATTAGCACTCGTGGCATTCCAAACCTTGCAAAAATGTTAGTTTTCACAAAATCTGCAACCACTCGAGAATCATTAGTTCGGGTGGCTTTTGCTTCCACCCATTTCGACACATAGTCCACAACAAGCAATATATACAGAAACCCATGTGACGAAGGAAAGGGACCCATAAAATCAATACCCCAAACGTCAAAGATTTCAACACTAAAAATGGGGGTTTGCGGCATTTGTTGTTTAGGATCAATATTGCCCGTTCTTTGGCATCTATCACAAGACATGCAAAATGTTCTAGCATCCCTAAAGATGGTAGGCCAATAGAAACCACATTCTAACACCTTAAGTGCTGTTCTTTGAGTGCCAAAGTGTCCCCCACAAGCATAAGTGTGACAAAAGGTTAGAATAGCATTAAACTCAAAATCGTGCACACACCTACGTATAACTTGGTCAGGGCAATATTTCCATAAATACGGGTCATCCCACACATAAAACCGTGCCTCTTTCTTCAATTTATCACATTGGTGTTTAAGTAATTCACTAGGAACATGTTTAGACACTAAATAATTCACCAAATCAGCATACCAGGGTTCACTTACCTTGACGGACATCAGTTGCTCATCTGGGAATGTCTCTATGATAGGCACGGCATCCTCCTCATGCACCATACGGCTCAAGTGGTCAGCCACCACGTTTTCACTTCCTTTCTTGTCCTGGATTTCGATATCGAATTCTTAGAGAAGAAGCATCCAACGAATGAGTCGTGGTTTGGCCTCTTTCTTGGTGAACAAATACTTCAATGCTGCATGGTCAGTATAAATAATAACTTTAGTACCAAGCAAATAAGAACGGAATTTATCTAAAGCAAATACAACAGCAAGAAGTTCTTTTTCAGTGGTAGAATAATTCAATTGTGTATCATTTAAAGTCCGAGAGGCATAATAGATAACATGCGGCCTCTTTTCCTTCCTTTGCCCCAAAACAGCTCCTAATGCGTAATTAGAAGCATCGCACATAAGCTCAAAAGGAAGGCTCCAATCTGGTGGAACTATGATAGGGGCCGAAGTTAGCATTTCTTTGAGGTGATTGAACGCCTTCTCACACTCCTCGTTGAAGTCAAATGCCACATCTTTCTGGAGGAGACGGCAAAGAGGGTTTGAGATCTTGGAGAAGTCCTTGATAAATCGCCTATAAAATCCTGCATGACCAAGAAACGAACGAACCTCTCGAACCGAAGTAGGAGAGGGTAAGTAGCGCACAAGATCTATTTTCGATTTATCCACTTCAATTCCTCTTTCAGAAACAATATGCCCTAGAACTATGCCTTGTCTAACCATAAAGTGACATTTTTCCCAATTAAGCACAAGCTTAGTTTCTACACATCGTTTCAAAATTATTGTGAGATTTTCCAAACAACCATCAAATGAATCACCAAACACACTGAAATCATCCATAAATACCTCAATAATCTTTTCCACAAAATCTGAAAAGATACTTACCATACACCTTTGAAACGTGGCCGGAGCATTGCATAAACCAAAAGGCATGCGACGATAAGCAAAAGTACCAAAGGGGCACGTGAAAGTTGTCTTTTCTTGGTCATCTGGCGCTATGACAATCTGATTATATCCAGAATAACCATCAAGGAAACAATAAAAAGAATGACCGGCTAACCTTTCAAGCATTTGATCAATGAACGGCAAAGGGAAGTGATCCTTCCTTGTGGTGGCGTTGAGCTTCCTATAATCAATGCACACACGCCAACCTGTTTGGATACGGGTTGGCACAAGCTCATTCTCGGCATTCTTCACCACTGTCACTCCGGACTTCTTTGGAACACATTGCACCGGTGACACCCAACGACTATCAGAGATCGGATAAATCACTCCACAATCAAGAAGTTTGATAATCTCCTTTTTCACAACTTCCATCATTGGAGGGTTGAGACGGCGCTGAGCCTCTCGAGTTGGTTTAGCCCCCTCCTCTAGAAGTATGCGATGCATGCACGTAGTCGGGCTAATTCCCCTAATATCGGCCAAAGTCCACCCAATGGCCGTCTTGTGCTCTTTCAACACTCGGATCAACTTCTCCTCCTCTATGGCGGTGAGTGATGAGGAGACAATGACGGGCAATGTCTCGTTGTCTCCCAGATAGACGTACTTTAAATGATCGGGCAACGGTTTAAGCTCAAGTACGGGTGCCTGAATCACTGAGGGTAACAACTTATTAGTGGAAACTGAAATTGAAATTGGGTTAGAAGGCTTACCATGGTGTTGAGGTAGTGACTCAAGGGCAGCCACTATCTCGGCCTCCTCCACACTTCTAGGCACGGCAAAACCAGATTTTTGCCCAATTCCTTGTGAAATTGTTGTTTCAAGTGTATCCCTCTCCAAACAATCGAGAAAATCCTGCGCCAAATCATCAATTATATCAATAGAAAAGCAAGAATGATCGTCCTTAGGAAATTTAATACTTTCAGAAAGATTGAAATCAATGACTTCCCCATCAAATTCCATCGTTAAAGTTCCTTTAAACACATCTATCTTGGTGCGGGCTGTTTTCATGAAGGGCCTCCCTAATAGAATCGGCAATGGGGTGGAATGGGGTGAATCCTCCATGTCAAGCACGTAGAAATCCGCTGGAAAAATCAAGTTACCAACCTGTACCAAAACATCTTCCAAAACACCCTTTGGATATGCATTAGAACGATCGGCTAATTGAATTATCACACCATCATTTTTAAGCTCACCTAAGTTCATAGATGCATAAATAGAGTATGGCATAACATTAATCGAAGCCCCTAAGTCTAACATGCATTGTTCAAACTTAGTATTACCCATAACGCACGGAATTGTAAAACTACCCGGATCTTTGCATTTAGGGGGTAATTTCCTTTGTAACACAGCAGAGACATTTTCACTTACTTGAACCACCTCTTTGTTTGAAATCCTTCTCCTTGTTGTACAAAGTTCTTTTAAAAACTTAGCATACCTCGGGACTTGCTTAATCGCATCAAGGAGCGGAATATTAACTTGAACTTTCCGAAAGGTCTCTAGAATGTCCTTCTCAGCTTCTTCCTTCTTTGATTGCCTAAACCTGCCAGGAAAGGGCACATTTAGTGGAATAGAACTAGAAAAAGTTGAATTGGGACTTACCTTGGTGGTTTGGAATGGTTTAGGAGGACTAGATGAATTCGGCAAGGTTTGGTCATCCTTGGCCGTGGGCTTTGCTCCCCGTGCTTCTTCTTGCATCAACTTGTCCTCCTCGTCTTGACTTGATTTGGATGTATTTGAGTCCGTTCCAACCTGTTTACCACTTCTCAACATGATGGCCTTAGCGGTTTCAAATCCTCCCTTCGGGTTCATAACGGTTGAACTAGGCAATGTGCCTTGTTCTCTAATTTGCCCCATAAACTCGGCAATTTGACCCATTTGCTTCTCCAAATTATCCACCCGTTTGTCTTGGATTTGTCTCTCCTTATTTTGAGTTTGTACTTCCTGCGTCAAAGTAGTAAGTAACTTAACAACTTGATCATTATCCAAAGACATACCTCAGGTTGTTGGGGCAGATTGCACTTGGTTTTGATTGGGGATGAATGGCTTTGTATAAAAACCCGGTGGTTGCTGCCTAAATCCTCCTTGTTGTTGGGGTTGTTGAGGATCCCGCCATTTGAAATTTGGATGGTCCTTCCAACCCTGATTGTAGGTATTAGAGTATGGATCATGGCGTGGTTGATTTTGGTTCCCAAAACCCACGGCATTGGCAGATTCCCAACCTCCATTCTCTATTAACTGAGGGCACGTCTCTGATGGATGCCCTTGCATTGAACACACGCCACACACTTGGTTTTCTTGTGGTTTTGACCCCTTGACAACCTGAGACACGAGAGAAGTAAGATTAGCCAATTGTGACTGAATATCAGAAATTGCACTTACCTCATTCACACTTTGTTGTCGTGGCCCCTCTCTTTGTCCAACACCTTCATATTGTTGAGCGTTGTGTGCTCGGTTGGCAATTAGAGCTTTGGCATCCATTAGAGTCTTGTCCACTAATGCACCACCCGCCGAAGCATCTAGCATTTGACGTTTCATGGGAAGGAGTCCCTCGTAGAAATATTGAATGAGCAGCTCCTCCTTCATTTGGTGTTGTGGACATGAAGCAACAAGTGATTTAAAACGTTCATAATAAGATGGGAACGACTCACCTTGATTTTGTTGAATGCTACTAATTCGTTTCCTCAAGAGAATGATCTTTGCAGTGGGAAAGAATTTCTCTAAGAATGCACGTTTCATACTTTCCCAAGAATTGACAGTTCCAGGAGACAATTCAAACAACCAATCTTTGGCCTTGTCCATAAGTGAGAATGGAAAGGCCTTCATCTTCAAAATACTCCCATCAACGTTGATGGGTGTCATACATGAGCAAACTACCTCAAATTCCTTAACCAATCTTTGTTAGGATCTTCCATGGACAACCCATGGAATTTAGGAATATGATGTAATAAACTAGACTTAAGTTCAAATTCTTCTGTCTTACCTTCAGCTGCCGTAGGGTATTGTATGCATAAAGGAGCGGCATTGCCCATACCTGAGGCAGAGAGCTCCTTGATGGTCCGATTGTCCACTGCCATGGTTGGTACTTCTTCTTTAAATTCAGGTTCGAGACTAGGAGGATTAGATGCTTGTGATTTCTTTTTCCTTCTCAAAGTCCTCTCGAAATCACCGTCAAAGTCGGAGATATGCTCACGAACAGGTTGTGAGCTACGGGTCATAAACTAGTACCTACACACAAGAGTAAACAAGATAAGTAATCAACTTAATAGACTTGGCAAAAAAAACAAAACACATACACACGGTGCAAAAAAAATTAAAACAAAACAGAAACTAAACAATTTAAACAAGACTCAAGATAAGGGATTAGCAAATTTGCCAATCCCCGGCAACGGCGCCAAAATTGGATGCGGTAATTATACGCGCACAAACTAAACCCTATTTGTGACAATTGTAGTAATGATGTAAGTAGGGATCGTTCTAACCGGGGATTAACTAGGGATGCTAAATACTTGACTCAAATAAATAAAACTAACTTTTAAAACACTAAGACAAACTAAAAGACTCAAAACAAGTTTAAAAGACTCCAAATACTCAAAAACATAAAATAAGACAAATCAAATGATTAAGACTTAACAAAATAAGGGGGGGTGATTGTGGTTGGACGAGATTAAATTAAACGGACAGATTATAATTTAAAACAGATAGTAAAGATGAATGTGATGAAAATATGGATGATGGAATAGCTAAGGGGTTCTTCTCCACACATGTTACACTTGCGTACAAGATTGATTTTCGGTTGGTCTTTCGATAAATTATGAAACTCAATGCTCCAAGTTAATTAGGTCCGCTTAAATTAACTTTCAGATTTCCCTAGATTCGTTGGATTGAATGGAATACGCATTACAACCAAATTATTCTTAATCAAAGTCCCTAACTATGGAATACGCATGATAGAGACATTCAACAAAGATCATTAAGTTCAATGAAAATTATAACTGTTGACGAGGCATTCGTTACTATGGAATACGCATGAAACTTATGCCAAGAATTCGTTTAACGCGATTGTTTATAAGCAACCTCCACTACTTGTGAATATAAGTTCGTAACTATTAGGTGGATCTCATGATAGGAGCATATTTAGGCGACTTACTTAGCTTGTTTTCGTGCATTTATATTGTTAATTCATAGTTGTTTTTGGCGTTTAAGCCATTTTCGTGTGTTTTTAGGTTCATGTGGCTAAGGAAGCAAAAAGATGCATTTTGGAGCATTTTGGAGCAAAATTGGACTTGGAAGGGATAACTTATACTTGGAGCAAAAGGAATGGACGAAATTGAAGAGTTGATGTCACAAGGATTCCTACTTGAAGTAGCCACACACCTTCCACATTTCAGCCACATGCACTTGTTCCTCCATCATTGCACCAACAACAACATTGCACATGCACTCCCTTTAATTAATTAACCCACATGCACCCTTTATTCTTTCATCATTCCAGCCACTCCACAATCCCATTCATCAACACATGCATCCACATGCATTCACCCTTTAAACCATTAAATCCACATGCCTTCCTATTCAATTAAATCAGCCACATGCATTCATCATCATAACCTAGCTGTCATTCCACTTCATTGCACATGCATCTTCAAATAAATCAGATTTCCATCATATTCACATGCATTCCATCCTTTAAAACATTGCACATGCACTCCCTTTAATTAATTAAGCCACATGCACTCCCATCCATTTCATCATTGCAGCCAACACATGCTTTCACATGCATTTTCAGATTGTCCCCTTGCACATGCAGCCACATTCCCTCCTAGCTGTCATGTTCCCCCCATTTCACCTATAAATAAGCATCCATTGCATTCATACTCATTCATTCATTCTTCCATATTCAGAAATTCACCAAAACCCCTCCCTCCTTTGCCGTGCAAATCCACCAATTCCCTACAAATCCAAACACCACTCCTCTTCCATTTCCATCACTCCCCAAACCATTCACACCATCAAACTATCCTTAGACCTTGTGCTACAACGAAGAGGAAGAGATGAGTGCCTAAACGTTCATACAATTCAAGTTTGAGTTGTTGGAATGTTTAAGTGTTTCTTTGATTTCAATGTTTAATTTCAATACTCTTTGTTTTGTACGTATGAGGAATGGAAGAGAAGAGTGCCTAAACGTTCATACAATTCAAGTTTGAGTTGTTGGAATGTTTAGGTGTTTCTTTGATTTCAATGTTATGAAGAACTAAACCCCCCTTAGCTAGGGGGTGATTCAAAATATATGTTTATACTTGCATTTTGATTTGATTACTTCTAATTGCGTTTCATAAGTTGTGGATTCAATTTGTTTAACCGTTTGATTGATAACTTATTTATGTATGTTTATTGAGAATGCGCGCTTAATTTTCATGCATGAATATGTGTTGATGTATATTTCCTTCTTAATGCTAGAATATATTTAGTATAATGGCATAAGTAAGGGTGTCGAATCCACAGGGACTAATTGGACCTATGTAATTACTTGTTTTGCAAGAACTCTAAGAAATGAATCAAACTAAACAAACTAGGCAGATTTGTTGTTGTAACTTGAAAGCATGAGAAAATGAAGTAAACACAAATAAATGAATCAACAACTAATGTAATAAGATAGTATCAATGGAAATGAAGCTAGGGATTCGGTTTCACCATTGCTCAACTAAGTCCATGTTTGTCAAGTTAGCTTGTACTCATTCATCTACCTATTTCTTGAGTTTGTTTCACTTGGATATGATCAACCATATGATGTGTGGATTTGATCAAATGTCCCTAATCATGAACCTAATTGTGATGTGCAACTTTGGTTCATAATCAAGATTATGTAATGTACAAGAAACTTTCATAAACCAAAGGGAATAACTCGGCAGGATGTGTGCTAAACACTCCCTTCATTCATTCACATATCTACCAAGATTATGCATGATGTGTGCTTTAATCTTAGCTACACAACTTAGTGATTAATTCAAATGATGATCAAACATTAAAATCAACACACTAAGTTACCAATAAAACAGAAAATGAAACAAGAAATAGATGGACAAACTAAGCATTCTAACTTAATTACATGGCAAACTTTGCAAGGTTACATCGAATCCCTAGAGGAAGATTAGTTACAATTCATGTTTACAGAATGTTTAACATAAAGGTACACAACATGAATGAACATAGAATGAAGTAGAAGGAACCCTTGAAGCAAAACTGATGTTGAATTCCTTGAAGAGTGCCTTCGGTGTTGGAGCTCCCAAATGTGTTTGTAAATGAGGGTGGAGAAACTAATGTAATGGTTTCTGTGAGTGGTGCATAAATGAAGAGAAGTGGACAGTTTTTGTGAAAAGGAGAGAGTGTCGAATGCAATGGAATGGAAAGGGAGAATGAGAGTGAATGGTGGACAGAAATTGGAGCAAGAATGGTGTGTGTGATCCAATGAATCCGAGAGAGCCATCTATCCCCCTTGGTGAATTTCTGAATGAGTGTAATGATGGGGAGACAATCAGATTGGATCTTGGCTTTGTTTAACTCAGATGGCAGAGCTTAAGTGATGGAAATGATTGTGTTTCTGAGATGGTAGACTCACGGCCTGGACATGATCTGCAAGGAAATGTTAATGTATTCAAAGAAGCACATGCTCTTGCTGCCACAAGTGAGTGGAACCTGCAAAGGTGACTTGGACCACCAGAAAATGCTTTGTAAAAATCTGGAAAGGAGAAGGGATCACACGGCATGGACTAAGAATGATTGATTTTCTGGAATAATGGGTGAATAACAAAAGGGAAAGGTGCAAGCATGGGTTTTATTTAATTGAAGTGCATGTGTATTTCTGCAAAGATGAAGTGCAGAAATGTAATGGAATGCACGGAATGGATGTGGATCATGCATGTGAAGATGTGGCTGAATGGATTAAGTAATGGAAATGGATGTTTTTGGCTCAAAAGGAAGTTGGAATGGCATGGGACGCACGGACTGGATGTTAGCATGCATGTGACTGTATGTTTGGTGTTTAGAAGTGCATAATCTGATGGGATGATATGGGAACACACGGCCAAGGTTGTGACATGCATGTGAATGCATGTTTTGGTGTTGGAACCACATAATTGACTTCAATGTTTTTGCCTTGTTTAAAATCACCCAATATGGCCGAATTACATCTCTTAACACTTCACATCATTTCTGGAATGTTTTTACTTCAATTGCTTTCCCTTTGATCCAAAATCACACATGGCTGCACACTAACACCAAATAATGTAAAATGCAACTAGTTCAATCTAAAACAATCACAAAAACGCCAAATAAGGAGGATATAAATGCGTGCAAAATGAGACTTATCAATATGACGCTAGAATATAAGTGAGTTTCACCTAATCGTTATGAACTTATATTCACAAGTAGTGGAGGTTGCTTATAAACAATCGCGTTAAACGAATTCTTGGCATAAGTTTCATGCAATCATAGTAACGAATGCCCCGTCAACACTTATAATTTTCATAGAGCGTAATGATTCTTGCTTGTATCTCTATTATGCAATCATGTAGGGGACTTGTGGGGAATGTTTTGGGTTGTCGTATGCAATCATCCAATTCAATAACGTTAGGAAGATTTGAAGGTTAATTAGTGCATCACGGTTAACTTGGAGTGTTGAGAATTAATGATTTATTGAAATGCAATTGGAAATCATTTTATTATGCAAGTATAACATGTATGGAGATGAACCCCTTAGCTAGGTTCCCATCCATTCAATTCCATCAAATTCATCTTTACATTATGTCTAGTTTATTAACTTGTTTCGTTATTTCAATTCTCGTCAATTTAAAACCCCCCTTTACTTTCTTGTTCTTTAGTGTTTAGACTTTGTTTAGTTTATGTTTTAAAGTGTTTTGATTCAATTTATTTCCCAAAATTCGTCCAAATTCACCAAAGTGCTCAAAACTGCCCAGAAAGTGATTTTAAGGCTGTTTTGAGTGTTTTGGGTGATGTTTGAGTCTTTTGGTCCGTTTTAGTGTTTTAAAGTTTAGTTTTGCATTCTTTGAGTCTAGTATAGTGTTTTATACTGTGTTTTTACGTTTGAATCAAACCATAATCTTAAATTCGTCCAACATTGGGTTTAAGGTCAGAAACTGCCTAGTTAGTGTTTTTAGGCAGTTTTGAGTCTTTTGAACTTGTTTTGAGTCCTTTGAGTCTTTGTGAACGTTTTTAACTTTATTTTACGTTTTTGAGTCAGTTTCCAAGTGATTTGCAATCCCTCCTAATCCCCGGTCCAGAACGATCCCTACTTATACTTATACTACAATTTGACGAAAAGAGGGTTTAATTTGTGTGCATATAATTCTCGCATCAACTCACTTATATTCTAGCGTCATATTCATTCAAACGGTTAAACAAATTGAATCCACAACTTATGAAATTCCAACCAAAAATAATCAATTCATATTGCAAGCATAAACATGTATTTTGAATCACCCCCTAGCTAAAGGGGGGTTTAGTTCCTCATAACTTTGAAATCAAAGAAACACCTAAACATTCCAACAACTCAAACTTGAATTGTATGAACGTTTAGGCACTCTTCTCTTCCAATACAAAACAAAGAAAATTGAATTTAAACATTGAAATCAAAGAAACACCTAAACATTCCAACAACTCAAACTTGAATTGTATGAACGTTTAGGCACTCTTCTCTTCCTCGTTGTTGTAGCACAAGGTCTAAGGTGAGCTTTGGGGATTATGTGAAGTGTTTTGGAGGGATGGGAAGTGGTTGGATAGTGGCTGCAATGGAGGAGAAAAACTGCACAGAAATGGAAGGATATGCACGGCTATGGATGTGTGTTTGTGTTGTGTGTTGTGTTGTGAATGGAATGGAGAGATGGAATGGGGAGTGAATGAATTGTGTGTGGTTTTTATAGGGAGAGAAAGGGTGAGAATGTGGCTGCAATGCATGTGAAAAACAGCTAGGAAAGTGGGTGGAAAGCTGGAATTGCACAAGGGGAATGCTGGAAAGTGCAAGGGAACCCACGGCAATGCTTGTGGATGAGTTGGAAAAACATGTGAATGCTGAAATGGGAATGAAGGTCACGGCAAAGGGTGAAGTTTTTGATGATTTAAAATGTGGATGCATGATGAAGAGTTAATAAATAATGCATGTAGGGTTAGGAAATAAAATCATAACTTAAAGGGGGGATGATTAAAGGATGTGGCTAGGTTGGAAAGGTGTGGAGGATGGATGGAATGCCAATGGTGGGGAGTTCTTTGGTGATGAGTGCAATGATGAAGAGTGAATAAATAATGCATGTGTTGATGAAATTGCATTTGGAAAGGTTGGAAAGTGGAAGGGAAAGGCACGGCAACAAAGAAGTGTTTGGGTGCATGTGTGTGAATGGTGGTTTTGCATGTGAATTGATGGATTGTTTGATTGGGCTATGGGTTTTTGCATGGCTCAAAGGATTGTTTGATTGGGCTAGGCCCTTTGTTTTATGTCCTAAAGAGCATGCAAGGCTTCAATTTCGTCCATCTTCTTTGCTCCATGATTAAGCTATCCAATCCATGCCCAAAAATGCTCCAAATAGCCTCAAAATGCACTTTCTTGCTCCCTAAGCCCTTAGAACCTGAAAACACACAAAAGAAGCATAAAGGACTAAAATAACTAAAGAAACATAACGTAAATGCACGAGAACTAGCCATTTAAGTAGCATGAATATGCTCCTATCAAATTGCACTAATTAACCCTCAGATTTTCCTAACGTTATTGAATTGGATGATTGCATACGACAACCCAAAGCATTCCCCACAAGTTCCCTATATGAACTGCATAATAGAGATACAAGCAAGAATCATTAAGTTCTTTGAAAACCATAAGCATTGACGAAGCACTCGTTACTATGAACTGCATGAAACTTATGCCAAGAATTTACTTAACGCGATTGAGATCATCAACCTTTACTACTTGTGAATATAAGTTCATAACTATTAGGTGAAACTCACTTATATTCTAGCGTCATATTCATGCATGAAAATTAAGCGTGCACTCTCAATAAACATACATAAATAAGTTATCAATCAAACAGTTAAACAAATTGAATTCACAACTTATGAAACGTAATTAGAAGTAATCAAATTATATAGCAAGCATAAACATATATTTCGAATCCCCCCCTAGCCAAGGGGGGTTTTAGTTCCTCATACGTACAAAACAAAGAGAATTGAAATTAAACATTGAAATCAAAGGAAAAGAAACACCTAAACATTCCAACAACTCAAACTTGAATTGTATGAACGTTTAGGCCCTCTTCTCTTCCTCTTTGTTGCTGCACAAGGTCTAAGGTGAGTTTTGGGGATTATGGATGATGTAGAATGATAGGTTTTGTGTATGAATGGATGGGGAATGGATGAATTTCTGAATGGATTTATGGGGAAGGCACGGCACAAGGGGGTTTGTGTGAATGGTGTGTGTATGAATGGATGAATTTCTGAATGAATGAATCCCCCCTCTTGTGGCTGCAATGGATGTTTATTTATAGGTGAAAAAGAGGGAATATGACAGCTAGGAGGTTGGTTGTAAAGCTGGAAATGAAAAGGGGAATGCATGTGGCTGTAAGGTGTGAATGATTATGGGTGCATGTGGCTGAAATAATTAAAGAGTGCATGTGGGATGCACGGCAATGGGAGGAATTTCTGGAATGATGGCAGGTTGTGTATGTGAGTGATTAGGGTGAATGTGCATGTGCTTTGACAGTTAGGTTCAATTAATTAAAGGGCGTGTATGTGGCTTGGCTGGAATGAATGGAATGCAATCTGAAATGGGAGAGCATGTGGGTGAATTAAAGGATGGAATGCATGTGAATTAGGTTGGAAAGTGGTGGGTTATGCACGGCAAGGTGTGGATGATGATGGGATGGGTGGATTTCTGGGATGGTGGATGCGCGGCAGAAGGGGATTGTAATGGTGTGTGGTGTTGCTTGTGGCTGAATGAATGGATGGAATGGTGTGTGGTTGGCACGGTGATAGGAGCATATTCATGCGACTTAAATGGCTTGTTCTCGTGCATTTACGTTATGTTTCTTTAGTTATTTTAGTACTTTAGGCTATTTTCGTGTGTTTGTAGGTCCAAAGGGCTAAAGGAGCAAAAAGATGCATTTTGGAGACTTTTGGAGCACTTTTGGGCTAAGGATGGATAGCTTATGCTTGGAGCCAAAGTGTTGGACGAAATCGAAGACCTAATTGAAGACCAAAGTGTTGGAACCTTGTTCCCTTTAGTTCTAGGACATTTAAACCTTTTCTTTATCCATTGCACATGCATCTCCATAAACCATCAACACATTTTCACCAACAATCTGCCCAAAAGCCGTGCATCACACATGCATTTCCAGCTCCCCCCTCTTGCATTCCCATCACATTCCACATGCACTTCCACCTTTCCTCCACCATTCATACACTTTCCAGCCATCTTCCACACCCTTTAATCATTCAAACATACACCCACACACCACCAGAAATCATCCTTGCCGTGCACATGCATACACACTTCATTTCAGCCACATGCAACCATTAAACATTCAATTATTTCACTCCACTTAATGCCGTGAGTTCCCATCAGATTTCCAACCTAATTCACATGCATTCCATCCTTTAATTCACCCACATGCACTCATAATCATTCACACCTTGCATTCACATGCATTTCCAACCTAGCCCACACAATCTGCAATCATTCAAACAAACACCATCATTGCCATGCATCCCATTCCATCTCCCATTTCAGATTGCATTTCATTCATTCCAACCAAGCCACATGCATTCATACAAAGCTTTAATCCACATGCATTTCCACCTAGCTTTCCACCTCACAACCACCAGAAATCAACCAAAACCGTGCATTCCCTTTCATTTCTGTCAAAGCACATGCACTCCCACCCTTTAATCACATGCATAAATCAGCCACATGCATCTCCCATCACCATTTCAGATTTCCACCAAGCTCCTAGCTGTCATGTTCCCTCTTTTTCACCTATAAATAAGCATGCATTTCAGCCACAATTGATACATTCTCATTCATACACATTTCAGTCACACATCCTTCCACATTTCAGAATGTAGACATCAAAACTCCCTTGTGCCGTGCCCTCCCTTACAATCCAAACACCATCCTTCCATTTTCACCACTCCCCAAACCATTCACACCATCAAACTATCCTTAGACCTTGTGCTACAACGAAGAGGAAGATAAGAGTGCCTAAACGTTCATACAATTCAAGTTTGAGTTGTTGGAATGTTTAGGTGTTTCTTTGATTTCTATGTTTAATTTCAATACTCTTTGTTTTGTACGAATGAGGCATGGAAGAGAAGAGGGCCTAAACGTTCATACAATTCAAGTTTGAGTTGTTGGAATGTTTAGGTGTTTCTTTGATTCTCTTTGTTTTGTACCATGAGGAACTAAAACCCCCTTGGCTAGGGGGGAATTCGAAATATATGTTTATGCTTGCATTTTGATTTGATTACTTCTAATTGCGTTTCATAAGTTGTGGATTCAATTCGTTTAACTGTTTGATTGATAACTTATTTATGTATGTTTATTGAGAGTGCACACTTAATTTTCATGCATGAATATGACGCTAGAATATAAGTGAGTTTCACCTAATAGTTACGAACTTATATTCACAAGTAGTGGAGGTTGCTTATAAACAATCGCGTTAAACGAATTCTTGGCATAAGTTTCATGCGTATTCCATAGTAACGAATGCCTCGTCAACACTTATAATTTTCATAGAGCGTAATGATTCTTGCTTGTATCTCTATTATGCAATCATGTAGGGGACTTGTGGGGAATGTTTTGGGTTGTCGTATGCAATCATCCAATTCAATAACGTTAGGAAGATTTGAAGGTTAATTTAAGCGGACCTAATTAACTTGGAGCGTTGAGAATTAATGGTTTATTGAAATGCAATTGGAAATCGTTTTATTATGCAAGTATAACATATGTGGAGATGAACCCCATAGCTAACTTTCCATCAATTTGTTTTTTCTTTCCTTGTTTCTGTTTTCATGTTTAATTTAACTTGTTGTTCAATTATGTTAAACATGTGGAACTAATTTCTTTTTAGTTAGAGGTGAATTTGAAGCCATGGACATATGTTGGTTATGATTTGATTTACTCCAGTTATGAATTCATGAACTTTAGATGTGGTTTACTTTTCTGTTTTGATTAAGAACTTGTTTATGTATGTGGGTTGAGGGTCGACACTTAATTTGCATGCCTAAAACTTGATGCTAGGATATAAGGGAATTTCACCTAATCGTTATGAACTTATATTCATGAGTAGTAAAGATCGCTAGTCACGATTGTGTTTAGTAAACCCTAGGCTGGATTAACATGCGTATTCCATAGTTATGAATGCCTAGTCGATGTTTATGATTTCCGTTGAACTTAATGATCTTTGTTGAATGTCTCTATCATGCGTATTCCATGGTTAGGGACTTTGATTAGGAATAATTTGGTTGTAATGCGTATTCCATTGAATCCAATGAATCTAGGGAAATCTGAAAGTTAGTTTAAGCGGACCTTATTAACTTGGAGCATTGTCATTCATCGTTTGTTGAAGTCATAACTGGGAGTCAAATTATATGCTTATGTTCATGTGTGGATAAGGAACCCTCTAACTAGTTTTTCATCATTCTATTCCATCAATTTCGTTTGTACAATCTGTTTTGTTTCCAAGTTTCTGTTTTAGTTTTAAATTCGTCAAAACCAATCCCCCATTTATTTTAAAGTGTTAGATTAGTTAGAATTACATTTAGTTTGTGTTTTTAAGAGTCTTGAGTCAAGTCATAACTTAATTTCGTCCAAATTTGTGTTTGTACTCAAAACTGCCCAGAAAGTGGTTTTTAGCCAGTTTTGAGTGTTTTGGGTGATGTTTGAGTCTTTTGGTTTGTTTTAGTGTTTTAAGCGTTTAGCTTCGCATTCTTTGAGTTTAGTTTAGTGTTTTAAACTTTATTTTACGTTTTTGAGTCAGTTTCCAAGTGATTTGCAATCCCTCCTAATCCCCGGTCCAGAACGATCCCTACTTGCACCTATACTACAAATGACAAAAAGAGGGTTTAATTTGTGTGCTTAACTATTTTCGCATCAAATTTTGGCGCCGTTGCCGGGGATTAGAAAATTTGCTAATCCCTTGGATTGTTTTATTTTCGTTTGTTTTTATTTTATTCCAGATTCTCAATCTTGTTTTGTTTCTTGTTTTAGGTACTAGTTTATGACTCGGAGATCTCATCCGATTCGTGAACATATCCTGGAGTGATTGGATTCTTCGTCCGGCTGCAAGACGTAAAAGAAAGCGCTACTTGAGAGGCAACCCAATGCACTGAATAAAACAAAGCATGTTCATAAAAAAAAAAAAAAAAAAAAAAAAAAAGATACTAAACATGGAGAAAGATGGTGCCTTCACAAAGGATGTTTACGTGAAGCCCCACTACGAGGCGTCGAAGCGGAAGGCATCGAAGTGGGAGGCATCGAAGCGGAAGGCATCGGAGCTAGAGCATTCCAGGGCTCAATACTTGGCCAAGCGCTGGATTGATGCGAGATTTTATACGCACACAAATTAAACCCTCTTTTTGTCAAATTGTAGTATATGTATAAGTAGGGATCGTTCTAGACCGGGGATTAGGAGGGATTGTTAACCACTTGGATTTGACTCAAAAACGTAAAATAACAATATGAAACACTATACTAGACTCAAAGAATGCAAAACTAAACTTTAAAACACTAAAACAAACGAAAAGACTCAAACATCACCCAAAACACTCAAAACTGCCTTAAAATCATTTTCTGGGCAGTTTTGAGCACTTTGGTGAATTTGGACGAATTTATGTAACAAATTTAATCACAACACTTATAAACACAAACTAAATTGATTTCTAACTAATTCGACAAGAAAGTAAAGGGGGATTTAGGTTTTGACGAATTTAAATTAATAGAATAGATTGTAAGTAAAAACATATAGTAAAGATGAATGTGATGAAATGGAATGAATGGATGATAGAATAGCTAAGGGGTTCGTCTCCATACATGTTACACTTGCATAATAAAACGATTTCCAATTGCATTTCAATAAACCATGAATTCTCAATGCATTTCATGGTTTATTGAAATGCAATTGGAAATCGTTTTATTATGCAAGTGTAACATGTATGGAGATGAACCCCTTAGCTATTCTATCATCCATTCATTCCATTTCATCACATTCATCTTTACTAGCCGTCCTAGCTTGTCTCCTAGCCGTCCTAGCTTGTCACTAGCCGTCCTAGCTTGTCACTAACCATGAAATGGAATGAATGGATGATAGAATAGCTAAGGGGTTCATCTCCATACATGTTACACTTGCATAATAAAACGATTTCCAACTGCCTAAAAACCACTTTCTGGGCAGTTTTGAGCACCTACACTAATTTGGACGAAATTGGTTGAAAACTTGACTCAAAATACTTAAAAACATGAACCAAAACAATTTCTAACTAAATTGCGACTTCAAAGTAAAGGGGGGTTTGATTTGGACGAAATTAAAGTTGAGAAAACAGATTGCAAAGTAAAACTGATTTTGAAACGTTTTTGGGGTTTTTAATGGATGAAGAACTAGTTAGGGGTTCTTTCTCCACACATGACAAGTATGCAATTGACTCGATTTCCAGTTATTCCTTCATAGAATTATGAATGACAATGCCCCAAATTAACCGTGACATCACTAGTTAATTCTCAAGTTTTCCTTGTGTTATTGAATTGGATGACATCATACGACAACCCAAAGCATTCTTCAAAAGTTCCTTACATGACATCATAATAAAGATACAATCAAAGATCATTACGTTCAATGAAAACTATAAGCATTGACAAAGCACTTGTGACTATGACATCATGACACTTATGCTAGGAATTGAACTTAACGCGATTGTGACTAGCAACCTTCACTACTTGTGAATATAAGTGTGTGGCAATTATGTGAAACAAACTTATATTCTAGCATCATATTCATGCAAGCCAATTAAGTGTCGACCCCTAATTAACAAACACAAATACGTTATTACTCGCACAGTTAAGCCAATTGCATTCACGATTCAAGAACTCATAACTGGAATTTATCAAATCAACTTGCACACATAGTTATGGCTTCGAAATCACCCCTAACCAATAGGGGTTTAGCCACTCATGTTCATAGCGAAATGAAAGGAAAATAAATTAAACATTGAAATCATAAAACGAATTACACCTAGAATGCACCAACGACGAAGCTTGAGCATCCAAGAGTCTTTCCTTCTTTCTCCTTGCTACGGCACAAAGGTGGATGGGATGGTTGGGATGTGTTTTAGGATCAGGGATTATGGAATTGGATGGAGGATAGGCACGACAAGGTGTAGTGTTTGGCTGGAATTGTGTTTCTAGGATTTTAGGATGTGTAGAGTGGTGTGGCTAGATGAATGGACGAAAATTGGGTGAATGAGTGATCCCCTTAGTGCCTTGCTGCAAAGCCTTATTTATAGGGCTAGGAAAGGTTTTGAACTTAGTTGAAACCAAAAGGTTTTTTTGTACCAGAAATTCTATACATGAAACACTTAAAGGATATATGTGTGTAGCTTGGACAAGGTAGGACGGCTAGTGACAAGGTAGGACGGCTAGTGACAAGCTAGGACGGCTAGGAGACAAGGTAGGACGGCTAGGAGACAAGCTAGGACAGCTAGTGACAAGCTAGGACGGCTAGGAGACAAGGTAGGACGGCTAGTGACAAGCTAGGACGGCTAGGAGACAAGCTAGGATGGCTAGGAGACAAGGTAGGACGGCTAGGAGACAAGGTAGGACGGCTAGTGACAAGCTAGGACGGCTAGGAGACAAGCTAGGACGGCTAGGAGACAAGGTAGGACGGCTAGTGACAAGCTAGGACGGCTAGGAGACAAGGTAGGACGGCTAGGAGACAAGGTAAGACGGCTAGTGACAAGCTAGGACGGCTAGGAGACAAGCTAGGACGGCTGGGAGACAAGGTAGGACGGCTAGGAGACAAGGTAGGACGGCTAGTGACAAGCTAGGACGGCTAGGAGACAAGGTAGGACGGCTAGGACAAGGTAGGAATTAGGCACCATGTGTGAATAGATAAAGCCTTCTAGAAATAAGGTTTTTAGGCCCCCTTGCAGCTCCCTAACTGAATTCAAGCCTTCAAATTCGTCCATCCTCATGCCTCCATGCTTGCACTATCCAATCTTGGCCCAAAAATGCTCTAGAATGCTCCAAATTGCTTCTTTTTGCTTCCTTAGCCATATGAACCTAGAAACACACGAAAATGGCATAAAGGACTAAAATAACTAAAGAAACACAACGTAAATGCATGAGAACAAGCCAATTAAGTCGCATAAATATGCTCCTATCAGTAACTATTAGGTGAAACTCACTTATATTCTAGCGTCATATTCATGCATGAAAATTAAGTGTGTACTCTCAATAAACATACATAAATAAGTTATCAATCAAACGGTTAAACAAATTGAATCCACAACTTATGAAACGCAATTAGAAGTAATCAAATCAAAATGCAAGCATAAACATATATTTCGAATCCCCCCTAGCCAAAGGGGGGGGTTTAGTTCCTCATACGTACAAAACAAAGAGAATCAAAGAAACACCTAAACATTCCAACAACTCAAACTTGAATTGTATGAACGTTTAGGCACTCTTCTCTTCGATTCCTCATACGTACAAAACAAAGAGTATTGAAATTAAACATTGAAATCAAAGAAACACCTAAACATTCCAACAACTCAAACTTGAATTGTATGAACGTTTAGGCACTCTTATCTTCCTCTTCGTTGTAGCACAAGGTCTAAGGATAGTTTGATGGTGTGAATGGTTTGGGGAGTGGTGAAAATGGAAGGGGGAGGCCACGACAATGGGATGATTTCTGGTGGTGAATGTGCACGGCACTTTGGAGTCTAAGGGGATGTTGTTGGTGTGTATGGATGAATTTCTGAAATGGAAGAAGTATGAATGAGAATGAATGGAATGGATGCTTATTTATAGGTGAAATGGGGGGAACATGACAGCTAGGAGGGAATGTGGCTGCATGTTTGAATGATTAAAGGATGCATGTGGGTTGGAAAAACATGTGCAATGAATATGTGGCTGCATGTGCAAGGGGACAATCTGGAAATGAAAAGAGAAATGCATGTGGCTGCAATAACATGTGGAATGGATGGGAGTGCATGTGGCTTAAAGGGGGAATGCATGTGGCTGAAATGAATTAAAGAGTGGGAAGTGCATGTGCATGGCAAAAGATGTATTTTCTGGATGAATGAATGTGCGTGTGAATTAAAGCTAAAGTGGAATGACAATGGCATGTGGAATGGCTGAATTGAATGATTAAAGTGCACGGCACAAAGGGATGTGTTGGTGTGTGAATGGAAATGCAATCTGAAATGGGAGAGCATGTGGGTGGAAATGCATGTGGGTGAATGTGTGGCTGCATGGATTAAAGAATGGGAGTGCATGTGTTGAATGATTAAAGTGCATGTGCAATGTTTTAAAGGATGGAATGATGGAGGAACAAGTGCATGTGAATGCATGGTGATAGCATGTGCACGGTTTTGGTTGGAATGCAAGGGAATGTGCTGAAATGATGGTTTCTTTGGTGATGAATGTGGCTGCAAGGTGTGAATGATTATGGGTATGATAAGTGATAAGTGTATGGTTATAAGTGATATGATATGTGGTTATTATAAGTGATAAGTGGTGATGATAAGTGTATGATATGTGGTGAATGATATGTTAAGTGAATGGTTTAAGTGTTTAAAATAGGGAACAAAGCCCTTCCTTGCATGGCAAGGAAGGGAGACACAAGGAAACATACGATAATGTCCTAAGGTTGCAAGGAATGTTGTTTTTGTGTTCTAAAATGCGTAGGAGTCTTCAATGATGCTCAAACATGAGGTCTTTTAGGATTTAACTTTCCTACTTCAAGTCTTCAATTTCGTCCATCCTCTTGGCTCCAAGCATATGATATCCATTCCAATCTCTAATTTGCTCCAAAAGGCACCAAAAGGCATCCTTTTGCATACCTTGCCCTTAGAACCTACAAACACACGAAAATAGCTTAAAGTACTAAAATAACTAAAGAAACATAACGTAAATGCACGAGAACAAGCCATTTAAGTCGCATGAATATGCTCCTATCATGGATGACCCAGGAAAAACGTGCCTCTGGAGATAAGCCGCAAACCTTTGACGGTCACTTTGTATTCGACCCTCAGATTCTTGCAGCTCATCAAGCTTCCTCTTCATGCCCGACGAATAGTTATTTGCAAGCACATGCAAACTTCTATTCTCGTACTTAAGCTGCTGGATCTCTTGCTTAAGACTTTCCACCTCTGCCATCAATGATTCCACCTAACGGGAGCGGGCAAGCAGGCGTTGGCCCATGTTGGACACAGAGCTTGCACACTGAACACTAAGTGCGAGGGACTCTTGAACGGCCAACTCATCGGACCGTCCTGACAGCAGCCTGCTATCTTTTGGAGTGAGGAGGTTCCTAGCTACTATTGTAGCTGTTGTGGCGTCCTGCATCACAGAGTCTTCACCTGTAAGAGGACCGTTAGAAGTTAAGAAAGAAGGGCGCCATACGTTACCTTGACGCGGCGCGCCCGTATCACTGCTGAGACTCAATTCTAAGCTAAGGTTCGATGGGTTTGCCATTTTTCAAAAGTGTTCAAAGAGATGGGGTGGATGGAGTTAATTCTCAAAGGGCCGGAGTCGATTTTCAAGAATGGGAAATCTTCAGAGTGTGTATGTTGGCGGTGATCGATACCTCTATAAGAAGCCAAGGCGACGCGTCCACCGATTCAAAAAGCCGGAATTTCCGGCGTAATTTAGGCGACGCGTTCTCGGCTTTTCAGAAGACGTGTTCAACTTTGTCAAAAGATTTCTTCTTTTCAGAAAACACGTGGAGGCCATCATCGCAACTACACATCTTTAGCTGACAAGCGCAAAGTTCGGCGACGCTTTCTCTGCTTTTCAGAAAACGCGTGCAGCTTTGTCAAAAGGAACCGCATCCGCACTACTACGTGTCGTTCAGAAAGCAAAGGGGCGCCTGCTCAGAAATCGAAGGGGCGTCGTTCAGAAATCGAAGAGGCGCCATTATTTCAAAAAGCCGGATTTGCGGGATCAAAACGTTTGTCGACAAGGGTAAAAGAACAGTACCACCACTTGATATTATCTCTATATATGTCGACCTTCGTCTTTTATGGCAAGGTAAACCTGAAGAACCATGCCCAACTCTTCCTCACCTCTGAGGCCGCAAAGCCTTTCGAAATACTCATTTTTTTCTTCTTCCCCAAAGATGATACCAGATGCCTGGAGTACAGATGACCCAGGAGGAAACAGCACAACAAATACATGTGCTGATTCATTCACCGCTTCTTCAAAAAGCAAAGGTATCTCATATCATTAAGGTCAAAAGCAAAAGTATCTCATATCATGCTCTTTCCCTGTCTTTTTCTTTGTCCTTGTTCTTACTTGCATGGCAAAGTGAAAGAAGCAATCAGCCGGCACTTGGAGTCAGTCTTTCGATCTGGAGCCAACTGCTTGGAATCTATTCCTGGTTGCTTACCTAGCGTTGCTCTCGAGTAGTCATCTTCAACGGAGCAAGTAAGGCAAGTGAAAATGATACATTGAAGCATGTGGAGACAAGGAACAACTGCATATGCTGAGCTATCCTCTAACCCTCTTCAATACGAATTGGAAAGATTGAACAAAGAAACAGATAAAAGGAGGAAGCTCAGACCTTCGGGGGAAGACCAAAAGAATCCTGCTGCCCAGTTCAAGAGTAGCACAAAGGAAAATCAACGATGGGCGGAAACCAGTTCAAGAGTAAGCCTGTGGAATCACAAAGATCAAAGCCTCAATGCAATCACCAAGGAGAAGAGCGAATTTACACTCCATAACCAGATTTACGTCCCTAAACTCTTCTCTTTGTTAATTACATTCTGCCATGTTTAGTATGTTTAAGTGCTTTTTGTGTGTTTACTTATGTTTTGTGTGAATCTATGCTTGAAACATTGGGGACAATGTTTGATTTAAGTGTGGGGGGGTAACTAAGTATATTTAATGCAAATTCGTGGGATTTTATCACCCATTACTTAAAATGTTGTTCCTTGCTGTTTTAAGGTGTTTTTAAGTTGTTTTAGAGTGTTTTAGTTTGTTTTGTTTTTATAACTCCGAAAATCACATAAAAATTTAAAAAACATGTTTTAAAAAGCCTAAAAAGAGTGTTTTGAGTCGTTTTTGTGTGTTTGTGTCTTATGGTACCTTCCAACACAATGATAAGGATTTGGTTTGTAATTGCATGACGGTTAAAAAGAGTTATTAACATAGAGAAAAGTTTGATTTACTCTTGGTATATGCTTGGTTATGGTTATAATGTATGACTTCACATGCAATCATAAAAGAAAAATTCGTTTTTGTAACATGCTTGAAGGAAGGAACTCAAACAAACGCTACATCCCTGTGAGACTCGAGCCATTACTTTCTTTGGAGAGTTATTTTCTGTGATTCTTTGTTTTCTAAAGTTGTTGCATGATCTCATTATTCCTTGCTTGGTTGCTACTTAGAATGCAATTGTATCATGATAGAACTAAATGCTAGAACTTATATCCGTTTCATTCAAAGCATGATATTGATTGCATAACATACAATAAGATGAAGTTGTTAGTCAAGCCAAAGCCAAAAAGCCTATCCCTTTTCACATGTATTGTAGGATTACCCCTTTTGAGCCTTTTCAAGCTTATTTTCTTTGTTAACCCCTTGTTCTTAAAGGATAGTGAAGCATGACTTAGAATGAACTCCTTTTGATCAATATACTGCAGAAAATAAGTGTGGGGGAAGATAATGGGGCACGGCCAAGGAATGAAATAAAGAAAAAAATTGTTGAAAAGAAAGAAAAAAAAAAAGAGTTGAAAAATAAGTGAGAATGATCTCACAAGCATTGGTTATTGAAGGAAGGGTCCAAAAGAGTGAATTTGACCCTAGTTGTTGCATGAATCTTCCCTTGTGTTTAAAAGTTGATTTCTGCCATTAAAAGTGAGTTTAGGTGTCAATTTCATTACTTCGCTTCCTATTACTTTAAGAACCTTTGTTTTACTTTACCTTTCTTTGTTAAACCATTACCCTTAGCCCCGTTACAACCCTCAACTTCTATCTTGATGTTATGTATTCAATATGTGGAGTTTGGAATTGATATGAGCTTATGGAATCACTGGTTCTCATTCTAAGTAGTAGCATTCCATTCATGAGACCATATTCATGTCATTATCGTAAATCCAGAAAATGCTTTCCTTGTTATAACATATGTGAGTGTTCGTCTACATGTTTACATCAATCTCTCACATATAACTAGTGTAGGGTGTGTAGTCAGAAAATCTGTGTGAAAATAGAGTGCATTCTAATAAGGAATTGAGGAAATTCTCTAAGGCATGTTACTACATTCAAATCATGGTTTTAAATGCTTAATTGTGAACTAGTATGTGGTGACTATGAGTAAGAATGTACTTAAGTGTAAAGATGGCTAAAATTTGTGGGAATAAGGATTTTTAACTTGTCATGTGCATTGGAAATCCCTGAGACGATTGTTGGAAGGTGTAGGTTGTGTTTTGTTCGTTTTGTCTAGTTTCGTGTTCTTTTGTTGTTTTGTTTTGCTCGAGGACTAGCAAAAGATAAGTGTGGGGGTATTTGATAGGAGCATATTCATGCGACTTAAATGGCTTGTTCTCGTGCATTTACGTTATGTTTCTTTAGTTATTTTAGTACTTTAGGCTATTTTCGTGTGTTTGTAGGTCCAAAGGGCTAAAGGAGTAAAAAGATGCATTTTGGAGACTTTTGGAGCACTTTTGGGCTAAGGATGGATAGCTTATGCTTGGAGCCAAAGTGTTGGAACCTTGTTCCCTTTAGTTCTAGGACATTTAAACCTTTTCTTTATCCATTGCACATGCATCTCCATAAACCATCAACACATTTTCACCAACAATCTGCCCAAAAGCCGTGCATCACACATGCATTTCCAGCTCCCCCCACTTGCATTCCCATCACATTCCACATGCACTTCCACCTTTCCTCCACCATTCATTCACTTTCCAGCCATCTTCCACACCCTTTAATCATTCAAACATACACCCATACACCACCAGAAATCATCCTTGCCGTGCACATGCATACACACTTCATTTCAGCCACATGTAACCATTAAACATTCAATTATTTCACTCCACTTAATGCCGTGAGTTCCCATCAGATTTCCAACCTAATTCACATGCATTCCATCCTTTAATTCACCCACATGCACTCATAATCATTCACACCTTGCATTCACATGCATTTCCAACCTAGCCCACACAATCTGCAATCATTCAAACAAACACCATCATTGCCATGCATCCCATTCCATCTCCCATTTCAGATTGCATTTCATTCATTCCAACCAAGCCACATGCATTCATACAAAGCTTTAATCCACATGCATTTCCACCTAGCTTTCCACCTCACAACCACCAGAAATCAACCAAAACCGTGCATTCCCTTTCATTTCTGTCAAAGCTGATAGGAGCATATTTACGCACCTTAGTTTAGCTTGTTTTTGTGCATTTATAGTCTTTTTCCTTAGTAAAGTAGTCTTTTAAGCTAGTTCTATGTGTTTTCAGGTTTTAAGGGCAAAGTATGCAAAATGATGCATTTTGGAGCCTTTTGGAGCAAATTAGAGCTTGGAATGGACATCATATGCTTGGAGCCAAGAGGATGGACGAGATTGAAGACTTGAAGATGATGATTCCTACTTGAGCAAGGTTTCCTAGTTGAAGTAGGAAAGTCCCTAAATGGAAGATGGTTTCCTAGTTGAATTAGGATTCCTAGTTAAAATGGGTTTCCTAGTTGAATTAGGATTCCTAGAAGAATGAAGATTCCTACTCAAATAAGGTTTCCTACTTGATGAAGGAAAGTCAAAATCCATATGGTCTCAAGTGAAGCAACAAAGAAGCTTTCCAAGTCCAAGAAGGAGAAGAATTCCAAGATGAAGAAGGATTAGCTTTCCTAATCCTAATGCACAAGGTTTTCAGCCACAAAGAGGAGTCCTAAACACTTTAGAACACCTTATCCTAATCCTATAGGGATGCCATGCACTTTACCTTATCTTGGAGGGTTTCTAGAAGCCTTAGATGCCCTATCCTATCTTTGCCGTGGGTTTTATCCAAATCCCCTTAGTTTTTAGGCTTTCTAGAAGCCCTAACATTATCCCTACAAAGGTGCCGCACCCTTATCTCTTTTTCCCTACAAATTTGGCCCTTAAAACATGATTCTAGGAACCTTATCTTATCTCCTACAAAAGTGGCGCCCCAAATCCTTCTAGAAAGCTGATTTCCCTTGCATTGCAAGGCATTCTAGAAGCCTTATCACCTTATCTCCTTACTTGCCGCACCTAGGAAGCATTATCCCTTTCTATTTCTGATTTCTAAGCCTATTTCCTTGTGGATTTGGGTTATTCAAGTCCATATCTGATTACCCTAGGGTTTTAAGTGCCTATATATACTCATATTAACCCCTAGATCAGATCACCACCTCTCATACACATTCATTAATTCCAGAAATTCGTCCAACCCTCTCCACACCCTTGCCGCAGCCACCAAACACCTTTCTCCTTAGTTTTAAGCTTTGCCGCACCATCCCCTTCCCCTAAACACTACTACATCCCTCCATAACCATGCATCCATATACCTAAGGCCCTAAACCTGTCCCTAGACCCTTGCCGCACCAAGGAGGAGGAGAAGGAAGCTCGGGAGTTCATGCAATTCGAGTTCGCGTCGCTGGAATTTCTAGGTGTTTCTTTTCCTTTGATTTCAATGTTTAATTTCAATTCTCTTTGTTTTGTGCGTATGAGGAACTAAACCCCCCCCCTTGGCTAGGGGGGGATTCGAAACCATGAACATACTTGCTATATGAATTGATTACTTCTAATTGCGTTTCATAAGTTGTGAATTCAATTTACTTATCTATGTGAATTACATTGATTTGTGTGTGTTGGTTGAGAGTGCACGCTTAATTATCATGCATAAATTGGATGCTAGGATATAAGGAAATTTCACCTAATCGTTATGGAATTATATTCACAAGTAGTAAAGGTTGATGATCTCAATCGCGTTAAGTAAATTCTTGGCATAAGTTTCATGCAATCATAGTAACAAGTGCTTCGTCAATGCTTATGGTTTTCATAGAACTTAATGATTCTTGCTTGTATCTCTATTATGCAATCATGTAGGGGACTTGTGGGGAATGTTTTGGGTTGTCGTATGCAATCATCCAATTCAATAACGTTAGGAAAATCTGAAGGTTAATTTAAGCGAACCTAATTAACTTGGGGCGTTGAGAATTCATGGGTTATTGAAAAGCAATTGGAAATTGTTTTATATACAAGTATAACATGTGTGGAGATGAACCCCCCTAGCTAGCTTCCATTCCATTCGATTCCATCAAATTCGTTTTACAATCTGTTCTAATTTTAAAAGTTTGTTTTGTTTTTAATTTCGTCCAAAACCAATCCCCCTTTACTTTGTTGAGTCATAGTAGTTAGAAATCACTTAGTTTGTGTTTTTAAGTGTCTTAGGTCAAGTTAAAACCAATTTTCGTCCAAAGTTGTGTCTAGTGTTCAAAACTGCCCAGATTGTGTTTTTAAGGCAGTTTTGAGTGTTTTGGTGCTGTTTTGAGTCTTTTGGTTTGTTTTGGTGTTTTAAAGTTTAGTTTTGCATTCTTTGAGTCTAGTATAGTGTTTTAAACTTGTTTTTACGTATTTGAGTCAGTTTCCAAGTGATTAACAATCCCTCCTAATCCCCGGTCCAGAACGATCCCTACTTACATTCTTCACTACAATTGATAAAAAGAGGGTTTAATTTGTGTGCGTATAATTCTCGCATCAAATTTTGGCGCCGTTGCCGGGGATTAGCAACTTTGCTAATCCCTTGGATTGTTATTTTCGTTTTTCTTATTAGATCAGATTCTTATGTTATTTTGTTTCTTGTTTTAGGTACTTGTTTATGACTCGGAGTTCTAATCCGGTTCACGAACATATTTTAGACTTTGACGACGATTTTGAGCATGAGTTGAGACGTAAGAGGAAGAACCCGGAACCTAGTGAATCAAGTGCAAGTTCCGAGTCCGTTTCTGAATTTGAAGAAGAAGTGGAAGACATGGCAGCGGACAACCGAACAATCAAGGAGCTTTCCGCTTCGGGATTGGCCAATGCCGCACCCTTGTGCATCCAATACCCAAGGGCGGCTCAAGACAAGACTGCCGAGTTCGAATTGAAGTCAAGCCTGTTACATCACATTCCGAAGTACCATGGGCTATCCATGGAAGATCCGAACAAGCACTTGAAGGAGTTTAAAGTCGTTTGCTCAAGCATGACTCCGGTGAACGTAGATGAGAGCATCTTGAAGATGAAGGCCTTCCCCTTTTCTCTCCAAGAGAAAGCGAAAGATTGGTTGTACGAGTTGGCTCCCGGAACGGTCACATCATGGGAGAGCATGAAACGGGCTTTCTTGGAGAAGTTTTTCCCAACTTCTCGAGTCATCCTCCTACGAAAAAGGATAAGTGGAATTCAACAAGATGAAGGTGAATCCTTTCCTACTTATTATGAACGTTTTAAATCTCTTGTTGCTTCATGTCCACAACATCAAATGAAGGAGGAACTACTTCTACAATACTTTTACGAGGGACTTCTACCTATTGAACGTCAAATGCTAGATGCCTCAGCGGGAGGAGCATTGGTGGACAAGACCCCCACGGCTGCAAAGACCTTGATTCCTAATCAAGCATTGAATGCTCAACAATACGAAGGCGTTGGACAGAGGAGTACCCCACGGCAACACCAAGTCAATGAGGTAAGTACCATAACCGAACTTCAAAATCAAATGGCTAACCTTACTACGTTGCTTTCTCAGGTGGTGGAAGGTCCAAAAGTCAAAACCGTAGCTTCTTGTGGCGTATGCTCCATGCAAGGACACCCTACGGACAAGTGCCCACAATTGATCGAGAATGGAGGGTGGGAGACACTCAATGCCGTGGGATATGGCAACCAATACCAAACACGTGGTGATCCGTTTTCTAATACTTACAATCCCGGTTGGCGTGATCATCCGAATTTCAAATGGCGAGACCCCCAACAAGGTCAACAACAAAGCGGATTTAGGCAACAACCCCCGGGTTTCTATCAAAAACCATTGGCACCACCACAAGCCCAAGCATAACCTGCCCAAAGCAATGTAGGTAATTCAAGTGATAATGATAAGATTTTTCAATTACTTACTACTTTGACGCAGGAAGTCCAAACTCAACACAAAGAGAGGCAAATCCAAGACAAGAGGGTGGACAATTTGGAGAAGCAAGTGGGACAGATTGCCGAGTTCATAGGGCAATTTCGTGAGCAAGGAAGGTTGCCTAGCTCAACGGTGGTCAATCCGAAAGGTGGATTAGAATTTGCAAAAGCTATGCATTTGCGAAGTGGAAAGCAAGTCGGATCTGACCTCAAACCATCCAAATCAAGTTCCAACGAGGAGAACGAGTTGAGAATTGAAGAGGAGGAGCAAAGGCCACTCACGGCCAAGGTGGAACCAAATGTGCCGCAAGTTCCAAGTGATCCCAAGTCGTCCAATTCATCCAATAAAGGTAAAAACGTGGCAAGTTCGGTTCCTACTAATGATTTTCCTGCGAATGTTCCTTTTCCTAGTAGGTTTAAGCAAACAAAGAAAGAAGAAGCGGAAAAGGACATTTTGGAGACGTTTCGGAAAGTTCAAGTCAATATCCCGCTCCTAGATGCCATAAAGCAAGTGCCCAAATACGCTAAGTTCTTGAAGGAATTGTGCACTACAAGGAAGAGGGCGTCACATAAAGAGGTAGTACGGGTAAGTGAAAACGTTTCCGCTGTTTTACAAAGGAAGTTACCACCAAAATGCAAAGATCCAGGTAGCTTTACAATTCCTTGTATTATTGGTCAAACTAAGTTTGAAAATGCTATGTTAGACTTAGGGGCTTCAATTAACGTCATGCCCTACTCTATTTATGCTTCAATGAACCTTGGTGAATTGAAAAATGATGGTGTGATTATTCAATTGGCCGATAGATCTAATGCCTATCCAAAGGGAGTTTTGGAAGATGTTTTAGTGCAGGTAAATAACTTGATATTCCCGACGGATTTTTATGTGCTTGAAATGGACGATTCGGTTCATTCTCCACCCTTGCCACTCCTACTTGGAAGACCGTTCATGAAAACAGCCCAAACAAAGATTGATGTGGCCAAAGGAGCACTAACAATGGAGTTTGGTGGTGATATAATTAAATTCAATGTTTATGACTCTATTAAGAATCCTAATGATAGTCATTCTTGTTTTGTCATACATGTGCATAAGGATATAGGGCCGAAAGGATCCACACTTATCAAGAAGGATGTATCAAGAACCACCATTGGAGAAGAACTTGGAGTGATTGCCCTACAACCACCCAACATGGCCGAAAGTGGCCATGGTGACATTGTTGATAGGGCTGCCGATTTTGAGCCTTCACCACAATATGTTTGTAAGTCGTCAATCCCAATTTCAATTCCCATTTCAACTAATAGGTTGTTACCTTCTTTGGTGCAGGTGACCAATCGATTTAAAGGTGGTGGGAGCATCTACATGAACTATAGGAACCAAAATACCACCATTAGGAAGGATCACTATCCTCTCCCATTCATAGAGCCATATTACGAAAGTGTTGAAGGGCAGGTTGTGGAGGACCATACACTCCATGCCGTGGGCTCTAAGTGAGGCTAAGAAGCATGTTCGTCCGGCTGCACGACGTTAAAGCAAGCGCTACTTGGGAGGCAACCCATGCATTCAACAAAGGAAGACCGAGAAAGCACTCCAATTCCAGATTTGCGTTCCTAAACTCTTCTCTTTGTTGTTGATTTTGTTTCTGCCATGTTAGGTTGTTAGATGTTGTTTTGTTTGTTTGTTTGTTATTTGTGTGAGTCTATGCTTGAAACACTGAGGACAATGTTTGATTTAAGTGTGGGGGGGTAACCAAAGTGTTTTGATGCAAATTCGTAGGGTTTTGTCACCCATAATTTCAAATGTTGTTTCTTGCTGTTTTTAAGTGTTTTTAAGCCGTTTTAGAGTGTTTTAGAGTTTGTTGTTCTAAAAATCCGAAAATCCCAGAAAAAATTGAAAAAAAATTGTTTTGAAAACCCAAAAAGAGTTGTTTTTAAGTTGTTTTTGTGTGTTTGTTTGTGTCTTAGGGTACCTTCCAACACAATGATGAGGATTCAGTTTGTAATTGCATGACTGTTAAAGAGAATGATTAACATGGATGAAAGTTTGATTTACTCTTTGTTTATGCTTGGTTGTGGTTATAACTTATGACTTCACATGTAATCAAAAAGAAGAAAAAAATTAGTTTTTGTAACATGCTTGAAGGAAGGAACTCAAACTAATGCTACAACCTTGTGAGACTTGAGCCTAAACGTTTATTTGGAGAGTTAATATCTGTGCATTCTTGTTTTCTAAAGTCGTTGCATGATCTCATTTTTCTTTGCTTGGTTACTACTTAGAAGGCGTTTCATCATTTAGTTCCAAATACTAGAACTCATGCCAATTTCATTCAAAACATGTTATTGAATTACATAACACATATTCAAGATGAAGTTAGTAGTAACCACCATAGCCAAATTGCCATATTTCCCTATTTCATTTGTTTGTAGGATTTAACCCCGTTGAGCCTTGTGTAGCCTACTTTCTTTGTTAACCCACAATTATCCTCACCTAGCCTAGAGTAGGACCACCCATATGTTGATGTATAATTCCTTCCTAATGCTAGAATATATTTAGTATAATGGCACAAGCAAGGGTGTCGAATCCGCAGGGACTAATTGGACCTATGTAACTACTTGTTTTGCAAGAACTCTAAGAAATGAATCAAACTAAACAAACTAGGCAGATTTGGAAATGAATCAAACTAGTCTAAATAGACAGATTTGTTGTTGTAATTTGAAAGCATGAGAAAATGAAGTAAACACAAATAAATGAATCAACAACTAATGTAATGGGATAGTATCAATGGAAATGAAGCTAGGGATTCGGTTTCACCATTGCTCAACTAAGTCCATGTTTGTCAAGTTAGTTTGTACTCATTCATCTACCTATTTCTTGAGTTTGTTTCACTTGGATATGATCAACCATATGATGTGTGGATTTGATCAAATGTCTCTAATCATGAACCTAATTGTGATGTGCAACTTTGGTTCATAATCAAGATTATGTAATGTACAAGAAACTTTGATAAAACCAAAGGGAATAACTCGGCAGGATGTGTGCTAAACACTCCCTTCATTCATTCATATATCTACCAAGATTATGCATGATGTGTGTTCTAATCTTGGTTACACAACTTTGTGATTAATTCAACTGATGATCAAACATTAAAATCAACACACTAAGTCACCATTAAAACAGAAAATGAAACAAGAAATAGGTGGACAAACTGAGCATTCTAACTTAATTACATGGCAAACTTTGCAAGGTTACATCGAATCCCTAGAGGAAGATTAGTTACACTTCACGTTTACAAAGGTTTAACATAAAAATAAATAACATGAGTGAACATAAGATTAAGAAGGAGAAACCCTTGAAGCAAAACTGATGTTGAAGTCCTTGAAGAGTTCCTTGGTGTTGCTTCTCCAAATGTGGTGCGGATGAAGGTAGAATGGCTTGGTTGAATGGTTTCTGCCCTTGGGACAGAAAATGGACAGAGAATGGAGTGAAATGGAGTCGCTATGGGTGAATAAAAATGGAATGAATGCCAAGGACAGTTTTTGTGAAAAGGAGAGAATGTCGAATGCAATGGTATGGAGAGGGAGAATGAGTGAGGATGATGGACGAAAGTGGAGCAAGAATGGTGTGTGTAATAATCTGACTTGGAACATGCATGTGAACATGCATGTGAATGCATGTTTTGATGTTTTAGAAGTGCATAATCTGACTTGGAACCACATGGGATTTTCATGACATGATTGTGTTTCTTGGTGGAAATATGGCTGAATGTTTTAGTTAATGGGAATGGGTGTTTTTGGTGCAAAATGGAGTTGGACAAGGCAAGGGATTACACGGCACAAGTTATGTGGAATAACAAGGTGTCCGCATGTTTTTGCCTTGTTTAGAACCACCCAATGTGACTCCAATGCACCACTTTCCTAATCACATCTTCTCTTGAATTCCCTCCGCCATATTAGTCTTAGATTCCTCATATTTGGACTTCAAATTAATTCCCAAGAACCCTCTCCACGTTTGGAATAATGCTCAGCTATCAAAAGGAATGGTTTTTACTTCATTTGCCTTCCCTTTGATCCAAATACACACTTGACTGCACACTAACACCAAATAATGTAAAATGCAACTAGTTCAATCCAAAAACATCACAAAGACGCCAAATAAGGAATATATAAATGCATGCAAAAAGTGACTTATCAAATACCCCCAAACCTGGTTTTTGCTAGTCCTCGAGCAAACTTAAAATTAAAACACACCAACACAAACATCTAACTAAACCACTTTCGCTGGCCAAACGATTGCACTGAGCATGTGCAACAAGCCTTTGAACCCCTAGGTGTCCCTAGTTGGAGGAGTTGTGTCTCCTGAGGGTTTACAGTGATGAACCCACAAACATCTACAAAAACTGCAAACAAATTGGCTAAAACATGCTTTAAACAAACTAATAAGAACCAATGAAGATTTTGTCATTCATTCAACTCAAAAGATTGTCACTTCAAAGAATCGTATCAATTGTAACGTATAAAGATATTTCTCCATGTCTTACAACTTCAAGGTCACCATACCCAAATGCTTAAGATAGAATTCGCCTCAACTCTACTCCTCACAGATTTCACTCAAATTTTCACTCAGATCCTAAGGTTTTAATCTCTCCACAACCATATATGAGTGAAATTATGCAAAGGGAATCAAAATTCTCACATATGAAATCTGAAATGAAAGCACAATTTCTGAGTAGATCTCATGAAATGAATCAAATGCTAAGAATATAGATAACACACACACTTACCATCACACATGAATACATCCTCAATGATCAGCTAGGTCTTTCTCAAGATTGTAATGTAAGGCTTAGGTTATAGGTTACGAAAGAAGTGATATGAAATACTAGAGCTTGGGGCATACCAAAGTGTTCTTGAGGATCATGCTCTTCACTTGCATTTGTCTTCTTTTTCTTTGTTTTTGGCGTCCAGGACCTATGCATTAAAATGAGGGGATTTGGAACTTGTATCCACTTTGACTCTTTTTTATTTTTATTTTTAGAAACTTCTTCAACATAGGTGTCCTTGGTACACGCCACAATCTTGTTCTAAGCTCAATTTACCCTTAGTCTTCATCACATTGGTATACCCCAAACTATAAGGTATGGCTTGTAATGGGCTAGAATGGGTAGATTATGGTGTGGGTGATGAAAGAGTTAGGCTACAGTGTTTGGCTGCAACGAGGGTGGATGGAACACACAAATGGGTAGGATTTAAGCCTTTTAGTAGTTAAACATGCATAGCCTAACATCATCTCATTGAGTTCATTCATGAATGATACTAAATACATGGTATCTGCAAAGGAGAATGATTCTTAGCATCCAAACGAAATAGAAGTAATGAGATCATTTAAAGTGAAAATGAAAGAAAAAAAATAGGAGGAGAAACACTTTAAACCCTCTCAAAGAAGCAATTAGGCTCAAAATAACTCACTAGGGTAGTCTCCACTATTCTTCTTCCAGAATTTGAGTATGGTACCTCCATGATCATAATTTCAAGAGTTATAACTTTATAAATGACAATAAGATGCAACTCTTTTTCATAGCAACCCAATCGTTTGTTTTCAAACATAACCCTCATATACATTCATATTAGTAAGCAAAACACACTTAGCTAAAACAAACCCACACAAATTGAACAAAATGAAAGCAAAACACTCTTAACCAAACTAACACATAAAACAAATATAAACACAAACTTTCCATCCCACACCCCCAAACCTAACCTAAGCATTGTCCTCGATGCTTAAAATTGTATGCAAAGTAAAAAGGCAAAGAATATGGAATGGAAATAACATAAACACAAAATAAGGAAAGAACACAAACCACACTAGGTTGCCTCCTAGCAAGCGCTTTATTTAATGTCTAGGCAAGACATGGTAGCTTGTTCATGGTGTTGTAAACTTGATGCAAGATTTATACGCACACAAATTAAACCCTCTTTTCGTCAAATTGTAGTATAGGTGCAAGTAGGGATCGTTCTGGACCGGGGATTAGGAGGGATTGCAAATCTCTTGGATTTGACTCAAAAACGTAAAAACAAAGTTAAAAACGTTCACAAAGACTCAAAGGACTCAAAACAAGTTCAAAAGACTCAAAACTGCCTAAAAACACTAACTAGGCAGTTTCTAACCTTAAACCCAATGTTGGACGAATTTAAGATTATGGCTTGATTCAAACGTAAAATAACAATATAAAACACTATACTAGACTCAAAGAATGCAAAACTAAACTTTAAAACACTAAAACAAACCAAAAGACTTAAAACAACACAAACACACTCAAATCTGCCTAAAAACCACTTTCTGGGCAGATTTGAGCACAAACACAAATTTGGACGAATTTGTGTAACAAAATGACTCAAAACTCTTATAAACACAAACTAAGACACTTTCTAACTAAATTAGACAATAAAGTAAAGGGGGATTTTAATTTGACGAAAATTGAAATAACGAAACAAGTTTAATAAACTAGACATGATGTAAATATGAATGCGATGAAAATGAATGGATGAATGCTAGCTAGAAGGTTCTTCTCCACACATGTTACACTTGCATAATAAAATGATTTCCAATTGCATTTCAATAAACCATTAATTCTCAACACCCCAAGTTAACCGTGATGCACTAATTAACCTTCAAATCTTCCTAACGTTATTGAATTGGATGGGTTAGCGCATACAACAATTCAAAACATTCCCCACAAGTCCTCAACATGAATGCATAGAAGAGGTACAAGCAAGAATCATTACGCTCTATGAAAATTATAAGTGTTGACGAGGCATTCGTTACTATGATTCCATGAAACTTATGCCAAGAATTCGTTTAACGCGATTGTTTATAAGCAACCTCCACTACTTGTGAATATAAGTTCGTAACTATTAGGTGAAACTCACTTATATTCTAGCGTCATATTCATGCATGAAAATTAAGCGTGCACTCTCAATAAACATACACAAATAAGTTATCAATCAAACGGTTAAACAAATTGAATCACAACTTATGAAACACAATTAGAAGTAATCAAATCAAAATGTAAGCATGAACATATATTTCGAATTTCCTCATAACTTTGAAATCAAAGAAACACCTAAACATTCCAACAACTCAAACTTGAATTGTATGAACGTTTAGGCACTCTTCTCTTCCATTCCTCATACGTACAAAACAAAGAGTATTGAAATTAAACATTGAAATCAAAGAAACACCTAAACATTCCAACAACTCAAACTTGAATTGTATGAACGTTTAGGCACTCTTCTCTTCCTCTTCGTTGTAGCATAAGGTCTAAGGATAGTTTGATGGTGTGAATGGTTTAGGTAGTGGTGGAGGAATGGAAGGATGGTGTTTGGATTTGTAGGGGAGACTCACGGCACAAAGGGGGTGGTTTGATGGTCTACATTTCTGCAATGGATGAGTTTATGGAAGAGTGTTTGGAATGGGTGAATTTCTGGCACAAAGGCCTTATTTCTGTGGTGAATGGATCCCCCCCTTTGTGGCTGCAATGAAGGGTTATTTATAGGTGAAATGGGGGGAACATGACAGCTAGGAGGGTGGTGGAAATCTGGAATGGTGATGGGAGATGCATGTGGCTGATTTATGCATGTGATTAAAGGGTGGAAATGCATGTGCTTTGAATAAGTGGCTGCATGTGCAAGGGGACAATCTGAAAATGCATGTGAAAGCATGTGTTGGCTGCAATGATGAAATGGATGGGAGTGCATGTGGCTTAATTAATTAAAGGGAGTGCATGTGCAATGTTTTAAAGGATGGAATGCATGTGAATATGATGGAAATCTGATGGGAACTCATGGCAAGGATGATTTCTGGTGGTGAATGGGTGTATGTTTGAATGATTAAAGGGACATGTGGGTTGGAAATGATGAAGGAAATGCATGTGGGTGACAACTAGATATGTTGATGAATGCATGTGGAATGTTTGTGGTGAGTGAATGTGGTGGTGAATGTGGTTGATTTAATTGAATAGGAAAGCATGTGGATTTAATGGTTTAAAGGTTGAATGCATGTGGATGCATGTGTTGATGAATGGGATTAGGAAAGGTTTAAATGTCCTAAAACTAAAGGGAACAAGGTTCCAACACTTTGGTCTTCAATTAGGTCTTCAATTTCATCCAACACTTTGGCTCCAAGCATAAGCTATCCATCCTTAGCCCAAAAGTGCTCCAAAAGTCTCCAAAATGCATCTTTTTGCTCATTTAGCCCTTTGGACCTACAAACACACGAAAATAGCTTAAAGTACTAAAATACCTAAAGAAACATAACGTAAATGCATGAGAACAAGCCATTTAAGTCGCATGAATATGCTCCTATCAAATACCCCCACACTTATCTTTTGGTAGTCCTCGAGCAAAACACAACCTAAACCTTCCAACAATCGTCTCAAGGAATTCCAATGCACATGACAAGTTAAAAATCATTAGTCCCATAGATTTTAGTCATCTTCACACTTAAGTACATTCTTAATCATAGTCACCACATATTATTTCACAATTAAGCATTTAAAACCATGTTTTGAATGTAGTAACATGCCTTAGAGAATTTGCTCAAATCCTTACAAGATATGCACTCGTTTTTCACATAGATTTTCTGACTACACTCCCTACACTAAGTTATATGTGAGAAGATTGATGTAAATATGAATTCTAACACTCACATATGTTATATCAAAGAAAGCATTTTCTGGATTTACGACAATGACATGAATATGATCTCATGAATTGAATGCTACTACTTAGAACGAGAACCAGTGATTCCATAAGCTCATATCAATTCCAAACTCCACATTATTGAACACATAACGATCAAGATAGAAGTCAAAGGTTGTAACGGGGCTTGGGGAGTTGGCTAACAATGAAAGGATAGGGAAAACAAACGTTCTTTAAGCAATAGTGAGCAAAGTATTGAATTAGGCACTTAGAATTCCCTTTAGAACGCAGAAGTCAACTTTGAACACCCAAGGGAAAGTCACACAAAACTTAGGGCCATATTCAAACTTTTTGGGCCATTTCTTCAACAATCACACTTGTGAGTCCATTCTCACTTATTTTCACTCTTTTTCTCACATTTTTTTTTTCTTTCTTTTTCCCGTGCCTCCTTTAAGATTAGGCACATACATACACACAAAAATCCCTTCCCCCACACTTATTTTCTGCAACATATTAATCAAAAGGAATTCATTATCCGTCATGCTTACTATGCTTCAAGAACAAGGGTACGGATGGTCCTAATCTAGGCTAGGTAAGGGGTGATGTGGTTAGCAAAGAAAATAGGCTAAACGAGGTTCAACGGGGTTAAAACTAATAACAAATACGAAATATGGGAAGTAAGGCTATTTGGTTAGGGTGGCAACTACACAACTTCATCTTGATATATGTTATGCAATTCAATGTCATGCTTTGAATGAAACAGATATAAGTTCTAGCATTTAGTTCTATCATGATACAATTGCATTCTAAGTAGCAACCAAGTAAGGAATAATGAGATCATGCAACAACTTTAGAAAACAAAGAATCACAGAAAATAACTCTCCAACGAAGGTAATGGCTCGAGTCTCACAGGGTTGTAGCGTTTGTTTGAGTTCCTTCCTTCAAGCATGTTACTAAAACGAATTTTTCTTTTATGATTGCATGTGAAGTCATACATTATAACCATAACCAAGCAAAAAAATACCAAGAGTAAATCAAACTTTTCTCTATGTTAATAACTCTTTTTAACCATCATGCAATTACAAACCAAATCCTTATCATTGTGTTGGAAGGTATACTAAGACACAAACACACAAAAACGACTCAAAACACTCTTTTTAGGCTTTTTAAAACACGTTTTTCAAATTTTTATGTGATTTTCGGAGTTATAAAAACAAAACAAACTAAAACACTCTAAAACAACTTAAAAACATCTTAAAACAGCAAGGAACAACATTTGAAGTTATGGGTGATAAAATCCCATGAATTTGCATCAAATATACTTAGTTACCCCCCCCCACACTTAAATCAAACATTGTCCTCAATGTTTTAAGCATAGATTCACACAAAACATAAGTAAACACACAAAAAGCAACTAAACATACTAAACATGGCAGAATGTAATTAACAAAGAGAAGAGTTTTAGGGACGCAAATCTGGTTATGGAGTGTAAATTCCCTCTTCTCCTTGGTAATTGCATTGAGGCTTTGATCATAGTGACTCCACAGGCTTACTCTTGAACTGGTTTCCGCCCATCATTGATTTTCCTTTGTGCTACTCTTGATCTGGGCAGCAGGATTCTTTTGGTCTCCCCCGAAGGTCTGAGCTTACTCCTTTGGTCTGTTTCTTTGTTCAATCTTTCCAATTCGTATTGAAAAGGGTTGGAGGATAACTCAGCCTAAGTTTGTCTCCACATGCTTCAATGTATCATTTTCCTTGCCTTGCTTGCTCCCCTTGCAGAAGTGGTCCCTTCTCTGGAAGTGTGTCAACCGTTGAAGATGACTACTCGAGAGCAACGCTAGGTAAGCAATCAGGAATGGATTCCAAGCAGTCGGTTCCAGAACAGAAGACTGACTCCAAGTGACTTTGATTGCTTTCATTTTACTTTTCCATGCGAGTAATAACAAGGACAAAGGAAAGGACAGGGAAAGAGCATGATATGAGATACTTTTGCTTTAGACCTTGATGATATGAGATACCTTTGCTTTTGAAGAAACGGCGAATGAAGCAGCACATGTATTTGTTGTGGTTGTCTCCACATACTTCGACCGACCGTTTCCTTCTGCCTTATTTGTACTCCAGGTTTCTGGTATCTTCTTTGGGGGAGAAAAAATTGAGTATTTCAAGAGGCTTTGCTGGGAGTGCGCCCCCAGAGGTGAGAGAGAGTTGGGCATTTTCTTCAGGTTTGCCTTGCCATAAAAGACGAAGGTCGACATATATAGAGATAATATCAAGTGGTGGTACTGTGTTTTTACCCTTGTCGACAAATGTCTCTTCGATATCTGAATGACGCCTCTTCGATTTCTGAGCAGGCGCCCTTTCGATTTCTGAACGACGCCCCTTTGCTTTCTGAACGACACGTAGTAGTGCGTATGCGGCTCCTTTTGACAAAGCTGCACGCGTTTTCTGAAAAGCAGAGAAAGCATCGCCGAACTTTGCGCTTGTCGGCTAAAGATGTGTAGTTGCGGTGATGGCCTCCACGTGTTGTCTGAAAAGAAGAATTCTTTTGACAAAGTTGAACGCGTCTTCTGAAAAGCCGAGAAAGCGTTGCCTAAATTACGCCGGAAATTCCGGCTTTTTGAATTGGTGGACGCGTCGCCTTGGCTTTTTTATTGAGCTATCGATCACCACAACAAACACACTCTGAAGATTTCCCATTCTTGAAAATCGACTCCGGCCCTTTGAAATTTAACTCCATCCCTTCTCTTTGAACACTTTTGAAAAATGGCAAACTCATCGAACCTTAGCTTGGAATTGAGCCTTAGCAGTGATACGGGCGCGCCGCGTCAAGGTAACGTGTGGCGCCCTTCTTTCTTATCTTCTAATGGTCTTCTTACAGGTGAAGAGTCCGTGATGCTGGACGCCACAATAGCTACAATAGTAGCTAGAAACCTCCTCACTCCAAAAGATAGTAGGCTGCTGTCAGGACGGTCCGATGAGTTGGCCGTTCAAGAGTCCCTCGCACTTAGTGTTCAGTGTGCGAGTTCTGTGTCCAACATGGGCCAACGCCTGCTTGCCCGCTCCCGTCAGGTGGAATCATTGATGGCAGAGGTGGAAAGTCTCAAGCAGGAGATCCAGCAGCTTAAGTACGAGAATAGAAGTTTGCATGTGCTTGCAAATAACTATTCGACGGGCATGAAGAGGAAGCTTGATGAGCTGCAAGAGTCTGAAGGTCGGATTCACAGTGACCGTCAAAGGTTTTCGTCTTTCCTCCAGAGGCACCTTTTTCCTGGCTCATCCAGCGCTTGGCCAAGTAATGAGGCCTGGAATGCTCTAACTCTGATGCCTCCCGCTCCGATGGCTTCCGCTCCGATGCCTCCCGCTTCTATGCCTTCCGCTTCTATGGCTTCCGCTCCGATGCCTCCCGCTTCTGCGCCTCGTAGTGGGGCTTCACGTAAACAACCTTTGTGAAGCTCCACCTTTCTCCATGTTTAGTATTTTCTTTAATAAATAAATTTTTTTTTTTTTTTCAGTGCATTGGGTTGCCTCCCAAGTAGCGCTTTCTTTTACGTCTTGCAGCCGGACGAAGAACCCAATCACTCCAGGATATGTACACGAATCGGATGAGAACTCCGAGTCGTGAACTAGTACCTAAAAACAAGAAACAAAACACGATTAAGAATCTGGAATAAAATAAAAACAAACGAAAATAAAACAATCCAAGGGATTAGCAAATTTTCTAATCCCCGGCAACGGCGCCAAAATTTGATGCGTGATTTTATACGCACACAAATTAAACCCTCTTTTCGTCAAATTGTAGTATATGTATAAGTAGGGATCGTTCTAGACCGGGGATTAGGAGGGATTGTTAACCACTTGGATTTGACTCAAAAACGTAAAATAACAATATGAAACACTGTACTAGACTCAAAGAATGCAAAGCTAAACTTTAAAACACTAAGACAAACCAAAAGACTCAAAACAACACAAACACACTCAAATCTGCCTAAAAACCACTTTCTGGGCAGATTTGAGCACAAACACAAATTTGGACGAAATTAAGTAATAACTTGACTCAAGAACGTAAAAACACAATATAAAACACTAAACTAACTCAAAGAATGTAAAACTAAACACTTAAAACATTAAAACAAACCAAAAGACTTAAACATCACCCAAAACACTCAAAACTGCCTTAAAATCACTTTCTAGGCAGTTTTGAGCACTTTGGTGAATCTGGACGAAATTAGGAAATAAAATGAATCAAAACACTTAAAAGCACAAACTAAATTGATTTCTAACTAAATTGGACATTAAAGTAAAGGGGGATTTAGATTTATACGAAAATTGAAATAACAAAACAAGTTAATAAACTAAACAGATTGTAAAACGAATTTGATGGAATGGAATGAATGGATGATAGAATGGCTAAGGGGTTCATCTCCATACATGTTATACTTACATAATAAAATGATTTCCAATTGCATTTCAATAAACTATGATACTCAACAGCCCAAGTTAACCGTGATGCACTAATTAACCTTCAAATCTTCCTAACGTTATTGAATTGGATGATGCATGCGACAATTCAAAACATTCCCCACAAGTCCTCAACATGAATGCATAGAAGAGGTACAAGCAAGAATCATTACGCTCTATGAAAATTATAAGTGTTGACGAGGCATTCGTTACTATGGATTGCATGAAACTTATGCCAAGAATTCATTTAACGCGATTGTTTATAAGCAACCTCCACTACTTGTGAATATAAGTTCATAACGATTAGGTGAAACTCACTTATATTCTAGCGTCATATTCATGCATGAAAATTTAGTGTGCACTCTCAATGAACATACATAAATAAGTTATCAATCAAACAGTTAAACGAATTGAATCCACAACTTATGAAACGCAATTAGAAGTATTCAAATCAAAATGCAAGCATAAACATATATTCGAATCACCCCCTAACTAAAGGGGATTTTAGTTCCTCATGGTACAAAACAAAGAGAAATCAAAGAAACACCTAAACATTCCAACAACTCAAACTTGAATTGTATGAACGTTTAGGCACTCTTATCTTCCTTTCCTCATTAGTACAAAACAAAGAGTATTGAAATTAAACATAGAAATCAAAGAAACACCTAAACATTCCAACAACTCAAAATTGAATTGTATGAACGTTTAGGCACTCTTCTCTTCCTCTTCGTTGTAGCACAAGGTCTAAGGATAGTTTGATGGTGTGAATAGTTTGGGGAGTGGTGGAGGGATGGAAGAGGAGTGGTGGAAATGGAAGGATGGTGTTTGGATTGTAAGGGAGGGCACGACACAAGGGTGGTTTGATGTCTACATTTCTGCAATGGATGAGTGTTTGAATGGAATGGATGGACTTTGTGAAGGGCACGGCCCCAAGGGACCAATTTCTGTTGTGAAATGAATTGTCTATGAATGAGAATGAATGAATGAGTATTTATAGGTGAAATGGGGGGAACATGATAGCTAGGAACTTGGTGGAAATCTGAAATGGTGATGGGAGATGCATGTGGCTGTTTGTGCATGTGATTAAAGGGTGGAAATGCATGTGCTTTGACAGAAATGAAAGGGAATGCACGGTTTGGGTTGATTTCTGGTGGTTGTGAGGTGGAAATCTAGGTGGAAATGCATGTGGATTAAAGCTATGTGAATGATTAAGGTGAATGTGCATGAGTGCATGTGAAATCTGCCAAGATGCATGTGTTATAAAGTGGATTTTCTGCAAATGCAAGGTGAATGTGCATGTGGAGTGCTTGATTGAATGAGTAAGGAGGAAGCACGGCATGGGTTGTTGTTGAATGATTATGGGCTGAATGGTTTAATTAATGGGAGTGTATGTTTGAATGATTAAAGGGACATGTGGGGGTGGAAATGATGAATGAAATGCATGTGAATGACAGCTAGATATGTTGATGAATGCATGTGACTTGTTTGTGGTGAGTGAATGCATGTGCAAAGCTTTTTGGGAGAAAGGTGGATGAATGTACATGTGACTTAGGTTGTGAAATCTGATGGAATGATGAAGTGGCTGAAATGATGAAAGAATGAGGGTATGCACGGCACAAGGGAAGTGTTGGGTGATGGATGCATGTGGGTTAATTAATTAAGTGTATGATATGATAAGTGATTGATAAGATAAGTGGTGAATGATATGTGATAAGTGATAAGTGATGATGATAAGTGGTTATGATAAGTGATAAGTGGTGATGATAAGTAATGGAAGCATGTGAGGGAATGAATAATGAATGCATGTGTATGGTTTTGGGAGAAAGGTGGAGATGCACGGCATAAGGGAATTGGAAAGGTTTAAATGTCCTAAAACTAAAGGGAACAAGGTTCCAACACTTTGGCTCCAATTAGGTCTTCAATTTCGTCCAACACTTTGGCTCCAAGCATAAGCTATCCATCCTTAGCCCAAAAGTGCTCCAAAAATCTCCAAAATGCATCTTTTTGCTCCTTTAGCCCTTTGGACCTACAAACACACGAAAATAGCTTAAAGTACTAAAATAACTAAAGAAACATAACGTAAATGCACGAGAACAAGCCATTTAAGTCGCATGAATATGCTCCTATCAGTGCGCCCTCAGAGGTGAGGGAGAGTTGGGCATTTTCTTCAGGTTTTCCTTGCCATAAAAGACGAAGGTCGACATATATAGAGATAATATCAAGTGGTGGTACTGTTCTTTTACCCTTGTCGACAAATGTCTCTTCGATATCAGAACGACGCCTCTTCGATTTCTGAGCAGGCGCCCCTTCGATTTCTGAACGACGCCCCTTTGCTTTCTGAACGACACGTAGTAGTGCGGATGCGGCTCCTTTTGACAAAGCTGCACGCGTTTTCTGAAAAGCAGAGAAAGCGTCGCCGAACTTTGTGCTTGTCGGCTAAAGACGTGTAGTTGCGATGATGGCCTCCACGTGTTTTCAGCTTTGTCAGAAATCTTTTGACAAAGTTGAACGCGTTTTCTGAAAAGCCGAGAAAGCGTCGCCTAACTTACGCCGGAAATTCCGGCTCTTTGAATCGGTGGACGCGTCGCCTTGGCTTTTTATAGAGCTATCGATCACCGCCAACATACACACTCTGAAGATTTCCCATTCTTGAACATCGTCTCCGGCCCTTTGAAATTTTAACTCCATCCACCCTTTCCCTTTGAACACTTTCGAAAATGGAAAACTCATCGAACCTTAGCTTAGATTTGAGTCTCAGCAGCGATCCGGTTGCGCCCCGTCAAGGTAATGTATGGCGCCCTTCTTTTTTATCTTCTAACGGTCTTCTTACAGGTGAAGACTCCGTGATGCAGGACGCCACAACAGCTACAATAGTAGCTAGGAACCTCCTCACTCCAAAAGATAGTAGGCTGCTGTCAGGACGGTCCGATGAGTTGGCCGTTCAAGAGTCCCTCGCTCTTAGTGTTCAGTGTGCGAGCTCTGTGTCCAACATGGGCCAACGCCTGCTTGCTCGGTCCCGTCAGGTGGAATCATTGATGGCAGAGGTGGAAGGTCTTAAGCAAGAGATCCAGCAGCTTTAGTACGAGAATAGAAGTTTACATGTGCTTGCAAATAACTATTCGTCGGGCATGAAGAGGAAGCTTGATGAGCTGCAAGAATCTGAGGGTCGAATTCACAGTGACCGTCAAAGGCTTGCGTCTTATCTCCAGAGGCACCTTTTTCCTGGGTCATCTAGCGTTTGGCCAAGTATTGAGGCGTGGAATGCTCTAGCTCCGATGCCTCCCGCTCCGATGCCTTCCGCTTCTATGCCTTCTGCTTCGACGCCTCGTAGTGGGGCTTCACGTAAACATCCTCTGTGAAGGCTCCATCTTTCTCCATGTTTAGTATCTTTTTTTTTTTTTTTTTTTTTTTTTTTTTTTTTTTTAACATAAATAAAATCAAACGGCATGGAATTGGTCCTTGAATGGAAGGTGATACTTGAAGTGAACCGGCATTGGTTTGAATTCTAGTGTAGGTGCCTGATTCATAAAAAACAGCAAGTTAGTATAAAATGTAATGGAATTTGGAAAAAAAAAACTTACTTGTTTTGTCCGATAAGAACTCAATGACAAACACCACTCCTTTGAAAGTTTCAGGGATATTGGACTTGGCCAGATTGCAAGTGATGGTTATGACTTGTCCAATGTCATCAAATTTAACTTCTTTGGATTTTGTGGTTTCAAGAACGTCCTCTTTGATGAATTCATGACATTCCCTACTTTGCACCTTTGGAAGGGCTTCCAAGATGTCTTTTTCACTTTCTTCTTCCTTGGAATTCATGAACCTGCAAGGAATAGGGATATTTGTTGGAATGGGGTTAGAACTAATTGGAACAACCTTACTTGAATTAGATGGCGTAGGAGCAATAAGTGCTTCTGACAAAGGTGCTTCAAATCCTCCCTTCGGATTTACAATGGTTGAACTAGGGAGTTTGCCTTGGTCGCAAAATTGTCCTACGAACTCCGCTATCTGCCCAATTTGCTTTTCCAAGTGGTCCAACCTTTTGTCTTCTTGTCGAGCCTCATTGTCTTGATTTTGTGAGCCCTGCACCAAACAAATTAATTCGTTATGCTTTTGATTATAATCTATTGACGAACTTAAATTTGGTTGGGCATATTGAATATGAGGTTGTGGTGGGTGTATAGGTCTTGAATAGAACTCCTCATATGGCTGCCAATATCCTTCTTCTTGAACATGTTGAGGTTCCCACCACATAGAGTTTGAATGATCACTCCAATCTGAACTGTAAGTATTGGAAAACACGTTATTCCTTGATTGAAGATCAAATATATCAACACTTTGCATTTGAGACCTTTCCATGAGCTGTGACAAAAGAGAAGCATTATCAAGTGCCATGTTGTTCTTCTCTAGTATTTGAATTCAACAAACAAAACAAAAATCAAAAACTAAAACTAAAATACATAACAGAAACAAACAATCCAAGAGATTAGCAAATTTGCTAATCCCCGGCAACGGCGCCAAAATTTGATGCGGGATTTATACGCACACAAATTAAACCCTCTTTTCGTCAAATTGTAGTAAGTATGTAAGTAGGGATCGTTCTGGACCGGGGATTAGGAGGGATTGTTAATCACTTGGATTTGACTTAAAAACGTAAAAACACAATATAAAACTCTATACTAGACTCAAAGAATGCAAAACTAAACTTTAAAACACTAAAACAAACCAAAAGACTCAAACATCACCCAAAACACTCAAAACTGCCTTAAAAACACTTTCTGGGCAGTTTTGAGCACTTTGGTGAATTTGGACGAAATTATGTAATAAATTGAATCAAAACACTTAGAAACATAAACTAAGACACTTTCTAACTAAATTGGACAATAAAGTAAAGGGGGATTGAGTTTTGACGAAATTAAACTAAATGAACAAATTGTAATTAAAGCAGAATGTAAATATGAATATGATGAAAGTATGGATGAATGCTAGCTAAGGGGTTCATCTCCACACATGTTACACTTGCATAATAAAACGATTTCCAATTGCATTTCAATAAACCATGAATTCTCAATGCTCCAAGTTAATTAGGTCCGCTTAAATTAACTTTTAGATTTCCCTAGATTCATTGGATTGAATGGAATACGCATTACAACCAAATTATTCCTAATCAAAGTCCCTAACTATGGAATACGCATGATAGAGACATTCAACAAAGATCATTAAGTTCAACGGAAATCATAAACATCGACGAGGCACTCGTTACTATGGAATACGCATGAAACTTATGCCAAGAATTCGTTTAACGCGATTGTTTATAAGCAACCTCCACTACTTATGAATATAAGTTCGTAACTATTAGGTGAAACTCACTTATATTCTAGCGTCATATTCATGCATGAAAATTAAGTGTGCACTCTCAATAAACATACATAAATAAGTTATCAATCAAACGGTTAAACAAATTGAATCCACAACTTATGAAACGCAATTAGAAGTAATCAAATCAAAATGCAAGCATAAACATATATTTCGAATCCCCCCCTAGCCAAAGGGGGGGGTTTAGTTCCTCATACGTACAAAACAAAGAGAATCAAAGAAACACCTAAACATTCCAACAACTCAAACTTGAATTGTATGAACGTTTAGGCCCTCTTCTCTTCCATTCCTCATTCGTACAAAACAAAGAGTATTGAAATTAAACATTGAAATCAAAGAAACACCTAAACATTCCAACAACTCAAACTTGAATTGTATGAACGTTTAGGCCCTCTTATCTTCCTCTTCGTTGTAGCACAAGGTCTAAGGATAGTTTGATGGTGTGAATGGTTTGGGGAGTGGTGAAAATGGAAGGGGGAGGCCACGGCAATGGGATGATTTCTGGTGGTGAATGTGCACGGCACTTTGGATTCTAAGGGGATGTTGTTGGTGTGTATGGATGAATTTCTGAAATGGAAGAAGTGTATGTTAATGGAATGCAATGGATGCTTATTTATAGGTGAAATGGGGGGAACATGACAGCTAGGTTATGATGATGAATGCATGTGCAAAGTTGGTTGAATGATTATGAGTGCATGTGGCTGAAATAGCATGTGGAATGGCTGAATGTGGTGCAATGATAATGTCTTGTGGCTGAATGGATTAAAGAATGGGAGTGCATGTGGGTGGAAATGCATGTGGGTTAAAGAATGAATGCATGTGCAATGACAGGTAGGTTGAATTAATTAAAGGGATTGCATGTGCAAGGTTTTGGTGTGAATGATTGAATGTGCATGTGGCTGCAAGGTGTGAATGATTATGGGTGCATGTGGCTGCAATGGATTAGGAATCCTTCAATTTCGTCCATTCCTTTTGCTCCAAACATAAGCTATCCATTCCAAGTCCAATTTTGCTCCAAAATGCTCCAAAATGCATCTTTTTGCTTCCTTAGCCATATGAACCTAAAAACACACGAAAATGGCTTAAACTACTAAAATTACTAAGTACTAGCAACATAAATGCAAGAAAACAAGCAAACTAAGGTGCATAAATATGCTCCTATCAGCTAGCACCCAAATCAAGCATTGCCTTCTCTACTTTCTTATCCCCTATGGTGATGTTGATATAGAAACTGCCTGGATCCTTGAGCTTTGGTGGAAGTTTTCTTTGCAAAACTGCACTCACATTCTCAGACACCACTACCTTCTCATGTGGTCCATACTTCCTTTTGTAGCTGTTTAACTCCTTGAAGAACTTCCCATATGCCGACATGTTCCTAATGACATCAAGCAAAGGTAAGTTAACATTCACTTTGCTTAGTATATCAAAAATTTCTTTGAATGACTTATCCTGCTTGCTCTTGGCAAGTCTTCCAGGGAATGGTATTGGTGGAGTGTATGGTTTCTCGGCCTTGTGAAGATTTGGTGCTTCTAGTGAGGAAGTGGCATGGCTTGGTTCCTCAATTGATTTCTCATTGTCTCCTTGAGTGACACCTGCATTCACATGATCATATTCATTAGTAACTTCATTGCCAACTCTATTATCAATAACCTTACCACTTCTAAGTGTAGTGATTGCTTTGGCTTGCTCTTGGTTCCTTTGGAGTATCACGGGTTGGCTTGGAAACTTCCCAACCTCTCTTTGGTTCAAGGCATCTGCAATCTGCCCCAATTGTGTCTCCATTTTGGTTAGGGCGGCTGAATGTTGTTGGAGTGTGCTATTGGTGGAATGTTGGAATTGCAAGGTGTTTTGGGCTAACAATTTAACCGTGTCCTTAAGGCTAGTGGCAGGTTTTGGTTGGAAATTTTGGAATTGATTGTTGTTCTTCCATGAAAGGTTGGGATGATCTCTCCAACTTGAGTTATATGTATTTGAATACACATCATTCCTTGGCCTTTGGTTGTAAGAATTCATGAGGTTCACTTGTTCTTGAACATACTCGGGGTAAGCTTCCCTAGATGGACATTGGTGAGTAGGATGGCTTGGTATGTTGCAAATGGCACACACTTCATTTGCTTTTGGCACCATGTTGAGCACGGATTCAAGCTTCCTTTCTAGGTTAGCTACCTGCAACAAAAGCTCATGATTAGAACTTGTTTCATAGACTCCAACTTTCTTGCCCCTTAAATCTTTGTGTTGAGCATTAGACCCCAACATCTCATAAATGTTATATGACTCTTGAGCATTCTTTTTCTTCAATGCTCCACCTGCTGCATTATCAACAGTTGATTGACAAGTTTGGGTTAGTTATCATAGAAAATTTGCATTTGTAAGTGAAAAGGCAACCCATGGTGTGGACATTGTATCAAGAGGCCTTTAAAACGCTCCCAACACTCGTTGAAAGGTTCTCCATCATCTTGTTTGAAGTTGAAGATTTATCCCCTTAATGTGGCTGTCTTTTGAGTGGAAAAGAACTTCTCCAAGAACTTCTTAGCCACGGCATCCCATGTAGTGAGGGAACCTGGTGTTAGAGTCATCAACCAACTCTTGGCCTTATCTTTCAAGGTGTAAGGAAACACTCTCATCCTCAAATTCGCTTCACTCACTCCCTGCAAAGGTAAACCACTCACAACATTGTAAAATTCTTTAATATGAGCTAAAGGGTCTTCATTAGGTAAGCCATAAAATGAGGGAAACATATGGAAATGTGAAGATTTGAGATCATAGTTTCTAGCTTCTGTGGGCAGCAAGATTGATGCGAGATTTATACGCACACAAATTAAACCCTCTTTTTATCAATTGTAGTAAGTATGTAAGTAGGGATCGTTCTGGACCGGGGATTAGGAGGGATTGTTAATCACTTGGATTTTACTTAAAAACGTAAAAACATAATATAAAACACTAAACTAGACTCAAAGAATGTAAAACTAAACTTTAAAACACTAAAACAAATCAAAAGACTCAAAATGCTTTTAAAAACACAAACTAAAATGCTATACTAAACTCGAAGAATTCAAAACTAAAAATAAGAAAGATTAAGACTAAGACTTAAACGAAATATGGGGGGATTGATTTTGGACGAATTTAAACTAAAATGGATAGATTGTAAAGAAAACAAATTGTAAATATGAAATTGCCGGAAATGAATGGATGGTATGGCTAGCTAAGGGGTTCATCTCCATACATGTTACACTTGCATAATAAAATGATTTCCAATTGCATTTCAATAAACCATGAATTCTCAACACCCCGGGTTAATTAGGTCCGCTTAAATTAACCGTCAAGTTTTCCTTAAGTTAATGAATTGGATGATTGCATACGACAACCCAAAGCATTCCTCACAAGTTCCCTACATGAATTGCATAATAGAGATACAAGCAAGAATCATTAAGCATCATGAAAACTATAAGTGTTGACGAGGCATTCGTTACTATGATTGCATGAAACTTATGCCAAGAATTCGTTTAACGCGATTGTTTATAAGCAACCTCCACTACTTGTGAATATAAGTTCATAACGATTAGGTGAAACTCACTTATATTCTAGCGTCATATTCATGCATGAAAATTAAGCGCGCATTCTTAATAAACATACATAAATAAGTTATCAATCAAACGGTTAAACAAATTGAATTCACAACTTATGAAACGCAATTAGAAGTAATCAAATCAAAATGCAAGCATAAACATATATTTCGAATCCCCCCCTAGCTAAAGGGGGGTTTAGTTCCTCATACAAAACAAAGAGAATTGAAATTAAACATTGAAATCAAAGAAACGCCTAAACATTCCAACAACTCAAACTTGAATTGTACGAACGTTTAGGCCCTCTTCTCTTCCTCTTTATTGTAGCATAAGGTCTAGGGATAATTGGTTTGGGGGATGGAAGTGTGGAATGGAAAAGGAGTGGTGGAGAAAATGGTGCAGAAAATGGAGAGAAACTCACTGCTAGAGAAGGAATGGAGTGTTTGTGTTGTGGTATCTACAATGGAATGAGATGTGAGATGATTTTTGAGGAGTGTTGGATGCTTATTTATAGGTGAAATGGGGGGACCAAAAGAGGGAATATTGCAGCTAGGAGGGGATGAATGATTATGGGTGCATGTGTTTGGAATAATGAAGGGGGAATGTATGTAATAAAACAACTAGGAAAAGTTATGGAAAGCTGGAAATGGGAGTGGGAACTCACGGCATTGTTGGGTTGTTTATGGGAGAATAAATGTATGATAATGGCTAAATGATTAAAGGGAATGAATGGGAGTGACACTAGGTTGGTTATGCATGTGGAATGTGGCTGAATTGTTGGTGAAATGATGAAATGGAATGCTGAAAAGGTAGGGAACTCACGGCAACAAGGGGTTTGGTGCTGGAAATAAATGTGTTTGCATGAGAAATAAAGCTAATGGTGAATGAATGTGAATGCATGTGAATTAAAGAAGGAATGCTTGTTTGGAAATGAATGTGAAGACATGTGAAAGCTGGAAATGCATGTGAAAATGTTGGAAATGGGAATGAAGGTCACGGCAAAGGTTGGAGAATTGATTATGGATGCATGTGTTGAATGATTTCTTGGTGAGGGATGTGGAGTGGTTGAATGTGGTGCAATGATAATGTTTTGTGGCTGAATTGGTGGTGGAATTATGATGGGAGTGCATATGATTAAAGAGTGGGAGTGCATGTGGGTGAATGTGAAGGGAATGCATGTGTTGATGACTAGGTTAGTGGGTGGAAATCTGAAAATGGCATAAGGGAATGGGAGCTCACGGTTTTGAGTTGTTTGTTTGTGTGAAGTGTGTGTGAATGCATGTGAAGATGCTAATAAATAATGCATGTAGGGTTAGGAAATAAAATCATAACTTAAAGGGAGATGATTAAAGGGTGTTGAAAGGTTTGAAATGCATGTGTTGAATTGGTGGTTGAATGATGAAAGAATAAGTGAATGATTATGATAAGTGATAAGTGAATGATTATGATAAGTGTATGATATGTTAAGTGATAAATGAATGATATGTGGTGAGTGATAAGTGAATGGAAGTGATAAGTGATAAGTGAATGGAAGTGATAAGTGAATGGTTTGATAAGTGAATGATATGATAAGTGAATGCTTATAATAAGTGAATGATATGATAAATGAATGCTTTAAGTGTTTAAAATAGGGAACAAAGCCCTTCCTTGCATGGCAAGGAAGGGAGACACAAGGAAACACACGACAATGTCCTAAGGTTGCAAGGAATGTTGTTTTTGTGTTCTAAAATGCGTAGGAGTCTTCAATGATGCTTAAACATGAGGTCTTTTAGGATTTAACTTTCCTACTTCAAGTCTTTAATTTCGTCCATCCTCTTGGCTCCAAGCATATGATATCCATTCCAATCTCTAATTTGCTCCAAAAGGCTCCAAAAGGCATCCTTTTGCATACCTTGCCCTTAGAACCTGAAAACACACAAAAGAAGCATAAAGGACTAAAATAACTAGAGAAACATAACGTAAATGCACGAGAACAAGCCATTTAAGTCGCATGAATATGCTCCTATCAAATACCCCCACACTTATCTTTTGCTAGTCCTCGAGCAAAACAGAAAGAAAAACAAAACAAAACCAAACGAAACAAAACAAGTAAAACACAACCTAAACCTTCCAACAACTGTCTTAGGGATTTCCAATGCACATGACACGTTAAAAATCATCATTCCCACAGATTTTAGTCATCTTCACACTTAAGTACATTCTTAATCATAGTCACCATATACTAGTTCACAATTAAGCATTTAAAACCATGTTTTGAATGTAGTAACATGCCTTAGAGAATTTGCTCAATTCCTTACAAGATATGCACTCGATTTTCACTCAGATTTTCTAACTACACACCCTAATCTAGTCATATATGAGAAGATTGATGTAAACATGTAGACGAACACTCACATAAGTTATAACAAGGAAAGCATTTTCTGGATTTACGATAATGACATGAATATGATCTCATGAATGGAATGCTACTACTTAGAATGAGAACCAGTGATTCCATAAGCTCATATCAATTCCAAACTCCACAAATTGAAACACATAACACTCAAGATAGAAGCATAAGGGTTGAAACGGAGCTAAAGGTGTTTGGCTAACAAAAAAGGGATATGGAAAACAAAGGTTCTTAAAGAAATAGCGAGCAAAGCATTTGAATTAACGTAGAATTCACTTTTGAATGAAAACTCAACTTTTGAACAAGGGGGAACAAGCTCTTTTTCCTTTCTTTCTTTTCTTTTCTGTTTTTCTTTTTCATATGTTTTTCACAATTTTTTTTTTTTTTTTTCTTTTCTTTTGACTTCTCAAAACATACATAAACACTTAAGAACAAAACATTCTCTCCCCCACACTTATTTTCTTTCATAATGTAACTCAAAAGGAATTCAATTAAGTCATGCTCACTATCTTTTAAGAACAAGGGTGGGGATTGTCCTAAACTAGGCTAGGTGAGGAAAATGTGGGTAAACAAAGAATAAAGGCTAAACAAGGCTCAACGGGGTTAAGACTTACAACAAATACGAAGTATGGGGAGTAAGGCTATTTGGTTATGGTGGCAACTACACAACTTCATCTTGATATATGTTATGCAATTCAATGTCATGCTTTGAATGAAACGGATATAAGTTCTAGCATTTAGTTCTATCATGATACAATTACATTCTAAGTAGCAACCAAGCAAGGAATAATGAGATCATGCAACAACTTTAGAAAACACAGAATCACAGATTATAACTCTCCAAAGAAGGTAATAGCTCGAGTCTCACAAGGTTGTAGCGTTTGTACGAGTTCCTTTCTTCAAGCATGTTACTAAAACGAATTTTTCTTTTATGATTGCATGTGAAGTCATACATTATAACCATAACCAAGCATATACCAAGAGTAAATCAAACTTTTCTCTATGTTAATAACTCTTTTTAACAGTCATGCAATTACAAACCAAATCCTTATCATTGTGTTGGAAGGTACCCTAAGACACAAACACACAAAAACGACTCAAAACACTCTTTTTTTAGTTTTTTCAAAACATATTTTTCAAATTTTTATGTGATTTTCGGAGTTATAAAACAAAACACACTAAAACAGTTTAAAAACACCTTAAAAACATTTAAAACAGCAAGGAACAACACTTGAAGTTATGGGTGATAAAATTCAACGAATTTGCATCAACATACTTAGTTACCCCCCCACACTTAAATCAAACATTGTCCTCAATGTTTTAAGCATAGATTCACACAAAGCATAAGTAAATACATAAAAAGCACTTAAACATACTAAACATGGCATAATGTAATTAACAAAGAGAAGAGTTTAGAGATGCAAATCTGGTTATAGAGTGTAAATTCCATCTTCTCCTTGGTAATTGCATTGAGGCTTTTGATCTTTGTGATTCCACAGGCTTACTCTTGAACTGGTTTCTGCCCATCGTTGATTTTCCTTTGTGCTACTTCTTGAACTGGGTAGCAGGATGGTTCATTTGGTCTCCCCCGAAGGTCTGAGCATACCCTTTTGGTCTGTTTCTTTGTTCAATCTTTCCAATTCGTATTGAAAAGGGTTGGAGGATAACTCAGCCTATGTTTGTCTCCACATGCTTCAATGTATCATTTTCACTTGCCTTACTCGCTCCCCTTTGCAGAAGTGGTCCCTTCTCCAGAAGTGTATCAACCGTTGAAGATGATTACTCGAGAGCAACGCTAGGTAAGCAATCAGGAATAGATTCCAGGCAGTTGGCTCCAGAACGGAAGACTGACTCCAAATGCCGGCTGATTTCTTCGTTTACTTTGCCATGCGAGTAAGAACAAGGACAAAGAAAAAGACAGGGAAAGAGCATGATATGAGATACTTTTGCTTTTGACCTTGATGATATGAGATACCTTTGCTTTTGAAGAAGCGGTGAATGAATCAGCACATGTATTTGTTGTGCTGTTTCCTCCTGGGTCATCTGTACTCTAGACATCTGGTATCATCTTTGGGGAAGAAGAAAGAATTGAGTATTTCGAAAGGCTTTGCTGGGAGTGCGCCCTCAGAGGTGAGGGAGAGTTGGGCATTTTCTTCAGGTTTGCCCTGCCATAAAAGACGAAGGTCGACATATATAGAGATAATAGCAAGTGGTGGTACTTTTTACCTTTGTCGACAAACGTTTTGATCCCGCAACTCCGGCTTTTTGAAATAGTGGCGCCTCTTCGATCTTTGAATTCGCCTCTTCGATTTCTGAGCAAGCGCCCCTTCGATTTCTGAACGACGCCCCTTCGCTTTCTGAACGACACGTGGTAGTGCAGATGCGGCTCCTTTTGACAAAGCTGCACGCGTTTTCTGAAAAGCAGAGAAAGCGTCGCCGAACTTTGCGCTTGTCGGCTAAAGATGTGTAGTTGCGATGATGGCCTCCACGTGTTTTCAGCTTTGTCAGAAATCTTTTGACAAAGTTGAACGCGTCTTCTGAAAAGCCGAGAACGCGTCGCCTAAATTACGCCGGAAATTCCGGCTTTTTGAATTGGTGGACGCGTCGCCTTGGCTTCTTATAGGGCTATCGATCACCACAACAAACACACTCTGAAGAACTCCCATTCTTGAAAATCGACTCCGACCCTTTGAAAATTTACTCCATCAACCCCTATCTTTGAACACTTTTGAAAAAATGGCAAACTCATCGAACCTTAGCTTGGAATTGAGCCTTAGCAGTGATACGGGCGCGCCGCGTCAAGGTAACGTATGGCGCCCTTCTTTTTTATCTTCTAACGGTCCTCTTTCAGGTGAAGACTCTGTGATGCAGGACGCCACAACAGCTACAATAGTAGCTAGGAACCTCCTCACTCCAAAAGATAGTAGGCTGCTGTCAGGACGGTCTGATGAGTTGGCCGTTCAAGAGTCCCTCGCACTTAGTGTTCAGTGTGCGAGCTCTGTGTCCAACATGGGCCTACGCCTGCTTGCCCGCTCTCGTCAGGTGGAATCGTTGATGGCAGAGGTGGAAAGAATTAAGCAAGAGATCCAGCAGCTTAAGTACGAGAATAGAAGTTTGCATGTGCTTGCAAATAACTATTCGTCGGGGATGAAAAGGAAGCTTGATGAGCTGCAAGAATCTGAGGGTCGAATTCACAGTGACCGTCAAAGGCTTGCGTCTTATCTCCAGAGGCACCTTTTTCCTAGGTCATCCAGCGCTTGGCCAAGTATTGAGGCTTGGAATGCTCTAGCTCCGATGCCTCCCGCTCCGATGGCTTCCGCTCCGATGCCTCCCGCTTCTATGCCTCCTGCTTCTGCGCCTTCCGCTTCTGCGCCTCGTAGTGGGGCTTCACGTAAACAACCTTTGTGAAGCTCCACCTTTCTCCATGTTTAGTATCTTTCTTTTTTTTTTTCTTTTTTTTTTATTTATTTATTTTTATTTTATTTTATATATATATAAATAAAATCAAACGGCATGGAATTGGTCCTTGAATGGAAGGTGATACTTGAAGTGAACCGGCATTGGTTTGAATTCTAGTGTAGGTGCCTGATTCAAAAAAAATAGCAAGTTAGTATAAAATCTAATGGAATTTGGAAAAAAATACTTACTTGTTTTGTCCGACAAGAACTCAATGACAAATACCACTCCTTTGAAAGTTTCAGGGATATTGGACTTGGCCAGATTGCAAGTGATGGTTATTACTTGTCCAATGTCATCAAATTTAACTTCTTTGGATTTTGTGGTTTCAAGAACGTCCTCTTTGATGAATTCATGACATTCCCTACTTGTCACCTTTGGAAGGGCTTCCAAGATGTCTTTTTCACCTTCTTCTTCCTTGGAAGTCATGAATCTGCAAGGTATAGGGATACTTGTTAGAACGGGGTTAAAAATAATGAAATTTGGAACAACCATACCTGTATTAGATGGCATATGAGCAATAGGTGCCTCCGGCAAAGGTGTTTCCACCCTTTCCGTGGGTTGGGTGTATTCCTCTTCCTTGTGATTTGATTTTGATGGTTGAGGGTCCGTTCCAACCTCCTTGTCACTTCTCAACATGATTTCCTTGGCAGTTTCAAATTCTCCCTTCAAATTTGCAATGGTTGAACTAGGGAGTTCGCCTTGGTCGCAAAATTGTCCTTCGAATTCCGCTATCTGCCCAATTTGCTTTTCCAGAGTAGTAAGTAATTGAAAAATCGTATCATTATCATTTGAATTACCTATATTACTTTGGGCAGGTTGTGGTGGCTGCATAGGCGTTGAATAGAACTCCTTATACGGCTGCCAATATCCTTCTTGTTGAGCCTCATTGTCTTGATTTTGTAAGCCCTGCACCAAACAAATTAATTCATCAAGCTTTTGGTTATAATTTATTGACGAACTTAAATTTGGTTGGGCATATTGAATATGAGGTTGTGGTGGGTGCATAGGTCTTGAATAGAACTCATCGTATGGCTGCCAATATCCTTCTTCTTGAACATGTTGAGGTTCCCACCACATAGAGTTTGAATGATCACTCCAATCTGAACTGTAAGTATTGGAAAACACGTTATTCCTTGATTGAAGATCAAATATATCGACCCTTTGCAATTGGGACCTTTCCATGAGTTGTGACAAAAGAGAAGCATTATCAAGTGCCATCTTGTTCTTAGCAAACAAAACACAAATAAAAAAAAACTAAATCTAAAAGACAATACAGAAACAAACAATCCAAGGGATTAGCAAATTTTCTAATCCCCGGTAACGGCGCCAAAATTTGATGCGAGATTTATACGCACACAAATTAAACCCTCTTTTTATCAATTGTAGTAAGTATGTAAGTAGGGATCGTTCTGGACCGGGGATTAAGAGGGATTGTTAATCACTTGGATTTTACATAAAAACGTAAAAACATAATATAAAACACTAAACTAGACTCAAAGAATGTAAAACTAAACTTTAAAACACTAAAACAAATCAAAAGACTCAAAATGCTTTTAAAAACACAAACTAAAATGCTATACTAAACTCGAAGAATTCAAAACTAAAAATAAGAAAGATTAAGACTAAGACTTAAACGAAATATGGGGGGATTGATTTTGGACGAATTTAAACTAAAATGGATAGATTGTAAAGAAAACAAATTGTAAATATGAAATTGCCGGAAATGAATGGATGGTATGGCTAGCTAAGGGGTTCATCTCCATACATGTTACACTTGCATAATAAAATGATTTCCAATTGCATTTCAATAAACCATGAATTCTCAACACCCCGGGTTAATTAGGTCCGCTTAAATTAACCGTCAAGTTTTCCTTAAGTTAATGAATTGGATGATTGCATACGACAACCCAAAGCATTCCTCACAAGTTCCCTACATGAATTGCATAATAGAGATACAAGCAAGAATCATTAAGCATCATGAAAACTATAAGTGTTGACGAGGCATTCGTTACTATGATTGCATGAAACTTATGCCAAGAATTCGTTTAACGCGATTGTTTATAAGCAACCTCCACTACTTGTGAATATAAGTTCATAACGATTAGGTGAAACTCACTTATATTCTAGCGTCATATTCATGCATGAAAATTAAGCGCGCATTCTTAATAAACATACATAAATAAGTTATCAATCAAACGGTTAAACAAATTGAATTCACAACTTATGAAACGCAATTAGAAGTAATCAAATCAAAATGCAAGCATAAACATATATTTCGAATCCCCCCCTAGCTAAAGGGGGGTTTAGTTCCTCATACAAAACAAAGAGAATTGAAATTAAACATTGAAATCAAAGAAACGCCTAAACATTCCAACAACTCAAACTTGAATTGTACGAACGTTTAGGCCCTCTTCTCTTCCTCTTTATTGTAGCATAAGGTCTAGGGATAATTGGTTTGGGGGATGGAAGTGTGGAATGGAAAAGGAGTGGTGGAGAAAATGGTGCAGAAAATGGAGAGAAACTCACTGCTAGAGAAGGAATGGAGTGTTTGTGTTGTGGTATCTACAATGGAATGAGATGTGAGATGATTTTTGAGGAGTGTTGGATGCTTATTTATAGGTGAAATGGGGGGACCAAAAGAGGGAATATTGCAGCTAGGAGGGGATGAATGATTATGGGTGCATGTGTTTGGAATAATGAAGGGGGAATGTATGTAATAAAACAACTAGGAAAAGTTATGGAAAGCTGGGAATGGGAGTGGGAACTCACGGCATTGTTGGGTTGTTTATGGGAGAATAAATGTATGATAATGGCTAAATGATTAAAGGGAATGAATGGGAGTGACACTAGGTTGGTTATGCATGTGGAATGTGGCTGAATTGTTGGTGAAATGATGAAATGGAATGCTGAAAAGGTAGGGAACTCACGGCAACAAGGGGTTTGGTGCTGGAAATAAATGTGTTTGCATGAGAAATAAAGCTAATGGTGAATGAATGTGAATGCATGTGAATTAAAGAAGGAATGCTTGTTTGGAAATGAATGTGAAGACATGTGAAAGCTGGAAATGCATGTGAAAATGTTGGAAATGGGAATGAAGGTCACGGCAAAGGTTGGAGAATTGATTATGGATGCATGTGTTGAATGATTTCTTGGTGAGGGATGTGGAGTGGTTGAATGTGGTGCAATGATAATGTTTTGTGGCTGAATTGGTGGTGGAATTATGATGGGAGTGCATATGATTAAAGAGTGGGAGTGCATGTGGGTGAATGTGAAGGGAATGCATGTGTTGATGACTAGGTTAGTGGGTGGAAATCTGAAAATGGCATAAGGGAATGGGAGCTCACGGTTTTGAGTTGTTTGTTTGTGTGAAGTGTGTGTGAATGCATGTGAAGATGCTAATAAATAATGCATGTAGGGTTAGGAAATAAAATCATAACTTAAAGGGAGATGATTAAAGGGTGTTGAAAGGTTTGAAATGCATGTGTTGAATTGGTGGTTGAATGATGAAAGAATAAGTGAATGATTATGATAAGTGATAAGTGAATGATTATGATAAGTGTATGATATGTTAAGTGATAAATGAATGATATGTTAAGTGATAAATGAATGATATGTGGTGAGTGATAAGTGAATGGAAGTGATAAGTGATAAGTGAATGGAAGTGATAAGTGAATGGTTTGATAAGTGAATGATATGATAAGTGAATGCTTATAATAAGTGAATGATATGATAAATGAATGCTTTAAGTGTTTAAAATAGGGAACAAAGCCCTTCCTTGCATGGCAAGGAAGGGAGACACAAGGAAACACACGACAATGTCCTAAGGTTGCAAGGAATGTTGTTTTTGTGTTCTAAAATGCGTAGGAGTCTTCAATGATGCTTAAACATGAGGTCTTTTAGGATTTAACTTTCCTACTTCAAGTCTTTAATTTCGTCCATCCTTTTGGCTCCAAGCATATGATATCCATTCCAATCTCTAATTTGCTCCAAAAGGCTCCAAAAGGCATCCTTTTGCATACCTTGCCCTTAGAACCTGAAAACACACAAAAGAAGCATAAAGGACTAAAATAACTAGAGAAACATAACGTAAATGCACGAGAACAAGCCATTTAAGTCGCATGAATATGCTCCTATCAAAGATGCATGAAGGTGAATTTGGTATGATTGGTTGAGCAAAATCCTCCAAAGCTCGAAGTTCATCTTCGTTGCCCGCCATCTCTTCTTCTCTTTCCCAATTAAATTGCTCAGATTCTTTACTTGTTGAACTAGGTGAATTCCCTTCCTCTTCCTCACGGCTAAAGGATGAACTTGATGGCACAAAATTGTCCAAAGTGTGGCCCTTCAACCGTTCAATTCTTTGGCCTAACTCAACAAGTTTATTTGACATATACTACCTAAAATAAAATAACACAAGTGTGAATGAAAATCTACTAGCAAACAACAATGAAATGAACAAAAAAAATAAACTTAAAAACGTTTGAAAGGACTCAAAACAGATTCACAAGACTCAAAACAAGCTAAAAACTCTCAAAACTGCCTAAAAACACAAACTGGGCAGTTTTGACACTAAACTCAATTTTGGACGAAAATTAGGTTTGAGCTTGACTCAAAATGCTTCAAAACACAAGATAAGACAGATTCTAAGCCTAAAACTTAACAAAATATGGGGAGAAATTGTATTTGGACGAAATGCAATTAAATGGACAGATTATAACGAAAGCAGATTGTAAAGCAAATTGATGTAAACCAATGGATAATGGAATGGCTAAGGGATTCTTTTCCACACATGAAATGTATGCAACTTAAATCAACTTCCAGTTATCAATTTGACAAGTTATGAACCTTGACACTAATCAAAATAGCAAACAAGCAAACAAGCAATTACAAGGGACTGAAATCAGTCCCCGGCAACGGCGCCATTTTTGTTGATGTATAATTCCTTCCTAATGCTAGAATATATTTAGTATAATGGCAGAAGCAAGGGTGTCGAATCCGCAGGGACTAATTGGACCTATGTAACTACTTGTTTTGCAAGAACTCTAAGAAATGAATCAAACTAAACAAACTAGGCAGATTTGGAAATGAATCAAACTAGTCTAAATAGACAGATTTGTTGTTGTAATTTGAAAGCATGAGAAAATGAAGTAAACACAAATAAATGAATCAACAACTAATGTAATGGGATAGTATCAATGGAAATGAAGCTAGGGATTCGGTTTCACCATTGCTCAACTAAGTCCATGTTTGTCAAGTTAGTTTGTACTCATTCATCTACCTATTTCTTGAGTTTGTTTCACTTGGATATGATCAACCATATGATGTGTGGATTTGATCAAATGTCTCTAATCATGAACCTAATTGTGATGTGCAACTTTGGTTCATAATCAAGATTATGTAATGTACAAGAAACTTTCATAAAACCAAAGGGAATAACTCGGCAGGATGTGTGCTAAACACTCCCTTCATTCATTCACATATCTACCAAGATTATGCATGATGTGTGTTCTAATCTTGGTTACACAACTTTGTGATTAATTCAACTGATGATCAAACATTAAAATCAACACACTAAGTCACCATTAAAACAGAAAATGAAACAAGAAATAGGTGGACAAACTGAGCATTCTAACTTAATTACATGGCAAACTTTGCAAGGTTACATCGAATCCCTAGAGGAAGATTAGTTACACTTCATGTTTACAAAGGTTTAACATAAAAATAAATAACATGAGTGAACATAAGATTAAGAAGGAGAAACCCTTGAAGCAAAACTGATGTTGAAGTCCTTGAAGAGTTCCTTGGTGTTGCTTCTCCAAATGTGGTGCGGATGAAGGTAGAATGGCTTGGTTGAATGGTTTCTGCCCTTGGGACAGAAAATGGACAGAGAATGGAGTGAAATGGAGCGGCTATGGGTGAATAAAAATGAAATGAATGCCAAGGACAGTTTTTGTGAAAAGGAGAGAATGTCGAATGCAATGGTATGGAGAGGGAGAATGAGTGAGGATGATGGACGGAAGTGGAGCAAGAATGGTGTGTGTAATCTGATAGGAGCATATTCATCGACTTAAATGGCTTGTTCTCGTGCATTTACGTTATGTTTCTCTCGTTATTTTAGTCCTTTATGCTTCTTTTGTGTGTTTTCAGGTTCTAAGGGCCTAGGGAGCAAGAAAGTGCATTTTGAGGCCATTTGGAGCATTTTTGGGCATGGATTGGATAGCTTATCCATGGAGCCAAGAGGATGGACGAATTTGAAGGCCTTGTATGCACTTGAAGACACAACACATTATGCCATACAAACCAACCTATTTTAGGCCCATTCTATGTACTTAAACCCTAGCCCTTTAAACTAGTTCATTTATCACTTATCAAACCATTCACTTATCACTCACCACATATCATATATTTATTACTTATCATATCATTCATTCATCTACATATCAATAACCACATATCATTCATTCATTACTTATCATATCATTCATTCATCTACATATCAATAACCACTTATCTTATCACTCAACATATCATACACTTATCACTCATCACACTTCATTATTACACCACCATTCATTCTTTAAAACACAAACAACATTCACATGCAAACACAAGCTTTAACCAACAAACAAAACAGCCAACACATGCACCAAAACACCTTTGCCGTGGCCTTCACTCCCCCTTGCATTTTCAGCCATTCCACTTCATCATTACACCACCTTCTCCATCTTTAATCACATGCACCACTAATTCAACACATGCACTTGTTCCTCCATTAAATCAACCACATTCATCACCAAAGAACCTTTGTGCCGTGAGTCCCATTGCATTTCCAGCATCCTCACATGCATTCCCTTCACATTCACCCACATGCACATTCAATCATTCACACATCCACCACTCATTCTTCATCATTTCAACCACCTACATGCATTAATTATTAAACTCTTCATCATTGCATCCAGAAAATGAGCAAGAAAGCTTCCCAAACACATGCAAATCCATCTATGTCGTGGGTTCCCTTTGCTCCCCTTGTGCAATTCCAGTTTTCACATGTGTCCTAGCTGTTTTTCCATCATTCCTCCACACAAATGCTTAAACAAACAGCCATATGTTCCCTCCACCACCCCTATAAATACCCTAGCATTCATTCATTCACTCCCCATTCAATTCATATCTCATATTTCCATTCACAACACTTCACACAACACAAATACCATACCATTGCCGTGAGTCCCACTTCATTTTCTGCATATTTTCTCTTCATTCTTCCATCTCCAACCACTCCCTACTCCATTCCACATACACCTAAAGCCCTTAAGCTCACCTTAGACTTTGTGCTACAACAACGAGGAAGAAAAGAGTGCTTAAACGTTCATACAATTCAAGTTTGAGTTGTTGGAATGTTTAGGTGTTTCTTTGATTTCAAAGTTTAAATTTAATTCTCTTTGTTTTGTACGTATGAGAAGGGAAGAGAAGAGTGCCTAAACGTTCATACAATTCACGTTTGAGTTGTTGGAATGTTTAGGTGTTTCTTTGATTTCAAAGTTATGAGGAACTAAACCCCCTTTAGCTAGGGGGTGATTCGAAACTATGTTTATATTTGCATTTTGAATTGATTACGTTTGGTTGGAATTTCATAAGCTGTGGATTCAATTCATTTAACTGTTTGATTGATAACTTATTTATGTATGTTCATTGAGATTGCAAGCTTAATTTTCATGCATAAATATGACGCTAGAATATAAGTGAATTTCACCTAATCGTTATGAACTTATATTCACAAGTAGTAGAGGTTGCTTATAAACAATCGCGTTAAACGAATTCTTGGCATAAGTTTCATGCGTATTCCATAGTAACGAATGCCTCGTCGATGTTTATGATTTCCGTTGAACTTAATGATCTTGGTTAAATGTCTCTATCATGCGTATTCCATAGTTAGGGACTTTGATTAAGAATAATTTGGTTGTAATGCGTATTCCATTCAATCCAACGAATTTAGGGAAACCTGAAAGTTAATCTAAGCGGATCTAATTAACTTGGAGCATTGAGTTTCACAACTTATCGAAAGACCAACTGAGAATCAATTTTGTTTGCAAGTGTAACATGTGTGGAGAAGAACCCCTTGGCTATTCCATCATCCATATTTTTTTTATCACATTCATATTTACATTTTGCCTTTAATTATATTCTGTCTTTTTAATTTAATATCGTCCAACCACAATTCCCCCCCCTATTTTGTTAAGTCTTAATCATTCGTATTTGTTTTATTTTTGTATCTTTAAGCTTGTGGAGTCATAAACAATTGCAAATTCGTCTAAATCAAGTTCTAGCTTCTTTTTGAGTCAATTTGATTGTTTTAGACAATTTGAGTTTTTCAAAGCCTTTCTGAGTCATAGTAGTCTTGTTAAGAGTATTTTAATTTAGTTTTTATGTTTTTAAGTCAATTTAGAAGGTTTTAGCAAGCCCTCCTAATCCCCGGTCTAGAACGATCCCTCACTTATCCATTCTACTACAATTGTCAAACGAGGGTTTAATTTGAGTGTCAAGTAATTCTCGCATCAAATTTTGGCGCCGTTGCCGGGGATTAGCAACTTTGCTAATCCTTTGTCTTTATTTTTATATTTTTTTTTGTTTTTTCGTGCATTCTTATTTTAGATTCTTAGTTTGTTTGTTTCCTTGTTTTTTAGGTACTGTGTATGACTCGTCGCTCTCGGCCTATTATAGAGAACATCTCCAACTTTGACGGTGATTTTGAACGCACTTTGAGGAGAACGAGGAGTCAACAAGAGCCACCACAACCTCCACCACAACCTGGGCTTGAAGAAGACGAAGTAGGTGTAGAAGAAAAGCCCACGGATCAGATTTTTGAAGAAGAACAAGCCATGGCAGCAGATAATAGAACCATCAAGGAGCTTTCGGCCTCAAGTTTGGATAATGCATTGCCTCTTTGTATCCAATACCCCACGGCTGCAGAGGGGAAGACTGAGGAATTTGAACTCAAATCCAGTTTGTTACACCATATTCCGAAGTTCCATGGCTTGTCTATGGAAGACCCCAACAAACACTTGAAGGAGTTCGAGGTGGTTTGTTCGAGCATGACCCCCGTCAATGTGGATGGGAGTATATTGAAGATGAAGGCCTTTCCATTTTCACTTATGGACAAGGCCAAAGATTGGCTCTACGAACTAGCCCCGGGAACTGTGACTTCGTGGGAGAGTATGAAGCGTGCTTTCTTGGAGAAATTCTTCCCTACTTCGAGAGTGATTCTCCTACGGAAGAAAATTAGTGGTATTCAACAGAATCATGGTGAGACGTTCCCGGCTTATTATGAGCGCTTCAAGGGCCTTGTAGCTTCATGTCCCCAACATCAAATGAAGGAGGAACTTCTCCTTCAATATTTCTATGAGGGCCTCCTTCCTATCGAACGTCAAATGGTTGATGCATCAGCGGGAGGAGCATTGGTGGACAAAACACCAAGGGATGCCAAGATTCTCATAGCCAACCGAGCGCTCAACGCTCAACAATATGAAGGAGTGGGCCAAAGGGAAGCCCCACGGCAACAAAGTGTAAATGAGGTGAGTGCTATTTCTGAAATTCAATCACAACTTGCTAATCTTACTTCTCTTGTTTCTCAGGTTGTGATTGGTCCAAAAGCACAAGAACACCAAGTTTGTGGCGTGTGCTCAATTCAAGGGCATCCATCCGACAAGTGCCCTCAACTAATCGAGAATGGTGGGTGGGAATCTGCCAATGCAATTGGTTTCCAAGGACAAAATCAAAACAACCCATACTCGAACACTTACAATGCCGGATGGAGGGACCATCCAAACTTCAAATGGAGGGAGCCACAACAAGCTGCCCAACAAGGAGGATTTAGGCCAAACCCCCCTGGTTTTTATTCCAAGCCGTATGCACCCCAACAATCCCAACAACCTTCGGCATCATCTCATTCAGGTACGTCTTTGGAAAGTAATCAAGCTATGCAATTACTAACCTCTATTTCGCAGGGGTTGCAAAATCAAAACAACCGAATAGAAAATAACGAGAAGGAGATGATGGATATGAAGAAACAAATAGGGCAGATTTCTGAGTTCCTTGGACAGATTAGAGAGCAAGGAAAGCTTCCTAGCTCAACCACAGTCAATCCAAAGGGAGGATTCGAATCCGCCAAGGCCATCACCCTAAGGGGTGGAAAAGAAGTTGGGACCGAGCCAAACAATCCCAAATCTGCCCAGAAAGTAGATGAAGAGACGACACAACCTGAGGCAGATCACCCTAACTCGGCCAAATCAGGTAATTTAAGTTCAAATTCATGTACTTCACGTCCTAATCTGCCCAATGTACCTTTTCCTCGCAGGTTCATGCAAGAAAAAAAGGAAGAAAGCGAGAAGGACATTCTTGAAACGTTCCGGAAGGTGCAAGTGAACATACCGCTTCTCGATGCAATCAAACAGGTTCCAAAGTATGCTAAATTCCTCAAGGACCTATGCAATACAAAGAGAAGAAGGGCAAACAAAGAGGTAGTGAAGGTAAGCGAGAATGTGTCCGCTGTTTTGCAACGTAAACTGCCTACCAAGTGCAAAGACCCCGGTAGTTTCACGATTCCTTGTGTGATTGGACATAATCGTTTTGAACATGCCATGCTTGATTTAGGTGCATCCATAAATGTCATGCCTTATTCTATTTATGCATCTATGAATTTGGGTGAATTAAAACAAGATGGTGTAATTATACAATTGGCTGATCGTTCTAACGCGTATCCAAAAGGAGTTTTGGAGGATGTGCTTGTGCAGGTGAACCATTTAATTTTTCCGGCTGATTTCTACGTCCTAGACATGGAGGATTCAGCCCATTCTACATCTTTGCCGATTCTCCTTGGTAGGCCATTCATGAAGACGGCCCGAACGAAGATTGATGTATACAAAGGCACCTTGACAATGGAATTCGATGGGGAAGTGATTGATTTTAATATTTCTGAAACTATGAGATATCCCGTTGATGACCATTCTTGTTTTTCCATTGATGTTATCGATTCTTTGGCGCAGGTATACCTTGAAGAATTGAACGAGGACGCCCTGGAAACAACCATCACTAAGGCCATAGAGCGCAAAAATGAAGGATTTGGGCCAATGCAAGGCCACGACAAGGAGGAGGAATTCTTTGCAATGGGTTCTAGTGAAGAAATAATTGAGGTTGTGGCAGCCCTTGAGTCATTGCCACAACAATATGGTAAGGTTCCACTCTCACTTTCAAATTCAGTTTCCACTAAGATGCTGCCTTCTGTTGTTCAGGCACCATCGCTTGAACTTAAGCCGTTGCCGGACCATTTGAAGTATGTGTTTTTGGGAAAAGGCGAAACATTGCCCGTCATCATTTCATCAAGTCTCACGGCAATGGAGGAGGAGAAGCTTGTGAGGGTGCTGCGAGAGCACAAAACGGCCATAGGGTGGACTTTGGCCGACATTAAAGGAATAAGCCCTACCACATGCATGCACCGTATACTTCTTGAGGAGGGGGCTAAACCAACTCGAGAGGCTCAACGCCGTCTCAACCCTCCGATGATGGAAGTGGTGAAGAAGGAAATAATCAAGCTTTTGGATTGCGGAGTGATCTACCCTATCTCCGATAGCCGTTGGGTCTCTCCAGTTCAAGTCGTTCCCAAGAAGTTCGGAGTAACTGTTATCAAGAATGATGAGAATGAGCTCGTGCCTACACGCATTCAGACTGGATGGCGCGTATGTATCGATTATCGGAAGCTAAATGCCATGACTAGGAAAGATCACTTTCCTTTGCCATTCATCGACCAGATGCTCGAAAGGTTAGCCGGTCATGCTTTTTACTGTTTTCTTGATGGATACTCTGGATATAACCAAATTGTGATAGCCCCGGATGATCAAGAGAAGACCACATTCACATGTCCCTTTGGAACATTTGCTTATCGTCGCATGCCATTTGGCTTATGCAACGCACCGGCCACTTTCCAAAGGTGTATGGTAAGTATATTTTCCGATTTTGTTGAAAAGATCATTGAGGTTTTCATGGATGATTTCAGTGTATTTGGGAGTTCATTTGATAATTGCTTGGATAATCTGACCTTAATTTTGAAACGATGTGTTGAAACTAACCTTGTCTTGAATTGGGAGAAATGTCACTTTATGGTGAAACAAGGTATAGTTTTAGGACATATTGTTTCAGAAAAAGGAATTGCAGTAGATAAATCGAAAATAGACCTGTACGTCACTTACCCTCTCCTACTTCGGTTAGAGAGGTACGTTCGTTTCTTGGCCATGCAGGGTTCTATAGGCGTTTTATCAAGGACTTCTCCAAGATGTCCAACCCTCTTTGCCGATTGCTTCAAAAAGATGTGCCATTCAAGTTTGATGAAGAGTGTAATTCGGCATTTAACCAACTCAAGGAGAAGCTAGTCTCGGCCCCCATTATTGTACCTCCAGATTGGAGCCTTCCGTTCGAGCTCATGTGCGATGCATCCGACTATGCATTAGGAGCTGTTCTAGGACAAAGAAGAGACAAGCGGCCGCATGTCATATACTATGCATCTCGGACTCTCAATGATGCCCAATTGAACTACTCCACGACGGAAAAAGAACTTCTAGCTGTGGTTTTTGCTTTAGATAAATTCCGTTCATATTTAATTGGTACTAAAGTAATCGTTTATTCTGATCATGCAGCTTTGAGGTACTTGCTCACGAAAAAGGAAGCAAAGCCGAGGCTTATCCGTTGGATTCTTCTTCTTCAAGAATTTGATATTGAAATCCGGGATAAGAAAGGAAGCGAGAATGTAGTGGCTGACCATTTAAGCCGAATGATCCACGAGGAGCATGAACATGCCGTACCTATCCCTGAAACTTTTCCCGATGAGCAGCTGCTATCCATTGAGGTAAGTGAACCATGGTATGCAGATTTAGTGAATTACTTGGTGGCTAAAAAAATTCCAAATGAACTAAACAAGCACCAACGTGATAAGCTTAAAAATGATGCACGTTTCTATGTTTGGGATAACCCTTATTTGTGGAAGTATTGCTCAGATCAAATTGTACGTAGATGTGTGCATGATTCTGAATTTCACTCAATTCTAAGCTTTTGTCACACATATGCATGTGGTGGTCATTTTGGCACACAACGCACTGCCCTCAAGGTTCTAGAGTGTGGTTTTTATTGGCCGACTATATTTAGGGATGCTAGAACCTTTTGTATGTCTTGTGATCGTTGCCAACGAATGGGTAACATAGGTACCAAGGACCAAATGCCGCAAACCCCTGTCTTTAATGTTGAAATTTTTGATGGTTGGGGCATTGATTTCATGGGCCCTTTCCCTCCATCTTATGGTTTCACTTATATCTTGCTAGCCGTTGATTATGTTTCTAAATGGGTGGAAGCAAAAGCCACCCGTACTAACGATTCTAAGGTGGTTGCAGATTTCGTGAAAACTAACATTTTTGCTAGGTTTGGAATGCCGAGAGTAATCATAAGTGATGGAGGGTCTCACTTTTGCAATCGGACCATTGAGGCGTTGCTAAGAAAGTACCATGTCAACCATAAGGTCTCTACACCTTACCATCCTCAAACAAATGGCCAAGCCGAGGTGTCTAACCGAGAAATCAAAAAATTTTTGGAGAAGACCGTTGGACCAACAAGGAGGGATTTGAGCTTACGTTTAGATGATGCACTGTGGGCATATCGTACGGCATACAAAACACCCATTGGGATGTCACCTTTTCGGCTCGTCTATGGTAAGCCATGTCATTTGCCCGTAGAGTTAGAGCACAAGGCACATTGGGCCGTGAAGATTTTCAACATGGACATAGATGCAGCGGGAGTTCATAGGAAGCTCCAATTGAATGAACTTGAGGAGATTCGGAATGAAGCCTATGAGAATGCCCGGATGTACAAAGCCAAGACCAAAGCATTCCATGATAAAATGATTCGAACCAAGACCTTCACAGTTAGGCAGAAAGTGTTACTTTTCAACTCTCGCCTACGGTTGTTTCCTGGTAAGTTGCGTTCTAAATGGATTGGCCCGTTTGTTGTTACTAATGTTTTCCCTCATGGTGCAGTGCAAATCAAAAGTTCAAGGACGCAGCAAGAATTCAAAGTGAATGGGCATCGGTTGAAGCCCTATTACGAGATGTTTGAGGAGCATGTCGTGGAGGAGGTACCCCTCCATGCCGTGGAACCTAGTCAAGCTTAAACGGAGGTACCGTCCGGCTGCAAGACGTAAAAGAAAGCGCTTCGTGGGAGGCAACCCATGCATCCGAATAGAGAAGAACTTGGAAACCCCTTTAAGAGACTTATTTTTATTCCTTTCTTTTTCTTTACTGCCTTTACTTTGTTTTCTTTCTCGTATTTGTTTATTTGCTTGCTCTGTTGTGACTTTCTGCTTAAAACATTGAGGACAAAGTTTGATTTAAGTGTGGGGGGGGTAAACAATTTGTATTTGCATGAATTTCGTGGGATTTATTCACCTTTCACTTAGAATGTTGTTTCTTGCTGTTTTAAGCATTTTTAGTGTGTTTTAGTGTGTTTTATAGTGTCTTGGTATAAAACTCCGAAAATAAAAAAATAAAAAAATAAAAATTCTTTTGAAAAAACCCAAAAATATGTGTTTTTAGAGTCATTTGAGTCATTTTGTTGCTATTTCGTTTCTGCCTTGTTAGGTTGTTTAGTTGTTATTGTTTGTTTGTTTATTAATTGTGTGAGTTTATGATTGTAACATTGAGAAAATGTTTGATTTATTGATAGGCACTGCTAAACAAAGAAAGATGGTGCTTCACAAAGGTTGTTTGCTTGAGGCCCCACTACGTGGCTTTACTCTTGAAGCGGAAGGCGTAGGAACAGAAGGCATCGGAGCGGAAGGCGTAGGAACAGAAGGCATCGGAGCGGGAGGCATCGAAGATAGAGCATTCCAGGCCTCAATACTTGGCCAAGCGCTGGATGAGCCAGGAAAAAGGTGCCTCTGGAGGAAAGACGAAAACCTTTGACGGTCACTGTGAATCCGACCTTCAGACTCTTGCAGCTCATCAAGCTTCCTCTTCATGCCCGTCAAATAGTTGTTTGCAAGCACGTGCAAACTTCTATTCTCATACTTCAGCTGCTGGATCTCCTGCTTGAGACTTTCCACCTCTGCCATCAATGATTCCACCTGACGGGAGCGGGCAAGCAGGCGTTGGCCCATGTTGGACACAGAACTCGCACACTGAACACTAAGTGCGAGGGACTCTTGAACGGCCAACTCATCGGACCGTCCTGACAGCAGCCTACTATCTTTCGGAGTGAGGAGGTTCCTAGCTACTATTGTAGCTGTTGTGGCGTCCTGCATCACGGAGTCTTCACCTGTGAGAGGACCGTTAGAAGAAAAGAAAGAAGGGCGCCATACGTTACCTTGACGCGGCGCGCCCGCATCAGTGCTAAGGCTCAATTCCAAGCTAAGGTTCGATGAGTTTGCCATTTTTCAAAAGTGTTCAAGGGGTGGATGTAATTAATTCTCAAAGGGCCGGAGTCGATTTTTCAAGAAGGGATTTCTTCAGAGTGTATTTGTTGGGGTGATCGATAGCTCCATAAAAAGCCATGGCGACGCGTCCACCGATTCAGAGATCCGGATTTTCCTCCGCAAATTTCGACGACGCATTCGCGGCTTTTCAGAAAACGCGCTCAGCTTTGTCAAAAGATATCTGACAAAGCTGATAACACGTGGAGACCATCATCTCAATTACACGTCTTTAGCCGACAAGCGCAAAGTTCGGCGACGCTTTCTCTGATTTTCAGAAAACGCGTGCAGCTTTGTCAAAAGAGCCGCACCCGTGACTACTTTTGCCATGCAGAAATCGAAGAGCCGTTCGTTCAGAAATCGAAGAGACGTCTGTCGACAAAGGGTAAAAGAGCAGTACCACCACTTTCTATTCAGAAAATCCCTATATTTGTCGACCTTCATCTCTTATGGCAAGGCAGACTTGAAGAAAATGCCCACCAACTCTCTCTCACCTCTGAGGGTGCACTCCCAGCAAAGCCTTTTGAATTACTCAAAATTTTCTTCTTCCCCAAAGATGATACCAGACGCCTGGAGTAAAGATGACCCAGGAGGAAATGCATGTGCTGATTCATGCACCGCTTCTTCAAAAGCAAAGGTATCTCATATCATAAAGGTCAAAAGCAAAAGTATCTCATATCATGCTTTTTCCCTGTCTTTTTCTTTGTCCTTGTTCTTACTCGCATGGCAAAGTGAAAGAAGCAATCAGCCGGCACTTGGAGTCAGTCTTCCGATCTGGAGCCAACTGCCTGGAACCTATTCCTGATTGCTTACCTAGCGTTGCTCTCGAGTAGTCATCTTCAACGGTTGATACACTTCCAGAGAAGGGACCACTCCTGCAAAGATTGAACAAAGAAACAGATAAAGGGGGAAAGCTCAGACCTTCGGGGAAGACCAAAAGAACCATCATGCTGCCCAGTTCAAGAAGTAGCACAAAGGAAAATCAACGATGGGCAGAAACCAGTTCAAGAGTAAGCATGTGGAATCACAAAGATCAAAAGCCTCAATGCAATTACCAAGGAGAAGATGGAATTTACACTCTATAACCAGATTTGCGTCTCTAAACTCTTCTCTTTGTTAATTACATTCTGCCATGTTTAGTATGTTTAAGTGTTTTTTGTGTATTTACTTATGTTTTGTGTGAATCTATGCTTAAAACATTGAGGACAATGTTTGATTTAAGTGTGGGGGGGTAACTAATGTTGTTAATGCAAATTCGTGGGATTTTATCACCCATAACTTCAAATATTGTTCCTTGCTGTTTTAAGGTGTTTTTAAGTTGTTTTAGAGTGTTTTAGTATGTTTTGTTTTTATAACGCCGAAAAGCACATAAAAATTTGAAAAATTGTTTTGAAAAGCCTAAAAAGAGTGTTTTGAGTCGTTTTTGTGAGTTTGTGTCTTAGGGTACCTTCCAACACAATGATAAGGATTTGGTTTGTAATTGCATGACGGTTAAAAAGAGTTATTAACATAGAGAAAAGTTTGATTTACTCTTGGTATATGCTTGGTTATGGTTATAATGTATGACTTCACATGCAATCATAAAAGAAAAATTCGTTTTTGTAACATGCTTGAAGGAAGGAATTCAAACAAACGCTACAACCCTGTGAGACTCGAGCCATTACCTTCTTTGGAGAGTTATTTTCTGTGATTCTGTGTTTTCTAAAGTTGTTGCATGATCTCATTATTCCTTGCTTGGTTGCTACTTAGGATGCAATTGTATCATGATAGAACTAAATGCCAGAACTTATATCTGTTTCATTCAAAGCATGACATTGAATTGCATAACATATATCAAGATGAAGTTGTGTAGTTGCCACCATAACCAAATAGCCTTACTTCCCATATTTCGTATTTGTTGTAAGTTTTAACCCCGTTGAGCCTCGTTTAGCCTATTTTCTTTGCTAACCACATCACCCCTTACCTAGCCTAGAGTAGGACCATCCGTACCCTTTGTTCTTGAAAGATAGTGAGCATGACTTAATTGAATTCCTTTTTATTAATATGTTGCAGAAAATAAGTGTGGGGGAAGGGATTTTTGTGTGTATGTATGTGCCTAAGTCTTAAAGGAGGCACGAAAAAAAAAAAAAAAAAAAAAAAAAAAAAAAAAAGTGAAAATAAGTGAGAATGGACTCACAAGTGTGATTGTTGATGAAAGGGCCCAAAAAGTTTGAATATGGCCCTAAGTTTTGTGACTTCCCCTTGGGTGTTCAAAGTTAACTTCTGCGTTCTAAAGGGAATTCTAAGTGCCTAATTCAATACTTTGCTGACTATTGCTTTAAGAACGTTTGTGTACTCTACCTTTCTTTGTTAAACCATTACACTTAGCCCCGTTACATCCCTCAACTTCTATCTTGAGTGTTATGTGTTTCAATTTGCGGAGTTTGAAATTGATATGAGCTTATGGAATCACTGGTTCTCATTCTAAGTAGTAGCATTCCATTCATGAGATCATATTCATGTCATTATCGTAAATCCAGAAAATGCTTTCTTTGTTATAACATATGTGAGATACTAGTCTTTCATGTTTACATCAATCTTCTCACATATACCTAGTGTAGGGAGTGTAGTCAGAAAATCTGTGTGAAAAACGAGTGCATATCTTGTAAGGATTTGAGCAAATTCTCTAAGGCATGTTACTACATTCAAAACATGGTTTTAAATGCTTAATTGTGAAATAGTATGTGGTGACTATGATTAAGAATGTACTTAAGTGTGAAGATGACTAAAATCTATGAGAATGATGATTTTTAACATGTCATGTGCATTGGAAATCCCTAAGACGGTTGTTGGAAGGTTTAGGTTGTGTTTTACGTGTTTAGTGTCGTTTTGTTTATTTGTTTTTATTCTGTTTTGCTCGAGGACTAGCAAAAGCTAAGTGTGGGGGGTATTTGATAGGAGCATATTCATGCGACTTAAATGGCTTGTTCTCGTGCATTTACGTTATGTTTCTCTCGTTATTTTAGTCCTTTATGCTTCTTTTGTGTGTTTTCAGGTTCTAAGGGCCTAGGGAGCAAGAAAGTGCATTTTGAGGCCATTTGGAGCATTTTTGGGCATGGATTGGATAGCTTATCCATGGAGCCAAGAGGATGGACGAATTTGAAGGCCTTGTATGCACTTGAAGACACAACACATTATGCCATACAAACCAACCTATTTTAGGCCCATTCTATGTACTTAAACCCTAGCCCTTTAAACTAGTTCATTTATCACTTATCAAACCATTCACTTATCACTCACCACATATCATATATTTATTACTTATCATATCATTCATTCATCTACATATCAATAACCACATATCATTCATTCATTACTTATCATATCATTCATTCATCTACATATCAATAACCACTTATCTTATCACTCAACATATCATACACTTATCACTCATCACACTTCATTATTACACCACCATTCATTCTTTAAAACACAAACAACATTCACATGCAAACACAAGCTTTAACCAACAAACAAAACAGCCAACACATGCACCAAAACACCTTTGCCGTGGCCTTCACTCCCCCTTGCATTTTCAGCCATTCCACTTCATCATTACACCACCTTCTCCATCTTTAATCACATGCACCACTAATTCAACACATGCACTTGTTCCTCCATTAAATCAACCACATTCATCACCAAAGAACCTTTGTACCGTGAGTCCCATTGCATTTCCAGCATCCTCACATGCATTCCCTTCACATTCACCCACATGCACATTCAATCATTCACACATCCACCACTCATTCTTCATCATTTCAACCACCTACATGCATTAATTATTAAACTCTTCATCATTGCATCCAGAAAATGAGCAAGAAAGCTTCCCAAACACATGCAAATCCATCTATGCCGTGGGTTCCCTTTGCTCCCCTTGTGCAATTCCAGTTTTCACATGTGTCCTAGCTGTTTTTCCATCATTCCTCCACACAAATGCTTAAACAAACAGCCATATGTTCCCTCCACCACCCCTATAAATACCCTAGCATTCATTCATTCACTCCCCATTCAATTCATATCTCATATTTCCATTCACAACACTTCACACAACACAAATACCATTCCATTGCCGTGAGTCCCACTTCATTTTCTGCATATTTTCTCTTCATTCTTCCATCTCCAACCACTCCCTACTCCATTCCACATACACCTAAAGCCCTTAAGCTCACCTTAGACTTTGTGCTACAACAACGAGGAAGAAAAGAGTGCTTAAACGTTCATACAATTCAAGTTTGAGTTGTTGGAATGTTTAGGTGTTTCTTTGATTTCAAAGTTTAAATTTAATTCTCTTTGTTTTGTACGTATGAGAAGGGAAGAGAAGAGTGCCTAAACGTTCATACAATTCACGTTTGAGTTGTTGGAATGTTTAGGTGTTTCTTTGATTTCAAAGTTATGAGGAACTAAACCCCCTTTAGCTAGGGGGTGATTCGAAACTATGTTTATATTTGCATTTTGAATTGATTACGTTTGGTTGGAATTTCATAAGCTGTGGATTCAATTCGTTTAACTGTTTGATTGATAACTTATTTATGTATGTTCATTGAGATTGCAAGCTTAATTTTCATGCATAAATATGACGCTAGAATATAAGTGAATTTCACCTAATCGTTATGAACTTATATTCACAAGTAGTAGAGGTTGCTTATAAACAATCGCGTTAAACGAATTCTTGGCATAAGTTTCATGCGTATTCCATAGTAACGAATGCCTCGTCGATGTTTATGATTTCCGTTGAACTTAATGATCTTGGTTAAATGTCTCTATCATGCGTATTCCATAGTTAGGGACTTTGATTAAGAATAATTTGGTTGTAATGCGTATTCCATTCAATCCAACGAATTTAGGGAAATCTGAAAGTTAATCTAAGCGGATCTAATTAACTTGGAGCATTGAGTTTCACAACTTATCGAAAGACCAACTGAGAATCAATTTTGTTTGCAAGTGTAACATGTGTGGAGAAGAACCCCTTGGCTATTCCATCATCCATATTTTTTTTATCACATTCATATTTACATTTTGCCTTTAATTATATTCTGTCTTTTTAATTTAATATCGTCCAACCACAATTCCCCCCCCCTATTTTGTTAAGTCTTAATCATTCGTATTTGTTTTATTTTTGTATCTTTAAGCTTGTGGAGTCATAAACAATTGCAAATTCGTCTAAATCAAGTTCTAGCTTCTTTTTGAGTCAATTTGATTGTTTTAGACAATTTGAGTTTTTCAAAGCCTTTCTGAGTCATAGTAGTCTTGTTAAGAGTATTTTAATTTAGTTTTTATGTTTTTAAGTCAATTTAGAAGGTTTTAGCAAGCCCTCCTAATCCCCGGTCTAGAACGATCCCTCACTTATCCATTCTACTACAATTGTCAAACGAGGGTTTAATTTGAGTGTCAAGTAATTCTCGCATCATAATCCAATAATCCCGAGAGAAGAATGAGTGAGTCCCTCTTAGTTAATTTCTGAATGTGGCTAATGATGGAAAACAATCAGAATGCATGTGAAAGCTGACATGATCCATGTGAAAGGAATGCTGAAAAGGGGATGAATGTGCACGGTATGGGCATGAAGGAGTAGGAAATGCATGAAAATGGTTGGATGAGTGGATTTCTGGCATGATACCTGCAAAGCATGGACATGATCTGCAGCTAGGTGGTTTATTTAATCCAAGATACATGTGCAATGTCTGCCACAAGGGAGTGGACAATCTGAAACTGGTTAGAATAATCTGGAATTGGGTATGGGAGTGCACGGGATGAACATGAAGGAATTGGAAATGCAAAGGTGATTTGTTTCGGTGGTGGAGGTGCATAAGGGAGCTGGAAATGGCATGGAATGTTTAATTGAGATGCATGTGGATTTCTGCAAAGATGAAATGGAGAAAGGTGATGGAATGCACGGTCAGGTTGTGAACATGCATGTGAATGCATGTTTTGATGTTTTAGAAGTGCATAATCTGACTTGGAACCACATGGGATTTTCATGACATGATTGTGTTTCTTGGTGGAAATATGGCTGAATGTTTTAGTTAATGGGAATGGGTGTTTTTGGTGCAAAATGGAGTTGGACAAGGCAAGGGATTACACGGCACAAGTTATGTGGAATAACAAGGTGTCCGCATGTTTTTGCCTTGTTTAGAACCACCCAATGTGACTCCAATGCACCACTTTCCTAATCACATCTTCTCTTGAATTCCTTCCGCCATATTAGTCTTAGATTCCTCATATTTGGACTTCAGATTAATTCCCAAGAACCCTCTCCACGTTTGGAATAATGCTCAGCTATCAAAAGGAATGGTTTTTACTTCATTTGCCTTCCCTTTGATCCAAATACACACTTGACTGCACATTAACACCAAATAATGTAAAATGCAACTAGTTCAATCCAAAAACATCACAAAGACGCCAAATAAGGAATATATAAATGCATGCAAAAAGAGACTTATCACCATACCTTTGTTCTTGAAGCATAGTAAAAGCATAACTCAAAGATGAATTCCTTTTGATCATTGCATTGCAGAAAACAAGTGTGGGGGAAGGATTCTTGATATATGGGTGTGCCAAAGTCTTGAATGAGGCACGGCAAGGAAAGAAAAAAAAAATAAATAAAATAAAAAATTCGTGGAAAATAAAAAGAAAAAAAAGAAAAAGTTGTGAAAAGTATGAAAAGGAGTTGAAAGAGCATAAAATGAGCTCTAAGTTGTTGGTTATTGAAGAAAATGAGTTCTGGACCGGGGATTAGGAGGGATTGTTAATCACTTGGATTTGACTCAAAAACGTAAAATAACAATATGAATGTATTTCTAACTAATCTAACACTTTAAAATAAATGGGGGATTGGTTTTGGATGAATTTAAACTAAAACAGAAACTTGGAATTAAAACAGATTCTAAAAACGAAATTAATGAAATAGAATGATGAACGATTAGTTAGAGGGTTCCTTATCCACACATGAACATAAGCATATAAATTGACTCCCAGTTATGACTTCAACAAACGATGAATGACAATGCTCCAAGTTAATTAGGTTCGCTTAAACTAACTTTCAGATTTCCCTAGATTCATTGGATTGAATGGGATACGCATTACAACCAAATTATTCCTAATCAAAGTCCCTAACCATGGAATACGCATGATAGAGACATTCAACAAAGATCATTAAGTTCAACGGAAATCATAAACATCGACGAGGCATTCGTTACTATGGAATACGCATGTTAATCCAGCCTAGGGTTTACTAAACACAATCGTGACTAGCGATCTTTACTACTCATGAATATAAGTTCATAACGATTAGGTGAAATTCCCTTATATCCTAGCATCAAGTTTAGACATGCAAATTAAGTGTCGACCCTCAGCCCACATACATAAACAAGTTCTTAATCAAAACAGAAAAGTAACCCACATCTAAAGTTCATGAATTCATAACTGGAGTAAATCAAATCATAACCAACATATGTCCATGGCTTCAAATTTGCCTCTAACTAAAAAGAAATTAGTTTCACATGTTTAACATAATTGAATAACAAGTTAAATTAAACATGAAAACAGAAACAAGAAAAGAAAGAACAAATGGATGGAAAGTTAGCTACGGGGTTCATCTCTACATATGTTATACTTGCATAATAAAACGATTTCCAATTGTATTTCAATAAATCATTAATTCTCAACACTCCAAGTTAACCGTGATGCACTAATTAACCTTCAAATCTTCCTAACGTTATTGAATTGGATGATTGCATACGACAACCCAAAACATTCCCCACAAGTCCCCTACATGATTGCATAATAGAGATACAAGCAAGAATCATTACGCTCTATGAAAATTATAAGTGTTGACGAGGCATTCGTTACTATGATTGCATGAAACTTATGCCAAGAATTCGTTTAACGCGATTGTTTATAAGCAACCTCCACTACTTGTGAATATAAGTTCATAACTATTAGGTGAAACTCACTTATATTCTAGCGTCATATTCATGCATGAAAATTAAGCGCGCATTCTCAATAAACATACATAAATAAGTTATCAATCAAACGGTTAAACAAATTGAATCCACAACTTATGAAACGCAATTAGAAGTAATCAAATCAAAATGCAAGCATAAACATATATTTTGAATCCCCCCCTAGCCAAGGGGGTTTTAGTTCCTCATGGTACAAAACAAAGAGAATTAAAATTAAACATTGAAATCAAAGAAACACCTAAACATTCCAACAACTCAAACTTGAATTGTATGAACGTTTAGGCCCTCTTCTCTTCCTCTTTATTGTAGCATAAGGTCTAAGGGATGTTGTTGGTGTGTTGAATGGATTGGGGAATGATTGAAATGGAAGAGGAATGGTGTTTGGATTATAAGGGAGAGATGGGAAGCCACGGCAAAGGAAGTTTGGTGGTGTGTTTGTGGTGTGTTGTGTATGAAATGAGATGTCTTGGTAATGGGAATGCAAGGGCTTTTATAGGAGAAATGGAGGTGCAAATGGCTGTTTGTTTAAGCATGCATGTTCTGAAATGTGGTGGAAAACAGCTAGGAAAGCTGGAAAGGGGAATGAATTCCACGACAAAGGGGATTTTTGGGTGTAAATGCATGTGTTTGTGGAGATGTAAAGCAAAGGATGTGCTGGAAATGCATTTGAAGGCATGTGAAAGCTGGAAATGGGAGGTAGGCCACGGCATGGAGTGTGGGATGAGCTGAATTGTGGTGCAATGATGAAGAATGCATGTGGAATGGATGCAATGATGAAGGAATAATCTGGAAATGCAAGGTGGAAAGCTGGAAGTGTGAGTGAAGGCCACGGCAAGGGTGTTTTCTTGATGGTTTTGGGGTTGTGATGCATGTGAATGCATGTGAATGATAGCTAGGGTGTGTGATGATGAGTGTATGTGGAATAAAGAATGAATGGTGGCTGAATTGAAGGAGTGTAATGGCTGAAAATGGGATGGATTTGCAAGGGCCACGGCAAAGGATGTTTTGATGGTGCATGTGACATTGTTTTGTGACATAGAATGGATAGGGTGAATGATTATGTGGCTGCATGTTTGAATGATTAAAGTGCATGCGGGTTGAAATGTAAAGGGAATGCAAGGTGAATGAATAATGAATGCATGTGTTGATGAAATTGCATTTGGAAAGGTTGGAAAGTGGAAGGGAAAGGCACGGCAAAGAAGAATGTTTAGTGCTTGAAATGCATGTGAGTGCATGTGTGTGTGAATGGTGGAAATCTGAAAATGGCATAAAACAACTAGGCTAAGGGAAAGGCATGGCAAAGAGATGTTTGTTGGTGTAAATGTGCAATGGTTGCAATGATGAAATGGATGGGAGTGCATGTGGATTAAAGGGGTGTGAATGGTTGTGGTAATGATAAGTGATAAGTGAATGGTTTTGATAAGTGATAAGTGAATGGTTTTGATCTTCAATTTCGTCCATCTACTTGGCTTTAAGCATATGCAATCCATTCCAATCTCTAATTTGCTCCAAAAGGCTCCAAAAGGCATCATTTTGCATACTTTGCCCTTAGAACCTGAAAACACACAAAAGAAGCATAAAGGACTAAAATAACTGTGAATTAACAACATAGATGCACGAAAACAAGCTAAGTAAGTCGCCTAAATATGCTCCTATCAAACTCCCCCACACTTAACTTTTGCTAGTCCTCGAGGAAAACAGAATAAAAACAAATAAACAAACCGACACTAAACACGTAAAACACAACCTAAACCTTCCAACAACCGTCTTAGGGATTTCCAATGCACATGACATGTTAAAAATCATCATTCTCACAGATTTTAGTCATCTTCACACTTAAGTACATTCTTAATCATAGTCACCACATACTATTTCACAATTAAACATTTAAAACCATGTTTTGAATGTAGTAACATGCCTTAGAGAATTTGCTCAATTCCTTACAAGATATGCACTCGATTTTCACTCAGATTTTCTAACTACACACCCTAATCTAGTCATATGTGAGAAGATTAATGAAAACGAACACTCACATATATATATCACAAAGAGAGCAATTTCTGGAGTTAATAAGCATGTTTAGATATGATCTCATGAATGGAATGCTACCACTTAGATGCGAGAACCAGTGACACCATATGCTCATACCAAGTTCAAACTCCACAAATTGAAACACATAACACTCAAGATAGAAGTTGAGGGTTGTAACGGGGCTAAGGGTAATGGTTTAACAAAGAAAGGTAAAGTAAAACAAACATTCTTAAAGCAATAGTGAGCAAAGTATTGAATTAGGCACTTAGAATTCCCTTAAGAACGCAGAAGTCAACTTTGAACATCCAAGGGAAAGTCACACAAAACTTAGGGCCATATTCAACTTTTTGGACCCTTTCTTCAACCATCAACACTCGTGAGTTCATTCTTACTTATTTTCACTCCTTTTTTTTTTTTTTTTTTCTTCTTCTTTTTCTTTTGAATCTCAAAACATACATATAAACGTAAGAACAAACTTTTACTCCCCCACACTCATTTTCTTGCATAATGTAACTCAAAAGGAATTCATTTAAGTCATGGTCACTATACTTTAAGAACAAGGGTATAGGAAAGTCCTACTCTAGGCTAGGTAAGGGGTGATGTGGTTAGCAAAGAAAATAGGCTAAACGAGGCTCAACGGGGTTAAAACTAATATATACGAAATATAGGAAGTAAGGTTATTTGGCTATGGTGGCAACTACGCAACTTCATCTTGATATATGTTATGCAATTCAATGTCATGCTTTGAATGAAACGGATATAAGTTCTAGCATTTAGTTCTATCATGATACAATTGCATTCTAAGTAGCAACCAAGCAAGGAATAATGAGATCATGCAACAACTTTAGAAAATAAAGAATCATAGAAAATAACTCTCCAAAGAAGGTAATGGCTCGAGTCTCTGATAGGAGCATATTTAGGTGACTTACTTAGCTTGTTTTCGTGCATTTATGTTGTTGTTTCTTAGTTCTTTAAGTGTTTTAAGTCATTTTCGTATGATTTCAGGTTCTAAGGGCTAAAGGAGCAAAGAAGTGCATTTTGGAGCCTTTTGGAGCATTTTTGGGCCAAGAATGGATAGCTTATGCTTGGAGCCATAGTGTTGGACAAAATTGAAGCTTTGTGTGCACTTTAGAACATAAAACAAAGGGCCTAGCCCAAGCAACCAAAGCCTTAGAACCAGAAATTCCCATGCCAACACATAAACAAAGCCCTTTGCCATGCATCACATGCATTTTCATCACATTCACACACATGCACTCCCATTTCACATCCACTTCACCCTTTGCCGTGACTTCACATTGCATTTCCAGCATGCATTCACATGCATTTTCAGCTACATATTCACCCACATACACTTTAATCATTCAACACATGCATTCACACACCAACAACCATTTTGTGCCGTGCATTTCATCACCCTTCCAGCTTTCCCTTTCAATTCCAGCATGCATTCACATACAAAAAACAGCACCATTCATTCTATGCCGTGCATTTCATTTACCTTTCCAGCTTTCCCTTTCATTTCCAGCTCTAACTCTTCATCATTGCAGCCACAAACACCTTAAACAAACAGCCATATACATCTCCACTCCTCCTATAAATACCCTTGCATTCCATTCACCAAATCATCTTTCCATTCACAACACAACAACAAACACAAAAACAGCAACCTTGTTGCCGTGGGTTCTCTTCATTTCCAGCATCATTCCCTTCTATTTCCACCACTTCCCAACCCTCCAAACCACTCCTCATCTATTTCCATAATCCCCCAAAGCTCACCTTAGACCTTGTGCTACAACAACGAGGAAGATAAGAAGGCCTAAACGTTCATACAATTCAAGTTTGAGTTGTTGGAATGTTTAGGTGTTTCTTTGATTTCAAAGTTTAAATTCAATTCTCTTTGTTTTGTATGTATGAGGAATGGAAGAAAAGAGTGCCTAAACGTTCATACAATTCAAGTTTGAGTTGTTGGAATGTTTAGGTGTTTCTTTGATTTCAAAGTTATGAGGAAATAAACCCCCCTTTAGCTAGGGGGTGATTCGAAACTATGTTTATGTTTGCAATATGAATTGATTAACTTTCGTTGGAATTTCATAAGTTGTTGATTCAATTTGTTTAACCGTTCGATTGATAATTTATTTATGTATGTTTATTAAGAATGCGCGCTTAATTTTCATGCATGAATATGACGCTAGAATATAAGTGAGTTTCACCTAATCGTTATGAACTTATATTCACAAGTAGTGGAGGTTGCTTATAAACAATCGCGTTAAATGAATTCTTGGCACGAGTTTCATGCTCATCATAGTAACGAATGCCTCGTCAACACTTATAGTTTTCATAATGCTTAATGATCTTTGATTGTATCTTTATTGTGCTGTTCACGTAAAGGACTTTTGGAGAATGTAGTGAATTGCGTTGCGCAAACCCATCCAATTCATTAACTTAAGGAAAACTTGACGGTTAATTTAAGCGGACCTAATTAACCCGGAGTGTTGAGTTTCATAATTTATCGAAAGACCAACTGAGAATCAATCTTGTATGCAAGTGTAACATGTGTGGAGAAGAACCCCTTGGCTATTCCATCATCCATATTTTCATCACATTCATATTTACGTTTTGCCTTTAATTACAATTTGTCCATTTAATTTAATCTCGTCCAAACACAATCCCCCCCCATCTTTTGTTAAGTCTTAGTCATTCGTATTTGTTTTATTTTTGTGTTTTCAAGTATTTGAAGTCTTGTGTACTTGTTTTGAGTTCTTGTTAAGTAAGTTAAGTGTTTTAAAAATTAGTTTTATTTATTTGAATCAAGTGTTTAGCACCCCTAGTTAATCCCCGGTTAGAACGATCCCTACTTACATCATTACTACAATTGTCACAAATAGGGTTTAGTTTGTGTGCGTATAATATACGTATCAAATTTTGGCGCCGTTGCCGGGGATTGGCAAAGTTGCTAATCCCTTGTCTTGAGTCTTGTTTAAATTGTTTAGTTTAGTTTCTGTTTTGTTTTATTTATTTTTTTTTTTTTTTTTTTTTACCGTGTGTATGTGTTTTTGTGCCGTGTGTGGCAACTTGTTTTCTTACTTGTGCCAAGTCTATTAAGTTGGTTACTTATCTTGTTTACTTTTGTGTGTAGGTACTAGTTTATGACCCGTAGCTCACAACCTGTTCGTGAGCTAATCTCCGACTTTGACGGTGATTTCGAGAGGACTTTGAGAAGGAACAAGAAATTGCAAGAGTCTAATCCTCCTAGTCCCGAACCTGAAGTAGAAGAGGAAGCCACGGATTGGGTTAAAGAGGAAGTACCAACCATGGCCGTGGACAATCGAACCATTAAAGAGATTTCTGCCTCAGGTTTGGCCAATGCAGCCCCTCTTTGCATTCAATACCCCGTGGCTGCCCAAGGTAAGACCGATGAATTTGAACTCAAATCCAGTTTGTTACACCATATTCCGAAGTTCCATGGCTTGTCTATGGAAGACCCCAACAAACACTTGAAGGAGTTCGAGGTGGTTTGTTCGAGCATGACCCCCGTCAATGTGGATGGGAGTATATTGAAGATGAAGGCCTTTCCATTTTCACTTATGGACAAGGCCAAAGATTGGCTCTACGAACTAGCCCCGGGAACTGTGACTTCGTGGGAGAGTATGAAGCGTGCTTTCTTGGAGAAATTATTCCCTACTTCGAGAGTGATTCTCCTACGGAAGAAAATTAGTGGTATTCAACAGAATCATGGTGAGACATTCCCGGCTTATTATGAGCGCTTCAAGGGCCTTGTAGCTTCATGTCCTCAACATCAAATGAAGGAGGAACTTCTCCTTCAATATTTCTATGAGGGCCTCCTTCCTATCGAACGTCAAATGCTTGATGCATCAGCGGGAGGAGCATTGGTGGACAAAACACCAAGGGATGCCAAGATTCTCATAGCCAACCGAGCGCTCAACGCTCAACAATATGAAGGAGTGGGCCAAAGGGAAGCCCCACGGCAACAAAGTGTAAATGAGGTGAGTGCTATTTCTGAAATTCAATCACAACTTGCTAATCTTACTTCTCTTGTTTCTCAGGTTGTGATTGGTCCAAAAGCACAAGAACACCAAGTTTGTGGCGTGTGCTCAATTCAAGGGCATCCATCCGACAAGTGCCCTCAACTAATCGAGAATGGTGGGTGGGAATCTGCCAATGCAATTGGTTTCCAAGGACAAAATCAAAAAAACCCATACTCGAACACTTACAATGTCGGATGGAGGGACCATCCAAACTTCAAATGGAAGGTGCCACAACAAGCTGCCCAACAAGGAGGATTTAGGCCAAACCCCCCCTGGTTTTTATTCCAAGCCGTATGCACCCCAACAACCCCAACAACCTTCGGCATCATCTCATTCAGGTACGTCCTTGGAAAGTGATCAAGCTATGCAATTACTAACCTCTATTTCGCAGGGATTGCAAAATCAAAACAACCGGATAGCAAATAACGAGAAGGAGATGATGGATATGAAGAAACAAATAGGGCAGATTTCTGAGTTCCTTGGACAGATTAGAGAGCAAGGAAAGCTTCCTAGCTCAACCACAGTCAATCCAAAGGGAGGATTCGAATCCGCCAAGGCCATCACCCTAAGGGGTGGAAAAGAAGTTGGGACCGAGCCAAACAATCCCAAATCTGCCCAGAAAGTAGATGAAAAGACGACACAACCTGAGGCAGTGTCTAGTTCACCCACGGCAAGGGTGAAAAACCCTATGCCGCAGGCCCCCAATCACCCTAACTCGGCCAAATCAGGTAATTTAAGTTCAAATTCATGTACTTCACGTCCTAATCTGCCAAATGTACCTTTTCCTAGCAGGTTCATGCAAGAAAAAAAGGAAGAAAGCGAGAAGGACATTCTTGAAACGTTCCGGAAGGTGCAAGTGAACATACCGCTTCTCGATGCAATCAAACAGGTTCCAAAGTATGCTAAATTCCTCAAGGACCTATGCAATACAAAGAGAAGAAGGGCAAACAAAGAGGTAGTGAAGGTAAGCGAGAATGTGTCCGCTGTTTTGCAACGTAAACTGCCTACCAAGTGCAAAGACCCCGGTAGTTTCACGATTCCTTGTGTGATTGGACATAATCGTTTTGAACATGCCATGCTTGATTTAGGTGCATCCATAAATGTCATGCCTTATTCTATTTATGCATCTATGAATTTGGGTGAATTAAAACAAGATGGTGTAATTATACAATTGGCCGATCGTTCTAACGCGTATCCAAAAGGAGTTTTGGAAGATGTGCTTGTGCAGGTGAACCATTTAATTTTTCCGGCTGATTTCTACGTCCTAGACATGGAGGATTCAGCCCATTCTACATCTTTGCCGATTCTCCTTGGTAGGCCATTCATGAAGACGGCCCGAACGAAGATTGATGTATACAAAGGCACCTTGACAATGGAATTCGATGGGGAAGTGATTGATTTTAATATTTCTGAAACTATGAGATATCCCGTTGATGACCATTCTTGTTTTTCCATTGATGTTATCGATTCTTTGGCGCAGGCATACCTTGAAGAATTGAACGAGGACGCCCTGGAAACAACCATCACTAAGGCCATAGAGCGCAAAAATGAAGGATTTGGGCCAATGCAAGGCCACGGCAAGGAGGAGGAATTCTTTGTAATGGGTTCTAGTAAAGAAATAATTGAGGTTGTGGCAGCCCTTGAGTCATTGCCACAACAATATGGTAAGGTTCCACTCTCACTTTCAAATTCAGTTTCCACTAAGATGCTACCTTCTGTTGTTCAGGCACCATCGCTTGAACTTAAGCCGTTGCCGGACCATTTGAAGTATGTGTTTTTGGGAAAAGGCGAAACATTACCCGTCATCATTTCATCAAGTCTCACGGCAATGGAGGAGGAGAAGCTTGTGAGGGTGCTGCGAGAGCACAAAACGGCCATAGGGTGGACTTTGGCCGACATTAAAGGAATAAGCCCTACCACATGCATGCACCGTATACTTCTTGAGGAAGGGACTAAGCCATCCAGAGAGGCTCAACGCCGTCTCAACCCTCCGATGATGGAAGTGGTGAAGAAGGAAATAATCAAGCTTTTGGATTGCGGAGTGATCTACCCTATCTTCGATAGCCGTTGGGTCTTTCCAGTTCAAGTTGTTCCCAAGAAGTCCGGAGTAACTGTTATCAAGAATGATGAGAATGAGCTCGTGCCTACACGCATTCAGACTGGATGGCGAGTATGTATCGATTACCGGAAGCTAAATGCCATGACTAGGAAAGATCACTTTCCTTTGCCATTCATCGACCAGATGCTCGAAAGGTTAGCCGGTCATGCTTTTTACTGTTTTCTTGATGGATACTCTGGATATAACCAAATTGTGATAGCCCCGGATGATCAAGAGAAGACCACATTCACATGTCCCTTTGGAACATTTGCTTATCGTCGCATGCCATTTGGCTTATGCAACGCACCGGCCACTTTCCAAAGGTGTATGGTAAGTATATTTTCCGATTTTGTTGAAAAGATCATTGAGGTTTTCATGGATGATTTCAGTGTATTTGGGAGTTCATTTGATAATTGCTTGGATAATCTGACCTTAATTTTGAAACGATGTGTTGAAACTAACCTTGTCTTGAATTGGGAGAAATGTCACTTTATGGTGAAACAAGGTATAGTTTTAGGACATATTGTTTCAGAAAAAGGAATTGAAGTAGATAAATCGAAAATAGACCTTGTACGTCACTTACCCTCTCCAACTTCGGTTAGAGAGGTACGTTCGTTTCTTGGCCATGCAGGGTTCTATAGGCGTTTTATCAAGGACTTCTCCAAGATGTCCAACCCTCTTTGCCGATTGCTTCAAAAAGATGTGCCATTCAAGTTTGATGAAGAGTGTAATTCGGCATTTAACCAACTCAAGGAGAAGCTAGTCTCGGCCCCCATTATTGTACCTCCAGATTGGAGCCTTCCGTTCGAGCTCATGTGCGATGCATCCGACTATGCATTAGGAGTTGTTCTAGGACAAAGAAGAGACAAGCGGCCGCATTCATATACTATGCCTCTCGGACTCTCAATGATGCCCAATTGAACTACTCCACGACGGAAAAAGAACTTCTAGCTGTGGTTTTTGCTTTAGATAAATTCCGTTCATATTTAATTGGAACTAAAGTAATCGTTTATTCTGATCATGCAGCTTTGAGGTACTTGCTCACGAAAAAGGAAGCAAAGCCGAGGCTTATCCGATGGATGCTTCTTCTCCAAGAGTTCGATATCGAAATCCGGGATAAGAAGGGAAGTGAAAACGTGGTGGCTGACCACTTAAGCCGTATGGTGCATGAGGAGGATGCCGTGAAACCTAGTCAAGCTTAAACGGAGGTACCGTCCGGCTGCAAGACGTAAAAGAAAGCGCTATTTGGGAGGCAACCCAATACACAAAATAAAATAAAGCTGTCCATTGATCTCCGTTTCGTTGAAAAAAAAAAAAAAGAAAAAAAAAAAGAAAAAAAAAAAAAAAAAAAGATACTAAACATGGAGAAAGATGGAGCTTCACAAAGGTTGTTTACGTGAAGCCCCACTATGAGGCGCAGAAGCGGAAGGCGCAGAAGCGGGAGGCATAGAAGCGGGAGGCATCGGAGCGGAAGCCATCGGAGCGGGAGGCATCGGAGCTAGAGCATTCCAGGCCTCAATACTTGGCCAAGCGCTGGATGACCCAGGAAAAAGGTGCCTCTGGAGATAAGACGCAAGCCTTTGATGGTCATTGTGAATTCGACCCTCAGATTCTTGCAGCTCATCAAGCTTCCCCTTCATGCCCGCCGAATAGTTATTTGCAAGCACATGCAAACTTCTATTCTCGTACTTAAGCTGTTTGATTTCCTGCTTAAGACTTTCCACCTCTGCCATCAACGATTCCACTTGGCGGGACCGAGCAAGCAAGCGTTGGCCCATGTTGGACACAGAGCTCGCACACTGAACACTAAGTACGAGGGACTCTTGAACGGCCAACTCATCGGACCGTCCTGACAGCAGCCTACTATCTTTTGGAGTGAGGAGGTTCCTAGCTACTATTGTAGCTGTTGTGGCGTCCTGCATCACAGAGTCTTCACCTGAAAGAGGACCGTTAGAAGATAAAAAAGAAGGGCACCATACATTACCTTGACGGGGCGCAACCGGATCGCTGCTGAGACTCAAATCTAAGCTAAGGTTCGATGAGTTTGCCATTTTTTTTCAAAAGTGTTCAAAGAGAATGGGTGGATGGAGTTAAATTTCGAAGGGCCGGAGACGATTTTCAAGAATGGGAGATCTTCAGAGTGTGTATGTTGGCGGTGATCGATAGCTCTATAAAAAGCCAAGGCGACGCGTCCACCGGTTCAAAGAGCCGGATTTTCCGGCGTAAGTTAGGCGACGCTCCCTCGGCTTTTCAGAAAACGCGTTCAACTTTGTCAAAAGATTTCTGACAAAGCTGAAAACACGTGGAGGCCATCATCGCAACTACACATCTTTAGCCGACAAGCGCAAAGTTCGGCGACGCGTTCTCTGCTTTTCAGAAAACGCGTGCAGCTTTGTCAAAAGGAGCCGCATCCGCACTACTACGTGTCGTTCAGAAAGCAAAGGGGCGTCGTTCAGAAATCGAAAGGGCGCCTGCTCAGAAATCGAAGAGGCGTCGTTCAAATATCAAAGAGACATTTGTCGACAAGGGTAAAAGAACAGTACCACCACTTGATATTATTTCTATATATGTCGACCTTCGTCTTTTATGGCAAGGCAAACCTGAAGAAAATGCCCAACTCTCTCTCGCCTCTGAGGGCGCACTCCCAGCAAAGCCTTTCGAAATACTCAAATTATTCTTCTTCCCCAAAGATGATACCAGATGCGTGGAGTACAGATGACCCAGGAGGAAACGCTAGATTGAAGTGTGCTGATTCATTCACCGCTTCTTCAAAAGCAAACGTATCTCATATCATCAAGGTCAAAAGCAAAAGTATCTCATATCATGCTCTTTCCCTGTCTTTTTCTTTGTCCTTGTTCTTACTCGCATGGCAAAGTAAAAGAAGCAATCAGCCGGCACTTGGAGTCAGTCTTCCGATCTGGAGCCAACTGCCTGGAATCTATTCCTGATTGCTTACCTAGCGTTGCTCTCGAGTAGTCATCTTCAACGGTTGATACACTTCCAGAGAAGGGACCACTTCTGCAAAGGGGAGTGAGTAAGGCAAGTGAAAATGATACATTGAAGCATGTGGAGACAAACATAGGCTGAGTTATCCTCCAACCTTTTTCAATACGAATTGGAAAGATTGAACAAAGAAACAGACCAAAGGGGTAAGCTCAGACCTTCGGGGAAGACCAAAAGAATCCTCCAGCCCAGTAGCACAAAGGAAAATCAACAAGTGGAGGAGACCAAAAAGAATCATGCAGCCCAGTTCAAGAGTATGCCTGTGGAATCACCAAGATCAATGCCTCAATGCAATCACCAAGGAGAAGAGGGAATTTACACTCCATAACCAGATTTGCGTCCCTAAACTCTTCTCTTTGTTAATTACATTCTGCCATGTTTAGTATGTTTAAGTGCTTTTTGTGTATTTACTTATGCTTTGTGTGAATCTATGCTTAAAACATTGAGGACAATGTTTGATTTAAGTGTGGGGGGGGGGGGGGGGGTAACTAAGTATGTTGATTCAAATTCGTTGAATTTTATCACCCATAACTTCAAGTGTTGTTCCTTGCTGTTTTAAAAAATGTTTTTAAAACTGTTTTAGTGTGTTTTGACTTCAAAATTCGAAAATCCCATAAAAATTTGAAAAATTGTCTTGAAAAACCCAAAAAGAGTTGTTTTAAAGTTGTTTTTGTGTGTTTGTGTCGTAGGTCACCTTCCAACACAATGATAAGGATTTGGTTTCTAATTGCATGACTGTTAAAAAGAGTTATAAACATGGAGAAAAGTTTGATTTACTTTTGGTATATGCTTGGTTATGGTTATAATGTATGACTTCACATGCAATCATAAAAGAAAAAATTAGTTATGTAACATGCTTGAAGGAAGGAACTCAAACAAACGCTACAACCCTGAGAGACTTGAGCCTATTTCTTTGGAGAGTATAATCTGTGATTTCTTGTTTTCTAAAGTCGTTGCATGATCTCATTAGTCTTTGCTTGGTTACTACTTAGAAGGCGTTTCATCATATAGTTCCAAATGCTAGAACTCATGCCCATTTCATTCAAAGCATGTTATTGATTTGCATAACACATATTCAAGAAGAAGTTGTGTAGTGACCACCACCATAGCCAAATAGCCTTACTTCCCATATTTCGTATATGTTGTAAGTTTTAACCCCGTTGAGCCTTGTTTAGCCTTTATTCTTTGTTAACCCACATTATCCTCACCTAGCCTAGTTTAGGACAATCCACACCCTTGTTCTTAAAAGATAGTGAGCATGACTTAAATGAATTCCTTTTGAGTTACATTATGCAAGAAAATGAGTGTGGGGGAAAGAATGCTTGTTCTTAAGTATGTTTTGAAATTCAAAAGAAAAGAAAAATAGAAAAGAAAAGAAAGAAAGAAAGAAAAAAGAGCTTGAAAAAAAAAAAAAAAAAAAAAAAAAAATGAAAGAATGAGTGATTGAAGAAAGGGTTCAAAACACCAATTCTGGCCCTAAATTGTCTAAATTCTCCCTTTTTGTTCAAAAGTTGATGTTTTCATTCAAAAGAGAATTCTAAGTTGATTCAATTGCCTTGCTCACTATTTCTTTAAGAACCTTTGTTTTCCATATCCCTTCATTGTTATCCACACGCTCCGAACCCCATTACAACCCGTGACTTCAATCTTGAGTGTTATGTGTTTCAATTTGTGGAGTTTGAACTTGGTATGAGCATATGGTGTCACTGGTTCTCGCGTCTAAGTAGTAGCATTCCATTCATGAGATCATATCTAAACATGCTTATTAACTCCAGAAATTGCGTTCTTTGTGATACATATATGTGAGTGTTCGTTTTCATGTTTACATCAATCTTCTCATATACTTAGTGTAGGGTGTGTAGTCAGAAAATCTGAGTGAAATTGAGTGCATATCTTGTGAGGAATTGAGCAAATTCTCTAAGGCATGTTACTACATTCAAAATATGGTTTTAAATGCTTAATTGTGAAATAGTATGTGGTGACGATGATTAAGAATGTACTTAAGTGCGAAGATGACTAAAATCTGTGGGAATGATGATTTTTAACATGTCATGTGCATTGGAAATCCCTAAGACGATTGTTGGAAGGTTTAGGTTGTGTTTTACTTGTTTAGTGTCGTTTGTTTGTATGTTATCGTTTTGTTTTGCTCGAGGACTAGCAAAAGCTAAGTGTGGGGGAATCTGATAGGAGCATATTTAGGCGACTTACTTAGCTTGTTTTCGTACATTTATGTTGTTGTTTCTTAGTTCTTTAAGTGTTTTAAGTCATTTTCGTATGATTTCAGGTTCTAAGGGCTAAAGGAGCAAAGAAGTGCATTTTGGAGCCTTTTGGAGCATTTTTGGGCCAAGAATGGATAGCTTATGCTTGGAGCCAAAGTGTTGGACAAAATTGAAGCTTTGTGTGCACTTTAGAACATAAAACAAAGGGCCTAGCCCAAGCAAACAAAGCCTTAGAACCAGAAATTCCCATGCCAACACATAAACAAAGCCCTTTGCCATGCATCACATGCATTTTCATCACATTCACACACATGCACTCCCATTTCACATCCACTTCACCCTTTGCCGTGACTTCACATTGCATTTCCAGCATGCATTCACATGCATTTTCAGCTACATATTCACCCACATACACTTTAATCATTCAACACATGCATTCACACACCAACAACCATTTTGTGCCGTGCATTTCATCACCCTTCCAGCTTTCCCTTTCAATTCCAGCATGCATTCACATACAAAAAACAGCACCATTCATTCTATGCCGTGCATTTCATTTACCTTTCCAGCTTTCCCTTTCATTTCCAGCTCTAACTCTTCATCATTGCAGCCACAAACACCTTAAACAAACAGCCATATACATCTCCACTCCTCCTATAAATACCCTTGCATTCCATTCACCAAATCATCTTTCCATTCACAACACAACAACAAACACAAAAACAGCAACCTTGTTGCCGTGGGTTCTCTTCATTTCCAGCATCATTCCCTTCTATTTCCACCACTTCCCAACCCTCCAAACCACTCCTCATCTATTTCCATAATCCCCCAAAGCTCACCTTAGACCTTGTGCTACAACAACGAGGAAGATAAGAAGGCCTAAACGTTCATACAATTCAAGTTTGAGTTGTTGGAATGTTTAGGTGTTTCTTTGATTTCAAAGTTTAAATTCAATTCTCTTTGTTTTGTACGTATGAGGAATGGAAGAAAAGAGTGCCTAAACGTTCATACAATTCAAGTTTGAGTTGTTGGAATGTTTAGGTGTTTCTTTGATTTCAAAGTTATGAGGAAATAAACCCCCCTTTAGCTAGGGGGTGATTCGAAACTATGTTTATGTTTGCAATATGAATTGATTAACTTTCGTTGGAATTTCATAAGTTGTTGATTCAATTTGTTTAACCGTTTGATTGATAATTTATTTATGTATGTTTATTAAGAATGCGCGCTTAATTTTCATGCATGAATATGACGCTAGAATATAAGTGAGTTTCACCTAATCGTTATGAACTTATATTCACAAGTAGTGGAGGTTGCTTATAAACAATCGCGTTAAATGAATTCTTGGCACGAGTTTCATGCTCATCATAGTAACGAATGCCTCGTCAACACTTATAGTTTTCATAATGCTTAATGATCTTTGATTGTATCTTTATTGTGCTGTTCACGTAAAGGACTTTTGGAGAATGTAGTGAATTGCGTTGCGCAAACCCATCCAATTCATTAACTTAAGGAAAACTTGACGGTTAATTTAAGCGGACCTAATTAACCCGGAGTGTTGAGTTTCATAATTTATCGAAAGACCAACTGAGAATCAATCTTGTATGCAAGTGTAACATGTGTGGAGAAGAACCCCTTGGCTATTCCATCATCCATATTTTCATCACATTCATATTTACGTTTTGCCTTTAATTACAATTTGTCCATTTAATTTAATCTCGTCCAAACACAATCCCCCCCCCCCATCTTTTGTTAAGTCTTAGTCATTCGTATTTGTTTTATTTTTGTGTTTTCAAGTATTTGAAGTCTTGTGTACTTGTTTTGAGTTCTTGTTAAGCAAGTTAAGCGTTTTAAAAATTAGTTTTATTTATTTGAATCAAGTGTTTAGCACCCCTAGTTAATCCCCGGTTAGAACGATCCCTACTTACATCATTACTACAATTGTCACAAATAGGGTTTAGTTTGTGTGCGTATAATATACGTATCAGTCTCACAGGGTTGTAGCTTTAGTTTGAGTTCCTTCCTTCAAGCATGTTACAAAAACGAATTTTTCTTTTATGATTGCATGTGAAGTCATACATTATAACCATAACCAAGCATATACCAAGAGTAAATCAAACTTTTCTCTATGTTTATAACTCTTTTTAACAGTCATGGAATTACAAACCAAATCCTTATCATTGTGTTGGAAGGTACCCTAAGACACAAACACACAAAAACGACTCAAAACACTCTTTTTAGGCTTTTTAAAACATGTTTTTCAATTTTTATGTGATTTTCGGAGTTATAAAAACAAAACACACTAAAAGACTCTAAAACAACTTAAAAACACCTTAAAACAGCAAGGAACAACATTAGAAGTTATGGTGGATAAAACCCTACGAATTTGCATCAAAACACTTTAGTTACCCCCCCCACACTTAAATCAAACATTGTCTTCAATGTTTTAAGCATAGATTCACACAAAACATAAGTAAACACACAAAAAGCATTTAAACATACTAAACATGGCAGAATGTAATTAACAAAGAGAAGAGTTTTGGTCTCCTCCCCTTGTTGATTTTCCTTTGTGCTACTGGGCTGGAGGATTCTTTTGGTCTTCCCCGAAGGTCTGAGCTTACCCCTTTGGTCTGTTTCTTTGTTCAATCTTTCCAATTCGTATTGAAAAGGGTTGGAGGATAACTCAGCCTATGTTTGTCTCCACATGCTTCAATGTATCATTTTCACTTGCCTTACTCGCTCCCCTTTGCAGAAGTGGTCCCTTCTTCGGAAGTGTATCAACCGTTGAAGATGACTACTCGAGAGCAACGCTAGGTAAGCAATCAGGAATAGATTCCAGGCAGTTGGCTCCAGATCGGAAGACTGACTCCAAGTGCCGGCTGATTGCTTCTTTTACTTTGCCATGCGAGTAAGAACAAGGACAAAGAAAAAGACAGGGAAAGAGCATGATATGAGATACTTTTGCTTTTGACCTTGATGATATGAGATACCTTTGCTTTTGAAGAAGTGGTGAATGAATCAGCACACTTCAATCCGCCGTTTCCTCCTGGGTCATCTGTACTCCAGGCATCTGGTATCATCTTTGGGGAAGAAGAAAGAATTGAGTATTTCGAAAGGCTTTGCTGGGAGTGCGCCCTCAGAGGTGAGGGAGAGTTGGGCATTTTCTTCAGGTTTGCCTTGCCATAAAAGACGAAGGTCGACATATATAGAGATAATATCAAGTGGTGGTACTGTTCTTTTACCCTTGTCGACAAATGTCTCTTCGATATTTGAACGACGCCTCTTCGATTTCTGAGCAGGCGCCCCTTCGATTTCTGAACGACGCCCCTTTGCTTTCTGAACGACACGTAGTAGTGCGTATTCGGCTCCTTTTGACAAAGCTGCACGCGTTTTCTGAAAAGCAGAGAAAGCGTCGCCGGACTTTGCGCTTGTCGGCTAAAGATGTGTAGTTGCAATGATGGCCTCCACGTGTTTTCTGAAAAGAAGAAAACTTTTGACAAAGTTGAACACGTCTTCTGAAAAGCCGAGAAAGCGTCGCCAAAATTACTCCGGAAATTCCGGCTTTTTGAATCGGTGGACGCGTCGCCTTGGCTTTTTATGGAGCCATCGATCACCGCCATCAAACACACTCTGAAGATTTCCCATTCTTGAAAATCGACTCCGGCCCTTTGAAATTTAACTCCATCCCTTCTCTTTGAACACTTTTGAAAAAATGGCAAACCCATCGAACCTTAGCTTGGAATTGAGCCTTAGCAGTGATACGGGCGCGCCGCGTCAAGGTAACGTATGGCGCCCTTCTTTTTTATCTTCTAACAGTCTTCTTACAGGTGAAGACTCCGTGATGCAGGACGCCACAACAGCTACAATAGTAGCTAAGAACCTCCTCACTCCAAAAGATAGTAGGCTGCTGTCAGGACGGTCCGATGAGTTGGCCGTTCAAGAGTCCCTCGCACTTAGTGTTCAGTGTGCGAGTTCTGTGTCCAACATGGGCCAACGCCTGCTTGCTCGGTCCCGTCAGGTGGAATCATTGATGGCAGAGGTGGAAAGACTTAAGCAAGAGATCCAGCAGCTTAAGTACGAGAATAGAAGTTTGCATGTGCTTGCAAATAACTATTCGTCGGGGATGAAGAGGAAGCTTGATGAGCTGCACGAATCTGAGGGTCGAATCCAAAGTGACCGTCAAAAGCTTGCGTCTTATCTCCAGAGGCACATTTTTCCTGGGTCATCCAGCGCTTGGCCAAGTATTGAGGCCTGGAATGCTCTAGCTCCGATGCCTCCCGCTCCGATGGCTTCCGCTCCGATGCCTCCCGCTTCTATGCCTCCCGCTTCTATGCCTTCCGCTTCTGCGCCTCGTAGTGGGGCTTCACGCAAACAACCTTTGTGAAGCTCCACTTTTCTCCATGTTTAGTATCTTTTTTATTTTTTATTTTTTTTTATTTTTTATTTTTTATTTTTTATGAACATGCTTTGTTTTATTCAGTGCATTGGGTTGCCTCCCAAGTAGCGCTTTCTTTTACGTCTTGCAGCCGGACGAAGAACCCAATCACTCCAGGATATGTTCACGAATCGGACGAGAACTCCGAGTCATAAACTAGTACCTAAAACAAGAAACAAAACAAGATTAAGAATCTGGAATAAAATAAAAAGAACAAAGGGGCGTCGTTTGCATGTGCTTGCAAATAACTATTCGTCGGGCATGAAGAGGAAGCTGGATGAGCTGCAAGAGTCTGAAGGTCGGATTCAAAGTGACCGTCAAAGGTTTTCGTCTTTCCTCCAGAGGCATCTTTTTCCTGGATCATCGAGCGCTTGGCCAAGTATTGAGGCCTGGAATGCTCTAGCTTCGATGCCTCCCGCTCCGATGGCTTCCGCTCCGATGCCTTCCGCTCCGATGGCTTCCGCTTCGATGCCTCCCGCTTCTATGCCTTCTGCTTCTGCGCCTCGTAGTGGGGCTTCACGTAAACAACCTTTGTGAAGCTCCACCTTTCTCCATGTTTAGTATCTCTTTTGTTTTTTTTTTTTTTTTTTTTTTATGAACATGCTTTGTTTTATTCAGTGCATTGGGTTGCCTCCCAAGTAGCGCTTTCTTTTACGTCTTGCAGCCGGACGAAGAACCCAATCACTCCAGGATATGTTCACGAATCGGATGAGAACTCCGAGTCATGAACTAGTACCTAAAACAAGAAACAAAACAAGATTAAGAATCTAGAATAAAAACAAACGAAAATAAAACAATCCAAGGGATTAGCAAATTTTCTAATCCCCGGCAACGGCGCCAAAGTTTGATGCGAGATTTATACGCACACAAATTAAACCCTCTTTTTATCAATTGTAGTAAGTATGTAAGTAGGGATCGTTCTGGACCGGGGATTAGGAGGGATTGTTAATCACTTGGATTTGACTTAAAAACGTAAAAACATAATATAAAACACTAAACTAGACTCAAAGAATGTAAAACTAAACTTTAAAACACTAAAACAAATCAAAAGACTCAAAATGCTTTTAAAAACACAAACTAAAATGCTATACTAAACTCGAAGAATTCAAAACTAAAAATAAGAAAGACTAAGACTAAGACTTAAACGAAATATGGGGGGATTGATTTTGGACGAATTTAAACTAAAATGGATAGATTGTAAAGAAAACAAATTGTAAATATGAAATTGACGGAAATGAATGGATGGTATGGCTAGCTAAGGGGTTCATCTCCATACATGTTACACTTGCATAATAAAATGATTTCCAATTGCATTTCAATAAACCATGAATTCTCAACACCCCGGGTTAATTAGGTCCGCTTAAATTAACCGTCAAGTTTTCCTTAAGTTAATGAATTGGATGATTGCATACGACAACCCAAAGCATTCCTCACAAGTTCCCTACATGAATTGCATAATAGAGATACAAGCAAGAATCATTAAGCATCATGAAAACTATAAGTGTTGACGAGGCATTCGTTACTATGATTACGCATGAAACTCGTGCCAAGAATTCATTTAACGCGATTGTTTATAAGCAACCTCCACTACTTGTGAATATAAGTTCATAACGATTAGGTGAAATTCACTTATATTCTAGCGTCATATTCATGCATGAAAATTAAGCGCGCATTCTTAATAAACATTCATAAATAAGTTATCAATCAAACGGTTAAACAAATTAAATCCACAACTTATGAAACGCAATTAGAAGTAATCAAATCAAAATGCAAGCATAAACATATATTTCGAATCACCCCCTAGCTAAAGGGGGTTTAGTTTATTATAACATTGAAATCAAAGAAACACCTAAACATTCCAACAACTCAAACTTGAATTGTATGAACGTTTAGGCACTCTTCTCTTCCATTCCTCATACGTACAAACAAAGAGAATTGAATTTAAACATTGAAATCAAAGAAACACCTAAACATTCCAACAACTCAAACTTGAATTGTATGAACGTTTAGGCCCTCTTCTCTTCCTCTTTATTGTAGCATAAGGTCTAAGGATAGTTGGTTTGGGGGAATGGAAGTGTGGAATGGAGTGAGGAGTGATGGAAATGGAAAGATGGTGTTTGGATTACAAGGGAACTCACGGCAACAAGGGGGGGTTTGGATGTGTTTGTGGTATGTACAATGGAATGGATGTGTTGTGTGTGGAATTGTGAATGAATTGTGGAAGAATGGATGCTTATTTATAGGTGAAATGGGGGAACATGGCAGCTAGGAGGGAATGTGGCTGCATGTTTGAATGATTAAAGGATGCATGTGGGTTGAAATGAAAGGGAAATGCATGTGCAAAGCTGGAAATGCATGTGAAGATGTTGGAAATGGAATGAAACTCACGGCAATAGTGTAATGGTGCTGAAAATGCATGTTTGTGCATGTGATTTGAAGTGATTATTGTTTGGAAATGAATGTGAAGGCATGTGAAAGCTGGAAATGCATGTGAAGATGTTGGAAATGGAATGAAACTCACGGCAATAGTGTAATGGTGCATGTGTTGGCTGTTTTGTTTGTTGGTTAAAGCTTGTGTTTGCATGTGAATGTTGTTTGTGTGAAGTGTGTGTGAATGCATGTGGATTAAAGAGTGAATGCATGTGTTGAATGATTTCTTGGTGAGGGAATGCATGTGCAAATGCATGTGGAATGTGGCTGAAAATGAAAGGAGGAGTGCAATGGAATGTGCACGGCAATAATGTGTGTTTGTGCATGTGGGTGAATGTGCATGTGTTTTAGGTTGTAATGTGTAGATAATTATGAGTATGATAAATGATAAGTGTATGATATGTTGAGTGATATGTTGAGTGGTAAGTGAATGATAAGATAAGTGATAAGTGAATGATATGTTGAGTGATAAATGAATGATATGTTGAGTGATAAGATAAGTGGTTATTGATATGTAGATGAATGAATGATATGATAAGTAATAAATGAATGATAAGTGGTTATTGATATGTAGATGAATGAATGATATGATAAGTAATAAATGAATGATATGTGGTGATGATAAGATAAGTGGTGAATGAAGGAGTGGAATGTTGGAATGTTATGCACGACTAAGGATATAGGAAAGGTTTAAATATCCTAAAACTAAAGGGAACAAGGTTCCAACACTTTGGTCTTCAATTAGGTTTTCAATTTCGTCCAACACTTTGGCTCCAAGCATAAGCTATCCATCCTTAGCCCAAAAGTGCTCCAAAAGTCTCCAAAATGCATCTTTTTGCTCCTTTAGCCCTTTCGGCCTACAAACACACGAAAATAGCTTAAAGTACTAAAATAACTAAAGAAACATAACGTAAATGCACGAGAACAAGCCATTTAAGTCGCATGAATATGCTCCTATCAGAGTCCCTCGCACTTAGTGTTCAGTGTGCGAGTTCTGTGTCCAACATGGGCCAACGCCTGCTTGCCCGCTCCCGTCAGGTGGAATCATTGATGGCAGAGGTGGAAAGTCTTAAGCAAGAGATCCAGCAGCTTAAGTACGAGAATAGAAGTTTGCATGTGCTTGCAAATAACTATTCGTCGGGCATGAAGAGGAAGCTTGATGAGCTGCAAGAATCTGAGGGTCGAATTCACAGTGACCGTCAAAGGCTTGCGGCTTATCTCCAGAGGCACCTTTTTCCTGGGTCATCCAGCGTTTGGCCAAGTATTGAGGCCTGGAATGCTCTAGCTCCGATGCCTTCCGCTCCGATGCCTTCCGCTTCTATGCCTTCCGCTCCTATGCCTTCCGCTTCTATGCCTTCTGCTTCGACACCTCGTAGTGGAATTGATCTTTAAACAATTGCAATTTCCATCTTTCTGCCATGTTTATTTTTATTCTATTTTTCTTTCTTTTTTTTTTAATCAAATCAAACGGCATGGAATTGATCTTTGAATGGAAGGTGATACTTGAAATGATCCGGTAATGGTTTAAATTCTAGAGTGGATGCCTGAATCATTAACAACATGTTAGTATAAAAGAAAATTGAAATTCGGGGAGGCGGCTTACCTGTGTGCTCCGAAATGAACTCCAGAATAAACACCCCTTCAAAAGTTATGACTTGTCCCGTGTCATAAAATCCAACTTCTTTGGGAATTGTGGTTTCAAATATGTCCTCTTTGATGCCTTCTACATCTTCTCCAGCCACTACCTTCTCTTGAATCATTCTTCTTGGTGTACAAAGTCCTTTGAAGAATTCAAAACCATCTAAAACTTGTTGTGTTGCACCAAGAATTGGAATAGCATTTTGCACCTTTGGGAAGGCTTCCACGATGTCCTTTTTACTCTCTTCTTGGTTAGGAATCAAAAACCTGCTAGGAAAAGGGACATTGGGTGGAATAACATCAGAATAACATGGAATTGGGACGTCCTTACTTGTGGTGGGTGGTTTAGAGGGCTTAGGGGGCTGCGGCAAGGGTTGTTCTACCCTTGCCGTGTGCATGTCTTCTTCCTCCTCCTCAATTAGCAGCTTGATGCGAGAATTACTTGACACTCAAATTAAACCCTCGTTTGACAATTGTAGTAGAATGGATAAGTGAGGGATCGTTCTAGACCGGGGATTAGGAGGGCTTGCTAAAACCTTCTAAATTGACTTAAAAACATAAAAACTAAATTAAAATACTCTTAACAAGACTACTATGACTCAGAAAGGCTTTGAAAAACTCAAATTGTCTAAAACAATCAAATTGACTCAAAAAGAAGCTAGAACTTGATTTAGACGAATTTGCAATTGTTTATGACTCCACAAGCTTAAAGATACAAAAATAAAACAAATACGAATGATTAAGACTTAACAAAATAGGGGGGAATTGTGGTTGGACGATATTAAATTAAAAAGACAGAATATAATTAAAGGCAAAATGTAAATATGAATGTGATAAAAAATATGGATGATGGAATAGCCAAGGGGTTCTTCTCCACACATGTTACACGTGCAAACAAAATTGATTCTCAGTTGGTCTTTCGATAAGTTGTGAAACTCAATGCTCCAAGTTAATTAGATCCGCTTAGATTAACTTTCAGATTTCCCTAAATTCGTTGGATTGAATGGAATACGCATTACAACCAAATTATTCTTAATCAAAGTCCCTAACTATGGAATACGCATGATAGAGACATTTAACCAAGATCATTAAGTTCAACGGAAATCATAAACATCGACGAGGCATTCGTTACTATGGAATACGCATGAAACTTATGCCAAGAATTCGTTTAACGCGATTGTTTATAAGCAACCTCTACTACTTGTGAATATAAGTTCATAACGATTAGGTGAAATTCACTTATATTCTAGCGTCATATTTATGCATGAAAATTAAGCTTGCAATCTCAATGAACATACATAAATAAGTTATCAATCAAACAGTTAAACGAATTGAATCCACAACTTATGAAATTCCAACCAAACGTAATCAATTCAAAATGCAAATATAAACATAGTTTCGAATCACCCCCTAGCTAAAGGGGGTTTAGTTCCTCATAACTTTGAAATCAAAGAAACACCTAAACATTCCAACAACTCAAACGTGAATTGTATGAACGTTTAGGCACTCTTCTATTCCCTTCTCATACATACAAAACAAAGAGAATTAAATTTAAACTTTGAAATCAAAGAAACACCTAAACATTCCAACAACTCAAACTTGAATTGTATGAACGTTTAAGCACTCTTTTCTTCCTCGTTGTTGTAGCACAAAGTCTAAGGTGAGCTTAAGGGCTTTAGGTGTATGTGGAATGGAGTAGGGAGTGGTTGGAGATGGAAGAATGAAGAGAAAATATGCAGAAAATGAAGTGGGACTCACGGCAATGGAATGGTATTTGTGTTGTGTGAAGTGTTGTGAATGGAAATATGAGATATGAATTGAATGGGGAGTGAATGAATGAATGCTAGGGTATTTATAGGGGTAGTGGAGGGAACATATGGCTGTTTGTTTAAGCATTTGTGTGGAGGAATGATGGAAAAACAGCTAGGACACATGTGAAAACTGGAATTGCACAAGGGGAGCAAAGGGAACCCACGGCATGGATGGATTTGCATGTGTTTGGGAAGCTTTCTTGCTCATTTTTTGGATGCAATGATGAAGAGTTTAATAATTAATGCATGTAGGTGGTTGAAATGATGAAGAATGAGTGGTGGATGTGTGAATGATTGAATGTGCATGTGGGTGAATGTGAAGGAAATGCATGTGAGGATGCTGGAAATGCAATGGAACTCACGGCACAAAGGTTCTTTGGTGATGAATGTGGTTGATTTAATGGAGGAACAAGTGCATGTTGATAGGAGCATATTCATGCGACTTAAATGGCTTGTTCTCGTGCATTTACGTTATGTTTCTCTCGTTATTTTAGTCCTTTATGCTTCTTTTGTGTGTTTTCAGGTTCTAAGGGCCTAGGGAGCAAGAAAGTGCATTTTGAGGCCATTTGGAGCATTTTTGGGCATGGATTGGATAGCTTATCCATGGAGCCAAGAGGATGGACGAATTTGAAGGCCTTGTATGCACTTGAAGACACAAAACAATGGCTCTAGCCCAATCAAACACATTATGCCATACAAACCAACCTATTTTAGGCCCATTCTATGTACTTAAACCCTAGCCCTTTAAACTAATTCATTTATCACTTATCAAACCATTCACTTATCTCTCACCACATATCATTCACTTATCACTTAACATATCATTCATTTATTTCACTTCCATACTCCTCTTAATTCCACATGCATTCTCACACATGCACATCATTCACTCACATTTCCACCATTCATTCTTTATTCCTTTCCAAACATCTCACATGCATTTCCACCTTCCTACTTCATCATTTCACCACACTCTCCCTCTTTAACTCACATGCATTCATCATAATTCACAACACAAAACAACTTCATTGCCGTGGGTTCCCATTTCCTTTCCAAACATCTCACATGCATTTCTTCATTATTTCCTAACCCTACATGCATTATTTATTGCATCTTCACATGCATTCACACACACTTTACACATTCAAACCGTGAGCTCCCATTCCTATATGCCATTTTCAGATTTCCACCCACTAACCTAGTCATCAACACATGCACTTCCACCTTTCATCCACAATGATTCATGATTCATTCACTTTGCATCCTTTAAATCACATACTTTTCCATCATTAATTAGCCACTTGCATCTTAAACAAACAACCATATGTTCCCTCCACTACTCCTATAAATACCCTTGCATTCATTCATTCAAAAACATCTCATTCCATTGTAGATACCACAACACAAACACTCCATTCCTTCTCTAGCCGTGAGTTTCTCTCCATTTTCTGCACCATTTTCTCCACCACTCCTCACCTATTTCCATAATTCCCCACTCCATTCCACACTTCCATCCCCCAAACCAATTATCCCTAGACCTTATGCTACAATAAAGAGGAAGAGAAGAGGGCCTAAACGTTCATACAATTCAAGTTTGAGTTGTTGGAATGTTTAGGCGTTTCTTTGATTTCAATGTTTAATTTCAATTCTCTTTGTTTTGTATGAGGAACTAAACCCCCCTTTAGCTAGGGGGGGATTCGAAATATATGTTTATGCTTGCATTTTGATTTGATTACTTCTAATTGCGTTTCATAAGTTGTGGATTCAATTTGTTTAACCGTTTGATTGATAACTTATTTATGTATGTTTATTAAGAATGCGCGCTTAATTTTCATGCATGAATATGACGCTAGAATATAAGTGAGTTTCACCTAATCGTTATGAACTTATATTCACAAGTAGTGGAGGTTGCTTATAAACAATCGCGTTAAACGAATTCTTGGCATAAGTTTCATGCAATCATAGTAACGAATGCCTCGTCAACACTTATAGTTTTCATGATGCTTAATGATTCTTGCTTGTTTCTCTATTATGCAATTCATGTAGGGAACTTGTGAGGAATGCTTTGGGTTGTCGTATGCAATCATCCAATTCATTAACTTAAGGAAAACTTGACGGTTAATTTAAGCGGACCTAATTAACCCGGGGTGTTGAGAATTCATGGTTTATTGAAATGCAATTGGAAATCATTTTATTATGCAAGTGTAACATGTATGGAGATGAACCCCTTAGCTAGCTTCCCATCCATTCATTTCCGTCAAATCCATATTTACAATTTGTTTTGTTTCCAAGTATTCATTTTAGTTTAAATTCGTCCAAATCCAATTCCCCCATATTTCGTTGAAGTCTTAGTCTTAATCTTTCTTATTTTTAGTTTTGCTTTCTTCGAGCATTAAATAGTGTTTTATATTGTATTTTTATGTTTTTAAGTCAATTTAGAAGGTTTTAGCAAGCCCTCCTAATCCCCGGTCTAGAACGATCCCTCACTTATCCATTCTACTACAATTGTCAAACGAGGGTTTAATTTGAGTGTGCGTATAAATCTTCGCATCAAATTTTGGCGCCGTTGCCGGGGATTAGCAACTTTGCTAATCCCTTAGTTCTTTTCTTTTTTTTTGGTTTAGTTGTTTTCGTTTTAGTTTCTAACTTAGTGTTGTTTTCTTTGTTTGTTGTTACTTTTGATTTTTGATTTAGTTCTCTTTCTTTTTAGGTACTAGAGAAGTAAGATATGGATTTTGCTAGCATTCAAGCTCAATTGGCAAATCTTACTTCTAAATTGTCGCCGTATGCTGAAAGGACCACAATGCAGAGTGTCCCTACATTTGGTGCTTCATATAGGCAAGGATTTCAAGCCAATCAATGTCCACAAAGAGATTGGAGGGATCATTCAAACTCTATATGGTGGGAAGATCAACAAGTTCAACGTGAAGCATATTGGCAACCATATGAGGAGTTCTATTCAAGACCTATGCAGCCACCACAACTTCATATGCAATATGCTCAATTAAATTCAAGTTCGCCAGTAGATTATATTCAAATTCTTAATGAAATAAATTCTTTGGCGCAGGGGTCACAAAATCAAGCCAAGGAGGCTCAACAAGAAGCATATTGGCAACCATATGAGGAGTTCAATACAACACCTATGCAGCCACCACAACCTCCCCCACAACAATTCCAATCAAGTTCAAGTATGTCCATGGATAATGATAAAAATTTTCAATTACTAACCTCTTTGACGCAGGACGAACAAAATCAAGACAAGAAGTTGGGTAAATTGGACGAGCAATTTGGGCAGATTATGGAGTTCATGAAACAAATTCAAGAGCAAAGTGAACTTTCCAACTCAACTATTGAAAACTCGAAGGAAGATTTTGAAATCCATAATGCTATCACTTTGGGAAGTGCTATGGAGGTTGGAGCTGACCTAAAAATGTCCAAACATAGCCTAGAAGTGGATGAAGAGCTGCTAATTGAGGAGGAGGAAGAAGACATGCACACGGCAAGGGTAGAACAACCCTTGCCGCAGCCCCCTAAGCCCTCTAAACCACCCACCACCAGTAAGGACGTCCCAATTTCATGTTATTCTGATGTTATTCCACCCAATGTCCCTTTTCCTAGCAGGTTTTTGATTCCCAACCAAGAAGAGAGTAAAAAGGACATCGTGGAAGCCTTCCCAAAGGTGCAAAATGCTATTCAAATTCTTGGTGCAACACAGCAAGTTTTAGATGGTGTTGAATTCTTCAAAGGACTTTGTACACCAAGAAGAATGATTCAAGAGAAGGTAGTGGCTGGAGAAGATGTAGAAGGCATCAAAGAGGACAAATTTGAAACCACAATTCCCAAGGAAGTTGGATTTTATGACACGGGACAAGTCATAACTTTCGAAGGGGTGTTTATTCTGGAGTTCATTTTGGAGCACACAGGTAAGCCGCCTCCCCGAATTTCAATTTTCTTTTATACTAACATGTGGTTAATGATTCAGGCACCCAATCTGGAATTTAAACTATTACCGGATCATTTCAAGTATCGCCGTCCATTCAAAGATAAATTCCATGCCGTTTGATTTTATTTATGTTAAAAAAAAAAAAAAAAAAAAAATTGAAAGAAAGATACTAAACATGGAGAAAGGTGGAGCTTCACAAAGGTTGTTTACGTGAAGCCCCACTACGAGGCACAGAAGCGGAAGGCGCAGAAGCGGGAGGCATAGAAGCGGGAGGCATCGGAGCGGAAGCCATCGGAGCGGGAGGCATCGGAGCTAGAGCATTCCAGGCCTCAATACTTGGCCAAGCGCTGGATGACCCAGGAAAAAGGTGCCTCTGGAGATAAGACGCAAGCCTTTGACGGTCACTGTGAATTCGACCCTCAGATTCTTGCAGCTCATCAAGCTTCCTTTTCATCCCCGACGAATAGTTATTTGCAAGCACATGCAAACTTCTATTCTCGTACTTAAGCTGCTGGATCTCTTGCTTAAGTCTTTCCACCTCTGCCATCAACGATTCCACCTGACGGGAGCGGGCATGCAGACGTAGGCCCATGTTGGACACAGAGCTCGCACACTGAACACTAAGTGCGAGGGACTCTTGAACGGCCAGCTCATCGGACCGTCCTGATAGTAGCCTACTATCTTTCGGAGTGAGGAGATTCTTAGCTACTATTGTAGCTGTTGTGGCGTCCTGCATCACAGAGTCTTCACCTGAAAGAGGACCGTTAGAAGATAAAAAAGAAGGGCGCCATACGTTACCTTGACGCGGCGCGCCCGTATCACTGCTAAGGCTCAATTCCAAGCTAAGGTTCGATGAGTTTGCCATTTTTTCAAAAGTGTTCAAAGATAGGGGTTGATGGAGTAAATTTTCAAAGGGTCGGAGTCGATTTTCAAGAATGGGAGTTCTTCAGTGTGTGTTTGTTGTGGTGATCGATAGCTCAAATAAAAAAGCCAAGGCGACGCGTCCACCAATTCAAAAAGCCGGAATTTCCGGCGTAATTTAGGCGACGCTTTCTCGGCTTTTCAGAAGGCGCGTTCAACTTTGTCAAAAGATTTCTTCTTTTCAGACAACACGTGGAGGCCATCATCACAACTACACATCTTTAGCCGACAAGCGCAAAGTTCGGCGACGCTTTCTCTGCTTTTCAGAAGACGCGTGCAGCTTTGTCAAAAGGAGCCGCATCTGCACTACCACGTGTCGTTCAGAAAGCGAAGGGGCGCCTGCTCAGAAATCGAAGGGGCGCTTGCTCAGAAATCGAAGAGGCGTGTTCAAAGATCGAAGAGGCGCCACTATTTCAAAAAGCCGGATTTGCGGGATCAAAACGTTTGTCGACAAGGGTAAAAAGTACCACCACTTGATATTATCTCTATATATGTCGACCTTCGTCTTTTATGGCAGGGCAAACCTGAAGAAAATGCCCAACTCTCCCTCACCTCTGAGGGCGCACTCCCAGCAAAGCCTTTCAAAATACTCAATTCTTTCTTCTTCCCCAAAGATGATACCAGATGCCTGGAGTACATATGACCCAGGAGGAAACGGCGGATTGAAGCATGTGCTGATTCATTCACCGCTTCTTCAAAGCAAAGGTATCTCATATCATCAAGGTCAAAAGCAAAAGTATCTCATATCATGCTCTTTCCCTGTCTTTTTCTTTGTCCTTGTTCTTACTCGCATGGCAAAGTAAAAGAAGCAATCAGCCGGCACTTGGAGTCAATCTTCCGATCTGGAGCCAACTGCCTGGAATCTATTCCTGATTGCTTACCTAGCGTTGCTCTCGAGTAGTCGTCTTCAACGGTTGATACACTTCCGGAGAAGGGACCACTTCTGCAAAGGGGAGCGAGTAAGGCAAGTGAAAATGATACATTGAAGCATGTGGAGACAAACATAGGCTGAGTTATCCTCCAACCCTTTTCAATACGAATTGGAAAGATTGAACAAAGAAACAGACCAAAAGGGTAAGCTCAGACCTTCGGGGAAGACCAAAAGAATCCTCCAGCCCAGTAGCACAAAGGAAATCAATGATGGGCGGAAACCAGTTCGAGAGTAAGCCTGTGGAATCATCAAGATCAAGCCTCAATGCAATCAACAAAGAGAAGATGGAATTTACACTCTATAACCAGATTTGCGTCTCTAAACTCTTCTCTTTGTTAATTACATTATGCCATGTTTAGTATGTTTAAGTGCTTTTTGTGTATTTACTTATGCTTTGTGTGAATCTATGCTTAAAACATTGAGGACAATGTTTGATTTAAGTGTGGGGGGTAACTAAGTATATTTGATGCAAATTCGTTGGATTTTATCACCTATCACTTCACATGTTGTTTCTCACTGTTTTAAAACTGTTTTAGTGTGTTTTGTCTTAAAAATTCGAAAATCCCATAAAAATTTGAAAAATTGTTTTGAAAAACCCAAAAAGAGTTGTTTTAAAGTTGTTTTTGTGTGTGTGTTTGTGTCTTAGGATACCTTCCAACACAATGATAAGGATTTGGTTTGTAATTGCATGACTGTTAAAAAGAGTTATTAACATAGAGAAAAGTTTGATTTACTCTTGGTATATGCTTGGTTATGGTTATAATGTATAACTTCACATGCAATCATAAAAGAAAAATTAGTTTTTGTAACATGCCTGAAGGAAGGAACTCAAACAAATGCTACAACCCTGAGAGACTTGAGCCTATAACGTTCTTTGGAGAGTATAATCTGTGATTTCTTGTTTTCTAAAATCGTTGCATGATCTCATTATTCTTTGCTTGGTTACTACTTAGAAGGCGTTTCATCATATAGTTCCAAATGCTAGAACTCATGCCCATTTCATTCAAAGCATGTTATTGATTTGCATAACATATATCAAGATGAAGTTGTGTAGTTGCCACCATAGCCAAATAGCCTCGCTTCCCATATTTCGTATATGTTGTAAGTTTTACCCCCGTTGAGCCATGTTAACCCATGTTCTTTGTTTACCCACTTTATCTTCACCTAACCTAGAATATGACCGTCCTTACCCTTGTTCTTAAAAGATAGTGAGCATGACTTAATTGAATTCCTTTTGAGTTACATTATGAAAGAAAATAAGTGTGGGGGAGAGAATGTTTAAGTGTTTTTGTTTTGAGATTCAAAAGAAAAAAAAAAAAAAAAAAAAAAAAAAAGAGAAAAGAATAAGTGATTGAAGAAAGGTTCCAAAACACCAATTCTGGGCGTAAATTGTCTAAATTCTCCCTTTTTGTTCAAAAGTTGAGTTTTCATTCAAAAGTGAATTCTAAGTTGATTAAAATGCTTTGCTCACTATTTCTTTAAGAACCTTTGTTTTCCATTTCCCTTCTTTATCCACATACCCCAAGCCCCGTTACAACCCTTGACTTCTATCTTGAGTGTTGTGTATTTCAATTTGTGGAGTTTGAACTTGGTATGAGCTTATGGTGTCACTGGTTCTCGCGTCTAAGTAGTAGCATTCCATTCATGAGATCATATCTAAACTTGATTATTAACTCCAGAATTTGCGTTCTTTGTGATACATATATGTGAGTGTCGTTTTCATGTTTACATCAATCTTCTCACATATGACTAGATTAGGGTGTGTAGTTAGAAAATCTGAGTAAAAATTGAGTGCATATCTTGAAAGGAATTGAGCAAATTCTCTAAGGCATGTTACTACATTCAAAACATGGTTTTAAATGCTTAATTGTGAACTAGTATATGGTGACTATGATTAAGAATGTACTTAAATGTGAAGATGACTAAAATCTGTGAGAATGATGATTTTTAACTTGTCATGTGCATTGGAAATCCCTAAGACGGTTGTTGGAAGGTTTAGGTTGTGTTTTACGTGTTTAGTGTCGTTTTGTTTATTTGTTTTTATTCTGTTTTGCTCGAGGACTAGCAAAAGCTAAGTGTGGGGGTATTTGATAGGAGCATATTCATGCGACTTAAATGGCTTGTTCTCGTGCATTTACGTTATGTTTCTCTCGTTATTTTAGTCCTTTATGCTTCTTTTGTGTGTTTTCAGGTTCTAAGGGCCTAGGGAGCAAGAAAGTGCATTTTGAGGCCATTTGGAGCATTTTTGGGCATGGATTGGATAGCTTATCCATGGAGCCAAGAGGATGGACGAATTTGAAGGCCTTGTATGCACTTGAAGACACAAAACAATGGCTCTAGCCCAATCAAACACATTATGCCATACAAACCAACCTATTTTAGGCCCATTCTATGTACTTAAACCCTAGCCCTTTAAACTAATTCATTTATCACTTATCAAACCATTCACTTATCTCTCACCACATATCATTCACTTATCACTTAACATATCATTCATTTATTTCACTTCCATACTCCTCTTAATTCCACATGCATTCTCACACATGCACATCATTCACTCACATTTCCACCATTCATTCTTTATTCCTTTCCAAACATCTCACATGCATTTCCACCTTCCTACTTCATCATTTCACCACACTCTCCCTCTTTAACTCACATGCATTCATCATAATTCACAACACAAAACAACTTCATTGCCGTGGGTTCCCATTTCCTTTCCAAACATCTCACATGCATTTCTTCATTATTTCCTAACCCTACATGCATTATTTATTGCATCTTCACATGCATTCACACACACTTTACACATTCAAACCGTGAGCTCCCATTCCTATATGCCATTTTCAGATTTCCACCCACTAACCTAGTCATCAACACATGCACTTCCACCTTTCATCCACAATGATTCATGATTCATTCACTTTGCATCCTTTAAATCACATACTTTTCCATCATTAATTAGCCACTTGCATCTTAAACAAACAACCATATGTTCCCTCCACTACTCCTATAAATACCCTTGCATTCATTCATTCAAAAACATCTCATTCCATTGTAGATACCACAACACAAACACTCCATTCCTTCTCTAGCCGTGAGTTTCTCTCCATTTTCTGCACCATTTTCTCCACCACTCCTCACCTATTTCCATAATTCCCCACTCCATTCCACACTTCCATCCCCCAAACCAATTATCCCTAGACCTTATGCTACAATAAAGAGGAAGAGAAGAGGGCCTAAACGTTCATACAATTCAAGTTTGAGTTGTTGGAATGTTTAGGCGTTTCTTTGATTTCAATGTTTAATTTCAATTCTCTTTGTTTTGTATGAGGAACTAAACCCCCCTTTAGCTAGGGGGGGATTCGAAATATATGTTTATGCTTGCATTTTGATTTGATTACTTCTAATTGCGTTTCATAAGTTGTGGATTCAATTTGTTTAACCGTTTGATTGATAACTTATTTATGTATGTTTATTAAGAATGCGCGCTTAATTTTCATGCATGAATATGACGCTAGAATATAAGTGAGTTTCACCTAATCGTTATGAACTTATATTCACAAGTAGTGGAGGTTGCTTATAAACAATCGCGTTAAACGAATTCTTGGCATAAGTTTCATGCAATCATAGTAACGAATGCCTCGTCAACACTTATAGTTTTCATGATGCTTAATGATTCTTGCTTGTTTCTCTATTATGCAATTCATGTAGGGAATTTGTGAGGAATGCTTTGGGTTGTCGTATGCAATCATACAATTCATTAACTTAAGGAAAACTTGACGGTTAATTTAAGCGGACCTAATTAACCCGGGGTGTTGAGAATTCATGGTTTATTGAAATGCAATTGGAAATCATTTTATTATGCAAGTGTAACATGTATGGAGATGAACCCCTTAGCTAGCTTCCCATCCATTCATTTCCGTCAAATCCATATTTACAATTTGTTTTGTTTCCAAGTATTCATTTTAGTTTAAATTCGTCCAAATCCAATTCCCCCATATTTCGTTGAAGTCTTAGTCTTAATCTTTCTTATTTTTAGTTTTGCTTTCTTCGAGCATTAAATAGTGTTTTATATTGTATTTTTATGTTTTTAAGTCAATTTAGAAGGTTTTAGCAAGCCCTCCTAATCCCCGGTCTAGAACGATCCCTCACTTATCCATTCTACTACAATTGTCAAACGAGGGTTTAATTTGAGTGTGCGTATAAATTTGATGCGAAGATTTATACGCACACTCAAATTAAACCCTCGTTTGACAATTGTAGTAGAATGGATAAGTGAGGGATCGTTCTAGACCGGGGATTAGGAGGGCTTGCTAAAACCTTCTAAATTGACTTAAAAACATAAAAATACAATATAAAACACTATTTAATGCTCGAAGAAAGCAAAACTAAAAATAAGAAAGATTAAGACTAAGACTTCAACGAAATATGGGGGAATTGGATTTGGACGAATTTAAACTAAAATGAATACTTGGAAACAAAACAAATTGTAAATATGGATTTGACGGAAATGAATGGATGGGAAGCTAGCTAAGGGGTTCATCTCCATACATGTTACACTTGCATAATAAAATGATTTCCAATTGCATTTCAATAAACCATGAATTCTCAACACCCCGGGTTAATTAGGTCCGCTTAAATTAACCGTCAAGTTTTCCTTAAGTTAATGAATTGGATGATTGCATACGACAACCCAAAGCATTCCTCACAAGTTCCCTACATGAATTGCATAATAGAGAAACAAGCAAGAATCATTAAGCATCATGAAAACTATAAGTGTTGACGAGGCATTCGTTACTATGATTGCATGAAACTTATGCCAAGAATTCGTTTAACGCGATTGTTTATAAGCAACCTCCACTACTTGTGAATATAAGTTCATAACGATTAGGTGAAACTCACTTATATTCTAGCGTCATATTCATGCATGAAAATTAAGCGCGCATTCTTAATAAACATACATAAATAAGTTATCAATCAAACGGTTAAACAAATTGAATCCACAACTTATGAAACGCAATTAGAAGTAATCAAATCAAAATGCAAGCATAAACATATATTTCGAATCCCCCCCTAGCTAAAGGGGGGTTTAGTTCCTCATACAAAACAAAGAGAATTGAAATTAAACATTGAAATCAAAGAAACGCCTAAACATTCCAACAACTCAAACTTGAATTGTATGAACGTTTAGGCCCTCTTCTCTTCCTCTTTATTGTAGCATAAGGTCTAGGGATAATTGGTTTGGGGGATGGAAGTGTGGAATGGAGTGGGGAATTATGGAAATAGGTGAGGAGTGGTGGAGAAAATGGTGCAGAAAATGGAGAGAAACTCACGGCTAGAGAAGGAATGGAGTGTTTGTGTTGTGGTATCTACAATGGAATGAGATGTTTTTGAATGAATGAATGCAAGGGTATTTATAGGAGTAGTGGAGGGAACATATGGTTGTTTGTTTAAGATGCAAGTGGCTAATTAATGATGGAAAAGTATGTGATTTAAAGGATGCAAAGTGAATGAATCATGAATCATTGTGGATGAAAGGTGGAAGTGCATGTGTTGATGACTAGGTTAGTGGGTGGAAATCTGAAAATGGCATATAGGAATGGGAGCTCACGGTTTGAATGTGTAAAGTGTGTGTGAATGCATGTGAAGATGCAATAAATAATGCATGTAGGGTTAGGAAATAATGAAGAAATGCATGTGAGATGTTTGGAAAGGAAATGGGAACCCACGGCAATGAAGTTGTTTTGTGTTGTGAATTATGATGAATGCATGTGAGTTAAAGAGGGAGAGTGTGGTGAAATGATGAAGTAGGAAGGTGGAAATGCATGTGAGATGTTTGGAAAGGAATAAAGAATGAATGGTGGAAATGTGAGTGAATGATGTGCATGTGTGAGAATGCATGTGGAATTAAGAGGAGTATGGAAGTGAAATAAATGAATGATATGTTAAGTGATAAGTGAATGATATGTGGTGAGAGATAAGTGAATGGTTTGATAAGTGATAAATGAATTAGTTTAAAGGGCTAGGGTTTAAGTACATAGAATGGGCCTAAAATAGGTTGGTTTGTATGGCATAATGTGTTTGATTGGGCTAGAGCCATTGTTTTGTGTCTTCAAGTGCATACAAGGCCTTCAAATTCGTCCATCCTCTTGGCTCCATGGATAAGCTATCCAATCCATGCCCAAAAATGCTCCAAATGGCCTCAAAATGCACTTTCTTGCTCCCTAGGCCCTTAGAACCTGAAAACACACAAAAGAAGCATAAAGGACTAAAATAACGAGAGAAACATAACGTAAATGCACGAGAACAAGCCATTTAAGTCGCATGAATATGCTCCTATCAAATACCCCCACACTTAGCTTTTGCTAGTCCTCGAGCAAAACAGAATAAAAACAAATAAACAAAACGACACTAAACACGTAAAACACAACCTAAACCTTCCAACAACCGTCTTAGGGATTTCCAATGCACATGACAAGTTAAAAATCATTATTCCCACAGAATTTAGCCATCTTTACCCTTAAGTACATTCTTAATCATAGTTATCACATACTAGTTCGCAATTAAGCATTTAAAACCATGTTTTGAATGTAGTAACATGCCTTAGAGAATTTGCTCAATTCCTTTCAAGATATGCACTCAATTTTTACTCAGATTTTCTAACTACACACCCTAATCTAGTCATATGTGAGAAGATTGATGTAAACATGAAAACGACACTCACATATATGTATTACAAAGAACGCAATTTCTGGAGTTAATAATCAAGTTTAGATATGATCTCATGAATGGAATGCTACTACTTAGACGCGAGAACCAGTGACACCATAAGCTCATACCAAGTTCAAACTCCACAAATTGAAACACATAACACTCAAGATAGAAGTCAAGGGTTGTAACGGGGCTTGGGGTATGTGGATAACAAAGAAGGGATATGGAAAACAAAGGTTCTTAAAGAAATAGTGAGCAAAGCATTTGAATCAACTTAGAATTCACTTTTGAATGAAAACTCAACTTTTGAACAAAAAGGGAGAATTTAGACAATTTACGCCCAGAATTGGTGTTTTGGAACCTTTCTTCAATCACTTATTCTTTTCTCTTTTTTTTTTTTTTTTTTTTTTTTTTTTTTTTTTTTTTTTTTTTGAATCTCAAAACATAAACACTTAAACATTCTCTCCCCCACATTTATTTTCTTTCATAATGTAACTCAAAAGGAATTCAATTAGGTCATGCTCACTATCTTTTAAGAACAAGGGTGGGGATTGTCCTAAACTAGGCTAGGTGAGGAAAAAGTGGGTTAACAAAGAACATGGGCTAACACGGCTCAACGGGGGTACAACTTACAACATATACAAAATATGGGAAGTGAGGCTATTTGGCTTTGGTGGCAACTACACAACTTCATCTTGATATATGTTATGCAAATCAATAACATGCTTTGAATGAAATGGGCATGAGTTCTAGCATTTGGAACTATATGATGAAACGCCTTCTAAGTAGTAACCAAGCAAAGAATAATGAGATCATGCAACGATTTTAGAAAACAAGAAATCACAGATTATACTCTCCAAAGAACGTTATAGGCTCAAGTCTCTCAGGGTTGTAGCGTTTGTTTGAGTTCCTTCCTTCAAGCATGTTACATAACTAATTTTTTTTTTTCTTTTATGATTGCATGTGAAGTCATACATTATAACCATAACCAAGCATATACCAAGAGTAAATCAAACTTTGCTCTATGTTTATAACTCTTTCTAACCGTCATGCAATTATAAACCAAATCCTTAACATTGTGTTGGAAGGTATCCTAAGACACAAACTCACAAAAACGACTCAAAACACTCTTTTTAGGCTTTTCAAAACAATTTTTCAAATTTTTATGTGCTTTTCGGAGTTATAAAACAACACACACTAAAATAGTTTTAAAACAGTGAGAAACAATATGTGAAGTGATAGGTGATAAAATCCAACGAATTTGCATCAAATATACTTAGTTACCCCCCCACACTTAAATCAAACATTGTCCTCAATGTTTTAAGCATAGATTCACACAAAGCATAAGTAAATACACAAAAAGCACTTAAACATACTAAACAAGGCATAATGTAATTAACAAAGAGAAGAGTTTAGAGACGCAAATCTGGTTATAGAGTGTAAATTCCATCTTCTCCTTGGTAATTGCATTGAGGCTTTGATCTTTGTGATTCCACAGGCTTACTCTTGAACTGGTTTCCGCCCATCGTTGATTTTCCTTTGTGCTACTTCTTGAACTGGGCAGCATGATGGTTCATTTGGTCTCCCCCGAAGGTCTGAGCTTACCCCTTTGGTCTGTTTCTTTGTTCAATCTTTCCAATTCGTATTGAAAAGGGTTGGAGGATAACTCAGCCTATGTTTGTCTCCACATGCTTCAATGTATCATTTTCACTTGCCTTACTCGCTCCCCTTTGCAGAAGTGGTCCCTTCTCCGGAAGTGTATCAACCGTTGAAGATGACTACTCGAGAGCAACGCTAGGTAAGCAATCAGGAATAGATTCCAGGCAGTTGGCTCCAGATCGGAAGACTGACTCCAAGTGCCGGCTGATTGCTTCTTTTACTTTGCCATGCGAGTAAGAACAAGGACAAAGAAAAAGACAGGGAAAGAGCATGATATGAGATACTTTTGCTTTTGACCTTGATGATATGAGATACCTTTGCTTTTGAAGAAGCGGTGAATGAATCAGCACATGTATTTGTTGTGCTGCTTCCTCCTGGGTCATCTGTACTCCAGGCATCTGGTATCATCTTTGGGGAAGAAGAAAGAATTGAGTATTTCGAAAGGCTTTGCTGGGAGTGCGCCCTCAGAGGTGAAAGAGAGTTGGGCATTTTCTTCAGGTTTACCCTGCCATAAAAGACGAAGGTCGACATATATAGAGATAATATCAAGTGGTGGTACTTTTTACCTTTGTCGACAAACGTTTTGATCCCGCAAATCCGGCTTTTTGAAATAATGGCGCCTCTTCGATCTCTGAACACGCCTCTTCGATTTCTGAGCAGGCGCCCCTTCGATTTCTGAATGACGTCCATTCGCTTGCTGAACGACACGTGGTAGTGCAGATGCGGCTCCTTTTGACAAAGCTGCACGCGTCTTCTGAAAAGCTGAGAAAGTGTCGCCGAACTTTGCGCTTGTCGGCTAAAGATGTGTAGTTGCGATGATGGCCTCCACGTGTTGTCTGAAAAGAAGAACTCTTTTGACAAAGTTGAACACGTCTTCTGAAAAGCTGAGAAAGCGTCGCCTAAATTACGCCGGAAATTCCGGCTTTTTGAATCGGTGGACGCGTCGCCTTGGCTTCTTATTGAGGTATCGATCACCGCCACAAACACACTCTGAAGATTTCCCATTCTTGAAAATTGACTCCGGCCCTTTGAAATTTAACTCCATCCCTTCTCTTTGAACACTTTTGAAAAAATGGCAAACTCATCGAACCTTAGCTTGGAATTGAGCCTTAGCAGTGATACGGGCGCGCCGCCTCAAGGTAACGTATGGCGTCCTTCTTTCTTTTCTTCTAACGGTCCTCTTTCAGGTGAAGACTCTGTGATGCAGGACGCCACAACAGCTACAATAGTAGCTAGGAACCTCCTCACACCAAAAGATAGTAGGCTGCTGTCAGGACGGTCCGATGAGTTAGCCGTTCAAGAGTCCCTCGCACTTAGTGTTCAGTGTGCGAGTTCTGTGTCCAACATGGGCCAACGCCTGCTTGCCCGCTCCCGTCAGGTGGAATCATTGATGGCAGAGGTGGAAAGTCTCAAGCAGGAGATCCAGCAGCTGAAGTATGAGAATAGAAGTTTGCATGTGCTTGCAAATAACTATTCGTCGGGCATGAAGAGGAAGCTTGATGAGCTGCAAGAGTCTGAAGGTCGGATTCACAGTGACCGTCAAAGGTTTTCGTCTTTCCTCCAGAGGCACCTTTTTCCTGGCTCATCCAGCGCTTGGCCAAGTATTGAGGCCTGGAATGCTCTATCTTCGATGCCTCCCGCTCCGATGCCTTCTGTTCCTACGCTTTTCGCTCCGATGCCTTCCGCTCCGATGCCTTCTGTTCCTACGCCTTCCGCTTCAAGAGTAAAGCCCCGTAGTGGGGCCTCAAGCAAACAACCTTTGTGAAGCACCATCTTTCTTTGTTTAGCAGTGCCTATCAATAAATCAAACATTTTCTCAATGTTACAATCATAGACTCACACAATTAATAAACAAACAAACAATAACAACTAAACAACCTAACAAGGCAGAAACGAAATAGCAACAAAGAGAAGAGTTTTTTTTTTTTTTTTTTTTTTTTTTAATTTTTATCAAATTTTCGAAGTTTTATATCAAGACACTATAAAACACTCTAAAAACGCTTAAAACAGCAAGAAACAACATTCTAAGTGAAAGGTGAATAAATCCCACGAAATTCATGCAAATACAAATTGTTTACCCCCCCCACACTTAAATCAAACTTTGTCCTCAATGTTTTAAGCAGAAAATCACAACAGAGCAAGCAAATAAACAAATACGAGAAAGAAAGCAAAGTAAAGGCAGTAAAGAAAAAGAAAGGAATAAAAATAAGTCTCTTAAAGGGGTTTCCAAGTTCTTCTCTATTCGGATGCATGGGTTGCCTCCCACGAAGCGCTTTCTTTTACGTCTTGCAGCCGGACGGTACCTCCGTTTAAGCTTGACTAGGTTCCACGGCATGGAGGGGTACCTCCTCCACGACATGCTCCTCAAACATCTCGTAATAGGGCTTCAATCGATGCCCATTCACTTTGAATTCTTGCTGCGTCCTTGAACTTTTGATTTGCACTGCACCATGAGGGAAAACATTAGTAACAACAAACGGGCCAATCCATTTAGAACGCAACTTACCAGGAAACAAACGTAGGCGAGAGTTAAAAAGTAACACTTTCTGCCCAACTGTGAAGGTCTTGGTTCGAATCATTTTATCATGGAATGCTTTGGTCTTGGCTTTGTACATCCGGGCATTCTCATAGGCTTCATTCCGAATCTCCTCAAGTTCATTCAATTGGAGCTTCCTATGAACTCCCGCTGCATCTATGTCCATGTTGAAAATCTTCACGGCCCAATGTGCCTTGTGCTCTAACTCTACGGGCAAATGACATGGCTTACCATAGACGAGCCGAAAAGGTGACATCCCAATGGGTGTTTTGTATGCCGTACGGTATGCCCACAGTGCATCATCTAAACGTAAGCTCCAATCCCTCCTTGTTGGTCCAACGGTCTTCTCCAAAATTTGTTTTATTTCTCGGTTAGACACCTCGGCTTGGCCATTTGTTTGAGGATGGTAAGGTGTGGAGACCTTATGGTTGACATGGTACTTTCTTAGCAACGCCTCAATGGTCCGATTGCAAAAGTGAGACCCTCCATCACTTATGATTACCCTCGGCATTCCAAACCTAGCAAAAATGTTAGTTTTCACGAAATCTGCAACCACCTTAGAATCGTTAGTACGGGTGGCTTTTGCTTCCACCCATTTAGAAACATAATCAACGGCTAGCAAGATATAAGTGAAACCATAAGATGGAGGGAAATGGCCCATGAAATCAATGCCCCAAACATCAAAAATTTCAACATTAAAGACAGGGGTTTGCGGCATTTGGTCCTTGGTACCTATGTTACCCATTCGTTGGCAACGATCACAAGACATACAAAAGGTTCTAGCATCCCTAAATATAGTCGGCCAATAAAAACCACACTCTAGAACCTTGAGGGCAGTGCGTTGTGTGCCAAAATGACCACCACATGCATATGTGTGACAAAAGCTTAGAATTGAGTGAAATTCAGAATCATGCACACATCTACGTACAATTTGATCTGAGCAATACTTCCACAAATAAGGGTCATCCCAAACATAGAAACGTGCATCATTTTTAAGCTTATCACGTTGGTGCTTGTTTAGTTCATTTGGAATTTGTTTAGTTACCAAGTAATTCACTAAATCTGCATACCATGGTTCACTTACCTCAATGGATAGCAGCTGCTCATCGGGAAAAGTTTCAGGGATAGGCACGGCATGTTCATGCTCCTCGTGGATCATTCGGCTTAAATGGTCAGCCACTACATTCTCGCTTCCTTTCTTATCCCGGATTTCAATATCAAATTCTTGAAGAAGAAGAATCCAACGGATAAGCCTCGGCTTTGCTTCCTTTTTTGTGAGCAAGTACCTCAAAGCTGCATGATCAGAATAAACGATTACTGTAGTACCAATTAAATATGAACGGAATTTATCTAAAGCAAAAACCACAGCTAGAAGTTCTTTTTCCGTCGTGGAGTAGTTCAATTGGGCATCATTGAGAGTCCGAGAGGCATAGTATATGACATGCGGCCGCTTGTCTCTTCTTTGTCCTAGAACAGCTCCTAATGCATAGTCGGATGCATCGCACATGAGCTCGAACGGAAGGCTCCAATCTGGAGGTACAATAATAGGGGCCGAGACTAGCTTCTCCTTGAGTTGGTTAAATGCCGAATTACACTCTTCATCAAACTTGAATGGCACATCTTTTTGAAGCAATCGGCAAAGAGGGTTGGACATCTTGGAGAAGTCTTTGATAAAACGCCTATAGAACCCTGCATGGCCAAGAAACGAACGTACCTCTCTAACCGAAGTAGGAGAGGGTAAGTGACGTACAAGGTCTATTTTAGATTTATCTACTTCAATTCCTTTTTCTGAAACAATATGTCCTAAAACTATACCTTGTTTCACCATAAAGTGACATTTCTCCCAATTCAAGACAAGGTTAGTTTCAACACATCGTTTCAAAATTAAGGTCAGATTATCCAAGCAATTATCAAATGAACTCCCAAATACACTGAAATCATCCATGAAAACCTCAATGATCTTTTCAACAAAATCGGAAAATATACTTACCATACACCTTTGGAAAGTGGCCGGTGCGTTGCATAAGCTAAATGGCATGCGACGATAAGCAAATGTTCCAAAGGGACATGTGAATGTGGTCTTCTCTTGATCATCCGGGGCTATCACAATTTGGTTATATCCAGAGTATCCATCAAGAAAACAGTAAAAAGCATGACCGGCTAACCTTTCGAGCATCTGGTCGATGAATGGCAAAGGAAAGTGATCTTTCCTAGTCATGGCATTTAGCTTCCGGTAATCGATACATACGCGCCATCCAGTCTGAATGCGTGTAGGCACGAGCTCATTCTCATCATTCTTGATAACAGTTACTCCGGACTTCTTGGGAACGACTTGAACTGGAGAGACCCAACGGCTATCGGAGATAGGGTAGATCACTCCGCAATCCAAAAGCTTGATTATTTCCTTCTTCACCACTTCCATCATCGGAGGGTTGAGACGGCGTTGAGCCTCTCGAGTTGGTTTAGCCCCCTCCTCAAGAAGTATACGGTGCATGCATGTGGTAGGGCTTATTCCTTTAATGTCGGCCAAAGTCCACCCTATGGCCGTTTTGTGTTCTCGCAGCACCCTCACAAGCTTCTCCTCCTCCATTGCCGTGAGACTTGATGAAATGATGACGGGCAATGTTTCGCCTTTTCCCAAAAACACATACTTCAAATGGTCTGGCAACGGCTTAAGTTCAAGCGATGGTGCCTGAACAACAGAAGGTAACATCTTAGTGGAAACTGAATTTGAAAGTGAGAGTGGAACCTTACCATATTGTTGTGGCAATGACTCAAGGGCTGCCACAACCTCAATTATTTCTTCACTAGAACCCATTGCAAAGAATTCCTCCTCCTTGTCGTGGCCTTGCATTGGCCCAAATCCTTCATTTTTGCGTTCTATGGCCTTAGTGATGGTTGTTTCCAGGGCGTCCTCGTTCAATTCTTCAAGGTATACCTGCGCCAAAGAATCGATAACATCAATGGAAAAACAAGAATGGTCATCAACGGGATATCTCATAGTTTCAGAAATATTAAAATCAATCACTTCCCCATCGAATTCCATTGTCAAGGTGCCTTTGTATACATCAATCTTCGTTCGGGCCGTCTTCATGAATGGCCTACCAAGGAGAATCGGCAAAGATGTAGAATGGGCTGAATCCTCCATGTCTAGGACGTAGAAATCAGCCGGAAAAATTAAATGGTTCACCTGCACAAGCACATCTTCCAAAACTCCTTTTGGATACGCGTTAGAACGATCGGCCAATTGTATAATTACACCATCTTGTTTTAATTCACCCAAATTCATAGATGCATAAATAGAATAAGGCATGACATTTATGGATGCACCTAAATCAAGCATGGCATGTTCAAAACGATTATGTCCAATCACACAAGGAATCGTGAAACTACCGGGGTCTTTGCACTTGGTAGGCAGTTTACGTTGCAAAACAGCGGACACATTCTCGCTTACCTTCACTACCTCTTTGTTTGCCCTTCTTCTCTTTGTATTGCATAGGTCCTTGAGGAATTTAGCATACTTTGGAACCTGTTTGATTGCATCGAGAAGCGGTATGTTCACTTGCACCTTCCGGAACGTTTCAAGAATGTCCTTCTCGCTTTCTTCCTTTTTTTCTTGCATGAACCTGCGAGGAAAAGGTACATTGGGCAGATTAGGACGTGAAGTACATGAATTTGAACTTAAATTACCTGATTTGGCCGAGTTAGGGTGATCTGCCTCAGGTTGTGTCGTCTCTTCATCTACTTTCTGGGCAGATTTGGGATTGTTTGGCTCGGTCCCAACTTCTTTTCCACCCCTTAGGGTGATGGCCTTGGCGAATTCGAATCCTCCCTTTGGATTGACTGTGGTTGAGCTAGGAAGCTTTCCTTGCTCTCTAATCTGTCCAAGGAACTCAGAAATCTGCCCTATTTGTTTCTTCATATCCATCATCTCCTTCTCGTTATTTTCTATTCGGTTGTTTTGATTTTGCAACCCCTGCGAAATAGAGGTTAGTAATTGCATAGCTTGATTACTTTCCAAAGACGTACCTGAATGAGATGATGCCGAAGGTTGTTGGGATTGTTGGGGTGCATACGGCTTGGAATAAAAACCAGGGGGGTTTGGCCTAAATCCTCCTTGTTGGGCAGCTTGTTGTGGCTCCCTCCATTTGAAGTTTGGATGGTCCCTCCATCCGGCATTGTAAGTGTTCGAGTATGGGTTGTTTTGATTTTGTCCTTGGAAACCAATTGCATTGGCAGATTCCCACCCACCATTCTCGATTAGTTGAGGGTACTTGTCGGATGGATGCCCTTGAATTGAGCACACGCCACAAACTTGGTGTTCTTGTGCTTTTGGACCAATCACAACCTGAGAAACAAGAGAAGTAAGATTAGCAAGTTGTGATTGAATTTCAGAAATAGCACTCACCTCATTTACACTTTGTTGCCGTGGGGCTTCCCTTTGGCCCACTCCTTCATATTGTTGAGCGTTGAGCGCTCGGTTGGCTATGAGAATCTTGGCATCCCTTGGTATTTTGTCCACCAATGCTCCTCCCGCTGATGCATCAACCATTTGACGTTCGATAGGAAGGAGGCCCTCATAGAAATATTGAAGGAGAAGTTCCTCCTTCATTTGATGTTGGGACATGAAGCTACAAGGCCCTTGAAGCGCTCATAATAAGCCGGGAACGTCTCACCATGATTCTGTTGAATACCACTAATTTTCTTCCGTAGGAGAATCACTCTCGAAGTAGGGAAGAATTTCTCCAAGAAAGCACGCTTCATACTCTCCCACGAAGTCACAGTTCCCGGGGCTAGTTCGTAGAGCCAATCTTTGGCCTTGTCCATAAGTGAAAATGGAAAGGCCTTCATCTTCAATATACTCCCATCCACATTGACGGGGGTCATGCTCGAACAAACCACCTCGAACTCCTTCAAGTGTTTGTTGGGGTCTTCCATAGACAAGCCATGGAACTTCGGAATATGGTGTAACAAACTGGATTTGAGTTCAAATTCCTCAGTCTTCCCCTCTGCAGCCGTGGGGTATTGGATACAAAGAGGCAATGCATTATCCAAACCTGAGGCCGAAAGCTCCTTGATGGTTCTATTATCTGCTGCCATGGCTTGTTCTTCTTCAAAAATCTGATCCGTGGGCTTTTCTTCTACACCTACTTCGTCTTCTTCAAGCCCAGGTTGTGGTGGAGGTTGTGGTGGCTCTTGTTGACTCCTCGTTCTCCTCAAAGTGCGTTCAAAATCACCGTCAAAGTCGGAGATGTTCTCTATAATAGGCCGAGAGCGACGAGTCATACACAGTACCTAAAAAACAAGGAAACAAACAAACTAAGAATCTAAAATAAGAATGCACGAAAAACAAAAAAAAAATATAAAAATAAAGACAAAGGATTAGCAAAGTTGCTGATCCCCGGCAACGGCGCCAAAATTTGATGCGAGAATTACTTGACACTCAAATTAAACCCTCGTTTGACAATTGTAGTAGAATGGATAAGTGAGGGATCGTTCTAGACCGGGGATTAGGAGGGCTTGCTAAAACCTTCTAAATTGACTTAAAAACATAAAAACTAAATTAAAATACTCTTAACAAGACTACTATGACTCAGAAAGGCTTTGAAAAACTCAAATTGTCTAAAACAATCAAATTGACTCAAAAAGAAGCTAGAACTTGATTTAGACGAATTTGCAATTGTTTATGACTCCACAAGCTTAAAGATACAAAAATAAAACAAATACGAATGATTAAGACTTAACAAAATAGGGGGGAATTGTGGTTGGACGATATTAAATTAAAAAGACAGAATATAATTAAAGGCAAAATGTAAATATGAATGTGATAAAAAATATGGATGATGGAATAAAAATTTGATGCGAGAATTACTTGACACTCAAATTAAACCCTCGTTTGACAATTGTAGTAGAATGGATAAGTGAGGGATCGTTCTAGACCGGGGATTAGGAGGGCTTGCTAAAACCTTCTAAATTGACTTAAAAACATAAAAACTAAATTAAAATACTCTTAACAAGACTACTATGACTCAGAAAGGCTTTGAAAAACTCAAATTGTCTAAAACAATCAAATTGACTCAAAAAGAAGCTAGAACTTGATTTAGACGAATTTGCAATTGTTTATGACTCCACAAGCTTAAAGATACAAAAATAAAACAAATACGAATGATTAAGACTTAACAAAATAGGGGGGAATTGTGGTTGGACGATATTAAATTAAAAAGACAGAATATAATTAAAGGCAAAATGTAAATATGAATGTGATAAAAAATATGGATGATGGAATAAAAATTTGATGCGAGAATTACTTGACACTCAAATTAAACCCTCGTTTGACAATTGTAGTAGAATGGATAAGTGAGGGATCGTTCTAGACCGGGGATTAGGAGGGCTTGCTAAAACCTTCTAAATTGACTTAAAAACATAAAAACTAAATTAAAATACTCTTAACAAGACTACTATGACTCAGAAAGGCTTTGAAAAACTCAAATTGTCTAAAACAATCAAATTGACTCAAAAAGAAGCTAGAACTTGATTTAGACGAATTTGCAATTGTTTATGACTCCACAAGCTTAAAGATACAAAAATAAAACAAATACGAATGATTAAGACTTAACAAAATAGGGGGGAATTGTGGTTGGACGATATTAAATTAAAAAGACAGAATATAATTAAAGGCAAAATGTAAATATGACTGTGATAAAAAATATGGATGATGGAATAGCCAAGGGGTTCTTCTCCATACATGTTACACGTGCAAACAAAATTGATTCTCAGTTGGTCTTTCGATAAGTTGTGAAACTCAATGCTCCAAGTTAATTAGATCCGCTTAGATTAACTTTCAGATTTCCCTAAATTCGTTGGATTGAATGGAATACGCGTTACAACCAAATTATTCTTAATCAAAGTCCCTAACTATGGAATACGCATGATAGAGACATTTAACCAAGATCATTAAGTTCAACGGAAATCATAAACATCGACGAGGCATTCGTTACTATGGAATACGCATGAAACTTATGCCAAGAATTCGTTTAACGCGATTGTTTATAAGCAACCTCTACTACTTGTGAATATAAGTTCATAACGATTAGGTGAAATTCACTTATATTCTAGCGTCATATTTATGCATGAAAATTAAGCTTGCAATCTCAATGAACATACATAAATAAGTTATCAATCAAACAGTTAAACGAATTGAATCCACAACTTATGAAATTCCAACCAAACGTAATCAATTCAAAATGCAAATATAAACATAGTTTCGAATCACCCCCTAGCTAAAGGGGGTTTAGTTCCTCATAACATTGAAATCAAAGAAACACCTAAACATTCCAACAACTCAAACGTGAATTGTATGAACGTTTAGGCACTCTTCTCTTCCCTTCTCATACATACAAAACAAAGAGAATTAAATTTAAACTTTGAAATCAAAGAAACACCTAAACATTCCAACAACTCAAACTTGAATTGTATGAACGTTTAAGCACTCTTTTCTTCCTCGTTGTTGTAGCACAAAGTCTAAGGTGAGCTTAAGGGCTTTAGGTGTATGTGGAATGGAGTAGGGAGTGGTTGGAGATGGAAGAATGAAGAGAAAATATGCAGAAAATGAAGTGGGACTCACGGCAATGGAATGGTATTTGTGTTGTGTGAAGTGTTGTGAATGGAAATATGAGATATGAATTGAATGGGGAGTGAATGAATGAATGCTAGGGTATTTATAGGGGTAGTGGAGGGAACATATGGCTGTTTGTTTAAGCATTTGTGTGGAGGAATGATGGAAAAACAGCTAGGACACATGTGAAAAATGGAATTGCACAAGGGGAGCAAAGGGAACCCACGGCATGGATGGATTTGCATGTGTTTGGGAAGCTTTCTTGCTCATTTTCTGGATGCAATGATGAAGAGTTTAATAATTAATGCATGTAGGTGGTTGAAATGATGAAGAATGAGTGGTGGATGTGTGAATGATTGAATGTGCATGTGGGTGAATGTGAAGGGAATGCATGTGAGGATGCTGGAAATGCAATGGAACTCACGGCACAAAGGTTCTTTGGTGATGAATGTGGTTGATTTAATGGAGGAACAAGTGCATGTGTTGAATTAGTGGTGCATGTGATTAAAGATGGAGAAGGTGGTGTAATGATGAAGTGGAATGGCTGAAAATGCAAGGGGGAGTGAAGGCCACGGCAAAGGTGTTTTGGTGCATGTGTTGGCTGTTTTGTTTGTTGGTTAAAGCTTGTGTTTGCATGTGAATGTTGTTTGTGTTTTAAAGAATGAATGGTGGTGTAATAATGAAGTGTGATGAGTGATAAGTGTATGATATGTTGAGTGATAAGATAAGTGGTTATTGATATGTGGTTATTGATATGTAGATGAATGAATGATATGATAAGTAATGAATGAATGATATGTGGTTATTGATATGTAGATGAATGAATGATATGATAAGTAATGAATGAATGATATGTGGTTATTGATATGTAAATGGTTTGATAAGTGATAAATGAACTAGTTTAAAGGGCTAGGGTTTAAGTACATAGAATGGGCCTAAAATAGGTTGGTTTGTATGGCATAATGTGTTGTGTCTTCAAGTGCATACAAGGCCTTCAAATTCGTCCATCCTCTTGGCTCCATGGATAAGCTATCCAATCCATGCCCAAAAATGCTCCAAATGGCCTCAAAATGCACTTTCTTGCTCCCTAGGCCCTTAGAACCTGAAAACACACAAAAGAAGCATAAAGGACTAAAATAACGAGAGAAACATAACGTAAATGCACGAGAACAAGCCATTTAAGTCGCATGAATATGCTCCTATCACAGCTCCTCATCCACTTCTAGGCTATGTTTGGACATTTTTAGGTCAGCTCCAACCTCCATAGCACTTCCCAAAGTGATAGCATTATGGATTTCAAAATCTTCCTTCGAGTTTTCAATAGTTGAGTTGGAGAGTTCACTTTGCTCTTGAATTTGTTTCATGAACTCCAGAATCTGCCCAATTTGCTCCTCCAATTTACCCACCTTCTTGTCTTGATTTTGTTCGTCCTGCGTCAAAGAGGTTAGTGATTGAAAATTTTTATCATTATCCATGGACATACTTGAACTTGATTGGAATTGTTGTGGGGGAGGTTGTGGTGGCTGCACAGGTGTTGTATTGAACTCCTCATATGGTTGCCAATATGCTTCTTGTTGAGCCTCCTTGGCTTGATTTTGTGACCCCTGCGCCAAAGAATTTAATTCATTAAGAATTTGATTATAATCTATTGGCGAACTTGAATTTAATTGAGCATATTGCATATGAAGTTATGGTGGTGATGTGAAAATTTAACTTAACACACAAATTAACCCTCTTTTGACAATTGTAGCATATAAATAAGTAGGGATCGTTCTTACACCGGGGATTAGGAGGGCTTGCTAAACACTCTAAACTGACTCAAATAAATAAAACTGACCTTTCAAACACTTAAACTCACTTACAAAAACTCAAACACGTTCACAAGACTCAAAATAGGCTAAAAACACTCAAAACTGCCTTAAAAACACAATCTGGGCAGTTTTGAGCCTAAACACAAACTTGGACGAAAATTGGTTCTAACTTGACTCAAAACTCTTAAAAACACAATCTAAAACATATTTAGACCAATTAGACACTCTAGAATAAACGGGGATTTGGTTTTGGACGAAAATAAACAAAACAAAACAAATATGTAAACTAGGCAGATTTTGACGAAATTGGTGGAATTAAATGGATGGTGAGATGGCTAGGAGGTTTTTCTCCACACATGGCATACTTACATACAAAATAATCTCCAGTTGCTTATTCGATGAATTTATGAACCTCAACACCCCAAGTTAATTAGGTACGCTTAAATTAACTCTCAGATTTCCCTTAGGTCATTGAATTGAATGGAATTGGCGCATTGCAATCAAGTTATTCCTTAAAAGTTTTCTATATGAAAGCGCATAAAAGAAAGACAATCAAAGATCATTAGATTCTATGGAAATCATAGGTGTTGACGAGGCATTCGTAACTATGAAAGCGCATGATACTTATGCCAAGAATTCACTTATCATAATTGTGACCAACAATCTTAACTACTCATGAATATAAGTTCCCAACGATTAGGTGAAGTTCCCTCATACCCTAGCATCATGTTTATGCATGCAAATCAAGCGTGCACTCTCAATTCATATACATAAGCAAGTTTTAATTAAAATAGATAAGTAAATTGAATTCATCATTCATGAAATCACAACTGAAAGTAATCAAATCATCATGCAAATACAACCATGGTTTCGAATTTCCCCCCTAGCCAAAGGGGGGATTAGTTCCTCATGCTTGCACAACAAATTTAAACATTGAAATCATAAGAAAGAATACACCTAAATGCTCAGCAATTCCAAGATGGATTCGATGCACAGATTGGCTCCTCTTCCTCCTCCTTGCTGCGGCACAAAGTTTGGGTGATGGAATTGGTGGTTTTGGATGGTGTTTTCTTGTTTGGAGGGATGGAGGATGGTTGATTATGGTGGGGAAGGGTGCGGCAGAGGTGTATGGATGTGGAGGAGGTCTATGGAGGCTTAGAATGGAGAATGGAGGTGCGGCACAAGGGTTTTCTGTCTAGCATAAGGGGGTGGTACGAATTTGTGGCTGAAAATATGTTTATATAGTCCTAGGGTTTATTAGATTAGGGTTTACTTAGCAGATTTGGTGGATTAGGGCCCTAGAATTCGGCCATGGGTTGTCAAATCCACCTAGGAAGAGGTTTTTGGCCCACATAGTTTTATAAAACGAATTGTATACCCAAATCCACAAGGATTAGGCCTTGGAAATCAGAATCCCAAAGGGATTGGGCCTAGGGAGGTGCGGCTGACTTAGGGGAGAGGGTTGCTTGGCTTGCAAGGCAAGCCAAAGCCTTCTAGAATGGATTGGGGCGCCACTTTTCTAGGGCATATAGAAAGAATAGGTTTTGTGGCAGATTTGGGTCTTCTAGAATAGGATGCTTCTAGAAATAGGTTCTAGAATTATCCATTTAGGTCCCCATGCAATTAGGATTAAGACATGATAAGGTTTGGATAAGATAAGATGAGATAAGGTTTGGATAATGTTTTGGATAATTGGATAATGTTGGATAAGGTTGGATAATGTTTAGATAATGTTTTGGATAAGGTTTCCTCTTTTGAGCTCCTTCCTTATCCACTTTGTCCTTAGCTTAGTTCCTTCCTCTTCTTATCACATATCTAGCCTCTTGAAGTTCAAATTCGTCCATCCATGTTAGCCCATATGCAAGCTATCCCCATAGTGTCCAAAATAGCTCCAAAATGCACCAAAATGCACTTTCTTGATACTTTGACCCATAGGACCTACAAACACACGAAATTGAGTTGTAATACGACATTAACTAAGAAATAATAGCACAAATGCACAAGAATAAGGTAGTTAAGTCGCCTAAATATGCTCCTATCAAATTCCCCCACACTTATCTTTTGCTAGTCCTCGAGCAAAACAAATAAACAAAAGAAACAAAACATAACTCTAAACCTTCCAACGTTGCCTCAGGGATTTCCAATGAAACATAACATGTTAAAGATCAGTACTCACATAGATTTAAGCAATCCTTACCCTCGAGCATACTTAATCATAGTCACAATTCACTAGCTCGCATTTAATCAATTAAAACAACATTTTGAATGTAGTAACATGCCTTAGAGAATTTCCTCAATTCCTCACCAGATATACTCTCTGTTTTCACTCAGATTTTCTGACTACACTCCCTACACTAGGTATATGTGAGAAGATTGATGTAAACATGTAGACAAACACTCACATATGTTAGAACAAGAAAAGCATTTTCTGGAATTATTAACATGTATGTATATGATCTCATGAATGGAATGCTACTACCTAGACACGAGAACCAGGGATACCATATGCTCAAACCAATTCTAAACTCCACATATTGAAATACATAACAATCAAGATAGAAGTCTAAGGGTTGTAACGGGGCTAAGGTATTGGTTAACAAGGAAAGGTAGAGGAAACAAACATTCTTAAAGCAATAGTGAGCAAAGTAATGAATTAGGCACTTAGAATTCCCTTTAGAATGCAGAAGTCAACTTTGAATACTGATGTGAGAATTACTTGACACTCAAATTAAACCCTCTTTTTATCAATTGTAGTATAGGTGCAAGTAGGGATCGTTCTGGACCGGGGATTAGGAGGGATTGTTAATCACTTGGATTTGACTTAAAAACGTAAAAACATAATATAAAACACTAAACTAGACTCAAAGAATGTAAAACTAAACTTTAAAACACTAAAACAAATCAAAAGACTCAAACTGCTTTTAAAAACACAAACTAAAATGCTATACTAAACTCAAAGAATTCAAAACTAAAAATAAGAAAGATTAAGACTAAGACTTAAACGAAATATGGGGGGATTGATTTTGGACGAATTTAAACTAAAATGGATAGATTGTAAAGAAAACAAATTATAAATATGAAATTGACGGAAATGAATGGATGGTATGGCTAGCTAAGGGGTTCATCTCCATACATGTTACACTTGCATAATAAAATGATTTCCAATTGCACTTCAATAAACCATGAATTCTCAACACCCCGGGTTAATTAGGTCCGCTTAAATTAACCGTCAAGTTTTCCTTAAGTTAATGAATTGGATGATTGCATACGACAACCCAAAGCATTCCTCACAAGTTCCCTACATGAATTGCATAATAGAGAAACAAGCAAGAATCATTAAGCATCATGAAAACTATAAGTGTTGACGAGGCATTCGTTACTATGATTGCATGAAACTTATGCCAAGAATTCGTTTAACGCGATTGTTTATAAGCAACCTCCACTACTTGTGAATATAAGTTCATAACGATTAGGTGAAACTCACTTATATTCTAGCGTCATATTCATGCATGAAAATTAAGCGCGCATTCTTAATAAACATACATAAATAAGTTATCAATCAAACGGTTAAACAAATTGAATCCACAACTTATGAAACGCAATTAGAAGTAATCAAATCAAAATGCAAGCATAAACATATATTTCGAATCCCCCCCTAGCTAAAGGGGGGTTTAGTTCCTCATACAAAACAAAGAGAATTGAAATTAAACATTGAAATCAAAGAAACGCCTAAACATTCCAACAACTCAAACTTGAATTGTATGAACGTTTAGGCCCTCTTCTCTTCCTCTTTATTGAAGCATAAGGTCTAGGGATAATTGGTTTGGGGGATGGAAGTGTGGAATGGAACAGGAGTGGTGGAGAAGTGGAAGGGGAATGGAGAAATGGTTTTTGGATTACAAGGGAACTCACGGCAAAGAGAAAGGGATGTGTTTGTGGTGTGTTGTGTATGAAAATGAGATGTCCATGAATGAATGAATGCAAGGGTATTTATAGGAGTAGTGGAGGGAACATATGGCTATGTCATTTGTAGGTGAAGTAGGTGGATGTTGTAGGTGAAGTAGGTGGATGTTGTAGGTGAATTAGGTGGATGTTGTAGGTGAAGTAGGTGGATGTTGTAGATGATTATGAGTGATAAGTGATAAGTGTATGATATGTTAAGTGATAAGTGAATGATTATGATAAGTGATAAATGAATGTATGATATGATAAGTGGTGAATGATAAGTGATAAGTGGTGATGATATGTGATAAGTAATGAGTGGTGATGATAAGTATGGAGCATGTGAATTAACTAATGAAGGAAATGCATGTGCAATGACAATGTGTTAGAATGGATGTGTGTTATGCATGGCATGATTGGGATTAGGAAAGGTTTTAAATGTCCTAAAACTAAAGAGAACAAGGTTCCAACACTTTGGTCTTCAATTAGGTCTTCAATTTCGTCCAACACTTTGGCTCCAAGCATAAGCTATCCATCCTTAGCCCAAAAGTGCTCCAAAAGTCTCCAAAATGCATCTTTTTGCTCCTTTAGCCCTTTGGACCTATAAACACACGAAAATAGCTTAAAGTACTAAAATAACTAAAGAAACATAACGTAAATGCACGAGAACAAGCCATTTAAGTCGCATGAATATGCTCCTATCAAATACCCAAGGGGAAGTCACACAAAACTTAGGGCCATATTCAAACTTTTTGGACCCTTTCTTCAACAATCAACACTTGTGAGTTCTTTCTCACTTCTTTTCTTTATTTTCTTCTTTTTCACGATTTTTTTTTCTTTCTTTTTCTTTCGTTCTTTTTTTTTTCTTTTTTTCTTTCTTTTTCTCGTGCCCCTTTTTAGACTTTGGCACACACACACTCACAAAATCCTTTCCCCCACACTTGTTTTCTGCAAGAATGTCACTCAAAAGGAATTCCTTCTAAGTTATGCTCCACTATACTTCAAGAACAAGGGTATGGAAAGTCCTATTCTATGCTAGGTAAGGGTGATGTGGTTAACAAGAAAATAGGCTAACTAAGGCTCAAAGGGGTTTAGACCTACAATACAAATGACAAGGGTGGATTCGGCTATTTGGCTATGGTGGTGACTACTACACAACTTTATCTTGTTATTTGTTATGCTAATCAATTTCATGCTTTGAATAAAACGGGTATGAGTTCTAGTATTTGGAACTATAGTGATGAAACGCATTCTAAGTAGCAACCAAGCAAAGAATAATGAGATCATGCAACGACTTTTAGAAAACAAGAATGCACAGATTAATAACTCTCCAAATAAACGTTTAGGCTCAAGTCTCTCAGGGATGTAGCGTTTGTTTGAGTTCCTTCCTTCAAGCATGTTACAAAAACTGATTTTATCCTTTGTGATTACATGTGAATTCGTAAACTATAACTACAACCAAGCATAAACCAAAGAGCAATTCACACGTCCATCATTGTTTGTAACTTTCTTTAACAGTCATGCATTAAAAACCAAATCCTCATCATTGTGTTGGAAGGTGACCTACGACACAAACAAACACACAAAAACAACTCTTTTTGGGTTTTTCAAAACAAGTTTTCAAATTTTTATGGTATTTTCAGATTTTTAAGTCAACACACTCTAAAACACTCTAAAATAGCTTAAAAACACTTAAAAACAGTGGGAAACAAGTTTAGATATGTTAGGTGGTAATACCCTACGAATTTCATGCAAACATATCTCAAAACAGAATGTTACCCCCCCACACTTAAACTAAACATTGTCCTCAATGTTTTAAGCACAATTAAACACATTACACATAACATAAAGTAAGCAACAAAGGAAAGGGGTTAGGGACGCAAATCTGATGTGGAGCGATTCCCAAGTTCTTCCTTTGTTGATTGCATGGGTTGCCTCCCAAGTAGCGCTTGCTTTAACGTCTTGCAGCCGGACGATGCTTCCCTTCAAACTTCCCTAGGTCCCACGGCATGGAATTGATCCTTGAATGGAAGGTGATACTTGAAGTGAACCGGCATTGGTTTGAATTCTAGTGTAGGTGCCTGATTCATCAAAATCAGCAAGTTAGTATAAAATGTAATGGAATTTGAAGAAGATGACTTACTTGTTTTGTCCGACAAGAACTCAATGACAAACACTACTCCTTTGAAAGTTTCAGGGATATTGGACTTGGCCAGATTGCATGTGATGGTTATGACTTGTCCAATGTCATCAAATTCAACTTCTTTGGGTTTTGTGGTTTCAAATATGTCCTCTTTGATGCCTTCTACATCTTCTCCAGCCACTACCTTCTCTTGAATCATTCGTCTTGGTGTACAAAGTCCTTTGAAGAATTCAACACCATCTAAAACTTGCTGTGTTTCACCAAGAATTGGAATAGCATTTTGCACCTTTGGGAAGGCTTCCACGATGTCCTTTTTACTCTCTTCTTGGTTGGGAATCAAAAACCTGCTAGGAAAAGGGACATTGGGTGGAATAACATCAGAATCACATGGAATTGGGACGTCCTTACTTGTGGTGGGTGATTTAGAGGACATAGGGGGCTGCGGCAAGGGTTGTTCTACCCTTGCCGTGTGCATGTCTTCTTCCTCCTCCTCAATTACCAGCTCCTCATCCACTTCTAGGCTATGTTTGGACATTTGTAGGTCAGCTCCAACCTTCATAGCACTTCCCAAAGTGATAGCATTATGAATTTCAAAATCTTCCTTCGAGTTTTCAATAGTTGAGTTGGAGAGTTCACTTTGCTCTTGAATTTGTTTCATGAACTCCATAATCTGCCCAATTTGCTCCTCCAATTTACCCAACTTCTTGTCTTGATTTTGTTCGTCCTGGGTCAAAGAGGTTAGTAATTGAAAAATTTTATCATTATCCATGGACATACTTGAACTTGATTGGAATTGTTGTGGGGGAGGTTGTGGTGGCTGCATAGGTGTTGAATAGAACTCCTCATATGGTTGCCAATATGCTTCTTGTTGAGCCTCCTTGGCTTGATTTTGTGACCCCTGCACCAAAGAATTTAATTCATTAAGAATTTGATTATAATCTATTGACGAACTTGAATTTAATTGAGCATATTGCATATGAAGTTGTGGTGGCTGCATAGGTCTTGAATAGAACTCCTCATATGGCTGCCAATATGCTTCACGTCGAACTTGTTGAGCTTCCCACCACATAGAGTTTGAATGATCCCTCCAATCTCTTTGTGGACATTGATTGGCTTGAAATCCTTGCCTATATGAAGCACCAAATGTAGGGACACTCTGCATTGTGGTCCTTTCGGCATACGGCGACAATTGAGAAGTAAGATTTGCCAATTGAGCTTGAATGCTAGCAAAATCCATATCTTAGTTCTCTAGTACCTAAAATCAAAGAAAGAGAACTAAATCAAATATCAAAAGTAACAACAAACAAAGAAAACAACACTAAGTTAGAAACTAAAACGAAAACAACTAAACCAAAAAGAAAAGAACCAAGGGATTAGCAAAGCTGCTAATCCCCGGCAACGGCGCCAAAATTTGATGTGAAAATTTAACTTAACACACAAATTAACCCTCTTTTGACAATTGTAGCATATAAATAAGTAGGGATCGTTCTTACACCGGGGATTAGGAGGGCTTGCTAAACACTCTAAACTGACTCAAATAAATAAAACTGACCTTTCAAACACTTAAACTCACTTAAAAAAACTCAAACACGTTCACAAGACTCAAAATAGGCTAAAAACACTCAAAACTGCCTTAAAAACACAATCTGGGCAGTTTTGAGCCTAAACACAAACTTGGACGAAAATTGGTTCTAACTTGACTCAAAACTCTTAAAAACACAATCTAAAACATATTTGGACCAATTAGACACTCTAGAATAAACGGGGATTTGGTTTTGGACGAAAATAAACAAAACAAAACAAATATGTAAACTAGGCAGATTTTGACGAAATTGGTGGAATTAAATGGATGGTGAGATGGCTAGGAGGTTTTTCTCCACACATGGCATACTTGCATACAAAATAATCTCCAGTTGCTTATTCGATGAATTTATGAACCTCAACACCCCAAGTTAATTAGGTACGCTTAAATTAACTCTCAGATTTCCCTTAGGTCATTGAATTGAATGGAATTGGCGCATTGCAATCAAGTTATTCCTTAAAAGTTTTCTATATGAAAGCGCATAAAAGAAAGACAATCAAAGATCATTAGATTCTATGGAAATCATAGGTGTTGACGAGGCATTCGTAACTATGAAAGCGCATGATACTTATGCCAAGAATTCACTTATCATAATTGTGACCAACAATCTTAACTACTCATGAATATAAGTTCCCAACGATTAGGTGAAGTTCCCTCATACCCTAGCATCATGTTTATGCATGCAAATCAAGCGTGCACTCTCAATTCATATACATAAGCAAGTTTTAATTAAAATAGATAAGTAAATTGAATTCATCATTCATGAAATCACAACTGAAAGTAATCAAATCATCATGCAAATACAACCATGGTTTCGAATTCCCCCCTAGCCAAAGGGGGGATTAGTTCCTCATGCTTGCACAACAAATTTAAACATTGAAATCATAAGAAAGAATACACCTAAATGCTCAGCAATTCCAAGATGGATTCGATGCACAGATTGGCTCCTCTTCCTCCTCCTTGCTGCGGCACAAAGTTTGGGTGATGGAATTGGTGGTTTTGGATGGTGTTTTCTTGTTTGGAGGGATGGAGGATGGTTGATTATGGTGGGGAAGGGTGCGGCAGAGGTGTATGGATGTGGAGGAGGTCTATGGAGGCTTAGAATGGAGAATGGAGGTGCGGCACAAGGGTTTTCTGTCTAGCATAAGGGGGTGGTACGAATTTGTGGCTGAAAATATGTTTATATAGTCCTAGGGTTTATTAGATTAGGGTTTACTTAGCAGATTTGGTGGATTAGGGCCCTAGAATTCGGCCATGGGTTGTCAAATCCACCTAGGAAGAGGTTTTTGGCCCACATAGTTTTATAAAACGAATTGTATACCCAAATCCACAAGGATTAGGCCTTGGAAATCAGAATCCCAAAGGGATTGGTGATAGGAGCATATTCATGCGACTTAAATGGCTTGTTCTCGTGCATTTACGTTATGTTTCTCTAGTTATTTTAGTCCTTTATGCTTCTTTTGTGTGTTTTCAGGTTCTAAGGGCTTAGGGTGCAAGAAAGTGCATTTTGAGGCTATTTGGAGCATTTTTGGGCATGGATTGGATAGCTTATCCATGGAGCTAAGATGATGGACGAATTTGAAGGCCTTGTATGCTCTTTGGGACATAAAACAAAGGGCCTAGCCCAATCAAACAAACCTTTGAGCCATGCAAAACCTCTAGCCCAATCAAACAATGCATCACAAACCCAAAACCATCAAGAAACCATCCTTTGCCGTGCCTTCCACATCAATTCCAGCTTGCCTTCATCATTGCAACCACTTTGCCCTTTTATTTATGCTTTTGATAGGAGCATATTCATGCGACTTAAATGGCTTGTTCTCGTGCATTTACGTTATGTTTCTTTAGTTATTTTAGTACTTTAAGCTATTTTCGTGTGTTTGTAGGTCCAAAGGGCTAAAGGAGCAAAAAGATGCATTTTGGAGACTTTTGGAGCGCTTTTGGGCTTAAGATGGATAGGTTATGCTTGGAGCCAAAGTGTTGGACGAAATTGAAGACCTAATTGAAGACCAAAGTGTTGGAACCTTGTTCCCTTTAGTCTTAGGACATTTAAACCTTTCCTATATCCTTAGCCGTGCATAACATTCCAACATTCCACTCCTTCATTTCAGCCACACTCCCACATATCATTACATATCATTCACCACTTATCATTCACCACTTATCATATCATCCACTTATCATATCATTAACTTATCTTATCATCCACTTATCATATCATTCACTTATCTTATCATTCACTTATCATATCATTCACTTATCATATCATTCACTTATCATATCATACACTTATCACTTATCACAACAACAACCTTGCACATGCACATTCATCCACATGCACCCATAATCATTCACTCATCTTTAATCCACATGCATCTTCCATAAATCAAATCAGCCACATCCACATGCACTTATTCCACTTCATCATTACACCACATTCTCTCTCTCTTTAATCCACATGCATTCATCATCATTCACTCTAGTTTTAATTCCACATGCATTTCCACCCACATGCAACCATAATCATTCATACCTATCAGCCACATGCATTCACTCTTCATAAATCAGCCACATGCATTCAATCATTCACTTCACACTCATTGCACATGCATTCCCTTTCATTTCTGTCAAAGCACATGCATTCCCACCCTTTAATCACATGCATAAATCAGCCACATGCATCTCCCATCACCATTTCAGATTTCCACCAAGTTCCTAGCTGTCATGTTCCCTCTCTTTCTCCCTATAAATACCATACACACTTCACACAACATTCATTCATTCTCATTCACTCTTCCATATTCCAAAAATTCGTCAAAACCTCTCCACACCCTTGCAGCAGCCACCAAAACACTTTTCTCCTCCATTGCAGCCACTCCAACCACTCCCCAAACCATTCACACCATCAAACTATCCTTAGACCTTGTGCTACAACGAAGAGGAAGATAAGAGGGCCTAAATGTTCATACAATTCAAGTTTGAGTTGTTGGAATGTTTAGGTGTTTCTTTGATTTCAATGTTTAATTTCAATACTCTTTGTTTTGTACGAATGAGGAATGGAAGAGAAGAGGGCCTAAACGTTCATACAATTCAAGTTTGAGTTGTTGGAATGTTTAGGTGTTTCTTTGATTCCAATGTTTAAATTCAACTAAACCCCCCTTGGCTAGGGGACAATTCGAAATATATGTTTATGCTTGCATTTTGATTTGATTACTTCTAATTGCGTTTCATAAGTTGTGGATTCAATTCATTTAACTGTTTGATTGATAACTTATTTATGTATGTTTATTGAGAGTGCACACTTAATTTTCATGCATGAATATGACGCTAGAATATAAGTGAGTTTCACCTAATAGTTACGAACTTATATTCACAAGTAGTGGAGGTTGCTTATAAACAATCGCGTTAAACGAATTCTTGGCATAAGTTTCATGCGTATTCCATAGTAACGAATGCCTCGTCAACACTTATAATTTTCATAGAGCGTAATGATTCTTGCTTGTATCTCTATTATGCAATCATGTAGGGGACTTGTGGGGAATGTTTTGGGTTGTCGTATGCAATCATCCAATTCAATAACGTTAGGAAGATTTGAAAGTTAATTTAAGCGGACCTAATTAACTTGGAGCGTTGAGAATTCATGGTTTATTGAAATGCAATTGGAAATCATTTTATTATGCAAGTGTAACATGTGTGGAGATGAACCCCTTAGCTATTCTAACATCCATTCATTCCATTTTATCATTTTCATATTTACATTCTGTTTTAATTAGAATTTGTTCATTTATTTTAATTTCGTCCAAAACTCAATCCCCCTTTACTTTATTGTCCAATTTAGTTAGAAAGTATCTTAGTTTATGTTTCTAAGTGTTTTGATTCAATTTATTACACAAATTCGTCCAAATTCAGCAAAGTGCTCAAAACTGCCCAGAAAGTGATTTTAAGGCAGTTTTGAGTGTTTTGGGTGATGTTTGAGTCTTTTGATTTGTTTTAGTGTTTTAAAGTTTAGTTTTGCATTCTTTGAGTCTAGTATAGTGTTTTATATTGTGTTTTTACGTTTTTGAGTCAAATCCAAGTGATTAACAATCCCTCCTAATCCCCGGTCCAGAACGATCCCTACTTATACTTATACTACAATTGTCAAAAAGAGGGTTTAATTTGTGTGCGTATAATTCTCGCACCAAATTTTGGCGCCGTTGCCGGGGATTAGCAACTTTGCTAATCCTTTGGATTGTTATTTTCGTTTTCTTATTAGTTTTAGTTTTCGTTTCTGTTATATATTTTAGTTTTAGTTTGTGATTTGTGTTTTGTTTATTGAATTCAAGTACTAGAGAAGCATAAGATGGCACTTGATAATGCTTCTCTTTTGTCACAGCTCATGGAAAGGTCCCAAATGCAAAGCATTGATATATTTGATCTTCAATCAAGGAATAACGTGTTTTCCAATACTTACAATTCGGATTGGAGTGATCATTCAACTTCTATGTGGTGGGAACCTCAAAATGTTCAACAAGAAGGATATTGGCAACCACCTCATATTCAATATGCCCAACCAAACTCAAGTTCGTCAATAGATTATAATCAAAAGCTTGATGAATTAATTTGTTTGGTGCAGGGCTCACAAAATCAAGTCAAGGAGGGCCAAAATCAAGACAAAAGGTTGGACCACTTGGAAATGCAAATTGGGCAGATCGCGGAGTTCGTAGGACAGTTTCGAGACCAAGGCGAACTCCCTAGTTCAACCATTGCAAATCCGAAGGGAGAATTTGAAACTGCCAAGGAAATCATGTTGAGAAGTGACAAAGAGGTTGGAACGGACCCTCAACCATCAAAATCAAATCACAAGGAAGAGGAATACACCCAACCCACGGAAAGGGTGGAAACACCTTTACCGGAGGCACCTATTGCTCCTATGCCATCTAATTCAGGTATGGTTGTTCCAAATTTCATTATTTTTAACCCCGTTCCAACAAATATCCCTATTCCTTGCAGATTCATGACTTCCAAGGAAGAAGAAGGTGAAAAAGACATCTTGGAACCCCTTCCAAAGGTGCAAAATAGGGAATTTCATGAAGGCATCAAAGAGGACATATTTGCAACCACAATTCGCAAGGAAGTTGGATTTTATGACACGAGAGAAGTCATAACTTTCGAAGGGGTGTTTATTCTTAAGTTCTTGTCGGAACACAAAGGTAAGACGCCTCCCCGAATTTCAATTTTCTTTTATACTAATATGTCGTTAATGATTCAGGCATCCACTCTAGAATTTAAACTATTACCGGATCATTTCAAGTATCACCGCCCATTCAAAGACCAATTCCATGCCGTTTGATTTGAAAAAAAAAAAAAAAAAAAAAAATAGAGATAAAAAGAAAAATAAAGCAGATGTAGCCTTCACAGAGGTTGTTTGCTTGAAGCCCCACTACGTGGCAATACTCTTGAAGCGGAAGGCATCGGAACGGAAGGCATCGAAGCGGAAGGCATCGGAGCAGAAGATATAGGAGCGGAAGGTATCGGAGCGGGAGGAATCGGAGCTAGAGCATTCCAGGCCTCAATACTTGGCCAAACGATGGATGACCCAGGAAAAAGGTGCCTCTGGAGATAAGCCGCAAGCCTTTGACGGTCACCTTGAATCCGACCTTCAGATTCTTGCAGCTCATCAAGCTTCCTCTTCATGCCCGACGAATAGTTATTTGCAAGCACATGCAAACTTCTATTCTCGTACTTAAGCTGCTGGATCTCTTGCTTAAGACTTTCCACCTCTGCCATCAATGATTCCACCTGACGGGAGCGGGCAAGCAGGCGTTGGCCCATGTTGGACACAGAGCTCGCACACTGAACACTAAGAGCGAGGGACTCTTGAACGGCCAACTCATCGGACCGTCCTGACAGCAGGCTACTATCTTTTGGAGTGAGGAGGTTCCTAGCTACTATTGTAGCTGTTGTGGCGTCCTGCATCACGGAGTCTTCACCTGTAAGAGGACCGTTAGAAGATAAGAAAGAAGGGCGCCATACGTTACCTTGACGCGGCGCGCCCGTATCACTGCTGAGACTCAATTCTAAGCTAAGGTTCGATGGGTTTGCCATTTTTCAAAAGTGTTCAAAGAAAAGGGGCGGATAGAGTTAATTCTCAAAGGGCCGGAGTTGATTTTCAAGAATGGGAAATCTTCAGAGTGTGTTTGTTGTGGTGATCGATAGCTCTATAAAAAAAGCCAAGGCGACGCGTCCACCGATTCAAAAAGCCGGAATTTCCGGCGTAAGTTAGGCGACGCTTTCTCGGCTTTTCAGAAAACGCGCTCAACTTTGTCAAAAGATTTCTGACAAAGCTGAAAACACGTGGAGGCCATCATCGCAACTACACGTCTTTAGCCGACAAGCGCAAAGTTCGGCGACGCTTTCTCTGCTTTTCAGAAAACGCGTGCAGCTTTGTCAAAAGGAGCCGCATCTGCACTACCACGTGTCGTTCAGAAAGCGAAGGGGCGTCGTTCAGAAATCGAAGGGGCGCCTGCTCAGAAATCGAAGAGGCGTCGTTCTGATATCGAAGAGACATTTGTCGACAAGGGTAAAAGAACAGTACCACCACTTGATATTATCTCTATATATGTCGACCTTCGTCTTTTATGGCAAGGCAATCCTGAAGAAAATGCCCAACTCTCCCTCACCTCTGAGGGCGAACTCCTAGCAAAGCCTTTCGAAATACTCAATTCTTTCTTCTTCCCCAAAGATGATACCAGATGCCTGGAGTACAGATGACCCAGGAGGAAACAGCGGATTGAAGTATGCTGATTCATTCACCGCTTCTTCAAAAGCAAAGGTATCTCATATCATCAAGGTCAAAAGCAAAAGTATCTCATATCATGCTCTTTCCCTGTCTTTTTCTTTGTCCTTGTTCTTACTCGCATGGCAAAGTAAAAGAAGCAATCAGCCGGCACTTGGAGTCAGTCTTCCGATCTGGAGCCAACTGCCTGGAATCTATTCCTGATTGCTTACCTAGCGTTGCTCTCGAGTAGTCATCTTCAACGGAGCAAGTAAGGCAAGTGAACATGATACATTGAAGCATGTGGAGACAAACTTAGGCTGAGTTATCCTCCAACCCTTTTCAATACGAATTGGAAAGATTGAACAAAGAAACAGACCAAAGGAGTAAGCTCAGACCTTCGGGGAAGACCAAAAGAATCCTGATGCCCAGATCAAGAGTAGCACAAAGGAAAATCAACGATGGGCGGCAACCAGTTCAAGAGTAAGCCCGTGGAATCATCAAGATCAAGCCTCAATGCAATCAACAAAGAGAAGATGGAATTTACACTCCATAACCAGATTTGCGTCCCTAAACTCTTCTCTTTGTTAGTTACATTCTGCCATGTTTAGTATGTTTAAGTGCTTTTTGTGTGTTTACTTATGTTTTGTGTGAATCTATGCTTAAAACATTGAGGACAATGTTTGATTTAAGTGTGGGGGGGGTAACTAAGTATATTTAATGCAAATTCGTGGGATTTTATCACCCATAAATTCAAATGTTGTTCCTTGTTGTTTTAAGGTGTTTTAAAGTTGTTTTAGAGTGTTTTAGTATGTTTTGTTTTTATAACTCCGAAAATCACATAAAAATTTGAAAAACATGTTTTAAAAAAGCCTAAAAAGAGTGTTTTGAGTCGTTTTTGTGTGTTTGTGTCTTAGGGTACCTTCCAACACAATGATAAGGATTTGGTTTGTAATTGCATGACGGTTAAAAAGAGTTATAAACATAGAGAAAAGTTTGATTTACTCTTGGTATATGCTTGGTTATGGTTATAATGTATGACTTCACATGCAATCATAAAAGAAAAATTCGTTTTTGTAACATGCTTGAAGGAAGGAACTCAAACAAACGCTACAACCCTGTGAAACTCGAGCCATTACCTTCTTTGGAGAGTTATTTTCTGTGATTCTTTGTTTTCTAAAGTTGTTGCATGATCTCATTATTCCTTGCTTGGTTGCTACTTAGAATGCAATTGTATCATGATAGAACTAAATGCTAGAACTTATATCCGTTTCATTCAAAGCATGACATTGAATTGCATAACATATATCAAGATGAAGTTGTGTAGTTGCCACCATAGCCAAATAGCCTTACTTCCCATATTTCGTATTTGTTGTAAGTTTTAATCCCGTTGAGCCTTGTTTAGCCTTTATTCTTTGTTTAACCACATTATCCTCACCTAGCCTAGTATAGGACAGTCCACACCCTTGTTCTTAAAAGATAGTGAGCATGACTTAAATGAATTCCTTTTGAGTACATTATGAAAGAAAATGAGTGTGGGGGAGAGAATGTTTTGTTCTTAAGTGTTTATGTATGTTTTGAGAGTCAAAAGAAAAGAAAAAAAAAAAAATTGTGAAAAACATATGAAAAAGAAAAACAGAAAAGAAAAGAAAGAAAGGAAAAAGAGCTTGTTCCCCCTTGTTGTTCAAAAGATTGAGTTTTCATTCAAAAGTGAATTCTACGTTAATTCAAATGCTTTGCTCGCTATTGCTTTAAGAATGTTTGTTTATCCTTCACCTTTCATTTTTAGCCAATACCCTAGCCCCGTTACACCCCTTTGACTTCTATCTTGATCGTTATGTGTTCAATAATGTGGAGTTTGGAATTGATATGAGCTTATGGAATCACTGGTTCTCGTTCTAAGTAGTGGCATTCCATTCATGAGATCATATATATACATGTTAATAATTCCAGAAAATGCTTTCCTTGTTATAACATATGTGAGTGTTCGTCTACATGTTTACATCAATCTTCTCACATATACCTAGTGTAGGGAGTGTAGTCAAAAAAATCTGTGTGAAAAACGAGAGTACATCTAGTAAGGAATTGAGGGAATTCTCTAAAGGCATGTTACTACATTCAAATCATGGTTTTAAATGCTTAATTGTGAACTAGTATGTGGTGACTATGAGTAAGAATGTACTTAAGTGTAAAGATTGCTAAAATCTGTGGGAATAATGATTTTTAACATGTCATGTGCATTGGAAATTTGAGACGATTGTTGGAAGGTGTAGGTTGTGTTTTGTTCGTTTTGTTTTGTTTTTGGTTTCTTTTGTTTTGTTTTGCTCGAGGACTAGCAAAAGCTAAGTGTGGGGGTATTTGATAGGAGCATATTCATGCGACTTAAATGGCTTGTTCTCGTGCATTTACGTTATGTTTCTTTAGTTATTTTAGTACTTTAAGCTATTTTCGTGTGTTTGTAGGTCCAAAGGGCTAAAGGAGCAAAAAGATGCATTTTGGAGACTTTTGGAGCACTTTTGGGCTTAGGATGGATAGCTTATGCTTGGAGCCAAAGTGTTGGACGAAATTGAAGACCAAAGTGTTGGAACCTTGTTCCCTTTAGTCTTAGGACATTTAAACCTTTCCTATATCCTTAGCCGTGCATAACATTCCAACATTCCACTCCTTCATTTCAGCCACACTCCCACATATCATTACATATCATTCACCACTTATCATATCATCCACTTATCATATCATTCACTTATCTTATCATCCACTTATCATATCATTCACTTATCATATCATACACTTATCACTTATCACAACAACAACCTTGCACATGCACATTCATCCACATGCACCCATAATCATTCACTCATCTTTAATCCACATGCATCTTCCATAAATCAAATCAGCCACATCCACATGCACTTATTCCACTTCATCATTACACCACATTCTCTCTCTTTAATCCACATGCATTCATCATCATTCACTCTAGTTTTAATTCCACATGCATTTCCACCCACATGCAACCATAATCATTCATACCTATCAGCCACATGCATTCACTCTTCATAAATCAGCCACATGCATTCAATCATTCACTTCACACTCATTGCACATGCATTCCCTTTCATTTCTGTCAAAGCACATGCATTCCCACCCTTTAATCACATGCATAAATCAGCCACATGCATCTCTCATCACCATTTCAGATTTCCACCAAGTTCCTAGCTGTCATGTTTGATAGGAGCATATTTATGCGACTTAAATGGCTTGTTGTCGTACATTTACGTTATGTTTCTTTAGTTATTTTAGTACTTTAAGCTATTTTCGTGTGTTTGTAGGTCTAAAGGGCTAAAGGAGCAAAAAGATGCATTTTGGAGACTTTTGGAGCACTTTTGGGCTAAGGACGGATAGCTTATGCTTGAAGCCAAAGTGTTGGACGAAATTGAAGACCTAATTGGAGCCAAAGTGTTGGAACCTTGTTCTCTTTAGTTTTAGGACATTTAAACCTTTCCTAATCCCAATCATGCCATGCATAACACACATCCATTCTAACACATTGTCATTGCACATGCATTTCCTTCATTAGTTAACCCACATGCACTTATCACTTATCATCACCACATATCATATCACTTAATCACTTATCACTTATCATCACCACTTAACCACTTATCATATCATAACCACATATCATATCACTTATCACTTATCACTTAACATATCATCCACCTACTTCACCTGCAACATCCACCTACTTCACCTACAACATCCACTTCACCTACAACATCCACCTACTTCACCTACAACATCCACCTACTTCACCTACAAATGACATAGCCATATGTTCCCTCCACTACTCCTATAAATACCCTTGCATTCATTCATTCATGGACATCTCATTTCATACACAACACACCACAAACACTTCCATTCCTTCTCTTTGCCGTGAGTTCCCTTGTAATCCAAACACCATTTTTCCATTTCCCTATTAATCCAAACACCACTCCCCAAACTATTCACACCATCAAACTATCCTTAGACCTTGTGCTACAACAACGAGGAAGAGAAGAGTGCCTAAACGTTCATACAATTCAAGTTTGAGTTGTTGGAATGTTTAGGTGTTTCTTTGATTTCAATGTTTAAATTCAATTCTCTTTGTTTGTACGTATGAGGAATGGAAGAGAAGAGTGCCTAAACGTTCATACAATTCAAGTTTGAGTTGTTGGAATGTTTAGGTATTTCTTTGATTTCAAAGTTATAATAAACTAAACCCCCTTTAGCTAGGGGTGATTCGAAATATATGTTTATGCTTGCATTTTGATTTGATTAATTCTAATTGCGTTTCATAAGTTGTGGTTCAATTTGTTTAACCGTTTGATTGATAACTTATTTATGAATGTTTATTAAGAATGCGCGCTTAATTTTCATGCATCAATATGACGCTAGAATATAAATGAGTTTCACCTAATAGTTACGAACTTATATTCACAAGTAGTGGAGGTTGCTTATAAACAATCGCGTTAAATAAATTCTTGGCATAAGTTTCATGCGTAGTCCATAGTAACGAATGCCTCGTCAACACTTAAAGTTTTTATGATGCTTAATGATCTTTGATTGTATCTTTATTGTGCTTTTCACGTAAAGGACTTTTGGAGAATGTTGTGAATTGCGTTGCGCTAACCCATCCAATTCATTAACTTAAGGAAAACTTGACGGTTAATTTAAGCGGACCTAATTGACCCGGGGCGTTGAGAATTAATGATTTGTTGAAATGCAATTGGAAATCGTTTTATTATGCAAGTATAACATATGTGGAGATGAACCCCGTAGCTAACTTTCCATCCATTTGTTCTTTCTTTTCTTGTTTCTGTTTTCATGTTTAATTTAACTTGTTATTCAATTATGTTAAACATGTGAAACTAATTTCTTTTTAGTTAGAGGCGAATTTGAAGCCATGGACATATGTTGGTTATGATTTGATTTACTCCAGTTATGAATTCATGAACTTTAGATGTGGGTTACTTTTCTGTTTTGATTAAGAACTTGTTTATGTATGTGGGTTGAGGGTCGACACTTAATTTGCATGCCTAAGATTTGATGCTAGGATATAAGGGAATTTCACCTAATCGTTATGAACTTATATTCATGAGTAGTAAAAATCGCTAGTCACGATTGTGTTTAGTAAACCCTAGGCTGGATTAACATGCGTATTCCATAGTTATGAATGCCTAGTCAATGTTTATGATTTCCGTTGAACTTAATGATCTTTGTTGAATGTCTCTATCATGCGTATTCCATGTGAGAGACTTTGATTAGGAATAATTTGGTTGTAATGCGTATCCCATTCAATCCAATGAATCTAGGGAAATCTGAAGGTTAATTTAAGCGGACCTAATTAACTTGGAGCATTGTCATTCATCGTTTGTTGAAGTCATAACTGGGAGTCAAATTTTATGCTTATGTTCATGTGTGGATAAGGAACCCTCTAACTAGTTTTTCTTCATTCTATTCCATCAATTTCGTTTGTACAATCTGTTTTGTTTCCAAGTTTCTATTTTAGTTTAATTTCGTCCAAAACCAATCCCCCATTTATTTTAAAGTGTTAGATTAGTTAGAAATACATTTATTTTGTGTTTTTACGTTTTTTTGAGTCAAATCCAAGTGATTAACAATCCCTCCTAATCCCCGGTCCAGAACGATCCCTACTTATACATATACTACAATTTGACGAAAAGAGGGTTTAATTTGTGTGCGTATAAATCTCGCATCAATGTTCCCTCTCTTTCTCCCTATAAATACCATACACACTTCACACAACATTCATTCATTCTCATTCACTCTTCCATATTCCAAAAATTCGTCAAAACCTCTCCACACCCTTGCAGCAGCCACCAAAACACTTTTCTCCTCCATTGCAGCCACTCCAACCACTCCCCAAACCATTCACACCATCAAACTATCCTTAGACCTTGTGCTACAACGAAGAGGAAGATAAGAGGGCCTAAACGTTCATACAATTCAAGTTTGAGTTGTTGGAATGTTTAGGTGTTTCTTTGATTTCAATGTTTAATTTCAATACTCTTTGTTTTGTACGAATGAGGAATGGAAGAGAAGAGGGCCTAAACGTTCATACAATTCAAGTTTGAGTTGTTGGAATGTTTAGGTGTTTCTTTGATCCCAATGTTTAAATTCAACTAAACCCCCCTTGGCTAGGGGGGAATTCGAAATATATGTTTATGCTTGCATTTTGATTTGATTACTTCTAATTGCGTTTCATAAGTTGTGGATTCAATTCATTTAACTGTTTGATTGATAACTTATTTATGTATGTTTATTGAGAGTGCACACTTAATTTTCATGCATGAATATGACGCTAGAATATAAGTGAGTTTCACCTAATAGTTACGAACTTATATTCACAAGTAGTGGAGGTTGCTTATAAACAATCGCGTTAAACGAATTCTTGGCATAAGTTTCATGCGTATTCCATAGTAACGAATGCCTCGTCAACACTTATAATTTTTATAGAGCGTAATGATTCTTGCTTGTATCTCTATTATGCAATCATGTAGGGGACTTGTGGGGAATGTTTTGGGTTGTCGTATGCAATCATCCAATTCAATAACGTTAGGAAGATTTGAAAGTTAATTTAAGCGGACCTAATTAACTTGGAGCGTTGAGAATTCATGGTTTATTGAAATGCAATTGGAAATCATTTTATTATGCAAGTGTAACATGTGTGGAGATGAACCCCTTAGCTATTCTAACATCCATTCATTCCATTTTATCATTTTCATATTTACATTCTGTTTTAATTAGAATTTGTTCATTTATTTTAATTTCGTCCAAAACTCAATCCCCCTTTACTTTATTGTCCAATTTAGTTAGAAAGTATCTTAGTTTATGTTTCTAAGTGTTTTGATTCAATTTATTACACAAATTCGTCCAAATTCACCAAAGTGCTCAAAACTGCCCAGAAAGTGATTTTAAGGCAGTTTTGAGTGTTTTGGGTGATGTTTGAGTCTTTTGATTTGTTTTAGTGTTTTAAAGTTTAGTTTTGCATTCTTTGAGTCTAGTATAGTGTTTTATATTGTGTTTTTACGTTTTTGAGTCAAATCCAAGTGATTAACAATCCCTCCTAATCCCCGGTCCAGAACGATCCCTACTTATACTTATACTACAATTGTCAAAAAGAGGGTTTAATTTGTGTGCGTATAATTCTCGCACCAGCTTTAAACCTATTTCCTTTCCCTAAATTGCAGCCATAATCCACACCTTTCCAACCTAGCTGCACCCTACATACATTAATTAGTCATTCTTTTCATATTGCACTCACATGCATTCACATGCATTTCAAGAACCAAAACAACATTGTGCCGTGCCTTCCCTTGCCATTTTCAGTCATCACACTTCATCATTACACCACCATTAATTCATTAATCCACATGCACACTCACCCATCCTCTCTAATCCGTGCATCACACCTTGCATTTCACATGTATTCCATCTTTTAATTTAATCACATGCACATTCAAACAAACACAATCATTTCAGCCATTTAATCATTCAACCATGCTTTCCCATTTCATTACTCATTGCACATGCATTCACACCCCTTTAATCCACATGCATACACATGCATCACAACCCCAAAACCATCAAGAAACTTTCCTTGCCGTGAGTTCCCTCCCTTTCCAGCTTTTCCCTTTGCATTTTCAGATTTCCACCCACATGCATGATAGGAGCATATTTAGGCGACTTACTTAGCTTGTTTTCGTGCATTTATATTGTTAATTCATAGTTGTTTTAGTAGTTTAAGCCATTTTCGTGTGTTTTTAGGTTCATATGGCTAAGGAAGCAAAAAGATGCATTTTGGAGCATTTTGGAGCAAAATTGGACTTGGAATGGATAGCTTATGTTTGGAGCAAAAGGAATGGACGAAATTGAAGGATTCCTAATCCATTGCAGCCACATGCACCCATAATCATTCACACCTTGCAGCCACATGCATTCACTCTTCATAAATCAGCCACATGCACATTCAATCATTCACACCACAACCTTGCACATGCTTTCCCATTTCATTATTCATTCACTTTGCACCACCAATTCAGCCACATGCACTTATTCCTTCATTATTTCACCCACATGCTCTCCCATTTCAGATTGCATTCACCCTTTAATCCATTGCAGCCACATGCACTCCCATTTTCTCCCAAAACATTGCACATGCATTTTCAGCTTTCCACCAAGTTCCTAGCTGTCATATTCCCTCTTCTTCACCTATAAATAAGCATCCATTGCAGCCACAATTCACACACACTTCCATATTCAGAAAATCATCTCTCATACACATTCATTCACGCCAGAAATTCATTCCCTCTCTCTAACACTGCCATACTTCACCATTCTTCATATTTTCTGCCCAAAAACACTCCTTGCCTTCCCCTACATCCATCCCTACCCTAAACACATCATTCTACATCATCCATAACCCCCAAAACTCACCAAAACCCCTTGTGTTGCAGCAACTAGAGGAGAAGAGGCCTAAACGTTCATACAATTCAAGATTGAGTTGTTGGGATTTTTAGGTGTTCTTCGTTCTTGTTTTCAATGTTTACTTTGTTATTACTCTCTAAGTTTGTTGTAATCATGAGTGGCTAAACCCCTAATTAGTTAGGGGAAAGTTTGAAGCCATGGACATATGTTGGTTATGATTTGATTTACTCCAGTTATGAATTCATGAACTTTAGATGTGGTTTACTTTTCTGTTTTGATTAAGAACTTGTTTATGCATGTGGGTTGAGGGTCGACACTTAATTTGCATGCCTAAACTTGATGCTAGGATATAAGGGAATTTCACCTAATCGTTATGAACTTATATTCATGAGTAGTAAAAATCGCTAGTCACGATTGTGTTTAGTAACCCTAGGCTGGATTAACATGCGTATTCCATAGTTATGAATGCCTAGTCGATGTTTATGATTTCCGTTGAACTTAATGATCCTTGTTGAATGTCTCTATCATGCGTATTCCATAGTTAGGGACTTTGATTAGGAATAATTTGGTTGTAATGCGTATTCCATTCAATCCAATGAATCTAGGGAAATCTGAAAGTTAATTTAAGCGGACCTAATTAACTTGGAGCATTGTCATTCATCGTTTGTTGAAGTCATAACTGGGAATCAAATTATATGCATATGTTCATGTGTGGATAAGGAACCCTCTAACTAGTTTCTCATCATTCTATTTCATCAATTTCGTTTTTACAATCTGCCCTTAATTAGAATCTGTGCATTTAATTTAATTTCATCAAAACCTTAATCCCCCTTTACTTTAGTATCCAACTTAGTTAGAAAGTGTCTTAGTTTGTGTTTATAAGTGTTTTGATTCAATTTGTTACACAAATTCGTCCAAATTCACCAAAGTGTTCAAAACTGCCCAGAAAGTGTTTTTAAGGCAGTTTTGAGTGTTTTGGGTGATGTTTGAGTCTTTTAGTTTGTTTGAGTATTTTAAATTTTAGGTTTGCATTCATTAAGTCTAGTTTAGTGTTCTAAATATTGTTTTTACGTTTTTGAGTCAATTTCACATTGGTTAGCATCCCTAGTTAATCCCCGGTCTAGAACGATCCCTATTTGCTCATATACTACAATTGTCATCCATAGGGTTTAATTTGTGTGTCAAGTTAATTTTCATATCAAATTTTGGCGCCGTTGCTTTTTTGCCGTATGTTTTTAGTGTAATTTACCTAGTTTTCTTATTTTGTTTTGTTTTCTTGGTTTAGGTACTAGTGCATGACGCAGAGTTCTCAAACTGTGCATGCACATATCTTGGACTTTAACGACGATTTTGAACGTGATTTGAGAAGAAAGAGGAGGCATCCCGAACCTAGTGAACCTAGTTCAAGTTCAGAGGCCGAATCTGAGTTTGAAAGTGTGGAAGAAGAAGTTATGGCAGCGGACAATCGGACCATTAAAGAGCTTTCGGCCTCGGGGTTGGCCAATGCCGCACCATTATGCATTCAATACCCCACGGCTGCCCAAGGCAAGACCGATGAATTCGAGTTGAAGTCAAGCTTGTTACACCACATTCCAAAGTACCATGGGCTGTCCATGGAAGATCCAAACAAGCATTTGAAGGAGTTTGAAGTTGTATGCTCAAGCATGACACCCATTAACGTTGATGGGAATATTATGAAGATGAAAGCTTTTCCATTCTCTCTTGTGGAAAAGGCTAAGGATTGGCTTTATGAATTGGCACCCGGGACCGTTACTTCTTGGGAGAGCATGAAGCGAGCATTCTTGGAGAAGTTCTTCCCTACTTCAAGAGTCATTCTCTTGAGGAAGAAAATTAGCGGAATCCAACAAAGTCAAGGAGAATCTTTTCCGGCATACTACGAGCGTTTTAAAGCCCTTGTTGCATCATGTCCTCAACATCAAATGAAGGAGGAGCTTCTCCTTCAATATTTCTATGAGGGCCTTCTTCCCATTGAAAGGCAAATGCTCGATGCTTCGGCAGGAGGTGCATTGGTGGACAAAACTCCTATGGCAGCCAAGACCCTAATTGCAAACCGTGCTCTAAATGCACAACAATATGAAGGACTTGGGCAAAGGGACCCCCCACGGCAACACTTGAATGAGGTAAGTTCTCAATCCGATATTCAATCTCAGTTAGCTAATCTTACTTCTATTATGTCTCAGATGGCCGAAGGAATGAAGATACAAGGACCGATTGTATGTGGTGTATGTTCTATCCAAGGACACCCTTCGGAAAGATGCCCTCAATTGATTGAGAATGGGGGATGGGAGAGTGCAAATGCCATTGGATTTCCGAGCCACAATCAACCAAGGAATGATCCATATTCCAACACATACAATCCAGGTTGGAAAGACCATCCAAACTTCAAGTGGAGGGAGCCTCAACAACCTCACCAACAAGGAGGTTTTAGACAACAACCCCCGGGGTTCTACACCAAGCCATTCGGCCAAGACCAAACCCAACCCCAATCCGCCCAAAACCATCAAGGTACGTCTTTAGATAATGCTACTATTCTTAAGTTGCTTACTAGTTTGTCTCAGGGGCAAGAGAATCAAACCAAAGCCATGCAAAACCAAGACAAAAGGGTGGATCACTTGGAGAAACAAATTGGGCAGATTGCGGAGTTTGTAGGACAATTCCGAGACAAAGGCAAGCTCCCTAGCTCAACCATTGTCAATCCAAAGGGAGGGTTCGAATCTGCCAAGGCAATCATGTTGAGAAGTGGTAAGGAGGTCGGAACCACCTCAAGGCTGTCCAAAACAAGTCAAGAAGAGGACATGTTGCTGCAAGAAGAGGAGGAACAAGGAATAAAGGCCACGGCAAGGGTGAAAGAAACTTTGCCGCAGCCCCCTATTGTGCCAAAACCGTCCAACACACCTAAGGTAAGTCCAAACTCGACTTTGACAAGTTCTATTCCACTAAACGTGCCCTTTCCTGGCAGGTTTAGGCAATCAAAGAAGGAAGAAGCCGAGAAGGACATTCTAGAGACCTTTCGGAAAGTTCAAGTCAATATCCCGCTCCTAGATGCCATAAAGCAAGTGCCCAAATACGCTAAGTTCTTGAAGGAATTGTGCACTACAAGGAAGAGGGCGTCACATAAAGAGGTAGTAAGGGTAAGTGAGAACGTTTCCGCTGTTTTACAAAGAAAGTTACCACCAAAGTGCAAAGATCCAGGTAGCTTTACAATCCCTTGTATTATTGGTCAAACTAAGTTCGAACATGCTATGTTAGACTTAGGAGCTTCAATTAACGTCATGCCATACTCTATTTATGCTTCAATGAACCTTGGTGAATTGAAAAATGATGGTGTGATTATTCAGTTAGCCGATAGATCTAATGCCTATCCAAAGGGCGTATTGGAAGATGTCTTAGTGCAGGTGAATGATTTGATCTTCCCGGCGGATTTCTATGTCCTTGAAATGGAGGAAACCACCCATGCTCCATCCTTGCCGATTCTTCTTGGGAGGCCATTCATGAAGACGGCCCGAACTAAGAAGACGTGTTTAAAGGCACTTTAACAATGGAATTCGATGGGGAAGTGATTGATTTTAATATTTCTGAAACTATGAGATTTCCTAATGATGATCACTCATGTTTCTCTATTGATATTCTTGATTCTTTGGCGCAGGCACACTTTGATCAATTACATGGCGATGCACTTGAAACGGTCATTACAAATGGCATAGAAATGAAGGATCACATGGATGTCACCATAACAAACCACGGCACACAATTAAACACCCATGCCGAGGCCTTTGATGAAGATGTAATTGAGATCGTGGCAGCCCTAGAGTCATTGCCACGGCTCCAAGGTAAGTTCCCTAGTCCAATTTCAATTCCAATTTCAACTAATAAGTTGCTTCCTTCTATAGAACAACCACCTACACTTGAGCTCAAACCGTTGCCAAATCACTTGAAGTATGTGTTTTTGGGCGAGCAAGACTCATTGCCCGTCATTATAGCTTCATCACTCACGGCACAAGAGGAGGAGAAGTTGGTGAGGGTTCTCAAAGAGCACAAGACGGCCATAGGGTGGACTTTGGCCGACATCAAGGGTATAAGTCCTACCACGTGCATGCATCGAATTCTCATGGAAGAAGGCGCCAAACCATCAAGGGAAGCCCAACGTCGACTCAACCCACCAATGATGGAAGTAGTGAAGAAGGAAATCATCAAATTGCTTGATTGTGGCGTCATCTATCCCATCTCGGATAGTTGTTGGGTTTCACCGGTCCAAGTGGTTCCCAAGAAGTCCGGAGTCATGGTGGTGAAAAATGAAGAAGATGAACTTGTGCCTACACGCATTCAAACCGGTTGGAGGGTGTGCATTGACTATAGGAAGCTAAATGCGGCAACAAGGAAAGATCACTTCCCTTTGCCATTCATCGATCAAATGCTTGAAAGGTTAGCCGGTCATTCTTTTTATTGCTTTCTTGATGGTTATTCGGGATATAATCAAATTGTCATAGCGCCGGATGATCAAGAAAAGACCACCTTTACTTGTCCATTTGGTACTTTTGCATATCGTCGTATGCCATTTGGTTTATGCAATGCACCGGCCACTTTCCAACGATGCATGGTAAGTATCTTCTCTGATTATGTTGAAAAGATAATTGAAGTATTTATGGACGATTTTAGTGTGTTTGGAGACTCATTTGATGCTTGTTTGCATAATCTCACTTTAATCTTGAAAAGATGCATGGAAACTAACCTTGTTTTGAATTGGGAAAAATGTCATTTTATGGTTAAACAAGGTATAGTTTTGGGTCATATCATCTCTGAAAAAGGAATTGAAGTTGATAAGTCTAAAATAGATCTTGTACGTCACTTACCCTCTCCTACTTCGGTTAGAGAGGTTCGTTCTTTTCTTGGCCATGCAGGATTCTATCGTAGGTTTATCAAGGATTTCTCGAAGGTTGCACAACCTCTTTGCCGTCTCCTACAAAAAGACGTGACGTTTGAATTCACCAAGGAGTGCACGGCATCATTCAACCTACTTAAGGAGTTGTTGACCACGGCACCCATCATTGTTCCACCGGATTGGAGCCTACCTTTCGAGCTTATGTGCGATGCTTCCGATTATGCATTAGGAGCTGTTTTGGGGCAAAGGAAGGAAAAGAGGCCGCATGTTATCTATTATGCCTCTCGGACTTTAAATGATGCACAATTGAATTATTCTACCACTGAAAAAGAACTTCTTGCTGTTGTGTTTGCTTTAGATAAATTCCGTTCTTATTTGCTTGGTACTAAAGTTATTATTTATACTGACCATGCAGCATTGAAGTATTTGTTCACCAAGAAGGAGGCCAAACCACGACTCATTCGTTGGATGCTTCTTTTCCAAGAGTTCGATATCGAAATCCGGGACAAGAAGGGAAGTGAAAACGTGGTGGCTGACCACTTGAGCCGTATGGTGCATGAGGAGGATGCCGTGCCTATCATAGAGACATTCCCAGATGAGCAACTGATGTCCGTCAAGGTAAGTGAACCGTGGTATGCTGATTTGGTGAATTATTTGGTGTCTAAACATGTTCCTAGTGAATTACTTAAACACCAATGTGATAAATTAAAGAAAGAGGCACGGTTTTATGTGTGGGATGACCCGTATTTATGGAAATATTGCCCTGACCAAGTTATACGTAGGTGTGTGCACGATTCTGAGTTTAATGCTATTCTAACCTTTTGTCACACTTATGCTTGTGGGGGACACTTTGGCACTCAAAGAACAGCACTTAAGGTGTTAGAATGTGGTTTCTATTGGCCTACCATCTTTAGGGATGCTAGAACATTTTGCATGTCTTGTGATAGATGCCAAAGAACGGGCAATATTGGTCCTAAACAACAAATGCCGCAAACCCCCATTTTTAGTGTTGAAATCTTTGATGTTTGGGGTATTGATTTTATGGGTCCCTTTCCTTCGTCACATGGGTTTCTTTATATATTGCTTGCTGTGGACTATGTGTCAAAATGGGTGGAAGCAAAAGCCACCCGAACTAATGATTCTCAAGTGGTTGCAGATTTTGTGAAAACTAACATTTTTGCAAGGTTTGGAATGCCACGAGTGCTAATCAGTGATGGAGGTTCCCATTTTTGTAATCGAACCATCGAGGCGTTGCTCAAGAAATACAATGTCACGCATAAGGTGGCCACACCTTATCATCCTCAAACGAGCGGGCAAGCCGAGGTTTCGAATAGGGAAATCAAGCAAATTCTTGAGAAGACCGTGGGGCCTACAAGGAAGGATTGGAGTTTGCGCTTAAACGATGCATTGTGGGCGTATCGCACTACCTACAAAACTCCCATTGGGATGTCACCTTTTCAGCTCATCTATGGGAAGCCATGCCATCTTCCCGTCGAACTAGAGCATCGTGCACATTGGGCCGTCAAAACGTTCAATATGGACCTTGATGCCGCAGGTTTACATAGGAAGCTTCAATTGTGTGAGCTTGATGAAATCCGAAATGAAGCATATGAGAATGCCCGGATTTACAAGGAGAAAACGAAGGCATTCCATGACAAGATGATTCGTGCCAAGACGTTCTCTATTGGGCAGAACGTGTTGTTGTTCAATTCTCGCCTTCGGTTGTTTCCGGGTAAGTTGCGTTCCAAATGGGTTGGTCCTTTTATTGTCACTAATGTTTTCCCTCATGGTGCAGTGCAAATCAAAAGTTCAAGGATGCAGCAAGAATTCAAAGTGAATGGGCATCGATTGAAGCCCTATTACGAGACATTTGAGGAGCATGTCGTGGAGGAGGTACCCCTCCATGCCGTGGAACCTAGTCAAGCTTAAACGGAGGTACCGTCCGGCTGGAAGACGTTAAAGCAAGCGCTTCTTGGGAGGCAACCCATGTGTTGAAACACGAGAAGAACGAACTTTCACTCCAAACCCAGATTTGCGTCCCTAACCTATCTCTTTATTGCTATTACTTTGCCATTTGTGTTATGTTTGCTAGTTGTGTTAGTTGATTGTTTTTGTGTTAATCTAAGTTTGAAACATTGAGGACAATGTTTGGTTTAAGTGTGGGGGGGTAAACAAGCTGTTTTTGCATGAAATTCGTGGGATTTTATCACCTATCACTTCACATGTTGTTTCTCACCGTTTTAAAGTGGTTTTAGTGTGTTTTGATGGGTTTTAGTGTCATATAACAGAAAACCTTAGAAAAATTCGAAAAAGTTTGAAAAATACCAAAAAGAGTCGTTTTTGAGTCATTTTTGTGTTTTAGGGTACCTTCCAACACAATGATGAGGATTTGGTTTTAAATTACATGACTATTATAGAATGTTGTAAACATGGCTGGAAGTTGATTTATGCTTTGGTTTATGCTTGGTTATGGTTATAGCTTATGAATTCACATGTAATTACAAAGAGAAAATCTGTTTTTGTAACATGCTTGAACGAAGGAACTTAAACTAAAGCTACATCCTTGTGAGACTTAAGCCTATAACGTTCTTTGGAGAGTATAAATCTGTGATTTCTTGTTTTCTAAAGTCGTTGCATGATCTCATCATTCTTTGCTTGGTTGCTACTTGGAATGCATTTCATTATAGTTCCAAATACTAGAACTCATGCCCAATTCATTCAAAGCATGATATTGATTGCATAACATACAATAAGATGAAGTTGTTAGTCAAGCCAAAGCCAAAAAGCCTATCCCTTTTCACATGTATTGTAGGATTACCCCTTTTGAGCATTTTCAAGCTTATTTTCTTTGTTAACCACATTATCCTCACCTAGCTTAGATTAGAACTTTCCATACCCTTGTTCTTAAAGGATAGTGAAGCATGACTTAGAATGAACTCCTTTTGATCAATATATTGCAGAAAATAAGTGTGGGGGAAGATAATAGGGCACGGCCAAAGAATGAAATAAAAAAAAAAAAAAAAAAAAAAGAGTTGAAAAATAAAAAGAAATTAGAAAAGTGTTGAAAAGAAAAAAAAAAGAGTTGAAAAATAAGTGAGAATGATCTCACAAGTATTGGTTATTGAAGGAAGGGTCCAAAAGAGTGAATTTGACCCTAATTGTGCATGAATCTTCCCTTGTGTTTAAAAGTTGATTTCTGCCATTAAAAGTGAGTTTAAGTGTCAATTTCATTACTTTGCTTCCTATCTTTAAGAACCTTTGTTTGTCCTTTGCTTTTCCTTGTTAGCCATTACCCTTAGCCCCGTTACAACCCTCAACTTCTATCTTGATGTTATGTATTCAATATGTGGAGTTTGAATTTGGTATGAGCATATGGAATCACTGGTTCTCGTTCTAAGTAGTAGCATTCCATTCATGAGATCATATTCATGTCATTGTCGTAAATCCAGAAAATGCTTTCTTTGATATAACATATGTGAGTGTTAGAATTCATATTTACATCAATCTCCTCACATATACCTAGTGTAGGGTGTGGAGTTAGAAAATCTGTGTGAAAATTGAGTGCATTCTAGTAAGGAATTGAGGGAATTCTCTAAGGCATGTTACTACATTCAAAATGATGTTTTAATTGATTAAATGTGAACTAGTGAATGGTAACTATGATTAAGTGTTTGTTGAAGTGTAAAGAAAGCTAAATGTTGTGGGAATGATGTTCTATATTGTGTCATGTTCGTTTGAAATCCCTGAGATACATGTTGGAAGGTTTAGATTGTGTTTTGTTTTGTTTTTGGTTTCTTTTGTTTTGTTTTGCTCGAGGACTAGCAAAAGCTAAGTGTGGGGGAATTTGATAGGAGCATATTTAGGCGACTTACTTAGCTTGTTTTCGTGCATTTATATTGTTAATTCATAGTTGTTTTAGTAGTTTAAGCCATTTTCGTGTGTTTTTAGGTTCATATGGCTAAGGAAGCAAAAAGATGCATTTTGGAGCATTTTGGAGCAAAATTGGACTTGGAATGGATAGCTTATGTTTGGAGCAAAAGGAATGGACGAAATTGAAGGATTCCTAATCCATTGCAGCCACATGCACCCATAATCATTCACACCTTGCAGCCACATGCATTCACTCTTCATAAATCAGCCACATGCACATTCAATCATTCACACCACAACCTTGCACATGCTTTCCCATTTCATTATTCATTCACTTTGCACCACCAATTCAGCCACATGCACTTATTCCTTCATTATTTCACCCACATGCTCTCCCATTTCAGATTGCATTCACCCTTTAATCCATTGCAGCCACATGCACTCTCATTTTCTCCCAAAACATTGCACATGCATTTTCAGCTTTCCACCAAGTTCCTAGCTGTCATATTCCCTCTTCTTCACCTATAAATAAGCATCCATTGCAGCCACAATTCACACACACTTCCATATTCAGAAAATCATCTCTCATACACATTCATTCACGCCAGAAATTCATTCCCTCTCTCTAACACTGCCATACTTCACCATTCTTCATATTTTCTGCCCAAAAACACTCCTTGCCTTCCCCTACATCCATCCCTACCCTAAACACATCATTCTACATCATCCATAACCCCCAAAACTCACCAAAACCCCTTGTGTTGCAGCAACTAGAGGAGAAGAGGCCTAAACGTTCATACAATTCAAGATTGAGTTGTTGGGATTTTTAGGTGTTCTTCGTTCTTGTTTTCAATGTTTACTTTGTTATTACTCTCTAAGTTTGTTGTAATCATGAGTGGCTAAACCCCTAATTAGTTAGGGGAAAGTTTGAAGCCATGGACATATGTTGGTTATGATTTGATTTACTCCAGTTATGAATTCATGAACTTTAGATGTGGTTTACTTTTCTGTTTTGATTAAGAACTTGTTTATGCATGTGGGTTGAGGGTCGACACTTAATTTGCATGCCTAAACTTGATGCTAGGATATAAGGGAATTTCACCTAATCGTTATGAACTTATATTCATGAGTAGTAAAAATCGCTAGTCACGATTGTGTTTAGTAACCCTAGGCTGGATTAACATGCGTATTCCATAGTTATGAATGCCTAGTCGATGTTTATGATTTCCGTTGAACTTAATGATCCTTGTTGAATGTCTCTATCATGCGTATTCCATAGTTAGGGACTTTGATTAGGAATAATTTGGTTGTAATGCGTATTCCATTCAATCCAATGAATCTAGGGAAATCTGAAAGTTAATTTAAGCGGACCTAATTAACTTGGAGCATTGTCATTCATCGTTTGTTGAAGTCATAACTGGGAATCAAATTATATGCATATGTTCATGTGTGGATAAGGAACCCTCTAACTAGTTTCTCATCATTCTATTTCATCAATTTCGTTTTTACAATCTGCCCTTAATTAGAATCTGTGCATTTAATTTAATTTCATCAAAACCTTAATCCCCCTTTACTTTAGTATCCAACTTAGTTAGAAAGTGTCTTAGTTTGTGTTTATAAGTGTTTTGATTCAATTTGTGACACAAATTCGTCCAAATTCACCAAAGTGTTCAAAACTGCCCAGAAAGTGTTTTTAAGGTAGTTTTGAGTGTTTTGGGTGATGTTTGAGTCTTTTAGTTTGTTTGAGTATTTTAAATTTTAGGTTTGCATTCATTAAGTCTAGTTTAGTGTTCTAAATATTGTTTTTACGTTTTTGAGTCAATTTCACATTGGTTAGCATCCCTAGTTAATCCCCGGTCTAGAACGATCCCTATTTGCTCATATACTACAATTGTCATCCATAGGGTTTAATTTGTGTGTCAAGTTAATTTTCATATCAATGCACTCCCACTCTTTAATCACATGCACTCCCATCATAATTCCACCACCAATTCAGCCACAAAACATTATCATTGCACCACATTCAACCACTCCACATCCCTCACCAAGAAATCATTCAACACATGCATCCATAATCATTTCTTCATCCTTGCCGTGGGTTCCTATCCCATTTCAGATTGTCATTCCATCATTGCACATGCATCTACAAACAATTCAGCCAACACATGCACTTTAATTATCCACCACATATTCCCTTACACACTCCACCTAGCCGTGCACATTCATACACTTCCATTTTCCATATTTTCCCCCATCTTGGCAGATTTCACATGCACACACATGCAATTCCAGCTTTCACATGCTTTCTTAGCTATTTTTCATCATTAACCATCCACATGCATGCTTAAACAAACAGCCATATACACCTCCATTCCTCCTATAAAAACCCTTGCATTCTCATTCATAAACACACACCTCATTTCATACTCATTCATACACTCTTCCATATTCACTCATCCATTGCAGAAATGTAGACCATAAACCACCCTTGCCGTGACTCTCCCTTACAATCCAAACACCATCCTTCCATCTCCACAACTCCTCTTCCATTCCTCCACCACTCCCCCAACCATTCACACCATCAAACTATCCTTAGACCTTGTGCTACAACGAAGAGGAAGATAAGAGTGCCTAAACGTTCATACAATTCAAGTTTGAGTTGTTGGAATGTTTAGGTGTTTCTTTGATTTCTATGTTTAATTTCAATACTCTTTGTTTTGTACGAATGAGGCATGGAAGAGAAGAGGGCCTAAACGTTCATACAATTCAAGTGTGAGTTGTTGGAATGTTTAGGTGTTTCTTTGATTCTCTTTGTTTTGTATCATAAGGAACTAAACCCCCCTTGGCTAGGGGGGGATTCGAAATATATGTTTATGCTTGCGTTTTGATTTGATTACTTCTAATTGCGTTTCATAAGTTGTGGATTCAATTTGTTTAACTATTTGATTGATAACTTATTTATGTATGTTTATTAAGAGTGCACACTTAATTTTCATGCATGAATATGACGCTAGAATATAAGTGAGTTTCACCTAATAGTTACGAACTTATATTCACAAGTAGTGGAGGTTGCTTATAAACAATCGCGTTAAATGAATTCTTGGCAAGAGTATCATGCATTCATAGTTACAAATGCCTCGTCAATACTTATAATTTTCATAGAGCGTAATGATTCTTGCTTGTATCTCTATTATGCAATCATGTAGGGGACTTGTGGGGAATGTTTTGGGTTGTCGTATGCAATCATCCAATTCAATAACGTTAGGAAGATTTGAAGGTTAATTAGTGCATCACGGTTAACTTGGAGTGTTGAGAATTAATGATTTGTTGAAATGCAATTGGAAATTGTTTTATTATGCAAGTATAACATATGTGGAGATGAACCCCGTAGCTAACTTTCCATCCATTCAATTCCATCCATTTGTTCTTTCTTTTATTGTTTCTGTTTTCATGTTTAATTTAACTTGTTATTCAATTATGTTAAACATGTGAAACTAATTTCTTTTTAGTTAGAGGTGAATTTGAAGCCATGGACATATGTTGGTTATGATTTGATTTACTCCAGTTATGAATTCATGAACTTTAGATGTGGTTTACTTTTCTGTTTTGATTAAGAACTTGTTTATGTATGTGGGTTGAGGGTCGACACTTAATTTGCATGCCTAAACTTGATGCTAGGATATAAGGGAATTTCACTTAATCGTTATGAACTTATATTCATGAGTAGTAAAGATCGCTAGTCACGATTGTGTTTAGTAAACCCTAGGCTGGATTAACATGCGTATTCCATAGTTATGAATGCCTAGTCGATGTTTATGATTTCCATTGAACTTAATGATCCTTGTTGAATGTCTCTATCATGCGTATTCCATGGTTAGGGACTTTGATTAGGAATAATTTGGTTGTAATGCGTATTCCATTCAATCCAATGAATCTAGGGAAATCTGAAGGTTAGTTTAAGCGAACCTAATTAACTTGGAGCATTGTCATTCATCGTTTGTTGAAGTCATAACTGGGAGTCAAATTATATGCTTATGTTCATGTGTGGATAAGGAACCCTCTAACTAGTTTTTCATCATTCTATTTTATCAATTTCGTTTTATAATTTGTTTTAATTAGAATCTGTGCATTTAGTTTAAATTCATCCAAAACCAATCCCCCATTTATTTTAAAGTGTTAGATTAGTTAGAAATACATTTAGTTTGTGTTTATAAGTGTTTTGATTCATTTTGTTTCCCAAATTCGTCCAAAGTACTCAAGGTGCTCAAAACTGCCCAGAAAGTGTTTTTTAGGCAGTTTCGAGTGCTTTGGGTACTGTTTGAGTCTTTTGGTTTGTTTTAGTGTTTTAAAGTTTAGTTTTGCAATATTTCAGTCTAGTATATTATTTTATTTTGTGTTTTTAAGTTTTTGAGTCAAATCCAAGTGATTAACAATCCCTCCTAATCCCCGGTCCAGAACGATCCCTACTTATACATATACTACAATTTGACGAAAAGAGGGTTTAATTTGTGTGCGTATAAATCTCGCATCAATTGGGCCTAGGGAGGTGCGGCTGACTTAGGGGAGAGGGTTGCTTGGCTTGCAAGGCAAGCCAAAGCCTTCTAGAATGGATTGGGGCGCCACTTTTCTAGGGCATATAGAAAGAATAGGTTTTGTGGCAGATTTGGGCCTTCTAGAATAGGATGCTTCTAGAAATAGGTTCTTGAATTATCCATTTAGGTCCCCATGCAATTAGGATTAAGACATGATAAGGTTTGGATAAGATAAGATGAGATAAGGTTTGGATAATGTTTTGGATAATTGGATAATGTTGGATAAGGTTGGATAATGTTTAGATAATGTTTTGGATAAGGTTTCCTCTTTTGAGCTCCTTCCTTATCCACTTTGTCCTTAGCTTAGTTCCTTCCTCTTCTTATCACATATCTAGCCTCTTGAAGTTCAAATTCGTCCATCCATGTTAGCCCATATGCAAGCTATCCCTATAGTGTCCAAAATAGCTCCAAAATGCACCAAAATGCACTTTCTTGATACTTTGACCCATAGGACCTACAAACACACGAAATTGAGTTGTAATACGACATTAACTAAGAAATAATAGCACAAATGCACAAGAATAAGGTAGTTAAGTCGCCTAAATATGCTCCTATCAGGTGGCTGCATAGGTCTTGAATAGAATTCCTCATATGGTTGCCAATATGCTTCACGTTGAACTTGTTGATCTTCCCACCACATAGAGTTTGAATGATCCCTCCAATCTCTTTGTGGACATTGATTGGCTTGAAATCCTTGCCTAAACGGAGCACCAAATGTAGGGACACTCTGCATTGTGGTCCTTTCGGCATACGGTGATAGTTGAGAAGTAAGATTTGCCAATTGAGCTTGAATGCTAGCAAAATCCATATCTTACTTCTCTACTACCTAAAATCAAAGAAAGAGAACTAAATCAAATATCAAAAGTAACAACAAACAAAGAAAACAACACTAAGTTAGAAACTAAAACGAAAACAACTAAACCAAAAAGAAAAGAACCAAGGGATTAGCAAAGTTGCTAATCCCCGGCAACGGCGCCAAAATTTGATGCGAGATTTATACGCACACAAATTAAACCCTCTTTTTGTCAATTGTAGTATAAGTATAAGTAGGGATCGTTCTGGACCGGGGATTAGGAGGGATTGTTAATCACTTGGAATTGACTCAAAAACGTAAAATAAAGTTTAAAACACTATACTAGACTCAAAGAATTCAAAAATACTTTAAAACATAAACTAAACAGATTCTAAGCACTAAAGCACAAGAAAGTAAAGGGGGGGGGGTTTGATTTGACGAAATTAACTAAATTGCACAAATTGTAATTAAAGGCAAAACGTAAATATGAATGTGATGAAAATATGGATGATGGAATAGCCAAGGGGTTCTTCTCCACACATGTTACACTTGCATACAAGATTGATTCTCAGTTGGTCTTTCGATAAATTATGAAACTCAACACCCCGGGTTAATTAGGTCCGCTTAAATTAACCGTCAAGTTCTCCTTAAGTTAATGAATTGGATGGGTTAGCGCAACGCAATTCACTACATTCTCCAAAAGTCCTTTACGTGAAAAGCACAATAAAGATACAATCAAAGATCATTAAGCATCATGAAAACTATAAGTGTTGACGAGGCATTCGTTACTATGATGAGCATGAAACTCGTGCCAAGAATTCATTTAACGCGATTGTTTATAAGCAACCTCCACTACTTGTGAATATAAGTTCATAACAATTAGGTGAAACTCACTTATATTCTAGCGTCATATTCATGCATGAAAATTAAGCGCGCATTCTTAATAAACTACATAAATAAGTTATCAATCAAACGGTTAAACAAATTGAATCAACAACTTATGAAATTCCAACGAAAGTTAATCAATTCATATTGCAAATATAAACATAGTTTCGAATCACCCCCTAGCTAAAGGGGGTTTAGTTCCTCATAACTTTGAAATCAAAGAAACACCTAAACATTCCAACAACTCAAACTTGAATTGTATGAACGTTTAGGCACTCTTCTCTTCCATTCCTCATACGTAGAAAACAAAGAGAATTGAATTTAAACTTTGAAATCAAAGAAACACCTAAACATTCTAACAACTCAAACTTGAATTGTATGAACGTTTAGGCACTCTTTTCTTCCTCGTTGTTGTAGCACAAGGTCTAAGGTGAGCTTTGGGGATTATGTGAAGTGTTTTGGAGGGATGGGAAGTGGTTGGATAGTGGCTGCAATGGAGGAGAAAAACTGCACAGAAATGGAAGGATATGCACGGCAAAGGGGAAGTGTTTGAGTTGTGAATTGTGTTGTGAATGGAATGAATGAATTGTGGCTGCAATGCATGCTTATTTATAGGTAAATGAGAGGGAACATGACAGCTAGGAATAGGTGGAAATGTGGCTGCAAGTTTGGTGAATGATTATGAGTGAATGCATGTGAATGTGGCTAGGTGGGAAAGCTGGAATTGCATGTGGAGTGTGCTGAAATGGAGATGTGAAAGCCACGGCAAGGGTTGGTGTTTGTGTGGCTGCATGTTTGGGTTTGTTTAAAGGGTGCATGTGGGTGAATGTTAGGTTGAAATAATGATGGAAAAACAGCTAGGAAAAGAGGGAATGCATGTGGAAAGGAACCCTCTAACTAGTTTTTCATCATTCTATTTTATCAATTTCGTTTTATAATTTGTTTTAATTAGAATCTGTGCATTTAGTTTAAATTCATCCAAAACCAATCCCCCATTTATTTTAAAGTGTTAGATTAGTTAGAAATACATTTAGTTTGTGTTTATAAGTGTTTTGATTCATTTTGTTTCCCAAATTCGTCCAAAGTACTCAAGGTGCTCAAAACTGCCCAGAAAGTGTTTTTTAGGCAGTTTCGAGTGCTTTGGGTACTGTTTGAGTCTTTTGGTTTGTTTTAGTGTTTTAAAATTTAGTTTTGCAATATTTCAGTCTAGTATATTATTTTATTTTGTGTTTTTAAGTTTTTGAGTCAAATCCAAGTGATTAACAATCCCTCCTAATCCCCGGTCCAGAACGATCCCTACTTATACATATACTACAATTTGACGAAAAGAGGGTTTAATTTGTGTGCGTATAAATCTCGCATCAAATTTTGGCGCCGTTGCCGGGGATTAGAAAATTTGCTAATCCCTTGGATTGTTTTATTTTCGTTTGTTTTTATTTTTCCAGATTCTTAATTTTGTTTTGTTTCTTGTTTTAGGTACTAGTTCATGACTCGGAGTTCTCATCCGATTCGTGAACATATCCTGGAGTGATTGGGTTCTTCGTCCGGCTGCAAGACGTAAAAGAAAGCGCTACTTGGGAGGCAACCCAATGCACTGAATAAAGCAAAGCATGTTCATAAAAAATAAAAATAAAAAAATAAAAAAAATAAAAAAAAATAATAAAATAAAAAAAAAATAAAGATACTAAACATGGAGAAAAGTGGAGCTTCACAAAGGTTGTTTACGTGAAGCCCCACTACGAGGCGTCGGAGCGGAAGGCATAGAAGTGGAAGGCATAGAAGCGGGAGGCATTGAAGCGGAAGCCATCGGGGCGGAAGGCATTGGAGCTAGAGCATTCCAGGCCTCAATACTTGGCCAAGCGCTCGATGACCCAGGAAAAAGGTGCCTGATAGGAGCATATTCATGCGACTTAAATGGCTTGTTCTCGTGCATTTACGTTATGTTTCTTTAGTTATTTTAGTCCTTTAAGCTATTTTCGTGTGTTTGTAGGTCCAAAGGGCTAAAGGAGCAAAAAGATGCATTTTGGAGACTTTTGGAGCACTTTTGGGCTAAGGATGGATAGCTTATGCTTGGCGCCAAAGTGTTGGACGAAATTGAAGACCTAATTGAAGACCAAAGTGTTGGAACCTTGTTCCCTTTAGTTTTAGGACATTTAAACCTTTCCAATTCCCTTATGCCGTGCATCTCCACCTTTCTCCCAAAACCATACACATGCATTCATTATTCATTCCCTCACATGCTCCTATCACTTATCATAACCATACACTTATCACTTATCATACCCATAATCATCTACACCTTGCAGCCACATTCATCACCAAAGAAACCATCATTTCACCACATTCCCTTGCATTCCAACCAAAACCGTGCACATGCTATCACCATGCATTAACATGCACTTGTTCCTCCATCATTCCATCCTTTAAAACATTGCACATGCACTTTAATCATTCAATTCAGCCATTCCACATGCCATTGTCATTCCACTTTAGCTTTAATTCACATGCACATTCATTCATTCAGAAAATACATCCTTTGCCATGCACATGCACTTCCCACTCTTTAATTCATTTCATCCACATGCATTCCCCCTTTAAGCCACATGCACTCCCATCCATTTCATCATTGCAGCCACATATAGCTTTAATTCACATGTTTTCACATGCATTTTCAGCACATTTCCATTCACACACCAACACATCTCCTTTGTGCCGTGCAATAATCATTCAATTCAGCCATTCCACATGCTATTGCAGCCACATGCATTTCTCTTTTCATTTCCAGATTGTCCCCTTGCACATGCAGCCACATATTCATTGCACATGCATTTCCAACCCACATGCATCCTTTAATCATTCAAACATGCAGCCACATTCCCTCCTAGCTGTCATGTTCCCCCCATTTCACCTATAAATAAGCATCCATTGCAGCCACAATACACTCATTCATACACATTTCATTCACTCCTCCATTTCAGAAATTCATCCATTGTATATACCACAAACACTTCCCCTTTTGTGCCGTGAGTTTCCCTATTAATCCAAACACCATCCTTCCATTTTCACCACTACCCAAACCATTCACACCATCAAACTATCCTTAGACCTTGTGTTACAACGAAGAGGAAGAGAAGAGTGCCTAAACGTTCATACAATTCAAGTTTGAGTTGTTGGAATGTTTAGGTGTTTCTTTGATTTCAATGTTTAATTTCAATACTCTTTGTTTTGTACGTATGAGGAATGGAAGAGAAGAGTGCCTAAACGTTCATACAATTCAAGTTTGAGTTTGGAATGTTTAGGTGTTTCTTTGATTCTCGTTGTTTTGTACCATGAGGAACTAAAACCCCCTTGGCTAGGGGGTAATTCGAAATATATGTTTATGCTTGCATTTTGATTTGATTACTTCTAATTGCATTTCATAAATTATGGATTCAATTTGTTTAACCGTTTGATTGATAACTTATTTATGTATGTTTATTGAGAGTGCACGCTTAATTTTCATGCATGAATATGACGCTAGAATATAAGTGAGTTTCACCTAATAGTTACGAACTTATATTCACAAGTAGTGGAGGTTGCTTATAAACAATCGCGTTAAACGAATTCTTGGCATAAGTTTCATGCAATCATAGTAACGAATGCCCCGTCAACACTTATAATTTTCATAGAGCGTAATGATTCTTGCTTGTATCTCTATTATGCAATCATGTAGGGGACTTGTGGGGAATGTTTTGGGTTGTCGTATGCAATCATCCAATTCAATAACGTTAGGAAGATTTGAAGGTTAATTAGTGCATTACGGTTAACTTGGGGTGTTGAGCATTAATGATTTGTTGAAATGCAATTGGAAATCGTTTATTATGCAAGTATAACATGTATGGAGATGAACCCCTTAGCCATTCTATCATCCATTCATTCCATTCCATCAAATTCGTTTTACAATCTGTTTAGTTTATTAACTTGTTTTGTTATTTCAATTTTCGTATAAATCTAAATCCCCCTTTACTTTATTGTCCAATTTAGTTAGAAAGTGTCTTAGTTTATGTTTCTAAGTGTTTTGATTAAATTTGTTACATAAATTCGTCCAAATTCACCAAAGTGCTCAAAACTGCCCAGAAAGTGATTTTAAGGCAGTTTTGAGTGTTTTGGGTGATGTTTGAGTCTTTTCGTTTGTTTTAGTGTTTTAAAGTTTAGTTTTGCATTCTTTGAGTCTAGTATAGTGTTTCATATTGCTATTTTATGTTTTTGAGTCAAATCCAAGTGGTTAACAATCCCTCCTAATCCCCGGTCTAGAACGATCCCTACTTATACATATACTACAATTTGACGAAAAGAGGGTTTAATTTGTGTGCGTATAAATCACGCATCAGTGCCTCTGGAGATAAGCCGCAAGCCTTTGACGGTCACTTTGGATTCGACCCTCAGATTCGTGCAGCTCATCAAGCTTCCTCTTCATGCCCGACGAATAGTTATTTGCAAGCACATGCAAACTTCTATTCTCGTACTTAAGCTGCTGGATCTCTTGCTCAAGACTTTCTACCTCTGCCATCAATGATTCCACCTGACGGGAGCGGGCAAGCAGGCGTTGGCCCATGTTGGACACAGAACTCGCACACTGAACACTAAGTGCGAGAGACTCTTGAACGGCCAACTCATCGGACCGTCCTGACAGCAGCCTACTATCTTTTGGAGTGAGGAGGTTCCTAGCTACTATTGTAGCTGTTGTGGTGTCCTGCATCACGGAGTCTTCACCTGTAAGAAGACCGTTAGAAGATAAGAAAGAAGGGCGCCATACGTTACCTTGACGCGGCGCGCCCGTATCACTGCTAAGGCTCAATTCCAAGCTAAGGTTCGATGAGTTTGCCATTTTTCAAAAGTGTTCAAAGAGAAGGGATGGAGTTAAATTTCAAAGGGCCGGAGTCGATTTTCAAGAATGGGAAATCTTCAGAGTGTGTTTGTTGGCGGTGATCGATACCTCTATAAAAAGCCAAGGCGACGCGTCCACCGATTCAAAAAGTCGGAATTTCTGGCGTAATTTTGGCGACGCTTTCTCGGCTTTTCAGAAGACGTGTTCAACTTTGTCAAAAGATTTCTTCTTTTCAGACAACACGTGGAGGCCATCATCGCAATTACACATCTTTAGCCGACAAGCGCAAAGTTCGGCGACGCTTTCTCTGCTTTTCAGAAAACGCGTGCAGCTTTGTCAAAAGGAGCCGCATCCGCACTACTACGTGTCGTTCAGAAAGCAAAGGGGCGTCGTTCAGAAATCGAAGGGGCGCCTGCTCAGAAATCGAAGAGGCGTCGTTCAGATATCGAAGAGACATTTGTCGACAAGGGTAAAAGAACAGTACCACCACTTGATATTATCTCTATATATGTCGACATTCGTCTTTTATGGCAAGGCAAACCTGAAGAAAATGCCCAACTCTCCCTCACCTCTGAGGGCGCACTCCCAGCAAAGCCTTTCGAAATACTCAATTCTTTCTTCTTCCCCAAAGATGATACCAGATGCTTGGAGTACAGATGACCCAGGAGGAAACGGCGGATTGAAGTGTGCTGATTCATTCACTGCTTCTTCAAAAGCAAAGGTATCTCATATCATCAAGGTCAAAAGCAAAAGTATCTCATATCATGCTCTTTCCCTGTCTTTTTCTTTGTCCTTGTTCTTACTCGCATGGCAAAGTAAAAGAAGCAATCAGCCGGCACTTGGAGTCAGTCTTCCGATCTGGAGCCAACTGCCTGGAATCTATTCCTGATTGCTTACCTAGCGTTGCTCTCGAGTAGTCATCTTCAACGGTTGATACACTTCCGGAGAAGGGACGACTTCTGCAAAGGGGAGCGAGTAAGGCAAGTGAAAATGATACATTGAAGCATGTGGAGACAAACATAGGCTGAGTTATCCTTCAACCCTTTTCAATACGAATTGGAAAGATTGAACAAAGAAACAGACCAAAGGGGTAAGCTCAGACCTTCGGGGAAGACCAAAAGAATCCTCCAGCCCAGTAGCACAAAGGAAAATCAACAAGTCGAGGAGACCAAAAGAATCATGCAGCCCAGTTCAAGAGTATGCCTGTGGAATCACCAAGATCAATGCCTCAATGCAATCACCAAGGAGAAGAGGGAATTTACACTCCATAACCAGATTTGCGTCCCTAAACTCTTCTCTTTGTTAATTACATTCTGCCATGTTTAGTATGTTTAGTTGTTGTTTGTGTGTTTACTTATGTTTTGTGTGAATCTATGCTTAAAACATTGAGGACAATGTTTGATTTAAGTGTGGGGGGGTAACTAAGTATATTTGATACAAATTCGTGGGATTTTATCACCCATAACTTCAAATGTTATTCCTTGCTGTTTTAAGGTGTTTTTAAGTTGTTTTAGCGTGTTTTAGTATGTTTTGTTTTTATAACTCTGAAAATCACATAAAAATTTGAAAAACATGTTTTAAAAAGCCTAAAAAGAGTGTTTTGAGTCGTTTTTGTGTGTTTGTGTCTTAGGGTACCTTCCAACAAAATGAAATGGATTTGGTTTGTAATTGCATGACTGTTAAAGAGAGTTATAAACATGGATGAAAGTTTGATTTACTCTTGGTATATGCTTGGTTATGGTTATAATGTATGACTTCACATGCAATCATAAAAGAAAAATTCGTTTTTGTAACATGCTTGAAGGAAGAAACTCATAATAACGCTACATCCCTGTGAGACTCGAGCCATTACTTTCTTTGGAGAGTTATAATCTGTGATTTTTTTTGTTTTCTAAAGTTGTTGCATGATCTCATTATTCCTTGCTTGATTGCTACTTAGAATGCAATTGTATCATGATAGAACTAAATGCTAGAACTTATATCCGTTTCATTCAAAGCATGACATTGAATTGCATAACATATATCAAGATGAAGTTGTGTAGTTGCCACCATAGCCAAATAGCCTTACTTCCCATATTTCGTATTTGTTGTAAGTTTTAACCCCGTTGAGCCTTGTTTAGCCTTTATTCTTTGTTTAACCACATTATCCTCACCTAGCCTAGTATAGGACAGTCCACACCCTTGTTCTTAAAAGATAGTGAGCATGACTTAAATGAATTCCTTTTGAGTACATTATGAAAGAAAATGAGTGTGGGGGAGAGAATGTTTTGTTCTTAAGTGTTTATGTATGTTTTGAGAGTCAAAAGAAAAGAAAAAAATTGTGAAAAACATATGAAAAAGAAAAACAGAAAAGAAAAGAAAGAAAGGAAAAAAAGAGTTTGTTCCCCCTTGTTGTTCAAAAGATTGAGTTTTCATTCAAAAGTGAATTCTACGTTAATTCAAATGCTTTGCTCGCTATTTTTTTAAGAACCTTTGTTTTCCATATCCCTTCTCTGTTAGCCAAACACCTTTAGCCCCGTTTCAAACCGTATGCTTCTATCTTGATCGTTATGTGTTTCAAAATGTGGAGTTTGGAATTGATATGAGCTTATGGAATCACTGGTTCTCAGTCTAAGTAGTAGCATTCCATTCATGAGATCATATTCATGTCATTATCGTAAATCCAGAAAATGCTTTCTTTGTTATAACATATGTGAGATACTAGTATTTCATGTTTACATCAATCTCTCACATATAACTAGTGTAGGGTGTGTAGTCAGAAAATCTGTGTGAAAATAGAGTGCATTCTAGTAAGGAATTGAGGGAATTCTCTAAGGCATGTTACTACATTCAAAACATGGTTTTAAATGCTTAATTGTGAACTAGTATGTGGTGACTATGATTAAGAATGTGCTTAAGTGTAATGATGGCTAAAATCTGTGGGAATAATGATTTTTAACTTGTTATGTGCATTGGAAATCCGTGAGACGATTGTTGGAAGGTGTAGGTGGTGTTTTGTTCGTTTTGTCTAGTTTCGTGTTCTTTTGTTGTTTTGTTTTGCTCGAGGACTAGCAAAAGATAAGTGTGGGGGTATTTGATAGGAGCATATTAATGCGACTTAAATGGCTTGTTCTCGTGCATTTACGTTATGTTTCTCTAGTTATTTTAGTCCTTTATGCTTATTTTGTGTGTTTTCAGGTTCTAAGGGCTTAGGGTGCAAGAAAGTGCATTTTGAGGCTATTTGGAGCATTTTTGGGCATGGATTGGATAGCTTATCCATGGAGCTAAGATGATGGACGAATTTGAAGGCCTTGTATGCTCTTTGGGACATAAAACAAAGGGCCTAGCCCAATCAAACAAACCTTTGAGCCATGCAAAACCTCTAGCCCAATCAAACAATGCATCACAAACCCAAAACCATCAAGAAACCATCCTTTGCCGTGCCTTCCACATCAATTCCAGCTTGTCTTCATCATTGCAGCCACTTTGCCCTTTTATTTATGCTTTAAACCTATTTCCTTTCCCTAAATTGCAGCCACAATCCACACCTTTCCAACCTAGCTGCACCCTACATACATTAATTAGTCATTCTTTTCATATTGCACTCACATGCATTCACATGCATTTCAAGAACCAAAACAACATTGTGCCGTGCCTTCCCTTGCCATTTTCAATCATCACACTTCATCATTACACCACCATTCATTCATTAATCCACACGCACACTCACCCATCCTCTCTAATCCGTGCATCACACCTTGCATTTCACATGTATTCCATCTTTTAATTTAATCACATGCACATTCAAACAAACACAATCATTTCAGCCATTTAATCATTCAACCATGCTTTCCCATTTCATTACTCATTGCACATGCATTCACACCCCTTTAATCCACATGCATACACATGCATCACAACCCCAAAACCATCAAGAAACTTTCCTTGCCGTGAGTTCCCTCCCTTTCCAGCTTTTCCATTTGCATTTTCAGATTTCCACCCACATGCACTCCCACTCTTTAATCACATGCACTCCCATCATAATTCCACCACCAATTCAGCCACAAAACATTATCATTGCACCACATTCAACCACTCCACATCCCTTACCAAGAAATCATTCAACACATGCATCCATAATCATTTCTTCATCCTTGCCGTGGGTTCCTATCCCATTTCAGATTGTCATTCCATCATTGCACATGCATCTACAAACAATTCAGCCAACACATGCACTTTAATCATCCACCACATATTCCCTTACACACTCCACCTAGCCATGCACATTCATACACTTCCATTTTCCATATTTTCCCCATCTTGGCAGATTTCACATGCACACACATGCAATTCCAGCTTTCACATGCTTTCTTAGCTATTTTTCATCATTAACCATCCACATGCATGCTTAAACAAACAGCCATATACACCTCCATTCCTCCTATAAAAACCCTTGCATTCTCATTCATAAACACACACCTCATTTCATACTCATTCATACACTCTTCCATATTCACTCATCCATTGCAGAAATGTAGACCATAAACCACCCTTGCCGTGACTCTCCCTTACAATCCAAACACCATCCTTCCATCTCCACAACTCCTCTTCCATTCCTCCACCACTCCCCAAACCATTCACACCATCAAACTATCCTTAGACCTTGTGCTACAACGAAGAGGAAGATAAGAGTGCCTAAACGTTCATACAATTCAAGTTTGAGTTGTTGGAATGTTTAGGTGTTTCTTTGATTTCTATGTTTAATTTCAATACTCTTTGTTTTGTACGAATGAGGCATGGAAGAGAAGAGGGCCTAAACGTTCATACAATTCAAGTTTGAGTTGTTGGAATGTTTAGGTGTTTCTTTGATTCTCTTTGTTTTGTATCATAAGGAACTAAACCCCCCTTGGCTAGGGGGGGATTCGAAATATATGTTTATGCTTGCGTTTTGATTTGATTACTTCTAATTGCGTTTCATAAGTTGTGGATTCAATTTGTTTAACTATTTGATTGATAACTTATTTATGTATGTTTATTAAGAGTGCACACTTAATTTTCATGCATGAATATGACGCTAGAATATAAGTGAGTTACAAATGCCTCGTCAATACTTATAATTTTCATAGAGCGTAATGATTCTTGCTTGTATCTCTATTATGCAATCATGTAGGGGACTTGTGGGGAATGTTTTGGGTTGTCGTATGCAATCATCCAATTCAATAACGTTAGGAAGATTTGAAGGTTAATTAGTGCATCACGGTTAACTTGGAGTGTTGAGAATTAATGATTTGTTGAAATGCAATTGGAAATCGTTTTATTATGCAAGTATAACATATGTGGAGATGAACCCCGTAGCTAACTTTCCATCCATTCAATTCCATCCATTTGTTCTTTCTTTTATTGTTTCTGTTTTCATGTTTAATTTAACTTGTTATTCAATTATGTTAAACATGTGAAACTAATTTCTTTTTAGTTAGAGGTGAATTTGAAGCCATGGACATATGTTGGTTATGATTTGATTTACTCCAGTTATGAATTCATGAACTTTAGATGTGGTTTACTTTTCTGTTTTGATTAAGAACTTGTTTATGTATGTGGGTTGAGGGTCGACACTTAATTTGCATGCCTAAACTTGATGCTAGGATATAAGGGAATTTCACTTAATCGTTATGAACTTATATTCATGAGTAGTAAAGATCGCTAGTCACGATTGTGTTTAGTAAACCCTAGGCTGGATTAACATGCGTATTCCATAGTTATGAATGCCTAGTCGATGTTTATGATTTCCATTGAACTTAATGATCCTTGTTGAATGTCTCTATCATGCGTATTCCATGGTTAGGGACTTTGATTAGGAATAATTTGGTTGTAATGCGTATTCCATTCAATCCAATGAATCTAGGGAAATCTGAAGGTTAGTTTAAGCGAACCTAATTAACTTGGAGCATTGTCATTCATCGTTTGTTGAAGTCATAACTGGGAGTCAAATTATATGCTTATGTTCATGTGTGGATAAGGAACCCTCTAACTAGTTTTTCATCATTCTATTTTATCAATTTCGTTTTATAATTTGTTTTAATTAGAATCTGTGCATTTAGTTTAAATTCATCCAAAACCAATCCCCCATTTATTTTAAAGTGTTAGATTAGTTAGAAATACATTTAGTTTGTGTTTATAAGTGTTTTGATTCATTTTGTTTCCCAAATTCGTCCAAAGTACTCAAGGTGCTCAAAACTGCCCAGAAAGTGTTTTTTAGGCAGTTTCGAGTGCTTTGGGTACTGTTTGAGTCTTTTGGTTTGTTTTAGTGTTTTAAAGTTTAGTTTTGCAATATTTCAGTCTAGTATATTATTTTATTTTGTGTTTTTAAGTTTTTGAGTCAAATCCAAGTGATTAACAATCCCTCCTAATCCCCGGTCCAGAACGATCCCTACTTATACATATACTACAATTTGACGAAAAGAGGGTTTAATTTGTGTGCGTATAAATCTCGCATCAATTGGGCCTAGGGAGGTGCGGCTGACTTAGGGGAGAGGGTTGCTTGGCTTGCAAGGCAAGCCAAAGCCTTCTAGAATGGATTGGGGCGCCACTTTTCTAGGGCATATAGAAAGAATAGGTTTTGTGGCAGATTTGGGCCTTCTAGAATAGGATGCTTCTAGAAATAGGTTCTTGAATTATCCATTTAGGTCCCCATGCAATTAGGATTAAGACATGATAAGGTTTGGATAAGATAAGATGAGATAAGGTTTGGATAATGTTTTGGATAATTGGATAATGTTGGATAAGGTTGGATAATGTTTAGATAATGTTTTGGATAAGGTTTCCTCTTTTGAGCTCCTTCCTTATCCACTTTGTCCTTAGCTTAGTTCCTTCCTCTTCTTATCACATATCTAGCCTCTTGAAGTTCAAATTCGTCCATCCATGTTAGCCCATATGCAAGCTATCCCCATAGTGTCCAAAAGTAACAACAAACAAAGAAAACAACACTAAGTTAGAAACTAAAACGAAAACAACTAAACCAAAAAGAAAAGAACCAAGGGATTAGCAAAGTTGCTAATCCCTGGCAACGACGCCAAAATTTGATGCGAGATTTATACGCACACAAATTAAACCCTCTTTTTGTCAGTTGTAGTATAAGTATAAGTAGGGATCGTTCTGGACCGGGGATTAGGAGGGATTGTTAATCACTTGGAATTGACTCAAAAACGTAAAATAAAGTTTAAAACACTATACTAGACTCAAAGAATTCAAAAATACTTTAAAACATAAACTAAACAGATTCTAAGCACTAAAGAACAAGAAAGTAAAGGGGGGGGGGTTTGATTTGACGAAATTAACTAAATTGCACAAATTGTAATTAAAGGCAAAACGTAAATATGAATGTGATGAAAATATGGATGATGGAATAGCCAAGGGGTTCTTCTCCACACATGTTACACTTGCATACAAGATTGATTCTCAGTTGGTCTTTCGATAAATTATGAAACTCAACACCCCGGGTTAATTAGGTCCGCTTAAATTAACCGTCAAGTTCTCCTTAAGTTAATGAATTGGATGGGTTAGCGCAACGCAATTCACTACATTCTCCGAAAGTCCTTTACGTGAAAAGCACAATAAAGATACAATCAAAGATCATTAAGCATCATGAAAACTATAAGTGTTGACGAGGCATTCGTTACTATGATGAGCATGAAACTCGTGCCAAGAATTCATTTAACGCGATTGTTTATAAGCAACCTCCACTACTTGTGAATATAAGTTCATAACGATTAGGTGAAACTCACTTATATTCTAGCGTCATATTCATGCATGAAAATTAAGCGCGCATTCTTAATAAACATACATAAATAAGTTATCAATCAAACGGTTAAACAAATTGAATCAACAACTTATGAAATTCCAACGAAAGTTAATCAATTCATATTGCAAATATAAACATAGTTTCGAATCATCCCCTAGCTAAAGGGGGTTTAGTTCCTCATAACTTTGAAATCAAAGAAACACCTAAACATTCCAACAACTCAAACTTGAATTGTATGAACGTTTAGGCACTCTTCTCTTCCATTCCTCATATGTAGAAAACAAAGAGAATTGAATTTAAACTTTGAAATCAAAGAAACACCTAAACATTCTAACAACTCAAACTTGAATTGTATGAACGTTTAGGCACTCTTTTCTTCCTCGTTGTTGTAGCACAAGGTCTAAGGTGAGCTTTGGGGATTATGTGAAGTGTTTTGGAGGGATGGGAAGTGGTTGGATAGTGGCTGCAATGGAGGAGAAAAACTGCACAGAAATGGAAGGATATGCACGGCAAAGGGGAAGTGTTTGAGTTGTGAATTGTGTTGTGAATGGAATGAATGAATTGTGGCTGCAATGCATGCTTATTTATAGGTAAATGAGAGGGAACATGACAGCTAGGAATAGGTGGAAATGTGGCTGCAAGTTTGGTGAATGATTATGAGTGAATGCATGTGAATGTGGCTAGGTGGGAAAGCTGGAATTGCATGTGGAGTGTGCTGAAATGGAGATGTGAAAGCCACGGCAAGGGTTGGTGTTTGTGTGGCTGCATGTTTGGGTTTGTTTAAAGGGTGCATGTGGGTGAATGTTAGGTTGAAATAATGATGGAAAAACAGCTAGGAAAAGAGGGAATGCATGTGGAAGTGCAAGGGGGAAAGATGGGATTGCCAAGGTTATACACGGCAATGGATTTGTGTTAGGTGATGGGTGCATGTGTTGGCTTTATTTGTTGTGCAATGATGAAAGGCAAAGTGCATGTGCAATGTTGGAGGATGAATGTGTGATGGTGTGATTGAATGATTTAAAGGGGCATGTGGGTGAATTAAAGGATGGAATGCATGTGAATTAGGTTGCAAAGAGAAGGAGAAAAGCTGGAAAATGGAATGGGATACATGGCAAGGTGTGTTTGGTGTTGGAAATGCATGTGTTTTAGGTTGTGAAAGCATGTGGATTAGGTGGAAAGAGGTGGGTGTGCATGTGAGTTGAAATGCATGTGTTTAAATGGTTGAAATGTGTAGATGATTATGAGTATGATAAGTGATAAGTGTATGGTTATGATAAGTGATAAATGAATGATATGTTAAGTGATAAATGAATGATATGTTAAGTGATAAATGAATGATATGTTAAGTGATAAATGAATGATATGTGGTGATGATAAGTTGGTCTTCAATTTCGTCCATTCCTTTTGCTCCAAACATAAGCTATCCATTCCAAGTCCGATTTTGCTCCAAAATGCATCTTTTTGCTTCCTTAGCCATGTAAACCTAAAAACACACGAAAGAAGCATAAAGGACTAAAATAACTCAAGAAACATAACGTAAATGTACGAGAACAAGCCATTTAAGTCGCATGAATATGCTCCTATCACATCACCACTTATCACTTATCATAACCACATATCATATCACTTATCATAACCACTTATCACTTATCATAACCATACACTTATCACTTATCATACCCATAATCATCTACACCTTGCAGCCACATTCATCACCAAAGAAACCATCATTTCACCACATTCCCTTGCATTCCAACCAAAACCGTGCACATGCTATCACCATGCATTAACATGCACTTGTTCCTCCATCATTCCATCCTTTAAAACATTGCACATGCACTTTAATCATTCAACACATGCACTCCATTCTTTAATCCATGCAGCCACACATTCAACCACATGCATCTCCACCCACATGCTCTCCCATTTCAGATTGCATTTCCATTCACACACCAACACATCCCTTTGTACCGTGCAATAATCATTCAATTCAGCCATTCCACATGCCATTGTCATTCCACTTTAGCTTTAATTCACATGCACATTCATTCATTCAGAAAATACATCCTTTGCCATGCACATGCACTTCCCACTCTTTAATTCATTTCAGCCACATGCATTCCCCCTTTAAGCCACATGCACTCCCATCCATTTCATCATTGCAGCCACATATAGCTTTAATTCACATTCTTTCACATGCATTTTCAGCACATTTCCATTCACACACCAACACATCCCCTTTGTGCCGTGCAATAATCATTCAATTCAGCCATTCCACATGCTATTGCAGCCACATGCATTTCTCTTTTCATTTCCAGATTGTCCCCTTGCACATGCAGCCACATATTCATTGCACATGCATTTCCAACCCACATGCATCCTTTAATCATTTAAACATGCAGCCACATTCCCTCCTAGCTGTCATGTTCCCCCCATTTCACCTATAAATAAGCATCCATTGCAGCCACAACACATTCATTCATACACCCCTCAATTCATCCCACACTTCCATTTCAGAAATTCATCCATTGTACATACCACAAACACTTCCCCCTTTGTGCCGTGAGTCTCCCTACAAATCCAAACACCATCCTTCCATTTTCACCACTACCCAAACCATTCACACCATCAAACTATCCTTAGACCTTGTGCTACAACGAAGAGGAAGAGAAGAGTGCCTAAACGTCCATACAATTCAAGTTTGAGTTGTTGGAATGTTTAGGTGTTTCTTTGATTTCAATGTTTAATTTCAATACTCTTTGTTTTGTACGAATGAGGAATGGAAGAGAAGAGGACCTAAACGTTCATACAATTCAAGTTTGAGTTGTTGGAATGTTTAGGTGTTTCTTTGATTCTCTTTGTTTTGTACCATGAGGAACTAAATCCCCCTTGGTTAAGGGGTAATTCGAAATATATGTTTATGCTTGCATTTTGATTTGATTACTTCTAATTGCGTTTCATAAGTTGTGGATTCAATTTGTTTAACTGTTTGATTGATAACTTATTTATGTATGTTTATTGAGAGTGCACGCTTAATTTTCATGCATGAATATGACGCTAGAATATAAGTGAGTTTCACCTAATAGTTATGAACTTATATTCACAAGTAGTGGAGGTTGCTTATAAACAATCGCGTTAAACGAATTCTTGGCATAAGTTTCATGCAATCATAGTAACGAATGCCCCGTCAACACTTATAATTTTCTAAGAGCGTAATGATTCTTGCTTGTATCTCTATTATGCAATCATGTAGGGGACTTGTGGGGAATGTTTTGGGTTGTCGTATGCAATCATCCAATTCAATAACGTTAGGAAGATTTGAAGGTTAATTAGTGCATCACAGTTAACTTGGGGTGTTGAGAATTAATGATTTGTTGAAATGCAATTGGAAATCGTTTGTTATGCAAGTATAACATGTATGGAGATGAACCCCTTAGCCATTCTATCATCCATTCATTCCATTCCATCAAATTCGTTTTACAATCTGTTTAGTTTATTAACTTGTTTTGTTATTTCAATTTTCGTATAAATCTAAATCCCCCTTTACTCTATTGTCCAATTTAGTTAGAAAGTATCTTAGTTTGTGTTTTTAAGAGTTTTGATTAAATTTATTTCCCAATTTCGTCCAAATTCACCAAAGTGCTCAAAACTGCCCAGAAAGTGTTTTTAAGGCAGTTTTGAGTGTTTTGGGTGATGTTTGAGTCTTTTGGTTTGTTTGAGTGTTTTAAAGTTTAGTTTCGCATTCTTTGAGTCTAGTATAGTGTTTCATATTGTTATTTTACGTTTTTGAGTCAAATCCAAGTGGTTAGCAATCCCTCCTAATCCCCGGTCTAGAACGATCCCTACTTATACATATACTACAATTGACCAAAAGAGAGTTTAATTTGTGTGCGTATAATTCACGCATCAAATTTTGGCGCTGTTGCCGGGGATTAGAAAATTTGCTAATCCCTTGGATTGTTTTATTTTTGCTAATCCCTTGGATTGTTTTATCGATAGCTCTATAAAAAGCCAAGGCGCCGCGACCACCGATTCAAAAATCCGGATTTTCCTGCGTGAAGTTCGGCGACGCGTTCGCGGCTTTTCAGAAAACGCGTTCAACTTTGTCAAAAGATATCTGACAAAGTCGAAAACACGTGGAGGCCATCATCGCAACTACACATCTTTAGCCGACAAGCGCAAAGTTCGGCGACACTTTCTCTGCTTTTCAAAAAACACGTGCAGCTTTGTCAAAAGGAGCCGCATCCGCACTACTACGTGTTGTTCAGAAAGCGAAGGGGCGTCGTTCAGAAATCGAAGGGGCGTCGTTCAGAAATCGAAGAGGCGCCACTATTTCAAAAAGCCAAATTTGCGGGATCAAAACGTTTGTCGACAAGGGTAAAAGAACAGTACCACCACTTGATATTATCTCTACATATGTCGACCTTCATTTTTTTTGGCAAGGCAGACCTGAAGAAAATGCCCAACTCTTCCTCACCTCTGAGGGCGCACTCCCAGCAAAGCCTCTTGAAATACTCAATTTTTTCTCCCCCAAAGAAGATACCAGAAACCTGGAGTACAAATAACGCAGAAGGAAACGGTCGATCGAAGCATGTGGAGACAACCACAACAAATACATGTGCTGCTTCATTCGCCGTTTCTTCAAAAGCAAAGGTATCTCATATCATCATGGTCTAAAGCAAAAGTATCTCATATCATGCTCTTTCCCTGTCCTTTCCTTTGTCCTTGTTATTACTCGCATGGCAAAGTAAACGAAAGCAATCAGAGGCACTTGGAGTCAGTCTTCTGTTCTGGAACCGACTGCCTGGAATCCATTCCTGATTGCTTACCTAGCGTTGCTCTCGAGTAGTCATCTTCAACGGTTGACACACTTCCGGAGAAGGGACCACTTCTGCAAGGGGAGCAAGCAAGGTGGTGCGAGATTTATACGCACACAAATTAAACCCTCTTTTTATCAATTGTAGTATAGGTGCAAGTAGGGATCGTTCTGGACCGGGGATTAGGAGGGATTGTTAATCACTTGGATTTGACTCAAAAACATAAAAACAAAGTTAAAAACGTTCACCAAGACTCAAAGGACTCAAAACAAGTTCAAAAGACTCAAAACTGCCTAAAAACACTAACTAGGCAGTTTCGAGCACAAACACAAATTTGGACGAATTTAAGATTATGGTTTGATTAAAACGTAAAAACACAATATAAAACACTATACTAGACTCAAAGAATGCAAAACTAAACTTTAAAACACTAAAACAAACCAAAAGACTCAAACATCACCCAAAACACTCAAAACAGCCTTAAAATCACTTTCTGGGCAGTTTTGAGCACTTTGGTGATTTTGGACGAATTTTGGGAAATAAATTGAATCAAAACACTTTAAAACATAAACTAAACAAAGTCTAAACACTAAAGAACAAGAAAGTAAAGGGGGGGGTTTTAAATTGACGAGAATTGAAATAACGAAAGAAGTTAATAAACTAGACAGAATGTAAAGATGAATTTGATGGAATTGAATGGATGGGAACCTAGCTAAGGGGTTCATCTCCATACATGTTATACTTGCATAATAAAATGATTTCCAATTGCATTTCAATAAACTATGATACTCAACACCCCAAGTTAACCGTGATGCACTAATTAACCTTCAAATCTTCCTAACGTTATTGAATTGGATGATGCATACGACAATTCAATACATTCCCCACAAGTCCTCAACATGAATGCATAGAAGAGGTACAAGCAAGAATCATTACGCTCTATGAAAATTATAAGTGTTGACGAGGCATTCGTTACTATGATTGCATGAAACTTATGCCAAGAATTTGTTTAACACGATTGTTTATAAGCAACCTCCACTACTTGCGAATATAAGTTCGTAACTATTAGGTGAAACTTACTTATATTCTAGCGTCATATTCATGCATGAAAATTAAGCGCACATTCTCAATAAACATACATAAATAAGTTATCAATCAAACGGTTAAACAAATTGAATCCACAACTTATGAAACGCAATTAGAAGTAATCAAATCAAAATGCAAGCATAAACATATATTTCGAATCCCCCCCTAGCCAAGGGGGGTTTAGTTCTTCATAATATTGAAATCAAAGAAACACCTAAACATTCCAACAACTCAAACTTGAATTGTATGAACGTTTAGGCACTCTTCTCTTCCATTCCTCATACGTACAAAACAAAGAGTATTGAAATTAAACATTGAAATCAAAGAAACACCTAAACATTCCAACAACTCAAACTTGAATTGTATGAACGTTTAGGCACTCTTCTCTTCCTCTTCGTTGTAGCACAAGGTCTAAGGATAGTTTGATGGTGTGAATGGTTTGGGGAGTGATGGAAATGGAAGAGGAGTGGTGTTTGGATTTGTAGGGAATTGGTTGATTTGCACGGCAAAGGGGAAGGGGTTTTGGTGAATTTCTGAATATGGAAGAATGAATGAGAATGAATGAAGTGTGTATGGTTTTTATAGGGAGATGGATGGATGGGAGAGGGAACATGACAGCTAGGTTGCATGTGCAAATGCTAGAATTCTGAAATGGTGATGGGAGATGCATGTGGCTGCTTTATGCATGTGATTAAAGGGTGGGAGTGCATATGCTTTGACAGAAATGAAAGGGATAATGCACGGTTTTGAGAGGTTTTCTGGTGGTTGTGAGGTGGATGAATGATTAGGGTCTTGTAAGGGTGGAAATGCATGTGGAGTGCATGTGAAATCTGCCAAGATACATGTGAAAGGAATGCTGGAAATCTGGAGGAGGAGCCACGGCAATGATGATTTCTGGTGGTGTTTGGGTGTATGTTTGAATGATTAAAGGGACATGTGGGGGGTGGAAATGATGAATGAAATGCATGTGAATGACAGCTAGATATGTTGATGAATGTATGTGACTTGTTTGTGGTGAGTGAATGTATGTGCAAAGCTGGAAATGCAATGGGAACTCACGGCATGGATGTGTTTTGGATGCATGTGTGTGTTGAATGGTGTCCTTTAATTATGCACGGGTTAGGGCTGTTAAGGGGAGAGAAATGGGAGTGAATGTGGCTTAATGATGAAGGGGGAAAGGTGGATGAATGATTAAAGAGTGGGAAGTGCATGTGCATGGCAAAGGATGTATTTTCTGAATGAATGAATGTGCATGTGAATTAAAGCTAAAGTGGAATGACAATGGCATGTGGATTGTTTTAAAGGATGGAATGATGGAGGAGAATGTTTTAAAGGATGGAATGATGGAGGAGAATGTTTTAAAGGATGGAATGATGGAGGAACAAGTGCATGTGAATGCATGGTGATAGCATGTGCACGGTTTTGGTTGGAATGCAAGGGAATGTGGTGAAATGATGGTTTCTTTGGTGATGAATGTGGTTGCAAGGTGTAGATGATTATGGGTATGATAAGTGATAAGTGTATGGTTATGATAAGTGATATGATATGTGGTTATGATAAGTGATAAGTGGTGATGATAAGTGATAAGTGGTGATGATAAGTAATGGGAGCATGTGAGGGAATGAATAATGAATGCATGTGTATGGTTTTGGGAGAAAGGTGGAGATGCACGGCATAAGGGAATTGAAAGGTTTAAATGTCCTAAAACTAAAGGGAACAAAGTTCCAACACTTTGGTCTTCAATTTCGTCCAACATTTTGGCGCCAAGCATAAGCTATCCATCCTTAGCCCAAAAGTGCTCCAAAAGTCTCCAAAATGCATCTTTTTGCTCCTTTAGCCCTTTGGACCTACAAACACACGAAAATAGCTTAAAGGACTAAAATAACTAAAGAAACATAACGTAAATGCACTAGAACAAGCCATTTAAGTCGCATGAATATGCTCCTATCAAATACCCCCACACTTATCTTTTGCTAGTCCTCGAGCAAAACAAAACAACAAAAGAACACGAAACTAGACAAAACGAACAAAACACAACCTACACCTTCCAACAATCGTCTCACGGATTTCCAATGCACATGACAAGTTAAAAATCATTAGTCCCATAGATTTTAGTCATCTTCACACTTGAATTCATTCTTAATCATAGTCACCACATACTATTTCACAACTAATCATTTAAAACCATGTTTTGAATGTAGTAACATGCCTTAGAGAATTTGCTCAAATCCTTACAAGATATGCACTCGTTTTTCACACAGATTTTCTGACTACACACCCTATACTAGTTATATGTGAGAAGATTGATGTAAATATGAATTCTAACACTCACATATGTTATATCAAATAAAGCATTTTCTGGATTTATGATAATGACATGAATATGATCCCATGAATGGAATGCTACTACTTAGAATGAGAACCAGTGATTCCATAAGCTCATATCAATTCCAAACTCCACATTATTGAACACATAACGATCAAGATAGAAGCATAAGGGTTGAAACGGGGCTAAAGGTGTTTGGCTAACAAAGAAGGGATATGGAAAACAAAGGTTCTTAAAGAAATAGCGAGCAAAGCATTTGAATTAACTTAGAATTCACTTTTGAATGAAAACTCATCTTTTGAACAACAAGGGGGAACAAGCTCTTTTTTCTTTCTTTCTTTCTTTTCTTTTCTGTTTTTTTTTTCTTCTTTTTCATATGTTTTTCAGAATTTTTTTTCTTTTCTTTTGACTCTCAAAACATACATAAACGCTTAAGAACAAAACATTCTCTCCCCCACACTCATTTTCTTTCATAATGTACTCAAAAGGAATTCATTTAAGTCATGCTCACTATCTTTTAAGAACAAGGGTGTGGACAGTCCTAAACTAGGCTAGGTTAGGATAATGTGGGTTTACAATGAATAAAAGCTAAACAAAGCTCAACGGGGTTAAAACTTACAACAAATACGAAAAATGGGAAGTAAGGCTATTTGGCTATGGTGGCAACTACACAACTTCATCTTGACATATGTTATGCAATTCAATGTCATGCTTTGAATGAAACGGATATAAGTTCTAGCATTTAGTTCTATCATGATACAATTGCATTCTAAGTAGCAACCAAGCAAGGAATAATGAGATCATGCAACAACTTTAGAAAACAAAGAATCACAGAAAATAACTCTCCAAAGAAAGTAATGGCTCGAGTCTCACAGGGTTGTAGCGTTTGTTTGAGTTCCTTCCTTCAAGCATGTTACAAAAACGAATTTTTCTTTTATGATTCCATGTGAAGTCATACATTATAACCATATCCAAGCATATACCAAGAGTAAAACAAACTTTTCTCTATGTTTATAACTCTTTTTAACCGTCATGCAATTACAAACCAAATCCATGTCATTTTGTTGGAAGGTACCCTAAGACACAAACACACAAAAACGACTCAAAACACTCTTTTTAGGCTTTTTTAAAACATGTTTTTCAAATTTTTATGTGATTTTCGGAGTTATAAAAACAAAACATACTAAAACACTCTAAAACAACTTAAAAACACCTTAAAACAGCAAGGAACAACATTTGAAGTTATGGGTGATAAAATCCCACGAATTTGCATCAAATATACTTAGTTACCCCCCCACACTTAAATCAAACATTGTCCTCAATGTTTTAAGCATAGATTCACACAAAACATAAGTAAACACACAAAAAGCACTTAAACATACTAAACATACTAAACATGGCAGAATGTAACTAACAAAGAGAAGAGTTTAGGGACGCAAATCTGGTTATGGAGTGTAAATTCCTTCTTCTCCTTGGTAATTGCATTGAGGCTTTGATCATAGTGACTCCACAGGCTTACTCTTGAACTGGTTTCCGCCCATTATTGATTTTCCTTTGTGCTACTGGGCTGGAGGATTCTTTTGGTCTTCCCCGAAGGTCTGAGCTTACCCCTTTGGTCTGTTTCTTTGTTCAATCTTTCCAATTCGTATTGAAAAGGGTTGGAGGATAACTCAGCCTATGTTTGTCTCCACATGCTTCAATGTATCATTTTCACTTGCCTTACTCGCTCCCCTTTGCAGAAGTGGTCCCTTCTCCGGAAGTGTATCAACCGTTGAAGATGACTACTCGAGAGCAACGCTAGGTAAGCAATCAGGAATAGATTCCAGGCAGTTGGCTCCAGATCGGAAGACTGACTCCAAGTGCCGGCTGATTGCTTCTTTTACTTTGCCATGCGAGTAAGAACAAAGACAAAGAAAAAGACAGGGAAAGAGCATGATATGAGATACTTTTGCTTTTGACCTTGATGATATGAGATACCTTTGCTTTTGAAGAAGCGGTGAATGAATCAGCATACTTCAATCCGCCGTTTCCTCCTGGGTCATCTGTACTCCAGGCATCTGGTATCATCTTTGGGGAAGAAGAAAGAATTGAGTATTTCGAAAGGCTTTTCAGGGAGTGCGCCCTCAGAGTTGAGGGAGAGTTGGGCATTTTCTTCAGGTTTGCCTTGCCATAAAAGACGAAGGTCGACATATATAGAGATAATATCAAGTGGTGGTACTGTTCTTTTACCCTTGTCGACAAATGTCTCTTCGATTTCTGAACGACGCCTCTTCGATTTCTGAACGACGCCTCTTCGATTTCTGAGCAGGCGCCCCTTCGATTTCTGAACGACGCCCCTTTGCTTTCTGAACGACACGTAGTAGTGCGGATGCGGCTCCTTTTGACAAAGCTGCACGCGTTTTCTGAAAAGCAGAGAAAGCGTCACCGAACTTTGCGCTTGTCGGCTAAAGATGTGTAGTTGCGATGATGGCCTCCACGTGTTGTCTGAAAAGAAGAAATCTTTTGACAAAGTTGAACGCGTCTTCTGAAAAGCCGAGAAAACGTCGCCTAAATTACGCCGGAAATTCCGGCATTTTGAATCGGTGGACGCGTCGCCTTGGCTTTTTATAGAGCTATCGATCACCACAACAAACACACTCTGAAAACTTCCCATTCTTGAAAATCGACTCCGGCCCTTTGAAATTTAATTCCACCCCTTCTCTTTGAACACTTTTGAAAAATGGCAAACTCATCGAACCTTAGCTTGGAATTGAGCCTTAGCAGTGATACGGGCGCGCCGCGTCAAGGTAACGTATGGCGCCCTTCTTTCTTATCTTCTAACGGTCTTCTTACAGGTGAAAACTCCGTGATGCAGGACGCCACAATAGCTACAATAGTAGCTAGGAACCTCCTCACTCCAAAAGATAGTAGGCTGCTGTCAGGACGGTCCAATGAGTTGGCCGTTCAAGAGTCCCTCGCACTTAGTGTTCAGTGTGCGAGTTCTGTGTCCAACATGGGCCAACGCCTGCTTGCCCGCTCCCGTCAGGTGGAATCATTGATGGCAGAGGTGGAAAGTCTTAAGCAAGAGATCCAGCAGCTTAAGTACGAGAATAGAAGTTTGCACGTGCTTGCCAACAACTATTCGACGGGCATGAAGAGGAAGCTTGATGAGCTGCAAGAGTCTGAAGGTCGGATTCACAGTGACCGTCAAAGGTTTTCGTCTTTCCTCCAGAGGCACCTTTTTCCTGGCTCATCCAGCGTTTGGCCAAGTATTGAGGCCTGGAATGCTCTAGCTCCGATGCCTTCCGCTCCAGTGTCTTCCGCTCCGATGCCTTCCGCTCCAATGCCTTCCGCTCCAATGCCTTCTGCTTCAAAGCCTCGTAGTGGGGCTTCACGTAAACAACCTTTATGAAGCTCCATCTTTAGTATTTTATTTAATAAATAAATTTTTATTTTTAATTTTTTATAACATAAATAAAATCAAACGGCATAGAATTGGTCCTTGAATGGAAGGTGATACTTGAAGTGAACCGGCATTGGTTTGAATTCTAGTGTAGGTGCCTGATTCATAAAAAACAGCAAGTTAGTATAAAATGTAATGGAATTTGGAAAAAAAAACTTACTTGTTTTGTCCGATAAGAACTCAATGACAAACACCACTCCTTTGAAAGTTTCAAGGATATTGGACTTGGCCAGATTGCAAGTGATGGTTATGACTTGTCCAATGTCATCAAATTTAACTTCTTTGGATTTTGTGGTTTCAAGAACGTCATCTTTGATGAATTCATGACATTCCCTACTTTGCACCTTTGGAAGGGCTTCCAAGATGTCTTTTTCACTTTCTTCTTCCTTGGAATTCATGAACCTGCAAGGAATAGGGATATTTGTTGGAATGGGGTTAGAACTAATTGGAACAACCTTACTTGAATTAGATGGCGTCGGAGCAATAAGTGCTTCTGACAAAGGTGCTTCAAATCCTCCCTTCGGATTTACAATGGTTGAACTAGGGAGTTTGCCTTGGTCGCAAAATTGTCCTACGAACTCCGCTATCTGCCCAATTTGCTTTTCCAAGTGGTCCAACCTTTTGTCTTCTTGTCGAGCCTCATTGTCTTGATTTTGGGAGCCCTGCACCAAACAAATTAATTCGTTAAGCTTTTGATTATAATCTATTGACGAACTTAAATTTGGTTGGGCATATTGAATATGAGGTTGTGGTGGGTGTATAGGTCTTGAATAGAACTCCTCATATGGCTGCCAATATCCTTCTTCTTGAACATGTTGAGGTTCCCACCACATAGAGTTTGAATGATCACTCCAATCTGAACTGTAAGTATTGGAAAACACGTTATTCCTTGATTGAAGATCAAATATATCAACATTTTGCATTTGAGACCTTTCCATGAGCTGTGACAAAAGAGAAGCATTATCAAGTGCCATGTTGTTCTTCTCTAGTATTTGAATTCAACAAACAAAACAAAAATCAAAAACTAAAACTAAAATACATAACAGAAACAAACAATCCAAGAGATTAGCAAATTTGCTAATCCCCGGCAACGGCGCCAAAATTTGGTGCGAGATTTATACGCACACAAATTAAACCCTCTTTTTATCAATTGTAGTATAGGTGCAAGTAGGGATCGTTCTGGACCGGGGATTAGGAGGGATTGTTAATCACTTGGATTTGACTCAAAAACATAAAAACAAAGTTAAAAACGTTCACCAAGACTCAAAGGACTCAAAACAAGTTCAAAAGACTCAAAACTGCCTAAAAACACTAACTAGACAGTTTCGAGCACAAACACAAATTTGGACGAATTTAAGATTATGGTTTGATTCAAACGTAAAAACACAATATAAAACACTATACTAGACTCAAAGAATGCAAAACTAAACTTTAAAACACTAAAACAAACCAAAAGACTCAAACATCACCCAAAACACTCAAAACAGCCTTAAAATCACTTTCTGGGCAGTTTTGAGCACTTTGGTGAATTTGGACGAATTTTGGGAAATAAATTGAATCAAAACACTTTAAAACATAAACTAAACAAAGTCTAAACACTAAAGAACAAGAAAGTAAAGGGGGGGTTTTAAATTGACGAGAATTGAAATAACGAAAGAAGTTAATAAACTAGACAGAATGTAAAGATGAATTTGATGGAATTGAATGGATGGGAACCTAGCTAAGGGGTTCATCTCCATACATGTTATACTTGCATAATAAAATGATTTCCAATTGCATTTCAATAAACTATGATACTCAACACCCCAAGTTAACCGTGATGCACTAATTAACCTTCAAATCTTCCTAACGTTATTGAATTGGATGATGCATGCGACAATTCAATACATTCCCCACAAGTCCTCAACATGAATGCATAGAAGAGGTACAAGCAAGAATCATTACGCTCTATGAAAATTATAAGTGTTGACGAGGCATTCGTTACTATGATTGCATGAAACTTATGCCAAGAATTTGTTTAACACGATTGTTTATAAGCAACCTCCACTACTTGCGAATATAAGTTCGTAACTATTAGGTGAAACTTACTTATATTCTAGCGTCATATTCATGCATGAAAATTAAGCGCGCATTCTCAATAAACATACATAAATAAGTTATCAATCAAACGGTTAAACAAATTGAATCCACAACTTATGAAACGCAATTAGAAGTAATCAAATCAAAATGCAAGCATAAACATATATTTTGAATCCCCCCCCTAGCCAAGGGGGGTTTAGTTCTTCATAATATTGAAATCAAAGAAACACCTAAACATTCCAACAACTCAAACTTGAATTGTATGAACGTTTAGGCACTCTTCTCTTCCATTCCTCATACGTACAAAACAAAGAGTATTGAAATTAAACATTGAAATCAAAGAAACACCTAAACATTCCAACAACTCAAACTTGAATTGTATGAACGTTTAGGCACTCTTCTCTTCCTCTTCGTTGTAGCACAAGGTCTAAGGATAGTTTGATGGTGTGAATGGTTTGGGGAGTGATGGAAATGGAAGAGGAGTGGTGTTTGGATTTGTAGGGAATTGGTGGATTTGCACGGCAAAGGGGGAGGGGTTTTGGTGAATTTCTGAATATGGAAGAATGAATGAGAATGAATGAAGTGTGTATGGTTTTTATAGGGAGATGGATGGATGGGAGAGGGAACATGACAGCTAGGTTGCATGTGCAAATGCTAGAATTCTGAAATGGTGATGGGAGATGCATGTGGCTGCTTTATGCATGTGATTAAAGGGTGGGAGTGCATATGCTTTGACAGAAATGAAAGGGATAATGCACGGTTTTGAGAGGTTTTCTGGTGGTTATGAGGTGGATGAATGATTAGGGTCTTGTAAGGGTGGAAATGCATGTGGAGTGCATGTGAAATCTACCAAGATACATGTGAAAGGAATGCTGGAAATCTGGAGGAGGAGCCACGACAATGATGATTTCTGGTGGTGTTTGGGTGTATGTTTGAATGATTAAAGGGACATGTGGGGGGTGGAAATGATGAATGAAATGCATGTGAATGACAGCTAGATATGTTGATGAATGCATGTGACTTGTTTGTGGTGAGTGAATGCATGTGCAAAGCTGGAAATGCAATGGGAACTCACGGCATGGATGTGTTTTGGATGCATGTGTGTGTTGAATGGTGTCCTTTAATTATGCACGGGTTAGGGCTGTTAAGGGGAGAGAAATAGGAGTGAATGTGGCTTAATGATGAAGGGGGAAAGGTGGATGAATGATTAAAGAGTGGGAAGTGCATGTGCATGGCAAAGGATGTATTTTCTGAATGAATGAATGTGCATGTGAATTAAAGCTAAAGTGGAATGACAATGGCATGTGGAATGTTTAAAGGATGGAATGATGGAGGAACAAGTGCATGTGAATGCATGGTGATAGCATGTGCACGGTTTTGGTTGGAATGCAAGGGAATGTGGTGAAATGATGGTTTCTTTGGTGATGAATGTGGTTGCAAGGTGTAGATGATTATGGGTATGATAAGTGATAAGTGTATGGTTATGATAAGTGATATGATATGTGGTTATGATAAGTGATAAGTGGTGATGATAAGTGATAAGTGGTGATGATAAGTAATGGGAGCATGTGAGGGAATGAATAATGAATGCATGAGTATGGTTTTGGGAGAAAGGTGGAGATGCACGGCATAAGGGAATTGAAAGGTTTAAATGTCCTAAAACTAAAGGGAACAAAGTTCCAACACTTTGGTCTTCAATTTCGTCCAACATTTTGGCGCCAAGCATAAGCTATCCATCCTTAGCCCAAAAGTGCTCCAAAAGTCTCCAAAATGCATCTTTTTGCTCCTTTAGCCCTTTGGACCTACAAACACACGAAAATAGCTTAAAGGACTAAAATAACTAAAGAAACATAACGTAAATGCACGAGAACAAGCCATTTAAGTCGCATGAATATGCTCCTATCACAAGGCAAGTGAAAATGATACATTGAAGCATGTGGAGACAAACATAGGCTGAGTTATCCTTCAACCCTTTTCAATACGAATTGGAAAGATTGAACAAAGAAACAGACCAAAGGAGTAAGCTCAGACCTTCGGGGGAGACCGAAAGAATCCTGCTGCCCAATTCAAGAGTAGCACAAAGGAAAATCAATGATGGGAGGAACCCCTGTGGAATCAACAAAATCAAGCCTCAATGCAATCACCAAGGAGAAGATGGAATTTACACTCCATAACCAGATTTGCGTCTCTAAACTCTTCTCCTTGTTAATTACATTCTGCCATGTTTAGTATGTTTAAGTGCTTTTTATGTGTTTACTTATGTGTTGTGTGAATCTATGCTTAAAACATTGAGGACAATGTTTGATTTAAGTGTGGGGGGGTAACTAAGTATATTTGATGCAAATTCGTGGGATTTTATCACCCATAACTTCAAATGTTGTTCCTTGCTGTTTTAAGGTGTTTTTATGTTGTTTTAGAGTGTTTTAGTATGTTTTGTTTTTATAACTCCGAAAATACCATAAAAATTTGAAAAAAATTGTTTTGAAAAGCCTAAAAAGAGTGTTTTGAGTCGTTTTTGTGTGTTTGTGTCTTAGGGTACCTTCCAACACAATGATAAGGATTTGGTTTGTAATTGCATGACTGTTAAAAAGAATTATAAACATAGAGAAAAGTTTGATTTACTCTTGGTAAATGCTTGGTTATGGTTATAATGTATGACTTCACATGCAATCATAAAAGAAAAATTCGTTTTTGTAACATGCTTGAAGGAAGGAACTCAAACAAACGCTACAACCCTGTGAGACTCGAGCCATTACTTTCTTTGGAGAGTTATTTTCTGTGATTCTTTGTTTTCTAAAGTTGTTGCATGATCTCATTATTCCTTGCTTGGTTGCTACTTAGAATGCAATTGTATCATGATAGAACTAAATGCTAGAACTTATATCCGTTTCATTCAAAGCATGATATTGATTGCATAACATACAATAAGATGAAGTTGTTAGTCAAGCCAAAGCCAAAAAGCCTATCCCTTTTCACATGTATTGTAGGATTACCCCTTTTGAGCCTTTTCAAGCTTATTTTCTTTGTTAACCCCTTGTTCTTAAAGGATAGTGAAGCATGACTTAGAATGAACTCCTTTTGATCAATATACTGCAGAAAATAAGTGTGGGGGAAGATAATAGGGCACGGCCAAAGAATGAAATAAAGAAAAAAATTGTTGAAAAGAAAGGAAAAAAAAAAAAAAAAAAAAAAAGAGTTGAAAAATAAGTGAGAATGATCTCACAAGCATTGGTTATTGAAGGAAGGGTCCAAAAGAGTGAATTTGACCCTAGTTGTTGCATGAATCTTCCCTTGTGTTTAAAAGTTGATTTCTGCCATTAAAAGTGAGTTTAAGTGTCAATTTCATTACTTCGCTTCCTATTACTTTAAGAACCTTTGTTTTACTTTACCTTTCTTTGTTAAACCATTACCCTTAGCCCCGTTACAACCCTTAACTTCTATCTTGATGTTATGTATTCAATATGTGGAGTTTGGAATTGATATGAGCTTATGGAATCACTGATAGGAGCATATTTACGCACCTTAGTTTAGCTTGTTTTTGTGCATTTATAGTGTTTTTCCTTAGTAAAGTAGTCTTTTAAGCTAGTTCTATGTGTTTTCAGGTTTTAAGGGCAAAGTATGCAAAATGATGCATTTTGGAGCCTTTTGGAGCAAATTAGAGCTTGGAATGGACATCATATGCTTGGAGCCAAGAGGATGGACGAAATTGAAGACTTGAAGATGATGATTCCTACTTGAGCAAGGTTTCCTAGTTGAAGTAGGAAAGTCCCTAAATGGAAGATGGTTTCCTAGTTGAATTAGGATTCCTAGTTAAGATGGGTTTCCTAGTTGAATTAGGATTCCTAGTTAAAATGGGTTTCCTAGTTGAATTAGGATTCCTAGAAGAATGAGGATTCCTACTCAAATAAGGTTTCCTACTTGATGAAGGAAAGTCAAAATCCATATGGTCTCAAGTGAAGCAACAAAGAAGCTTTCCAAGTCCAAGAAGGAGAAGAAGTCCAAGATGAAGAAGGAATGATGAAGACAAGGTTTCCTAATCCTAATAGGCAAAGTTTCCAAGTGCAATGAGGAGTCCTTATCCATTTAGGGCACCTTATCCATTTAGGACACCTTATCCTAATCCTATAAGGATGCCATGCACTTTCCCTTATCTTGGAGGGTTTCTAGAAGCCTTAGAAGCCCTATCCTATCTTTGCCGTGGGTTTTATCCAAATCCCCTTAGTTTTTAGGCTTTCTAGAAGCCCTAACATTATCCCTTTCTATTTCTGATTTCTAAGCCTATTTCCTTGTGGATTTGGGTTATTCAAGTCCATATCTGATTACCCTAGGGTTTTAAGTGCCTATTGATAGGAGCATATTCATGCGACTTAAATGGCTTGTTCTCGTGCATTTACGTTATGTTTCTTTAGTTATTTTAGTCCTTTAAGCTATTTTCGTGTGTTTGTAGGTCCAAAGGGCTAAAGGAGCAAAAAGATGCATTTTGGAGACTTTTGGAGCACTTTTGGGCTAAGGATGGATAGCTTATGCTTGGCGCCAAAGTGTTGGACGAAATTAAAGACCTAATTGAAGACCAAAGTGTTGGAACCTTGTTCCCTTTAGTTTTAGGACATTTAAACCTTTCCAATTTCCTTAGCCGTGCATAACATTCCAACATTCCACTCCTTCATTTCAGCCACACTCACACATATCATTACTTATCATCACCACTTATCACTTATCATAACCACATATCATATCACTTATCACTTATCACTTATCATCATCACTTATCATATCACTTATCATAATCACTTATCACTTAACATGCACCCATCACCTAACACAAAACCTTGCAGCCACATGCATTCCCCTTTTGCACATGCTTTCCCATTTCATTATTCATTCACCTTAATCATTCCCTCACATGTTTTCACAACCCATTGCAGCACATGCACATTCACCCTTCATTATTTCCATCCACATGCATTTATCATCATTCACCCTAGCTTTAAGTCACATGCAAACACATTCCTTTCAGCACATGCAGCCACTTATTCAAAGCACATGCATTTCCACCCTTTAATCACATGCATAAATCAGCCACATGCATCTCCCATCACCATTCCAGATTTCCACCACCCTCCTAGCTGTCATGTTCCCCCCATTTCACCTATAAATAACCCTTCATTGCAGCCACAAAGGGGGGGATCCATTCACCACAGAAATAAGGCCTTTGTGCCAGAAATTCGTCCATTCCATAAACACTTCCATTCCATTGTACATACCACCAACACTTCCCCCTTTGTGCCGTGAGTTTCCCTTACAATCCAAACACCATCCTTCCATTTTCACCACTCCCCAAACCATTCACACCATCAAACTATCCTTAGACCTTGTGCTACAACGAAGAGGAAGAGAAGAGTGCCTAAACGTTCATACAATTCAAGTTTGAGTTGTTGGAATGTTTAGGTGTTTCTTTGATTTCAATGTTAATTTCAATACTCTTTGTTTTGTACGTATGAGGAATGGAAGAGAAGAGTGCCTAAACGTTCATACAATTCAAGTTTGAGTTGTTGGAATGTTTAGGTGTTTCTTTGATTTCAAAGTTATGAGGAAATTCGAAATATATGTTTATGCTTGCATTTTGATTTGATTACTTCTAATTGCGTTTCATAAGTTGTGATTCAATTTGTTTAACCGTTTGATTGATAACTTATTTATGTATGTTTATTGAGAGTGCACGCTTAATTTTCATGCATGAATATGACGCTAGAATATAAGTGAGTTTCACCTAATAGTTACGAACTTATATTCACAAGTAGTGGAGGTTGCTTATAAACAATCGCGTTAAACGAATTCTTGGCATAAGTTTCATGCGTATTCCATAGTAACGAATGCCTCGTCAGCACTTATAATTTTCATAGAGCGTAATGATTCTTGCTTGTATCTCTATTATGCAATCATGTAGGGGACTTGTGGGGAATGTTTTGAATTGTTGTATGCGCTAACCCATCCAATTCAATAACGTTAGGAAGATTTGAAGGTTAATTAGTGCATCACGGTTAACTTGGGGTGTTGAGAATTCATGGTTTTTTGAAATGCAATTGGAAATCATTTTATTATGCAAGTGTAACATGTGTGGAGAAGAACCTTCTAGCTAGCATTCATCCATTCATTTTCATCGCATTCATATTTACATTCTGTCTAGTTTATTAAACTTGTTTCGTTATTTCAATTTTCGTCAAATTAAAATTCCCCTTTACTTTATTGTCCAATTTAGTTAGAAAGTGTCTTAGTTTGTGTTTATAAGAGTTTTGAGTCATTTTGTTACACAAATTCGTCCAAATTTGTGTTTGTGCTCAAATCTGCCCAGAAAGTGGTTTTTAGGCAGATTTGAGTGTGTTTGTGTTGTTTTGAGTCTTTTGGTTTGTTTTAGTGTTTTAAAGTTTAGTTTTGCATTCTTTGAGTCTAGTATAGTGTTTATATTGTTATTTTACGTTTGAATCAAGCCATAATCTTAAATTCGTCCAACATTGGGTTTAAGGTCAGAAACTCCCTAGTTAGTGTTTTTAGGCAGTTTTGAGTCTTTTGAACTTGTTTTGAGTCCTTTGAGTCTTTGTGAACGTTTTTAACTTTGTTTTTATGTTTTTGAGTCAAATCCAAGTGATTAACAATCCCTCCTAATCCCCGGTCCAGAACGATCCCTACTTATACTTATACTACAATTGTCAAAAAGAGGGTTTAATTTGTGTGCGTATAAATCTCGCATCAAATTTTGGCGCCGTTGCCGGGGATTAGAAAATTTGCTAATCCCTTGGATTGTTTTATTTTCGTTTGTTTTTATTTTATTCCAGTTTCTTAATCTTGTTTTGTTTCTTGTTCTAGGTACTAGTTTATGACTCGGAGTTCTCATCCGATTCGTGAACATATCCTGGAGTGATTGGGTTCTTCGTCCGGCTGCAAGACGTAAAAGAAAGCGCTACTTGGGAGGCAATCCAATGCACCGAATAAAACAAAGCATGTTCAAAAAAAAAAAAAAAAAAAAAAAAACATGGCAGAACGATGGAGGCTTCACAAAGGTTGTTTACTTAAAGACCCACTACGTGGCAAAACTCTTGAAGCGGAAGGCATCGGGACGGAAGGCATCGGTGCAGAAGATATAGGAGCGGAAGGCATCGGAGCTGGAGGCATCGAAGATAGAGCATTCGAGGCCTCAATACTTGGCCAAACGCTGGATGATCCAGGAAAAAGGTGCCTTTGGAGGAAAGACGAAAACCTTTGACGGTCACTTTAAATCCGACCTTCAGACTCTTGCAGTTCATCAAGCTTCCTCTTCATGCCCGTCGAATAGTTGTTGGCAAGCACGTGCAAACTTCTATTCTCATGCTTAAGCAGTTTGAACGCCTGCTTAAGACTTTCCACCTCTGCCATCAATGATTCCACCTGACGGGAGCGGGCAAGCAGGCGTTGGCCCATGTTGGACACAGAACTTGCACACTGAACACTAAGTGCGAGGGACTCTTGAACGGCCAACTCATCGGACCGTCCTGACAGCAGCCTACTATCTTTTGGAGTGAGGAGGTTCCTAGCTACTATTGTAGCTGTTGTGGCGTCCTCCATCACGGAGTCTTCACCTGTAAAAAGACCGTTAGAAGATAAGAAAGAAGGGCGCCATACGTTACCTTGACGCGGCGCGCCCGTATCACTGCTAAGGCTCAATTCCAAGCTAAGGTTCGATGAGTTTGCCATTTTTCAAAAGTGTTCAAAGAGAAGGGATGGAGTTAAATTTCAAAGGGCCGGAGTCGATTTTCAAGAATGGGAAATCTTCAGAGTGTGTTTGTTGGCGGTGATCGATACCTCTATAAAAAGCCAAGGCGACGCGTTCACCGATTCAAAAAGCCGGAATTTCCGGCGTAATTTTGGCGACGCTTTCTCGGCTTTTCAGAAGACGTGTTCAACTTTGTCAAAAGATTTCTTCTTTTCAGACAACACGTGGAGGCCATCATCGCAACTACACATCTTTAGCCGACAAGCGCAAAGTTCGGCGATGCTTTCTCTGCTTTTCAGAAAACGCGTGCAGCTTTGTCAAAAGGAGCCGCATCCGCACTACTACGTGTCGTTCAGAAAGCAAAGGGTCGTCGTTCAGAAATCGAAGGGGCACCTGCTCAGAAATCGAAGAGGCGTCGTTCAGATATCGAAGAGACATTTGTCGACAAGGGTAAAAGAACAGTACCACCACTTGATATTATCTCTATATATGTCGACCTTCGTCTTTTATGGCAAGGCAAACCTGAAGAAAATGCCCAACTCTCCCTCACCTCTGAGGGCGCACTCCCAGCAAAGCCTTTCGAAATACTCAATTCTTTCTTCTTCCCCAAAGATGATACCAGATGCCTGGAGTACAGATGACCCAGGAGGAAACGGCGGATTGAAGTATGCTGATTCATTCACCGCTTCTTCAAAAGTAAAGGTATCTCATATCATCAAGGTCAAAAGCAAAAGTATCTCATATCATGCTCTTTCCCTGTCTTTTTCTTTGTCCTTGTTCTTACTCGCATGGCAAAGTAAAAGAAGCAATTGGTCGGCACTTGGAGTCAGTCTTCCGATCTGGAGCCAACTGCCTGGAATTGATAAGTCACACTTTGCATGCATTTATATCCTCCTTATTTGGCGTCTTTGTGATTGTTTTAGATTGAACTAGTTGCAGTTTACATTATTTGGTGTTAGTGTGCAGCCAAGTGTGAATTTGGATCAAAGGGAAAGCAAATGAAGTAAAAACATTCCAGAAATGATGTGAAGTGTTAAGAGATGCAATTCGGCCATATTGGGTGATTTTAAACAAGGCAAAAACATTGAAGTCAATTATGTGGTTCCAACACCAAAACATGCATTCACATGCATGCTCACAACTTTGGCCGTGCATTCCACTACTTGTCCATCTCCCTTGTGCGCCAAAACCATCCACTTCCATTACTTAATTCACTCAGCCACATTTTCACCATGATCACAACCTGGCCGTGCACTCCCATTTGATTGCAAGTCAGATTATACACTTCTAAACACCAAGCATGCAGTCACATGCATGATAACATTCATTCTGTGCATTCCATTACCTTCCTCATACTTCATCTTTGCAGAAATCCACATGCTTGCACATTTCCCTTTTGTGATTCACCCATTATTCCAGAAAATCACTCATTCCTTGTTCATGCCATGTGCTTTATTCCCATTTCCAGATTTGTACAAACAATTTCTGGTGCTCCAATTCACCTTTTGCAGGTTCCACTCACTTGTTGCAGCAAGGGCACATGCTTCTTTAAATACATTAACACATACTTGCAGATCTTGTCCATGCCATGCGTCCACTACCTCAGAAACCCATCATTCCAGCTGACTTATGCTCTGCCATCTGAGTTAAACAAATTCCAGATCCAATCTGAATGTTGGGGACACATTCCTTTCTATAAAACAAGTCTCACTTCACCAAGAGGGGGTTCCGCAAGTTTTCTTCTTCAACTAGTCCATTACACACCCATAACCTCTCCCATTTCACTCCATTCTCTGTCCATTTTCTGTCCCAAGGGCAGAAACCATTCAACCAAGCCATCCTACCTTCATCCGCACCACATTTGGAGAAGCAACACCAAGGAACTCTTCAAGGACTTCAACATCAGTTTTGCTTCAAGGGTTTCTCCTTCTTAATCTTATGTTCACTCATGTTATTTATTTTTATGTTAAACCTTTGTAAACATGAAGTGTAACTAATCTTCCTCTAGGGATTCAATGTAACCTTGCAAAGTTTGCCATGTAATTAAGTTAGAATGCTCAGTTTGTCCATCTATTTCTTGTTTCATTTTCTGTTTTAATGGTGACTTTGTGTGTTGATTTTAATGTTTGATCATCATTTGAATTAATCACAAAGTTGTGTAGCCAAGATTAGAACACACATCATGCATAATCTTGGTAGATATGTGAATGAATGAAGGGAGTGTTTAGCACACATCCTGCCGAGTTATTCCCTTTGGTTTTATGAAAGTTTCTTGTACATTACATAATCTTGATTATGAACCAAAGTTGCACATCACAATTAGGTTCATGATTAGAGACATTTGATCAAATCCACACATCATATGGTTGATCATATCCAAGTGAAACAAACTCAAGAAATAGGTAGATGAATGAGTACAAACTAACTTGACAAACATGGACTTAGTTGAGCAATGGTGAAACCGAATCCCTAGCTTCATTTCCATTGATATTATCCCATTACATTAGTTGTTGATTCATTTATTTGTGTTTACTTCATTTTCTCATGCTTTCAAGTTACAACAACAAATCTGTCTATTTAGACTAGTTTGATTCATTTCCAAATCTGCCTAGTTTGTTTAGTTTGATTCATTTCTTAGAGTTCTTGCAAAACAAGTAGTTACATAGGTCCAATTAGTCCCTGCAGATTCGGCACCCTTGCTTGTGCCATTATACTAAATATATTCTAGCATTAGGGAGGAATTATACATCAACAGGAATCTATTCCTGATTGCTTACCTAGCGTTGCTCTCGAGTAGTCATCTTCAACGGTTGATACACTTCCAGAGAAGGGACCACTTCTGCAAAGGGGAGCGAGTAAGGCAAGTGAAAATGATACATTGAAGCATGTAGAGACAAACTTAGGCTGAGTTATCCTCCAACCCTTTTCAATACGAATTGGAAAGATTGAACAAAGAAACAGACCAAAGGAGTAAGCTCAGACCTTCGGGGGAGACCAAAAGAATCCTGCTGCCCAGATCAAGAGTAGCACAAAGGAAAATCAACGATGGGCGGCAACCAGTTCGAGAGTAAGCCTGTGGAATCATCAAGATCAAGCCTCAATGCAATCAACAAAGAGAAGATGGAATTTACACTCCATAACCAGATTTGCGTCCCTAAACTCTTCTCTTTGTTAGTTACATTCTGCCATGTTTAGTATGTTTAAGTGTTTTTTGTGTGTTTACTTATGTTTCGTGTGAATCTATGCTTAAAACATTGAGGACAATGTTTGATTTAAGTGTTGGGGGGGGGGGGGGGGGTAACTAAGTATATTTAATGCAAATTCGTGGGATTTTATCACCCATTACTTCAAATGTTGTTCCTTGCTGTTTTAAGGTGTTTTTAAGTTGTTTTAGAGTGTTTTTAGTGTGTTTTGTTTTATAACTCCGAAAATCACATAAAAATTTGAAAAACATGTTTTAAAAAGCCTAAAAAGAGTGTTTTGAGTCATTTTTGTGTGTTTGTGTCTTAGGGTACCTTCCAACAAAATGATAAGGATTTGGTTTGTAATTGCATGACTGTTAAAAAGAGTTATGAACATAGAGAAAAGTTTGAATTACTCTTGGTATATGCTTGGTTATGGTTATAATGTATGACTTCACATGCAATCATAAAAGAAAAATTCGTTTTTGTAACATGCTTGAAGGAAGGAACTCAAACAAACGCTACAACCCTGTGAGACTCGAGCCATTACCTTCTTTGGAGAGTTATTTTCTGTGATCGGCTAATTCCTTGCTTGGTTTTTGTAACAATTCGTTTTTGTAACACTACAACCCCGTTGCATGATCTCATTATTCCTTGCTTGGTTGCTACTTAGAATGCAATTGTATCATGATAGAACTAAATGCTAGAGCTTATATCCGTTTCATTCAAAGCATGACATTGAATTGCATAATATATATCAAGTTGTGTTGTTGCCACCATAGCCAAATAGCCTTACTTCCCATATTTCGTATTTGTTATTAGTTTTAACCCCGTTGAGCCTCGTTTAGCATATTTTCTTTGCTAACCACATCACCCCTTACCTAGCCTAGATTAGGACCATCCGTACCCTTGTTCTTGAAGCATAGTAAGCATGACGGATAATGAATTCCTTTTGATTAATATGTTGCAGAAAATAAGTGTGGGGGAAGGGATTTTTGTGTGTATGTATGTGCCTAAGTCTTAAAGGAGGCACGGGAAAAAGAAAAAAAATGTGAGAAAAAGAAGAAGAAAAGAAAGAAAAAAAAAAAAGAGTGAAAATAAGTGAGAATGGACTCACAAGTGTGATTGTTGAAGAAAGGGCCCAAAAAGTTTGAATATGGCCCTAAGTGTTGTGACTTCCCCTTGGGTGTTCAAAGTTGACTTCTGCGTTCTAAAGGGAATTCTAAGTGCCTAATTCAATACTTTGCTCACTATTGCTTAAAGAACGTTTGTTTTCCCTATCCTTTCTTTGTTAGCCAAACACCTTTAGCCCCGTTTAACCCTTATGCTTCTATCTTGATCGTTATGTGTTCAATATGTGGAGTTTGGAATTGATATGAGCTTATGGAATCACTGGTTCTCATTCTAAGTAGTAGCATTCCATTCATGAGATCATATTCATGTCATTATCGTAAATCCAGAAAATGCTTTCTTTGTTATAACATATGTGAGATACTAGTCTTTCATGTTTACATCAATCTCTCACATATAACTAGTGTAGGGTGTGTAGTCAGAAAATCTATGTGAAAATAGAGTGCATTCTAGTAAGGAATTGAGGAAATTCTCTAAGGCATGTTACTACATTCGAAATGGTTTTAAATGCTTAAATGTGAACTAGTATGTGGTGACTATGATTAAGAATGTACTTAAGTGTAAAGATGGCTAAAATCTGTGGGAATAATGATTTTTAACTTGTCATGAGCATTGGAAATCCGTGAGACGATTGTTGGAAGGTGTAGGTTGTGTTTTGTTCGTTTTGTCTAGTTTCGTGTTCTTTTGTTGTTTTGTTTTGCTCGAGGACTAGCAAAAGATAAGTGTGGGGGTATTTGATAGGAGCATATTCATGCGACTTAAATGGCTTGTTCTCGTGCATTTACGTTATGTTTCTTTAGTTATTTTAGTCCTTTAAGCTATTTTCGTGTGTTTGTAGGTCCAAAGGGCTAAAGGAGCAAAAAGATGCATTTTGGAGACTTTTGGAGCACTTTTGGGCTAAGGATGGATAGCTTATGCTTGGCGCCAAAGTGTTGGACGAAATTGAAGACCTAATTGAAGACCAAAGTGTTGGAACCTTGTTCCCTTTAGTTTTAGGACATTTAAACCTTTCCAATTTCCTTAGCCGTGCATAACATTCCAACATTCCACTCCTTCATTTCAGCCACACTCACACATATCATTACTTATCATCACCACTTATCACTTATCATAACCACATATCATATCACTTATCACTTATCACTTATCACTTATCATCATCACTTATCATATCACTTATCATAATCACTTATCACTTAACATGCACCCATCACCTAACACAAAACCTTGCAGCCACATGCATTCCCCTTTTGCACATGCTTTCCCATTTCATTATTCATTCACCTTAATCATTCCCTCACATGTTTTCACAACCCATTGCAGCACATGCACATTCACCCTTCATTATTTCCATCCACATGCATTTATCATCATTCACCCTAGCTTTAAGTCACATGCAAACACATTCATTTCAGCACATGCAGCCACTTATTCAAAGCACATGCATTTCCACCCTTTAATCACATGCATAAATCAGCCACATGCATCTCCCATCACCATTCCAGATTTCCACCACCCTCCTAGCTGTCATGTTCCCCCCATTTCACCTATAAATAACCCTTCATTGCAGCCACAAAGGGGGGGATCCATTCACCACAGAAATAAGGCCTTTGTGCCAGAAATTCGTCCATTCCATAAACACTTCCATTCCATTGTACATACCACCAACACTTCCCCCTTTGTGCCGTGAGTTTCCCTTACAATCCAATCACCATCCTTCCATTTTCACCACTCCCCAAACCATTCACACCATCAAACTATCCTTAGACCTTGTGCTACAACGAAGAGGAAGAGAAGAGTGCCTAAACGTTCATACAATTCAAGTTTGAGTTGTTGGAATGTTTAGGTGTTTCTTTGATTTCAATGTTAATTTCAATACTCTTTGTTTTGTACATATGAGGAATGGAAGAGAAGAGTGCCTAAACGTTCATACAATTCAAGTTTGAGTTGTTGGAATGTTTAGGTGTTTCTTTGATTTCAAAGTTATGAGGAAATTCGAAATATATGTTTATGCTTGCATTTTGATTTGATTACTTCTAATTGCGTTTCATAAGTTGTGATTCAATTTGTTTAACCGTTTGATTGATAACTTATTTATGTATGTTTATTGAGAGTGCACGCTTAATTTTCATGCATGAATATGACGCTAGAATATAAGTGAGTTTCACCTAATAGTTACGAACTTATATTCACAAGTAGTGGAGGTTGCTTATAAACAATCGCGTTAAACGAATTCTTGGCATAAGTTTCATGCGTATTCCATAGTAACGAATGCCTCGTCAACACTTATAATTTTCATAGAGCGTAATGATTCTTGCTTGTATCTCTATTATGCAATCATGTAGGGGACTTGTGGGGAATGTTTTGAATTGTTGTATGCGCTAACCCATCCAATTCAATAACGTTAGGAAGATTTGAAGGTTAATTAGTGCATCACGGTTAACTTGGGGTGTTGAGAATTCATGGTTTTTTGAAATGCAATTGGAAATCATTTTATTATGCAAGTGTAACATGTGTGGAGAAGAACCTTCTAGCTAGCATTCATCCATTCATTTTCATCGCATTCATATTTACATTCTGTCTAGTTTATTAAACTTGTTTCGTTATTTCAATTTTCGTCAAATTAAAATCCCCCTTTACTTTATTGTCTAATTTAGTTAGAAAGTGTCTTAGTTTGTGTTTATAAGAGTTTTGAGTCATTTTGTTACACAAATTCGTCCAAATTTGTGTTTGTGCTCAAATCTGCCCAGAAAGTGGTTTTTAGGCAGATTTGAGTGTGTTTGTGTTGTTTTGAGTCTTTTGGTTTGTTTTAGTGTTTTAAAGTTTAGTTTTGCATTCTTTGAGTCTAGTATAGTGTTTTATATTGTTATTTTACGTTTGAATCAAGCCATAATCTTAAATTCGTCCAACATTGGGTTTAAGGTCAGAAACTGCCTAGTTAGTGTTTTTAGGCAGTTTTTAGTCTTTTGAACTTGTTTTGAGTCCTTTGAGTCTTTGTGAACGTTTTTAACTTTGTTTTTATGTTTTTGAGTCAAATCCAAGTGATTAACAATCCCTCCTAATCCCCGGTCCAGAACGATCCCTACTTATACTTATACTACAATTATCAAAAAGAGGGTTTAATTTGTGTGCGTATAAATCTCGCATCACCTATATATACTCATATTAACCCCTAGATCAGATCACCACCTCTCATACACATTCATTAATTCCAGAAATTCGTCCAACCCTCTCCACACCCTTGCCGCAGCCACCAAACACCTTTCTCCTTAGTTTTAAGCTTTGCCGCACCATCCCCTTCCCCTAAACACTACTACATCCCTCCATAACCATGCATCCATACACCTAAGGCCCTAAACCTGTCCCTAGACCCTTGCCGCACCAAGGAGGAGGAGAAGGAAGCTCGGGAGTTCATGCAATTCGAGTTCGCGTCGCTGGAATTTCTAGGTGTTTCTTTTCCTTTGATTTCAATGTTTAATTTCAATTCTCTTTGTTTTGTGCGTATGAGGAACTAAACCCCCCCTTGGCTAGGGGGGGGATTCGAAATACATGTTTATGCTTGCAATATGATTTGATTACTTCTAATTGCGTTTCATAAGTTGTGAATTACATTGATTTATGTGTGTTGGTTGAGAGTGCACGCTTAATTATCATGCATAAATTGGTTGCTAGGATATAAGGAAATTTCACCTAATCGTTATGGAATTATATTCACAAGTAGTAAAGGTTGATGATCTCAATCGCGTTAAGTAAATTCTTGGCATAAGTTTCATGCAATCATAGTAACAAGTGCTTCGTCAATGCTTATGGTTTTCATAGAACTTAATGATTCTTGCTTGTATCTCTATTATGCAATCATGTAGGGGACTTGTGGGGAATGTTTTGGGTTGTCGTATGCAATCATCCAATTCAATAACGTTAGGAAAATCTGAAGGTTAATTTAAGCGAACCTAATTAACTTGGGGCGTTGAGAATTCATGAGTTATTGAAAAGCAATTGGAAATCGTTTTATATGCAAGTATAACATGTGTGGAGATGAACCCCTTAGCTAGCTTCCCATCCATTCAATTCCATCAAATTCGTTTTTACAATCTGTTCTAATTTAAAAAGTTTGTTTTGTTTTTAAAGTCGTCCAAAACCAATCCCCCTTTACTTTGTTGAGTCATAGTAGTTAGAAATCACTTTAGTTTGTGTTTTTAAGTGTCTTAGGTCAAGTTAAAACCAATTTTCGTCCAAAGTTGTGTCTAGTGTTCAAAACTGCCCAGATTGTGTTTTTAAGGCAGTTTTGAGTGTTTTGGTGCTGTTTTGAGTCTTTTGGTTTGTTTTGGTGATTTAAAGTTTAGTTTTGCATTCCTTGAGTCTAGTATAGTGTTTTATATTGTGTTTTTACGTTTTTGAGTCAAATCCAAGTGATTAATAATCCCTCCTAATCCCCGGTCCAGAACGAACCCTACTTACATTCTTCACTACAATTGCTAAAAAGAGGGTTTAATTTGTGTGCGTATAAATCTCGCATCAAATTTTGGCGCCGTTGCCGGGGATTAGCAACTTTGCTAATCCCTTGGATTGTTTTATTTTCGTTTGTTTTATTTTATTCCAGATTCTTCATCTTGTTTTGTTTCTTGTTTAGGTACTGGTTTATGACTCGGAGTTCTCATCCGATTCGTGAACATATCTTGGACTTTGACGACGATTTCGAGCGAGAGTTGAGACGAAAGAGAAAGAACCCAGAACCTAGCGAATCAAGTGAAAGTTCCAAGTCCATTTCTGAATTTGAAGAAGAGGAACCCACGGCAAGAGTGGGTGAAGTAGACATGGCAGCGGACAACCGAACAATCAAGGAGCTTTCCTCTTCGGGATTGGCCAATGCCGCACCCTTGTGCATCCAATACCCAAGGGCAGCTCAAGACAAGACTGCCGAGTTCAAATTGAAGTCAAGCCTGTTACATCACATTCCAAAGTACCATGGGCTGTCCATGGAAGATCCAAACAAGCACTTGAAGGAGTTTGAAGTCGTTTGCTCAAGCATGACTCCGGTGAACGTGGATGAGAGCATCTTGAAGATGAAGGCCTTTCCCTTTTCTCTCCAAGAGAAAGCGAAAGATTGGTTGTACGAATTGGCTCCCGGAACTGTCACATCATGGGAGAGCATGAAACGAGCTTACTTGGAGAAGTTTTTCCCAACTTCTCGAGTCATCCTCCTACGAAAAAGGATAAGTGGAATTCAACAAGATGAGGGTGAATCCTTTCCTACTTATTATGAACGTTTTAAATCTCTTGTTGCTTCAAGTCCACAGCATCAAATGAAGGAGGAACTACTTCTACAATACTTTTACGAGGGACTTCTACCTATTGAACGTCACATGCTAGATGCCTCAGCGGGAGGAGCATTGGTGGACAAGACCCCTACGGCTGCAAAGATGTTGATTGCTAATCGAGCGTTGAACGCTCAACAATACGAAGGCGTTGGACAAAGGAGTACCCCACAGCAACACCAAGTCAATGAGGTAAGTGCCATAACCGAACTTAAAAATCAAATAGCTAACCTCACTATTTTGCTTTCTCAGGTGATAGACGGTCCAAAAGTCCAAACCGTAGCTTCTTGTGGTGTGTGCTCCATGCAAGGACATCCCACGGATAAGTGCCCACAATTGATCGAGAATGGAGGGTGGGAGACACTCAATGCCGTGGGATATGGGAATCAATACCAAAATCGTGGTGACCCCTTCTCCACTACCTACAATCCCGGTTGGTGTGATCATCCAAATTTCAAATGGCGGGATCCTCAACAACCCCAACAACAAGGAGGATTTAGGCAGCAACCACCGGGCTTTTATACAAAGCCATTCATCCCCAATCAAACTCAATCGCAATCTACCCCAACAAGCTCAGGTATGTCTTTGGATAATGATCAAGTTCTTAAGTTACTTACTACTTTGACGCAGGAAGTACAAACTCAAACTAAGGAGAGACAAATCCAAGACAAAAGGGTGGACAATCTGGAGAAACAATTGGGGCAAATTGCCGAGTTCATGGGACAATTTCGAGAGCAAGGTAGGTTGCCAAGTTCAACCGTGGTCAATCCGAAAGGTGGATTCGAAACTGCCAAGGCCATTACGTTGAGAAGTGGTAAAGAGCTTGGAAATCATCCAAAACCATCCAAACAAAGCCTTAATGAGGAGGAAAAGCTGCTGCAAGAAGAAGAACATGGAGCAAAGGCCACGGCAAGGGAAGCCAAAACCTTGCCGCAACTCTCTAGTACACCAAAACCATCCCAAACTACCAAGGTGAGTCCAAATTCGAATTTGTCTAGTTCTATTCCACTAAATGTGCCCTTTCCTAGCAGGTTTATGCAATCTAAGACAGAGGAGGATGAAAAAGACATCCTGGAGACGTTTAGGAAGGTGCATGTCAATATCCCGCTCCTTGATGCAATAAAGCAAATTCCGAAGTACGCTAAGTTTTTGAGGAAGATTTGTACAACAAGGACACGGATTCGGGAGAAGGAGGTGGTACATGTAAGTGAGAATGTCTCTGCAATGTTGCAAAGAAAGCTGCCACCTAAATGCAAAGATCCAGGTAGTTTCACTATCCCGTGTGTAATTGGTAATACAAGGTTCGAACATGCTATGCTAGATTTAGGTGCATCAATTAATGTCATGTCATACTCTGTTTATGTATCTATGAATCTAGGAGAGCTTAAAAATGATGGTGTTATTATTCAATTAGCCGATCGATCTAATTCATACCCGAGAGGAGTTTTGGAAGATGTTTTGGTGCAGGTAGACCACTTGATTTTTCCTGCAGATTTCTATGTGCTTGACATGGAGGATTCAACCCACTCTCCACCATCGCCACTCTTACTTGGACGACCTTTCATGAAAACAGCCCATACCAAGATTGACGTGGCCAAGGGAGCCTTAACTATGGAGTTTGGCGGTGATACGATTAACTTTAAAGTTTCTGAATACATTGAGAATCCTAATGATGTTCGTTCTTGTTTTGCCATTGGTACAATTAAAAATATAGGGCAGGAACGTTCAACACCAATCAAGAAGGATGCTTCTAGAACCACCATCGAGGAAGGAATTGAAGGAGAGCACAAGGAGCACGCCACTACCCTACAAACACCCAATCTGGCCATACCTAAGGATAAAATTTGCGAGATGGTGGCTGCCCTAGGGGCATTGCCACAACATCCTAGTAAGTCTCCAATCCCAATTCCAATTCCCATTTCAACTAATAGGTTGTTACCTTCTTTGGTGCAGGTTCCAAATCGATTTCAAGGTGGTGGGAGCGTCTACATGGACTATAGGAACCAAAATACCACCATTAGGGAGGATCACTATCCCCTCCATTTCATAGAGCCATATTACGAAAGTGTTGAAGGGCAAGTTGTGGAGGACACCCCACTCCATGCCGTGGGCTCCAAGAGAGGATAAGAAGAATGTTCGTCCGGCTGTATGACGTTAAAGCAAGCGCTACTTGGGAGGCAACCCATGCATTCAACAAAGGAAGACTGAGAAAGCACTCCAATTCCAGATTTGCGTTCCTAAACTCTTCTCTTTGTTGCTATTTCGTTTCTGCCATGTTAGGATGTTTAGTTGTTGTTTTGTTTGTTTGTTTGTTATTTGTGTGAGTCTATGCTTGAAACATTGACGACAATGTTTGATTTAAGTGTGGGGGGGTAACTGATAGGAGCATATTTAGGCGACTTACTTAGCTTGTTTTCGTGCATTTATATTGTTAATTCGTAGTTGTTTTTGGCGTTTAAGCCATTTTCGTGTGTTTTTAGGTTCATGTGGCTAAGGAAGCAAAAAGATGCATTTTTGAGCATTTTGGAGCAAAAATTGGACTTGGAAGGGATAACTTATACTTGGAGCAAAAGGAATGGACGAAATTGAAGAGTTGATGTCACAAGGATTCCTACTTGAAGTAGCCACACACCTTCCACATTTCAGCCACATGCACTTGTTCCTCCATCATTGCACCAACAACAACATTGCACATGCACTCCCTTTAATTAATTAACCCACATGCACCCTTTATTCTTTCATCATTCCAGCCACTCCACATCCCTCACCAAGAAATCATTCAACACATGCATCCATAATCATTTCTCCACACTGATAGGAGCATTTTTATGCGACTTAATTGGCTTGTTCTCATGCATTTATGTTGTTTTTCCTTAGTTAGTTTAGTGTTTAAAGTCATTTTCGTGCAATTTCAGGTTTTAGTGTCAAAGTATGCAAAAAGAAGCAATTTGGAGCATTCTAGAGCATTTTTGGGCCAAGATTGGATAGTGCAAGCATGGAGGCATGAGGATGGACGAATTTGAAGGCTTGAATTCAGTTAGGGAGCTGCAAGGGGGCCTAAAAACCTTATTTCTAGAAGGCTTTATCTATTCACACATGGTGCCTAATTTCTGTATTGGAAGAACAAGCCGTCCTAGCTTGTCTCCTAGCCGTCCTAGCTTGTCACTAGCCGTCCTAGCTTGTCTCCTAGCCGTCCTACCTTGTCTCCTAGCCGTCCTAGCTTGTCACAAGCCGTCCTACCTTGTCTCCTAGCCGTCCTATCTTGTCTCCTACCTTGTCCAAGCCGTCCTACCTTGTCCAAGCTACATACATATATCCTTTAAGTGTTTCATGTATAGAATTTCTGGTACAAAACCTTTTGGTTTCAACTAAGTTCTAAACCTTTCCTAGCCCTATAAATAAGGCTTTGCAGCAAGGCACTAGGAAAATCACTCATTTCACCCAATTTTCGTCCATTCATCTAGCCACACCACTCTACACATCCGAAAATCCTAAAAACACAATTCCAGCCAAACACTACACCTTGCCGTGCCTATCCTCCATCCAATTCCATAATCCCTGATCCTAAAACACATCCCAACCATCCCATCCACCTTTGTGCCGTAGCAAGGAGAAAGAAGGAAAGATTCTTGGATGCTCAAGCTTCGTCGTTGGTGCATTCTAGGTGTAATTCGTTTTATGATTTCAATGTTTAATTTATTTTCCTTTCATTTTGCTATGAACATGAGTGGCTAAACCCCTATTGGTTAGGGGTGATTTCGAAGCCATAACTATGTGTGCAAGTTGATTTGATAAATTCCAGTTTTGAGTTCTTGAATCGTGAATGCAATTGGCTTAACTGTGCGAGTAATAACGTATTTGTGTTTGTTAATTAGGGGTCGACACTTAATTGGCTTGCATGAATATGATGCTAGAATATAAGTTTGTTTCACATAATTGTCACACACTTATATTCACAAGTAGTGAAGGTTGCTAGATCGCGTTAAGTTCAATTCCTAGCATAAGTGTCATGTTGTCATCGTCACAAGTGCTTTGTCAATGCTTATAGTTTTCATTGAACGTAATGATCTTTGATTGTATCTTTATTATGATGTCATGTAAGGAACTTTTGAAGAATGCTTTGGGTTGTCGTATGATGTCATCCAATTCAATAACACAAGGAAAACTTGAGAATTAACTAGTGATGTCACGGTTAATTTGGGGCATTGTCATTCATAATTCTATGAAGGAATAACTGGAAATCGAGTCATTTGCATACTTGTCATGTGTGGAGAAAGAACCCCTAACTAGTTCATCATCCATTAAAAACCCCAAAAAAACGTTTCAAAATCAGTTTTACTTTGCAATCTGTTTTCTCAACTTTAATTTCGTCCAAATCAAATCCCCCTTTACTTTGAAGTCTCAATTTAGTTAGAAATTGTTTTGGTTCATGTTTTTAAGTGTTTTGAGTCAAGTTTTCAACCAATTTCGTCCAAATTAGTGTAGGTGCTCAAAACTGCCCAGAAAGTGGTTTTTAGGCAGTTTTGAGTCTTCTAGTTGCTGTTTTGAGTTTTTGTTTTGTTTTAGTGTTTTAACTTTGGTTTTTCATTCTTTGAGTCCAAATTAGTGTTTTTAACTTTGTTTTGGAGTTCTTAGGTCAGTTTTCAAGAGTTTAGCAATCCCTCCTAATCCCCGGTTTTGAACGATCCCTACTTACATACTTTGCTACAATTGTCAGAAGAGGGTTTAATTTGTGTGCTTAATATATTTCGCATCAAATTTTTGGCGCCGTTGCCGGGGATTAGCAACTTTGCTAATCCCTTGGTTCTTTTCTTTTTGGTTTAGTTGTTTTCGTTTTAGTTTCTAACTTAGTGTTGTTTTCTTTGTTTGTTGTTACTTTTGATATTTGATTTAGTTCTGTTTCTTTGATTTTAGGTACTAGAGAAGTAAGATATGGATTTTGCTAGCATTCAAGCTCAATTGGCAAATCTTACTGCTCAATTGTCGCCGTATGCCGAAAGGACCACAATGCAGAGTGTCCCTACATTTGGTGCTTCATATAGGCAAGGATTTCAAGCCAATCAATGTCCACAAAGAGATTGGAGGGATCATTCAAACTCTATGTGGTGGGAAGCTCAACAAGTTCAACGTGAAGCATATTGGCAGCCATATGAGGAGTTCTATTCAAGACCTATGCAGCCACCACAACTTCATATGCAATATGCTCAATTAAATTCAAGTTCGTCAATAGATTATAATCAAATTCTTAATGAATTAAATTCTTTGGTGCAGGGGTCACAAAATCAAGCCAAGGAGGCTCAACAAGAAGTATATTGGCAACCATATGAGGAGTTCTATACAACACCTATGCAGCCACCACAACCTCCCCCACAACAATTCCAATCAAGTTCAAGTATGTCCATGGATAATGATAAAAATTTTCAATTACTAACCTCTTTGACGCAGGATGAACAAAATCAAGACAAGAAGTTGGGTAAATTGGAGGAGCAAATTGGGCAGATTATGGAGTTCATGAAACAAATTCAAGAGCAAAGTGAACTCTCCAACTCAACTATTGAAAACTTGAAGGAAGATTTTGAAATCCATAATGCTATCACTTTGGGAAGTGCTATGGAGGTTGGAGCTGACCTAAAAATGCCCAAACATAGCCTAGAAGTGGATGAGGAGCTGCTAATTGAGGAGGAGGAAGAAGACATGCACACGGCAAGGGTAGAACAACCCTTGTCGCAGCCCCCTAAAACCTCTAAACCACCCACCACAAGTAAGGACGTCCCAATTCCATGTTATTCTGATGTTATTCCACCCAATGTCCCTTTTCCTAGCAGGTTTTTGATTCCCAACCAAGAAGAGAGTAAAAAGGACATCGTGGAAGCCTTCCCAAAGGTGCAAAATGCTATTCCAATTTTTGGTGCAACACAACAAGTTTTAGATGGTGTTGAATTCTTCAAAGGACTTTGTACACCAAGAAGAATGATTCAAGAGAAGGTAGTGGCTGGAGAAGATGTAGAAGGCATCAAAGAGGACATATTTGAAACCACAAAACCCAAAGAAGTTGAATTTGATGACATTGGACAAGTCATAACCATCACATGCAATCTGGCCAAGTCCAATATCCCTGAAACTTTCAAAGGAGTGGTGTTTGTCATTGAGTTCTTGTCGGACAAAACAAGTAAGTCATCTTCTCCAAATTCCATTACATTTTATACTAACTTGCTGATTTTGATGAATCAGGCACCTACACTAGAATTCAAACCAATGCCGGTTCACTTCAAGTATCACCTTCCATTCAAGGATCAATTCCATGCCGTGGGACCTAGGGAAGTTTGAATGGAAGCATCGTCCGGCTGCAAGACGTTAAAGCAAGCGCTTCGTGGGAGGCAACCCAAGCATTCAAATAAGGAAATCTAGGAATTGCTCTAACAACCAGATTTGAGTTTCTAAACCCTTCTCTTTGCTGCACTTATTTTTACCATCTTTGCCATGTTTAGTTCATTGTTATTTGATTGTTTTCTGTGAGTTTATGCTTGAAACATTGAGGACAATGTTTGATTTAAGTGTGGGGGGGGGGGGGTAACTAAGTGTTTTTGATGCAAATTCATGGGATTTTATCACCCTTAACTTAGAGACTTGTTCCTTGCTGTTTTTAAGTGTTTTTAAGCAGTTTTGGTGTATTTTAGTGTGTTTTGAAGTAAAAATCCTAAAATCACATAAAAATTTGAAAAATGGCTTTGAAAAACCCAAAAAGAGTCGTTTTTGTGTGTTTGTTTGTGTTTTAGGTACCTTCCAACACAATGTTGAGGATTTGGTTTGTAATTTCATGGCTGTTAAAGAGAGTTATTAAAATGGATGAAAATTTGATTTACTCTTTGTTTATGCTTGGTTATGGTTATAACTTATGAATTCACATGTAATCAAAAGAAAAATTAGTTTTTGTAACATGCTTGAAGGAAGAAACTCAAACTAACGCTACAACCCTGAGAGACTTGAGCTTATAATGTTCTTTGGAGAGTTAATAATTTGTGCATTTGTTGTCTTCTAAAGTCGTTGCATGATCTCATTATTCTTTGCTTGGTTACTACTTAGAAGGCGTTTCATCATTTAGTTCCAAATACTAGAACTCATGCCCATTTCATTCAAAGCATAAAATTGATTAGCATAACACATAACAAGATGAAGTTGTTAGTGAACCAAGAGCCAAATAGCCGTACCCCACGTTCATTTGTTTTGTAGGTTTAAGCCCCGTTGAGCCTTGTTTAGCCTATGTTCTTTGTTAACCCACGTTATCCTTACCTAGCCTAGAATAGGACCATCCATGCCTTTGTTCTTAAAGCATAGTGAACATGACTTAGAATGAATTCCTTTTGATTATTCTTGTGCAGAAAAACAAGTGTGGGGGAAGGGATTTATGTGTGGGAATTTGTGCCAAAAACAGGAATTGGGCACGAGAAAAGAGAAAAGAATGAAAAAGAGGTCAAAATAAGTGAGAAAGAACTCACAAGTGTTGGTTGTTGAAGAAAGAGTCCAAAGAGTTAAATTAGACCCTAAGTATTATGTATTTCATCCCCTTGTGTGTCTAAGTGATTTTCTGCACGCAAAAGTGAATTCTAAGTGTCAAGTTCATTACTTGTTTGCTATCGCTTTAAGAACTTTTGTTTATCCTTAACCTTTCTTTGTTAGCCAATACCCCTTAGCCCCGTTACAATCCTTAACTTCTATCTTGAGTGTTATGTATTTCAATATGTGGAGTTTGGGATTGGTTTGAGCATATGGTGTCCCTGGTTCTCGCATCTAAGTAGTAGCATTCCATTCATGAGATCATATCTATAAATGCTTAATTATTCCAGAAAAATGCTTCTTTTGTTATAACATGTGTGAGTGTTCGTTTTCATGTTTACATCAATCTTCTCACTTATAACTAGTATAGGGTGTGTAGTTAGAAAATCTGAGTGAAAATAGAGTGCAAATCTATTAAGGATTGAGGGAATTCTCTAAGGAATGTTACTACATTCAAAACATTGTTTTAATTGGTTAATTGTGAACTAGTAAGTAGTGACTATGATTAAGCATGTGCTTAAGTGTTAAATTGACTCAAATCTGTGGGAATGATAATCTTTAACATGTCATGTGCATTGAAAATCCCTGAGGCAAACGTTGGAAGGTTTAGATATTGTTTGTTTGTTTTGTCTTGTTTTATTTCTTTGTTTTGCTTGAGGACTAGCAAAAGCTAAGTGTGGGGGAATTTGATAGGAGCATTTTTATGCGACTTAATTGGCTTGTTCTCATGCATTTATGTTGTTTTTCCTTAGTTAGTTTAGTGTTTAAAGTCATTTTCGTGCAATTTCAGGTTTTAGTGTCAAAGTATGCAAAAAGAAGCAATTTGGAGCATTCTAGAGCATTTTTGGGCCAAGATTGGATAGTGCAAGCATGGAGGCATGAGGATGGACGAATTTGAAGGCTTGAATTCAGTTAGGGAGCTGCAAGGGGGCCTAAAAACCTTATTTCTAGAAGGCTTTATCTATTCACACATGGTGCCTAATTTCTGTATTGGAAGAACAAGCCGTCCTAACTTGTCTCCTAGCCGTCCTAGCTTGTCACTAGCCGTCCTAGCTTGTCTCCTAGCCGTCCTAGCTTGTCACTAGCCGTCCTAGCTTGTCTCCTAGCCATCCTAGCTTGTCTCCTAGCCGTCCTACCTTGTCTCCTACCTTGTCCAAGCCGTCCTACCTTGTCACAAGCCGTCCTACCTTGTCTCCTAGCCGTCCTATCTTGTCTCCTACCTTGTCCAAGCCGTCCTACCTTGTCCAAGCTACATACATATATCCTTTAAGTGTTTCATGTATAGAATTTCTGGTACAAAACCTTTTGGTTTCAACTAAGTTCTAAACCTTTCCTAGCCCTATAAATAAGGCTTTGCAGCAAGGCACTAGGAAAATCACTCATTTCACCCAATTTTCGTCCATTCATCTAGCCACACCACTCTACACATCCGAAAATCCTAAAAACACAATTCCAGCCAAACACTACACCTTGCCGTGCCTATCCTCCATCCAATTCCATAATCCCTGATCCTAAAACACATCCCAACCATCCCATCCACCTTTGTGCCGTAGCAAGGAGAAAGAAGGAAAGACTCTTGGATGCTCAAGCTTCGTCGTTGGTGCATTCTAGGTGTAATTCGTTTTATGATTTCAATGTTTAATTTATTTTCCTTTCATTTTGCTATGAACATGAGTGGCTAAACCCCTATTGGTTAGGGGTGATTTCGAAGCCATAACTATGTGTGCAAGTTGATTTGATAAATTCCAGTTTTGAGTTCTTGAATCGTGAATGCAATTGGCTTAACTGTGCGAGTAATAACGTATTTGTGTTTGTTAATTAGGGGTCGACACTTAATTGGCTTGCATGAATATGATGCTAGAATATAAGTTTGTTTCACATAATTGTCACACACTTATATTCACAAGTAGTGAAGGTTGCTAGATCGCGTTAAGTTCAATTCCTAGCATAAGTGTCATGTTGTCATCGTCACAAGTGCTTTGTCAATGCTTATAGTTTTCATTGAACGTAATGATCTTTGATTGTATCTTTATTATGATGTCATGTAAGGAACTTTTGAAGAATGCTTTGGGTTGTCGTATGATGTCATCCAATTTAATAACACAAGGAAAACTTGAGAATTAACTAGTGATGTCACGGTTAATTTGGGGCATTGTCATTCATAATTCTATGAAGGAATAACTGGAAATCGAGTCATTTGCATACTTGTCATGTGTGGAGAAAGAATCCCTAACTAGTTCATCATCCATTAAAAACCCCAAAAAAACGTTTCAAAATCAGTTTTACTTTGCAATCTGTGTTCTCAACTTTAATTTCGTCCAAATCAAATCCCCCTTTACTTTGAAGTCTCAATTTAGTTAGAAATTGTTTTGGTTCATGTTTTTAAGTGTTTTGAGTCAAGTTTTCAACCAATTTCGTCCAAATTAGTGTAGGTGCTCAAAACTGCCCAGAAAGTGGTTTTTAGGCAGTTTTGAGTCTTCTAGTTGCTGTTTTGAGTTTTTGTTTTGTTTTAGTGTTTTAACTTTGGTTTTTCATTCTTTGAGTCCAAATTAGTGTTTTTAACTTTGTTTTGGAGTTCTTAGGTCTGTTTTCAAGAGTTTAGCAATCCCTCCTAATCCCCGGTTTTGAACGATCCCTACTTACATACTTTGCTACAATTGTCAGAAGAGGGTTTAATTTGTGTGCTTAATATATTTCGCATCACACACCAAAACCGTGCACATGCATTCCCCTTGTGCAATTCCATCATTCCACACCTCCATGGCAGCCACCAACCAACCTAGCTGTCATGTTTCCCCTTTAATCATTCAAACATTCACCCACATGCACCCTAGATTCTAATCAGCCATTCACATTTAATCATTCATTCCCATCAGATTTCTAGCATATTCACATGCATTCATCCTAGCTGTCATGTTTCCCCTTTCATCATTCCCTCACATTCTTTAAATCAGCCAACACATGCATCCACCTTTCTCCCATTAGATTTCCAACATTGCACATGCATTTCCACCCTTTAATCACATGCATAAATCAGCCACATGCATCTCCCATCACCATTCCAGATTTCCACCAAGTTCCTAGCTGTCATGTTCCCCCCATTTCACCTATAAATAAACCTTCATTGCAGCCACAAAGGGGGGGATCCATTCACCACAGAAATAAGGCCTTTGTGCCAGAAATTCATCCATTCCATAAACACTTCCATTCCATTGTACATACCACCAACACTTCCCCCTTTGTGCCGTGAGTTTCCCTTACAATCCAAACACCATCCTTCCATTTTCACCACTCCCCAAACCATTCACACCATCAAACTATCCTTAGACCTTGTGCTACAACGAAGAGGAAGAGAAGAGTGCCTAAACGTTCATACAATTCAAGTTTGAGTTGTTGGAATGTTTAGGTGTTTCTTTGATTTCAATGTTAATTTCAATACTCTTTGTTTTGTACGTGTGAGGAATGGAAGAGAAGAGTGCCTAAACGTTCATACAATTCAAGTTTGAGTTGTTGGAATGTTTAGGTGTTTCTTTTGTTGATGTATATTTCCTTCCTAATGCTAGAATATATTTAGTATAATGGCACAAGCAAGGGTGTCGAATCCACAGGGACTAATTGGACCTATGTAATTACTTGTTTTGCAAGAACTCTATGAAATGAATCAAACTAATCAAATGAAGCAGATTTGTTGTTGTTACTTGAAAGCATAAAGAAATGAAGTAAACATAAGTAAATGAATCAATAACTAACACAATGAGATGGTTCCAAAGGAAATGAAACTAGGGATTCGGTTTCACCATTGCTCAACTAAGTCCATGTTTGTTAAGCTAGTTTGTACTCATTCATCTACCTATTTCTTGAGTTTGTTTCACTTGGACATGATCAACCATATGATGTGTGGATTTGATCAAATGTCTATAATCATGAACCTAATTGTGATGTGCAACTTTGGTTCATAATCAAGAGTATGTAATGCATAAGAAACTTTCATAAAACCAAAGGGAATAACTCGGCAGGATGTTTGCTAAACATTCCCTTCATTCATTCACATATCTACCAAGATTATGCATGATGTGTGTTTTAATCTTGGCTACACAACTTTGTGATTAATTCAAATGGTGATCAAACATTAAAATCAACTCACAACGTCACAAATAAATCAGAGAATGAAACAAGAAATAGATGGACAAACTGAGCATTCTAACTTAATTACATGGCAAACTTTGCAAGGTTACATCGAATCCCTAGAGGAGGATTAGTTACACTTCATGTTTACAAAGATTTGACATAAAAATAAATAACATGAGTGAACATGGAATTAAGAAGAATAAACCCTTGAAGCAAAACTGATTTTGAAGTCCTTGAGGAGTGGCCTTCGGGGTTGGTTCTTCAAATGTGGTGCGGATGAAGGTAGAATGGCTTGGTTGAATGGTTTCTGCCCTTGGGACAGAAAATGGACAGAGAATGGAGTGAAATGGGAGAGGTTATGGGTGTGTAATGGACTGGTTGAAGAAGAAAACTTGCGGAACCCTTTGTTGTGTCAAGTGAGCCTTGTTTTATAGAAAAAAATGTGTCTTACACAATCAGATTGGATCTTTTAAATGTTTAACTCAGATGGCAGTGCATAAGTGATGGAATGGCATCAAATGAGCTGGACTTGAATGGGTTTCTGAGGTGTTGTTCTCACGGCATGGACAAGGTCAGCAAAGATGTGGTTTGTTTAATCAAAATGCATGTGCCCTTGCTGCAACAAGTGAGTGGAATCTGCCAAAAGTGAATTGTTTGTACAAATTCTGGAAAGGTGAAATAGGCACACGGCATGGATAAAGGGATGAGTTGGATTTCTGAAATGATGGTTGCAAGGAGTGGTTTGTTTAATCGCAATGCATGTGAATTTCTGCAAAGATGAAGTGGAGAAAGATAATGGAGTGTAAGGTCAGATTGTGAGTCATGCATGTGAGGGATGTTTTGGGTGTTAAAACATGGAATCTGCACGGAATGGAATGATTGTGTTTGTTGGTGTCAAAATGGCTGAAATGAATTAAGTGATGGAAATGGGTGTTTTCAGCGCAAAAGGGAGGTGGACAAGTAGTGGAATGCACAATCTGACTTGGTGCTAGAAGTGCATAAAGTGATGGGATGATATGGGAACACACGACCAAGGTTGAGACATGCATGTGAATGCATGTTTTGATGTTGGAACCACATAGCTGACTTCAATGATTTTGCCTTGTTTAGAATCACCCAATATGGCCGAATTGCATTTCTTAACACTTCACATCTTTTCTGGAATGTTTTTACTTCATGTGCCTTCCCAGTGATCCAAATTCACACTTGGCTGCACACTAACACCAAATAATGTAAAATGCAACTAGTTTAATCCAAAACAATCACAAAGACGCCAAATAAGGAAGATAAAAATGCATGCAGAATGTGACTTATCAAATACCCCCAAACCTGGTTTTTGCTAGTCCTCGAGCAAACTTAAAACTAAAACACACAAAACACAAACATCTAACTAAACCACTTTCGCTGGCTAAATGATTGCACTGAGCATGTGCAACAAGCCTTTGAACCCCTAGGTGTCCCTAGATGGAGGAGTTGTGTCTCCTGAGGGTTTACAGTGATGACACCCACAAACATCTACAAACGCTGCAAACAATTTGGCTAAAACATGCTTTAAACAAACTAATAAGAACCAATGAAGATTTTGTCATTCATTCAACTCAAAAGATTGCCACTTCAAAGAATCGTATCAATTGTAACGTATAAAGATATTTCTCCATGTCTTACAACTTCAAGGTCACCATACCCAAATGCTTCAGATAGAATTCGCCTCAACTCTACTCCTCACAGATTTCACTCAAATTTTTCACTCAGATCCTAAGGTTTAATCTCTCCATGATGCGAGATTTTACTTAACACTCAAATTAAACCCTCGTTTGACAATTGTAGTAGAATGGATAAGTGAGGGATCGTTCTAGACCGGGGATTAGGAGGGCTTGCTAAAACCTTCTAAATTGACTTAAAAACATAAAAACTAAATTAAAATACTCTTAACAAGACTACTATGACTCAGAAAGGCTTTGAAAAACTCAAATTGTCTAAAACAATCAAATTGACTCAAATAGAAGCTAGAACTTGATTTAGACGAATTTGCAATTGTTTATGACTCCAAAAGCTTAAAGATACAAAAATAAAACAAATACGAATGATTAAGACTTAACAAAATAGGGGGGGGGGGAATTGTGGTTGGACGATATTAAATTAAAAAGACAGAATATAATTAAAGGCAAAATGTAAATATGAATGTGATAAAAATATGGATGATGGAATAGCCAAGGGGTTCTTCTCCACACATGTTACACTTGCAAAACAAAATTGATTCTCAGTTGGTCTTTCGATAAGTTGTGAAACTCAATGCTCCAAGTTAATTAGATCCGCTTAGATTAACTTTCAGATTTCCCTAAATTCGTTGGATTGAATGGAATACGCATTACAACCAAATTATTCTTAATCAAAGTCCCTAACTATGGAATACGCATGATAGAGACATTCAACAAAGATCATTAAGTTCAACGGAAATCATAAACATCGACGAGGCATTCGTTACTATGGAATACGCATGAAACTTATGCCAAGAATTCGTTTAACGCGATTGTTTATAAGCAACCTCCACTACTTGTGAATATAAGTTCATAGCGATTAGGTGAAATTCACTTATATTCTAGCGTCATAATTATGCATGAAAATTAAGCTTGCAATCTCAATGAACATACATAAATAAGTTATCAATCAAACAGTTAAACGAATTGAATCCACAACTTATGAAATTCCAACCAAACGTAATCAATTCAAATTGCAAATATAAACATAGTTTCGAATCACCCCCTAGCTAAAGGGGGTTTAGTTCCTCATAACTTTGAAATCAAAGAAACACCTAAACATTCCAACAACTCAAACGTGAATTGTATGAACGTTTAGGCACTCTTCTCTTCCCTTCTCATACGTACAAAACAAAGAGAATTAAATTTAAACTTTGAAATCAAAGAAACACCTAAACATTCCAACAACTCAAACTTGAATTGTATGAACGTTTAAGCACTCTTTTCTTCCTCGTTGTTGTAGCACAAGGTCTAAGGTGAGCTTAAGGGCTTTAGGTGTATGTGGAATGGAGTAGGGAGTGGTTGGAGATGGAAGAATGAAGAGAAAATATGCAGAAAATGAAGTGGGACTCACGGCAATGGAATGGGTTTGTTGCTTGGTGTTTGTAACTGAAAATGTGTATGGAAGAGTAAGTGAATTTTGAGGAGTGTTGGATGCTTATTTATAGGTGAAATGGGGGAACAAAAGAGGGAATATTGCAGCTAGGAGGGGATGAATGATTATGGGTGCATGTGTTTGGAATAATGAAGGGGGAATGTATGTAATAAAACAACTAGGAAAAGTTATGGAAAGCTGGAAATGGGAGTGGGAACTCACGGCAAAGTGTTTTGTGGATGGTTCTTTGTGGTTGTGATGCATGTGATTGCATGTGTTGATTGCTAAGGTGTGTGATGATGAGTGTAAGTGGAATAAAGAATGAATGAAGGCATGTGAATTAGGTGGGAAAGAGGTGGAAATGGAATGTTATGCAATGATAATGTCTTGTAAAGATACTAATAAATAATGCATGTAGGGTTAGGAAATAAAATCATAACTTAAAGGGGGATGATTAAAGGGTGTTGAAAGGTTTTGCATGGCTTTGAAGTGATTGTGGATTGGGCTAGAGTTTAAGTACATGAAATGGACCCAAATTGCTCCCCCTTGCATGGCAAGGAATGGTGTTTGTGTTAAGCCCAAGGCAAGGTGAATGTAATTGGGTTAGGGCCATTGTTTTGTGTCTTCAAGTGCATACAAGGCCTTCAAATTCGTCCATCCTCTTGGCTCCATGGATAAGCTATCCAATCCATGCCCAAAAATGCTCCAAATGGCCTCAAAATGCACTTTCTTGCTCCCTAGGCCCTTAGAACCTAAAAACACACAAAAGAAGCATAAAGGACTAAAATAACGAGAGAAACATAACGTAAATGCACGAGAACAAGCCATTTAAGTCGCATGAATATGCTCCTATCAAATACCCCCACACTTAGCTTTTGCTAGTCCTCGAGCAAAACAGAATAAAAACAAATAAACAAAACGACACTAAACACGTAAAACACAACCTAAACCTTCCAACAACCGTCTTAGGGATTTCCAATGCACATGACAAGTTAAAAATCATCATTCTCACAGATTTTAGTCATCTTCACACTTAAGTACATTCTTAATCATAGTCACCATATACTAGTTCACAATTAAGCATTTAAAACCATGTTTTGAATGTAGTAACATGCCTTAGAGAATTTGCTCAATTCCTTACAAGATATGAACTCGATTCTCACTCAGATTTTCTGACTACACACCCTAAACTAGTTATATGTGAGAAGATTGATGTAAACATAAAAACGAACACTCACATATATGTATTTCAAAGGAAGCAATTTCTGGAGTTAATAAGCATGTTTAGATATGATCTCATGAATGGAATGCTACTACTTAGATGCGAGAACCAGTGACACCATAAGCTCATACCAAGTTCAAACTCCACAAATTGAAATACACAACACTCAAGATAGAAGTCAAGGGTTGTAACGGGGCTTGGGGTATGTGGATAACAAAGAAGGGATATGGAAAACAAAGGTTCTTAAAGAAATAGTGAGCAAGCATTTGAATCAACTTAGAATTCACTTTTGAATGAAAACTCAACTTTTGAACAAAAAGGGAGAATTTAGACAATTTACGCCCAGAATTGGTGTTTTGGAACCTTTCTTCAATCACTTATTCTTTCATTTTTTTTTTTCTTTTTCTTTTTCTTCTTTTTTTTTTTTTTTTTTTTTTTTTTTTTCTCTTTTCTTTTCTTTTGAATCTCAAAACATCAACACTTAAACATTCTCTCCCCCACACTTATTTTCTTTCATAATGTAACTCAAAAGGAATTCAATTAAGTCATGCTCACTATCTTTTAAGAACAAGGGTAAGGACGGTCATATTCTAGGTTAGGTGAAGATAAAGTGGGTTAACAAAGAACATGGGTTAACATGGCTCAACGGGGGTAAAACTTACAACATATACGAAATATGGGAAGCGAGGCTATTTGGCTATGGTGGCAACTACACAACTTCATCTTGAATATGTGTTATGCAAATCAATAACATGCTTTGAATGAAATGGGCATGAGTTCTAGCATTTGGAACTATATGATGAAACGCCTTCTAAGTAGTAACCAAGCAAAGAATAATGAGATCATGCAACGACTTTAGAAAACAAGAAATCACAGATTATACTCTCCAAAGAACGTTATAGGCTCAAGTCTCTCAGGGTTGTAGCATTTGTTTGAGTTCCTTCCTTCAGGCATGTTACAAAAACTAAATTTTCTTTTATGATTGCATGTGAAGTCATACATTATAACCATAACCAAGCATATACCAAGAGTAAATCAAACTTTTCTCTATGTTAATAACTCTTTTTAACAGTCATGTAATTACAAACCAAATCCTTATTATTGTGTTGGAAGGTATCCTAAGACACAAACACACACACAAAAACAACTTTAAAACAACTCTTTTTGGGTTTTTCAAAACAATTTTTCAAATTTTTATGGGATTTTCAAATTTTTAAGACAAAACACACTAAAACAGTTTTAAAACAGTGAGAAACAACATGTGAAGTGATAGGTGAATAAATCGCACGAATTTGCATCAAATATACTTAGTTACCCCCCCACACTTAAATCAAACATTGTCTTCAATGTTTTAAGCATAGATTCACACAAAACATAAGTAAATACACAAAAAGCACTTAAACATACTAAACATGGCATAATGTAATTAACAAAGAGAAGAGTTTAGAGACGCAAATCTGGTTATAGAGTGTAAATTCCATCTTCTCCTTGGTAATTGCATTGAGGCTTTTGATCTTTGTGATTCCACAGGCTTACTCTTGAACTGGTTTCTGCCCATCGTTGATTTTCCTTTGTGCTACTTCTTGAACTGGGCAGCAGGATGGTTCTTTTGGTCTCCCCCGAAGGTCTGAGCTTATCCCTTTTATCTGTTTCTTTGTTCAATCTTTCCAATTCGTATTGAAAAGGGTTGGAGGATAACTCAGCCTATGTTTGTCTCCACATGCTTCAATGTATCATTTGCACTTGCCTTACTCGCTCCCCTTTGCAGAAGTGGTCCCTTCTCCGGAAGTGTATCAACCGTTGAAGATGACTAATCGAGAGCAACGCTAGGTAAGCAATCAGGAATAGATTCCAGGCAGTTGGCTCCAGAACGGAAGACTGACTCCAAGTGCCGGCTGATTGCTTGTTTTACTTTGCCATGCGAGTAAGAATAAGGACAAAGAAAAAGACAGGGAAAGAGCATGATATGAGATACTTTTGCTTTTGACCTTGATGATATGAGATACCTTTGCTTTTGAAGAAGCGGTGAATGAATCAGCACATGTATTTGTTGTGCTGTTTCCTCCTGGGTCATATGTACTCCAGGCATCTGGTATCATCTTTGGGGAAGAAGAAATAATTGAGTCTTTCGAAAGGCTTTGCTGGGAGTGCGCCCTCAGAGGTGAGGGAGAGTTGGGCATTTTTCTTCAGGTTTGCCCTGCCATAAAAGACGAAGGTCGACATATATAGAGATAATATCAAGTGGTGGTACTTTTTACCTTTGTCGACAAACGTTTTGATCCCGCAAATCTGGCTTTTTGAAATAGTGGCGCCTCTTCGATCTCTGAACACGCCTCTTCGATTTCTGAACACGCCTCTTCGATTTCTGAGCAGGCGCCCCTTCGATTTCTGAACGACACGTGGTAGTGCAGATGCGGCTCCTTTTGACAAAGCTGCACGCGTCTTCTGAAAAGCAGAGAAAGCGTCGCCGAACTTTGCGCTTGTCGGCTAAAGATGTGTAGTTGTGATGATGGCCTCCACGTGTTGTCTGAAAAGAAGAAATCTTTTGACAAAGTTGAACGCGCCTTCTGAAAAGCCGAGAAAGCGTCGCCTAAATTACGCCGGAGATTCCGGCTTTTTTTTTTGAATTGGTGGACGCGTCGCCTTGGCTTTTTTATTGAGCTATCGATCACCACAACAAACACACTCTGCAGATTTCCCATTCTTGAAAATCGACTCCGGCCCTTTGAAATTTAACTCCATCCCTTCTCTTTGAACACTTTTAAAAAAAATGGCAAACTCATCGAACCTTAGCTTGGAATTGAGCCTTAGCAGTGATACGGGCGCGCCGCGTCAAGGTAATGTATGGCGCCCTTCTTTCTTTTCTTCTAACGGTCCTCTCACAGGTGAAGACTCCGTGATGCAGGACGCCACAACAGCTACAATAGTAGCTAGGAACCTCCTCACTCCAAAAGATAGTAGGCTGCTGTCAGGACGGTCCGATGAGTTGGCCGTTCAAGAGTCCCTCGCACTTAGTGTTCAGTGTGCGAGTTCTGTGTCCAACATGGGCCAACGCCTGCTTGCCCGCTCCCGTCAGGTGGAATCATTGATGGCAGAGGTGGAAAGTCTCAAGCAGGAGATCCAGCAGCTGAAGTATGAGAATAGAAGTTTGCACGTGCTTGCAAACAACTATTCGACGGGCATGAAGAGGAAGCTTGATGAGCTGCAAGAGTCTGAAGGTCGGATTCACAGTGACCGTCAAAGGTTCTCGTCTTTCCTCCAGAGGCACCTTTTTCCTGGCTCATCCAGCGCTTGGCCAAGTATTGAGGCCCGGAATGCTCTATCTTCGATGCCTTCTGCTCCTATGCCTTCCGCTCCGATGCCTTCTGTTCCTACGCCTTCCGCTCCTACGCCTTCTGTTCCTACGCCTTCCGCTTCAAGAGTAAAGCCACGTAGTGGGGCCTCAAGCAAACACCCTTTGTGAAGCACCATCTTTCTTTGTTTAGCAGTGCCTATCAATAAATCAAACATTTTCTCAATGTTACAATCATAGACTCACACAATTAATAAACAAACAAACAATAACAACTAAACAACCTAACAAGGCAGAAACGAAATAGCAACAAAGAAAAGAATTTTTTTTTTATTTTATTTTATTTTATTTTTTTTAAATTTTTATCAAATTTTCGGAGTTTTATACCAAGACACTATAAAACACACTAAAACACTCTAAAAACGCTTAAAACAGCAAGAAACAACATTCTAAGTGAAAGGTGAATAAATCCCACGAAATTCATGCAAATACAAATTGTTTACCCCCCCCCCCCACACTTAAATCAAACTTTGTCCTCAATGTTTTAAGCAGAAAGTCACAACAGAGCAAGCAAATAAACAAATTCGAGAAAGAAAGCAAAGTAAAGGCAGTAAAGAAAAAGAAAGGAATAAAAATAAGTCTCTTAAAGGGGTTTCCAAGTTCTTCTCTATTCGGATGCATGGGTTGCCTCCCACGAAGCGCTTTCTTTTACGTCTTGCAGCCGGACGGTACCTCCGTTTAAGCTTGACTAGGTTCCACGGCATGGAGGGGTACCTCCTCCACGACATGCTCCTCAAACATCTCGTAATAGGGCTTCAATCGATGCCCATTCACTTTGAATTCTTGCTGCGTCCTTGAACTTTTGATTTGCACTGCACCATGAGGGAAAACATTAGTAACAACAAACGGGCCAATCCATTTAGAACGCAACTTACCAGGAAACAAACGTAGGCGAGAGTTAAAAAGTAACACTTTCTGCCCAACTGTGAAGGTCTTGGTTCGAATCATTTTATCATGGAATGCTTTGGTCTTGGCTTTGTACATCCGGGCATTCTCATAGGCTTCATTCCGAATCTCCTCAAGTTCATTCAATTGGAGCTTCCTATGAACTCCCGCTGCATCTATGTCCATGTTGAAAATCTTCACGGCCCAATGTGCCTTGTGCTCTAACTCTACGGGCAAATGACATGGCTTACCATAGACGAGCCGAAAAGGTGACATCCCAATGGGTGTTTTGTATGCCGTACGATATGCCCACAGTGCATCATCTAAACGTAAGCTCCAATCCCTCCTTGTTGGTCCAACGGTCTTCTCCAAAATTTGTTTTATTTCTCGGTTAGACACCTCGGCTTGGCCATTTGTTTGAGGATGGTAAGGTGTGGAGTCCTTATGGTTGACATGGTACTTTCTTAGCAACGCCTCAATGGTCCGATTGCAAAAGTGAGACCCTCCATCACTTATGATTACTCTCGGCATTCCAAACCTAGCAAAAATGTTAGTTTTCACGAAATCTGCAACTACCTTAGAATCGTTAGTACGGGTGGCTTTTGCTTCCACCCATTTAGAAACATAATCAACGGCTAGCAAGATATAAGTGAAACCATAAGATGGAGGGAAAGGGCCCATGAAATCAATGCCCCAAACATCAAAAATTTCAACATTAAAGACAGGGGTTTGCGGCATTTGGTCCTTGGTACCTATGTTACCCATTCGTTGGCAACGATCACAAGACATACAAAAGGTTCTAGCATCCCTAAATATAGTCGGCCAATAAAAACCACACTCTAGAACCTTGAGGGCAGTGCGTTGTGTGCCAAAATGACCACCACATGCATATGTGTGACAAAAGCTTAGAATTGAGTGAAATTAAGAATCATGCACACATCTACGTACAATTTGATCTGAGCAATACTTCCACAAATAAGGGTCATCCCAAACATAGAAACGTGCATCATTTTTAAGCTTATCACGTTGGTGCTTGTTTAGTTCATTTGGAATTTGTTTAGTCACCAAGTAATTCACTAAATCTGCATACCATGGTTCACTTACCTCAATGGATAGCAGCTGCTCATCGGGAAAAGTTTCAGGGATAGGTACGGCATGTTCATGCTCCTCGTGGATCATTCGGCTTAAATGGTCAGCCACTACATTCTCGCTTCCTTTCTTATCCCGGATTTCAATATCAAATTCTTGAAGAAGAAGAATCCAACGGATAAGCCTCGGCTTTGCTTCCTTTTTCGTGAGCAAGTACCTCAAAGCTGCATGATCAGAATAAACGATTACTTTAGTACCAATTAAATATGAACGAAATTTATCTAAAGCAAAAACCACAGCTAGAAGTTCTTTTTCCGTCGTGGAGTAGTTCAATTGGGCATCATTGAGAGTCCGAGAGGCATAGTATATGACATGCGGCCGCTTGTCTCTTCTTTGTCCTAGAACAGCTCCTAATGCATAGTCGGATGCATCGCACATGAGCTCGAACGGAAGGCTCCAATCTGGAGGTACAATAATGGGGGCCGAGACTAGCTTCTCCTTGAGTTGGTTAAATGCCGAATTACACTCTTCATCAAACTTGAATGGCACATCTTTTTGAAGCAATCGGCAAAGAGGGTTGGACATCTTGGAGAAGTCCTTGATAAAACGCCTATAGAACCCTGCATGGCCAAGAAACGAACGTACCTCTCTAACCGAAGTAGGAGAGGGTAAGTGACGTACAAGGTCTATTTTCGATTTATCTACTGCAATTCCTTTTTCTGAAACAATATGTCCTAAAACTATACCTTGTTTCACCATAAAGTGACATTTCTCCCAATTCAAGACAAGGTTAGTTTCAACACATCGTTTCAAAATTAAGGTCAGATTATCCAAGCAATTATCAAATGAACTCCCAAAGACACTGAAATCATCCATGAAAACCTCAATGATCTTTTCAACAAAATCGGAAAATATACTTACATTACACCTTTGGAAAGTGGCCGGTGCGTTGCATAAGCCAAATGGCATGCGACGATAAGCAAATGTTCCAAAGGGACATGTGAATGTGGTCTTCTCTTGATCATCCGGGGCTATCACAATTTGGTTATATCCAGAGTATCCATCAAGAAAACAGTAAAAAGCATGACCGGCTAACCTTTCGAGCATCTGGTCGATGAATGGCAAAGGAAAGTGATCTTTCCTAGTCATGGCATTTAGCTTCCGGTAATCGATACATACCCGCCATCCAGTCTGAATGCGTGTAGGCACGAGCTCATTCTCATCATTCTTGATAACAGTTACTCCGGACTTCTTGGGAACGACTTGAACTGGAGAGACCCAACGGCTATCGGAGATAGGGTAGATCACTCCGCAATCCAAAAGCTTGATTATTTCCTTCTTTACCACTTCCATCATCGGAGGGTTGAGACGGCGTTGAGCCTCTCGAGTTGGTTTAGCCCCCTCCTCAAGAAGTATACGGTGCATGCATGTGGTAGGGCTTATTCCTTTAATGTCGGCCAAAGTCCACCCTATGGCCGTTTTGTGCTCTCGCAGCACCCTCACAAGCTTCTCCTCCTCCATTGCCGTGAGACTTGATGAAATGATGACGGGCAATGTTTCGCCTTTTCCCAAAAACACATACTTCAAATGGTCCGGCAACGGCTTAAGTTCAAGCGATGGTGCCTGAACAACAGAAGGTAGCATCTTAGTGGAAACTGAATTTGAAAGTGAGAGTGGAACCTTACCATATTGTTGTGGCAATGACTCAAGGTCTGCCACAACCTCAATTATTTCTTCACTAGAACCCATTGCAAAGAATTCCTCCTCCTTGCCGTGGCCTTGCATTGGCCCAAATCCTTCATTTTTGCGCTCTATGGCCTTAGTGATGGTTGTTTCCAGGGCGTCCTCGTTCAATTCTTCAAGGTATACCTGCGCCAAAGAATCGATAACATCAATGGAAAAACAAGAATGGTCATCAACGGGATATCTCATAGTTTCAGAAATATTAAAATCAATCACTTCCCCATTGATGCGAGAATTATACGCGCACAAATTAAACCCTCTTTTTGTCAAATTGTAGTATATGTATAAGTAGGGATCGTTCTAGACCGGGGATTAGGAGGGATTGTTAATCACTTGGATTTGACTCAAAAACATAAAAACACAATATAAAACACTAAACTAGACTCAAAGAATGTAAAACCAAACTTTAAAACACTAAAACAAACCAAAAGACTCAAACATCACCCAAAACACTCAAAACTGCCTTAAAAACACTTTCTGGGCAGTTTTGAGCACTTTGGTGAATTTGGACGAAATTGGGAAATAAATTGAATCAAAACTCTTAAAAACACAAACTAAGATACTTTCTAACTAAATTGGACAATAAAGTAAAGGGGGATTTAGATTTATACGAAAATTGAAATAACAAAACAAGTAATAAACTAAACAGATTGTAAAACAAATTTGATGGAATGGAATGAATGGATGATAGAATGGCTAAGGGGGTCATCTCCACATATGTTACACTTGCATACAATATTGATTCTCAGTTGGTCTTTCGATAAATTATGAAACTCAACACTCCGGGTTAATTAGGTCCGCTTAAATTAACCGTCAAGTTTTCCTTAAGTTAATGAATTGGATGGGTTAGCGCAACGCAATTCACAACATTCTCCAAAAGTCCTTTACGTGAACAGCACAATAAAGATACAATCAAAGATCATTAAGCAACATGAAAACTATAAGTGTTGATGAGGCATTCGTTACTATGGAATACGCATGAAACTTATGCCAAGAATTCGTTTAACGCGATTGTTTATAAGCAACCTCCACTACTTGTGAATATAAGTTCATAACGATTAGGTGAAATTCACTTATATTCTAGCGTCATATTCATGCATGAAAATTAAGCGCGCATTCTTAATAAACATACATAAATAAGTTATCAATCAAACGGTTAAACAAATTGAATCAACAACTTATGAAATTCCAACGAAAGTTAATCAATTCATATTGCAAATATAAACATAGTTTCGAATCACCCCCTAGCTAAAGGGGGTTTAGTTCCTCATAACTTTGAAATCAAAGAAACACCTAAACATTCCAACACCTCAAACTTGAATTGTATGAACGTTTAGGCACTCTTCTCTTCCATTCCTCATACATACAAAACAAAGAGAATTAAATTTAAACTTTGAAATCAAAGAAACACCTAAACATTCCAACAACTCAAACTTGAATTGTATGAACGTTTAGGCACTCTTCTCTTCCTCGTTGTTGTAGCACAAGGTCTAAGGAGATGTTTAGGGCTTTAGGTGTATGTGGAATGGAGTGGGGAATTATGGAAATGGATGAGGAGTGGTGTTTGGATTATAAGGGAAGAGATGGGAAGCTCACGGCTAAGAGAGAAAGGGATGTGTTTGTGGTGTGTTGTGTATGAAAATGAGATGTTCATGAATGAATGAATGCAAGGGTATTTATAGGAGTAGTGGAGGGAACATATGGCTATGTCATTTGTAGGTGAAGTAGGTGGATGTTGTAGGTGAAGTAGGTGGATGTTGTAGGTGAAGTGGATGTTGTAGGTGAAGTAGGTGGATGTTGTAGGTGAAGTGGGTGGATGTTGTAGGTGAAGTGGGTGGATGTTGTAGGTGAAGTAGGTGGATGTTGTAGGTGAAGTGGATGTTGTAGGTGAAGTAGGTGGATGTTATGTTAAGTGATAAGTGATAAGTGATATGATATGTGGTTATGATATGATAAGTGGTTAAGTGGTGATGATAAGTGATAAGTGATTAAGTGATATGATATGTGGTGATGATAAGTGATAAGTGCATGTGGGTTAACTAATGAAGGAAATGCATGTGCAATGACAATGTGTTAGAATGGATGTGTGTTATGCATGGCATGATTGGGATTAGGAAAGGTTTAAATGTCCTAAAACTAAAGAGAACAAGGTTCCAACACTTTGGCTCCAATTAGGTCTTCAATTTCGTCCAACACTTTGGCTTCAAGCATAAGCTATCCGTCCTTAGCCTAAAAGTGCTCCAAAAGTCTCCAAAATGCATCTTTTTGCTCCTTTAGCCCTTTGGACCTACAAACACACGAAAATAGCTTAAAGTACTAAAATAACTAAAGAAACATAACGTAAATGTACGAGAACAAGCCATTTAAGTCGCATAAATATGCTCCTATCAAATACCCCCACACTTAGCTTTTGCTAGTCCTCGAGCAAAACAGAAAAACAAAACAAAAAGAACAAAACACAACCTACACCTTCCAACAATCGTATCAGGGACTTCCAATGCACATGACAAGTTAAAAATCATTATTCTCACAGATTTGAGCCATCTTTACACTTAAGTACATTCTTAATCATAGTCACCACATACTAGTTCACAATTAAGCAATTAAAACACATTTCAAATGTAGTAACATGCCTTTAGAGAATTCCCTCAATTTCTTACTAGATGTACTCTCGTTTTTCACACAGATTTTCTGACTACACACCCTACACTAGGTATATGTGAGAAGATTGATGTAAACATGTAGACGAACACTCACATATGTTATAATAAGGAAAGCATTTTCTGGAGTTAATAAGCATGTTTAGATATGATCTCATGAATAGAATGCTACTACTTAGACGCGAGAACCAGTGACACCATAAGCTCATACCAAGTTCAAACTCCACAATTGAAATACATAACACTCAATATAGAAGTCAAAGGGTAGTAACGGGGCTAGGGTATTGGCTAACAATGAAAGGTGAAGGATAAACAAACATTCTTAAAGCAATAGTGAGCAAAGTATTGAATTAGACACTTAGAATTCCCTTAAGAACGCAGAAGTCAACTTTGAACACCCAAGGGAAAATCACACAAAACTTAGGGCCATATTCAACTTTTTGGACCCTTTCTTCAACCATCAACGCTCGTGAGTTCATTCTTACTTATTTTCACTCCTTTTTTTTTTTTTTTTTTTTTTTTTTTCTTTTCTTCTTTTTCTTTTGAATCTCAAAACATACATATAAACGTAAGAACAAACTTTTACTCCCCCACACTCATTTTCTTGCATAATGTAACTCAAAAGGAATTCATTTAAGTCATGCTCACTAAACTTTAAGAACAAGGGTATAGGAAAGTCCTACTCTAAGCTAGGTAAGGGGTGATGTGGGTAAACAAGGAATAAAGGCAAAACGAGGCTCAACGGGGTTAAAACTTACAACATATACGAAGTATGGGAAGTAAGGCTATTTGGCTATGGTGGTGGTCACTACACAACTTCTTCTTGAATATGTGTTATGCAAATCAATAACATGCTTTGAATGAAATGGGCATGAGTTCTAGCATTTGGAACTATATGATGAAACGCCTTCTAAGTAGTAACCAAGCAAAGAATAATGAGATCATGCAACGACTTTAGAAAACAAGAAATCACAGATTATACTCTCCAAAGAACGTTATAGGCTCAAGTCTCTCAGGGTTGTAGTGTTTGTTTGAGTCCCTTCCTTCAAGCATGTTACAAAAACGAATTTTTTTCTTTTATGATTGCATGTGAAGTCATACATTATAACCATAACCAAGCATATACCAAGAGTAAATCAAACTTTTCTCTATGTTTATAACTCTTTCTAACCGTCATGCAATTATAAACCAAATCCTTATCATTGTGTTGGAAGGTACCCTAAGACACAAACACACAAAAACGACTCAAAACACTCTTTTTAGGGTTTTTAAAACAAGTTTTTCAAATTTTTATGTGATTTTCGGAGTTATAAAACAAAACACACTAAAACACTCTAAAACAACTTAAAAACACCTTAAAACAGCAAGGAACAACATTTGAAGTTATGGGTGATAAAATCCCACGAATTTGCATTAAATAAACTTAGTTACCCCCCCACACTTAAATCAAACATTGTCCTCATTGTTTTAAGCATATGGTTCACACAAAACATAAGTAAACACACAAAAAACATTTAAACATACTAAACATGGCAGAATGTAATTAACAAAGAGAAGAGTTTAGGGACGCAAATCTGGTTATGGAGTGTAAATTCCCTCTTCTCCTTGGTGATTGCATTGAGGCTTTGATCTTTGTGATTCCACAGGCTTACTCTTGAACTGGTTTCCGCCCATCGTTGATTTTCCTTTGTTCTACTCTTGAACTGGGCAGCAGGATTCCTTTTAGGGTCTCCCCCGAAGGTCTGAGCTTCCTCCTGTTATCTGTTTCTTTGTTCAATCTTTGCAGGAGTGGTCCCTTCTCTGGAAGTGTAACAACCGTTGAAGATGACTACTCGAGAGCAACGCTAGGTAAGCAATCAGGAATAGATTCCAGGCAGTTGGCTCCAGATCAGTAGACTGACTCCAAGTGCCGGGTGATTGCTTCTTTTACTTTGCCATGCAAGTAAGAACAAGGACAAAGAAAAAGACAGGGAAAGAGCATGATATGAGATATTTTTGCTTTTGACCTTGATGATATGAGATACCTTTGCTTTGAAGAAGCGGTGAATGAATCAGCACATGCTTCAATCCGCCGTTTCCTCCTGGGTCATATGTACTCCAGGCATCTGGTATCATCTTTGGGGAAGAAGAAAGAATTGAGTATTTCGAAAGGCTTTGCTGGGAGTGCGCCCTCAGAGGTGAGAGAGAGTTGGGCATTTTCTTCAGGTTTGCCCTGCCATAAAAGACGAAGGTCGACATATATAGAGATAATATCAAGTGGTGGTACCTTTTACCCTTGTCGACAAACGTTTTGATCCCGCAAATCCGGCTTTTTGAAATAGTGGCGCCTCTTCGATCTTTGAATACGCCTCTTCGATTTCTGAGCAGGCGCCCCTTCGATTTCTGAACGACGCCCCTTCGCTTTCTGAACGACACGTGGTAGTGCAGATGCGGCTCCTTTTGACAAAGCTGCACACGTCTTCTGAAAAGCAGAGAAAGCGTCGCCGAACTTTGCGCTTTGTCGGCTAAAGATGTGTAGTTGCGATGATGGCCTCCACGTGTTTTCAGCTTTGTCAGAAATCTTTTGACAAAGTTGAACGCGTCTTCTGAAAAGCAGAGAACGCGTCGCCTAAATTACGCCGGAAATTCCGGCTTTTCGAATTGGTGGACGCGTCGTCTTGGCTTTTTATAGAGCTATCAATCACCCCAACACACACACTCTGAAGATTTCCCATTCCTGAAACTCGACTCCGGCCCTTTGTGAAATTTTAACTCCATCCACCCCTTCTCTTTGAACACTTTTGAAAAAAATGGCAAACTCATCGAACCTTAGCTTAGATTTGAGTCTCAGCAGCGATCCGGTTGCGCCCCGTCAAGGTAATGTATGGCGCCCTTCTTTTTTATCTTCTAACGGTCCTCTTTCAGGTGAAGACTCTGTGATGCAGGACGCCACAACAGCTACAATAGTAGCTAAAAACCTCCTCACTCCAAAAGATAGTAGGCTGCTGTCAGGACGGTCCGATGAGTTGGCCGTTCAAGAGTCCCTCGCACTTAGTGTTCAGTGTGCGAGTTCTGTGTCCAACATGGGCCAACGCCTGCTTGCTCGGTCCCGCCAAGTGGAATCGTTGATGGCAGAGGTGGAAAGACTTAAGCAAGAGATCCAGCAGCTTAAGTACGAGAATAGAAGTTTGCATGTGCTTGCAAATAACTATTCGTCGGGGATGAAGAGGAAGCTTGATGAGCTGCAAGAATCTGAGGGTCGAATTCACAGTGACCGTCAAAGGCTTGCGTCTTATCTCCAGAGGCACCTTTTTCCTGGGTCATCCAGCGCTTGGCCAAGTATTGAGGCCTGGAATGCTCTAGCTCCGATGCCTCCCGCTCCGATGGCTTCTGCTTCGATGCCTCCCGCTTCTATGCCTCCCGCTTCTATGCCTTCCGCTTCTGCGCCTCGTAGTGGGGCTTCACGCAAACAACCTTTGTGAAGCTCCACCTTTCTCCATGTTTAGAATCTTTTTTTTTTTTTTTTTTTTTTTTTTTTTTTTTTTTTTTTATTAACATAAATAAAATCAAACGGCATGGAATTGGTCCTTGAATGGAAGGTGATACTTGAAGTGAACCGGCAATGGTTTGAATTCTAGTGTAGGTGCCTGATTCATAAAAAACAGCAAGTTAGTATAAAATGTAAAGGAATTTGAAAAAAACTTACTTGTTTTGTCCGACAAGAACTCAATGACAAACACCACTCCTTTGAAAGTTTCAGGGATATTGGACTTGGCCAGATTGCAAGTGATGGTTATGACTTGTCCAATGTCATCAAATTTAACTTCTTTGGATTTTGTGGTTTCAAGAACGTCCTCTTTGATGAATTCATGACATTCCCTACTTGTCACCTTTGAAAGGGCTTCCAAGATGTCTTTTTCACCTTCTTCTTCCTTGGAAGTCATGAATCTGCAAGGAATAGGGATACTTGTTGGAACGGGGTTAAAAATAATGAAATTTGGAACAACCATACCTGTATTAGATGGTATAGGAGCAATAGGTGCCTCCGGTAAAGGTGTTTCCACCCTTTCCGTGGGTTGGGTGTATTTCTCTTCCTTGTGATTTGATTTTGATGGTTGAGGGTCCGTTCCAACCTCCTTGTCACTTCTCAACATGATAGCATTGGTGTTTTCAAATTCTCCCTTCTGATTTGCAATGGTTGAACTAGGGAGTTCGCCTTGGTCTCGAAACTGTCCTACGAACTCCGCGATCTGCCCAATTTTCTTATCCAAGTGGTCCAACCTTTGTGGTGGCTGCATAGGCGTTGAATAGAACTCCTCATATGGCTGCCAATATCCTTCTTGTTGAGCCTCATTGTCTTGATTTTGTGAGCCCTGCACCAAACAAATTAATTCATTAAGCTTTTGATTATAATCTATTGACGAACTTGAGTTTGGTTGGGCATATTGAATATGAGGTTGTGGTGGCTGCCAATATCCTCCTTGTTGAGCATTTTGAGGTTCCCACCACATAGAGTTTGAATGATCACTCCAATCCGAATTGTAAGTATTGGAAAACACGTTATTCCTTGATTGAAGATTAGATATATCAACTCTTTGCATTTGGGACCTTTCCATGAGCTGTGACAAAAGAGAAGCGTTATCAAGTGTCATGTTGTTCTTAACAAACAAAACACAAATAAAAACTAAATCTAAAAGACAATACAGAAACAAACAATCCAAGGGATTAGCAAATTTTCTAGTCCCCGGCAACGGCGCCAAAATTTGATGCGAGAATTATACGCGCACAAATTAAACCCTCTTTTTGTCAAATTGTAGTATATGTATAAGTAGGGATCGTTCTAGACCGGGGATTAGGAGGGATTGTTAATCACTTGGATTTGACTCAAAAACATAAAAACACAATATAAAACACTAAACTAGACTCAAAGAATGTAAAACCAAACTTTAAAACACTAAAACAAACCAAAAGACTCAAACATCACCCAAAACACTCAAAACTGCCTTAAAAACACTTTCTGGGCAGTTTTGAGCACTTTGGTGAATTTGGACGAAATTGGGAAATAAATTGAATCAAAACTCTTAAAAACACAAACTAAGATACTTTCTAACTAAATTGGACAATAAAGTAAAGGGGGATTTAGATTTATACGAAAATTGAAATAACAAAACAAGTAATAAACTAAACAGATTGTAAAACAAATTTGATGGAATGGAATGAATGGATGATAGAATGGCTAAGGGGGTTATCTCCACATATGTTACACTTGCATACAATATTGATTCTCAGTTGGTCTTTCGATAAATTATGAAACTCAACACTCCGGGTTAATTAGGTCCGCTTAAATTAACCGTCAAGTTTTCCTTAAGTTAATGAATTGGATGGGTTAGCGCAACGCAATTCACAACATTCTCCAAAAGTCCTTTACGTGAACAGCACAATAAAGATACAATCAAAGATCATTAAGCAACATGAAAACTATAAGTGTTGATGAGGCATTCGTTACTATGGAATACGCATGAAACTTATGCCAAGAATTCGTTTAACGCGATTGTTTATAAGCAACCTCCACTACTTGTGAATATAAGTTCATAACGATTAGGTGAAATTCACTTATATTCTAGCGTCATATTCATGCATGAAAATTAAGCGCGCATTCTTAATAAACATACATAAATAAGTTATCAATCAAACGGTTAAACAAATTGAATCAACAACTTATGAAATTCCAACGAAAGTTAATCAATTCATATTGCAAATATAAACATAGTTTCGAATCACCCCCTAGCTAAAGGGGGTTTAGTTCCTCATAACTTTGAAATCAAAGAAACACCTAAACATTCCAACACCTCAAACTTGAATTGTATGAACGTTTAGGCACTCTTCTCTTCCATTCCTCATACATACAAAACAAAGAGAATTAAATTTAAACTTTGAAATCAAAGAAACACCTAAACATTCCAACAACTCAAACTTGAATTGTATGAACGTTTAGGCACTCTTCTCTTCCTCGTTGTTGTAGCACAAGGTCTAAGGAGATGTTTAGGGCTTTAGGTGTATGTGGAATGGAGTGGGGAATTATGGAAATGGATGAGGAGTGGTGTTTGGATTATAAGGGAAGAGATGGGAAGCTCACGGCTAAGAGAGAAAGGGATGTGTTTGTGGTGTGTTGTGTATGAAAATGAGATGTTCATGAATGAATGAATGCAAGGGTATTTATAGGAGTAGTGGAGGGAACATATGGCTATGTCATTTGTAGGTGAAGTAGGTGGATGTTGTAGGTGAAGTAGGTGGATGTTGTAGGTGAAGTGGATGTTGTAGGTGAAGTAGGTGGATGTTGTAGGTGAAGTGGGTGGATGTTGTAGGTGAAGTGGGTGGATGTTGTAGGTGAAGTAGGTGGATGTTGTAGGTGAAGTGGATGTTGTAGGTGAAGTAGGTGGATGTTATGTTAAGTGATAAGTGATAAGTGATATGATATGTGGTTATGATATGATAAGTGGTTAAGTGGTGATGATAAGTGATAAGTGATTAAGTGATATGATATGTGGTGATGATAAGTGATAAGTGCATGTGGGTTAACTAATGAAGGAAATGCATGTGCAATGACAATGTGTTAGAATGGATGTGTGTTATGCATGGCATGATTGGGATTAGGAAAGGTTTAAATGTCCTAAAACTAAAGAGAACAAGGTTCCAACACTTTGGCTCCAATTAGGTCTTCAATTTCGTCCAACACTTTGGCTTCAAGCATAAGCTATCCGTCCTTAGCCTAAAAGTGCTCCAAAAGTCTCCAAAATGCATCTTTTTGCTCCTTTAGCCCTTTGGACCTACAAACACACGAAAATAGCTTAAAGTACTAAAATAACTAAAGAAACATAACGTAAATGTACGAGAACAAGCCATTTAAGTCGCATAAATATGCTCCTATCACCCATCGAATTCCATTGTCAAGGTGCCTTTGTATACATCAATCTTCGTTCGGGCCGTCTTCATGAATGGCCTACCAAGGAGAATCGGCAAAGATGTAGAATGGGCTGAATCCTCCATGTCTAGGACGTAGAAATCAGCCGGAAAAATTAAATGGTTCACCTGCACAAACACATCCTCCAAAACTCCTTTTGGATACGCGTTAGAACGATCAGCCAATTGTATAATTACACCATCTTGTTTTAATTCACCCAAATTCATAGATGCATAAATAGAATAAGGCATGACATTTATGGATGCACCTAAATCAAGCATGGCATGTTCAAAACGATTATGTCCAATTACACAAGGAATCGTGAAACTACTGGGGTCTTTGCACTTGGTAGGCAGTTTACGTTGCAAAACAGCGGACACATTCTCGCTTACCTTCACTACCTCTTTGTTTGCCCTTCTTCTCTTTGTATTGCATAGGTCCTTGAGGAATTTAGCATACTTTGGAACCTGTTTGATTGCATCAAGAAGCGGTATGTTCACTTGCACTTTCCGGAACGTTTCAAGAATGTCCTTCTCGCTTTCTTCCTTTTTTTCTTGCATGAACCTGCGAGGAAAAGGTACATTGGGCAGATTAGGACGTGAAGTACATGAATTTGAACTTAAATTACCTGATTTGGCCGAGTTAGGGTGATCTGCCTCAGGTTGTGTCGTCTCTTCATCTACTTTCTGGGCAGATTTGGGATTGTTTGGCTCGGTCCCAACTTCTTTTCCACCCCTTAGGGTGATGGCCTTGGCGGATTCGAATCCTCCCTTAGGATTGACTGTGGTTGAGCTAGGAAGCTTTCCTTGCTCTCTAATCTGTCCAAGGAACTCAGAAATCTGCCTTATTTGTTTCTTCATATCCGTCATCTCCTTCTCGTTATTTGCTATCCGGTTGTTTTGATTTTGCAACCCCTGCGAAATAGAGGTTAGTAATTGCATAGCTTGATCACTTTCCAAGGACGTACCTGAATGAGATGATGTCGAAGGTTGTTTTGGTGCATACGGCTTGGAATAAAAACCAGGGGGGTTTGGCCTAAATCCTCCTTGTTGGGCAGCTTGTTGTGGCTCCCTCCATTTGAAGTTTGGATGGTCCCTCCATCCGGCATTGTAAGTGTTCGAGTATGGGTTGTTTTGATTTTGTCCTTGGAAACCAATTGCATTGGCAGATTCCCACCCACCATTCTCGATTAGTTGAGGGCACTTGTCGGATGGATGCCCTTGAATTGAGCACACGCCACAAACTTGGTGTTCTTGTGCTTTTGGACCAATCACAACCTGAGAAACAAGAGAAGTAAGATTAGCAAGTTGTGATTGAATTTCAGAAATAGCACTCACCTCATTTACACTTTGTTGTCGTGGGGCTTCCCTTTGGCCCACTCCTTCATATTGTTGAGCGTTGAGCGCTCGGTTGGCTATGAGAATCTTGGCATCCCTTGGTGTTTTGTCCACCAATGCTCCTCCCGCTGATGCATCAACCATTTGACGTTCGATAGGAAGGAGGCCCTCATAGAAATATTGAAGGAGAAGTTCCTCCTTCATTTGATGTTGAGGACATGAAGCTACAAGGCCCTTGAAGTGCTCATAATAAGCCGGGAATGTCTCACCATGATTCTGTTGAATACCACTAATTTTCTTCCGTAGGAGAATCACTCTCGAAGTAGGGAAGAATTTCTCCAAGAAAGCACGCTTCATACTCTCCCACGAAGTCACAGTTCCCGGGGCTAGTTCGTAGAGCCAATCTTTGGCCTTGTCCATAAGTGAAAATGGAAAGGCCTTCATCTTCAATATACTCCCATCCACATTGACGGGGGTCATGCTCGAACAAACCACCTCGAACTCCTTCAAGTGTTTGTTGGGGTCTTCCATAGACAAGCCATGGAACTTCGGAATATGGTGTAACAAATTGGATTTGAGTTCAAATTCCTCAGTCTTCCCCTCTGCAGCCGTGGGGTATTGGATACAAAGAGGCAATGCATTATCCAAACCCGAGGCCGAAAGCTCCTTGATGGTTCTATTATCTGCTGCCATGGCTTGTTCTTCTTCAAAAATCTGATCCGTGGGCTTTTCTTCTACACCTACTTCGTCTTCTTCAAGCCCAGGTTGTGGTGGAGGTTGTGGTGGCTCTTGTTGACTCCTCGTTCTCCTCAAAGTGCGTTCAAAATCACCGTCAAAGTCGGAGATGTTCTCTATAATAGGCCGAGAGCGACGAGTCATACACAGTACCAAAAAAACAAGGAAACAAACAAACTAAGAATTTGAAATAAGAATGCACGAAAAACAAAATATAAAAATAAAGACAAAGGATTAGCAAAGTTGCTAATCCCCGGCAACGGCGCCAAAATTTGATGCGAGATTTTACTTAACACTCAAATTAAACCCTCGTTTGACAATTGTAGTAGAATGGATAAGTGAGGGATCGTTCTAGACCGGGGATTAGGAGGGCTTGCTAAAACCTTCTAAATTGACTTAAAAACATAAAAACTAAATTAAAATACTCTTAACAAGACTACTATGACTCAGAAAGGCTTTGAAAAACTCAAATTGTCTAAAACAATCAAATTGACTCAAATAGAAGCTAGAACTTGATTTAGACGAATTTGCAATTGTTTATGACTCCAAAAGCTTAAAGATACAAAAATAAAACAAATACGAATGATTAAGACTTAACAAAATAGGGGGGGGGAATTGTGGTTGGACGATATTAAATTAAAAAGACAGAATATAATTAAAGGCAAAATGTAAATATGAATGTGATAAAAATATGGATGATGGAATAGCCAAGGGGTTCTTCTCCACACATGTTACACTTGCAAAACAAAATTGATTCTCAGTTGGTCTTTCGATAAGTTGTGAAACTCAATGCTCCAAGTTAATTAGATCCGCTTAGATTAACTTTCAGATTTCCCTAAATTCGTTGGATTGAATGGAATACGCATTACAACCAAATTATTCTTAATCAAAGTCCCTAACTATGGAATACGCATGATAGAGACATTCAACAAAGATCATTAAGTTCAACGGAAATCATAAACATCGACGAGGCATTCGTTACTATGGAATACGCATGAAACTTATGCCAAGAATTCGTTTAACGCGATTGTTTATAAGCAACCTCCACTACTTGTGAATATAAGTTCATAGCGATTAGGTGAAATTCACTTATATTCTAGCGTCATAATTATGCATGAAAATTAAGCTTGCAATCTCAATGAACATACATAAATAAGTTATCAATCAAACAGTTAAACGAATTGAATCCACAACTTATGAAATTCCAACCAAACGTAATCAATTCAAATTGCAAATATAAACATAGTTTCGAATCACCCCCTAGCTAAAGGGGGTTTAGTTCCTCATAACTTTGAAATCAAAGAAACACCTAAACATTCCAACAACTCAAACGTGAATTGTATGAACGTTTAGGCACTCTTCTCTTCCCTTCTCATACGTACAAAACAAAGAGAATTAAATTTAAACTTTGAAATCAAAGAAACACCTAAACATTCCAGCAACTCAAACTTGAATTGTATGAACGTTTAAGCACTCTTTTCTTCCTCGTTGTTGTAGCACAAGGTCTAAGGTGAGCTTAAGGGCTTTAGGTGTATGTGGAATGGAGTAGGGAGTGGTTGGAGATGGAAGAATGAAGAGAAAATATGCAGAAAATGAAGTGGGACTCACGGCAATGGAATGGGTTTGTTGCTTGGTGTTTGTAACTGAAAATGTGTATGGAAGAGTAAGTGAATTTTGAGGAGTGTTGGATGCTTATTTATAGGTGAAATGGGGGAACAAAAGAGGGAATATTGCAGCTAGGAGGGGATGAATGATTATGGGTGCATGTGTTTGGAATAATGAAGGGGGAATGTATGTAATAAAACAACTAGGAAAAGTTATGGAAAGCTGGAAATGGGAGTGGGAACTCACGGCAAAGTGTTTTGTGGATGGTTCTTTGTGGTTGTGATGCATGTGATTGCATGTGTTGATTGCTAAGGTGTGTGATGATGAGTGTAAGTGGAATAAAGAATGAATGAAGGCATGTGAATTAGGTGGGAAAGAGGTGGAAATGGAATGTTATGCAATGATAATGTCTTGTAAAGATACTAATAAATAATGCATGTAGGGTTAGGAAATAAAATCATAACTTAAAGGGGGATGATTAAAGGGTGTTGAAAGGTTTTGCATGGCTTTGAAGTGATTGTGGATTGGGCTAGAGTTTAAGTACATGAAATGGACCCAAATTGCTCCCCCTTGCATGGCAAGGAATGGTGTTTGTGTTAAGCCCAAGGCAAGGTGAATGTAATTGGGTTAGGGCCATTGTTTTGTGTCTTCAAGTGCATACAAGGCCTTCAAATTCGTCCATCCTCTTGGCTCCATGGATAAGCTATCCAATCCATGCCCAAAAATGCTCCAAATGGCCTCAAAATGCACTTTCTTGCTCCCTAGGCCCTTAGAACCTAAAAACACACAAAAGAAGCATAAAGGACTAAAATAACGAGAGAAACATAACGTAAATGCACGAGAACAAGCCATTTAAGTCGCATGAATATGCTCCTATCACTCCACAACCATATATGAGTGAAATTATGTAAAGGGAATCAAAATTGTCACATATGAAATCTGGAATTTCTGAGTAGATCTCATGAAATGAATCAAATGCTAAGAATATAGATAACACACACACTTACCATCACCCATGAATACATCCTCAATGATCAGCTAGGTCTTTCTCAAGATTGTAATGTAAGGCTTAGGTTATAGGTTACGAGAGAAGTGATATGAAATACTAGAGCTTGGGGCATACCAAAGTGTTCTTGAGGATCATGCTCTTCACTTGCATTTGTTTTCTTTCTTCTTTGTTTTTGGCATCCAGGCCCTATGTCTTATAATGAGGAGATTTGGAACTTGTATCCATTTTAATTCTCTTCTTTTTTTTTTTTTTATAACTTTTTTTTTTTTTTTAGAAGTATCTTCAACATAGGTGCCCTCGGTACACGCCACAATCTTGCTTTATAACTCAATCTGCCCTTAGTCTTCATCACATTGGTATTCCCCAAACTATAAGGTATGGCTTGTAATGGGCTAGAATGGGTAGATTATGGTGTAGGTGATGAAAGAATTAGGCTAAAATGTTTGGCTACAACAAGGGTGAATGGAGCACACAAATGGGTAGGATTTAAGCCTTTTAGTAGTTAAACATGCATAGCCTAACATCATCTCATTGAGTTCATTCACGAATGATACTAAACACATGGTATCTGCAAGGGAGAATGATTCTTAGTATCCAAACAAAATAGAAGTAATGAGATCATTTAGAGTGAAATTGAAAGAAAAAGATAGGAGTAGAAACACTTTAAACCCTCTCAAAGAAGCAATTAGGCTCAAACTAACTCACTAGGGTAGTCTCCACTATTCTTCTTCCAGAATTTAAGTATGGTACTTCCATGATCATAATTTCAAGAGTTAAAGCTTTATACATGACCATAAGATACAACACTTTTTCATAGCAACCCAATCGTTTGTTTTCAAACATAACCCTCATATACATTCATATTAGTAAGCAAAACACACTTAACTAAAATAAACCCACACAAATTGAACAAAATGAAAGCAAAACACTCTTAACCAAACTAACACATAAAACAAATATAAACACAAACTTTCCATCCCACACCCCCAAACCTAACCTAAGCATTGTCCTCGATGCTTAAAATTGTATGCAAAGTAAAAAGGCAAAGAATATGGAATGGAAATAACATAAACACAAAATAAGGAAAGAACACAAACCACACTAGGTTGCCTCCTAGCAAGCGCTGATGCGAGAATTTATACACACACAAATTAAACCCTCTTTTTGACAATTGTAGTATAAGTATAAGTAGGGATCGTTCTGGACCGGGGATTAGGAGGGATTGTTAATCACTTGGATTTGACTCAAAAACGTAAAAACGTAATAATAAACTCTAAACTAGACTCAAAGAATGTAAAACTAAACTTTAAAACACTAAGACAAACCAAAGACTCAAAATGCTTTTAAAAACACAAACTAAAATGATTTCTAACTAAATTGACATTAAAGTAAAGGGGGATTTAAGTTTATACGAAATTAAATTAAATGAACAAATTAAAACAGAATGTAAATATGAAATTGATGAAATAGAATGGATGAATGCTAGCTAAGGGGGTCATCTCCACATATGTTACACTTGCATAATAAAAAGATTTCCAATTACATTTCAATAAATTATGAAACTCATCACCCCGGGTTAATTAGGTCCGCTTAAATTAACCGTCAAGTTTTCCTTAAGTTAATGAATTGGATGGGTTAGCGCAACGCAATTCACAACATTCTCCAAAAGTCCTTTACGTGAACAGCACAATAAAGATACAATCAAAGATCATTAAGCATTATGAAAACTATAAGTGTTGACGAGGCATTCGTTACTATGATGAGCATGAAACTCGTGCCAAGAATTCATTTAACGCGATTGTTTATAAGCAACCTCCACTACTTGTGAATATAAGTTCATAACGATTAGGTGAAAATCATTTATATTCTAGCGTCATATTCATGCATGAAAATTAAGCGCGCATTCTTAATAAACATACATAAATAAGTTATCAATCAAACGGTTAAACAAATTGAATCAACAACTTATGAAATGCAATTAGAAGTAATCAAATCAAAATGCAAGCATAAACATATATTTCGAATCACCCCCTAGCTAAAGGGGGTTTAGTTTATCATAACTTTGAAATCAAAGAAACACCTAAACATTCCAACAACTCAAACTTGAATTGTATGAACGTTTAGGCACTCTTCTCTTCCATTCCTCATACGTACAAAACAAAGAGAATTAAATTTAAACTTTGAAATCAAAGAAACACCTAAACATTCCAACAACTCACACTTGAATTGTATGAACGTTTAGGCCCTCTTATCTTCCTCGTTGTTGTAGCACAAGGTCTAAGGTGAGGTTTGGGGGATTATGGAAATGGATGAGGAGTGGTGGAAATGGAAAGATGGTTTTTGGATTCTAAGGGAGACTCACGGCTAAGAGAGAAAGGGATGTGTTTGTGGTGTGTTGTGTATGAAATGAGATGTTCATGAATGAATGAATGCAAGGGTATTTATAGGAGTAGTGGAGGGAACATATGGCTATGTCATTTGTAGGTGAAGTAAGTGTGTGAGGTTGGTGAAGTAAGTGGAGGTTGTAGGTGAAGTAGGTGGATGTTGTAGGTGAAGTAGGTGGATGTTGTAGGTGAAGTGATAAGTGATAAGTGATATGATATGTGGTTATGATATGATAAGTGGTTAAGTGGTGATGATAAGTGATAAGTGATTAAGTGATATGATATGTGGTGATGATAAGTGATAAGTGATTAAGTGATATGATATGTGGTGATGATAAGTGATAAGTGCATGTGGGTTAACTAATGAAGGAAATGCATGTGCAATGACAATGTGTTAGAATGGATGTGTGTTATGCATGGCATGATTGGGATTAGGAAAGGTTTAAATGTCCTAAAACTAAAGAGAACAAGGTTCCAACACTTTGGCTCCAATTATGTCTTCAATTTCGTCCAACACTTTGGCTTCAAGCATAAGCTATCCGTCCTTAGCCCAAAAGTGCTCCAAAAGTCTCCAAAATGCATCTTTTTGCTCCTTTAGCCCTTTGGACCTACAAACACACGAAAATAGCTTAAAGTACTAAAATAACTAAAGAAACATAACGTAAATGTACGAGAACAAGCCATTTAAGTCGCATAAATATGCTCCTATCAAATACCCCCACACTTAGCTTTTGCTAGTCCTCGAGCAAAACAGAAAAACAAAACAAAAAGAACAAAACACAACCTACACCTTCCAACAATCGTATCAGGGACTTCCAATGCACATGACAAGTTAAAAATCATTATTCTCACAGATTTGAGCCATCTTTACACTTAAGTACATTCTTAATCATAGTCACCACATACTAGTTCACAATTAAGCAATTAAAACACATTTCAAATGTAGTAACATGCCTTTAGAGAATTCCCTCAATTTCTTACTAGATGTACTCTCGTTTTTCACACAGATTTTCTGACTACACACCCTACACTAGGTATATGTGAGAAGATTGATGTAAACATGTAGACGAACACTCACATATGTTATAATAAGGAAAGCATTTTCTGGAGTTAATAAGCATGTTTAGATATGATCTCATGAATGGAATGCTACTACTTAGACGCGAGAACCAGTGACACCATAAGCTCATACCAAGTTCAAACTCCACAATTGAAATACATAACACTCAATATAGAAGTCAAGGGTTGTAACGGGGCTTGGGGTAATTGGCTAAAAATGAAAGGTAAGGATAACAAACGTTCTTCAAGCAATAGTGAGCAAAGTATTGAATTAGGCACTTAGAATTTCCTTTAGAATGCAGAAGTCAACTTTGATCACCCAAGGGGGAATTACACAGAACTTAGGGCCATATTCATTTTTTTTTGGACCCTTTCTTCAACCATCAATGCTCGTGAGTTCATTTTCACTTATTTTCATTTTTTTTTTTAAGCTCTTTTTTCTTTCTTTCTTTCTTTTTTTTTTTTTTTTTTTTTTTTTTTTTTTTTTTTTTTTTTTTCTTTTCTTTTTCTTTTCTTTTGAATCTCAAAACATAAACACTTAAACATTCTCTCCCCCACACTTATTTTCTTTCATAATGTAACTCAAAAGGAATTCAATTAAGTCATGCTCACTATCTTTTAAGAACAAGGGTGGGGATTGTCCTAAACTAGGCTAGGTGAGGAAAATGTGGGTAAACAAAGAATAAAGGCTAAACAAGGCTCAACGGGGTTAAAACTTACAACATATACGAAGTATGGGAAGTAAGGCTATTTGGCTATGGTGGTGGTCACTACACAACTTCTTCTTGAATATGTGTTATGCAAATCAATAACATGCTTTGAATGAAATGGGCATGAGTTCTAGCATTTAGTTCTATCATGATACAATTGCATTCTAAGTAGCAACCAAGCAAGGAATAATGAGATCATGCAACAACTTTAGAAAATAAAGAATCACAGAAAATAACTCTCCAAAGAAAGTAATGGCTCGAGTCTCACAGGGATGTAGCGTTTGTTTGAGTTTCTTCCTTCAAGCATGTTACAAAAACGAATTTTTCTTTTATGATTGCATGTGAAGTCATACATTATAACCATAACCAAGCATATACCAAGAGTAAATCAAACTTTTCTCTATGTTTATAACTCTTTCTAACCGTCATGCAATTATAAACCAAATCCTTATCATTGTGTTGGAAGGTACCCTAAGACACAAACACACAAAAACGACTTTTAAAACAACTCTTTTTGGGTTTTTCAAAACAATTTTTCAAATTTTTATGGGATTTTCGAATTATAAAACAAAACACACTAAAACACTCTAAAACAACTTAAAAACACCTTAAAACAGCAAGGAACAACATTAGAAGTTATGGTGGATAAAACCCTACGAATTTGCATCAAAACACTTTAGTTACCCCCCCACACTTAAATCAAACATTGTCCTCAATGTTTTAAGCATAGATTCACACAAAACATAAGTAAACACACAAAAAGCAACTAAACATTTTAAACATGGCATAATGTAATTAACAAAAAGAAGAGTTTAGGGACGCAAATCTGGTTATGGAGTGTAAATTCCCTCTTCTCCTTGGTGATTGCATTGAGGTTTTGATCTTTGTGATTCCACAGGCTTACTCTTGAACTGGTTTCTGCCCATCGTTGATTTTCCTTTGTGCTACTTCTTGAACTGGGCAGCAGGATGGTTCTTTTGGTTTCCCCCGAAGGTCTGAGCTTCCTCCTGTTATCTGTTTCTTTGTTCAATCTTTGCAGGAGTGGTCCCTTCTCTGGAAGTGTATCAACCGTTGAAGATGACTACTCGAGAGCAACGCTAGGTAAGCAATCAGGAATAGATTCCAGGCAGTTGGCTCCAGATCGGAAGACTGACTCCAAGTGCCGGCTGATTGCTTCTTTTACTTTGCCATGCAAGTAAGAACAAGGACAAAGAAAAAGACAGGGAAAGAGCATGATATGAGATACTTTTGCTTTTGACCTTGATGATATGAGATACCTTTGCTTTGAAGAAGCGGTGAATGAATCAGCACATGCTTCAATCCGCCGTTTCCTCCTGGGTCATATGTACTCCAGGCATCTGGTATCATCTTTGGGGAAGAAGAAAGAATTGAGTATTTTGAAAGGCTTTGCTGGGAGTGCGCCCTCAGAGGTGAGGGAGAGTTGGGCATTTTCTTCAGGTTTGCCTTGCCATAAAAGACGAAGGTCGACATATATAGAGATAATATCAAGTGGTGGTATTATTCTTTTACCTTTGTCGACAAACGTTTTGATCCCGCAAATCCGGCTTTTTGAAATAGTGGCGCCTCTTCGATCTTTGAAAACGCCTCTTCGATTTCTGATCAGGCGCCCCTTCGATTTCTGATCGACGCCCCTTCGATTTCTGAACGACGCCCCTTCGCTTTCTGAACGACACGTGGTAGTGCAGATGCGGCTCCTTTTGACAAAGCTGCACGCGTCTTCTGAAAAGCAGAGAAAGCGTCGCCGAACTTTGCGCTTGTCGGCTAAAGATGTGTAGATGCGATGATGGCCTCCACGTGTTTTCAGCTTTGTCAGAAATCTTTTGACAAAGTTGAACGCGTTTTCTTGAAAAGCCGAGGGGGCGTTGCCTAAATTACGCCGGAAAATCCGGCTCTTTGAATCGGTGGACACGTCGTCTTGGCTTTTTATAGAGCTATCAATCACCCCAACACACACACTCAGAAGATTTCCCATTCCTGAAACTCGACTCCGGCCCTTTGTGAAATTTTAACTCCATCCACCCCTTCTCTTTGAACATCGTTGAAAAAAAATGGCGAACTCATCGAACCTTAGCTTAGATTTGAGTCTCAGCAGCGATCCGGTTGCGCCCCGTCAAGGTAATGTATGGCGCCCTTCTTTTTTATCTTCAAACGGTCCTCTTTCAGGTGAAGACTCTGTGATGCAGGACGCCACAACAGCTACAATAGTAGCTAAAAACCTCCTCACTCCAAAAGATAGTAGGCTGCTGTCAGGACAGTCCGATGAGTTGGCCGTTCAAGAGTCCCTCGCACTTAGTGTTCAGTGTGCGAGTTCTGTGTCCAACATGGGCCAACGCCTGCTTGCTCGGTCCCGCCAAGTGGAATCGTTGATGGCAGAGGTGGAAAGACTTAAGCAAGAGATCCAGCAGCTTAAGTACGAGAATAGAAGTTTGCATGTGCTTGCAAATAACTATTCGTCGGGGATGAAGAGGAAGCTTGATGAGCTGCAAGAATCTGAGGGTCGAATTCACAGTGACCGTCAAAGGCTTGCGTCTTATCTCCAGAGGCACATTTTTCCTGGGTCATCCAGCGCTTGGCCAAGTATTGAGGCCTGGAATGCTCTAGCTCCGATGCCTCCCGCTCCGATGGCTTCTGCTCCGATGCCTCCCGCTTCTATGCCTCCCGCTTCTATGCCTTCCGCTTCTGCGCCTCGTAGTGGGGCTTCACGCAAACAACCTTTGTGAAGCTCCACCTTTCTCCATGTTTAGTATCTTTTTTTTTTTTTTTTTTTTTTTTATTTATTTTTATTTATTAACATAAATAAAATCAAACGGCATGGAATTGGTCCTTGAATGGAAGGTGATACTTGAAGTGAACCGGCAATGGTTTGAATTCTAATGTAGGTGCCTGATTCATAAAAAACAGCAAGTTAGTATAAAATGTAAAGGAATTTGAAAAAAACTTACTTGTTTTGTCTGACAAGAACTCAATGACAAACACCACTCCTTTGAAAGTTTCAGGGATATTGGACTTGGCCAGATTGCAAGTGATGGTTATGACTTGTCCAATGTCATCAAATTTAACTTCTTTGGATTTTGTGGTTTCAAGAACGTCCTCTTTGATGAATTCATGACATTCCCTACTTGTCACCTTTGAAAGGGCTTCCAAGATGTCTTTTTCACCTTCTTCTTCCTTGGAAGTCATGAATCTGCAAGGAATAGGGATACTTGTTGGAACGGGGTTAAAAATAATGAAATTTGGAACAACCATACCTGTATTAGATGGCATAGGAGCAATAGGTGCCTCCGGTAAAGGTGTTTCCACCCTTTCCGTGGGTTGGGTGTATTCCTCTTCCTTGTGATTTGATTTTGATGGTTGAGGGTCCGTTCCAACCTCCTTGTCACTTCTCAACATGATAGCATTGGTGTTTTCAAATTCTCCCTTCTGATTTGCAATGGTTGAACTAGGGAGTTCGCCTTGGTCTCGAAACTGTCCTACGAACTCCGCGATCTGCCCAATTTGCTTATCCAAGTGGTCCAACCTTTGTGGTGGCTGCATAGGCGTTGAATAGAACTCCTCATATGGCTGCCAATATCCTTCTTGTTGAGCCTCATTGTCTTGATTTTGTGAGCCCTGCACCAAACAAATTAATTCATTAAGCTTTTGATTATAATCTATTGACGAACTTGAGTTTGGTTGGGCATATTGAATATGAGGTTGTGGTGGCTGCCAATATCCTCCTTGTTGAGCATTTTGAGGTTCCCACCACATAGAGTTTGAATGATCACTCCAATCCGAATTGTAAGTATTGGAAAACACGTTATTCCTTGATTGAAGATTAGATATATCAACTCTTTGCATTTGGGACCTTTCCATGAGCTGTGACAAAAGAGAAGCGTTATCAAGTGCCATGTTGTTCTTAACAAACAAAACACAAATAAAAACTAAATCTAAAAGACAATACAGAAACAAACAATCCAAGGGATTAGCAAATTTTCTAATCCCCGGCAACGGCGCCAAAATTTGATGCGAGAATTTATACACACACAAATTAAACCCTCTTTTTGACAATTGTAGTATAAGTATAAGTAGGGATCGTTCTGGACCGGGGATTAGGAGGGATTGTTAATCACTTGGATTTGACTCAAAAACGTAAAAACGTAATAATAAACTCTAAACTAGACTCAAAGAATGTAAAACTAAACTTTAAAACACTAAGACAAACCAAAGACTCAAAATGCTTTTAAAAACACAAACTAAAATGATTTCTAACTAAATTGACATTAAAGTAAAGGGGGATTTAAGTTTATACGAAATTAAATTAAATGAACAAATTAAAACAGAATGTAAATATGAAATTGATGAAATAGAATGGATGAATGCTAGCTAAGGGGGTCATCTCCACATATGTTACACTTGCATAATAAAAAGATTTCCAATTACATTTCAATAAATTATGAAACTCATCACCCCGGGTTAATTAGGTCCGCTTAAATTAACCGTCAAGTTTTCCTTAAGTTAATGAATTGGATGGGTTAGCGCAACGCAATTCACAACATTCTCCAAAAGTCCTTTACGTGAACAGCACAATAAAGATACAATCAAAGATCATTAAGCATTATGAAAACTATAAGTGTTGACGAGGCATTCGTTACTATGATGAGCATGAAACTCGTGCCAAGAATTCATTTAACGCGATTGTTTATAAGCAACCTCCACTACTTGTGAATATAAGTTCATAACGATTAGGTGAAAATCACTTATATTCTAGCGTCATATTCATGCATGAAAATTAAGCGCGCATTCTTAATAAACATACATAAATAAGTTATCAATCAAACGGTTAAACAAATTGAATCAACAACTTATGAAATGCAATTAGAAGTAATCAAATCAAAATGCAAGCATAAACATATATTTCGAATCACCCCCTAGCTAAAGGGGGTTTAGTTTATCATAACTTTGAAATCAAAGAAACACCTAAACATTCCAACAACTCAAACTTGAATTGTATGAACGTTTAGGCACTCTTCTCTTCCATTCCTCATACGTACAAAACAAAGAGAATTAAATTTAAACTTTGAAATCAAAGAAACACCTAAACATTCCAACAACTCACACTTGAATTGTATGAACGTTTAGGCCCTCTTATCTTCCTCGTTGTTGTAGCACAAGGTCTAAGGTGAGGTTTGGGGGATTATGGAAATGGATGAGGAGTGGTGGAAACGGAAAGATGGTTTTTGGATTCTAAGGGAGACTCACGGCTAAGAGAGAAAGGGATGTGTTTGTGGTGTGTTGTGTATGAAATGAGATGTTCATGAATGAATGAATGCAAGGGTATTTATAGGAGTAGTGGAGGGAACATATGGCTATGTCATTTGTAGGTGAAGTAAGTGTGTGAGGTTGGTGAAGTAAGTGGAGGTTGTAGGTGAAGTAGGTGGATGTTGTAGGTGAAGTAGGTGGATGTTGTAGGTGAAGTAGGTGGATGTTGTAGGTGAAGTGATAAGTGATAAGTGATATGATATGTGGTTATGATATGATAAGTGGTTAAGTGGTGATGATAAGTGATAAGTGATTAAGTGATATGATATGTGGTGATGATAAGTGATAAGTGATTAAGTGATATGATATGTGGTGATGATAAGTGATAAGTGCATGTGGGTTAACTAATGAAGGAAATGCATGTGCAATGACAATGTGTTAGAATGGATGTGTGTTATGCATGGCATGATTGGGATTAGGAAAGGTTTAAATGTCCTAAAACTAAAGAGAACAAGGTTCCAACACTTTGGCTCCAATTATGTCTTCAATTTCGTCCAACACTTTGGCTTCAAGCATAAGCTATCCGTCCTTAGCCCAAAAGTGCTCCAAAAGTCTCCAAAATGCATCTTTTTGCTCCTTTAGCCCTTTGGACCTACAAACACACGAAAATAGCTTAAAGTACTAAAATAACTAAAGAAACATAACGTAAATGTACGAGAACAAGCCATTTAAGTCGCATAAATATGCTCCTATCAAGCGCTTTATTTAATGTCTAGGCAAGACATGGTAACTTGTTCATGGTGTTGTAAACTCAAGAAAATCGACAACTTGATACACTGGCTCCTCTTCTACTTTCTCCAAATATGGTTTCAATCGCTGCCCATTGACTTTAAAAGAAGTGCCATTCTTCATGTTTTCTATCTCCACAGCTCCATGGGGAAATGTTTGCAGCACTTTGAATGGTCCCACCCACCTAGACTTCAGTTTTCCTGGAAAAAGTCTCAAACGTGAGTCATACAAAAGTACTTTCATACCTTGGTGAAACTCTTTCCTTAGGATGGCCTTGTCATGATAGAGCTTAGTCCGTTCCTTGTAGATTTTGGCATTCTCATATGCCTCATTTCTAAGTTCTTCCAACTCATTAAGTTGGAGCTTCCTTGCTACTCCAGCATCTTTGTAATCAAAGTTGAACTTCTTGATGGCCCAATATGCACGGTGTTCAAGCTCCATTGGCAAGTGGCAAGCTTTCCCAAACACAAGGCGATAAGGACTCATGCCAATGGGGGTCTTGTATGCTGTTCTATATGCCCATAGTGCATCATTTAACCTTAGTGACCAGTCCTTCCTTGTAGGGCTCACAGTCTTCATCAAAATGTTCTTGATCTCCCTATTGCTAATCTCCACTTGTCCTGAGGTTTGAGGATGGTACGGGGTTGCCACTTTGTGGTTGATGTTGTACTTCTTCATTAAGGATTCAAAGGGTTGGTTGCAGAAATGGCTGCCACCATCACTAATAATAGCTCTTGGGGTTCCAAACCTACAAAAAATCACATCTTTAAGAAAATTCAACACAACCTTATGATCATTAGTTCTTGTAGCAATGGCTTCAACCCATTTGGATACGTAATCCACTGCCACTAATATGTATAAACAGCCAAAGGAGGATGGAAATGGTCCCATGAAGTCAATTCCCCAAACATCAAAGAGCTCCACCACCAAAATGTTGTTCAATGGCATCTCATTTCTTCGGCTAATGTTCCCCATTTTCTGGCACCTATCACACTTAGAGCAAAAATCAAAAGCATCTTTGAATAAAGTAGGCCAAAAGAAACCAGATTGTAAAACCTTTAGAGATGTCTTTTTGGCACCAAAATGGCCTCCACATGCCAATGTGTGGCTAAATGTTAGGATGCTTTGTTGCTCACTCTCTGGGACACATCTCCTAATGATTTGATCAGGGCAATATTTAAACAAATATGGTTCGTCCCAAACGTAGTGCTTTACCATGGCAAGGAACTTCTTTCTTTCCTGAAAAGAAAGGTCATTTCTCATTATACCACAAGCAAGATAATTAACAAAATCTGCATACCATGGTTCTTGTTCTGGAACAACAAGGAGTTGCTCATCTGGAAATGATTCATTTAGGGGCAAAGGTTGTCCAACTCCATGGTTTTCATTAAGCCTGGACAAATGGTCAGCCACAACATTATCACTGCCCTTCTTATCTCGAATTTCCAAGTCAAACTCTTGTAGTAAGAGTATCCATCTAATCAAGCGTGGTTTAGCATCCTTCTTTGTCATCAAGTACCTAAGGGCTGCATGATCAGAAAACACAATAACTTTAGATCCCACAAGATATGACCTAAACTTTTCTAAGGCAAAAATAACAGCAAGCAACTCCTTTTCAGTTGTGGAATAGTTAAGTTGGGCATCATGCAGAGTTCTGCTTGCATAGTAGATCACATGTGGAAGCTTGTTCACCCTTTGCCCTAAAACTGCACCAACAGCATAGTCAGAGGCATCACACATTAATTCAAAAGGTAACGACCAATCTGGTGCCATAATAATAGGGGCCGAGGTTAGTTCATTTTTCAAAGTATTGAATGCATCCATACAAGCCTTATCAAAATGAAATACAACATCTTTAGCTAACAGATTGCATAATGGACGAGTGATCATTGAAAAGTTCTTAATGAAACGACGATAAAAACCCGCATGGCCCAAAAAACTTCTTACTCCCTTCACAGTGGTGGGGGCTACCATATTGGTGATGACGTCAATTTTGGCTTTGTCTACCTCCATTCCTTTGCTAGAGATTACATGCCCCAACACAATTCCTTGTTTCACCATAAATTGGCACTTTTCCCAATTGAGAACCAAATTTGTTTCTTGACATCTTTGAAGTACTAAAGAGAGATGGTTAAGAAATTCATCAAAAGAGGAACCAAACACTGAGAAGTCATCCATAAATACCTCAATGAATCTTTCTACCATGTCAGAAAAAATAGCCAACATGCATCTTTGGAATGTTGCTGGAGCATTGCAAAGTCCAAAAGGCATTCTCCTGTATGCAAATGTGCCAAAGGGGCAAGTAAAGGTTGTTTTCTCTTGATCCTCAGGGGCAATTGCAATTTGATTGTAACCTAAGTATCCATCCAGAAAACAATAATGTGCGTAACCTGCCAATCTCTCAAGCATTTGATCTATGAAAGGCATAGGAAAGTAATCTTTTCTAGTGCTAGAATTCAACTTCCTGTAATCGGTGCAAACACGCCAACTGGCCGTGGGCTTTGTGGGCACAAGCTCATTGTTTTCATTCCTCATTACTATGATTCCCACCTTCTTAGGTACCACTTGAATATCACTCACCCATTTGCTATCAGAAATGGGATATATGATCCCCACATCTAACAATTTCAACACCTCATTCCTAACAACCTCCTTCATGTGTGGATTGAGTCTTCTTTGTGGCTCACGGGTTGACTTTGCTCCTTCCTCCAAAAGAATCATATGCATGCACATGGTAGGGCTTATTCCCTTGATATCTGCAATAGACCAACCAAAAACCAATTTGAACTCTTTTAACACCCTAATTAGTTTATCTTCTTCATTTGGGGTGAGGTCAGAAGCTATGATAACTGGAAGAGTTTCAAATTCAGCTAGATATGCATATTTTAGATGTGGTGGAAGTGGTTTAAGTTCAAGTTTTGGTGCCTTAACAGTGGAAGGAGTTAGATGTGACATTGATGATTCTAAAGGCTCTAAAAGAGGTGAAACATTCAAAGGATACAATGCTAATGCTTCCAAGGCAGCTACTTCTTCCATGAGTGCATCTTCTTCATCAAACTCATCTTGAGGTTCACTCAAAACAGTTTGTAATGGGTCATTCGATTGTGCCTGCAAGAACTTAGAGAATACAAGTGAATCAAGCACATCAATGGCATAACAATCAAGAGATGACGAAGGATGAGAAAGAGATTCAAACACTTTGAATTGAACTATCTCTCCTAACACTGTCATAGTGAGGAGTCCATTTTGCACATCAATGATGGTTTTGGCCGTGGCCATGAAAGGTCTCCCAAGCAATATTGGCAACTCACGATCATGTATAGGAGCTTCTTCCATGTCCAACACTACAAAATCTGCAGGCAAGATTAGTTTATCAACTTGGACTAGAATATCTTCTACTATACCTCTTGGATATTTCACGGATCTGTCTGCAAGTTGTAATGAAATGGTGGTGGCTTTCAAATCTCCCAAACCTAGTTGAAGGTACACTGAATAAGGCATTAAGTTGATGCTAGCACCCAAATCAAGCATTGCCTTCTCTACTTTCTTGTCCCCTATAGTGATGTTGATAGAGAAACTTCCTGGATCCTTGAGCTTTGGTGGTGGAAGTTTTCTTTGCAAAACTACACTCACATTCTCAGACACCACAACCTTCTCATGTGGTCCATACTTCCTTTTGTAGCTGTTTAACTCCTTGAAGAACTTCCCATATGCCGGCATGTTCCTAATGACATCAAGCAAAGGTAAGTTAACATTCACTTTGCTTAGTATATCAAAAATTTCCTTAAATGACTTATCCTGCTTGCTCTTGGCAAGTCTTCCAGGGAATGGTATTGGTGGAGTGTATGGTTTCTCGGCCTTGTGAAGATTTGGTGCTTCAACTGAGGAAGTAGCATGGCTTGGTTCCTCATTTGGTTTCTCATTGTCTCCGTGAGTAACACCTGCATTCACATGATCATATTCATTAGTAACTTCATTGCCAACTCTATTATCAATAACCTTACCACTTCTAAGTGTAGTGATTGCTTTGCCTTGCTCTTGGTTCCTTTGGAGTATCACGGGTTGGCTTGGAAACTTCCCAACCTCTCTTTGGTTCAAGGCATCTGCAATCTGCCCCAATTGTGTCTCCATTTTGGTTAGGGCTGCCGAATGTTGTTGGAGAGTGCTATTTGTGGAATGTTGGAATTGCAAAGTGTTTTGAGCTAACAACTTAACCGTATCCTCAAGGGTAGTGGCAGGTTTTGGTTGGAAATTTTGGAATTGATATTGTTCTTCCATGAAAGGTTGGGATGATCTCTCCAACTCGGGTTATATGTATTAGAATACATATCATTCCTTGGTCTTTGATTGTAAGAATTCATTAGGTTCACTTGCTCTTGAACATACTCAGGGTAAGCCTCCCTAGATGGACATTGATGAGTAGGGTGGTTTGGTAAGTTGCAAATGGCACACACTTCATTTGCTTTTGGCACCATGTTGAGCACGGATTCAAGCTTTCTTTCTAGGTTAGATACCTGCAACAAAAGCTCATGATTAGAACTTGTTTCATAGACTCCAACTTTCTTACCCCTTAAATCCTTGTGTTGAGCATTAGACCCCAACATCTCATAAATGTTATATGACTCTTGAGCATTCTTTTTCTTCAATGCTCCACCTGCTGCATTATCAACAGTTGATTGACAAGTTTGGGTTAGTCCATCATAGAAAATTTGCATTTGTAAGTGAAAAGGTAACCCATGGTGTGCACATTGTATCAAGAGGCCTTTAAAACGCTCCCAACACTCATTGAAAGGTTCTCCATCATCTTGTTTGAAGTTGAAGATTTGTCCCCTTAATGTGGCTGTCTTTTGAGTGGAAAAAAACTTCTCCAAGAACTTCTTAGCCACGGCATCCCATGTAGTGAGGGAACCTGGTGTTAGAGTCATCAACTAACTCTTGGCCTTATCTTTCAAGGTGTAAGGAAACACCCTCATCCTCAAATTTGCTTCACTTACTCCCTGCAAAGGTAAACCACTCACAACATTGTAAAACTCTTTAATATGAGCTAAAGGGTCTTCATTAGGTAAGCCATAAAATGAAGGAAACATATGGAAATGTGAAGATTTGAGATCATAGTTTCTAGCTTCTGTGGGCAGCAAGATGCATGAAGGTGAATTTGGTATGATTGGTTGAGCAAAGTCCTCCAAAGCTCGAAGCTCATCTTCATTGCCCGCCATCTCCTCTTCTCCTTCCCAATTAAATTGCTCAGATTCTTTACTTGTTGAACTAGGTGAATTCCCTTCCTCTTCCTCACGGATAATGGATGAACTTGATGGCACAAAGTTGTCCAAAGTGTGGCCCTTCAACCGTTCAATTCTTTGGCCTAACTCAACAAGTCTATTTGACATATACTACCTGAAATAAAATAACACAAGTGTGAATGGAAATCTACTAGCAACAAAAATAAACTTAAAAACGTTTGAAAGGACTCAAAGGACTCAAAACAGATTCACAAGACTCAAAACAAGCTAAAAACTCTCAAAACTGCCTAAAAACACAAACTGGGCAGTTTTGACACTAAACTCAACTTTGGACGAAAATTAGGTTTAGGCTTGACTCAAAATGCTTCAAAACATAAGATAAGACAGATTCTAAGCTTAAGACTTAACAAAATATGGGGGGGAATTTGTATTTGGACGAAATTTAATTAAATGGACATATTGTAAAGAAAACAGATTGTAAAGCAAATTGATGTAAACCAATGGATAATGGAATGGCTAAGGGATTCCTCTCTACTCACGAAATATATGCAACTTAAACCAACTTCCAGTTATCAATTCGACAAGTTATGAACCTTGACACTAATCAAAATAGCAAACAAGCAAACAAGCAATTACAAGGGACTGAAATCAGTCCCCGGCAACGGCGCCATTTTTGTTGATGTATATTTCCTTCCTAATGCTAGAATATATTTAGTATAATGGCACAAGCAAGGGTGTCGAATCCACAGGGACTAATTGGACCTATGTAATTACTTGTTTTGCAAGAACTCTATGAAATGAATCAAACTAATCAAATGAAGCAGATTTGTTGTTGTTACTTGAAAGCATAAAGAAATGAAGTAAACACAAGTAAATGAATCAATAACTAACACAATGAGATGGTTCCAAAGGAAATGAAACTAGGGATTCGGTTTCACCATTGCTCAACTAAGTCCATGTTTGTTAAGCTAGTTTGTACTCATTCATCTACCTATTTCTTGAGTTTGTTTCACTTGGACATGATCAACCATATGATGTGTGGATTTGATCAAATGTCTATAATCATGAACCTAATTGTGATGTGCAACTTTGGTTCATAATCAAGAGTATGTAATGCATAAGAAACTTTCATAAAACCAAAGGGAATAACTCGGCAGGATGTTTGCTAAACATTCCCTTCATTCATTCACATATCTACCAAGATTATGCATGATGTGTGTTTTAATCTTGGCTACACAACTTTGTGATTAATTCAAATGGTGATCAAACATTAAAATCAACTCACAACGTCACAAATAAATCAGAGAATGAAACAAGAAATAGATGGACAAACTGAGCATTCTAACTTAATTACATGGCAAACTTTGCAAGGTTACATCGAATCCCTAGAGGAGGATTAGTTACACTTCATGTTTACAAAGATTTGACATAAAAATAAATAACATGAGTGAACATGGAATTAAGAAGAATAAACCCTTGAAGCAAAACTGATTTTGAAGTCCTTGAGGAGTGGCCTTCGGGGTTGATTCTTCAAATGTGGTGCGGATGAAGGTAGAATGGCTTGGTTGAATGGTTTCTGCCCTTGGGACAGAAAATGGACAGAGAATGGAGTGAAATGGGAGAGGTTATGGGTGTGTAATGGACTGGTTGAAGAAGAAAACTTGCGGAACCCTTTGTTGTGTCAAGTGAGCCTTGTTTTATAAAAAAAATGTGTCTTACACAATCAGATTGGATCTTTTAAATGTTTAACTCAGATGGCAGTGCATAAGTGATGGAATGGCATCAAATGAGCTGGACTTGAATGGGTTTCTGAGGTGTTGTTCTCACGGCATGGACAAGGTCAGCAAAGATGTGGTTTGTTTAATCAAAATGCATGTGCTCTTGCTGCAAACAAGTGAGTGGAATCTGCCAAAAGTGAATTGTTTGTACAAATTCTGGAAAGGTGAAATAGGCACACGGCATGGATAAAGGGATGAGTTGGATTTCTGAAATGATGGTTGCAAGGAGTGGTTTGTTTAATCACAATGCATGTGAATTTCTGCAAAGATGAAGTGGAGAAAGATAATGGAGTGTAAGGTCAGATTGTGAGTCATGCATGTGAGGGATGTTTTGGGTGTTAAAACATAGAATCTGCACGGAATGGAATGATTGTGTTTGTTGGTGTCAAAATGGCTGAAATGAATTAAGTGATGGAAATGGGTGTTTTTGGCGCAAAAGGGAGGTGGACAAGTAGTGGAATGCACAATCTGACTTGGTGCTAGAAGTGCATAAAGTGATGGGATGATATGGGAACACACGGCCAAGGTTGAGACATGCATGTGAATGCATGTTTTGATGTTGGAACCACATAGCTGACTTCAATGATTTTGCCTTGTTTAGAATCACCCAATATGGCCGAATTGCATTTCTTAACACTTCACATCTTTTCTGGAATGTTTTTACTTCATGTGCCTTCCCAGTGATCCAAATTCACACTTGGCTGCACACTAACACCAAATAATGTAAAATGCAACTAGTTTAATCCAAAACAATCACAAAGACGCCAAATAAGGAAGATAAAAATGCATGCAGAATGTGACTTATCATCTTTGATTTCAAAGTTATGAGGAAATTGGAAATCATTTTATTATGCAAGTGTAACATGTGTGGAGAAGAACCTTCTAGCTAGCATTCATCCATTCATATTTACATTCTGTCTAGTTTATTAAACTTGTTTCGTTATTTCAATTTTCGTCAAATTAAAATCCCCCTTTACTTTATTGTCTAATTTAGTTAGAAATCAATTTAGTTTGTGTTTTTAAAGCATTTTGAGTCATTTTGTTACACAAATTCGTCCAAATTTGTGTTTGTGCTCAAATCTGCCCAGAAAGTGGTTTTTAGGCAGATTTGAGTGTGTTTGTGTTGTTTTGAGTCTTTTGGTTTGTTTTAGTGTTTTAAAGTTTAGTTTTGCATTCTTTGAGTCTAGTATAGTGTTTTATATTGTTATTTTACGTTTGAATCAAGCCATAATCTTAAATTCGTCCAACATTGGGTTTAAGGTCAGAAACTGCCTAGTTAGTGTTTTTAGGCAGTTTTGAGTCTTTTGAACTTGTTTTGAGTCCTTTGAGTCTTTGTGAACGTTTTTAACTTTGTTTTTATGTTTTTGAGTCAAATCCAAGTGATTAACAATCCCTCCTAATCCCCGGTCCAGAACGATCCCTACTTATACTTATACTACAATTGTCAAAAAGAGGGTTTAATTTGTGTGCGTATAAATCACGCATCAGTAACCAAAGTGTTTTGATGCAAATTCGTAGGGTTTTGTCACCCATAATTTCAAATGTTGTTTCTTGCTGTTTTTAAGTGTTTTTAAGCCGTTTTAGAGTGTTTTAGAGTTTGTTGTTCTAAAAATCCGAAAAATCCCAGAAAAAATTGAAACAAATTGTTTTGAAAACCCAAAAAGAGTTGTTTTTAAGTTGTTTTTGTGTGTTTGTTTGTGTCTTAGGGTACCTTCCGACACAATGATGAGGATTCGGTTTGTAATTGCATGACTGTTAAAGAGAATGATTAACATGGATGAAAGTTTGATTTACTCCTTGTTTATGCTTGGTTGTGGTTATAACTTATGACTTCACATGTAATAAAAAAGAAGAAAAAAATTACTTTTTGTAACATGCTTGAAGGAAGGAACTCAAACTAATGCTACAACCTTGTGAGACTTGAGCCTAAACGTTTATTTGGAGAGATAAAATCTGTGCATTCTTGTTTTCTAAAGTCGTTGCATGATCTCATTTTTCTTTGCTTGGTTACTACTTAGAAGGCGTTTCATCATTTAGTTCCAAATACTAGAACTCATGCCAATTTCATTCAAAACATGTTATTGAATTACATAACACATATTCAAGATGAAGTTAGTAGTAACCACCATAGCCAAATTGCCATATTTCCCTATTTCATTTGTTTGTAGGATTTAACCCCGTTGAGCCTTGTGTAGCCTACTTTCTTTGTTAACCCACAATTATCCTCACCTAGCCTAGAGTAGGACCACCCATACCTTTGTTCTTGAAGCATAGTAAAAGCATAACTCAAAGATGAATTCCTTTTGATCATTGCATTGCAGAAAATAAGTGTGGGGGAAGGATTCTTGATATATGGGTGTGCCAAAGTCTTGAATGAGGCACGGCAAGGAAAAGAAAAAAAAAAAAAAAAAAAATTCGCGGAAAATAAAAAGAAAAAAAAGAAAAAGTTGTGAAAAGTATGAAAAGGAGTTGAAAGAGCATAAAATGAGCTCTAAGTTGTTGGTTATTGAAGAAAGGGTCCAAAACGTTGCATTTGACCCTAAGTATGCACGTGTATTCCCCGTTGTGTTTAAAGTTATTTTCTGCACTCTAAAGTGAATTCTAAGTATCAAGTTCATTGCTTTGCTTACTATTGTTTAAAGAACGGTTGTTTTATCCTTTACCTTTCTTTGTTAGCCAATACCCCTAGCCCCGTTACAACCCTTGACTTTAATCATGAGTGTTATGTGTTTCAATTTGTGGAGTTTAAAATTGGTACAAGCATATGGTGTCACTGGTTCTCGCATCTAAGCAGTAGCGTTCCATTCATGAGATCATATCTAAACATGTTATTAACTCCGGAAAGTGCTTCTTTGTCATACATTTATGTGAGCATTCGTTTTCATATTTACATCTATCTTCTCACATATAACTAGTATAGGGTGTGTAGTCAGAAAATCTGTGTGAAAATTGAGTGCATATCTAGTAAGGAATTGAGGAAATTCTCTAAGGCATGTTACTACATTCAAAATCATGTTTTAATTGGTTATTTGTGAACTAATGAGTAGTGACTATGATTAAGTAAAGGCTTAAGCATAAAGATGGCTAAAATCTGTGGGAATGATGATTTTTAACATGTCATGTGCATTGGAAATCCCTGAGGCGATTGTTGGAAGGTGTAGGTTGCGTTTTACTCGTTTTACTTCGTTATTTACTTTGTTTCATTTTGTTTTGCTCGAGGACTAGCAAAAGCTAAGTGTGGGGGAATTTGATAGGAGCATATTTACGCACCTTAGTTTAGCTTGTTTTTGTGCATTTATAGTGTTTTTCCTTAGTAAAGTAGTCTTTTAAGCTAGTTCTATGTGTTTTCAGGTTTTAAGGGCAAAGTATGCAAAAGGATGCATTTTGGAGCCTTTTGGAGCAAATTAGAGCTTGGAATGGACATCATATGCTTGGAGCCAAGAGGATGGACGAAATTGAAGACTTGAAGATGATGATTCCTACTTGAGCAAGGTTTCCTAGTTGAAGTAGGAAAGTCCCTAAATGGAAGATGGTTTCCTAGTTGAATTAGGATTCCTAGTTAAGATGGGTTTCCTAGTTGAATTAGGTTTCCTAGTTGAATTAGGATTCCTAGTTAAAATGGGTTTCCTAGTTGAATTAGGATTCCTAGAAGAATGAGGATTCCTACTCAAATAAGGTTTCCTACTTGATGAAGGAAAGTCAAAATCCATATGGTCTCAAGTGAAGCAACAAAGAAGCTTTCCAAGTCCAAGAAGGAGAAGAAGTCCAAGATGAAGAAGGAATGATGAAGACAAGGTTTCCTAATCCTAATAGGCAAAGTTTCCAAGTGCAATGAGGAGTCCTTATCCATTTAGGCCACCTTATCCATTTAGGACACCTTATCCTAATCCTATAAGGATGCCATGCACTTTCCCTTATCTTGGAGGGTTTCTAGAAGCCTTAGATGCCCTATCCTATCTTTGCCGTGGGTTTTATCCAAATCCCCTTAGTTTTTAGGCTTTCTAGAAGCCCTAACATTATCCCTTTCTATTTCTGATTTCTAAGCCTATTTCCTTGTGGATTTGGGTTATTCAAGTCCATATCTGATTACCCTAGGGTTTTAAGTGCCTATATATACTCATATTAACCCCTAGATCAGATCACCACCTCTCATACACATTCATTAATTCCAGAAATTCGTCCAACCCTCTCCACACCCTTGCCGCAGCCACCAAACACCTTTCTCCTTAGTTTTAAGCTTTGCCGCACCATCCCCTTCCCCTAAACACTACTACATCCCTCCATAACCATGCATCCATACACCTAAGGCCCTAAACCTGTCCCTAGATCCTTGCCGCACCAAGGAGGAGGAGAAGGAAGCTCGGGAGTTCATGCAATTCGAGTTCGCGTCGCTGGAATTTCTAGGTGTTTCTTTTCCTTTGATTTCAATGTTTAATTTCAATTCTCTTTGTTTTGTGCGTATGAGGAACTAAACCCCCCCTTGGCTAGGGGGGATTCGAAATACATGTTTATACTTGCAATATGATTTGATTACTTCTAATTGCGTTTCATAAGTTGTAAATTCAATTTACTTATCTATGTGAATTACATTGATTTGTGTGTGTTGGTTGAGAGTGCACTGATAAGTGATAAGTGATTATGATAAGTGATATGATAAATGATGATGATAAGTGATAAGTGATAAGTGATGAGTGATATGATATGTGGTTATGATATGATAAGTGGTGATGATAAGTAATGATATGTGGGAGTGGAATGTTGGAATGTTATGCACGGCTAAGGAAATTGGAAAGGTTTAAATGTCCTAAAACTAAAGGGAACAAGGTTCCAACACTTTGGTCTTCAATTAGGTCTTCAATTTCGTCCAACACTTTGGCTCCAAGCATAAGCTATCCATCCTTAGCCCAAAAGTGCTCCAAAAGTCTCCAAAATGCATCTTTTTGCTCCTTTAGCCCTTTGGACGTCGCATGAATATGCTCCTATCACATAAGCTATCCATTCCAAGTCCAATTTTGCTCCAAAATGCTCCAAAATGCATCTTTTTGCTTCCTTAGCCATATGAACCTAAAAACACACGAAAATGGCTTAAACTACTAAAACAACTATGAATTAACAATATGAATGCACGAAAACAAGCTAAGTAAGTCGCCTAAATATGCTCCTATCAAATTCCCCCACACTTATCTTTTGCTCGTCCTCGAGCAAAACAGAAAAACAAAACAAACAAAACGACACTAAACAAGTAAAACACAACCTAAACCTTCCAACAATCGTCTCAGGGATTTCCAATGCACATGACAAGTTAAAAATCATTATTCCCACAGATTTTAGCCATCTTTACACTTAAGTACATTCTTACTCATAGTCACCACATACTAGTTCACAATTAAGCATTTTAAAACCATGATTTGAATGTTGTAACATGCCTTAGAGAATTTCCTCAATTCCTTATTAGAATGCACTCTATTTTCACACAGATTTTCTGACTACACACCCTACACTAGTTATATGTGAGAGATTGATGTAAACATGTAGACGAACACTCACATATATGTATCATAAAGAGAGCAATTTCTGGAGTTAATAAGCATGTTTAGGTATGATCTCATGAATGGAATGCTACTACTTAGAAGTGAGAACCAGTGACACCATAAGCTCATACCAAGTTCAAACTCCACAAATTGAAACACATAACACTCAAGATAGAAGTCACGGGTTGTAATGGGGCTTGGGGAGTTGGCTAACAATGAAAGGATAGGGAAAACAAACGTTCTTTAAGCAATAGTGAGCAACGTATTGAATTAGGCACTTAGAATTCCCTTTAGAACGCAGAAGTCAACTTTGAACACCCAAGGGGAAGTCACACAAAACTTAGGGCCATATTCAAACTTTTTGGGCCCTTTCTTCAACAATCACACTTGTGAGTCCATTCTCACTTATTTTCACTCTTTTTCTTTCTTTTCTTCTTCTTTTTTTCTTTCACAATTTTTTTTTTTTTTTTCCGTGCCTCCTTTAAGATTTAGGCACATACATACACACAAAAATCCCTTCCCCCACACTTGTTTTCTGTAATAATGTCACTCAAAAAGAATTCCTTCTAAGTCATGCTCCACTATACTCAAGAACAAGGGTATGGGAAAGTCCTACTCTAAGCTAGGTAAGGGATGATGTGGTTAACAAAGAAAATAGGCTAAACGAGGCTCAACAGGGTTAAAACTAATATATACGAAATATGGGAAGTAAGGCTATTTGGCTATGGTGGCAACTACACAACTTCATCTTGATATATGTTATGCAATTCAATGTCATGCTTTGAATGAAACGGATATAAGTTCTAGCATTTAGTTCTATCATGATACAATTGCATTCTAAGTAGCAACCAAGCAAGGAATAATGAGATCATGCAACGACTTTAGAAAACAAAGAATCACAGATTATAACTCTCCAAACAAAGTAATGGCTCGAGTCTCACAGGGATGTAGCGTTATTATGAGTTTCTTCCTTCAAGCATGTTACAAAAACGAATTTTTCTTTTATGATTGCATGTGAAGTCATACATTATAACCATAACCAAGCATATACCAAGAGTAAATCAAACTTTTCTCTATGTTTATAACTCTTTTTAACCGTCATGCAATTACAAACCAAATCCTTATCATTATGTTGGAAGGTACCCTAAGACACAAACACACAAAAACGACTCAAAACACTCTTTTTAGGCTTTTTAAAACATGTTTTTCAAATTTTTATGTGATTTTCGAAGTTATAAAACAAAACATACTAAAAACACTCTAAAACAACTTAAAAACACCTTAAAACAGCAAGGAACAACATTTGAAGTAATGGGTGATAAAATCCCACGAATTTGCATTAAATATACTTAGTTACCCCCCCCCCCCACACTTAAATCAAACATTGTCCTCAATGTTTAAGCATAGATTCACACAAAACATAAGTAAACACACAAAAAGCAACTAAACATACTAAACACGGCAGAATGTCGCTTAACAAAGAGAAGAGTTTAGGGACGCAAATCTGGTTATGGAGTGTAAATTCCATCTTCTCCTTGGTAATTGCATTGAGGCATTGATCTTGGTGATTCCACAGGCTTTCTCTTGAACTGGTTTCTGCCCATCGTTGATTTTCCTTTGTGCTACTCTTGAACTGGGCAGCAGGATTCTTTTGGTCTTCCCCCGAAGGTCTGAGCTTCCTCCTTTTATCTGTTTCTTTGTTCAATCTTTCCAATTCGTATTGAAGAGGGTTAGAGGATAGCTCAGCATATGCAGTTGTTCCTTGTCTCCACATGCTTCAATGTATCATTTTCACTTGCCTAACTTGCTCCGTTGAAGATGACTACTCGAGAGCAACGCTAGGTAAGCAACCAGGAATAGATTCCAGGCAGTTGGCTCCAGATCGAAAGACTGACTCCAAGTGCCGGCTGATTGCTTCTTTCACTTTGCCATGCGAGTAAGAACAAGGACAAAGAAAAAGACAGGGAAAGAGCATGATATGAGATACTTTTGCTTTTGACCTTGATGATATGAGATACCTTTGCTTTTGAAGAAGCGGTGAATGAATCAGCACATGTATTTGTTGTGCTGTTTCCTCCTGGGTCATCTGTACTCCAGGCATCTGGTATCATCTTTGGGGAAGAAGAGGAATTTGAGTATTTCGAAAGGCTTTGCTGGGAGTGCGCCCTCAGAGGTGAGGAAGAGCTGGGCATTTTCTTCAGGTCTGCCTTGCCACAAAAGATGAAGGTCGACATATATAGAGATAATATCAAGTGGTGGTACTGTTCTTTTACCCTTGTCGACAAACGTCTCTTAGATCCCGCAAATCCGGCTTTTTGAAATAGTGGCGCCTCTTCGATTTCTGAATACGCCTCTTCGATTTCTGAGCAGGCGCCCCTTCGATTTATGAATGACGCCCCTTCGCTCTCTGAACGACACGTAGTAGTGCGGATGCGGCTCCTTTTGACAAAGCTGCACGCGTTTTCTGAAAAACAGAGAAAGCGTCGCCGAACTTTGCGCTTGTCGGCTAAAGATGTGTAGTTGCGATGATGGCCTCCACGTGTTTTCTGAAAAGAAGAAATCTTTTGACAAAGTTGAACACGTCCTCTGGAAAGCCGAGAAAGCGTCACCTAAATTACGCCGGAAATTCCGGCTTTTTGAATCGGTGGACGCGTCGCCTTGGCTTCTTATAGAGGTATCGATCACCGCCAACATACACACTCTGAAGATTTCCCATTCTTGAACATCGTCTCCGGCCCTTTGAAATTTTAACTCCATCCACCCCTTATCTTTGAACACTCTTGAAAAATGGCAAACCCATCGAACCTTAGCTTAGAATTGAGTCTTAGCAGTGATACGGGCGCGCCGCGTCAAGGTAACGTATGGCGCCCTTTGATAGGAGCATATTCATGCGACTTAAATGGCTTGTTCTCGTGCATTTACGTTATGTTTCTCTAGTTATTTTAGTCCTTTATGCTTCTTTTGTGTGTTTTCAGGTTCTAAGGGCAAGGTATGCAAAAGGATGCCTTTTGGAGCCTTTTGGAGCAAATTAGAGATTGGAATGGATATCATATGCTTGGAGCCAAGAGGATGGGCGAAATTAAAGACTTGAAGTAGGAAAGTTAAATCCTAAAAGACCTCATGTTTAAGCATCATTGAAGACTCCTACGCATTTTAGAACACAAAAACAACATTCCTTGCAACCTTAGGACATTGTCGTGTGTTTCCTTGTGTCTCCCTTCCTTGCCATGCAAGGAAGGGCTTTGTTCCCTATTTTAAACACTTAAAGCATTCATTTATCATATCATTCACTTATCATATCATTCACTTATCATATCATTCACTTATCAAACCATTCACTTATCATATCATTCACTTATCAAACCATTCACTTATCACTCACCACATATCATTCATTTATCACTTAACATATCATTCATTTATCACTTAACATATCATACACTTATCATAATCATTCACTTATACACTTATCATAATCATTCACTTATTCTTTCATCATTCAACCACCAATTCAACACATGCATTTCAAACCTTTCAACACCCTTTAATCATCTCCCTTTAAGTTATGATTTTATTTCCTAACCCTACATGCATTATTTATTAGCATCTTCACATGCATTCACACACACTTCACACAAACAAACAACTCAAAACCGTGGCCACCTTTGCATTTCAGGATTCCCATTTGCATTTTCAGATTTCCAGCTTTCCCTTTTATTTTCCAGCTTTCATTCTTCATCATTGCAGCCATTCCACATGCAATTCTCCATCATTCCTCCACACAAACACCTTAAACAAATAGCCATATACATCTCCACTCCTCCTATAAATACCCTTGCATTCCCATCATTCAAAACATCTCATTCACAACACAACACACCACAAACACTTCCATTCCTTCTCTTTGCCGTGAGTCCCCTTAGAATCCAAAACCATCTTTCCATTTCCACCACTTCCCAACCCTCCAAACCACTCCTCTACCATTTCCATAATCCCCCAAACCTCACCTTAGACCTTGTGCTACAACAACGAGGAAGATAAGAGGGCCTAAACGTTCATACAATTCAAGTTTGAGTTGTTGGAATGTTTAGGTGTTTCTTTGATTTCAAAGTTTAAATTCAATTCTCTTTGTTTTGTACGTATGAGGAATGGAAGAGAAGAGTGCCTAAACGTTCATACAATTCAAGTTTGAGTTGTTGGAATGTTTAGGTGTTTCTTTAATTTCAAAGTTATGAGGAAATAAACCCCCCCATTAGCTAGGGGGTGATTCGAAATAAATGTTTATACTTGCATTTTGATTTGATTACCTTTCGTTGGAATTTCATAAGTTTTGAATTCAATTTGTTTAACCGTTTGATTGATAACTTATTTATGAATGTTTATTAAGAATGCGCGCTTAATTTTCATGCATAAATATGACGCTAGAATATAAGTGAATTTCACCTAATCGTTATGAACTTATATTCACAAGTAGTGGAGGTTGCTTATAAACAATCGCGTTAAACGAATTCTTGGCATAAGTTTCATGCGTATTCCATAGTAACGAATGCCTCGTCAACACTTATAGTTTTCATAATGCTTAATGATCTTTGATTGTATCTTTATTGTGCTTTTCACGTAAAGGACTTTTGGAGAATGTGGTGAATTGCGTTGCGCTAACCCATCCAATTCATTAACTTAAGGAGAACTTGACGGTTAATTTAAGCGGACCTAATTAACCCGGGGCGTTGAGTTTCATAATTTATCGAAAGACCAACTGAGAATCAATCTTGTATGCAAGTGTAACATGTATGGAGATGAACCCCTTAGCTAGCATTCATCCATAAATTTCATATTTACATTCTGTCTAGTTTATTAACTTGTTTCGTTATTTCAATTTTCGTAAAAACCTCAATCCCCCTTTTGCTTTAATGTTCATTTTAGTTAGAATTCAATTTAGTTTGTGTTTTTAAAGCATTTTGAGTTTTTGGTTTGTCTTAATGTTTTAAACTTTAATTTTGCATTCTTTGAGTCTAGTTTAGTGTTTTAAACTTTATTTTACGTTTTTGAGTCAGTTTCCAAGAGATTTGCAAGCCCTCCTAATCCCCGGTCTAGAACGATCCCTCACTTATCCATTCTACTACAATTGTCAAACGAGGGTTTAATTTGAGTGTCAAGTAAATCACGCATCAAATTTTGGCGCCGTTGCCGGGGATTAGCAACTTTGCTAATCCCTTAGTTCTTTTCTTTTTTTTTTTGGTTTAGTTGTTTTCGTTTTAGTTTCTAACTTAGTGTTGTTTTCTTTGTTTGTTGTTACTTTTGATTTTTGATTTAGTTCTCTTTCTTTTTAGGTACTAGAGAAGTAAGATATGGATTTTGCTAGCATTCAAGCTCAATTGGCAAATCTTACTTCTAAATTGTCGCCGTATGCCGAAAGGACCACAATGCAGAGTGTCCCTACATTTGGTGCTTCATATAGGCAAGGATTTCAAGCCAATCAATGTCCACAAAGAGATTGGAGGGATCATTCAAACTCTATATGGTGGGAAGATCAACAAGTTCAACGTGAAGCATATTGGCAACCATATGAGGAGTTCTATTCAAGACCTATGCAGCCACCACAACTTCATATGCAATATGCTCAATTAAATTCAAGTTCGCCAGTAGATTATATTCAAATTCTTAATGAAATAAATTCTTTGGCGCAGGGGTCACAAAATCAAGCCAAGGAGGCTCAACAAGAAGCATATTGGCAACCATATGAGGAGTTCAATACAACACCTATGCAGCCACCACAACCTCCCCCACAACAATTCCAATCAAGTTCAAGTATGTCCATGGATAATGATAAAAATTTTCAATTACTAACCTCTTTGACGCAGGACGAACAAAATCAAGACAAGAAGTTGGGTAAATTGGACGAGCAATTTGGGCAGATTATGGAGTTCATGAAACAAATTCAAGAGCAAAGTGAACTTTCCAACTCAACTATTGAAAACTCGAAGGAAGATTTTGAAATCCATAATGCTATCACTTTGGGAAGTGCTATGGAGGTTGGAGCTGACCTAAAAATGTCCAAACATAGCCTAGAAGTGGATGAAGAGCTGCTAATTGAGGAGGAGGAAGAAGACATGCACACGGCAAGGGTAGAACAACCCTTGCCGCAGCCCCCTAAGCCCTCTAAACCACCCACCACCAGTAAGGACGTCCCAATTTCATGTTATTTTGATGTTATTCCACCCAATGTCCCTTTTCCTAGCAGGTTTTTGATTCCCAACCAAGAAGAGAGTAAAAAGGACATCGTGGAAGCCTTCCCAAAGGTGCAAAATGCTATTCAAATTCTTGGTGCAACACAGCAAGTTTTAGATGGTGTTGAATTCTTCAAAGGACTTTGTACACCAAGAAGAATGATTCAAGAGAAGGTAGTGGCTGGAGAAGATGTAGAAGGCATCAGAGAGGACAAATTTGAAACCACAATTCCCAAGGAAGTTGGATTTTATGACACGGGACAAGTCATAACTTTCGAAGGGGTGATTATTCTGGAGTTCATTTTGGAGCACACAGGTAAGCCGCCTCCCCGAATTTCAATTTTCTTTTATACTAACATGTGGTTAATGATTCAGGCACCCAAAATGGAATTTAAACTATTACCGGATCATTTCAAGTATCACCGCCCATTCAAAGATAAATTCCATGCCGTTTGATTTTATTTATGTTAAAAAAAAAAAAAAAAAAAAAAAAAAAATTTGAAAGAAAGATACTAAACATGGAGAAAGGTGGAGCTTCACAAAGGTTGTTTACGTGAAGCCCCACTACGAGGCGCAGAAGCGGAAGGCGCAGAAGCGGGAGGCATAGAAGCGGGAGGCATCGGAGCGGAAGCCATCGGAGCGGGAGGCATCGGAGCTAGAGCATTCCAGGCCTCAATACTTGGCCAAGCGCTGGATGACCCAGGAAAAAGGTGCCTCTGGAGATAAGACGCAAGCCTTTGACGGTCACTGTGAATTCGACCCTCAGATTCTTGCAGCTCATCAAGCTTCCTTTTCATCCCCGACGAATAGTTATTTGCAAGCACATGCAAACTTCTATTCTCGTACTTAAGCTGCTGGATCTCTTGCTTAAGTCTTTCCACCTCTGCCATCAACGATTCCACCTGACGAGAGCGGGCAAGCAGGCGTAGGCCCATGTTGGACACAGAGCTCGCACACTGAACACTAAGTGCGAGGGACTCTTGAACGGCCAACTCATCGGACCGTCCTGACAGCAGCCTACTATCTTTTGGAGTGAGGAGGTTTTTAGCTACTATTGTAGCTGTTGTGGCGTCCTGCATCACAGAGTCTTCACCTGAAAGAGGACCGTTAGAAGATAAAAAAGAAGGGCGCCATACATTACCTTGACGGGGCGCAACCGGATCGCTGCTGAGACTCAAATCTAAGCTAAGGTTCGATGAGTTTGCCATTTTTTTCAAAAGTGTTCAAAGAGAAGGGGTGGATGGAGTAAATTTTCAAAGGGTCGGAGTCGATTTTCAAGAATGGGAGTTCTTCAGAGTGTGTTTGTTGTGGTGATCGATAGCTCTATAAGAAGCCAAGGCGACGCGTCCACCATTTCAAAGAGCCGGATTTTCCGGCGTAAGTTAGGCGACGCTCCCTCGGCTTTTCAGAAAACGCGTTCAACTTTGTCAAAAGATTTCTGACAAAGCTGAAAACACGTGGAGGCCATCATCGCAACTACACGTCTTTAGCCGACAAGCGCAAAGTTCGGCGACGCTTTCTCTGCTTTTCAGAAAACGCGTGCAGCTTTGTCAAAAGGAGCCGCATCTGCATTACCACGTGTCGTTCAGAAAGCGAAGGGGCGTCGTTCAGAAATCGAAGGGGCGCCTGCTCAGAAATCGAAGAGCCGAATTCAAAGATCGAAGAGGCGCCACTATTTCAAAAAGCCAGAGTTGCGGGATCAAAACGTTTGTCGACAAAGGTAAAAAGTACCACCACTTGCTATTATCTCTATATATGTCGACCTTCGTCTTTTATGGCAGGGCAAACCTGAAGAAAATGCCCAACTCTCCCTCACCTCTGAGGGTGCACTCCCAGCCAAGCCTTTCGAAATACTCAATTCTTTCTTCTTCCCCAAAGATGATACCAGATGCCTGGAGTACATATGACCCAGGAGGAAACAGCACAACAAATACATGTGCTGATTCATTCACCGCTTCTTCAAAAGCAAAGGTATCTCATATCATCAAGGTCAAAAGCAAAAGTATCTCATATCATGCTCTTTCCCTGTCTTTTTCTTTGTCCTTGTTCTTACTCGCATGGCAAAGTAAAAGAAGCAATCAGCCGGCACTTGGAGTCAGTCTTCCGATCTGGAGCCAACTGCCTGGAATCTATTCCTGATTGCTTACCTAGCGTTGCTCTCGAGTAGTCATCTTCAACGGTTGATACACTTCCGGAGAAGGGACCACTTCTGCAAAGGGGAGCGAGTAAGGCAAGTGAAAATGATACATTAAAGCATGTGGAGACAAACATAGGCTGAGTTATCCTCCAACCCTTTTCAATACGAATTGGAAAGATTGAACAAAGAAACAGGCCAAAAGGGTAAGCTCAGACCTTCGGGGGAGACCAAAGGAACCATCCTGCTGCCCAGTTCAAGAAGTAGCACAAAGGAAAATCAACGATGGGCAGAAACCAGTTCAAGAGTAAGCCTGTGGAATCACAAAGATCAAAAGCCTCAATGCAATTACCAAGGAGAAGATGGAATTTACACTCTATAACCAGATTTGCATCTCTAAACTCTTCTCTTTGTTAATTACATTATGCCATGTTTAGTATGTTTAAGTGCTTTTTATGTATTTACTTATGCTTTGTGTGAATCTATGCTTAAAACATTGAGGACAATGTTTGATTTAAGTGTGGGGGGGTAACTAAGTATGTTGATGCAAATTCGTTGAATTTTATCACCCATAACTTCAAGTGTTGTTCCTTGCTGTTTTAAAAATGTTTTTAAAACTGTTTTAGTGTGTTTTGACTTAAAAATTCGAAAATCCCATAAAAATTTGAAAAATTGTCTTGAAAAACCCAAAAAGAGTTGTTTTAAAGTTGTTTTTGTGTGTTTGTGTCGTAGGTCACCTTCCAACACAATGATAAGGATTTGGTTTGTAATTGCATGACTGTTAAAAAGAGTTATAAACATGGAGAAAAGTTTGATTTACTCTTGGTATATGCTTAGTTATGGTTATAATGTATGACTTCACATGCAATCATAAAAGAAAAAAAATTCGTTTTTGTAACATGCTTGAAAGAAGGAACTCAAACAAACGCTACAACCCTGAGAGACTTGAGCCTATAACGTTCTTTGGAGAGTATAATCTGTGATTTCTTGTTTTCTAAAGTCGTTGCATGATCTCATTATTCTTTGCTTGGTTACTACTTAGAAGGCGTTTCATCATATAGTTCCAAATGCTAGAACTCATGCCCATTTCATTCAAAGCATGTTATTGATTTGCATAACATATATCAAGATGAAGTTGTGTAGTTGCCACCATAGCCAAATAGCCTCACTTCCCATATTTCGTATTTGTTGTAAGTTTTAACCCCGTTGAGCCTTGTTTAGCCTCTATTCTTTGTTTACCCATATTTTCCTCACCTAGCCTAGTTTAGGACAATCCGTACCCTTGTTCTTAAAAGATAGTGAGCATGACTTAAATGAATTCCTTTTGAGTACATTTTGCAAGAAAATGAGTGTGGGGGAGTAAAAGTTTGTTCTTAAGTTTGTATGTTTTGAGAGTCAAAAGAAAAGAAGAAAAAAAAAATTTGTGAAAAACATATGAAAAAGAAAAAAGAGAAAAGAAAGAAAGAAAAAAAAAAAAAAAAAAGAGCTTGTTCCCCCTTGTTGTTCAAAAGTTGAGTTTTCATTCAAAAGTGAATTCTACGTTAATTCAAATGCTTTGCTCGCTATTTCTTTAAGAACCTTTGTTTTCCTTATACCTTCTTTGTTAGCCAAACACCTTTAGCCCCGTTACACCCCTTTGACTTCTATCTTGATCGTTATGTGTTCAATAATGTGGAGTTTGAAATTGATATGACCTTATGGAATCACTGGTTCTCATTCTAAGTAGTAGCATTCCATTCATGAGATCATATTCATGTCATTATCGTAAATCCAGAAAATGCTTTCCTTGTTATAACATATGTGAGTGTTCGTCTACATGTTTACATCAATCTTCTCACATATAACTAGTGTAGGGTGTGTAGTCAGAAAATCTGTGTGAAAAACGAGTGCATATCTTGTAAGGATTTGAGCAATTTCTCTAAGGCATGTTACTACATTCAAAACATGGTTTTAAATGCTTAATTGTGAACTAGTATATGGTGACTATGATTAAGAATGTACTTAAGTGTGAAGATGACTAAAATCTGTGGGAATGATGATTTTTAACGTGTCATGTGCATTGGAAATCCCTAAAGACGGTTGTTGGAAGGTTTAGGTTATGTTTTACTTGTTTTGTTTCGTTTGGTTTTGTTTTGTTTTTCTTTCTGTTTTGCTCGAGGACTAGCAAAAGATAAGTGTGGGGGTATTTGATAGGAGCATATTCATGCGACTTAAATGGCTTGTTCTCGTGCATTTACGTTATGTTTCTCTAGTTATTTTAGTCCTTTATGCTTCTTTTGTGTGTTTTCAGGTTCTAAGGGCAAGGTATGCAAAAGGATGCCTTTTGGAGCCTTTTGGAGCAAATTAGAGATTGGAATGGATATCATATGCTTGGAGCCAAGAGGATGGGCGAAATTAAAGACTTGAAGTAGGAAAGTTAAATCCTAAAAGACCTCATGTTTAAGCATCATTGAAGACTCCTACGCATTTTAGAACACAAAAACAACATTCCTTGCAACCTTAGGACATTGTCGTGTGTTTCCTTGTGTCTCCCTTCCTTGCCATGCAAGGAAGGGCTTTGTTCCCTATTTTAAACACTTAAAGCATTCATTTATCATATCATTCACTTATCATATCATTCACTTATCATATCATTCACTTATCAAACCATTCACTTATCACTTCCATTCACTTATCACTTATCACTTCCATTCACTTATCACTCACCACATATCATTCATTTATCACTTAACATATCATTCATTTATCACTTAACATATCATACACTTATCATAATCATTCACTTATTCTTTCATCATTCAACCACCAATTCAACACATGCATTTCAAACCTTTCAACACCCTTTAATCATCTCCCTTTAAGTTATGATTTTATTTCCTAACCCTACATGCATTATTTATTAGCATCTTCACATGCATTCACACACACTTCACACAAACAAACAACTCAAAACCGTGGCCACCTTTGCATTTCAGGATTCCCATTTGCATTTTCAGATTTCCAGCTTTCCCTTTTATTTTCCAGCTTTCATTCTTCATCATTGCAGCCATTCCACATGCAATTCTCCATCATTCCTCCACACAAACACCTTAAACAAATAGCCATATACATCTCCACTCCTCCTATAAATACCCTTGCATTCCCATCATTCAAAACATCTCATTCACAACACAACACACCACAAACACTTCCATTCCTTCTCTTTGCCGTGAGTCCCCTTAGAATCCAAAACCATCTTTCCATTTCCACCACTTCCCAACCCTCCAAACCACTCCTCTACCATTTCCATAATCCCCCAAACCTCACCTTAGACCTTGTGCTACAACAACGAGGAAGATAAGAGGGCCTAAACGTTCATACAATTCAAGTTTGAGTTGTTGGAATGTTTAGGTGTTTCTTTGATTTCAAAGTTTAAATTCAATTCTCTTTGTTTTGTACGTATGAGGAATGGAAGAGAAGAGTGCCTAAACGTTCATACAATTCAAGTTTGAGTTGTTGGAATGTTTAGGTGTTTCTTTAATTTCAAAGTTATGAGGAAATAAACCCCCCCATTAGCTAGGGGGTGATTCGAAATAAATGTTTATACTTGCATTTTGATTTGATTACCTTTCGTTGGAATTTCATAAGTTTTGAATTCAATTTGTTTAACCGTTTGATTGATAACTTATTTATGAATGTTTATTAAGAATGCGCGCTTAATTTTCATGCATAAATATGACGCTAGAATATAAGTGAATTTCACCTAATCGTTATGAACTTATATTCACAAGTAGTGGAGGTTGCTTATAAACAATCGCGTTAAACGAATTCTTGGCATAAGTTTCATGCGTATTCCATAGTAACGAATGCCTCGTCAACACTTATAGTTTTCATAATGCTTAATGATCTTTGATTGTATCTTTATTGTGCTTTTCACGTAAAGGACTTTTGGAGAATGTGGTGAATTGCGTTGCGCTAACCCATCCAATTCATTAACTTAAGGAGAACTTGACGGTTAATTTAAGCGGACCTAATTAACCCGGGGCGTTGAGTTTCATAATTTATCGAAAGACCAACTGAGAATCAATCTTGTATGCAAGTGTAACATGTATGGAGATGAACCCCTTAGCTAGCATTCATCCATAAATTTCATATTTACATTCTGTCTAGTTTATTAACTTGTTTCGTTATTTCAATTTTCGTAAAAACCTCAATCCCCCTTTTGCTTTAATGTTCATTTTAGTTAGAATTCAATTTAGTTTGTGTTTTTAAAGCATTTTGAGTTTTTGGTTTGTCTTAATGTTTTAAACTTTAATTTTGCATTCTTTGAGTCTAGTTTAGTGTTTTAAACTTTATTTTACGTTTTTGAGTCAGTTTCCAAGAGATTTGCAAGCCCTCCTAATCCCCGGTCTAGAACGATCCCTCACTTATCCATTCTACTACAATTGTCAAACGAGGGTTTAATTTGAGTGTCAAGTAAATCACGCATCACCCTTCTTTCTTATCTTCTAATGGTCCTCTTACAGGTGAAGACTCCGTGATGCAGGACGCCACAACAGCTACAATAGTAGCTAGGAACCTCCTCACTCCAAAAGATAGTAGGCTGCTGTCAGGACGGTTCGATGAGTTGGCCGTTCAAGAATCCCTCGCTCTTAGTGTTCAGTGTGCGAGCTCTGTGTCCAACATGGGCCAACGCCTGCTTGCCCGCTCCCGTCAGGTGGAATCATTGATGGCAGAGGTGGAAAGTCTTAAGCAAGAGATCCAGCAGCTTAAGTACGAGAATAGAAGTTTGCATGTGCTTGCAAATAACTATTCGTCGGGCATGAAGAGGAAGCTTGATGAGTTACAAGAATCTGAGTGTCGAATTCAAAGTGACCGTCAAAGGTTTGCGGCTTATCTCCAGAGGAACCTTTTTCCTGGGTCATCCAGCGTTTGCCCAAGTATTGAGGCCTGGAATGCTCTAGCTCCGATGCCTCCCGCTCCGATGCCTTCCGCTCCTATGTCTTCTGCTCCGATGCCTTCCGCTTCGATGCCTTCCGTTCCGATGCCTTCTGCTCCTACGCCTTCCGCTTCAAGAGTATTGCCTTCCGCTTCGACGCCTCGTAGTGGGGCTTCACGTAAACAACCTTTGTGAAGCTCCACCTTTCTCCATGTTTAGTATTTTATTTAATAAATAAATTTTTTATTTTTTATTTTTTTAAACATACATAACGGCATGGAATTGATCTTTGAATGGGCGGTGATACTTGAAATGATCCGGTAATAGTTTAATTTCTAGAGTGGATGCCTGAACACTTTCTATGTCATAACTAAACTAACACTTTAAAAGTGCATGTGGGTGAATGATTAAAGGGTGTGGAAGATGGCTGAAATGATGAAAGAATAAAGGGTGCATGTGGGTTAATTAATGAAGGAAATGCATGTTTAATGACAATGTGTTAGAATGGATGTGTGTTATGCATGTTAAGTGATAAGTGATAAGTGATGATGATAAGTGATAAGTGATAAGTGATGATGATAAGTGATAAGTGATTATGATAAGTGATATGATAAGTGATGATAAGTGATAAGTGATGAGTGATATGATATGTGGTTATGATATGATAAGTGGTGATGATAAGTAATGATATGTGGGAGTGTGGCTGAAATGAAGGAGTGGAATGTTGGAATGTTATGCACGGCTAAGGAAATTGGAAAGGTTTAAATGTCCTAAAACTAAAGGGAACAAGGTTCCAACACTTTGGTCTTCAATTTCGTCCAACACTTTGGCTCCAAGCATAAGCTATCCATCCTTAGCCCAAAAGTGCTCCAAAAGTCTCCAAAATGCATCTTTTTGCTCCTTTAGCCCTTTGGACGTCGCATGAATATGCTCCTATCACATAAGCTATCCATTCCAAGTCCAATTTTGCTCCAAAATGCTCCAAAATGCATCTTTTTGCTTCCTTAGCCATATGAACCTAAAAACACACGAAAATGGCTTAAACTACTAAAACAACTATGAATTAACAATATGAATGCACGAAAACAAGCTAAGTAAGTCGCCTAAATATGCTCCTATCATGCACGCTTAATTATCATGCATAAATTGGTTGCTAGGATATAAGGAAATTTCACCTAATCGTTATGGAATTATATTCACAAGTAGTAAAGGTTGATGATCTCAATCGCGTTAAGTAAATTCTTGGCATAAGTTTCATGCAATCATAGTAACAAGTGCTTCGTCAATGCTTATGGTTTTCATAGAAGTTAATGATTCTTGCTTGTATCTCTATTATGCAATCATGTAGGGGACTTGTGGGGAATGTTTTGGGTTGTCGTATGCAATCATCCAATTCAATAACGTTAGGAAAATCTGAAGGTTAATTTAAGCGAACCTAATTAACTTGGGGCGTTGAGAATTCATGAGTTATTGAAAAGCAATTGGAAATCGTTTTATATGCAAGTATAACATGTGTGGAGATGAACCCCTTAGCTAGCTTCCCATCCATTCAATTCCATCAAATTCGTTTTTACAATCTGTTCTAAAAAGTTTGTTTTGTTTTTAAAGTCGTCCAAAACCAATCCCCCTTTACTTTGTTGAGTCATAGTAGTTAGAAATCACTTTAGTTTGTGTTTTTAAGTGTCTTAGGTCAAGTTAAAACCAATTTTCGTCCAAAGTTGTGTCTAGTGTTCAAAACTGCCCAGATTGTGTTTTTAAGGCAGTTTTGAGTGTTTTGGTGCTGTTTTGAGTCTTTTGGTTTGTTTTGGTGATTTAAAGTTTAGTTTTGCATTCCTTGAGTCTAGTATAGTGTTTTATATTGTGTTTTTACGTTTTTGAGTCAAATCCAAGTGATTAATAATCCCTCCTAATCCCCGGTCCAGAACGATCCCTACTTACATTCTTCACTACAATTGATAAAAAGAGGGTTTAATTTGTGTGCGTATAAATCTCGCATCAATCACTGGTTCTCATTCTAAGTAGTAGCATTCCATTCATGAGATCATATTCATGTCATTATCGTAAATTCAGAAAATGCTTTCTTTGTTATAACATATGTGAGATGCTAGTCTTTCATGTTTACATCAATCTCTCACATATAACTAGTGTAGGGTGTGTGTGAAAATAGAGTGCATTCTAGTAAGGAATTGAGGAAATTCTCTAAGGCATGTTACTACATTCGAAATGTGTTTTAAATGCTTAATTGTGAACTAGTATGTGGTGACTATGATTAAGAATGTACTTAAGTGTAAAGATGGCTAAAATCTGTGGGAATAATGATTTTTAACTTGTCATGTGCATTGGAAATCCGTGAGACGATTGTTGGAAGGTGTAGGTTGTGTTTTGTTCGTTTTGTCTAGTTTCGTGTTCTTTTGTTGTTTTGTTTTGCTCGAGGACTAGCAAAAGATAAGTGTGGGGGTATTTGATAGGAGCATATTCATGCGACTTAAATGGCTTGTTCTCGTGCATTTACGTTATGTTTCTTTAGTTATTTTAGTCCTTTAAGCTATTTTCGTGTGTTTGTAGGTCCAAAGGGCTAAAGGAGCAAAAAGATGCATTTTGGAGACTTTTGGAGCACTTTTGGGCTAAGGATGGATAGCTTATGCTTGGCGCCAAAGTGTTGGACGAAATTGAAGACCTAATTGAAGACCAAAGTGTTGGAACCTTGTTCCCTTTAGTTTTAGGACATTTAAACCTTTCCAATTCCCTTATGCCGTGCATCTCCACCTTTCTCCCAAAACCATACACATGCATTCATTATTCATTCCCTCACATGCTCCCATTACTTATCATCACCACTTATCACTTATCATAACCACTTATCACTTATCATAACCATACACTTATCACTTATCATACCCATAATCATCTACACCTTGCAGCCACATTCATCACCAAAGAAACCATCATTTCACCACATTCCCTTGCATTCCAACCAAACCGTGCACATGCTATCACCATGCATTAACATGCACTTGTTCCTCCATCATTCCATCCTTTAAAACATTGCACATGCACTTTAATCATTCAACACATGCACTCCATTCTTTAATCCATGCAGCCACACATTCAACCACATGCATCTCCACCCACATGCTCTCCCATTTCAGATTGCATTTCCATTCACACACCAACACATCCCTTTGTGCCGTGCAATAATCATTCAATTCAGCCATTCCACATGCCATTGTCATTCCACTTTAGCTTTAATTCACATGCACATTCATTCATTCAGAAAATACATCCTTTGCCATGCACATGCACTTCCCACTCTTTAATTCATTTCAGCCACATGCATTCCCCCTTTAAGCCACATGCACTCCCATCCATTTCATCATTGCAGCCACATATAGCTTTAATTCACATGCTTTCACATGCATTTTCAGCACATTTCCATTCACACACCAACACATCCCCTTTGTGCCGTGCAATAATCATTCAATTCAGCCATTCCACATGCTATTGCAGCCACATGCATTTCTCTTTTCATTTCCAGATTGTCCCCTTGCACATGCAGCCACATATTCATTGCACATGCATTTCCAACCCACATGCATCCTTTAATCATTCAAACATGCAGCCACATTCCCTCCTAGTTGTCATGTTCCCCCCATTTCACCTATAAATAAGCATCCATTGCAGCCACAACACACTCATTCATACACACCTCAATTCATCCCACACTTCCATTTCAGAAATTCATCCATTGTACATACCACAAACACTTCCCCCTTTGTGCCGTGAGTCTCCCTACAAATCCAAACACCATCCTTCCATTTTCACCACTACCCAAACCATTCACACCATCAAACTATCCTTAGACCTTGTGCTACAACGAAGAGGAAGAGAAGAGTGCCTAAACGTCCATACAATTCAAGTTTGAGTTGTTGGAATGTTTAGGTGTTTCTTTGATTTCAATGTTTAATTTCAATACTCTTTGTTTTGTACGAATGAGGAATGGAAGAGAAGAGGACCTAAACGTTCATACAATTCAAGTTTGAGTTGTTGGAATGTTTAGGTGTTTCTTTGATTCTCTTTGTTTTGTACCATGAGGAACTAAATCCCCCTTGGTTAGGGGGTAATTCGAAATATATGTTTATGCTTGCATTTTGATTTGATTACTTCTAATTGCGTTTCATAAGTTGTGGATTCAATTTGTTTAACTGTTTGATTGATAACTTATTTATGTATGTTTATTGAGAGTGCACGCTTAATTTTCATGCATGAATATGACGCTAGAATATAAGTGAGTTTCACCTAATAGTTACGAACTTATATTCACAAGTAGTGGAGGTTGCTTATAAACAATCGCGTTAAACGAATTCTTGGCATAAGTTTCATGCAATCATAGTAACGAATGCCCCGTCAACACTTATAATTTTCATAGAGCGTAATGATTCTTGCTTGTATCTCTATTATGCAATCATGTAGGGGACTTGTGGGGAATGTTTTGGGTTGTCGTATGCAATCATCCAATTCAATAACGTTAGGAAGATTTGAAGGTTAATTAGTGCATCACAGTTAACTTGGGGTGTTGAGAATTAATGATTTGTTGAAATGCAATTGGAAATCGTTTGTTATGCAAGTATAACATGTATGGAGATGAACCCCTTAGCCATTCTATCATCCATTCATTCCATTCCATCAAATTCGTTTTACAATCTGTTTAGTTTATTAACTTGTTTTGTTATTTCAATTTTCGTATAAATCTAAATCCCCCTGATGCGTGATTTATGCGCACACAAATTAAACCCTCTTTTTGTCAAATTGTAGTATAAGTATAAGTAGGGATCGTTCTGGACCGGGGATTAGGAGGGATTGTTAATCACTTGGAAACTGACTCAAAAACGTAAAAACGTAATATAAAACACTAAACTAGACTCAAAGAATGTAAAACTAAACTTTAAAACACTAAAACAAACCAAAAGACTCAAACATCACCCAAAACACTCAAATCTGCCTAAAAACCACTTTCTGGGCAGATTTGAGTACAAACACAAAATTGGACGAAATTAAGTTATGACTTGACTCAAGACTCTTAAAAACACAAACTAAATGTAATTCTAACTAATCTAACACTTTAAAATAAATGGGGGATTGGTTTTGACGAATTTAAAACTAAAACAGAAACTTGGAAACAAAACAGATTGTACAAACGAAATTGATGGAATAGAATGATGAAAAACTAGTTAGAGGGTTCCTTATCCACACATGAACATAAGCATATAATTTGACTCCCAGTTATGACTTCAACAAACGATGAATGACAATGCTCCAAGTTAATTAGGTTCGCTTAAACTAACTTTCAGATTTCCCTAGATTCATTGGGTTGAATGGAATACGCATTACAACCAAATTATTCCTAATCAAAGTCCCTAACCATGGAATACGCATGATAGAGACATTCAACAAAGATCATTAAGTTCAACGGAAATCATAAACATCGACTAGGCATTCATAACTATGGAATACGCATGTTAATCCAGCCTAGGGTTTACTAAACACAATCGTGACTAGCGATTTTTACTACTCATGAATATAAGTTCATAACGATTAGGTGAAATTCCCTTATATCCTAGCATCAAGTTTAGGCATGCAAATTAAGTGTCGACCCTCAACCCACATACATAAACAAGTTCTTAATCAAAACAGAAAAGTAAACCACATCTAAAGTTCATGAATTCATAACTGGAGTAAATCAAATCATAACCAACATATGTCCATGGCTTCAAATTCGCCTCTAACTAAAAAGAAATTAGTTTCACATGTTTAATGTAATTGAACAACAAGTTAAATTAAACATGAAAACAGAAACAAGAAAAGAAAGAACAAATTGATGGAAAGTTAGCTACGGGGTTCATCTCCACATATGTTATACTTGCATAATAAAACGATTTCCAATTGCATTTCAATAAACCATTAATTCTCAACGCTCCAAGTTAATTAGGTCCGCTTAAATTAACCGTCAAGTTCTCCTTAAGTTAATGAATTGGATGGGTTAGCGCAACGCAATTCACCACATTCTCCAAAAGTTCTTTACGTGAAAAGCACAATAAAGATACAATCAAAGATCATTAAGCATTATGAAAACTATAAGTGTTGACGAGGCATTCGTTACTATGGAATACGCATGAAACTTATGCCAAGAATTCGTTTAACGCGATTGTTTATAAGCAACCTCCACTACTAATGAATATAAGTTCGTAACTATTAGGTGAAACTCACTTATATTCTAGCGTCATATTCATGCATGAAAATTAAGTGTGCACTCTCAATAAACATACATAAATAAGTTATCAATCAAACAGTTAAACGAATTGAATCCACAACTTATGAAACGCAATTAGAAGTAATCAAATCAAAATGCAAGCATAAACATATATTTCGAATTCCCCCCTAGCCAAGGGGGGTTTAGTTCCTCATGGTACAAAACAAAGAGAATCAAAGAAACACCTAAACATTCCAACAACTCAAACTTGAATTGTATGAACGTTTAGGCCCTCTTCTCTTCCATTCCTCATTCGTACAAAACAAAGAGTATTGAAATTAAACATTGAAATCAAAGAAACACCTAAACATTCCAACAACTCAAACTTGAATTGTATGAACGTTTAGGCCCTCTTATCTTCCTCTTCGTTGTAGCACAAGGTCTAAGGATAGTTTGATGGTGTGAATGGTTTGGGGAGTGGTGGAGGAGTGGAAGAGGAGTGGTGGAAATGGAAGGATGGTGTTTGGATTGTAAGGGAGACTCACGGCACAAAGGGGGAAGTGGTTGTGGTATGTACAATGGATGAATTTCTGAAATGGAAGTGTGTGATGAATTGAGGTGTGTATGAATGAGTGTGAATGAATTGTGGCTGAAATGCATGCTTATTTATAGGTAAATAAGAGGGAACATGACAGCTAGGAGGTGGGTGGAAATCTGAAATGGTGATGGGAGATGCATGTGGCTGATTTATGCATGTGATTAAAGCTAAAGTGATGATGATGAATGCATGTGCAAAGGAAGTGGATTTTCTGCAAATGCAAGATGAATGTGCATGGCTGAAAATGCATGTGAAAGCATGTGAATTAAATGGATGTGGGTGGCTGCAATGATGAAGTGAATAAAGGGTGCATGTGGGTTAATTAATTAAAGGGAGTGCATGTGGGTGCAAGGTGTGAATGATTATGAGTGCATGTGCAATGTTTTAAAGGATGGAATGCATGTGAATAGTTTTGGGAGAAAGGTGATAAGTGGTGATGATAAGTAATGATATGATAAGTGAATGATAAGATAAGTGAATGATATGATAAGTGAATGATAAGATAAGTGGTGAATGATATGATAAGTGAATGATAAGATAAGTGAATGATATGATAAGTGGTGATGATAAGTAATGATATGTGGGAGTGTGGCTGAAATGAAGGAGTGGAATGTTGGAATGTTATGCACGGCTAAGGATATAGGAAAGGTTTAAATGTCCTAAAACTAAAGGGAACAAGGTTCCAACACTTTGGTCTTCAATTAGGTCTTCAATTTCGTCCAACACTTTGGCTCCAAGCATAAGCTATCCATCCTTAGCCCAAAAGTGCTCCAAAAGTCTCCAAAATGCATCTTTTTGCTCCTTTAGCCCTTTGGACCTACAAACACACGAAAATAGCTTAAAGTACTAAAATAACTAAAGAAACATAACGTAAATGCACGAGAACAAGCCATTTAAGTCGCATGAATATGCTCCTATCAAATACCCCCACACTTATCTTTTGCTAGTCCTCGAGCAAAACAAAACAAGAAATGAACACGAAACTAGACAAAACGAACAAAACACCACCTACACCTCCCAACAATTGTCTCACGGATTTCCAATGCACATAACAAGTTAAAAATCATTATTCCCACAGATTTTAGCCATCATTACACTTAAGCACATTCTTAATCATAGTCACCACATACTAGTTCACAATTAAGCAATTAAAACCATGTTTTGAATGTAGTAACATGCCTTAGAGAATTCCCTCAATTCCTTACTAGAATGCACTCTATTTTCACATAGATTTTCTGACTACACACCCTACACTAGTTATATGTGAGAGATTGATGTAAACATGAAAGACTAGTATCTCACATATGTTATAACAAAGAAAGCATTTTCTGGATTTACGATAATGACATGAATATGATCTCATGAATGGAATGCTACTACTTAGAATGAGAACCAGTGATTCCATAAGCTCATATCAATTCCAAACTCCACATTTTGAAACACATAACGATCAAGATAGAAGCATACGGGTTGAAACGGGGCTAAAGGTGTTTGGCTAACAAAGAAGGGATATGGAAAACAAAGGTTCTTAAAGAAATAGCGAGCAAAGCATTTAAATTAACGTAGAATTCACTTTTTGAATGAAAACTCAATCTTTTGAACAACAAGGGGGAACAAGCTCTTTTTCCTTTCTTTCTTTTCTTTTCTGTTTTTCTTTTTCATATGTTTTTCACAATTTTTTTTTTCTTTTCTTTTGACTCTCAAAACATACATAAACACTTAAGAACAAAACATTCTCTCCCCCACACTCATTTTCTTTCATAATGTACTCAAAAGGAATTCATTTAAGTCATGCTCACTATCTTTTAAGAACAAGGGTGTGGACTGTCCTATACTAGGCTAGGTGACGATAATGTGGTTAAACAAAGAATAAAGGCTAAACAAGGCTCAACGGGGTTAAAACTTACAACAAATACGAAATATGGGAAGTAAGGCTATTTGGCTATGGTGGCAACTACACAACTTCATCTTGATATATGTTATGCAATTCAATGTCATGCTTTGAATGAAACGGATATAAGTTCTAGCATTTAGCTCTATCATGATACAATTGCATTCTAAGTAGCAACTGTTGATGTATAATTCCTTCCTAATGCTAGAATATATTTAGTATAATGGCACAAGCAAGGGTGTCGAATCCGCAGGGACTAATTGGACCTATGTAACTACTTGTTTTGCAAGAACTCTAAGAAATGAATCAAACTAAACAAACTAGGCAGATTTGGAAATGAATCAAACTAGTCTAAATAGACAGATTTGTTGTTGTAACTTGAAAGCATGAGAAAATGAAGTAAACACAAATAAATGAATCAACAACTAATGTAATATGATAGTATCAATGGAAATGAAGCTAGGGATTCGGTTTCACCATTGCTCAACTAAGTCCATGTTTGTCAAGTTAGTTTGTACTCATTCATCTACCTATTTCTTGAGTTTGTTTCACTTGGATATGATCAACCATATGATGTGTGGATTTGATCAAATGTCTCTAATCATGAACCTAATTGTGATGTGCAACTTTGGTTCATAATCAAGATTATGTAATGTACAAGAAACTTTCATAAAACCAAAGGGAATAACTCGGCAGGATGTGTGCTAAACACTCCCTTCATTCATTCACATATCTACCAAGATTATGCATGATGTGTGTTCTAATCTTGGCTACACAACTTTGTGATTAATTCAAATGATGATCAAACATTAAAATCAACACACTAAGTCACCATTAAAACAGAAAATGAAACAAGAAATAGATGGACAAACTGAGCATTCTAACTTAATTACATGGCAAACTTTGCAAGGTTACATCGAATCCCTAGAGGAAGATTAGTTACACTTCATGTTTACAAAGGTTTAACATAAAAATAAATAACATGAGTGAACATAAGATTAAGAAGGAGAAACCCTTGAAGCAAAACTGATGTTGAAGTCCTTGAAGAGTTCCTTGGTGTTGCTTCTCCAAATGTGGTGCGGATGAAGGTAGAATGGCTTGGTTGAATGGTTTCTGCCCTTGGGACAGAAAATAGGGTGAAATGGAGCGGCTATGGGTGAATAAAAATGGAATGAATGCCGAACAGTTTCTGTGAAAGGGAGAGGATGTGGACAGTTTCTGTGAATGGTAGAAAATGTGGACAGTTTCTGTGAAAGGGAGAGGGATAGAGTGTCGAATGCAATGGAATGGAGAATGTCGACTACTGCAATGGAGAGGGAGAATGAGTGAGGATAATAGACAGAAGTGGAGCAAGAATGTGTGTAATAATCATCCCGAGAGAGAAATGAGTGAGTCCCCCTTAGTGAATTTCTGAATGTGGCTAATGATGGAAAACAATCAGAATGCATGTGAAAGCTGACATGATCCATGTGAAAGGAATACTGAAAAGGGTGTGAATGTGCACGGTATGGGCATGAGGGATCTGGAATCGCATGAAATGGTTGGATGAGTGGATTTCTGGCGTGATACCTGCAAAGCATGGTCATGATCTGCAGGTATGTGATTTATTTTATCCAAGATACATGTGGAATGTCTGCAAGCATGAAGTGGGGAACCTGACATTGGTTATAATAATCTGGAAATGGTATGGAAATGCACGGGATGGACATGAAGGAGTAGGAAATGCAAAGGTGATCTGTTTAGGTGTTGGGAATGCATGTGAGTGCTCGGCAAGGTGTTTGAACATGCATGTGAATGCATGTTTTGGTGTTGAAACCACATAATCTGACTTCAATGCTTGTTTTATTTAGAATCACTCAATATAGCCGAATTGCACCACTTAACACTTCCACATCATTTCCTGAAATTCCAGCATTCAAACGTCTCCTAGGTTCTTCATTTGGACTTCAATTTAAATCCCTAGAATCCTCTCCATGTTTGGAATAATGCTCAGCTACCAAAAGGAATGGTTTTTACTTCCCTTTGATCCAAATACACACTTGACTGCACACTAACACCAAATAATGTAAAATGCAACTAGTTCAATCTAAAAACATCACAAAGACGCCAAATAAGGAATATATAAATGCGTGCAAAATGAGACTTATCAAATACCCCCAAACCTGGTTTTTGCTAGTCCTCGAGCAAACTTAAAACTAAAACACACAAAACACAAACATCTAACTAAACCACTTTCGCTGGCCAAACGATTGCACTGAGCATGTGCAACAAGCCTTTGAACCTCTAGATGTCCCTAGTTGGAGGAGTTGTGTCTCCTGAGGGCTTACAGTGATGACACCCACAAACATTTACAAAAATCTGCAAACAACTTGGTTAAAACATGCTTTAAACAAACTAATAAGAACCAATGAAGATTTTGTCATTCATTCAACTCAAAAGATTTCCACTTCAAAGAATCGTATCAATTGTAACGTATAAAGATATTTCTCCATGTCTTACAACTTCAAGGTCACCATACCCAAATGCTTAAGATAGAATTCGCCTCAACTCTACTCCTCACAACTTCCACTCATGTTCTCACTCAGATCTTAAGGTTTAGTCTCTCAACAACATATATGAGTGAAACTATGTAAAGGGAATCAAAATTCTCACATATGAAATCTGAAATGGAAGCACAGTTTCTGAGTAGATCTCATGAAATGAATCAAATGCTAAGAATATAGAAATACACACACTTACCATCACCCATGAATACATCCTCAATGATCAGTTAGGTCTTTCTCAGGGTTGTAATGCAAGGCTTAGGGTATAGGTTACGAGAGAAGTGATATGAAATACTAGAGCTTGGGGCATACCAAAGTGTTCTTGAGGATCATGCTCTTCACTTGCCTTTGTTTTCTTTCTTCTTTGTTTTTGGCATCCAGGCCCTATGTCTTATAATGAGGAGATTTGGAACTTGTATCCATTTTAATTCTCTTCTTTTTTTTTTTTATAACTTTTTTTTTTTTAGAATCATCTTCAACATAGGTGCCCTCGGTACATGCCACAATCTTGTTCTAAGCTCAATTTACCTTTAGTCTTCATCACCTTGGTATTCCCCAAACTATAAGGTATGGCTTGTAATGGGCTAGAATGGGTAGATTATGGTGTGGGTGATGAAAGAGTTAGGCTAAAGTGTTTGGCTGCAACGAGGGTGGATGGAGCACACAAATGGGTAGGATTTAAGCCTTTTAGTAGTTAAACATGCATAGCCTAACATCATCTCATTGAGTTCATTCATGAATGATACTAAATACATGGTATCTGCAAAGGAGAATGATTCTTAGCATCCAAACGAAATAGAAGTAATGAGATCATTTAAAGTGAAAATGAAAGAAAAAGATAGGAGTAGAAACACTTTAAACCCTCTCAAAGAAGCAATTAGGCTCAAAATAACTCACTAGGGTAGTCTCCACTATTCTTCTTCCAGAATTTGAGTATGGTACCTCCATGATCATAATTTCAAGAGTTATAACTTTATAAATGACAATAAGATGCAACTCTTTTCGATAGCAACCCAATCGTTTGTTTTCAAACATAGTCCTCATATACATTCGTATTAGCATGCACAAACATTCTTAACCAAAACTAACACCTCAAATAAACACAAACACAAAACAAAACTTCACAAAACAAAACTTCCAAACCACCCCCAAACCTAATCTAAACATTGTCCTCGATGTTTAAAATTGTATGCAATGCAACTAGGCAAAGAATATGGAATGGTATCAAAATAAACACAACATAATGAAAGAACACAAACCACACTAGGTTGCCTCCTAGCAAGCGCTTTATTTAATGTCTAGGCAAGACATGGTAGCTTGTTCATGGTGTTGTAAATTCAAGAACATCTACGATTTGATACACTTGCTCTTCCTCCACTTTATCCAAGTATGGTTTCAATCGCTGCCCATTGACTTTAAAAGAAGTGCCATTCTTCATGTTCTCTATCTCCACAGCTCCATGGGGGAATGTTTGCAGCACTTTGAATGGTCCCACCCACCTAGACTTCAGTTTTCCTGGAAAAAGTCTCAAACGTGAGTCATACAAAAGTACTTTCATACCTTGGTGAAACTCTTTCCTTAGGATGGCCTTGTCATGATAGAGCTTAGTCCGTTCCTTGTAGATTTTGGCATTCTCATATGCCTCATTTCTAAGTTCTTCCAACTCATTAAGTTGGAGCTTCCTTGCTATTCCAGCATCCTTGTAATCAAAGTTGAACTTCTTGATGGCCCAATATGCACGGTGTTCAAGCTCCATTGGCAAATGACAAGCTTTCCCAAACACAAGGCGATAAGGACTCATGCCAATGGGGGTCTTGTATGCTGTTCTATATGCCCATAGTGCATCATTTAACCTCAATGACCAATCCTTCCTTGTAGGGCTCACAGTCTTCATCAAGATGTTCTTGATCTCCCTATTGCTAATCTCCACTTGTCCTGAGGTTTGAGGATGGTACGGGGTTGCCACTTTGTGGTTGATGTTGTACTTCTTCATCAAAGATTCAAAAGGTTTGTTGCAGAAATGGCTGCCACCATCACTAATAATAGCTCTTGGGGTTCCAAACCTACAAAAAATCACATCTTTAAGAAAATTCAACACAACCTTATGATCATTAGTTCTTGTAGCAATGGCTTCAACCCATTTGGATACGTAATCCACTGCCACTAATATGTATAAGTAGCCAAAAGAGGATGGAAATGGTCCCATGAAATCGATTCCCCAAACATCAAAGAGTTCCACCACCAAAATGTTGTTCAATGGCATCTCATTTCTTCGGCTAATGTTCCCTATTTTCTGGCACCTATCACACTTAGAGCAAAAATCAAAAGCATCTTTGAATAAAGTAGGCCAAAAGAAACCAGATTGTAAAACCTTTAGAGATGTCTTCTTGGCACCAAAATGGCCTCCACATGCCAATGTGTGGCTAAATGTTAGGATGCTTTGTTGCTCACTCTCTGGGACACATCTCCTAATGATTTGATCAGGGCAATATTTAAACAAATATGGTTCGTCCCAAACGTAGTGCTTTACCATGGCAAGGAACTTCTTCCTTTCCTGAAAAGAAAGGTCATTTCTCATTATACCACAAGCAAGATAATTAACAAAATCTGCATACCATGGTTCTTTTTCTTGAACAACAAGGAGTTGTTCATCTGGAAATGATTCATTTAGGGGCAAAGGTTGTCCAACTCCATGGTTTTCATTAAGCCTGGACAAATGGTCAGCCACAACATTATCACTGCCCTTCTTATCTCGAATTTCCAAGTCAAACTCTTGTAGTAAGAGTATCCATCTAATCAAGCGTGGTTTAGCATCCTTCTTTGTCATCAAGTACTTAAGGGCTGCATGATCAGAAAACACAATAACCTTAGATCCCACAAGATATGACCTAAACTTTTCTAAGGCAAAAACAACAGCAAGCAACTCCTTTTCAGTTGTGGAATAGTTAACTTGGGCATCATGCAGAGTCCTGCTTGTATAGTAGATCACATGTGGAAGCTTGTTCACCCTCTGCCCTAAAACTGCACCAATAGCATAGTCAGAGGCATCACACATTAATTCAAAAGGTAACGACCAATCTGGTGCCATAATAATAGGGGCCGTGGTTAGTTCATTTTTCAAAGTATTGAATGCATCCATACAAGCCTTATCAAAATGAAATACAACATCTTTAGCTAACAGATTGCATAATGGACGAGTGATCATTGAAAAGTTCTTAATGAAACGACGATAAAAACCCGCATGGCCCAAGAAACTTCTTACTCCCTTCACAGTGGTGGGGGCTACCATATTGGTGATGACGTCAATTTTGGCTTTGTCCACCTCCATTCCTTTGCTAGAGATTACATGTCCCAACACAATTCCTTGTTTCACCATAAATTGGCACTTTTCCCAATTGAGAACCAAATTTGTTTCCTGACATCTTTGAAGTACTAAGGAGAGATGGTTAAGACATTCATCAAAAGAGGATCCAAACACTGAGAAATCATCCATAAATACCTCAATGAACCTTTCTACCATGTCAGAAAAGATGGCCAACATGCATCTTTGGAATGTTGCTGGAGCATTGCAAAGTCCAAAAGGCATTCTCCTGTATGCAAATGTGCCAAAGGGGCAAGTAAAGGTTGTTTTCTCTTGATCCTCCGGAGCGATTGCAATTTGATTGTAACCTGAGTATCCATCCAGAAAACAATAATGTGAGTAACCTGCCAATCTCTCAAGCATTTGATCTATGAAAGGCATAGGAAAGTAATCTTTTCTAGTGCTAGAATTCAACTTCCTGTAATCGGTGCAAACACGCCAACTGGCCGTGGGCTTTGTGGGCACAAGCTCATTGTTTTCATTCCTCATCACAGTGATTCCCACCTTCTTAGGAACCACTTGAATAGCACTCACCCATTTGCTATCAGAAATGGGATATATGATCCCCACATCTAACAATTTCAACACCTCATTCCTAACAACTTCCTTCATGTGTGGGTTAAGTCTTCTTTGTGGCTCACGGGTTGACTTTGCCCCTTCCTCCAAAAGAATCCTATGCATGCACATGGTAGGGCTTATTCCCTTGATATCTGCAATAGACCAACCAAAAACCAATTTGAACTCTTTTAACACCCTAATTAGTTTATCTTCTTCATTTGGGGTGAGGTCAGTGATAGGAGCATATTTATGCGACTTAAATGGCTTGTTCTCGTACATTTACGTTATGTTTCTTTAGTTATTTTAGTTCTTTATGCTTCTTTTGTGTGTTTTCAGGTTCTAAGGGCAAAGTATGCAAAAGGATGCCTTTTGGAGCCTTTTGGAGCAAATTAGAGATTGGAATGGATATCATATGCTTGGAGCCAAAAGGATGGACGAAATTGAAGACTTGAAGTAGGAAAGTTAAATCCTAAAAAGACCTCATGTTTGAGCATCATTGAAAACTCCTACGCATTTTAGAACACAAAAACAACATTCCTAGCAACCTTAGGACATTATCGTGTGTTTCCTTGTGTCTCCCTTCCTTGCCATGCAAGGAAGGGCTTTGTTCCCTATTTTAAATACTTAAACACTACCACTTATCATTCACCACATATCATTCACCACTTATCATATCATACATTCATTTATCACTTATCATAATCATTCACTTATCACTTAACATATCATACACTTATCACTTATCACTCATAATCACCTACAACATCCACCTACTTCACCTACAACATCCACCTACTTCACCTACAACATCCACCAACTTCACCTACAACATCCACCTACTTCACCTACAAATGACATAGCCATATGTTCCCTCCACTACTCCTATAAATACCCTTGCATTCATTCACTCCCCATTCAATTCGCATCTCATTTCATACACAACACATTACAAACACATTCTCCCTTCCCTAGCCGTGAGCTTCCCATCCATTCCCTTATAATCCAAACACCACTCCTCATCCATTTCCATAATCCCCCAAACCTCACCTTAGACCTTGTGCTACAACAACGAGGAAGATAAGAGGGCCTAAACGTTCATACAATTCAAGTTTGAGTTGTTGGAATGTTTAGGTGTTTCTTTGATTTCAATGTTTAAATTCAATTTTCTTTGTTTTGTAATGGAAGAGAAGAGTGCCTAAACGTTCATACAATTCAAGTTTGAGTTGTTGGAATGTTTAGATGTTTCTTTCATTTCAAAGTTATGAGGAACTAAACCCCCCTTTAGCTAGGGGGTGATTCAAAATACATGTTTATATTTGCAATATGAATTGATTACGTTTGGTTGGAATTTCATAAGTTGTGGATTCAATTCGTTTAACTGTTTGATTGATAACTTATTTATGTATGTTCATTGAGATTGCAAGCTTAATTTTCATGCATAAATATGACGCTAGAATATAAGTGAATTTCACCTAATCGTTATGAACTTATATTCACAAGTAGTGGAGGTTGCTTATAAACAATCGCGTTAAACGAATTCTTGGCATAAGTTTCATGCGTATTCCATAGTAACGAATGCCTCGTCGATGTTTATGATTTCCGTTGAACTTAATGATCTTTGTTGAATGTCTCTATCATGCGTATTCCATAGTTAGGGACTTTGATTAAGAATAATTTGGTTGTAATGCGTATTCCATTCAATCCAACGAATCTAGGGAAATCTGAAAGTTAATTTAAGCGGACCTAATTAACTTGGAGCATTGAGTTTCATAATTTATCGAAAGACCAACTGAGAATCAATCTTGTATGCAAGTGTAACATGTGTGGAGAAGAACCCCTTGGCTATTCCATCATCCATATTTTCATCTCATTCATATTTACGTTCTGCCTTTAATTACAATTTGTCCATTTAATTTAATCTCGTCAAATCAAACCCCCCCCCCCTTTACTTTCTTGTTCTTTAGTGCTTAGAATCTGTTTAGTTTATGTTTTAAAGTATTTTTGAATTCTTTGAGTCTAGTATAGTGTTTTATATTGTTTTTACGTTTTTAAGTCAGTTTCCAAGAGATTAACAATCCCTCCTAATCCCCGGTCCAGAACGATCCCTACTTATACATATACTACAATTTGACAAAAAGAGGGTTTAATTTGTGTGCGTATAATCTTCGCATCAAATTTTGGCGCCGTTGCCGGGGATTAGCAACTTTGCTAATCCCTTGGTTCTTTTTTTTTTTTTTTTTTTTTAGGTTTAGTTGTTTTCGTTTTAGTTTCTAACTTAGTGTTGTTTTCTTTGTTTGTTGTTACTTTTGATATTTGATTTAGTTCTCTTTCTTTGATTTTAGGTACTAGAGAAGTAAGATATGGATTTTGCTAGCATTCAAGCTCAATTGGCAAATCTTACTTCTAAATTGTCGCCGTATGCCGAAAGGACCACAATGCAGAGTGTCCCTACATTTGGTGCTTCATATAGGCAAGGATTTCAAGCCAATCAATGTCCACAAAGAGATTGGAGGGATCATTCAAACTCTATATGGTGGGAAGATCAACAAGTTCAACGTGAAGCATATTGGCAACCATATGAGGAGTTCTATTCAAGACCCATGCAGCCACCACAACTTCATATGCAATATGCTCAATTAAATTCAAGTTCGCCAATAGATTATAATCAAATTCTTAATGAAATAAATTCTTTGGCGCAGGGGTCACAAAATCAAGCCAAGGAGGCTCAACAAGAAGCATATTGGCAACCATATGAGGAGTTCAATACAACACCTATGCAGCCACCACAACCTCCCCCACAACAATTCAATCAAGTTCAAGTATGTCCATGGATAATGATAAAAATTTTCAATTACTAACCTCTTTGACGCAGGACGAACAAAATCAAGACAAGAAGTTGGGTAAATTGGACGAGCAATTTGGGCAGATTATGGAGTTCATGAAACAAATTCAAGAGCAAAGTGAACTCTCCAACTCAACTATTGAAAACTCGAAGGAAGATTTTGAAATCCATAATGCTATCACTTTGGGAAGTGCTATGGAGGTTGGAGCTGACCTAAAAATGTCCAAACATAGCCTAGAAGTGGATGAAGAGCTGCTAATTGAGGAGGAGGAAGAAGACATGCACACGGCAAGGGTAGAACAACCCTTGCCGCAGCCCCCTAAGCCCTCTAAACCACCCACCACCAGTAAGGACGTCCCAATTCCATGTTATTCTGATGTTATTCCACCCAATGTCCCTTTTCCTAGCAGGTTTTTGATTCCCAACCAAGAAGAGAGTAAAAAGGACATCGTGGAAGCCTTCCCAAAGGTGCAAAATGCTATTCAAATTCTTGGTGCAACACAACAAGTTTTAGATGGTGTTGAATTCTTCAAAGGACTTTGTACACCAAGAAGAATGATTCAAGAGAAGGTAGTGGCTGGAGAAGATGTAGAAGGCATCAAAGAGGACATATTTGAAACCACAATTCCCAAGGAAGTTGGATTTTATGACAGGGGACAAGTCATAACTTTCGAAGGGGTGTTTATTCTGGAGTTCATTTTGGAGCACACAGGTAAGCCGCCTCCCCGAATTTCAATTTTCTTTTATACTAACATGTGGTTAATGATTCAGGCACCCAATCTGGAATTTAAACTATTACCGGATCATTTCAAGTATCACCGCCCATTCAAAGATAAATTCCATGCCGTTTGATTTTATTTATGTAAAAAAAAAAAAAAAAAAAAAAAAAAAAAAAAAAAGAGATACTAAACATGGAGAAAGATGGAGCCTTCACAGAGGATGTTTACGTGAAGCCCCGCTACGAGGCGTCAAAGCAGATGGAATAGAAGCGGAAGGCATAGGAGCGGAAGGCGCAGAAGCGGGAGGCATCGGAGCGGAAGCCATCGGAGCTAGAGCATTCCAGGCCTCAATACTTGGCCAAGCGCTGGACGACCCAGGAAAAAGGTGCCTCTGGAGACAAGCCGCAAGCCTTTGACGGTCACTGTGAATTCGACCCTCAGATTCTTGCAGCTCATCAAGCTTTCTCTTCATGCCCGACAAATAGTTATTTGCAAGCACATGCAAACTTCTATTCTCGTACTTAAGCTGCTGGATCTCTTGCTTAAGACTCTCCACCTCTGCCATCAATGATTCCACCTGACGGGAGCGGGCAAGCAGGCGTTGGCCCATGTTGGACACAGAACTCGCACACTGAACACTAAGTGCGAGGGACTCTTGAACGGCCAACTCATCGGACCGTCCTGACAGCAGCCTACTATCTTTTGGAGTGAGGAGGTTCCTAGCTACTATTGTAGCTGTTGTGGCGTCCTGCATCACGGAGTCTTCACCTGTAAGAAGACCGTTAGAAGATAAGAAAGAAGGGCGCCATACGTTACCTTGACGCGGCGCGCCCGTATCACTGCTAAGGCTCAATTCCAAGCTAAGGTTCGATGAGTTTGCCATTTTTTCAAAAGTGTTCAAAGAAAAGGGATGGAGTTAAATTTCAAAGGGCCGGAGTCGATCTTCAAGAATGGGAAATCTTCAGAGTGTGTTTGTTGTGGTGATCGATAGCTCAATAAAAAAGCCAAGGCGACGCGTCCACCGATTCAAAAAGCCGGAATTTCCGGCGTAATTTTGGCGACGCTTTCTCGGCTTTTCAGAAGACGCGTTCAACTTTGTCAAAAGATTTCTTCTTTTCAGACAACACGTGGAGGCCATCACCGCAACTACATATCTTTAGCCGACAAGCGCAAAGTTCGGCGACGCTTTCTCTGCTTTTCAGAAGACGCGTGCAGCTTTGTCAAAAGGAGCCGCATCTGCACTACCACGTGTCGTTCAGAAAGCGAAGGGGCGTCGTTCAGAAATCGAAGGGGCGCTTGCTCAGAAATCGAAGAGGCGTATTCAGAGATCGAAGAGGCGCCACTATTTCAAAAAGCCAGAATTGCGGGATCAAAACGTTTGTCGACAAGGGTAAAAAGTACCACCACTTGATATTATCTCTATATATGTCGACCTTCGTCTTTTATGGCAGGGCAAACCTGAAGAAAATGCCCAACTCTCCCTCACCTCTGAGGGCGCACTCCCAGCAAAGCCTTTCGAAATACTCAATTTTTTCTTCTTCCCCAAAGATGATACCAGATGCCTGGAGTAAAGATGACCCAGGAGGAAATACATGTGCTGATTCATGCACCGCTTCTTCAAAAGCAAAGGTATCTCATATCATCAAGGTCAAAAGCAAAAGTATCTCATATCATGCTCTTTCCCTGTCTTTTTCTTTGTCCTTGTTCTTACTCGCATGGCAAAGTAAAAGAAGCAATCAGCCGGCACTTGGAGTCAATCTTCCGATCTGGAGCCAACTGCCTGGAACCTATTCCTGATTGCTTACCTAGCGTTGCTCTCGAGTAGTCATCTTCAACGGTTGATACACTTCCGGAGAAGGGACCACTTCTGAAAAGGGGAGCGAGTAAGGCAAGTGAAAATGATACATTGAAGCATGTGGAGACAAACATAGGCTGAGTTATCCTCCAACCCTTTTCAATACGAATTGGAAAGATTGAACAAAGAAACAGATAAAAGGGATAAGCTCAGACCTTCGGGGGAGACCAAATGAACCATCATGCTGCCCAGTTCAAGAAGTAGCACAAAGGAAAATCAACGATGGGCAGAAACCAGTTCAAGAGTAAGCCTGTGGAATCACAAAGATCAAAAGCCTCAATGCAATTACCAAGGAGAAGATGGAATTTACACTCTATAACCAGATTTGCGTCTCTAAACTCTTCTCTTTGTTAATTACATTCTGCCATGTTTAGTATGTTTAAGTGCTTTTTGTGTATTTACTTATGCTTTGTGTGAATCTATGCTTAAAACATTGAGGACAATGTTTGATTTAAGTGTGGGGGGGGGGGGGGGGTAACTAAGTATGTTGATGCAAATTCGTTGAATTTTATCACCCATAACTTCAAGTGTTGTTCCTTGCTGTTTTAAATGTTTTTAAGGTGTTTTTAAACTGTTTTAGCGTGTTTTGTTTTATAACTCCGAAAATCACATAAAAATTTGAAAAACATTTTTTTGAAAAGCCTAAAAAGAGTGTTTTGAGTTGTTTTTGTGTCTTAGGGAACCTTCCAACGTTATGATGAGGATTTGGTTTGTAATTGCATGACTGTTAAAAAGAGTTATAAACATGGATGAAAGTTTGATTTACTCTTGGTATATGTTTAGTTATGGTTATAATGTATGACTTCACATGCAATCATAAAAGAAAAATTCGTTTTTGTAACATGCTTGAAGGAAGGAACTCATAATAACGCTACATCCCTGTGAGACTCGAGCCATTACCTTCTTTGGAGAGTTATATTCTGTGATTCTTTGTTTTCTAAAGTTGTTGCATGATCTCATTATTCCTTGCTTGGTTGCTACTTAGAAGGCGTTTCATCATATAGTTCCAAATGCTAGAACTCATGCCCATTTCATTCAAAGCATGTTATTGATTTGCATAACACATATTCAAGAAGAAGTTGTGTAGTGACCACCACCATAGCCAAATAGCCTTACTTCCCATACTTCGTATATGTTGTAAGTTTTAACCCCGTTGAGCCTTGTTTAGCCTTTATTCTTTGTTTACCCACATTTTCCTCACCTAGCCTAGTTTAGGACAATCCCCACCCTTGTTCTTAAAAGATAGTGAGCATGACTTAATTGAATTCCTTTTGAGTTACATTATGAAAGAAAATAAGTGTGGGGGAGAGAATGTTTAAGTGTTGATGTTTTGAGATTCAAAAGAAAAAAAAAAAAAAAAAAAAAAAAAAAAAAAAAAGAGAAAAAAAAAAAAAAAGAAAGAATAAGTGATTGAAGAAAGGTTCCAAAACACCAATTCTGGGTGTAAATTGTCTAAACTCTCCCTTTTTGTTCAAAAGTTGAGTTTTCATTCAAAAGTGAATTCTAAGTTGATTCAAATGCTTTGCTCACTATTTCTTTAAAAACCTTTGTTTTCCATATCCCTTCTTTGTTATCCACATACCCCAAGCCCCGTTACAACCCTTGACTTCTATCTTGAGTGTTGTGTATTTCAATTTGTGGAGTTTGAACTTGGTATGGGCTTATGGTGTCACTGGTTCTCGCGTCTAAGTAGTAGCATTCCATTCATGAGATCATATCTAAACATGCTTATTAACTCCAGAAAATGCTTTCCTTATTATAACATATGTGAGTGTTCGTCTACATGTTTACATCAATCTTCTCACATATACCTAGTGTAGGGTGTGTAGTCAGAAAATCTGTGTGAAAAACAAGAGTACATCTAGTAAGAAATTGAGGGAATTCTCTAAGGCATGTTACTACATTCAAAACATGGTTTTAAATGCTTAATTGTGAACTAGTATGTGGTGACTATGAGTAAGAATGTACTTAAGTGTAAAGATGGCTCAAATCTGTGAGAATAATGATTTTTAATTTGTCATGTGCATTGGAAGTCCCTGATACGATTGTTGGAAGGTGTAGGTTGTGTTTTGTTCTTTTTGTTTTGTTTTTCTGTTTTGCTCGAGGACTAGCAAAAGCTAAGTGTGGGGGTATTTGATAGGAGCATATTTATGCGACTTAAATGGCTTGTTCTCGTACATTTATGTTATGTTTCTTTAGTTATTTTAGTTCTTTATGCTTCTTTTGTGTGTTTTCAGGTTCTAAGGGCAAAGTATGCAAAAGGATGCCTTTTGGAGCCTTTTGGAGCAAATTAGAGATTGGAATGGATATTATATGCTTGGAGCCAAAAGGATGGACGAAATTGAAGACTTGAAGTAGGAAAGTTAAATCCTAAAAAGACCTCATGTTTGAGCATCATTGAAAAGTCCTACGCATTTTAGAACACAAAAACAACATTCCTAGCAACCTTAGGACATTGTCGTGTGTTTCCTTGTGTCTCCCTTCCTTGCCATGCAAGGAAGGGCTTTGTTCCCTATTTTAAATACTTAAACACTACCACTTATCATTCACCACTTATCATATCATACATTCATTTATCACTTATCATAATCATTCACTTATCACTTAACATATCATACACTTATCACTTATCACTCATAATCACCTACAACATCCACCTACTTCACCTACAAATGACATAGCCATATGTTCCCTCCACTACTCCTATAAATACCCTTGCATTCATTCATTCATGGACATCTCATTTCATACACAACACACTACAAACACATTCTCCCTTCCCTAGCCGTGAGCTTCCCATTCAATTCACATCTCTCCATTTCTCACACCACAACACAAACACACACCATCTTCACATCCTGAAATTCCTTTCCTTGCCGTGGGTTTCTTTCCATTTTCTATCTTTCCTCATCCATTTCCATAAGTCCCCAATCCATTCAACACACCAACAACATCCTTTAGACCTTGTGCCATAATAACGAAGAAGAGAAGAGTGCCTAAACGTTCATACAATTCAAGTTTGAGTTGTTGGAATGTTTAGGTGTTTCTTTGATTTCAATGTTTAAATTCAATTTTCTTTGTTTTGTAATGGAAGAGAAGAGTGCCTAAACGTTCATACAATTCAAGTTTGAGTTGTTGGAATGTTTAGGTGTTTCTTTGATTTCAAAGTTATGAGGAACTAAACCCCCTTTAGCTAGGGGGTGATTCAAAATACATGTTTATGCTTGCATTATGAATTGATTACTTTTGGTTGGAATTTAATAAGTTGTGGATTCAATTTGTTTAACCGTTTGATTGATAACTTATTTATGAATGTTTATTAAGAATGCGTGCTTAATTTTCATGCATAAATATGACGCTAGAATATAAGTGAATTTCACCTAATCGTAATGAACTTATATTCACAAGTAGTGGAGGTTGCTTATAAACAATCGCGTTAAACGAATTCTTGGCATAAGTTTCATACGTATTCCATAGTAACGAATGCCTCGTCGATGTTTATGATTTCCGTTGAACTTAATGATCTTTGTTGAATGTCTCTATCATGCGTATTCCATAGTTAGGGACTTTGATTAAGAATAATTTGGTTGTAATGCGTATTCCATTCAATCCAACGAATCTAGGGAAATCTGAAAGTTAATTTAAGCGGACCTAATTAACTTGGAGCATTGAGTTTCATAATTCATCGAAAGACCAACCGAAAATCATCTTGTATGCAAGTGTGACATGTGTGGAGAAGAACCTTCTAGCTAGCATTCCATCCATATTTTCGTCACATTCATTTTTACATTCTGCCTTTAAATTACAATCTGTGTATTTAGTTTAATTTCGTCAAAACCTCAATCCCCCTTTACTTTAGTGTCTAATTTAGTTAGAAAGTGTCTTAGTTTGTGTTTATAAGTGTTTTGTATTCTTTGAGTCTTTTGATTTGTTTTAGTGTTTTATTGTTTAGTTTTGCATTCCTTGAGTCTAGTTTAGTGTTTCTAACGTTTGTTTTACGTTTTTGAGTCAGTTTCCAAGTGATTTAGTAATCCCTCCTAATCCCCGGTCTAGAACGATCCCTACTTGCATCTTTACTACAATTGTCACAAGAGGGTTTTAATTTGTGTGCTTAATTAGTTCGCATCAGTCTTCCAGGGAATGGTATTGGTGGAGTGTATGGTTTCTCGGCCTTGTGAAGATTTGGTGCTTCAAATGAGGAAGTAGCATGGCTTGGTTCCTCATTTGATTTCTCATTGTCTCCTTGAGTAACACCTGCATTCACATGATCATATTCATTAGTAACTTCCTTGCCAACTCTATTATCAATAACCTTACCACTTCTAAGTGTAGTGATTGCTTTGGCTTGCTCTTGGTTCCTTTGGAGTATCACGGGTTGGCTTGGAAACTTCCCAACCTCTCTTTGGTTCAAGGCATCTGCAATCTGCCCCAATTGTGTCTCCATTTTGGTTAGGGCTGCTGAATGTTGTTGGAGAGTGCTATTTGTGGAATGTTGGAATTGCAAAGTGTTTTGGGCTAACAACTTAACCGTATCCTCAAGGGTAGTGGCAGGTTTTGGTTGGAAAGTTTGAAATTGATTGTTGTTCTTCCATGAAAGGTTGGGATGGTCTCTCCAACTCGGGTTATATGGAATACATATCATTCCTTGGTCTTTGATTGTAAGAATTCATTAGGTTCACTTGCTCTTGAACATACTCGGGATAAGCCTCCCTAGATGGACATCGATGAGTAGGGTGGTTTGGTAAGTTGCAAATGGCACACACTTCATTTGCTTTTGGCACCATGTTGAGCACGGATTCAAGCTTCCTTTCTAGGTTAGCTACCTGCAACAAAAGCTCATGATTAGAACTTGTTTCATAGACTCCAACTTTCTTACCCCTTAAATCTTTGTGTTGAGCATTAGACCCCAACATCTCATAAATGTTATATGACTCTTGAGCATTCTTTTTCTTCAATGCTCCACCTGCTGCACTATCAACAGTTGATTGACAAGTTTGGGTTAGTCCATCATAGAAAATTTGCATTTGTAAGTGAAAAGGTAACCCATGGTGTGGACATTGTATCAAGAGGCCTTTAAAACGCTCCCAACACTCGTTGAAAGGTTCTCCATCATCTTGTTTGAAGTTGAAGATTTGTCCCCTTAATGTGGCTGTCTTTTGAGTGGAAAAGAACTTCTCCAAGAACTTCTTAGCCACGGCATCCCAAGTAGTGAGGGAACCTGGTGTTAGAGTCATCAACCAACTCTTGGCCTTATCTTTCAAGGTGTAAGGAAACACTCTCATTCTCAAATTTGCTTCACTTACTCCCTGCAAAGGTAAACCACTCACAACATTGTAAAACTCTTTAATATGAGCTAAAGGGTCTTCATTAGGTAAGCCATAAAATGAAGGAAACATATGGAAATGTGAAGATTTGATCATAGTTTCTAGCTTCTGTGGGCAGCAAGATGCATGAAGGTGAATTTGGTATGATTGGTTGAGCAAAGTCCTCCAAGGCTCGAAGCTCATCTTCATTGCCCGCCATCTCCTCTTCTCCTTCCCAATTAAATTGCTCAGATTCTTTACTTGTTGAACTAGGTGAATTCCCTTCCTCTTCCTCATGGATAATGGATGAACTTGATGGCACAAAGTTGTCCAAAGTGTGGCCCTTCAATCGTTCAATTCTTTGGCCTAACTCAACAAGTCTATTTGACATATACTACCTGAAATAAAATACACAAGTGAATGAAAATCAACTAGCAAACAACAATGAAATGAATAAAAATAAACTTAAAAACGTTTGAAAGGACTCAAGGGACTCAAAACAGATTCACAAGACTCAAAACAAGCTAAAAACTCTCAAAACTGCCTAAAAACACAAACTGGGCAATTTTGACACTAAACTCAATTTTGGACGAAAATTAGGTTTGAGCTTGACTCAAAATGATTCAAAACACAAGATAAGACAGATTCTAAGCCTAAAACTTAACAAAATATGGGGAGAAATTGTATTTGGACGAAATGCAATTAAATGGACAGATTATAACGAAAGCAGATTGTAAAGCAAATTGATGTAAACCAATGGATAATGGAATGGCTAAGGGATTCTTTTCCACACATGAAATGTATGCAACTTAAATCAACTTCCAGTTATCAATTTGACAAGTTATGAACCTTGACACTAATCAAAATAGCAAACAAGCAAACAAGCAATTACAAGGGACTGAAATCAGTCCCCGGCAACGGCGCCATTTTTGTTGATGTATAATTCCTTCCTAATGCTAGAATATATTTAGTATAATGGCACAAGCAAGGGTGTCGAATCCGCAAGGACTAATTGGACCTATGTAACTACTTGTTTTGCAAGAACTCTAAGAAATGAATCAAACTAAACAAACTAGGCAGATTTGGAAATGAATCAAACTAGTCTAAATAGACAGATTTGTTGTTGTAACTTGAAAGCATGAGAAAATGAAGTAAACACAAATAAATGAATCAACAACTAATGTAATAGGATAGTATCAATGGAAATGAAGCTAGGGATTCGGTTTCACCATTGCTCAACTAAGTCCATGTTTGTCAAGTTAGTTTGTACTCATTCATCTACCTATTTCTTGAGTTTGTTTCACTTGGATATGATCAACCATATGATGTGTGGATTTGATCAAATGTCTCTAATCATGAACCTAATTGTGATGTGCAACTTTGGTTCATAATCAAGATTATGTAATGTACAAGAAACTTTCATAAAACCAAAGGGAATAACTCGGCAGGATGTGTGCTAAACACTCCCTTCATTCATTCACATATCTACCAAGATTATGCATGATGTGTGTTCTAATCTTGGCTACACAACTTTGTGATTAATTCAAATGATGATCAAACATTAAAATCAACACACTAAGTCACCATTAAAACAGAAAATGAAACAAGAAATAGATGGACAAACTGAGCATTCTAACTTAATTACATGGCAAACTTTGCAAGGTTACATCGAATCCCTAGAGGAAGATTAGTTACACTTCATGTTTACAAAGGTTTAACATAAAAATAAATAACATGAGTGAACATAAGATTAAGAAGGAGAAACCCTTGAAGCAAAACTGATGTTGAAGTCCTTGAAGAGTTCCTTGGTGTTGCTTCTCCAAATGTGGTGCGGATGAAGGTAGAATGGCTTGGTTGAATGGTTTCTGCCCTTGGGACAGAAAATAGGGTGAAATGGAGCGGCTATGGGTGAATAAAAATGGAATGAATGCCGAACAGTTTCTGTGAAAGGGAGAGGATGTGGACAGTTTCTGTGAATGGTAGAAAATGTGGACAGTTTCTGTGAAAGGGAGAGGGATAGAGTGTCGAATGCAATGGAATGGAGAATGTCGACTACTGCAATGGAGAGGGAGAATGAGTGAGGATAATAGACAGAAGTGGAGCAAGAATGTGTGTAATAATCATCCCGAGAGAGAAATGAGTGAGTCCCCCTTAGTGAATTTCTGAATGTGGCTAATGATGGAAAACAATCAGAATGCATGTGAAAGCTGACATGATCCATGTGAAAGGAATACTGAAAAGGGTGTGAATGTGCACGGTATGGGCATGAGGGATCTGGAATCGCATGAAATGGTTGGATGAGTGGATTTCTGGCGTGATACCTGCAAAGCATGGTCATGATCTGCAGGTATGTGATTTATTTTATCCAAGATACATGTGGAATGTCTGCAAGCATGAAGTGGGGAACCTGACATTGGTTATAATAATCTGGAAATGGTATGGAAATGCACGGGATGGACATGAAGGAGTAGGAAATGCAAAGGTGATCTGTTTAGGTGTTGGGAATGCATGTGAGTGCTCGGCAAGGTGTTTGAACATGCATGTGAATGCATGTTTTGGTGTTGAAACCACATAATCTGACTTCAATGCTTGTTTTATTTAGAATCACTCAATATAGCCGAATTGCACCACTTAACACTTCCACATCATTTCCTGAAATTCCAGCATTCAAACGTCTCCTAGGTTCTTCATTTGGACTTCAACTTAAATCCCTAGAATCCTCTCCATGTTTGGAATAATGCTCAGCTACCAAAAGGAATGGTTTTTACTTCCCTTTGATCCAAATACACACTTGACTGCACACTAACACCAAATAATGTAAAATGCAACTAGTTCAATCTAAAAACATCACAAAGACGCCAAATAAGGAATATATAAATGCGTGCAAAATGAGACTTATCAGCAACCAAGCAAGGAATAATGAGATCATGCAACAACTTTAGAAAACAAAGAATAACAGAAAATAACTCTCCAAAGAAGGTAATGGCTCGAGTCTCACAGGGTTGTAGCGTTTGTTTGAGTTCCTTCCTTCAAGCATGTTACTAAAACGAATTTTTCTTTTATGATTGCATGTGAAGTCATACATTATAACCATAACCAAGCATATACCAAGAGTAAATCAAACTTTTCTCTATGTTAATAACTCTTTTTAACCGTCATGCAATTACAAACCAAATCCTTATCATTGTGTTGGAAGGTACCCTAAGACACAAACACACAAAAACGACTCAAAACACTCTTTTTAGGCTTTTCAAAACATTTTTTTTTATTCAAATTTTTATGTGATTTTCGGAGTTATAAAACAAAACACACTAAAACACTCTAAAACAATTTAAAAACACCTTAAAACAGCAAGGAACAACATTTCAAGTTATGGGTGATAAAATCCCACGAATTTGCATCAAATATACTTAGTTACCCCCCCACACTTAAATCAAACATTGTCCTCAATGTTTTAAGCATAGATTCACACAAAACATAAGTAAACACACAAACAACAACTAAACATACTAAACATGGCAGAATGTAACTAACAAAGAAAAGAGTTTAGGGACGCAAATCTGGTTATGGAGTGTAAATTCCCTCTTCTCCTTGGTGATTGCATTGAGGCTTTGATCATGGTGATTCCACAGGCTTACTCTTGAACTGGGCTGGAGGATTCTTTTGGTCTCCTCCAACTCGTTGATTTTCCTTTGTGCTACTCTTGAACTGGACAGCAGGATTTCTTTTGGTCTCCCCCGAAGGTCTTAGCTTCCTCCTTTTATCTGTTTCTTTGTTCAATCTTTCCAATTCGTATTGAAGAGGGTTAGAGGATAGCTCAGCATATGCAGTTGTTGCTTGTCTCCACATGCTTCAATGTATCATTTTCACTTGCCTTACTTGCTCGGTTGAAGATGACTACTCGAGAGCAACGCTAGGTAAGCAACCAGGAATAGATTCCAGGCAGTCGGCTCCAGATCGAAAGACTGACTCCAAGTGCCGGCTGATTGCTTCTTTCACTTTGCCATGCGAGTAAGAACAAGGACAAAGAAAAAGACAGGGAAAGAGCATGATATGGGATACTTTTGCTTTTGACCTTGATGATATGAGATACCTTTGCTTTTGAAGAAGCGGGGAATGAATCAGCACATGTATTTGTTGTGCTGTTTCCTCCTGGGTCATCTGTACTCCAGGCATCTGGTATCATCTTTGGGGAAGAAGAAAAAAATGAGTATTTCGAAAGGCTTTGCAGCCTCAGAGGTGAGGAAGAGTTGGGCATTTTCTTCAGGTCTGCCTTGCCAAAAAAATTGAAGGTCGACATATATAGAGATAATAGCAAGTGGTGGTACTTGTTCTTTTACCCTTGTCGACAAACGTTTTGATCCCGCAAATCCGGCTTTTTGAAATAGTGGCGCCTCTTCGATTTCTGAATACGCCTCTTCGATTTCTGAGCAGGCGCCCCTTCGCTTTCTGAACGACACGTTGTAGTGCAGATGCGGCTCCTTTTGACAAAGCTGCACGCGTCTTCTGAAAAGCAGAGAAAGCATCGCCGAACTTTGCGATTGTCGGCTAAAGATGTGTAGTTGCGATGATGGCCTCCACGTGTTTTCTGAAAAGAAGAAATCTTTTGACAAAGTTGAACACATCCTCTGAAAAGCCGAGAAAGCGTCGCCTAAATTACGCCGGAAATTCCGGCTTTTTGAATCGGTGGACGCGTCGCCTTGGCTTCTTATAGAGGTATCGATCACCGCCAACATACACACTCTGAAGATTTCCCATTCTTGAACATCGTCTCCGGCCCTTTGAAATTTTAACTCCATCCACCCCTTCTCTTTGAACACCTTTGAAAAAATGACTAACTCATCGAACCTTAGCTTAGATTTGAGTCTCAGCAGCGATCCGGTTGCGCCCCGTCAAGGTAATGTATGGCGCCCTTCTTTTTTATCTTCTAACGGTCCTCTTACAGGTGAAGACTCCATAATGACGGATGCAACAACAGCTACGATAGTAGCTAGGAACCTCCTTACTCCTAAGGATAGTAGGCTGCTTTCAGGACGGTCCGATGAGTTGGCCGTTCAAGAGTCCCTCGCTCTCAGTGTCCAGTGTGCAGGCTCTGTGTCCAACATGGGCCAACGCCTACTTGCTCGCTCCCGGCAGGTTGAATCGTTGATGGCAGAGGTGGAAACTCTTAAGCAGGAGATCAAACTACTTAAGTATGAGAATAGAAGTTTGCATGTGCTTGCAAATAACTATTCGTCGGGCATGAAGAGGAAGCTTGATGAGCTGCAAGAATCTGAAGGTCGAATCCAAAGTGACCGTCAAAGGTTTGCGGCTTTCCTCCAGAGGCACATTTTTCCTGGGTCATCTAGCTTTCCACCAAGTATTGAGGCCTCGAATGATTTATCTTCGATGCCTCCCGCTCCGATGCCTTCTGCTCTGATGCCTTCCGCTCCGATGCCTTCCACTCTGATGCCTTCCACTCTGATGCCTCCTGCTTCTAGAGTTGTGCCACGTAGTGGGGCTTCACGTAAACCACCTTTGTGAAAGTTACATTCTTTTATTTCTTTTTTTTTTTTTTTTTTTTTTTTTTGAACATGCTTTGTTTTATTCAGTGCATTGGGTTGCCTCCCAAGTAGCGCTTTCTTTTACGTCTTGCAGCCGGACGAAGAACCCAATCACTCCAGGATATGTTCACGAATCGGATGAGAACTCCGAGTCATGAACTAGTACCTAAAACAAGAAACAAAACAAGATTAAGAATCTGGAATAAAATAAAAACAAACGAAAATAAAACAATCCAAGGGATTAGCAAATTTTCTAATCCCCGGCAACGGCGCCAAAATTTGATGCGTGATTTATACGCACACAAATTAAACCCTCTTTTTGTCAAATTGTAGTATAAGTATAAGTAGGGATCGTTCTGGACCGGGGATTAGGAGGGATTGTTAATCACTTGGAAACTGACTCAAAAACGTAAAAACGTAATATAAAACACTAAACTAGACTCAAAGAATGTAAAACTAAACTTTAAAACACTAAAACAAACCAAAAGACTCAAACATCACCCAAAACACTCAAATCTGCCTAAAAACCACTTTCTGGGCAGATTTGAGTACAAACACAAATTTGGACGAAATTAAGTTATGACTTGACTCAAGACTCTTAAAAACACAAACTAAATGTAATTCTAACTAATCTAACACTTTAAAATAAATGGGGGATTGGTTTTGACGAATTTAAAACTAAAACAGAAACTTGGAAACAAAACAGATTGTACAAACGAAATTGATGGAATAGAATGATGAAAAACTAGTTAGAGGGTTCCTTATCCACACATGAACATAAGCATATAATTTGACTCCCAGTTATGACTTCAACAAACAATGAATGACAATGCTCCAAGTTAATTAGGTTCGCTTAAACTAACTTTCAGATTTCCATAGATTCATTGGGTTGAATGGAATACGCATTACAACCAAATTATTCCTAATCAAAGTCCCTAACCATGGAATACGCATGATAGAGACATTCAACAAAGATCATTAAGTTCAACGGAAATCATAAACATCGACTAGGCATTCATAACTATGGAATACGCATGTTAATCCAGCCTAGGGTTTACTAAACACAATAATGACTAGCGATTTTTACTACTCATGAATATAAGTTCATAACGATTAGGTGAAATTCCCTTATATCCTAGCATCAAGTTTAGGCATGCAAATTAAGTGTTGACCCTCAACCCACATACATAAACAAGTTCTTAATCAAAACAGAAAAGTAAACCACATCTAAAGTTCATGAATTCATAACTGGAGTAAATCAAATCATAACAAAACCATTAATGAAAGTTAGCTACGGGGTTCATCTCCACATATGTTATACTTGCATAATAAAACGATTTCCAATTGCATTTCAATAAACCATTAATTCTCAACGTTCCAAGTTAATTAGGTCCGCTTAAATTAACCATCAAGTTCTCCTTAAGTTAATGAATTGGATGGGTTAGCGCAACGCAATTCACCACATTCTCCAAAAGTTCTTTACGTGAAAAGCACAATAAAGATACAATCAAAGATCATTAAGCATTATGAAAACTATAAGTGTTGATGAGGCATTCGTTACTATGGAATACGCATGAAACTTATGCCAAGAATTCGTTTAACGCGATTGTTTATAAGCAACCTCCACTACTAATGAATATAAGTTCGTAACTATTAGGTGAAACTCACTTATATTCTAGCGTCATATTCATGCATGAAAATTAAGTGTGCACTCTCAATAAACATACATAAATAAGTTATCAATCAAACAGTTAAACGAATTGAATCCACAACTTATGAAACGCAATTAGAAGTAATCAAATCAAAATGCAAGCATAAACATTTATTTCGAATTCCCCCCTAGCCAAGGGGGGTTTAGTTCCTCATGGTACAAAACAAAGAGAATCAAAGAAACACCTAAACATTCCAACAACTCAAACTTGAATTGTATGAACGTTTAGGCCCTCTTCTCTTCCATTCCTCATTCGTACAAAACAAAGAGTATTGAAATTAAACATTGAAATCAAAGAAACACCTAAACATTCCAACAACTCAAACTTGAATTGTATGAACGTTTAGGCCCTCTTATCTTCCTCTTCGTTGTAGGACAAGGTCTAAGGATAGTTTGATGGTGTGAATGGTTTGGGGAGTGGTGGAGGAATGGAAGAGGAGTGGTGGAAATGGAAGGATGGTGTTTGGATTGTAAGGGAGACTCACGGCACAAAGGGGGAAGTGGTTGTGGTATGTACAATGGATGAATTTCTGAAATGGAAGTGTGTGATGAATTGAGGTGTGTATGAATGAGTGTGAATGAGTTGTGGCTGAAATGCATGCTTATTTATAGGTAAATAAGAGGGAACATAACAGCTAGGAGGTGGGTGGAAATCTGAAATGGTGATGGGAGATGCATGTGGCTGATTTATGCATGTGATTAAAGCTAGAGTGATGATGATGAATGCATGTGCAAAGGAAGTGGATTTTCTGCAAATGCAAGATGAATGTGCATGGCTGAAAATGCATGTGAATTAAATGGATGTGGGTGGCTGCAATGATGAAGTGAATAAAGGGTGCATGTGGGTTAATTAATTAAAGGGAGTGCATGTGGGTGCAAGGTGTGAATGATTATGAGTGCATGTGCAATGTTTTAAAGGATGGAATGCATGTGAATAGTTTTGGGAGAAAGGTGATAAGTGGTGATGATAAGTAATGATATGTGATTATGATATGTGATAAGTAATGATAAGATAAGTGAATGATATGATAAGTGAATGATAAGATAAGTGGTGAATGATATGATAAGTGAATGATAAGATAAGTGAATGATATGATAAGTGGTGATGATAAGTAATGATATGTGGGAGTGTGGCTGAAATGAAGGAGTGGAATGTTGGAATGTTATGCACGGCTAAGGATATAGGAAAGGTTTAAATGTCCTAAAACTAAAGGGAACAAGGTTCCAACACTTTGGTCTTCAATTAGGTCTTCAATTTCGTCCAACACTTTGGCTCCAAGCATAAGCTATCCATCCTTAGCCCAAAAGTGCTCCAAAAGTCTCCAAAATGCATCTTTTTGCTCCTTTAGCCCTTTGGACCTACAAACACACGAAAATAGCTTAAAGTACTAAAATAACTAAAGAAACATAACGTAAATGCACGAGAACAAGCCATTTAAGTCGCATGAATATGCTCCTATCACCCCGTTTACTTTATTGTCCAATTTAGTTAGAAAGTATCTTAGTTTGTGTTTTTAAGAGTTTTGATTAAATTTATTTCCCAATTTCGTCCAAATTCACCAAAGTGCTCAAAACTGCCCAGAAAGTGTTTTTAAGGCAGTTTTGAGTGTTTTGGGTGATGTTTGAGTCTTTTGGTTTGTTTGAGTGTTTTAAAGTTTAGTTTTGCATTCTTTGAGTCTAGTATAGTGTTTCATATTGTTATTTTACGTTTTTGAGTCAAATCCAAGTGGTTAACAATCCCTCCTAATCCCCGGTCTAGAACGATCCCTACTTATACATATACTACAATTGACCAAAAGAGGGTTTAATTTGTGTGCGTATAATTCACGCATCATGGATAACAAAGAAGGGATATGGAAAACAAAGGTTCTTAAAGAAATAGTGAGCAAAGCACTTGAATCAACTTAGAATTCACTTTTGAATGAAAAATCAACTTTTGAACAACAAGGGGGAACAAGCTCTTTTTCCTTTCTTTTCTGGTTTTTTTTTTTCTTTTGAATCTCAAAACATACATATAAACTTAAGAACAAACATTCCTTCCCCCACACTCATTTTCTTGCATAATGTAACTCAAAAGGAATTCATTTAAGTAATGCTCACTATCTTTTAAGAACAAGGGTGTGGACTGTCCTAAACTAGGCTAGGTGAGGATAATGTGGGTTAACAAGGAATAAAGGCTAAACAAAGCTCAACGGGGGTAAAACTTACAACATATACGAAATATGGGAAGTAAGGCTATTTGGCTATGGTGGCAACTACACAACTTCATCTTGATATATGTTATGCAATTCAATGTCATGATTTGAATGAAACGGATATAAGTTCTAGCATTTAGTTCTATCATGATACAATTGCATTCTAAGTAGCAACCAAGCAAGGAATAATGAGATCATGCAACAACTTTAGAAAACAAAGAATCACAGATTATAACTCTCCAAAGAAGGTAATGGCTCGAGTCTCACAGGGTTGTAGCGTTTGTTTGAGTTCCTTCCTTCAAGCATGTTACAAAAACGAATTTTTCTTTTATGATTGCATGTGAAGTCATACATTATAACCATAACCAAGCATATACCAAGAGTAAATCAAACTTTTCTCTACGTTTATAACTCTTTTTAACAGTCATGCAATTACAAACCAAATCCTTATCATTGTGTTGGAAGGTACCCTAAGACACAAACACACAAAAACGACTCAAAACACTCTTTTTAGGCTTTTCAAAACATGTTTTTCAAATTTTTATGTGATTTTCGGAGTTATAAAAACAAAACATACTAAAACACTCTAAAACATCTTAAAAACACCTTAAAACAGCAAAGAACAACTTTTGAAGCTATGGGTGATAAAATCCCACGAATTTGCATCAACAACATTAGTTACCCCCCCCACACTTAAATCAAACATTGTCCTCAATGTTTTAAGTATAGATTCACACAAAACATAAGTAAACACACAAACAGCACTAAACATACTAAACATGGCAGAATGTAACTAACAAAGAGAAGAGTTTAGGGACGCAAATCTGGTTATGGAGTGTAAATTCCATCTTCTCCTTGGTGATTGCATTGAGGCTTTGATCTTGGTGATTCCCCAGGCTTAATCTTGAACTGGGCTGCAGGATTCTTTTGGTCTCCTCCACTCGTTGATTTTCCACAGGCTACTCTTGAACTGGGCTGGAAGATTTGTTTGGTCTCCCCCGAAGGTCTGAGCTTACTCCTTTTATCTGTTTCTTTGTTCAATCTCTCCAATTCGTATTGAAGAGGGTTAGAGGATAGCTCAGCATATGCAGTTGTTGCTTGTCTCCACATGCTTCAATGTATCATTTTCACTTGCCTTACTTGCTCCCCTTTGCAGAAGTGGTCCCTTCTCTGGAAGTGTATCAACCGTTGAGGATGACTACTCGAGAGCAACGCTAGGTAAGCAACTAGGGAATAGATTCCAGGCAGTCGGTTCCAGATCGGAAAACTGACTCCAAGTGCCGGCTGATTGCTTCTTTCACTTTGCCATGCGAGTAAGAACAAGGACAAGGAAAAAGACAGGGAAAGAGCATGATATGAGATACTTTTGCTTTTGACCTTGATGATATGAGATACCTCTGCTTTTTGAAGAAGCGGTGCATGAATCAGCACATGTATTTGTTGTGCTTGTCTCCACATGCTTCAATTTACCGTTTCCTCTTGAGTCATCTGTACTCCAGGCATCTGGTATCTTCTTTGGGGAAGAAGAAAAAATTGAGTATTTCGAAAGGCTTTGCTCGGAGTGCGCCCTCAGAGGTGAGGAAGAGTTGGGCATTTTCTTCAGGTATGCCTTGCCATAAAAGATGAAGGTCGACATATATAGGGATTTCCCAATTGCAAGTGGTGGTTGATAGGAGCATATTTAGGCGACTTACTTAGCTTGTTTTCGTGCATTTATATTGTTAATTCATAGTTGTTTTTGGCGTTTAAGCCATTTTCGTGTGTTTTTAGGTTCATGTGGCTAAGGAAGCAAAAAGATGCATTTTGGAGCATTTTGGAGCAAAATTGGACTTGGAAGGGATAACTTATACTTGGAGCAAAATGAATGGACGAAATTGAAGAGTTGATGTCACAAGGATTCCTACTTGAAGTAGCCACACACCTTCCACATTTCAGCCACATGCACTTGTTCCTCCATCATTGCACCAACAACAACCAAACATGCACTCCCTTTAATCACATGCATAAATCAGCCACATGCATCTCCCATCACCATATCAGATTTCCATCATATTCACATGCATTCCATCCTTTAAAACATTGCACATGCACTCCCTTTAATTAATTAAGCCACATGCACTCCCATCCATTTCATCATTGCAGCCAACACATGCTTTCACATGCATTTTCAGATTGTCCCCTTGCACATGCAGCCACATATTCATTGCACATGCAATTCCAACCCACATGCATCCTTTAATCATTCAAACATGCAGCCACATTCCCTCCTAGCTGTCATGTTCCCCCCATTTCAACTATAAATAAGCATCCATTGCATTCATTCTCATTCAATTCGTCCATATTCAGAAAATCATCCAAAACACCACCAGAAATCATCCGTGAGTTTCCCTACTAATCCAAACACCACTCCAACCACTCCCCATCCCTCCAAAACACTTCACACTATCCCAAAACTCACCTTAGACCTTGTGATACAACAACGAGGAAGAGAAGAGTGCCTAAACGTTCATACAATTCAAGTTTGAGTTGTTGGAATGTTTAGGTGTTTCTTTGATTTCAAAGTTATGAGGAACTAAACCCCCCTTGGCTAGGGGGGGATTCGAAATAAATGTTTATGCTTGCATTTTGATTTGATTACTTCTAATTGCGTTTCATAAGTTGTGGATTCAATTTGTTGAACTATTTGATTGATAACTTATTTATGTATGTTTATTGAGAGTGCACACTTAATTTTCATGCATGAATTTGACGCTAGAATATAAGTGAGTTTCACCTAATAGTTACGAACTTATATTCATAAGTAGTGGAGGTTGCTTATAAACAATCGCGTTAAACGAATTCTTGGCAAGAGTTTCATGCATTCATAGTAACGAATGCCTCGTCAACACTTATAATTTTCATAGAGCGTAATGATTCTTGCTTGTACCTCTTCTATGCATTCATGTTGAGGACTTGTGGGGAATGTTTTGAATTGTCGCATGCATCATCCAATTCAATAACGTTAGGAAGATTTGAAGGTTAATTAGTGCATCACGGTTAACTTGGGGTGTTGAGAATTCATGGTTTATTGAAATGCAATTGGAAATCATTTATTATGCAAGTATAACACGTATGGAGATGAACCCCTTGGCTAGCATCCATCCATTCATTCCATTTCATCACATTCATATATACTATTTGTCTTAATTCGAATCTGTACATTTTATTTAATTTTGTATAAAACTCAATCCCCCTTTACTTTATTGTCCAATTTAGTAGAAAGTGTTTTAGTTTATGTTTATAAGTGTTTTGATTCATTTTGTTACATAATTTCGTCCAAATTCACCAAAGTGCTCAAAACTGCCCAGAAAGTGATTTTAAGGCAGTTTTGAGTGTTTTGGGTGATGTTTGAGTCTTTTGGTTTGTTTTAATGTTTTAAGTGTTTAGTTTTACATTCTTTGAGTTAGTTTAGTGTTTTATATTGTGTTTTTACGTTCTTGAGTCAAGTTATTACTTAATTTCGTCCAAATTTGTGGTTTTGCTCAAATCTGCCCAGAAAGTGGTTTTTAGGCAGATTTGAGTGTGTTTGTGTTGTTTTGAGTCTTTTGGTTTGTCTTAGTGTTTTAAAGTTTAGTTTTGCATTCTTTGAGTCTAGTATAGTGTTTCATATTGTTATTTTACGTTTTTAAGTCAAATCCAAGTGGTTAACAATCCCTCCTAATCCCCGGTCCAGAACGATTCCTACTTATACTTATACTACAATTGTCAAAAAGAGGGTTTAATTTATGCGCGTATAAATCTCGCATCAAATTTTGGCGCCGTTGCCGGGGATTAGAAAATTTGCTAATCCCTTGGATTGTTTTATTTTCGTTTGTTTTTATTTTATTCCAGATTCTTAATCTTGTTTTGTTCTTGTTTTAGGTACTAGTTCATGACTCGGAGTTCTCATCCGATTCGTGAACATATCCTGGAGTGTTTGGGTTCTTCGTCCGGCTGCAAGACATAAAAGAAAGCGCTACTTGGGAGGCAACCCAATGTACTGAAAAAAAATAAAAATAAAAAAAAAATAAAAAATTTATATATTAAATAAAATACTAAACATGGAGAAAGATGGTGCTTCACAAAGGTTGTTTGCTTGAGGCCCCACTACGTGGCTTTACTCTTGAAGGAGAAGGCATCGGAGCAGAAGGCATCGGAGCTGAAGGCATCGAAGCGGAAGGCATCGGAGCGGAAGGCATTGGAGCGGAAGGCATCGGAGCGGGAGGCATCGGAGCTAGAGCATTCCAGGCCTCAGTACTTGGCCAAGCGTTGGATGAGCCAGGAAAAAGGTGCCTCTGGAGGAAAGACGAAAACCTTTGACGGTCACTGTGAATCCGACCTTCAGACTCTTGCAGCTCATCAAGCTTCCTCTTCATGCCCGTCGAATAGTTGTTTGCAAGCACATGCAAACTTTTATTCTCGTACTTAAGCTGCTGGATCTCCTGCTTGAGACTTTCCACCTCTGCCATCAACGATTCCACCTGACGGGAGCGGGCAAGCAGGCGTTGGCCCATGTTGGACACAGAGCTCGCACACTGAACACTAAGTGCGAGGGACTCTTGAACGGCCAACTCATCGGACCGTCCTGAAAGCAGCCTACTATCTTTTGGAGTGAGGAGGTTCCTAGCTACTATTGTAGCTGTTGTGGCGTCCTGCATCACGGAGTCTTCACCTGAAAGAGGACCGTTAGAAGATAAGAAAGAAGGGCGCCATACGTTACCTTGACGCGGCACGCCCGTATCACTGCTAAGGCTCAATTCCAAGCTAAGGTTCGATGGGTTTGCCATTTTTCAAAAAGTGTTCAAAGAGAAGGGGTGGATGGAGTTAAATTTCAAAGGGCCGGAGACGATGTTCAAGAATGGGATTCTTCAGAGTGTGTTTGTTGTGGTGATCGATAGCTCTATAAAAAAAAAAAAAAGCCAAGGCGACGCGTCCACCGATTCAAAAGGCCGGAATTTCCGGCGTAATTTAGGCGACGCTTTCTCGGCTTTTCAGAAGACGCGTTCAACTTTGTCAAAAGTTTACGTGGAGGTCATCATCGCAGCTACACTTTTGCCGACAAGCGTAAATTTCGGCGACGCTTTCTCTGCTTTTCAGAAAACGCGTGCGACTTTGTCAAAAGAGCTCTGACAGAGCCGCATCCGCACTACCATGTGTCGTTCAGAAAGTGAAGGGGCGCTTGTGCAGAAATCGAAGGGGCGTCCGTTTAGAAATCGAAGAGCCGTTTGCTCAGAAATTGAAGAGACGTTTGTCGACAAGGGTAAAAGAACAGTACCACCACTTGATATTATCTCTATATATGTCGACCTTCGTCTTTTATGGCAAGGCAAACCTGAAGAAAATGTCCAACTCTGCCGCATCTCTGAGGGCGCTCTCCCAGCAACGCCTTTTGAAATACTCAATTTTTTCTCCCCCAAAGAAGATACCAGAAACCTGGAGTACAAATAAGGCAGAAGGAAACGGTCGATCGAAGCATGTGGAGACAACCACAACAAATACATGTGCTGCTTCATTTGCCGTTTCTTCAAAAGCAAAGGTATCTCATATCATCAAGGTCTAAAGCAAAAGTATCTCATATCATGCTCTTTCCCTGTCCTTTTCTTTGTCCTTGTTCTTACTCGCATGGCAAAGTGAAAGAAGCAATCAGCCGGCACTTGGAGTCAGTCTTCCGATCTGGAGCCAACTGCCTGGAATCTGTTCCTGATTGCTTACCTAGCGTTGCTCTCGAGTAGTCATCTTCAACGGTTGATACACTTCCAGAGAAGGGACCACTTCTGCAAAGGGGAGCGAGTAAGGCAAGTGAAAATGATACATTGAAGCATGTGGAGACAAACATAGGCTGAGTTATACTCCAACCCTTTTCAATACGAATTGGAAAGATTGAACAAAGAAACAGACCAAAGGAGTAAGCTCAGACCTTCGGGGGAGACCAAAAGAATCCTGCTGCCCATTTCAAGAGTAGCACAAAGGAAAATCAACGATGAGAGGAACCCCTGTGGAGTCAACAACATCAAGCCTCATTGCAATCAACAAGGAGAAGATGGAATTTACACTCCATAACCAGATTTGCGTCCCTAAACTCTTCTCTTTGTTAATTACATTCTGCCATGTTTAGTATGCTTAAGTGCTTTTTGTGTGTTTACTTATGTTTTGTGTGAATCTATGCTTAAAACATTGAGGACAATGTTTGATTTAAGTGTGGGGGGGCAACTAAGTATATTTGATGCAAATTCGTGGGATTTTATCACCCATTACTTAAAATGTTGTTCCTTGCTGTTTTAAGGTGTTTTTAAGTTATTTTAGAGTGTTTTAGTATGTTTTGTTTTTATAACTCCGAAAATGACATAAAAATTTGAAAAACATGTTTTAAAAAGCCTAAAAAGAGTGTTTTGAGTCGTTTTTGTGTGTTTGTGTCTTAGGATACCTTCCAACACAATGATAAGGATTTGGTTTGTAATTGCATGACTGTTAAAAAGAGTTATAAACATGGAGAAAAGTTTGATTTACTCTTGGTATATGCTTGGTTATGGTTATAATATATGACTTCACATGCAATCATAAAAGAAAAATTCGTTTTTGTAACATGCTTGAAGGAAGGAACTCAAACAAACGCTACATCCCTGTGAGACTCGAGCCATTACTTTCTTTGGAGAGTTATTTTCTGTGATTCCTTGTTTTCTAAAGTTGTTGCATGATCTCATTATTCCTTGCTTGGTTGCTACTTAGAATGCAATTGTATCATGATAGAACTAAATACTAGAACTTATATCCGTTTCATTCAAAGCATGACATTGAATTACATAACATATATCAAGATGAAGTTGTGTAGTTGCCACCATAGCCAAATAGCCTTACTTCCCATATTTCGTATATATTAGTTTTAACCCTGTTGAGCCTATTTTCTTTGCTAACCACATCACCCCTTACCTAGCCTAGTATAGGACAGTCCACACCCTTGTTCTTAAAAGATAGTGAGCATGACTTAAATGAATTCCTTTTGAGTACATTATGAAAGAAAATGAGTGTGGGGGAGAGAATGTTTTGTTCTTAAGTGTTTATGTATGTTTTGAGAGTCAAAAGAAAAGGAAAAAAAAAAAAAAATTGTGAAAAACATATGAAAAAGAAAAACAGAAAAGAAAAGAAAGAAAGGAAAAAGAGCTTGTTCCCCCTTGTTGTTCAAAAGATTGAGTTTTCATTCAAAAGTGAATTCTACGTTAATTCAAATGCTTTGCTCACTATTGCTTTAAGAATGTTTGTTTATCCTTCACCTTTCATTGTTAGCCAATACCCTAGCCCCGTTACACCCCTTTGACTTCTATCTTGATCGTTATGTGTTCAATAATGTGGAGTTTGGAATTGATATGAGCTTATGGAATCACTGGTTCTCGTTCTAAGTAGTGGCATTCCATTCATGAGATCATATCTAAACATGCTTATTAACTCCAGAAATTGCTTCCTTTGAAATACATATATGTGAGTGTTCGTTTTTATGTTTACATCAATCTTCTCACATATAACTAGTTTAAGGTGTGTAGTCAGAAAATCTGAGTGAAAATTGAGTGCATATATTGTAAGGAATTGAGCAAATTCTCTAAGGCATGTTACTACATTCAAAATATAGTTTTAAATGCTTAATTGTGAATTAGTATGTGGTGACTATGATTAAGTATGTACTTAAGTGTAAAGATAACCAAAATCTGTGGGAATAATGATTTTTAACATGTCATGTGCATTGGAAATCCCTGAGACGATTGTTGGAAGGTGTAGGTTGTGTTTTGTTCGTTTTGTTTTATTTTTGGTTTCTTTTGTTTTGTTTTGCTCGAGGACTAGCAAAAGCTAAGTGTGGGGGAATTTGATAGGAGCATATTTAGGCGACTTACTTAGCTTGTTTTCGTGCATTTATATTGTTAATTCATAGTTGTTTTTGGCGTTTAAGCCATTTTCGTGTGTTTTTAGGTTCATGTGGCTAAGGAAGCAAAAAGATGCATTTTGGAGCATTTTGGAGCAAAATTGGACTTGGAAGGGATAACTTATACTTGGAGCAAAAGGAATGGACGAAATTGAAGAGTTGATGTCACAAGGATTCCTACTTGAAGTAGCCACACACCTTCCACATTTCAGCCACATGCACTTGTTCCTCCATCATTGCACCAACAACAACCAAACATGCACTCCCTTTAATCACATGCATAAATCAGCCACATGCATCTCCCATCACCATATCAGATTTCCATCATATTCACATGCATTCCATCCTTTAAAACATTGCACATGCACTCCCTTTAATTAATTAAGCCACATGCACTCCCATCCATTTCATCATTGCAGCCAACACATGCTTTCACATGCATTTTCAGATTGTCCCCTTGCACATGCAGCCACATATTCATTGCACATGCAATTCCAACCCACATGCATCCTTTAATCATTCAAACATGCAGCCACATTCCCTCCTAGCTGTCATGTTCCCCCCATTTCACCTATAAATAAGCATCCATTGCATTCATTCTCATTCAATTCGTCCATATTCAGAAAATCATCCAAAACACCACCAGAAATCATCCGTGAGTTTCCCTACTAATCCAAACACCACTCCAACCACTCCCCATCCCTCCAAAACACTTCACACTATCCCAAAACTCACCTTAGACCTTGTGATACAACAACGAGGAAGAGAAGAGTGCCTAAACGTTCATACAATTCAAGTTTGAGTTGTTGGAATGTTTAGGTGTTTCTTTGATTTCAAAGTTATGAGGAACTAAACCCCCCTTGGCTAGGGGGGGATTCGAAATAAATGTTTATGCTTGCATTTTGATTTGATTACTTCTAATTGCGTTTCATAAGTTGTGGATTCAATTTGTTGAACTATTTGATTGATAACTTATTTATGTATGTTTATTGAGAGTGCACACTTAATTTTCATGCATGAATTTGACGCTAGAATATAAGTGAGTTTCACCTAATAGTTACGAACTTATATTCATAAGTAGTGGAGGTTGCTTATAAACAATCGCGTTAAACGAATTCTTGGCAAGAGTTTCATGCATTCATAGTAACGAATGCCTCGTCAACACTTATAATTTTCATAGAGCGTAATGATTCTTGCTTGTACCTCTTCTATGCATTCATGTTGAGGACTTGTGGGGAATGTTTTGAATTGTCGCATGCATCATCCAATTCAATAACGTTAGGAAGATTTGAAGGTTAATTAGTGCATCACGGTTAACTTGGGGTGTTGAGAATTCATGGTTTATTGAAATGCAATTGGAAATCATTTATTATGCAAGTATAACATGTATGGAGATGAACCCCTTGGCTAGCATCCATCCATTCATTCCATTTCATCACATTCATATATACTATTTGTCTTAATTCGAATCTGTACATTTTATTTAATTTTGTATAAAACTCAATCCCCCTTTACTTTATTGTCCAATTTAGTAGAAAGTGTTTTAGTTTATGTTTATAAGTGTTTTGATTCATTTTGTTACATAATTTCGTCCAAATTCACCAAAGTGCTCAAAACTGCCCAGAAAGTGATTTTAAGGCAGTTTTGAGTGTTTTGGGTGATGTTTGAGTCTTTTGGTTTGTTTTAATGTTTTAAGTGTTTAGTTTTACATTCTTTGAGTTAGTTTAGTGTTTTATATTGTGTTTTTACGTTCTTGAGTCAAGTTATTACTTAATTTCGTCCAAATTTGTGGTTTTGCTCAAATCTGCCCAGAAAGTGGTTTTTAGGCAGATTTGAGTGTGTTTGTGTTGTTTTGAGTCTTTTGGTTTGTCTTAGTGTTTTAAAGTTTAGTTTTGCATTCTTTGAGTCTAGTATAGTGTTTCATATTGTTATTTTACGTTTTTAAGTCAAATCCAAGTGGTTAACAATCCCTCCTAATCCCCGGTCCAGAACGATCCCTACTTATACTTATACTACAATTGTCAAAAAGAGGGTTTAATTTATGCGCGTATAAATCTCGCATCAGTGGTACTGTTCTTTTACCATTGTCGACAAAAATTTTGATCCAGTAAATCCGGCTTTTTGAAAAATAGTGATGACTCTTCGATTTCTGAACAAACGCCTCTTTGATTTCTGAGCTAGCGCCTCTTCGATTTCTGAACAACGCCTCTTCAGCAAGTAGTAGTGCGGATGCGGCTCTGTCAGAGACAAAGTTTCACGCGTTTTCTGAAAAGCAGAGAAAGCGTCGCCGAGCTTTACGCTTGTCGGCAAAAGTGTGTAGTTGCGATGATGACCTCCACGTGATCTTTTGACAAAGTTGAACGCGTTTTCTGAAAAGCCGAGAAAGCGTCGCCGAACTTTACGCAGGAAATTCCGGCTTTTTGAATCGGTGGTCGTGTCGCCTTGGCTTTTTATAGAGGTATCGATCACCTCCAATATGCACACCTTGAAGATTGCCCATTTGTGAAAATCGTCTCCGGCCCTTTGAGATTTTTCTCCATCCACACTCCTCTTTTAACACCTTTGAAAAATGGCCAACCCATCTAACCTTTGCTTAGATTTGAGTCTCAGCAGCGATCCGGTTGCGCCCCGTCAAGGTAATGTATGGCGCCCTTCTTTGTTATCTTCTAATGACCCTCTTACAGGTGAAGACTCCATGATGACGGATGCAACAACAGCTACGATAGTAGCTAGGAACCTCCTCACTCCTAAAGATAGTAGGCTGCTTTCAGGACGGTCTGATGAGTTGGCCGTTCAAGAGTCCCTCGCTCTCAGTGTTCAATGTGCGGGCTCTGTGTCCAACATGGGCCAACGCCTACTTGCTCGCTCCCGTCAGGTTGAATCATTGATGGCAGAGATGGAAAGTCTTAAGCAAGAGATCAAGCAGCTTAAGTACGAGAATAGAAGTTTGCACGTGCTTGCAAATAACTATTCGACGGGCATGAAGAGGAAGCTTGATGAGCTGCAAGAATCTGAAGGTCGAATTCAAAGTGACCGTCAAAGGCTTGCGGCTTTCTTCCAGAGGCACATTTTTCCTGGGTCATCTAGCGTTCCACCAAGTATCGAGGCCTCGAATGATCTATCTTTGATGCCTCCCGCTCCGATGCCTCTTGCTCCAATGCGTCCTACTTCTAGAGTTGTGCCACGTAGTGGGGCTTCACGTAAACAACCTTTGTGAAGGCTCCATCTTTCTCCATGTTTAGTATTTTATTTTATTTTTATTATTATTATTATTATTATTATTTTTTTTTTTTATTTTTAGCCCACAACATGAAATTTATCTTTGAATGGGAGGTGATACTTGAGATGATCTGTTAATGGTTTAAATTCTAGAGTGGATGCCTGAATCATTAACAACATATTAGTATAAAAGAAAATTGAAATTCGGGGAGGCGGCTTACCTGTGTGCTCCAACATGAACTCAAGGATAAACACATCTTCTTTGAACATTTCAGGAACTTTTCCCTTGGACAGATTATGTGTGAGGATTGTTCCTTGTCCTGTGTCATAAAATTCAACTTCTTTGGGGTTGTTTATCTCAAGAACGTCCTCTTTGATGAATTCATGATATTCCATACTTTGCACCTTTGGAAGGGCTTCCAAGATGTCTTTTTCACTTTCTTCTTCCTTGGAATTCATGAACCTGCAAGGAATAGGGATATTTGTTGGAACGGGGTTAGAAATAATGAAATTTGGAACAACCTTACCTGAATTAGATGGCGTAGGAGCAATAGATGCCTCCGGCAAAGGTGTTTCCACCTTTGCCATGGGTTGGGTGTATTCCTCTTCGTCAAGTTGCAATCTTTCATCTTCCTTGTGATTTGATTTTGATGGTTGAGGGTCCGTTCCAACCTCCTTGCCACTCCTCAAGATGATTTCCTTGGCAGTTTCAAATCCTCCCTTCGGATTTGCAATGGTTGAACTAGGGAGTTCGCCTTGGTCTCGAAACTGTCCTACGAACTCCGCGATCTGCCCAATTTGCTTTTCCAAGTGGTCCAACCTTGTGTCTTAATTTTGCCTCTCTTTGTTTTAAGGTTGGATTTCCTGCGTCAAAGTAGTAAGTAATTGAAAAATCTTATCATTATCACTTGAATTACCTACATTGCTTTGGGCAGGTTGTGGTGGCTGCATAGGCGTTGAATAGAACTCCTCATATGGCTGCCAACATTCTCCTTGTTGAGCCTCATTGGCTTGATTTTGTGAGCCCTGTGATGCGAGATTTATACGCACACAAATTAAACCCTCTTTTCGTCAAATTGTAGTATATGTATAAGTAGGGATCGTTCTGGACCGGGGATTAGGAGGGATTGTTAATCACTTGGATTTGACTCAAAAACGTAAAATAACAATATGAATGTATTTCTAACTAATCTAACACTTTAAAATAAATGGGGGATTGGTTTTGGATGAATTTAACCTAAAACAGAAACTTGGAATTAAAACAGATTCTAAAAACGAAATTAATGAAATAGAATGATGAACAACTAGTTAGAGGGTTCCTTATCCACACATGAACATAAGCATATAAATTGACTCCCAGTTATGACTTCAACAAACGATGAATGACAATGCTCCAAGTTAATTAGGTTCGCTTAAACTAACTTTCAGATTTCCCTAGATTCATTGGATTGAATGGGATACGCATTACAACCAAATTATTCCTAATCAAAGTCCCTAACCATGGAATACGCATGATAGAGACATTCAACAAAGATCATTAAGTTCAACGGAAATCATAAACATCGACTAGGCATTCATAACTATGGAATATGCATGTTAATCCAGCCTAGGGTTTACTAAACACAATCTTGACTAGCGATCTTTACTACTCATGAATATAAGTTCATAACGATTAGGTGAAATTCCCTTATATCCTAGCATCAAGTTTAGACATGCAAATTAAGTGTCGACCCTCAACCCACATACATAAACAAGTTCTTGATCAAAACAGAAAAGTAACCCACATCTAAAGTTCATGAATTCATAACTGGAGTAAATCAAATCATAACCAACATATGTCCATGGCTTCAAATTCGCCTCTAACTAAAAAGAAATTAGTTTCACATGTTTAACATAATTGAATAACAAGTTAAATTAAACATGAAAATAGAAACAAGAAAAGAAAGAACAAATGGATGGAAAGTTAGCTACGGGGTTCATCTCCACATATGTTATACTTGCATAATAAAACGATTTCCAATTGCATTTCAATAAATCATTAATTCTCAACACTCCAAGTTAACCGTGATGCACTAATTAACCTTCAAATCTTCCTAACGTTATTGAATTGGATGATTGCATACGACAACCCAAACCATTCCCCACAAGTCCCCTACATGATTGCATAATAGAGATACAAGCAAGAATCATTACGCTCTATGAAAATTATAAGTGTTGACGAGGCATTCGTTACTATGATTGCATGAAACTTATGCCAAGAATTCGTTTAACGCGATTGTTTATAAGCAACCTCCACTACTTGTGAATATAAGTTCGTAACAACTTGTGAAGTGTGTTGGTGCGAGAATTATACGCACACAAATTAAACCCTCTTTTTGTCGATTTGTAGTATAAGTATAAGTAGGGATCGTTCTGGACCGGGGATTAGGAGGGATTGCAAATCTCTTGGAAACTGACTCAAAAACGTAAAATAAAGTTTAAAACACTAAACTAGACTCAAAGAATGCAAAATTAAACTTTAAAACACTAAAACAAACCAAAAGACTCAAACAGTACCCAAAGCACTCGAAACTAAAAAAAACACTTTCTGGGCAGTTTTGAGCACCTTGAGTACTTTGGACGAATTTGGGAAACAAAATGAATCAAAATACTTATAAGCACAAGCTAAATGTATTTCTAACTAATCTAACACTTTAAAATAAATGGGGGATTGGTTTTGGATGAATTTAAACTAAATGCACAGATTCTAATTAAAACAGATTATAAAAACGAAATTGATAAAATAGAATGATGAAAAACTAGTTAGAGGGTTCCTTATCCACACATGAACATAAGCATATAATTTGACTCCCAGTTATGACTTCAACAAACGATGAATGACAATGCTCCAAGTTAATTAGGTCCGCTTAAATTAACCTTCAGATTTCCCTAGATTCATTGGATTGAATGAGATACGCATTACAACCAAATTATTCCTAATCAAAGTCTCTCACATGGAATACGCATGATAGAGACATTCAACAAAGATCATTAAGTTCAACGGAAATCATAAACATCGACTAGGCATTCATAACTATGGGATACGCATGTTAATCCAGCCTAGGGTTTACTAAACACAATCGTGACTAGCGATTTTTACTACTCATGAATATAAGTTCATAACGATTAGGTGAAACTCCCTTATATCCTAGCATCAAGTTTTAGGCATGCAAATTAAGTGTCGACCCTCAACCCACATACATAAACAAGTTCTTAATCAAAACAGGAAAGTAACCAACATCTAAAGTTCATGAATTCATAACTGAAGTAAATCAAATCATAACCAACATATGTCCATGGCTTCAAATTCGCTTCTAACTAAAAAGAAATTAGTTTCACATGTTTAACATAATTGAATAACAAGTTAAATTAAACATGAAAACAGAAACAAGAAAAGAAAGAACAAATGGATGGAATTGAATGGATGGAAAGTTAGCTACGGGGTTCATCTCCACATATGTTATACTTGCATAATAAAACGATTTCCAATTGCATTTCAACAAATCATTAATTCTCAACGCCCCGGGTCAATTAGGTCCGCTTAAATTAACCGTCAAGTTTTTCTTAAGTTAATGAATTGGATGGGTTAGCGCAACGCAATTCACAACATTCTCCAAAAGTCCTTTACGTGAAAAGCACAATAAAGATACAATCAAAAATCATTAAGCATCATGAAAACTTTAAGTGTTGACAAGGCATTCGTTACTATGGAATACGCATGAAACTTATGCCAAGAATTCATTTAACGCGATTGTTTATAAGCAACCTCCACTACTTGTGAATATAAGTTCGTAACTATTAGGTGAAACTCACTTATATTCTAGCGTCATACTCATGCATGAAAATTAAGTGTACACTCTCAATAAACATACATAAATAAGTTATCAATCAAATGGTTAAACAAATTGAACCACAACTTATGAAACGCAATTAGAAGTAATCAAATCAAAATGCAAGCATAAACATATATTTCGAATCACCCCCTAGCTAAAGGGGGTTTAGTTTATTATAACTTTGAAATCAAAGAAACACCTAAACATTCCAACAACTCAAACTTGAATTGTATGAACGTTTAGGCACTCTTCTCTTCCATTCCTCATACGTACAAACAAAGAGAATTGAATTTAAACATTGAAATCAAAGAAACACCTAAACATTCCAACAACTCAAACTTGAATTGTATGAACGTTTAGGCCCTCTTCTCTTCCTCTTTATTGTAGCATAAGGTCTAAGGATAGTTGGTTTGGGGGAATGGAAGTGTGGAATGGAGTGAGGAGTGATGGAAATGGAAAGATGATTTTGGATTCTAAGGGGACTCACGACAAAGAGAAGGAATGGAAGTGTTTGTGGTGTGTTGTGTATGAAATGAGATGATGCTTGAATGAATGAATGCAAGGGTATTTATAGGGGGAATGGGAGAATATGTGGGTGATTGTTTAAGAGTGAATGTGGTTGTTATGATTGAGAGTGCATGTGGATGAAATAATGATGGAAAAAAGAGCTAGGTTGTTGGTGTGTGAATGCATGTGTTGAATTGGTGGTGTAATGATGAAAGAGTAAGTGCATGTGTGTGTGAATGGTGGTGCAATGATGAAAGAGTAAGTGCATGTGTGTGTGAAAGAGTAAGTGCATGTGTGTGTGAATGGTGGTGTAATGATGAAAGAATAAGTGCATGTGTGTGTGAATGGTGGTGCAATGATGAAAGAGTAAGTGCATGTGTGTGTGAATGGTGTTTCTTGATGGTTTTGGGGTTGTGATGCATGTGAATGCATGTGGCTAAGGGTTGTTGATTGGGCTAGAGGTTTTGCATGGCTCAAAGGATTGTTTGATTGGGTTAGGCCCTTTGTTTTATGTCCAAAGTGCATACAAGGCTTTCAAATTCGTCCAACACTTTGGCTCCAAGCATATGCTATCCATTCCAAGCCCAATTTTGCTCCAAAATGCTCCAAAATGCATCTTTTTGCTTCCTTAGCCATATGAACCTAAAAACACACGAAAATGGCTTAAACTACTAAAAAAACTATGAATTAACAACATAGATGCACGAAAACAAGCTAAGTAAGTCGCCTAAATATGCTCCTATCAAATTCCCCCACACTTAGCTTTTGCTAGTCCTCGAGCAAAACAAAACAAAAGAAACCAAAAACAAAACGACACTGAACAAGTAAAACACAACCTAAACCTTCCAACAATCGTCTCAGGGATTTCCAATGCACATGACAAGTTAAAAATCATTATTTCCACAGATTTTAGCCATCTTTACACTTAAGTACATTCTTAATCATAGTCACCACATACTAGTTCACAATTAAGCATTTAAAACCATGATTTGAATGTAGTAACATGCCTTAGAGAATTTCCTCAATTCCTTATTAGAATGCACTCTATTTTCACACAGATTTTCTGACTACACACCCTACACTAGTTATATGTGAGAGATTGATGTAAACATGTAGACGAACACTCACATATGTTATAACAAGGAAAGCATTTTCTGGAGTTAATAAGCATGTTTAGATATGATCTCATGAATGGAATGCTACTACTTAGACGCGATAACCAGTGACACCATAAGCTCATACCAAGTTCAAACTCCACAAATTGAAATACACAACACTCAAGATAGAAGTCAAGGGTTGTAACGGGGCTTGGGGTATGTGGATAACAAAGAAGGGATATGGAAAACAAAGGTTCTTAAAGAAATAGTGAGCAAACCATTTGAATCAACTTAGAATTCACTTTTGAATGAAAACTCAACTTTTGAACAAAAAGGGAGAATTTAGACAATTTACGCCCAGAATTGGTGTTTTGGAACCTTTCTTCAATCACTTATTCTTTCATTTTTTTTTTTTCAAGCTCTTTTTTCTTTCTTTCTTTCTTTTCTCTTTTTTTTTTCTTTTCTTTTGAATCTCAAAACATAAACACTTAAACATTCTCTCCCCCACACTTATTTTCTTTCATAATGTAACTCAAAAGGAATTCAATTAAGTCATGCTCACTATCTTTTAAGAACAAGGGTGGGGATTGTCCTAAACTAGGCTAGGTGAGGAAAATGTGGGTAAACAAAGAATAAAGGCTAAACAAGGCTCAACGGGGTTAAAACTTACAACATATACGAAGTATGGGAAGTAAGGCTATTTGGCTATGGTGGTGGTCACTACACAACTTCTTCTTGAATATGTGTTATGCAAATCAATAACATGCTTTGAATGAAATGGGCATGAGTTCTAGCATTTGGAACTATATGATGAAACGCCTTCTAAGTAGTAACCAAGCAAAGAATAATGAGATCATGCAACGACTTTAGAAAACAAGAAATCACAGATTATACTCTCCAAAGAACGTTATAGGCTCAAGTCTCTCAGGGTTGTAGCGTTTGTTTGAGTTCCTTCCTTCAAGCATGTTACAAAAACGAATTTTTTTTCTTTTATGATTGCATGTGAAGTCATACATTATAACCATAACCAAGCATATACCAAGAGTAAATCAAACTTTTCTCTATGTTAATAACTCTTTTTAACAGTCATGCAATTACAAACCAAATCCTCATTATTGTGTTGGAAGGTACCCTAAGACACAAACACACAAAAACGACTCAAAACACTCTTTTTAGGTTTTTCAAAACATTTTTTTCAAATTTTTATGTGATTTTCGGAGTTATAAAAACAAAACATACTAAAACACTCTAAAACAATTTAAAAACACCTTAAAACAGCAAGGAACAACATTTGAAGTTATGGGTGATAAAATCCCACGAATTTGCATTAGCAACATTAGTTACCCCCCCCCCCCCCCCCACACTTAAATCAAACATTGTCCTCAATGTTTTAAGCATAGATTCACACAAAACATAAGTAAACACACAAAAAACACTTAAACATACTAAACATGGCAAAATGTAATTAACAAAGAGAAGAGTTTAGGGACACAAATCTGGTTATGGAATGTAAATTCCATCTTCTCCTTGTTGATTCCACAGGGGTTCCTCCCATCGTTGATTTTCCTTTGTGCTACTCTTGATCTGGGCAGCAGGATTCTTTTGGTCTCCCCCGAAGGTCTGAGCTTACTCCTTTGGTCTGTTTCTTTGTTCAATCTTTCCAATTCGTATTGAAAAGGGTTGGAGGATAACTCAGCCTATGTTTATCTCCACATGCTTCAATGTATCATTTTCCCTTGCCTTACTCGCTCCCCTTTGCAGAAGTGGTCCCTTCTCTGGAAGTGTGTCAACCGTTGAAGATGACTACTCGAGAGCAACGCTAGGTAAGCAATCAGGAATGGATTCCAGGCAGTCGGTTCCAGAACAGAAGACTGACTCCAAGTGCCTCTGATTGCTTTCGTTTTACTTTGCCATGCGAGTAATAACAAGGACAAAGGAAAGGACAGGGAAAGAGCATGATATGAGATACTTTTGCTTTAGACCTTGATGATATGAGATACCTTTGCTTTTGAAGAAACGGCGAATGAAGCAGCACATGTATTTGTTGTGGTTGTCTCCACATGCTTCGATCGACCGTTTCCTTCTGCCTTATTTGTACTCCAGGTTTCTGGTATCTTCTTTGGGGGAGAAAAAATTGAGTATTTCAAAAGGCGTTGCTGGGAGAGCGCCCTCAGAGGTGCGGAAGAGTTGGGCATTTTCTTCAGGTTTGCCTTGCCATAAAAGACGAAGGTCGACATATATAGAAATAATATCAAGTGGTGGTACTGTTCTTTTACCCTTGTCGACAAATGTCTCTTCGATATCTGAATGACGCCTCTTCGATTTTTGAGCAGGCGCCCTTTCGATTTCTGAACGACGCCCCTTTGCTTTCTGAACGACACGTAGTAGTGCGGATGCGGCTCCTTTTGACAAAGCTGCACGCGTTTTCTGAAAAGCAGAGAAAGCGTCGCCGAACTTTGCGCTTGTCGGCTAAAGATATGTAGTTGCGGTGATGGCATCCACGTGTTGTCTGAAAAGAAGAAATCTTTTAACAAAGTTGAACGCGTCTTCTGAAAAGCTGAGAAAACGTCGCCAAAATTACGCCGAAAATTCCGGCTTTTTGAATCGGTGGACGCGTCGCCTTGGCTTTTTTATTAAGCTATCGATCACCACAACAAACACACTCTGAAGATTTCCCATTCTTGAAAATCGACTCCGGCCCTTTGAAATTTAACTCCATCCCTTTTCTTTGAACACTTTTGAAAAATGGCATACTCATCGAACCTTAGCTTGGAATTGAGCCTTAGCAGTGATACGGGCGCGCCGCGTCAAGGTAACGTATGGCGCCCTTCTTTCTTATCTTCTAACGGTCTTCTTACAGGTGAAGACTCCGTGATGCAGGACGCCACAACAGCTACAATAGTAGCTAGGAACCTCCTCACTCCAAAAGATAGTAGGCTGCTGTCAGGACGGTCCGATGAGTTGGCCGTTCAAGAGTCCCTCGCACTTAGTGTTCAGTGTGCGAGCTCTGTGTCCAACATGGGCCAACGCCTGCTTGCCCGCTCCCGTCAGGTGGAATCATTGATGGCAGAGGTGGAGAGTCTTAAGCAAGAGATCCAGCAGCTTAAGTACGAGAATAGAAGTTTGCATGTGCTTGCAAATAACTATTCGTCGGGCATGAAGAGGAAGCTTGATGAGCTGCAAGAATCTGAGGGTCGAATTCATAGTGACCGTCAAAGGCTTGCGGCTTGTCTCCAGAGGCACCTTTTTCCTGGGTCATCCAGCGTTTGGCCAAGTATTGAGGCCTGGAATGCTCTAGCTCCGATGCCTCCCGCTCCGATGCCTTCTGCTTCGATGTCTTCCGCTTCGATGCCTCCCGCTTCTATGCCTTCTGCTTCTATGCCTTCCGCTTCTGCGCCTCGTAGTGGGGCTTCACGTAAACAACCTTTGTGAAGCTCCACCTTTCTCCATGTTTAGTATCTTTTTTTTTTTTTTTTTTTTTTTTTTTATGAACAAGCTTTGTTTTATTCAGTGCATTGGGTTGCCTCCCAAGAAGCGCTTTCTTTTACGTCTTGCAGCCGGACGAAGAACCCAGTCACTCCAGGATATGTTCACGAATCGGATGAGAACTCCGAGTCATAAACAAGTACCTCAAACAAGAAACAAAACAAGATTAAGAATCTAGAATAAAATAAAAACAGACGAAAATAAAACAATCCAAGGGATTAGCAAATTTTCTAATCCCCGGCAACGGCGCCAAAATTTGGTGCGAGAATTATACGCACACAAATTAAACCCTCTTTTTGTCGATTTGTAGTATAAGTATAAGTAGGGATCGTTCTGGACCGGGGATTTGGAGGGATTGCAAATCTCTTGGAAACTGACTCAAAAACGTAAAATAAAGTTTAAAACACTAAACTAGACTCAAAGAATGCAAAATTAAACTTTAAAACACTAAAACAAACCAAAAGACTCAAACAGTACCCAAAGCACTCGAAACTAAAAAAAACACTTTCTGGGCAGTTTTGAGCACCTTGAGTACTTTGGACGAATTTGGGAAACAAAATGAATCAAAATACTTATAAGCACAAGCTAAATGTATTTCTAACTAATCTAACACTTTAAAATAAATGGGGGATTGGTTTTGGATGAATTTAAACTAAATGCACAGATTCTAATTAAAACAGATTATAAAAACGAAATTGATAAAATAGAATGATGAAAAACTAGTTAGAGGGTTCCTTATCCACACATGAACATAAGCATATAATTTGACTCCCAGTTATGACTTCAACAAACGATGAATGACAATGCTCCAAGTTAATTAGGTCCGCTTAAATTAACCTTCAGATTTCCCTAGATTCATTGGATTGAATGGGATACGCATTACAACCAAATTATTCCTAATCAAAGTCTCTCACATGGAATACGCATGATAGAGACATTCAACAAAGATCATTAAGTTCAACGGAAATCATAAACATCGACTAGGCATTCATAACTATGGGATACGCATGTTAATCCAGCCTAGGGTTTACTAAACACAATCGTGACTAGCGATTTTTACTACTCATGAATATAAGTTCATAACGATTAGGTGAAACTCCCTTATATCCTAGCATCAAGTTTTAGGCATGCAAATTAAGTGTCGACCCTCAACCCACATACATAAACAGGTTCTTAATCAAAACAGGAAAGTAACCAACATCTAAAGTTCATGAATTCATAACTGAAGTAAATCAAATCATAACCAACATATGTCCATGGCTTCAAATTCGCTTCTAACTAAAAAGAAATTAGTTTCACATGTTTAACATAATTGAATAACAAGTTAAATTAAACATGAAAACAGAAACAAGAAAAGAAAGAACAAATGGATGGAATTGAATGGATGGAAAGTTAGCTACGGGGTTCATCTCCACATATGTTATACTTGCATAATAAAACGATTTCCAATTGCATTTCAACAAATCATTAATTCTCAACGCCCCGGGTCAATTAGGTCCGCTTAAATTAACCGTCAAGTTTTTCTTAAGTTAATGAATTGGATGGGTTAGCGCAACGCAATTCACAACATTCTCCAAAAGTCCTTTACGTGAAAAGCACAATAAAGATACAATCAAAAATCATTAAGCATCATGAAAACTTTAAGTGTTGACAAGGCATTCGTTACTATGGAATACGCATGAAACTTATGCCAAGAATTCATTTAACGCGATTGTTTATAAGCAACCTCCACTACTTGTGAATATAAGTTCGTAACTATTAGGTGAAACTCACTTATATTCTAGCGTCATACTCATGCATGAAAATTAAGTGTACACTCTCAATAAACATACATAAATAAGTTATCAATCAAACGGTTAAACAAATTGAACCACAACTTATGAAACGCAATTAGAAGTAATCAAATCAAAATGCAAGCATAAACATATATTTCGAATCACCCCCTAGCTAAAGGGGGTTTAGTTTATTATAACTTTGAAATCAAAGAAACACCTAAACATTCCAACAACTCAAACTTGAATTGTATGAACGTTTAGGCACTCTTCTCTTCCATTCCTCATACGTACAAACAAAGAGAATTGAATTTAAACATTGAAATCAAAGAAACACCTAAACATTCCAACAACTCAAACTTGAATTGTATGAACGTTTAGGCCCTCTTCTCTTCCTCTTTATTGTAGCATAAGGTCTAAGGATAGTTGGTTTGGGGGAATGGAAGTGTGGAATGGAGTGAGGAGTGATGGAAATGGAAAGATGGTTTTGGATTCTAAGGGGACTCACGACAAAGAGAAGGAATGGAAGTGTTTGTGGTGTGTTGTGTATGAAATGAGATGATGCTTGAATGAATGAATGCAAGGGTATTTATAGGGGGAATGGGAGAATATGTGGGTGATTGTTTAAGAGTGAATGTGGTTGTTATGATTGAGAGTGCATGTGGATGAAATAATGATGGAAAAAAGAGCTAGGTTGTTGGTGTGTGAATGCATGTGTTGAATTGGTGGTGTAATGATGAAAGAGTAAGTGCATGTGTGTGTGAATGGTGGTGCAATGATGAAAGAGTAAGTGCATGTGTGTGTGAAAGAGTAAGTGCATGTGTGTGTGAATGGTGGTGTAATGATGAAAGAATAAGTGCATGTGTGTGTGAATGGTGGTGCAATGATGAAAGAGTAAGTGCATGTGTGTGTGAATGGTGTTTCTTGATGGTTTTGGGGTTGTGATGCATGTGAATGCATGTGGCTAAGGGTTGTTGATTGGGCTAGAGGTTTTGCATGGCTCAAAGGATTGTTTGATTGGGCTAGGCCCTTTGTTTTATGTCCAAAGTGCATACAAGGCTTTCAAATTCGTCCAACACTTTGGCTCCAAGCATATGCTATCCATTCCAAGCCCAATTTTGCTCCAAAATGCTCCAAAATGCATCTTTTTGCTTCCTTAGCCATATGAACCTAAAAACACACGAAAATGGCTTAAACTACTAAAACAACTATGAATTAACAACATAGATGCACGAAAAGAAGCTAAGTAAGTCGCCTAAATATGCTCCTATCATGTGTGTGGGTTAAAGAGTGAATGGTGGTGTAATGATGAAGTGTGATGGCTGAAAATGTCAAGGGAAATGCATGTGATTGCACGGCAAAGAATTTCAGGATGCATGTGTGTTGGTGTGTTGTGTGATTGTTTTGTGGTTGAATGATTAAGTGGCTGAATTAAAGAATGGGAGTGCATGTGGCTTAGGTGGTGTAATGATGAAGTGGGAATTGAAAGAATGTGGTTGGAAAGTGGAAGGGAAGGCACGGCACAAAGGGGGAAGTGTTGGAAATGCATGTGATGCATGCCAATGTTGTCTTTTGGTGCATGTGTGTGTTGAATGGTGTCCTTTAATTATGCACGGTTTAGGGCTGTTAAGGGGAGAGAAATGGGAGTGAATGTGGCTTAATGATGAAGGGGGAAAGCTTGGAAAGCATGTGGCAATGTTGGTTGCATGATGATGATGCATGTGAGTTGAAATGCATATGTTTAAATGGTTGAAATGTGTAGATGATTATGAGTATGATAAGTGATAAGTGAATGATGTATTAAGTGATAAATGAATGATATGTTAAGTGATAAATGAATGATATGTGGTGAGTGATAAGTGAATGGAAGTGATAAGTGATAAGTGAATGGAAGTGATAAGTGAATGGTTTGATAAGTGAATGATATGATAAGTGAATGCTTATAATAAGTGAATGATATGATAAGTGAATGATATGATAAGTGAATGCTTTAAGTTTTTAAAATAGGGAACAAAGCCCTTCCTTGCATGGCAAGGAAGGGAGACACAAGGAAACACACGACAATGTCCTAAGGTTGCAAGGAATGTTGTTTTCGTGTTCTAAAATGCGTAGGAGTCTTCAATGATGCTTAAACATGAGGTCTTTTAGGATTTAACTTTCCTACTTCAAGTCTTTATTTTCGTCCATCCTCTTGGCTCCAAGCATATGATATCCATTCCAATCTCTAATTTGCTCCAAAAGGCTCAAAAAGGCATCCTTTTGCATACCTTGCCCTTAGAACCTGAAAACACACAAAAGAAGCATAAAGGACTAAAATAACTAGAGAAACATAACGTAAATGCACGAGAAAAAGCCATTTAAGTCGCATAAATATGCTCCTATCAAATACCCCCACACTTATCTTTTGCTAGTCCTCGAGCAAAACAGAAAGAAAAACAAAACAAAACCAAACGAAACAAAACAAGTAAAACACAACCTAAACCTTCCAACAACCGTCTTAGGGATTTCCAATGCACATGACACGTTAAAAATCATCATTCCCACAGATTTTAGTCATCTTCACACTTAAGTACATTCTTAATCTTAGTCACCATATACTAGTTCACAATTAAGCATTTAAAACCATGTTTTGAATGTGGTAACATGCCTTAGAGAATTTGCTCAATTCCTTACAAGATATGCACTCGATTTTCACTCAGATTTTCTAACTACACACCCTAATCTAGTCATATGTGAGAAGATTGATGTAAACATGAAAACGAACACTCACATATATGTATCACAAAGAACGCAATTTCTGGAGTTAATAAGCATGTTTAGATATGATCTCATGAATGGAATGCTACTACTTAGATGCGAGAACCAGTGACACCATTTGCTCATACCAAGTTCAAACTCCACAAATTGAAATACACAACACTCAAGATAGAAGTCAAGGGTTGTAACGGGGCTTGGGGTATGTGGATAACAAAGAAGGGATATGGAAAACAAAGGTTCTTAAAGAAATAGTGAGCAAAGCATTTGAATCAACTTAGAATTCACTTTTGAATGAAAACTCAACTTTTGAACAAAAAGGGAGAATTTAGACAATTTACGCCCAGAATTGGTGTTTTGGAACCTTTCTTCAATCACTTATTCTTTCATTTTTTTTTTCAAGCTCTTTTTTTCTTTCTTTCTTTCTTTTCTCTTTTTTTTTTCTTTTCTTTTTCTTTTCTTTTGAATCTCAAAACATAAACACTTAAACATTCTCTCCCCCACACTTATTTTCTTTCATAATGTAACTCAAAAGGAATTCAATTAAGTCATGCTCACTATCTTTTAAGAACAAGGGTGGGGATTGTCCTAAACTAGGCTAGGTGAGGAAAATGTGGGTAAACAAAGAATAAAGGCTAAACAAGGCTCAACGGGGTTAAAACTTACAACATATACGAAGTATGGGAAGTAAGGCTATTTGGCTATGGTGGTGGTCACTACACAACTTCTTCTTGAATATGTGTTATGCAAATCAATAACATGCTTTGAATGAAATGGGCATGAGTTCTAGCATTTGGAACTATATGATGAAACGCCTTCTAAGTAGTAACCAAGCAAAGAATAATGAGATCATGCAACGACTTTAGAAAACAAGAAATCACAGATTAAACTCTCCAAAGAACGTTATAGGCTCAAGTCTCTCAGGGTTGTAGCGTTTGTTTGAGTTCCTTCCTTCAAGCATGTTACAAAAACGAATTTTTTTCTTTTATGATTGCATGTGAAGTCATACATTATAACCATAACCAAGCATATACCAAGAGTAAATCAAACTTTTCTCTATGTTTATAACTCTTTCTAACCGTCATGCAATTATAAACCAAATCCTTATCATTGTGTTGGAAGGTACCCTAAGACACAAACACACAAAAACGACTCAAAACACTCTTTTTAGGCTTTTCAAAACATTTTCTTCAAATTTTTATGTGATTTTCGGAGTTATAAAACAAAACACACTAAAACACTCTAAAACAATTTAAAAACACCTTAAAACAGCAAGGAACAACATTTGAAGTTATGGGTGATAAAATCCCACGAATTTGCATTAACAACATTAGTTACCCCCCCACACTTAAATCAAACATTGTCCTCAATGTTTTAAGCATAGATTCACACAAAACATAAGTAAACACACAAAAAGCACTTAAACATACTAAACATGGCAAAATGTAATTAACAAAGAGAAGAGTTTAGGGACGCAAATCTGGTTATGGAGTGTAAATTCCATCTTCTCTTTGTTGATTGCATTGAGGCTTGATCTTGATGATTCCACAGGCTTACTCTCGAACTGGTTGCCGCCCATCGTTGATTTTCCTTTGTGCTACTCTTGATTTGGGCAGCAGGATTCTTTTGGTCTCCTCCACTTGTTGATTTTCCTTTGTGCTACTGGGCTGGAGGATTCTTTTGGTCTTCCCCGAAGGTCTGAGCTTACCCCTTTGGTCTGTTTCTTTGTTCAATCTTTCCAATTCGTAAAGAAAAGGGTTGGAGGATAACTCAGCCTATGTTTGTCTCCACATGCTTCAATGTATCATTTTCACTTGCCTTACTCGCTCCCCTTTGCAGAAGTGGTCCCTTCTCTGGAAGTGTATCAACCGTTGAAGATGACTACTCGAGAGCAACGCTAGGTAAGCAATCAGGAATAGATTCCAGGCAGTTGGCTCCAGATCGGAAGACTGACTCCAAGTGCCGGCTGATTGCTTCTTTTACTTTGCCATGCGAGTAAGAACAAGGACAAAGAAAAAGACAGGGAAAGAGCATGATATGAGATACTTTTGCTTTTGACCTTGATGATATGAGATACCTTTGCTTTTGAAGAAGCGGTGAATGAATCAGCACACTTCAATCTGCCGTTTCCTCCTGTGTCATCTGTACTCCAGGCATCCGGTATCATCTTTGGGGAAGAAGAAAAAATTGAGTATTTCAAAAGGCTTTGCTGGGAGTGCGCCCTCAAAGGTGAGGGAGAGTTGGGCATTTTCTTCAGGTTTGCCTTGCCATAAAAGACGAAGGTCGACATATATAGAGATAATATCAAGTGGTGGTACTGTTCTTTTACCCTTGTCGACAAATGTCTCTTCGATATCAGAACGACGCCTCTTCGATTTCTGAACGACGCCTCTTTGCTTTCTGAACGACACGTAGTAGTGCGTATGCGGCTCCTTTTGACAAAGCTGCACGCGTTTTCTGAAAAGCAGAGAAAGCGTCGCCGGACTTTGCGCTTGTCGGCTAAAGATGTGTAGTTGCGATGATGGCCTCCACGTGTTTTCTGAAAAGAAGAAAACTTTTGACAAAGTTGAACACGTCTTCTGAAAAGCCGAGAAAGCGTCGCCAAAATTACGCCGGAAATTCCGGCTTTTTGAATCGGTGGACGCGTCGCCTTGGCTTTTTATAGAGCTATCGATCACCGCCAACAAACACACTCTGAAGACTTCCCATTCTTGAAAATCGACTCCGGCCCTTTGAAATTTAACTCCATCCCTTCTCTTTGAACACTTTTGAAAAAATGGCAAACCCATCGAACCTTAGCTTGGAATTGAGCCTTAGCAGTGATACGGGCGCGCCGCGTCAAGGTAACGTATGGCGCCCTTCTTTCTTATCTTCTAACGGTCTTCTTACAGGTGAAGACTCCGTGATGCAGGACGCCACAACAGCTACAATAGTAGCTAGGAACCTCCTCACTCCAAAAGATAGTAGGCTGCTGTCAGGACGGTCCGATGAGTTGGCCGTTCAAGAGTCCCTCGCACTTAGTGTTCAGTGTGCGAGTTCTGTGTCCAACATGGGCCAACGCCTGCTTGCCCGCTCCCGTCAGGTGGAATCATTGATGGCAGAGGTAGAAAGTCTTAAGCAAGAGATCCAGCAGCTTAAGTACGAGAATAGAAGTTTGCATGTGCTTGCAAATAACTATTCGTCGGGCATGAAGAGGAAGCTTGATGAGCTGCACGAATCTGAGGGTCGAATCCAAAGTGACCGTCAAAGGCTTGCGGCTTATCTCCAGAGGCACCTTTTTCCTGGGTCATCCAGCGCTTGGCCAAGTATTGAGGCCTGGAATGCTCTAGCTCCGATGCCTTCCGCTCCGATGGCTTCCGCTCCGATGCCTCCCGCTTCTATGCCTTCCACTTCTATGCCTTCCGCTCCGACGCCTCGTAGTGGGGCTTCACGTAAACAACCTTTGTGAAGCTCCACTTTTCTCCATGTTTAGTATCCTTTTTTTTTTTTTTTTTTTTTTTATATATATATATATATTTTTTTATGAACATGCTTTGCTTTATTCAGTGCATTGGGTTGCCTCCCAAGTAGCGCTTTCTTTTACGTCTTGCAGCCGGACGAAGAACCCAATCACTCCAGGATATGTTCACGAATCGGATGAGAACTCTGAGTCATGAACTAGTACCTAAAACAAGAAACAAAACAAAATTAAGAATCTGGAAAAATAAAAACAACCGAAAATAAAACAATCCAAGGGATTAGCAAATTTTCTAATCCCCGGCAACGGCGCCAAAATTTGATGCGAGATTTATACGCACACAAATTAAACCCTTTTTTCGTCAAATTGTAGTATATGTATAAGTAGGGATCGTTCTGGACCGGGGATTAGGAGGGATTGTTAATCACTTGGATTTGACTCAAAAACGTAAAATAACAATATGAATGTATTTCTAACTAATCTAACACTTTAAAATAAATGGGGGATTGGTTTTGGATGAATTTAAACTAAAACAGAAACTTGGAATTAAAACAGATTCTAAAAACGAAATTAATGAAATAGAATGATGAACAACTAGTTAGAGGGTTCCTTATCCACACATGAACATAAGCATATAAATTGACTCCCAATTATGACTTCAACAAATGATGAATGACAATGCTCCAAGTTAATTAGGTTCACTTAAACTAACTTTCAGATTTCCCTAGATTCATTGGATTGAATGGGATACGCATTACAACCAAATTATTCCTAATCAAAGTCCCTAACCATGGAATACGCATGATAGAGACATTCAACAAAGATCATTAAGTTCAACGGAAATCATAAACATCGACTAGGCATTCATAACTATGGAATACGCATGTTAATCCAGCCTAGGGTTTACTAAACACAATCGTGACTAGCGATCTTGACTACTCATGAATATAAGTTCATAACAATTAGGTGAAATTCCCTTATATCCTAGCATCAAGTTTAGACATGCAAATTAAGTGTCGACCCTCAACCCACATACATAAACAAGTTCTTAATCAAAACAGAAAAGTAACCAACATCTAAAGTTCATGAATTCATAACTGGAGTAAATCAAATCATAACCAACATATGTCCATGGCTTCAAATTTGCCTCTAACTAAAAAGAAATTAGTTTCACATGTTTAACATAATTGAATAACAAGTTAAATTAAACATGAAAACAGAAACAAGAAAAGAAAGAACAAATGGATGGAAAGTTAGCTACGGGGTTCATCTCCACATATGTTATACTTGCATAATAAAACGATTTCCAATTGCATTTCAATAAATCATTAATTCTCAACACTCCAAGTTAACCGTGATGCACTAATTAACCTTCAAATCTTCCTAACGTTATTGAATTGGATGATTGCATACGACAACCCAAACCATTCCCCACAAGTCCCCTACATGATTGCATAATAGAGATACAAGCAAGAATCATTACGCTCTATGAAAATTATAAGTGTTGACGAGGCATTCGTTACTATGATTGCATGAAACTTATGCCAAGAATTCGTTTAACGCGATTGTTTATAAGCAACCTCCACTACTTGTGAATATAAGTTCGTAACTATTAGGTGAAACTCACTTATATTTTAGCGTCATATTCATGCATGAAAATTAAGCGCGCATTCTCAATAAACATACATAAATAAGTTATCAATCAAACGGTTAAACAAATTGAATCCACAACTTATGAAACGCAATTAGAAGTAATCAAATCAAAATGCAAGCATAAACATATATTTCGAATCCCCCCCTAGCCAAGGGGGGGTTTAGTTCCTCATACAAAACAAAGAGAATTAAAATTAAACATTGAAATCAAAGAAACACCTAAACATTCCAACAACTCAAACTTGAATTGTATGAACGTTTAGGCCCTCTTCTCTTCCTCTTTATTGTAGCATAAGGTCTAAGGGATGTTGTTGGTGTGTTGAATGGATTGGGGAATGATTGAAATGGAAGAGGAATGGTGTTTGGATTATAAGGGAGAGATGGGAAGCCACGGCAAAGGAAGTTTGGTGGTGTGTTTGTGTATGAAATGAGATGATATTGAATGAATGAATGCAAGGGTATTTATAGGAGTAATGGAGGGAACATGACAGCTAGGAAGTGGGTGGAAATGTGGCTGCAAGTTTGGTGAATGATTATGAGTGAATGCATGTGAATGTGGCTAGGTTGGAAAGCTGGAAATCTGAAAATGCAAATGGGAATGCTGAAATGCAAAGGTGGCCACGGTTTTGAGTGTGTTTTGTGTTGGAAATGCATGTGAATGCATGTGAATGTTGTTTGTGTGAAGTGTGTGTGGGTTAAAGAGTGAATGGTGGTGTAATGATGAAGTGTGATGGCTGAAAATGTCAAGGGAAATGCATGTGATTGCACGGCAAAGAATTTCAGGATGCATGTGTGTTGGTGTGTTGTGTGATTGTTTTGTGGTTGAATGATTAAGTGGCTGAATTAAAGAATGGGAGTGCATGTGGCTTAGGTGGTGTAATGATGAAGTGGGAATTGAAAGAATGTGGTTGGAAAGTGGAAGGGAAGGCACGGCACAAAGGGGGAAGTGTTGGAAATGCATGTGATGCATGCCAATGTTGTCTTTTGGTGCATGTGTGTGTTGAATGGTGTCCTTTAATTATGCACGGTTTAGGGCTGTTAAGGGGAGAGAAATGGGAGTGAATGTGGCTTAATGATGAAGGGGGAAAGCTTGGAAAGCATGTGGCAAGGTTGGTTGCATGATGATGATGCATGTGAGTTGAAATGCATATGTTTAAATGGTTGAAATGTGTAGATGATTATGAGTATGATAGGTGATAAGTGAATGATGTATTAAGTGATAAATGAATGATATGTTAAGTGATAAATGAATGATATGTGGTGAGTGATAAGTGAATGGAAGTGATAAGTGATAAGTGAATGGAAGTGATAAGTGAATGGTTTGATAAGTGAATGATATGATAAGTGAATGCTTATAATAAGTGAATGATATGATAAGTGAATGATATGATAAGTGAATGCTTTAAGTGTTTAAAATAGGGAACAAAGCCCTTCCTTGCATGGCAAGGAAGGGAGACACAAGGAAACACACGACAATGTCCTAAGGTTGCAAGGAATGTTGTTTTTGTGTTCTAAAATGCGTAGGAGTCTTCAATGATGCTTAAACATGAGGTCTTTTAGGATTTAACTTTCCTACTTCAAGTCTTTAATTTCGTCCATCCTCTTGGCTCCAAGCATATGATATCCATTCCAATCTCTAATTTGCTCCAAAAGGCTCCAAAAGGCATCCTTTTGCATACCTTGCCCTTAGAACCTGAAAACACACAAAAGAAGCATAAAGGACTAAAATAACTAGAGAAACATAACGTAAATGCACGAGAACAAGCCATTTAAGTCGCATGAATATGCTTCTATCATTAGATTTAGGAAAGGATAAGGTTGGTTAGGATAGTGATGTGAAATATTCTAACACTCAAATTAAAACCCTATGATTGTAATATATGAAAGTAGGGATCGTTTTAGGCTGGGGATTAGAATGGATGCTAATCTACTCTAAACTGACTTAAAAACACAAAACTACACTTAAAAACACTTAACTAGACTAATAAGACTCAAAACAAACTAAAAACACTCAAAACAGCAACAAACACGCAAAAAGACTCTCAATTTTAGACCAAACAAGTGTTTTGGACGAAAATAAACCTTAACTTGACTCAAAAGACTCAAAGAAAACAGATTTGGACTCAAATAACAAGACTAAATGAACGGGGGATTGTTTTTGACGAATTTAAAACTTTGTAGAAAACACTTTGTAAAAACGAAATTAGGTGAATTAAATGGATGAAAGGCTAGTTAGAGGGTCCTTCTCCACACATGATATATGCATATAAACCAATTTCCAGTTGTTTTTCCTTTAGACTATGAATGACAACACTCCAAGTTAGTTGCATCGCACAACCAACCATCCAATTTTCCTTATTTCATTGAATTAGATGGAATACGCATCTAAACCAAATTATCTTTCTCAAGTTCTCTATATGAAACGCATAATAAAGATACATGTCAAAAGTCATTAAGTTTTGTGAAAATCATAAGCATTGACAAGTCATTCATCACTATGAAACGCATGAGACTCATACCAAGGATTTACTTAACATGATTGTGACTAGCAACCTCCACTACTTGTGAATATAAGTGAAATAACTCTTACATGAAACCCTCTTATACTCTAGCATCAAATTCATGCATGCAAATTAAGTGTCGAACCCCAACCCACATACATAAACAAGTTTTAATAACTTAGATAAGCAAATCACATTCATGCCTTAAAAAAAAATAACTGGATGGAATCAATTCATATAAAACATATAATCATGGCTTCGAATTCACCTCCAACTAAAATGAAATTACTTCCACATGTTCGCAAAACAAAGATAATTAAACTTAAACATTAAAAACAAAGATAGAATACACCTAGAAACACTCCAGGTGGCTCCTCCTTCCTTCCTTGCTGCCAACAATGGGGATTTGTGTGAATTTAGGCTCTTGAGGTGTGGTGGATGGTGTGGTGTGAATTTGTGGTAGAGGGTGGTGGTTTTTGACTGTTGTGGCATCATGTATTTATAGGGTGAAGGGGAGGCACGAAATTGGGCTGAAAAGGAGAAGAATTAGGACTCCAAATCACCAAAGAACAAGGACACTTTCAATCAAATTCCAAGGACAACAAGGAATGGTCCTTGTGGCAGATTCTAGAACTTCTAGAAGGGTTACATGTGGCATAAACTTAATGCACGAAAATAGGGCTTCTAGAACTTGATATTTAGGAGATTTAATGTGAAAAGGAGTCCTCTTTGAAGTTGGAATTAAGGTAGGAAAAGATTAGGATAGGATAAGATAAGATAAGGTTGAATAAGGTTTGGATAAGATAAGAAAATTTGGATAATATTCCTTCTTTGTAGCGGATTCCTTATCTTCAAAGTCTTCAAATTAATTCTTCTAGATCTTAATTACATTCCTAGCCTCTCTTGATCTTCAAATTCGTCCATCCACCTTGCTCCATGCAAGTGCAATCCATTCCAAGCCCAAACTGCTCTAAAATGCTCCAAATTGCACTTTCTTGCCAACTTTGTCATTTAAACCTACAAACACATGAAAATACCTTAAAACACTATAATAAATAGAAACTAACTTACTAAATGCAAAGAAAGAAGCTAACAAAGTCGCATAAATATGCTCCTATCTGATAGGATAAGATAAGGTTGGATAAGGTTCCTTATTTCTTGCTATTTCCTTATCATCTTTGCATTTGAACTTCTTCCTCCAGATTTGTAGCCTTTCCTAGCCTCTGTTGTCTTCAATTTCGTCCATCCATTTTGCTCCATAGTTAAGCTATCCAATCCATGCCCAAAACTACTCCAAATAGCTTCCAAATGCACTTTCTTGCTCCTTTTGCCAGTAGGACCTAAAAACATACGAAAATAGCTTAAAAGACTAAAATAAATAGTAATTAACTAACTAAATGCAAGGAAACAATATAACTAAGTAGCATAAATATGCTCCCTTCAATTAAAAATCACTACTCCCACAGATTTTAGCTCCCTTTACACTTGAGCAAACACTTAATCACAGTTACCACTCACTAGTTTGCATTTAATCAATTAAAACAACATTGTGAATGTAGTAACATGCCTTAGAGAATTCCCTCGATTCCTCACTAGATATACTCTCTATTTTCACACAGATATTCTGACTACACTCCCTACACTAGGTATATGTGAGAAGATTGATGTAAACATGTAGACTAACACTCACATATGTTATAACAAAGAAAGCATTTTTTGGAATTATTAATATGAACATGTATATGATCTCATGAATGGAATGCTAGTACTTAGAATGAGAACCAGGGATTCCATATGCTCATACCAATTTCAAACTCCACATATTGAAACACATAACAATCAAGATAGAAGTCTAAGGGGGGCTAAGGTATTGGCTAACAAGGAAAGGTAAAGGATAAACAAAGGTTCTTAAAGCAATAGTAAGCGAAGTAATGAAATTGACACTTAGAATTCACTTTTGAATGTAGAAATCTACTTTAAACACAAAGGGAAGATTCACACAATACTTAGGGTCAAATTCAAACTTTTGGACCCTTTCTCTTTAACAACCAATACTTGCGAGTTTATTCTCACTTTTTTCTCAACTCTTTTTCTTCTTTTTCTTTTCTTTTTCACGTTTTTCTTCTTTTCTTCCCTCTTTTTTGAATAAAACCCTTCCCCCACACTTGTTTTTCTGCAACATGTTGATCAAAAGGAATTCCCTTTAAGTCATGCTTCACTATCCTGTAAGAACAAGGGTATGGATAGTCCTATTCTAGGCTAGGTAAGGATAATGTGGCTAACAAAGAAAATAGGCTAAATAAGGCTCAAAAGGGTTAAACCTACAATACATATGCAAAGGGTTAGGCTTTTTGGCTCTGATTTAACTAAACAACTTCATCTTATTGTATGTTATGCACTCAATATCATGCTTTGAATGAACTGGGCATGAGTTCTAGTATTTGGAACTATAATAATGAAAACACATTCTAAGTAGCAACCAAGCATAGAGATGATGAGATCATGCAACGACTTTAGAGAAGAAGAAATCACTGATTAATACTCTCCAAACAAAGTTTAGGCTCAAGTTTCTCAGGGTTGTAGCATTAGTTTGAGTTCTTTCCTTCAAGCATGCTACAAAAACTGATTTTTTTCTTTGTAATTACATGTGAATTCGTAAACCACAACTACAATTAAGCATAAACCAAAGAGCAAATCAAACTTCCATCCATGTTTGTAAACAGTCATGCAATTAAAAACCAAATCCTCATCATTGTGTTGGAAGGTACCCTAATGATAGGAGCATATTTATGCGACTTAGTTAGCTTGTTTTCTTGCATTTACGTAGCTAATTTCTACTTGTTAGAGTGTTTTAAGCTATTTTCATGTGTTTTCAAGTTTAATTGACAAAGTTGGCAAGAAAGTGCAATTTGGAGCATTTTATAGCTGTTTTGGGCTTGGAATGGATTGCATATGCATGGAGCAAGGTGGATGGACGAATTTGAAGATCAAGAGAGGCTAGGAATGTGATTAACATCTGGAAGAATTAAAGCAACGACTTGGAAGATAAGGAATCAGCTACAAAGAAGGAATATTATCCAAATTACCTTATCTTATCCAAACCTTGTCCAACCTTATATTTTCTTATCCTATCCTAATCTTTTCCTACCTTAACTCCAGCTTCAAAGAGGACTCCTTTTCACTTAAATCACCTAAATATCCAGTTCTAGAAGCCCTATTTTCTCACCCTAAGTTTATGCCACATGTAACCCTTCTAGAAGTTCTAGAATCTGACACAAGGACCATTCCTTGTCCTCCTTGGAATCTGATTAAAAATGTCCTTGTTCTTTGGTGATTTGTGTTGGAAATATGCCCTGAAAGTCAATCTTTGGAAGAAACCTTTCAGGACAATGTAATGATGTATATATGACTCTTATACATCGGAAGGCAAAGATACTAATTAGGACTATCTCAATGAACGAAATATGTCCTAAATAATGAATCCATGGACAATGGATTGATGGAAGAAGTAATCTAATGATGATTAGACTACAGAGACCTTCTTCTCATAACCATTATGTCCAAAAAGGTTCCTGGTCATAGGATTGTCGGAGGGATACTGACAATGCATAGACCGGTACATACTATGTCTGCTTCAAATGGAAGGATGGAAAGTCTCATCCCATTCGTGTAGTGACACTAAGACAAGTATGTAGGTGCTCATTAAGGGAATGAGTTCACTGAACACAATCGAACGAGAGTACTTGCATGGAGGTCTACTCACATGTCAAGCAAGTAACTCTGAAGGTTGGAATAATGTAAGTAATCCTTTGACCTGAGACATCATAGATGTCTAATGGTTAGGTCCTTGATCTTTGATCATGTCAAACGACATTCCATTGGAGTGTCCACGGCATTGTTGGGGTTAAGGTATCTAAACATGTAGGCATGTGAATGATCAACAAGGAATCTCTGATCCTCGTTATGAGAGGCAGAATACTCTGAGATATGATTCGGGAATCTTCGGCCGAAGTCTCGAGCGTAATAAAGGAAAACGTTCCTATGCGACTCAATTGAATCATATAAGAAAGCATAATCACATTAGGGGTTTGACATAGTATATCCATACCCTAGTGATGTGATTGAGAGTATTGTTTTAGAGAAGGATCGAATTACATTGTAATTCCAACTGAATAGGTTCTCCGAATGAACTTCTACATTAGCTTGGGTAGCCATGATATATGTTTAGATGTCACTCATGGCTTGTGAGTTCTTCTAGATGATTAAATGTAGTCATCAAAGAAGAAGGTGAATTAAAAGTAAGTTTTAATTCACTAAGTGGATGGATTAAATATAATCAATTGGATTGGTGCCAATCACCTCACTGCCTTGCTAATTAGAACCTAAAAGATTGTTCACCAATACACTCTTGTAGTGAGTAACTAATGGATGATGGAAATAATTAATTGGATTAATTAAGTGTTGTGATTAATTTAGAAAGTCTAAAGAAATCATAAAAGCGATAAAAGATCGTTTTGGGCTTAAAGAAATGTTCGAGTTTAATTGGGCCCATTGGGCTTTTATTCAAGCATTGGATGACTTGAAATAATAAAAGCCCAAGGCACAAACAACACTAAGAAGGCCGGCCAAAGAGAGGGAGAGAGAAGGTCAATTGTTGACTTGTTTCTTTATGTTATAAAAGGAACTTTATAATGAAAGTTTCATAAGGGTTTTTTTTTTTTTTGGGTGTTCAAAACAACAAAAGAGAAAAGAAAATAACTCTCTCTAACACTCAAAGGGCCGGCCACCATAGGGGGATTTTAGCTAATCATTTTATCACCCCTTTGGTTATTCCTTCATCCTTCTCACTACACTAGTGGGTGAGGATCTTTAGAGGTTTTCAATTTTGGAAACTTGAAGAGAACCTAGGAGCACTCATTCTCAACAAAGTGGAGAAGGCAAGGAGGGAGGCTAGGCTCAAGGAGTTCAAGGAGCAAAGAGCTTGGAGGTGGTCCATCCTTGGTCTAAGATCTAGATCAAGAGGTATAAAACTACTCCTAAACTTTGTGCTTCAATAAATTGTTTTTGATGCATCATAAATAAACCTATGAATCTTGAAGGGGATTTTCATGACTAGAGCCTTGATATTAATTGATGACATGCTTCCGTTGTTTTCGTATATAAATTTTGAATTGTATATGCATGCTAGTCAATAGAAATCCCACATAAATCTCATATTTTCCCTTCAATTTGGAGTTATAATTCCTCTCCTTTTCAGCCCAAATTCGTGCCTTCCCTTCACCCTATAAATACATGATGCCGCAACACTCATAAACCACCACCCTCTACCCCAAATTCACACCACACCATCCACCACACATCAAGAGCCTAAATTCACACAAATCCCCATTGTGGGCAGCAAGGAAGGAAGGAGGAGCCACTGATAAGTCTCATTTTGCACGCATTTATATATTCCTTATTTGGCGTCTTTGTGATGTTTTTAGATTGAACTAGTTGCATTTTACATTATTTGGTGTTAGTGTGCAGTCAAGTGTGTATTTGGATCAAAGGGAAGTAAAAAACCATTCCTTTTGGTAGCTGAGCATTATTCCAAACATGGAGAGGATTCTAGAGATTTAAATTGAAGTCCAAATGAAGAACCTAGGAGACGTTTGAATGCTGGAATTTCAGGAAATGATGTGGAAGTCTTAAGTGGTGCAATTCGGCCATATTGAGTGATTCTAAATAAAACAAGCATTGAAGTCAGATTATGTGGTTTCAACACCAAAACATGCATTCACATGCATGTTCAAACACCTTGCCGAGCACTCTCATGCATTTCCAGCTCCCTTATGCATTTCCACATCCGAAACAAATCACCTTTGCATTTCCAACTCCTTCATGTCCATCCCGTGCATTTCCATACCCAATTCCAAATTATTCTAACCAGTTTCACATTGTCCACTCACTTGTGGCAGGCATTGCACATGTATCTTGGATTAAATAAACCACATACCTGCAGATCATGTCCATGCTTTGCAGGTATCACGCCAGAAATCCACTCAAACAATCATTTCATGCGATTCCAGCTCCCTAATGCCATACCGTGCACATTCATCCCCTTTTCAGCATTCCTTTCACATGGATCTTGTCAGCTTTCACATGCATTCTGATTGTTTCTCCATCATTAAACTCATTCAGAAATTCACCAAGAAGGATTCATTGCTCTCTCGGATGCATGGGATCACACACACTCTATTTGTCCACATTCTATTCCATTACTCATCCTCTCCCGTTCGACATTTTCCTTCTTCACTCATTTCATTACTCACACTCATTCTCCCTCTCCATTCCATTGCATTCGGCATTCTTTTCCTTTCACAGAAACTGTCCATTTTCTCTACCATTCACAGAACTTGTTCTTCATTCAGTCCATTACACACGCATAACCACTCCATTTCATTCCATTTCTGCCCATTTGCTCTCCCATTTACAGAAAACATCCAACCTTAAGCCGATCCATTTTGAGTTACATCACACTTGGAGAACCAACACCAAAAGGCACTCTTCAAGGAATTCAACATCAGTTTTGCTTCAAGGGTTTATTCTTCTTAATTCTATGTTCATTCATGTTTTATATTTCTATGTTAAATCTTTTGTAAACATGAATTGGAACTAATCCTTCTCTAGGGATTCGATGTAACCTTGCAAAGTTTGCCATGTAATTAAGTTAGAATGCTTAGTTTGTCCATCTATTTCTTGTTTCATTCTCTGATTTAATGGTGATTTAGTGTGTTGATTTTAATGTTTGATCATCATTTGAATTAATCACTAAGTTGTGTAGCCAAGATTAAAGCACACATCATGCATAATCTTGGTAGATATGTGAATGAATGAAGGGAATGTTTAGCAAACATCCTGCCGAGTTATTCCCTTTGGTTTTATGAAAGTTTCTTGTGCATTACATACTCTTGATTATGAACCAAAGTTGCACATCACAACTAGGTTCATGATTAGAGACATTTGATCAAATCCACACATCATATGGTTGATCATATCCAAGTGAAACAAACTCAAGAAATAGGTAGATGAATGAGTATAAACTAACTTAACAAACATGGACTTGGTTTAGCAATGGTGAAACCGAATCCCTAGTTTCATCTCCATTGGTACTATCTCATTTTATTAATTGTTGAGTCATTTATTTGTGTTAACTTCACTTTCTTATACTTTCAAGTTACAACAACAAATCTGCCTATTCTGTTTAGTTTGATTCATTTCATAGAGTTCTTGCTAAACAAGTCATTACATAGGTCCAATTAGTCCCTGCGGATTCGACACCCTTGCTTGTGCCATTATACTAAATATATTCTAGCATTAGGAAGGAATAATACATCAACAAAAAATGGCGCCGTTGCCGGGGACTGATTTCAGTCCCTTGTAATTGCTTGTTTGCTTGTTTGCTATTTTGATTAGTGTCAAGGTTCATAACTTGTCGAATTGATAACTGGAAGTTGGTTTAAGTTGCATATATTTCGTGAGTAGAGAGGAATCCCTTAGCCATTCCATTATCCATTGGTTTACATCAATTTGCTTTACAATCTGTTTTCTTTAAATTATGTCCATTTAATTAAATTTCGTCCAAATACAAATTCCCCCCCATATTTGGTTAAGTCTTAAGCTTAGAATCTGTCTTATCTTGTGTTTTGAAGCATTTTGAGTCAAGCCCAAACCTAATTTTCGTCCAAAGTTGAGTTTAGTGTCAAAACTGCCCAGTTTGTGTTTTTAGGCAGTTTTGAGAGTTTTTAGCTTGTTTTGAGTCTTGTGAATCTGTTTTGAGTCCTTTGAGTCCTTTCAAACGTTTTTAAGTTTATTTTTGTTCATTTCATTGTTGTTTGCTAGTAGATTTTCATTCACACTTGTGTTATTTTATTTCAGGTAGTATATGTCAAATAGACTTGTTGAGTTAGGCCAAAGAATTGAACGGTTGAAGGGCCACACTTTGGACAACTTTGTGCCATCAAGTTCATCCTTTAACCGTGAGGAAGAGGAAGGGAATTCACCTAGTTCAACAAGTAAAGAATCTGAGCAATTTAATTGGGAAAAAGAAGAAGAGATGGCGGGCAACGAAGATGAACTTCGAGCTTTGGAGGACTTTGCTCAACCAATCATACCAAATTCACCTTCATGCATCTTGCTGCCCACAGAAGCTAGAAACTATGATCTCAAATCTTCACATTTCCCAAACATGTCAATCAACTGTTGATAATGCAGCAGGTGGAGCATTGAAGAAAAAGAATGCCCAAGAGTCATATAACATTTATGAGATGTTGGGGTCTAATGCTCAACACAAAGATTTAAGGGGTAAGAAAGTTGGAGTCTATGAAACAAGTTCTAATCATGAGCTTTTGTTGCAGGTAGCTAACCTAGAAAGGAAGCTTGAATCCGTGCTCAACATGGTGCCAAAAGCAAATGAAGTGTGTGCCATTTGCAACTTACCAAACCACCCTACTCATCAATGTCCATCTAGGGAGGCTTATCCCGAGTATGTTCAAGAGCAAGTGAACCTCATGAATTCTTACAATCAAAGACCAAGGAATGATATGTATTCCAATACATATAACCCGAGTTGGAGAGATCATCCCAACCTTTCATGGAAGAACAACAATCAATTCCAAACTTTCCAACCAAAACCTGCCACTACCCTTGAGGATACGGTTAAATTGTTAGCCCAAAACACTTTGCAATTCCAACATTCCACAAATAGTACTCTCCAACAACATTCAGCAGCCCTAACCAAAATGGAGACACAATTGGGGCAGATTGCAGATGCCTTGAACCAAAGAGAGGTTGGGAAGTTTCCAAGCCAACCCGTGATACTCCAAAGGAACCAAGAGCAAGTCAAAGCAATCACTACACTTAGAAGTGGTAAGGTTATTGATAATAGAGTTGGCAATGAAGTTACTAATGAATATGATAATGTGAATGCAGGTGTTACTCAAGGAGACAATGAGAAACCGAATGAGGAACCAAGCCATGCTACTTCCTCATTTGAAGCACCAAATCTTCACAAGGCCGAGAAACCATACACTCCACCAATACCATTCCCTGGAAGACTTGCCAAGAGCAAGCAGGATAAGTCATTTAAGGAAATTTTTGATATACTAAGCAAAGTGAATGTTAACTTACCTTTGCTTGATGTCATTAGGAACATGCCGGCATATGGGAAGTTCTTCAAGGAGTTAAATAGCTACAAAAGGAAGTATGGACCACATGAGAAGGTTGTGGTGTCTGAGAACGTGAGTGCAGTTTTGCAAAGAAAACTTCCACCAAAGCTCAAGGATCCAGGAAGTTTCTCTATCAACATCACCATAGGGGACAAGAAAGTAGAGAAGGCAATGCTTGATTTGGGTGCTAGCATCAACTTAATGCCTTATTCAGTGTACCTTCAACTAGGTTTGGGAGATTTGAAAGCCACCACCATTTCATTACAACTTGCAGACAGATCCGTGAAATATCCAAGAGGTATAGTAGAAGATATTCTAGTTCAAGTTGATAAACTAATCTTGCCTGCAGATTTTGTAGTGTTGGACATGGAAGAAGCTCCTATACATGATCGTGAGTTGCCTATATTGCTTGGGAGACCTTTCATGGCCACGGCCAAAACCATCATTGATGTGCAAAATGGACTCCTCACTATGACAGTGTTAGGAGAGACAGTTCAATTCAAAGTGTTTGAATCTCTTTCTCATCCTTCATCAGCTCTTGATTGTTATGCCATTGATGTGCTTGATTCACTTGTATTCTCTAAGTTCTTGCAGGTACAATCGAATGACCCATTACAAACTGTTTTGAGTCAATCTCAAGATGAGTTTGATGAAGAAGATGCACTCATGGAAGAAGTAGCTGCCTTGGAAGCATTAGCATTGTATCCTTTAAATGTTTCAGCTCTTTTAGAGCCTTTAGAATCATCAATGTCACATCTAACTCCTTCCACTGTTAAGGCACCAAAACTTGAACTTAAACCACTTCCACCACATCTAAAATATGCGTATCTAGCTGACTTTGAAACTCTTCCAGTTATCATAGCTTCTGACCTCACCCCAAATGAAGAAGATAAACTAATTAGGGTGTTAAAAGAGTTCAAATTGGTTTTTGGTTGGTCTATTGCAGATATCAAGGGAATAAGCCTACCATGTGCATGCATAGGATTCTTTTGGAGGAAGGGGCAAAGTCAACCCGTGAGCCACAAAGAAGACTCAATCCACACATGAAGGAGGTTGTTAGGAATGAGGTGTTGAAATTGTTAGATGTGGGGATCATATATCCCATTTCTGATAGCAAATGGGTGAGTGCTATTCAAGTGGTACCTAAGAAGGTGGGAATCACAGTAATGAGGAATGAAAACAATGAGCTTGTGCCCACAAAGCCCACGGCCAGTTGGCATGTTTGCACCGATTACAGGAAGTTGAACTCTAGCACTAGAAAAGATTACTTTCCTATACCTTTCATAGATCAAATGCTTGAGAGATTGGCGGGTTACTCACATTATTGTTTTCTGGATGGTTACTCAGGTTACAATCAAATTGCAATCGCTCCGGAGGATCAAGAGAAAACAACCTTTACTTGCCCCTTTGGCACATTTGCATACCGGAGAATGCCTTTTGGACTTTGCAGTGCTCCAGCAACATTCCAAAGATGCATGTTGGCCATCTTTTCTGACATGGTAGAAAGATTCATTGAGGTATTTATGGATGACTTCTCAGTGTTTGGTTCCTCTTTTGATGAATGTCTTAACCATCTCTCTTTAGTACTTCAAAGATGTCAAGAAACAAATTTGGTTCTCAATTGGGAAAAGTGCCAATTTATGGTGAAACAAGGAATTGTGTTGGGACATGTAATCTCTAGCAAAGGAATGGAGGTGGATAAAGCCAAAATTGACGTCATCACTAATATGGTAGCCCCCACCACTGTGAAGGGAGTAAGAAGTTTTTTGGGCCATGCGGGTTTTTATCGTCGTTTCATTAAGAACTTTTCAATGATCACTCGTCCATTATGCAATCTGTTAGCTAAAGATGTTGTATTTCATTTTGATAAGGCTTGTATGGATGCATTCAATACCTTGAAATATGAACTAACCTCGGCCCCTATTATTATGGCACCAGATTGGTCATTACCTTTTGAATTAATGTGTGATGCCTCTGACTATGCTATTGGTGCAGTTTTAGGGCAAAGGGTGAACAAGCGTCCACATGTGATCTATTATGCAAGCAGGACTCTGCATGATGCCCAACTTAACTATTCCACAACTGAGAAGGAGTTGCTTGCTGTTGTTTTTGCCTTAGAAAAGTTTAGGTCATATCTTGTGGGATCTAAAGTTATTGTGTTTTCTGATCATGCAGCCCTTAGGTACTTGATGACAAAGAAGGATGCTAAACCACGCTTGATTAGATGGATACTCTTACTACAAGAGTTTGACTTGGAAATTCGAGATAAGAAGGGCAGTGATAATGTTGTGGCTGACCATTTGTCCAGGCTTAATGAAAACCATGGAGTTGGAAAACCTTTGCCCCTAAATGAATCATTTCCAGATGAACAACTCCTTGTTGTTCAAGAACAAGAACCATGGTATGCGGATTTTGTTAATTATCTTGCTTGTGGTATAATGAGAAATGACCTTTCTTTTCAGGAAAGAAAGAAGTTCCTTGCCATGGTAAAGCACTACGTTTGGGACGAACCATATTTGTTTAAATATTGCCCTGATCAAATCATTAGGAGATGTGTCCCAGAGAGTGAGCAACAAAGCATCCTAACATTTAGCCACACATTGGCATGTGGAGGCCATTTTGGTGCCAAAAAGACATTGCTAAAGGTTTTACAATCTGGTTTCTTTTGGCCTACTTTATTCAAAGATGCTTTTGATTTTTGTTCTAAGTGTGATAGGTGCCAGAAAATGGGGAACATTAGCCGAAGAAATGAGATGCCATTGAACAACATTTTGGTGGTGGAACTCTTTGATGTTTGGGGAATCGATTTCATGGGACCATTTCCATCCTCTTTTGGCTACTTATACATATTAGTGGCAGTGGATTACGTATCCAAATGGGTTGAAGCCATTGCTACAAGAACTAATGATCATAAGGTTGTGTTGAATTTTCTTAAAGATGTGATTTTTTGTAGGTTTGGAACCCCAAGAGCTATTATTAGTGATGGTGGCAGCCATTTCTGCAACAAACCCTTTGAATCCTTGATGAAGAAGTACAACATCAACCACAAAGTGGCAACCCCGTACCATCCTTAAACCTCGGGACAAGTGGAGATTAGCAATAGGGAGATCAAGAACATCTTGATGAAGACTGTGAGCCCTACAAGGAAGGATTGGTCATTGAGATTAAATGATGCACTATAGGCATATAGAACAGCATACAAGACCCCCATTGGCATGAGTCCTTATCGCCTTGTGTTTGGGAAAGCTTGTCATTTGCCAATGGAGCTTGAACACCGTGCATATTGGGCCATCAAGAAGTTCAACTTTGATTACAAGGAAGCTGGAGTAGCAAGGAAACTCCAACTTAATGAGTTGGAAGAACTCAGAAATGAAGCATATGAGAATGCCAAAATCTACAAGGAACGGACTAAGCTTTATCATGACAAAGCCATCCTAAGGAAGGAGTTTCACCAAGGTATGAAGGTACTTTTGTATGACTCACGTTTGAGACTTTTTCCAGGAAAACTAAAGTCTAGGTGGGTGGGACCATTCAAAGTGCTGCAAACATTTCCCCATGGAGCTGTGGAGATAGAGAACATGAAGAATGGCACTTCTTTTAAAGTCAACGGGCAGCGATTGAAACCATACTTGGATAAAGTGGAGGAAGAGCAAGTGTATCAAGTCGTAGATGTTCTTGAATTTACAATACCATGAACAAGCTACATGTCTTGCTTAGACATTAAATAAAGCGCTTGCTAGGAGGCAACCTAGTGTGGTTTGTGTTCTTTCCTTATTTTGTGTTTAAGTTATTACCATTCCATATTCTTTGCCTAATTGCATTGCATACAATTTTAAACATCGAGGACAATATTTAGGTTAGGTTTGGGGGTGGATGGAAGTTTTTTTTTTTTTGTGTGTTATGTTTGTTTGAGGTGTTAGTTTCGGTTAAGAGTGCTTTTGCATGCTAATACGAATGTATATGAGGACTATGTTTGGAAACAAACGATTAGGTTGCTATGGAAAAGAGTTGCATCTTGTTGTCATTTATAAAGCTATAACTCTTGAAATTATGATGATAGAGGTACCATACTCAAATTCTGGAAGAAGAACAGTGGAGACTACCCTAGTGAGTTATTTTGAGCCTAATTGCTTCTTTGAGAGGGTTTAAAGTGTTTCTACTCCTATCTTTTTCTTTCAATTTCACTTTAAATGATCTCATTACTTCTATTTTGATTGGATACTAAGAATTACTCTCTTTGCAGATACCATGTGTTTAGTATCATTCATGAATGAACTCAATGAGACGATGTTAGGCTATGCATGTTTTAACTACTAAAAGGCTTAAATCCCATCCCTTTGTGTGCTCCATTCACCCTTGTTGCAGCCAAACACGCTAGCCCAATTCTTTCAGCACCCACACCATACTCTACCCATTCTAGCCCATTACAAGCCATACCTTATAGTTTGGGGAATACCAAGGTGATGTAGACTAAAGGTAAATTGAGCTTAGAACAAGATTGTGGCATGTACCGAGGGCACCTATGTTGAAGATGCTTCTAAAAAAAAAAGTTATAAAAAAAAAAAAAAAAGAAGAGAATTAAAATGGATACCAGTCCCAAATCTCCTCATTATAAGACATAGGGCCTGGATGCCAAAAACAAAGAAGAATGAAAACAAATGCAAGTGAAGAGCATGATCCTCAAGAACACTTTGGTATGCCCCAAACTCTAGTATTTCATATCACTTCTCTCGTAACCAATAACCTAAGCCTTACATTACAATCTTGAGAAAGACCTAGCTGATCATTGAGGATGTATTCATGGGTGATGATAAATGTGTGTGTTATCTATATTCTTAGCATTTGATTCATTTCATGAGATCTACTCAGAAATTGTGCTTCCATTCTAGATTTCATATGTGAGAATTTTGATTCCCTTTACATAATTTCACTCATATATGGTTGTGGAGGGATTAAACCTTATTATCTGAGTGAAAAATTTGAGTGAAATCTGTGAGGAGTAGAGTTGAGGCGAATTCTACCTGAAGCATTTGGGTATGGTGACCTTGAAGTTGTAAGACATGGAGAAATATCTTTATACGTTACAATTGATACGATTCTTTGAAGTGGAAATCTTTTGAGTTGAATGAATGAAAAAATCTACATTGGTTCTTATTAGTTTGTTTAAAGCATGTTTTAACCAAGTTGTTTGCAGATTTTGTAAATATTTGTGGGTGTCATCACTGTAAGCCCTCAGGAGACACAACTCCTCCAACTAGGGATACCTAGAGGTTCAAAGGCTTGTTGCACATGCTCAGTGTAATCGTTTGGCCAGCGAAAGTGGTTTAGTTAGATGTTTGTGTTTTGTGTGTTTTAGTTTTAAGTTTGCTCGAGGACTAGCAAAAACCAGGTTTGGGGGTATTTGATAAGTCTCATTTTGCACGCATTTATATATTCCTTATTTGGCGTCTTTGTGATGTTTTTAGATTGAACTAGTTGCATTTTACATTATTTGGTGTTAGTGTGCAGTCAAGTGTGTATTTGGATCAAAGGGAAGTAAAAAACCATTCCTTTTGGTAGCTGAGCATTATTCCAAACATGGAGAGGATTCTAGGGATTTAAATTGAAGTCCAAATGAAGAACCTAGGAGACGTTTGAATGCTGGAATTTCAGGAAATGATGTGGAAGTGTTAAGTGGTGCAATTCGGCCATATTGAGTGATTCTAAATAAAACAAGCATTGAAGTCAGATTATGTGGTTTCAACACCAAAACATGCATTCACATGCATGTTCAAACACCTTGCCGAGCACTCTCATGCATTTCCAGCTCCCTTATGCATTTCCACATCCGAAACAAATCACCTTTGCATTTCCAACTCCTTCATGTCCATCCCGTGCATTTCCATACCCAATTCCAGATTATTCTAACCAGTTTCAGATTGTCCACTCACTTGTGGCAGGCATTGTACATGTATCTTGGATTAAATAAACCACATACCTGCAGATCATGTCCATGCTTTGCAGGTATCACGCCAGAAATCCACTCAAACAACCATTTAATGCGATTCCAGCTCCCTAATGCCATACCGTGCACATTCATCCCCTTTTCAGCATTCCTTTCACATGGATCTTGTCAGCTTTCACATGCATTCTGATTGTTTCTCCATCATTAGACTCATTCAGAAATTCACCAAGAGGGATTCATTGCTCTCTCGGATGCATGGGATCACACACACTCTATTTGTCCACATTCTATTCCATTACTCATCCTCTCCCGTTCGACATTTTCCTTCTTCACTCATTTCATTACTCACACTCATTCTCCCTCTCCATTCCATTGCATTCGGCATTCTTTTCCTTTCACAGAAACTGTCCATTTTCTCTACCATTCACAGAACTTGTTCTTCATTCAGTCCATTACACACGCATAACCACTCCATTTCATTCCATTTCTGCCCATTTGCTCTCCCATTTACAGAAAACATCCAACCTTAAGCCGATCCATTTTGAGTTACATCACACTTGGAGAACCAACACCAAAAGGCACTCTTCAAGGAATTCAACATCAGTTTTGCTTCAAGGGTTTATTCTTATTAATTCTATGTTCATTCATGTTTTATATTTCTATGTTAAATCTTTTGTAAACATGAATTGGAACTAATCCTTCTCTAGGGATTCGATGTAACCTTGCAAAGTTTGCCATGTAATTAAGTTAGAATGCTCAGTTTGTCCATCTATTTCTTGTTTCATTCTCTGATTTAATGGTGATTTAGTGTGTTGATTTTAATGTTTGATCATCATTTGAATTAATCACTAAGTTGTGTAGCCAAGATTAAAGCACACATCATGCATAATCTTGGTAGATATGTGAATGAATGAAGGGAATGTTTAGCAAACATCCTGCCGAGTTATTCCCTTTGGTTTTATGAAAGTTTCTTGTGCATTACATACTCTTGATTATGAACCAAAGTTGCACATCACAACTAGGTTCATGATTAGAGACATTTGATCAAATCCACACATCATATGGTTGATCATATCCAAGTGAAACAAACTCAAGAAATAGGTAGATGAATGAGTATAAACTAACTTAACAAACATGGACTTGGTTTAGCAATGGTGAAACCGAATCCCTAGTTTCATCTCCATTGGTACTATCTCATTTTATTAATTGTTGAGTCATTTATTTGTGTTAACTTCACTTTCTTATACTTTCAAGTTACAACAACAAATCTGCCTATTCTGTTTAGTTTGATTCATTTCATAGAGTTCTTGCAAAACAAGTCATTACATAGGTCCAATTAGTCCCTGCGGATTCGACACCCTTGCTTGTGCCATTATACTAAATATATTCTAGCATTAGGAAGGAATAATACATCAACAGCCACCTGGAGTGTTTCTGGGTGTATTCTATCTTTGTTTTTAATGTTTAAGTTTAATTATCTCTGTTTTGCGAACATGAGGAACTAAATTCGTTTTAGTTAGAGGTGAATTCAAAGCCATGAACATATATGTGATATGAATTGATTTCATCCAATTATTGTGTCATAAATCATGTATGCGATTTACTTATCTGTTTGATTGATAACTTATTCTTATATGTTGAGTAGGGAGGCCTACTTAGTTTGCATGCATGAATGTGATGCTAGAATATAAGGGAGTTTCGTGTAATAGTTATTCACTTATATTCACAAGTTGTGGAAGTCACTAGTCATGATTGTGTTAAGTGAATCCTTGGCAGGAGTCTCATGCATTTCATAGTGATGAATGCCTTGTCAATGCTTATGATTTTCATAGAACTTAATGACTTTTGATATGTATCTCTATCATGCATTTCATATAGGGAACTTGAGAAAGATAATTTGGTTGTAATGCGTATTCATTCAATTCAATGAAATAAGGAAAATCTGATGGTTGGTTGTTCGATGCAATTAACTTGGGGCATTGTCATTCATGGTTTAAAAGAATAATAACTAGAAATCAATTTGTATGCATGTGTGTCATGTGTGGAGAATGACCCTCTAGCTAGCCATTCACCCATATTTCACCCAATTTTGAACAGATTGTTTAGAGTCTTTAAATCTGTTTGTTTTTACTTTAATTTCGTCCAAATCAATCACCCCTTTAATTAAGTGTGTTAGATTAGTTAGAAACGTGTTCAAATCTGTCCAATTTAGTGTTTTGAGTCTTAATGGTCTAAAATTCGTCCAAATAACTTCTTACAGTCTGCTTCATGTCAATTTAACTTAGTTTGTGTGTTTTGAGTCTTTTTAGTTTGTTTTGAGTCATATAAGTCTAGTTAAGTGTTTTTAAGTTTTGTTTTGTGTTTTTAAGTCAGTTTAGAGTAGATTAGCATCCCTTCTAATCCCCGGCCTAAAACGATCCCTACTTTCATATGCTACAATCATAGGGTTTTAATTTTAATTTGAGTGTTAGAATATTTCACATCACCTAAGACACAAACACACAACAAAAACAACTCTTTTTGTGTTTTTCAAAACTGTTTTTCTAATTTTTCTGAAATTTTCGTATTTTCTGTTCAAAACACATTAAAACACTTCAAAACACACTAAAAACACTTCAAAACAGTGAGAAACAACATTAGAAGTGATAGGTGATAAAATCCCACGAAAATCATGCAAAAAACAGCTTGTTTACCCCCCCCCCCAACACTTAAACTAAACATTGTCCTCAATGTTTCAAGCAAAGACTCACATTCAAGCAATCAAACAACAACTAACAAATATGACTATCATGGCAAAGTAAAAGCAATAAAGAGTAGGGTGAGGAACGCAAATCTGGTTATGGATTGTTGGAGGTTCCTAGGTCTTCTTTATTCAAATCCATCGGTTGCCTCCCAAGTAGCGCTTGCTTTAACGTCTTCCAGCCGGATAATTCCTCTCTTTAAACTTCATTGGAGCCCATGGCATGGAATTGATCTTTGAATGGAAGGTGATACTTGAAATGATCCGGTAATTGATGTGATAAATAATAGCACTCAAATTAAACCCTCTTTTTGACAATTGTAGTATAGATATAAGTAGGGATCATTCTAGTTAGGGGATTAGGAGGGATTGCTAATCTAATGAAAACTGAATCAAAGATACAAAAATATGCTTAAAAACACTTAAACAAACTCAAAGACTCTCAACTAAACTTATATGACTCAAAACAAACTTAAAAGACTCAAAACAACACAAAACAATCAAAAGACTCAATTTAGACTCTAAGACTTAATTTGGACGAAAATAGAATTGGTTTTGACTCTAAGAGGTAATGCTGAATTTAGGCAAGGATTTGGGATAGAAAAAGTATGTAAGGTGTGGCTGTGATTGGAGTGAAAAGGAATGTGGTTTAATGACATAGAATAGGAAATAAGGACCTCCCTTGCACGGCAAGGAAGGGAAACAATATGGAATGCACGGCAAGGGCAATTAGGTTGCAAGGAAGGCTTGATTTGTGTCCTAAAATGCATAGGAGTCTTCAATGTTTGATGTGAAAATTAACTTGACACACAAATTAAACCCTATTTGTGACAATTGTAGTATATATGCAAGTAGGTATCGTTCAAACCGGGTATTAACTAGGGATGCTAATCTACTCTAAACTGACTTAGAAACACAAAACTAAACTTAAAAACACTTAACTAGACCTATATGACTCAAAACAGCACAAAACAATCAAATAGACTCAAATTAGACTCTAAAGGGTGATTTGGACGAAATTTAACTAACTTAGACTCAAAACACTAATTTGGACAGATTCAAACACTTTTCTAACTAATCTAACACACTTAATAAAAGGGGGAATTGATTTGGACGAAATTAATTAAATTGGGCAGATTGTAAACGAAACAAATTAGGCACTAAATTAGGCGAATTGAATGGGAAAAAGACTAGTTAGAGGGTCCTTCTCCACACATGCACATATGTAACACAAATTGATTTCTAGATTTTATCCCTTTAAACCATGAATGACAATGCCCCAAATTAATTGTGAAAAGCACAAATTAACTTTCAGATTTTCCTAGTTTCATTGAATTGGATGGAATACGCATCAACAATCAAATTATTCTTATCAAATTCCCTACATGAACTGCATAATAGAGATACAATCAACGATCATTAAGCATTTTGAAAACCCTAAGCATTGACTAGGCATTCGTAACTATGAATTGCATGATACTCTTGCCTAGAATTTACTTAATACAATCATGGCTAGTGATTTTTACTACTTGTGAATATAAGTTCATAACGATTAGGTGAAATTCCCTTATATCCTAGCATCAAATTCATGCATGAAGGCTAAGTATGCATCCTTAATCAACACACAAGAACAAGTTCTCAATAAATCAATTAAGTAAATCACATTCACAATTCAAGAAACAAAATCTGGAGGAAATCAATTCATATAACACATATGTCCATGGCTTTGAATTCACCTCTAACTAAGAAAAACTTAGTTACACATGTTCATAATAATTGAAAAGCAAATTAAAATAAACATGGAAACGAAACGAGGGAAGAAAGAACTCCCAAAGTCTCCAATGGATGCAAATTCTTGTGGCACAAGGGTCTCTTTCTCCTATGGAAGCCACGTCACTCCTTCTCCCTAGGGTTTTGCGACACATGGTTGTATTTTCTGAATGGATGGTGTGTGTATGAATGAATGGACGAATTCAATGATGAATGGCTGCCTAGGGTGTCTAGGGGGTGCGGCAACTTAAGTTCTCTATATATATAGCATGGTAAAAACCCTAGGAATCAGAATTAGGGTTAAACCTAGCAGATACAAGTGATTTGGGCCCCCTAAGTTGCCGCAAAGGTTTTAAAATCAAGTCCTAACCTAATTAATTTCAGATATGGACTTATACAATCCAAATCCAAGAGGAAAATGGCCAAATTAAATCAGAATCCAATCAGAAAAAGGTTTAAGAATTTCGTCCAAAATTGGGCCTTCTAGAAACTAAGTGTTTTGTGGCTGATTTTGGGTGTTCTACAAGGCATAAAAAGGGGGAAAGGTGTGGCACCCTTTTAGGGTCAGATAAGGCTTCTAGAAATTAGGTTTTTAGGTCCACTTGCAGCTAGGATTAAGGTGGAACAAGATTAGGTTAGGATAATATAGGATAAGGTTTGGATAAGATAAGGTTGTTAGGATAAGTTTCCATATTTCTTGCTCTTTCCTTATCTTCTTTGTCTTGAACTTTCCTTTTCTGATTTGTGGCATGTTTCTAACCTCTTTTGACTCCAAATTCGTCCATCCACCTTGCTCCATATACAAGCTATCCATAATAAGCCCAAAATTGCTCTAAAAGGCTCAAAATTGCCTTTTCTTGCCAACTTTGTCATTAAGACCTACAAACAAACGAAAATAGCTTAAAACACTATAATAAGTAGTAATTAGCTCACTAAATGTAAGGAAATAACATAACTAAGTAGCATAAATATGCTCCTATCAGTGTTGCTGAAACATGAGGTCTTTTAGGATTAGGAAAGGTTAAACCAAAATAGGAAACCTTGGCTGAACATTCCTACTTCAAGTAGGAAACCTTCTTTGACTAGGATTCCTCTTTTGATTAGGAATCCTCTTATGATTAGGAATTCTAACATATTTAGGTCTTCAATTTCGTCCATTCCTTTTGCTCCAAGCATATACTATCTATTCCAAGTCCAATTTTGCTCCAAAATGCTCCAAAATGCACCTTTTTGCTTCCTTAGCCATATGAACCTATAAACACACGAAAATAGCTTAAACTACTAAAATAACTATGAACTAACAACATAAATGCACAAAAAACAAGCTAACTAAGTCGCCTAAATATATGTGAGTGGCTCTTGCCGTGGGCCCTATGAACTAACGACATACCCCTCCATGCCATGGGCCCTATTGAAGCTTAAAATGGGGTATCGTCTGGGTCGAAAACGTTAAAGCAAGCGCATCTTGGGAGGCAACCAATGCGTTCAAATAAAGAAGACCTAGGAATCTCCAGCTCCACAACCAGATTTGCGTTCCTAAATCCTCCTCTTTATTGCTTTTACTTTGCCATAATTGTCATGTTTGTTAGATGTGTTATTTGTTTGTTTGTTTGTTTGTGAGTCTATGTTTAAACATTGAGGACAACTTTTGGTTTAAGTGTGGGGGGGGGGGGGTGTGTAAACAAATGATTTTGCATTGAATTTCGTCAGATTTTATCACCTATCACTTCTAAAGTTGTTACTCACTGATTTTAAGTGTTTTTAGTGTGTTTTGATGTGTTTTAATGTGTCTTAAACAAAAAATACAAAAATTTGAAAAAAAAATCAAAAAAGAGTTTAAAAAACCCAAAAAGAGTCGTTTTTGATAGGAGCATATTTATGCGACTTAATTGGCTTGTTCTCGTGCATTTACGTTGTGTTTCCTTAGTTATTTTAGTCCTTTATGCTTCTTTTGTGTGTTTTTAGGTTCACATGGCTAAGGAAGCAAAATGGTGCATTTTGGAGCATTTTGGAGCAAAATTGGACTTGGAATGGATAGCTTATGTTTGGAGCAAAAGAAATGGACGAAATTGAAGATCAAATTGAGTTAGGATTCCTAATCACAAGAGGATTCCTAATCACAAGAGGATTCCTAATCAAATGAGGAATCCTAGTCAAAGAAGGTTTCCTACTTGAAGTAGGAAAGTTAAGCCAAGGTTTCCTATTTTGGTTTAATCTTTCCTAATCTTTAAGGACTCCATATTTCAGCAATATCAAAGGCTCCTACCTATTCTAGGTCATAAAACAATGTCCCTTGCAAACCTAAAGTCATTGCCGTGTGTCCCCTTTGTGTTGCACGGAAGGGCTTTGTTTCCTGTTTTAAACCATTTAAACACATTCCTTTTTTCATACCAAGCTCAGCCATAACTCACATACCCTTTTCTATTCCAAAATTCTTGCCTAATTTCAGAAATAAAAAGCATTCGTTTTCTTACAAACCCTTGCCGTGCAAGGGAACCTTGTTTCCTTTAGTTTTAGGACATTTAAACCTTTCCTACATCACAGCCGTACCTCCCTTGACCTTTCCTCTTCCTTGCCGTGCAAGGGAGATGATTCTTTCCTATTTCCTTGCATTAAAACACATTCCTTTTGTGTTTTATACCATTGCTGCAACTTTTAATTAGTTTCCTTTAAATTTCTGATTTGATTTCCTATTTCTAGAAGCTTTTGACTTAATTTCTGTTTACCTAAATAACCTAGGGTTTTAATTCCTGAAATCCTATAAAGAAACTTCCTTGTAGCAGCCATAAAGTTTCATTCATTCACCATTCACGCCAGAAAATCATTCCATCCCTCTAACACATCCATACTTCACCATTCTCCATATTTTCTGCCCAAAACCAACCCTTGCCGTCCCCTACATCCATCCCAAACCTAAGTCCATCATTCTACATCATCCATAACCCCCTAAACTCACTAGAACCTCTTGTGCCGTAGCAAAGGAGAGGAAGAAGATTGCTTGAAGATTCTAGCTATTCAACATTGGATCGTTGGAGTATTTAGGTGTTCTCTTTCTATTATTTACAATGTATAAATTTGTTTTCCTTTGTTTTGTGAACATGAGGAACTAAGCTTTTTGGCTAGGGGGCTATTCAATACCATGATTATGCTTGCAAGATGAATTGATTACATCCAATTGTTACTTCATAAGTTGTGAATTCAATTTGCTTAACTGTTTGATTGATAACTCATTCTTGTGTGTTGATTAAGGTGGCCACTTAGTTTTTCATGCAGGGATTTGAAGCTAAAATATAAGGGAATTTCACCTAATAGTTATAACCTTATATTTGCTAGTAGTGGAGGTCGTTTATCGACGATCGCGTTAAGTGAATTCTTGGCAAAAGTTTCATGCTTTTCATAGTAACAATTGCCTCATCAATACTTATAGTTTTCATGAAACTTAATGATCTTTGATTGTACCTTTATTGTGCTTTTCACGTAAGGGACTTTTAGAGAATGTTTTGAGTTGTTGTATGCGCATTCGCATCCAATTCAATAACTTAAGGAAAACTTGAAAGTTAGAAAAGTGCTGTTCACGGCTAACTTGGGGTATTGAGTTTCATGATTTATTGAAATAAGCAATTGGAAATCAATTTGAATGCAAGTGTGTCATGTGTGGAGAAGAACCCTCTAGTTAGCCCATCATTCATCAATTCACCCAATTTAGTCTAAAGAATCTGTTTTCTTTGTCCTTGTCTTAATTTACTTAATTTTCGTCAAAACCAATTCCCCCATTAATTTAAAGTGTTAGATTAGTTAGAAATCAATTTAGTTGATGTTTTTAAGTGTTTTGAGTCAAGTGATAACTTAATTTCCTCCAGATTTGAGTATAGTGTTCAAAACTGCCCAGAAAGTGTTTTTAAGGCAGTTTTGAGTGTTTGTTTGTTGTTTTGAGTCTTTTGGTTTGTTTTGGTGTTTTAAAGTTTAGTTTTGCATTCTTTGAGTCTAGTTTAGTGTTTAAACTTCGTTTTTACGATTTTGAGTCAGTTTAGAGTGTTTAGCAATCCCTCCTAATCCCCGGTTTAAGAACGATCCCTACTTACATATCTACTACAATTGTCAACAAGAGGGTTTAATTTGTTTGTTAAGTAATTTTCGCATCAGTTTTTAGAGTCGTTTTTGTTTTTATGTTTGTTTGTGTCTTAGGGTACCTACCAACACAATGATGAGGATTTGGTTTTTAACTACATGACTGTTAAAGAAAGTTACAAACATGGATTGAAGTCTGATATGCTCTTTGGTTTATGCTTAGTTGTAGTTATGATTAGCGAATTCACATATAATCACAAAAAGGGAAAAAGAAAAAAAAAATCAGTTTTTGTAACATGCTTGATGGATGGAACTCAAACTAACTCTACAACCTTGAGAGACTTGAGCCTAAACTTTGTTTGAAGAGTTAATAATCTATGATGTTTTTGTTTTCTAAAGTCGTTGCATGACCTCATTATTTCTTTGCTTGGTTGCTACTTAGAATACGTTTAATCACTACAGTTCCAAATACTAGAACTCATGCCCATTTCATTCAAAGCATAAAATTGATTGCATAACATACAATAAGATGAAGTTGTTTAGCTAAACCAGAGCCAAAAAGCCTTACCCTTTGCATATGTATTGTAGGTTTAAACCCTTTGAGCCTTAGTTAGCCTATTTTCATTGTTAACCACATTATCCTTACCTAGCCTAGAATAAGACTATTCATACCTTGTTCTTAAAGAATAGTGGAGCATGACTTAGAGGGAATTCCCTTTTTTCTACAAATTGCAGAAAAACAAGTGTGGGGGAAGGATTTTCGTTGGAATTCTATGAGGTTGTACGTGTAGTGTGATGCGAAAATTAACTTAACACACAAATTAAACCCTCTTTTGACAATTGTAATATATATGTAAGTAGGGATCGTTCTTAAACCGGGGATTAGGAAGGTTTGCTAAACACTTTAAACTAACTTAAATAGATGAAACTAAGCTTTAAAACACTTAACTAAACTTAAAAGACTCAAAACAAGTTCACAAGACTCAAAATAAGCTAAAAACACTCAAAACTGCCTAAAAACACAAACTGGGTAGATTCTGACTCTAAACACAATTTTGGACGAATTTTAGCTTTAACTTGACTCAAAACACTTGAAAACACAATCTAAAACAGATCCTAACTAGTTAGACACTCTAAAATAAAGGGGGATTTGGTTTTGGACGAAAATAAATTAAACAAAACAAGAACTAAAACTAGGCAGATTTGCACGAATTTGGTGGAAATAGATGGATGATGGCCTAGCTAGGAGGTTTTTCTCCACACATGACATACTTGCATACATGAAAGCGCATAATAGAGAAACAATCAAAGATCATTAAATTCTATGAAAATCATAAGTGTTAACAAGGCGTTCGTAACTATGAAAGCTCATGATATTTATGCCAGGAATTTACTTAACATGATTGTGACTAACAACCTTTACTACTTATGAATATAAGTTCACAACGATTAGGTGAAACTCCCTTATATCCTAGCATCAGATTTATGCATGCAAATTAAGTGTGCACTCTCAACCCACACACACAAACAAGTTTTAATTCAAACAGATAAGTAAATTGAATTCACAATTCATGAAATCACAACTGAAAGTAATCAAATCATAATGCAAATATAGCCATGGTTTTGAAATTCCCCCTAGCTAAGAGGGGATTAGTTCCTCATATTCACAAAACAAAGATTCTTGAATTTAAACATTGAAAACATAAGAAAGATTACACCTAAAACATTCCAGCAACTCCAATTCGAATGGCAAGCACGTCTAAGGCCTCTCCTCCTTCTTCCTTGTTGTGGCACAAGGTGTGGTTGGTGGTTTTGGGGGTGATGAATGGTGTATTCTTGCTTAGGATGATGAATGATGGCTGATGAGGGTGAAAAGTTGCCGCATGTTGTTTATGGAAGTGAATGGATTGAATGAATGATGTAGAATGGTGTCTAGGGTTGCGGCAAAGGGTTTTCTGAATGGCATGAGGGTTCTCCTGAAATTGTGGCTGAAAATATGTATATATAGGTTTGGCCAACCCTAGGGTTAATCAGATTAAGGTTACAACTTAGCAGATTTTAAGGATTAGGGCCCTAGGGTTCGGCACAATTAATTTAAATCCACTAAGGAGAGGGTTTGGCCCAATTAATTTCAAAAAAGGATATGTATAACCTAAATCCACAAGGAATAAGGCCAAATAAATCAGAATCCACAAGGGAAAAGGGATAGAGGGGTGCGGCATATATTGGAGGGAAAGGAGAGTGGATTGCAAGGCAAGGCAAGGCTTTCTAGAAGGGAATAGGCGCCACCTTTGTAGGGTTTCTAGAAACAATGTGCTTTGTGGCTGATTTGGGACTTCTAGAAGAGAATGCTTCTAGAAGTAGGTTCTAGAAATATATACTTAGGTCCCCTTGTAGCTAAGATTAAGGCATGATAAGGTTAGGATAGGATAAGATAAGATAAGGTTGGATAAGGTTTTGGATAATGTTTCCAGTTTTGAGCTGATTCCTTATCATCTTTGTCTTGAATTTAATTTCTTCATCTTCTTATCAGATTCCTAGCCTTTTGAACTCCAAAGTCGTCCATCCATCTTGGCCCATACATATGCTATCCATTTAGTGCCCAAAACTGCTCCAAAATGCACCAAAATGCACTTTCTTGCTACTTTAACCCTTTGGACCTATAAACACACGAAAATAACTTGAAATACTACATTAACTAAGAAATAACAACACAAATGCACAAGAACAAGCTAACTAAGTCGCATAAATATGCTCCTATTAAATTCCCCCACACTTAGCTTTTGCTAGTCCTCGAGCAAAACAAACAAACGAAAGAAAGAAAACATACAATCTAAACCTTCCAACGTTTGCCTCAAGGATTTCCAATGAAACATAACATGTCAAAGATCACCACTCACATAGATTTTAGCAATCCTTACCCTCGAGCATACTTAATCATAGTCACCATTCACTAGCTCACATTTAATCAATTAAAACAACATTTTGAATGTAGTAACATGCCTTAGAGAATTCCCTCAATTCCTCATCGGATATACTCTATTTTCACTCAAATTTTCTGACTACACTCCCTACACTAGGTATATGTGGGAAGATTGATGTAAACATGTAGACGAGCCACTCACATATGTTTTAGACGAGCCACTCCAACTTGAATGCACAAACGTCCAAGGCTTCTTCTTCTTCTCTTTTTCCTTGCAAAGCTGCGGCACAAGAGTCGAGGGATGATTTTGGGTGGATTTCTGAGTTATGAACGGGTTTAGGTTGGTAGGGTGGTGCGGCAAAGGTTGGGGATGGTGTATGGACGTTTGGGTGAAGGTATGAATGTGTATGAATGGTGGAAAGATGGGTTGAAGGCTGCGGCAAAGGTTGGAAGAAAGGATAAAGGATAGTAGATTGTGTGGGTGAGTGATTAGGGTTGAATGAGGGGTGCGGCTTTGGTATTTATTTGAGAGAAAGAATCCTAAAGTTTATTACATAATTTAGGAAAGGATTCAACCCCAAATCCATAAGGAAAAGGAGATATGAAATCAGAAATCAAAAGGAAAAATGAAGGTTACTTGCGGCATTAATTGAATGAAACTGAATGTAATTTAATGCTGAATTTAGGCAAGGATTTGGTATAGAACAGGTATGTAAGGTGCGGCTGAGATTTGGGTGAAAATGAATGTGGTTTTATGACATAGAATAGGAAACAAGGACCTCCTTTACACGGCAAGGAATGGAAAGTTTATGGGGTGCACGACAAGGATTGTTAGGTTGCAAGGAAGGCTTGGTTTGTGTCCTAAAATGGATAGGAGTCTTCAATGTTGTTGAAACATGAGGTCTTTTAGGATTTGGAAAGGTTAAACCAAAATAGGAAACCTTGGCTTAACCTTCCTACTTCAAGTAGGAAACCTTCTTTGACTAGGATTCCTCTTTTGATTAGGAATCCTTTTGTGATTAGAAATCCTCTTGTGATTAGGAATCTTAACACCTTTAGGTATTCAATTTCGTCCATTCCTTTTGCTCCAAGCATATGCTATCCATTCCAAAATTCACCTTTTTGGTTCCTTAGCTATATGAACCTATAAACACACGAAAATAGCTTAAACTACTAAAATAACTATGAACTAACAACATAAATGCACGAAAACTAGCTAACTAAGTCGCCTAAATATGCTCCTATCAAGACCTAAAGATGTTAGGATTCCTAATCAAAGAAGGAGTCCTAATCAAAGAAGGATTCCTCGTCAAAGAAGGATTCCTACTTGAAGTAGGAAAGTTAAGCCAAGGTTTCCTATTTTGGTTTAACCTTTCCTAATCCTAAATGTCCCTAAATTCTAGCAACATTGAAGGTTTCTTATGCATTTTAGGACACAAACCAAAGGACCCTTTTCTCCTAGTCTTTGTTGCACCCTCCTTACCCTTTTATTCCAAACTCTGCCACATATCTTCCTTTTCCTAGTCAATGCCGCAAGTTTCCTTCCCGTTTCCTCTTAGAATTCTGATTTATTACCCTTTTCTTGGAGGATTTGGAGTCTTAATAACTTCCCAAATTAATTAATTCAGGCTTTAACCTTTCTCCCTCTATATATACACAATATGCCGCACAAAATAGCTCTCTCTAGACATCCATATTCATTCTCTCCATTCATTCAGCCATCATCCACCCCCTACCACCATCCAACCTATCTATCCATCACCATAATTCATACCCAAACACCCTTGTGCCGCAACAAAGAAGGAGAAAGAAGAGAGGAGAAGCCATGGACATTTTGGCCATTCAAGCTTGGATTGTTGGAACGTTTCTAGGGTATTCAATCTTTGTTTTCAATGTTTAATTTATATTCTCTTTGTTTTGTTGTAAACATAGGAGCTAAACTTGTTTTAGCTAGGGGAGACTTTGAAACCATGATTATATTTGCAATATGAATTGATTAATTCCAGTTGTGATTTCATAAAGTGTGAATGCAATTTACTTAACCGTTTGATGGTAAGTAAATTTGCATGCATGAATTTGGTGCTAGAATATAAGGGAGTTTCACATAATCGTTACAAACTTTTGTTCACAAGTAGTTAAGGTTGTTTTCACAATCATGTTAAGTAAATTCCTAGCATGAGTATCATGATATCATAGTTACAAGTGCTTTGTCAATACTTATGATTTTCATTGAACGTAGTGATCTTTGATTGTATCTCTATTATGATGTCATGTAGGGAACTTTTGAAGAATGCTTTGGGTTGTCGCATGATGTCATCCAATCCAATAACTAAAGGAAAATCTGAGGGTTAATTAGTGATGTCACCGTTAATCTGGGGTGTTGAGGTTCATGGTTTATTGAGAAAGCAACTGGAAATCAATTTGTATGCAAGTGTGTCAAGTGTGGAAAAGAATCCTCTAGCTTGCTAATCACCCATCCATATACCCAAATTCGTTCATAACTTTGTCTAGTTTGGTTCTGTTTTGTTTTAGTTCAAATTCGTCAAAACCAAAACCCCCCTTTGTTTTAAGTGTCAATTGATAGGAGCATATTTAGGCGACTTAGTTGGCTTGTTTTCGTGCATTTATGTTGTTAGTTCATAGTTGTTTTAGTAGTTTAAGCCATTTTCGTGTGTTTTTAGGTTCCCATGGCTAAGGAAGCAAAAAGGTGCATTTTGGAGCATTTTGGAGCAAAATTGGACTTGGAATGGATAGCTTATGCTTGGAGCAAAAGGAATGGACGAAATTGAAGACCTAAAAGAGTTAGGATTCCTAATCACAAGAGGATTCTTAATCATAAGAGGATTCCTAATCACAAGAGGATTCCTAATCACAAGAGGATTTCTAATCAAATGAGGAATCCTAGTCAAAGAAGGTTTCCAACTTGAAGTAGGAAAGTTAAGCCAAGGTTTCCTATTTTGGTTTAACCTTTCCTAATCCTTAAAGACTCCATGTTTCAGCAACATTAAGGACTTCTATCTATTCTAGGCCACAAAAAAAAAAGTTTCCTTGCAACATAAATTCCTTGCCGTGTATCCCCTTAGTGTTTCCCTTCCTTGCCGTGCAAGGGAGGGCCTTCTTTCCTATTCTAAAGCATTAAAACACATTCCCTTTTTATTTAAAAATCAGCCATAACTCACATACCCTTTTCTATTCCAAAATCCTTGCCTAATTTTAGAAATAAAGCACATTCCCTTTCTTGCACTCCTTTGCCGCAAGTTACTTCCCTTTCCCTTTAATTTCTGACTTTGTGTTTCCTATTCTTTAAGGATTTGGAGTTAATTCCTTTCTTAAACTAAGTAATAAAGCCTTAGGATTCTTTCTTCCATATAAAAACCCCCTATGCCGCACCCTTAGAGAACCCTAATCACCCTTCCATACAACCTGCCTTCATTCACTCAGAAAACCAACCTTTGCCGCAGCCTTCCATCCAACTTTCCACCATTCCCCTACTTCCAAACCTTCATCCAAGCCTCCATACACCACCCATAACCCTTGCCGCACCACCCTACCTTCCTAAATCCATTCAAAACTCAGAAAATCATCCACATAACCACCCTAGAGTCTTGTGCCGTGACTTAGCAAGGAAAAGGAGAAGGAAGACGAAGCCTTGGACGTTTGTGCATTCGAGTTGGAGTGTTGGAACGTTTTTAGGTGTAATATATCTTTTATTTTCAATGTTTAATTCTATTTTCCTTTGTTTTGTTATGAACATGAGAGGCTAAACTCGTTTTAGCCTAGGGATGCTTTGAAACCATGATTACGTTTATAATATGAGTTGATAAATTCCAGTTGTGATTTCATAAATTGTGAATGCAATTTACTTAACCGTTTGATGGATAACTTATTCTTGTATGTCGATTAGGGAGGCCTACTTAATTTGCATGCTTGAATTTGGTGCTAGAATATAAGGGAGTTTCACATAATCGTCACAAACTTATATTCACAAGTAGTTAAGGTTGTTTTCACAATCATGTTAAGTAAATTCCTAGCATGAGTATCATGATGTCATAGTTACAAGTGCTTTGTCAATACTTATGATTTCCATTGAACGTAATGACCTTTGATTGTATCTCTATTATGATGTCATGTAGGGGACTTTTGAAGAATGCTTTGGGTTGTCGTATGATGTCATCCAATCCACTAACTGAAGGGAAATCTGAGGGTTAATTAGTGATGTCACGGTTAATCTGGGGTGTTGAGGTTAATGGTTTATCGGAAAAGCAACCGGAAATCAATTTATGTTTGAATGTATCATGTGTGGAGAAGTATCCCTTGGCTAGTTCATCATCCATTGGTTTTTCTTAATTTCGTCAAAATCTGTTTTAAGTTTTTAATTGACTTGTTTTTCTTTTAAATTCGTCCAAAATCAAATCCCCTTTACTTACTTGTTCTAAATCTGTCCAAAAGTGTGTTTTTGAGGCTTTTGAGTCAAAACTAATTGTATTTTCGTCCAAATTGAGTCCTAGAGTCTAAATTGAGTCTTTTTTTTATTGTTTTGAGTTGTTTTGAGTCTTTGAAGTTTGTTTTGAGTCATACAAGTTTAGTTAGAGTCTTTTGAGTTTGTTTAAGTGTTTTAAAGCATATTTTTACATCTTTGAGTCGATTTTCATTAGATTAGCAATCCCTCCTAATCCCCGGCCTAGAACGATCCCTACTTAAATCTATACTACAATTGTCAAAAAGAGGGTTTAATTTGAGTGCTATCTATTATCACATCATCAATTAGGTTAGAATCTGAGCTATTGTGTGTTTTTAAGTGTTTTGAGTCAAAACCAATTCTATTTTCGTCCAAAGTAAGTCCTAGAGTCTAGTTTGAGTCTTCTTGTTTGTTTTGTGTTGTTTTGAGTCTTTTGAGTTTATTTTGAGTCATATAGGTTTAGTTAAGAGTCTTTGAGTTTGTTTAAGTGTTTTTAAGCATATTTTTGTATCTTTGAGTCAGTTTTCATTAGATTAGCAATCCCTCCTAATCCCCCGCCTAGAACTATCCCTACTTATATCTATACTACAATTGTCAAGAAGAGGGTTTAATTTGAGTGCTATTATTTATCAAATCAGCTATGGTGGTGACTACTAAACAACTTCATCTTGAATATGTGTTATGCAAATCAATGTCATGCTTTGAATAGAACGGGCATGAGTTCTAGTATTTGGATCTATAATGATGAAACGCATTCTAAGTAGCAACCAAGTATAGAATAATGAGATCATGCAACGACTTTAGAAAACAAGAATGCACAGATTAATAACTCTCCAAATAAACGCTCAGGCTCAAGTCTCTCAGGATTGTAGCGTTTGTTTGCGTTCCTTCCTTCAAGCATGTTACAAAACTGATTTTATCCTTTGTGATTACATGTGAATTTGTAAACTATAACTACAACCACGCATAAACCAAAGAGCATATCAAACTTCCATCCATGTTTGTAATTCTCTTTAACAGTCATGCATTAAAAACTAAATCCTCATCATTATGTTGGAAGGTACCCTAAGACACAAACAAACACACAAAAACAACTCTTTTTTGGCTTTTTCAAAACACTTTTTTCAATTTTGTTTTTTTTCAAATTTTCGGATTTTTACCTCAAAACACACCAAAACAGCTCAAAATGCACTAAAAACACTTAAAAACAGTGAGAAACAACATTAGAAGTGATAGGTGATAGAATCCGACGAATTTGCATAAAAACACTTGTTTACACCCCCCCCCCCAACCAACACTTAATTCAAACATTGTCCTCAATGTTTCACACGAAGACTCACACAAAAGCAAACAAACAACAAACAACTAAGCATGATAAAATAAAGCAGCAAAGAGAAGGGTTTAGAAATGCAAATGTAGGTTTGGAGTGGAAGTCTCATCTTCTCCTTGTTGAATGCATAGGTTGCCTCCCAAGAAGCGTTTGCTTTAACGTCTTCCAGCCGGACGAATATGCCATGTTAAGCTTCACTAGTACCCACAACATGGAGGGGTACATCATCCACAACATGCTCCTCGAAATTCTCATAGTAGGGCTTTAACCGATGGCCATTCACTTTGAATTCTTGTCCTGTTTTCAAGCTTTGAACTTGGACTGCACCAAAAGGAAAGACATTAGTAAAAACAAACGGGCCAACCCACTTAGAACGCAACTTACCAGGAAACAAACGAAGGCGGGAATTAAAGAGTAGCACTTTCTGCCCAATGGAGAATGATTTGCCTCGAATCACCTTATCATGGAAAGCCTTTGTCTTCTCCTTGTAAATTCGAGCATTTTCATAAGCCTCATGCCTAATCTCTTCAAGTTCATTCAATTGGAGCTTCCTATGAATTCTAGCGGCATCAAGGTCCATGTTGAATGTTTTGACAGCCCAATGCGCCTTGTGTTCCAATTCTACGGGAAGATGGCATAGTTTGCCATAGATGAGCCGAAATGGGGACATGCCAAGGGGTGTTTTATATGTTGTGCCATATGCCCACAATGCATCCTCCAAACGTACGCTCCAATCCTTCCTTGTTGGCCCAACGGTCTTCTCTAGAATTTGCTTGATCTCCCTATTTGAAACCTTGGCTTGCCCATTGGTTTGAGGATGATAAGGTGTTGAAACCTTAGGCGTAACATTGTACTTCTTGAGCAAAGCCTCAATGGATCGATTGCAAAAGTGAGAACCTCCATCACTTATGATTACTCGTGGCATTCCAAACCTTGCAAATAGGTTAGTTCTAATGAAATCTGCAATCGCTCGAGAATCATTAGTTCGGGTGGCTTTTGCTTCCACCCATTTCGACACATAGTCCACAACAAGTAAGATATAAAGGAAACCATGTGAGGAAGGAAAAGGACCCATAAAATCAATGCCCCAACATCAAAAATTTCAACAGGAAGTATGACATTTTGCAGCATTTGATCCTTCGCACTTATATTACCCATTCTTTGGCAATGATCACAAGACATACAAAAGGTTCTTGCATCCTTAAATAAAGTTGGCCAATAAAATCCACATTTTAAAACCTTAAGGGCTGTGTGTTGTGTCCCCCACATGCATAAGTGTGACAGAATGTTAAAATAGAATTGAATTTCATGTCATATTTCCACAATATTTCCATAAGTATGGATCATCCCAAACATAAAATCTAGCATCTTTTTTCAATTTATCATGTTGGTTTCTATTTTGAGTGTTTGGAATTTGTTTAGCCACCAAATAATTCACCAAATCAGCATACCAAGGCTCACTGACCTTAATGGATAGCAACTGCTCATCAGGGAATGTTTCTGAAATAGACAAAGGTTTCTCCTCATGTACCATATGGCTTAGGTGGTCAGCCACCACGTTTTCACTCCCTTTTTTGTCTCTAATTTCGATGTCAAACTCTTGAAGAAGCAACATCCATCGAATTAGCCTTGGTTTGGCTTCTTTCTTTGTGAACAAATACTTTAAAGATGCATGATCAGTGAAAATAATAACCTTAGTACCAAGTAAATATGATCGAAATTTATCTAAAGCAAAGACAATGGCAAGAAGTTCTTTTTCAATGGTCGAATAGTTTAATTGAGCTTCATTTAATGTCCGGGATGCGTAGTAGATAACATGCGGCTTCTTGTCCTTTCTTTGGCCTAAAACAGCCCCTAACGCATAATCGGATGCATCACACATGAGCTCAAACGAAAGGGTCCAATCAGGTGGAACAATGGTGGGTGCCGTGGTTAGCTAGTCCTTGAGGTGTTTGAATGATGCCGTGCACTCCTTATTGAAATCAAAAGTCACATCGTTTTGTAGCAACTTTGCTAATCCCTTCTTATTTCTTTTTATTTAATTTCGTGTGTTTTTGGTTTTAGTTGCTGACCTTGTTTTGTTTTCTTGTTTTTAGGTACTAGTTTATGACTCGAAGTTCTCAACTGATTCGTAAGAACATCTTAGACTTTGATGACGATTTCGAGCGAACTTTGAAAAGGAAGAGGAATCAACAAGAGCCTCAACCGCCTCAACCTGCACCAGATCTTGAAGAAGACGAAGTACAAGTGGAAGAGGAGGCCACGGCTCAGATTTTTGAGGAAGAACAAGCTATGGCAGCAGACAATCGAACAATCAAGGAGCTTTCCACTTCGGGATTAGACAATGCCATGCCTCTATGCATTCAATATCCAAGGGCAGCCCTAGACAAGACCGACGAGTTCGAACTAAAGTCTAGCTTACTGCACCATATTCCTAAGTTCCATGGGTTGTCCATGGAAGATCCTAATAAACACTTGAAGGTGATGTGAAAATTAACTTAACACACAAATTAACCCTTTTTTGACAATTGTAGCATATAAATAAGTAGGGATCATTATTACACCGGGGATTAGGAGGGATTGCTAAACACTATAAACTGACTCAAATAAATAAATCTGACCTTTAAAACACTTAACTCACTTAAAAAGACTCAAACACGTTCACAAGACTCAAAATAGGCTAAAAACACTCAAAACTGCCTTAAAAACACAATCTGGGCAGTTTTGATCCTAAACACAAACTTGGACGAAAATTGGTTCTAACTTGACTGAAAACTCTTAAAAACACAATCTAAAACATATTTGAACCAATTAGACACTCTAAGACAATTGGGGATTTGGTTTTGGACGAAAATCAAACAAACAAAACAATAATGTAAACTAGGCAGATTTGGACGAATTTGATGGAATTAAGTGGATGATGGGATAGCTAGGAGGTTTTTCTCCACACATGGCATACTTGCATACAATACAATCTCCAGTTGCTTATTCAATGAATTATGAACCTCAACACCCCAAGTTAATTAGGTACGCTTAAATTAACTCTCAGATTTCCCTTAGGTCATTGAATTGAATGGAATTAGCGCATAGCAATCAAATTATTCCTTAAAAGTTTTCTATATGAAAGCGCATAATAGAAAGACAATCAAAGATCATTAGGTTCTATGGAGATCATAGGTGTTGACGAGGCATTCGTAACTATGAAAGTGCATGATACTTATGCCAAGAATTTACTTAACATAATTGTGACCAACAATCGTAACTACTCATGGATATAAGTTCCCAACGATTAGATGAAGTTTCCTTATGCCCTAGCATCATATTTATGCATGCAAATTAAGTGTGCACTCTCAATTCATATACATAAACAAGTTTTAATTAAAACAGATAAGTAAATTGAATTCACCATTCATGAAATCACAACTGAAAGTAATCAAATCATCATGCAAATATAACCATGGTTTCGAATTTCCCCCTTAGCCAAAAGGTGATTAGTTCCTCATGCTTGCACAACAAAATGTATTGAATTTAAACATTGAAATCATAAGAAAGATTACACCTAAACGTTTCAGCAATTCCAAGATGGATTTGATGCACGGCTTGGCTCCTCTTCCTCCTCCTTGCTGCGGCACAAGGTGTGTGTGGTGATATTAGAGGGATGGAGGATGGTTGATTATGGTGGGAAGGGTGCGGCAGATGTGTGTGGAGATGTATGGAGGTGTATGGAGGTGTATGGTGATGCGTGATTTACTTGACACTCAAATTAAACCCCAAAATTTGATGCGTGATTTACTTGACACTCAAATTAAACCCTCGTTTGACAATTGTAGTAGAATGGATAAGTGAGGGATCGTTCTAGACCGGGGATTAGGAGGGCTTGCTAAAACCTTCTAAATTGACTTAAAAACATAAAAACACAATATAAAACACTATTTAATGCTCGAAGAAAGCAAAACTAAAAATAAGAAAGATTAAGACTAAGACTTCAACGAAATAGGGGGGAATTGGATTTGGACGAATTTAAACTAAAATGAATACTTGGAAACAAAACAAATTGTAAATATGGATTTGACGGAAATGAATGGATGGGAAGCTAGCTAAGGGTTCTTTCTCTACACATGATATTTATGCATATGAATCAATTTCCAGTTATTCCTTCATTGAATTATGAACGACAATGCCCCAAATTAACCGTGACATCACTAGTTAGCCCTCAGATTTTCCTTATATTATTGGATTGGATGGCATCATTCGACAACCCAAAACATTCTCAAAAGTTCCCTACATGTCATCATAATAGAGATACAATCGAAGATCATTAAGAATAATGAAAACCATAAGCATTGACAAAGCATTTGCAACTATGACATCATGTTACTCATGCTAAGAATTAAACTTAACGCGATCGTGACAAGCGACCTTCACTACTTTCAAGTATAAGTTAGTAACGATTATGTGAAACCTTCTTAAACTTTAGCCACATATTCATGCATGCTAATTAAGTGTCGACCCTCAATCAACAAACACAAATAAGTTGATCATCAAATAGTTAAGCCAATTGCATTCACGAATCAAGAGTTCATAACCGGAATTCATCAATTCATATCACATAAATAAACATGGTATTGAAATCACCCCTAGCCAAAAAGGGTTTAGTTCCTCATAACTTTGAAATCAAAGAAACACCTAAACATTCCAACAACTCAAACTTGAATTGTATGAACGTTTAGGCACTCTTCTCTTCCATTCCTCATATTACAAAACAAAGAGAATTGAATTTAAACATTGAAATCAAAGAAACGCGTAAACATTCCAACAACTCAAACGTGAATTGTATGAACGTTTAGGCCCTCTTCTCTTCGTCTTCGTTGTAGCATAAGGACTAAGGGATGTTGTTGGTGTGTTGAATGGATTGGGGGATTATGGAAATGGAAGAAATGGAGGAGAAAGGGAAGGGAATGGTGCAGAAAATGGAGAGACTCACGGCTAGGGAGAAGATGGAAGTGTTTTGTGGTGTGTTGTGTATGAAAATGAGATCATTCCTAAATGAATGAATGCAAGGGTATTTATAGGAGGAGTGGAGGTGTAAATGGCTGTTTGTTTAATGTGTTTGTGTGGAGGAATGATGAGAAAACAGCTAGGACACATGTGAAAATCTGGAAAGCAAATGGAGTGCACGGCATTGATGTTGGAATTGCATGTGTGTGCTGAAAATAGTGTGTGTATGCATGTGTTTGGGAAGCTTTCTTGCTCATTTTCTGGATGCAATGATGAAGATATTAATAATTAATGCATGTAGGTGGCTGAAATGATGAAGAATGAGTGATGGAAATGAAAGGGAAAGCTAGAAAAACATGTGAAGATGCTGGAATTTCAAAGGGAACTCACGGCATTGAAGGTTTTGGTGCATGTGTTGGCTGTTTTGTGTTGTGAATTATGATGAATGCATGTGAGTTAAAGAGGGAGAATGTGGTGAAATGATGAAGTAGGAAGGTGGGAATGCATGTGAGATGTTTGGAAAGGAAATGGGAACCCACGGCATTGAAGTTGTTTTGTTGATGTGTGAATGCATGTGACTTGTTTGTGGAATAAAGAATGAATGGTGGAAATGTGAGTGAATGATGTGCATGTGTGAGAATGCATGTGGAATTAAGAAGAGTATGGAAGTGAAATAAATGAATGATATGTTAAGTGATAAGTGAATGATATGTGGTGAGTGATAAGTGAATGGTTTGATAAGTGATAAATGAACTAGTTTAAAGGGCTAGGGTTTAAGTACATAGAATGGGCCTAAAATAGGTTGGTTTGTATGGCATAATGTGTTTGATTGGGCTAGGCCCTTTGTTTGATGTCCCCAAAGAGCATACAAGGCTTCAATTTCGTCCATCCTCTTTGCTCCATGATTAAGCTATCCAATCCATGCCCAAAAATGCTCCAAATGGCCTCAAAATGCACTTTCTTGCTCCCTAGGCCCTTAGAACCTGAAAACACACAAAAGAAGCATAAAGGACTAAAATAACGAGAGAAACATAACGTAAATGCATGAGAACAAGCCATTTAAGTCGCATGAATATGCTCCTATCAAATACCCCCACACTTAGCTTTTGCTAGTCCTCGAGCAAAACAGAATAAAAACAAATAAACAAAACGACACTAAACACGTAAAACACAACCTAAACCTTCCAACAACCGTCTTAGGGATTTCCAATGACATGTTAAAAAATCATTATTCTCACAGATTTTAGTCATCTTCACACTTAAGTACATTCTTAATCATAGTCACCATATACTAGTTCACAATTAAGCATTTAAAACCATGTTTTGAATGTAGTAACATGCCTTAGAGAATTTGCTCAATTCCTTACAAGATATGCACTCGATTTTCACTCAGAATTTCTAACTACACACCCTAATCTAGTCATATGTGAGAAGATTGATGTAACATGAAAACGAACACTCACATATAAGTATCACAAAGAACGCAATTTCTGGAGTTAATAAGCATGTTTAGATATGATCTCATGAATGGAATGCTACTACTTAGACGCGAGAACCAGTGACACCATAAGCTCATACCAAGTTCAAACTCCACAAATTGAAATACACAACACTCAAGATAGAAGTCAAGGGTTGTAACGGGGCTTGGGGTATGTGGATAACAAAGAAGGGATATGGAAAACAAAGGTTCTTAAAGAAATAGTGAGCAAAGCATTTGAATCAACTTAGAATTCACTTTTGAATGAAAACTCAACTTTTGAACAAAAAGGGAGAATTTAGACAATTTACGCCCAGAATTGGTGTTTTGGAACCTTTCTTCAATCACTTATTCTTTTCTCTTTTTTTTTTTTTTTTTTTTTTTTTTTTTTTTTTTTTTTTCTTTTCTTTTCTTTTGAATCTCAAAACATAAACACTTAAACATTCTCTCCCCCACACTTATTTTCTTTCATAATGTAACTCAAAAGGAATTCAATTAAGTCATGCTCACTATCTTTTAAGAACAAGGGTGGGGATTGTCCTAAACTAGGCTAGGTGAGGAAAAAATGGGTTAACAAAGAACATGGGCTAACACGGCTCAACGGGGGTACAACTTACAACATATACGAAATATGGGAAGTGAGGCTATTTGGCTATGGTGGCAACTACACAACTTCATCTTGATATATGTTATGCAAATCAATAACATGCTTTGAATGAAATGGGCATGAGTTCTAGCATTTGGAACTATATGATGAAACGCCTTCTAAGTAGTAACCAAGCAAAGAATAATGAGATCATGCAACGATTTTAGAAAACAAGAAATCACAGATTATACTCTCCAAAGAACGTTATAGGCTCAAGTCTCTCAGGTTTGTAGCATTTGTTTGAGTTCCTTCCTTCAGGCATGTTACAAAAACTAAATTTTCTTTTATGATTGCATGTGAAGTCATACATTATAACCATAACCAAGCATATACCAAGAGTAAATCAAACTTTTCTCTATGTTTATAACTCTTTTTAACAGTCATGCAATTACAAACCAAATCCTTATCATTGTGTTGGAAGGTATCCTAAGACACAAACACACACACAAAAACAACTTTAAAACAACTCTTTTTGGGTTTTTCAAAACAATTTTTCAAATTTTTATGGGATTTTCGAATTTTTAAGACAAAACACACTAAAACAGTTTTAAAACAGTGAGAAACAACATGTGAAGTGATAGGTGAATAAATCCCATGAATTTGCATCAAATATACTTAGTTACCCCCCCCCCCACACTTAAATCAAACATTGTCCTCAATGTTTTAAGCATAGATTCACACAAAGCATAAGTAAATACACAAAAAGCACTTAAACATACTAAACATGGCATAATGTAATTAACAAAGAGAAGAGTTTAGAGACGCAAATCTGGTTATAGAGTGTAAATTCCATCTTCTCCTTGGTAATTGCATTGAGGCTTTGATCTTTGTGATTCCACAGGCTTACTCTTGAACTGGTTTCTGCCCATCGTTGATTTTCCTTTGTGCTACTTCTTGAACTGGGCAGCAGGAATCTTTTGATCTCTTCCACTTGTTGATTTTCCTTTGTGCTACTGGGCTGGAGGATTCTTTTGGTCTTCCCCGAAAGTCTGAGCTTACCCTTTTGGTCTGTTTCTTTGTTCAATCTTTCCAATTCGTATTGAAAAGGGTTGGAGGATAACTCAGCCTATGTTTGTCTCCACATGCTTCAATGTATCATTTTCACTTGCCTTACTCGCTCCCCTTTGCAGAAGTGGTCCCTTCTCTGGAAGTGTATCAACCGTTGAAGATGACTACTCGAGAGCAACGCTAGGTAAGCAATCAGGAATAGATTCCAGGCAGTTGGCTCCAGAACGGAAGACTGACTCCAAGTGCCGGTTGATTGCTTGTTTTACTTTGCCATGCGAGTAAGATCAAGGACAAAGAAAAAGACAGGGAAAGAGCATGATATGAGATACATTTGCTTTTGACCTTGATGATATGAGATACCTTTGCTTTTGAAGAAGCGGTAAATGAATCAGCACATGTATTTGTTGTGCTGTTTCCTCCTGGGTCATATGTACTCCAGGCATCTGGTATCATCTTTGGGGAAGAAGAAAGAATTGAGTATTTCGAAAGGCTTGGCTGGGAGTGCACCCTCAGAGGTGAGGGAGAGTTGGGCATTTTTTTCAGGTTTGCCCTGCCATAAAAGACGAAGGTCGACATATATAGAGATAATAGCAAGTGGTGGTACTTTTTACCTTTGTCGACAAACGTTTTGATCCCGCAACTCTGGCTTTTTGAAATAGTGGCGCCTCTTCGATTTTTGAATACGCCTCTTCGATTTCTGAGCAGGCGCCCCTTCGATTTCTGAGCGACACGTGGTAGTGCAGATGCGGCTCCTTTTGACAAAGCTGCACGCGTCTTCTGAAAAGCAGAGAAAGCGTCGCCGAACTTTGCGCTTGTCGGCTAAAGATGTGTAGTTGTGATGATGGTCTCCACGTGTTGTCTGAAAAGAAGAAATCTTTTGACAAAGTTGAACGCGCCTTCTGAAAAGCCGAGAAAGCGTCGCCTAAATTACGCTGGAAATTCCGGCTTTTTGAATTGGTGGACGCGTCGCCTTGGCTTTTTTATTGAGCTATCGATCACCACAACAAACACACTCTGAAGACTTCCCATTCTTGAAAATCGACTCCGGCCCTTTGAAATTTAACTCCATCCCTTCTCTTTGAACACTTTTGAAAAAATGGCAAACTCATCGAACCTTAGCTTGGAATTGAGCCTTAGCAGTGATACGGGCGCGTCGCGTCAAGGTAACGTATGGCGCCCTTCTTTCTTTTCTTCTAACGGTCCTCTTTCAGGTGAAGACTCTGTGATGCAGGACGCCACAACAGCTACAATAGTAGCTAGGAACCTCCTCACACCAAAAGATAGTAGGCTGCTGTCAGGACGGTCCGATGAGTTGGCCGTTCAAGAGTCCCTCGCACTTAGTGTTCAGTGTGCGAGTTCTGTGTCCAACATGGGCCAACGCCTGCTTGCCCGCTCCCGTCAGGTGGAATCATTGATGGCAGAGGTGGAAAGTCTCAAGCAGGAGATCCAGCAGCTGAAGTATGAGAATAGAAGTTTGCACGTGCTTGCAAACAACTATTCGACGGGCATGAAGAGGAAGCTTGATGAGCTGCAAGAGTCTGAAGGTCGGATTCACAGTGACAGTCAAAGGTTCTCGTCTTTCCTCCAGAGGCACCTTTTTCCTGGCTCATCCAGCGCTTGGCCAAGTATTGAGGCCTGGAATGCTCTATCTTCGATACCTCCCGCTCCGATGCCTTCTGCTCCTATGCCTTCTGTTCCTACGCCTTCCGCTCCGATGCCTTCTGTTCCTACGCCTTCCGCTTCAAGAGTAAAGCCACGTAGTGGGGCCTCAAGCAAACACCCTTTGTGAAGCACCATCTTTCTTTGTTTAGCAGTGCCTATCAATAAATCAAACATTTTCTCAATGTTACAATCATAGACTCACACAATTAATAAACAAACAAACAATAACAACTAAACAACCTAACAAGGCAAAAACGAAATAGCAACAAAGAGAAGAGTTTTTTTTTTAGGAATCTGGATTTGGAGTGCTTTCTAAGTCTTCCTTTGTTGAATGCATGGGTTGCCTCCCAAGTAGCGCTAAGACACAAACAAACACCAAAATGACTCAAATGACTCTAAAAACACATATTTTTGGGTTTATCAAAAGAATTTATTTTTTTTTTTTTTCATCAAATTTTCGGAGTTTTATACCAAGACACTATAAAACACACTAAAACACTCTAAAAACGCTTAAAACAGCAAGAAACAACATTCTAAGTGATAGGTGAATAAATCCCACGAAATTCATGCAAATACAAATTGTTTACCCCCCCCACACTTAAATCAAACTTTGTCCTCAATGTTTTAAGCAGAAAGTCACAACAGAGCAAGCAAATAAACAAATACGAGAAAGAAAGCAAAGTAAAGGCAGTAAAGAAAAAGAAAGGAATAAAAATAAGTCTCTTAAAGGGGTTTCCAAGTTCTTCTCTATTCGGATGCATGGGTTGCCTCCCACGAAGCGCTTTCTTTTACGTCTTTCAGCCGGACGAGTACCCTCTTTTAATCTTCATTTGAGCCCACGGAATGGAAAGGAATGTCTTCCACCACTTGCCCCACACCATGCTCGTAATATGGCTTTAACCGATGCCCGTTCACCTTGAATTCTACGCCATTCCTTAAGCTTTTTATGTGGACTGCACCATAAGGTAAAACGTTAGTAACAACAAACGGGCCAATCCATTTAGAACGCAACTTACCAGGAAACAAACGTAGGCGAGAGTTGAAAAGTAACACTTTCTGCCCAACTGTGAAGGTCTTGGTTCGAATCATTTTATCATGGAATGCTTTGGTCTTGGCTTTGTACATCCGGGCATTCTCATAGGCTTCATTCCGAATCTCCTCAAGTTCATTCAATTGGAGCTTCCTATGAACTCCCGCTGCATCTATGTCCATGTTGAAAGTCTTCACGGCCCAATGTGCCTTGTGCTCTAACTCTACGGGCAAATGACATGGCTTACCATAGACGAGCCGAAAAGGTGACATCCCAATGGGTGTTTTGTACGCCGTACGATATGCCCACAGTGCATCATCTAAACGTAAGCTCCAATCCCTCCTTGTTGGTCCAACGGTCTTCTCCAAAATTTGTTTGATTTCTCGGTTAGACACCTCGGCTTGGCCATTTGTTTGAGGATGGTAAGGTGTGGAGACCTTATGGTTGACATGGTACTTTCTTAGCAACGCCTCAATGGTCCGATTGCAAAAGTGAGACCCTCCATCACTTATGATTACTCTCGGCATTCCAAACCTAGCAAAAATGTTAGTTTTCACGAAATCTGCAACCACCTTAGAATCGTTAGTACGGGTGGCTTTTGCTTCCACCCATTTAGAAACATAATCAACGGCTAGCAAGATATAAGTGAAACCATAAGATGGAGGGAAAGGGCCCATGAAATCAATGCCCCAAACATCAAAAATTTCAACATTAAAGACAGGGGTTTGCGGCATTTGGTCCTTGGTACCTATGTTACCCATTCGTTGGCAACGATCACAAGACATACAAAAGGTTCTAGCATCCCTAAATATAGTCGGCCAATAAAAACCACACTCTAAAACCTTGAGGGCAGTGCGTTGTGTGCCAAAATGACCACCACATGCATATGTGTGACAAAAGCTTAGAATTGAGTGAAATTCAGAATCATGCACACATCTACGTACAATTTGATCTGAGCAATACTTCCACAAATAAGGGTCATCCCAAACATAGAAACGTGCATCATTTTTAAGCTTATCACGTTGGTGCTTGTTTAGTTCATTTGGAATTTGTTTAGCCACCAAGTAATTCACTAAATCTGCATACCATGGTTCACTTACCTCAATGGAAAGTAGCTGCTCAACGGGAAAAGTTTCAGGGATAGGTACGGCATGTTCATGCTCCTCGTGGATCATTCGGCTTAAATGGTCAGCCACTACATTCTCGCTTCCTTTCTTATCCCGGATTTCAATATCAAATTCTTGAAGAAGAAGAATCCAACGGATAAGCCTCGGCTTTGCTTCCTTTTTCGTGAGCAAGTACCTCAAAGCTGCATGATCAGAATAAACGATTACTTTAGTACCAATTAAATATGAACGGAATTTATCTAAAGCAAAAACCACAGCTAGAAGTTCTTTTTCCGTCGTGGAGTAGTTCAATTGGGCATCATTGAGAGTCCGAGAGGCATAGTATATGACATGCGGCCGCTTGTCTCTTCTTTGTCCTAGAACAGCTCCTAATGCATAGTCGGATGCATCGCACATGAGCTCGAACGGAAGGCTCCAATCTGGAGGTACAATAATGGGCGCCGAGACTAGCTTCTCCTTGAGTTGGTTAAATGCCGAATTACACTCTTCATCAAACTTGAATGGCACATCTTTTTGAAGCAATCGGCAAAGAGGGTTGGACATCTTGGAGAAGTCCTTGATAAAACGCCTATAGAACCCTGCATGGCCAAGAAACGAACGTACCTCTCTAACCGAAGTAGGAGAGGGTAAGTGACGTACAAGGTCTATTTTCGATTTATCTACTTCAATTCCTTTTTCTGAAACAATATGTCCTAAAACTATACCTTGTTTCACCATAAAGTGACATTTCTCCCAATTCAAGACAAGGTTAGTTTCAACACATCGTTTCAAAATTAAGGTTAGATTATCCAAGCAATTATCAAATGAACTCCCAAACACATTGAAATCATCCATGAAAACCTCAATGATCTTTTCAACAAAATCGGAAAATATACTTACCATACACCTTTGGAAAGTGGCCGGTGCGTTGCATAAGCCAAATGGCATGCGACGATAAGCAAATGTTCCAAAGGGACATGTGAATGTGGTATTCTCTTGATCATCCGGGGCTATCACAATTTGGTTATATCCAGAGTATCCATCAAGAAAACAGTAAAAGGCATGACCGGCTAACCTTTCGAGCATCTGGTCGATGAATGGCAAAGGAAAGTGATCTTTACTAGTCATGGCATTTAGCTTCCGGTAATCGATACATACTCGCCATCCAGTCTGAATGCGTGTAGGTACGAGCTCATTCTCATCATTCTTGATAACAGTTACTCCGGACTTCTTGGGAACGACTTGAACTGGAGAGACCCAACGGCTATCGGAGATAGGGTAGATCACTCCGCAATCCAAAAGCTTGATTATTTCCTTCTTCACCACTTCCATCATCGGAGGGTTGAGACGGCGTTGAGCCTCTCGAGTTGGTTTAGCCCCCTCCTCAAGAAGTATACGGTGCATGCATGTGGTAGGGCTTATTCCTTTAATGTCGGCCAAAGTCCACCCTATGGCCGTTTTGTGCTCTCGCAGCACCCTCACAAGCTTCTCCTCCTCCATTGCCGTGAGATTTGATGAAATGATGACGGGCAATGTTTCGCCTTTTCCCAAAAACACATACTTCAAATGGTCCGGCAACGGCTTAAGTTCAAGCGATGGTGCCTGAACAACAGAAGGTAGCATCTTAGTGGAAACTGAATTTGAAAGTGAGAGTGGAACCTTACCATATTGTTGTGGCAATGACTCAAGGGCTGCCACAACCTCAATTATTTCTTCACTAGAACCCATTACAAAGAATTCCTCCTCCTTGCCGTGGCCTTGCATTGGCCCAAATCCTTCATTTTTGCGCTCTATGGCCTTAGTGATGGTTGTTTCCAGGGCGTCCTCGTTCAATTCTTCAAGGTATACCTGCGCCAAAGAATCGATAACATCAATGGAAAAACAAGAATGGTCATCAACGGGATATCTCATAGTTTCAGAAATATTAAAATCAATCACTTCCCCATCGAATTCCATTGTCAAGGTGCCTTTGTATACATCAATCTTCGTTCGGGCCGTCTTCATGAATGGCCTACCAAGGAGAATCGGCAAAGATGTAGAATGGGCTGAATCCTCCATGTCTAGGACGTAGAAATCAGCCGGAAAAATTAAATGGTTCACCTGCATAAGCACATCTTCCAAAACTCCTTTTGGATACGCGTTAGAACGATCGACCAATTGTATCATTACACCATCTTATTTTAATTCACCCAAATTCATAGATGCATAAATAGAATAAGGCATGACATTTATGGATGCACCTAAATCAAGCATGGCATGTTCAAAACGATTATGTCCAATCACACAAGGAATCGTGAAACTACCGGGGTCTTTGCACTTGGTAGGCAGTTTACGTTGCAAAACAGCGGACACATTCTCGCTTACCTTCACTACCTCTTTGTTTGCCCTTCTTCTTTTTGTATTGCATAGGTCCTTGAGGAATTTAGCATACTTTGGAACCTGTTTGATTGCATCGAGAAGCGGTATGTTCACTTGCACCTTCCGGAACGTTTCAAGAATGTCCTTCTCGCTTTCTTCCTTTTTTTCTTGCATGAACCTGTGAGGAAAAGGTACATTGGGCAGATTAGGACGTGAAGTACATGAATTTGAACTTAAATGACCTGATTTGGCCGAGTTAGGGTGATCTGCCTCAGGTTGTGTCGTCTCTTCATCTACTTTCTAGGCAGATTTGGGATTGTTTGGCTCGGTCCCAACTTCTTTTCCACCCCTTAGGGTGATGGCCTTGGCGGATTCGAATCCTCCCTTTGGATTGACTGTGGTTGAGCTAGGAAGCTTTCCTTGCTCTCTAATCTGTCCAAGGAACTCAGAAATCTGCCCTATTTGTTTCTTCATATCCGTCATCTCCTTCTCGTTATTTGCTATCCGGTTGTTTTGATTTTGCAACCCCTGCAAAATAGAGGTTAGTAATTGCATAGCTTGATCACTTTCCAAGGACGTACCTGAATGAGATGATGCCGAAGGTTGTTAGGGTTGTTGGGGTTGTTGGGGTGCATACGGCTTGGAATAAAAACCAGGGGGGTTTGGCCTAAATCCTCCTTGTTGGGCAGCTTGTTGTGGCTCCCTCCATTTGAAGTTTGGATGGTCCCTCCATCCGGCATTGTAAGTGTTCGAGTATGGGTTGTTTTGATTTTGTCCTTGGAAACCAATTGCATTGGCAGATTCCCACCCACCATTCTCGATTAGTTGAGGGCACTTGTCGGATGGATGCCCTTGAATTGAGCACACGCCACAAACTTGGTGTTCTTGTGCTTTTGGACCAATCACAACCTGAGAAACAAGAGAAGTAAGATTAGCAAGTTGTGATTGAATTTCAGAAATAGCACTCACCTCATTTACACTTTGTTGCCGTGGGGCTTCCCTTTGGCCCACTCCTTCATATTCTTGAGCGTTGAGCGCTCGGTTGGCTATGAGAATCTTGGCATCCCTTGGTGTTTTGTCCACCAATGCTCCTCCCGCTGATGCATCAAGCATTTGACGTTCGATAGGAATGAGGCCCTCATAGAAATATTGAAGGAGAAGTTCCTCCTTCATTTGATGTTGAGGACATGAAGCTACAAGGCCCTTGAAGCGCTCATAATAAGCCGGGAATGTCTCACCATGATTCTGTTGAATACCACTAATTTTCTTCCGTAGGAGAATCACTCTCGAAGTAGGGAAGAATTTCTCCAAGAAAGCACGCTTCATACTCTCCCACGAAGTCACAGTTCCCGGGGCTAGTTCGTAGAGCCAATCTTTGGCCTTGTCCATAAGTGAAAATGGAAAGGCCTTCATCTTCAATATACTCCCATCCACATTGACGGGGGTCATGCTCGAACAAACCACCTCGAACTCCTTCAAGTGTTTGTTGGGGTCTTCCATAGACAAGCCATGGAACTTCGGAATATGGTGTAACAAACTGGATTTGAGTTCAAATTCCTCAGTCTTCCCCTCTGCAGCCGTGGGGTATTGGATACAAAGAGGCAATGCATTATCCAAACCCGAGGCCGAAAGCTCCTTGATGGTTCTATTATCTGCTGCCATGGCTTGTTCTTCTTCAAAAATCTGATCCGTGGGCTTTTCTTCTACACCTACTTCGTCTTCTTCAAGCCCAGGTTGTGGTGGAGGTTGTGGTGGCTCTTGTTGACTCCTCGTTCTCCTCAAAGTGCGTTCAAAATCACCCTCAAAGTCGGAGATGTTCTCTATAATAGGCCGAGAGCTACGAGTCATACACGGTACCTAAAAAACAAGGAAACAAGCAAACTAAGAATCTGAAATAAGAATGCACGAAAAACAAAATATAAAAATAAAGACAAAGGATTAGCAAAGTTGCTAATCCCCGGCAACGACGCCAAAATTTGATGCGTGATTTACTTGACACTCAAATTAAACCCCAAAATTTGATGCGTGATTTACTTGACACTCAAATTAAACCCTCGTTTGACAATTGTAGTAGAATGGATAAGTGAGGGATCGTTCTAGACCGGGGATTAGGAGGGCTTGCTAAAACCTTCTAAATTGACTTAAAAACATAAAAACACAATATAAAACACTATTTAATGCTCGAAGAAAGCAAAACTAAAAATAAGAAAGATTAAGACTAAGACTTCAACGAAATAGGGGGGAATTGGATTTGGACGAATTTAAACTAAAATGAATACTTGGAAACAAAACAAATTGTAAATATGGATTTGACGGAAATGAATGGATGGGAAGCTAGCTAAGGGTTCTTTCTCTACACATGATATTTATGCCAAAATTTGATGCGTGATTTACTTGACACTCAAATTAAACCCCAAAATTTGATGCGTGATTTACTTGACACTCAAATTAAACCCTCGTTTGACAATTGTAGTAGAATGGATAAGTGAGGGATCGTTCTAGACCGGGGATTAGGAGGGCTTGCTAAAACCTTCTAAATTGACTTAAAAACATAAAAACACAATATAAAACACTATTTAATGCTCGAAGAAAGCAAAACTAAAAATAAGAAAGATTAAGACTAAGACTTCAACGAAATAGGGGGGAATTGGATTTGGACGAATTTAAACTAAAATGAATACTTGGAAACAAAACAAATTGTAAATATTGATTTGACGGAAATGAATGGATGGGAAGCTAGCTAAGGGTTCTTTCTCTACACATGATATTTATGCATATGAATCAATTTCCAGTTATTCCTTCATTGAATTATGAACGACAATGCCCCAAATTAACCGTGACATCACTAGTTAACCCTCAGATTTTCCTTATATTATTGGATTGGATGGCATCATTCGACAACCCAAAACATTCTCAAAAGTTCCCTACATGTCATCATAATAGAGATACAATCGAAGATCATTAAGAATAATGAAAACCATAAGCATTGACAAAGCATTTGCAACTATGACATCATGTTACTCATGCTAAGAATTAAACTTAACGCGATCGTGACAAGCGACCTTCACTACTTTCAAGTATAAGTTAGTAACGATTATGTGAAACCTTCTTAAACTTTAGCCACATATTCATGCATGCTAATTAAGTGTCGACCCTCAATCAACAAACACAAATAAGTTGATCATCAAATAGTTAAGCCAATTGCATTCACGAATCAAGAGTTCATAACCGGAATTCATCAATTCATATCACATAAATAAACATGGTATTGAAATCAACCCTAGCCAAAAAGGGTTTAGTTCCTCATAACTTTGAAATCAAAGAAACACCTAAACATTCCAACAACTCAAACTTGAATTGTATGAACGTTTAGGCACTCTTCTCTTCCATTCCTCATATTACAAAACAAAGAGAATTGAATTTAAACATTGAAATCAAAGAAACGCGTAAACATTCCAACAACTCAAACGTGAATTGTATGAACGTTTAGGCCCTCTTCTCTTCGTCTTCGTTGTAGCATAAGGACTAAGGGATGTTGTTGGTGTGTTGAATGGATTGGGGGATTATGGAAATGGAAGAAATGGAGGAGAAAGGGAAGGGAATGGTGCAGAAAATGGAGAGACTCACGGCTAGGGAGAAGATGGAAGTGTTTTGTGGTGTGTTGTGTATGAAAATGAGATCATTCCTAAATGAATGAATGCAAGGGTATTTATAGGAGGAGTGGAGGTGTAAATGGCTGTTTGTTTAATGTGTTTGTGTGGAGGAATGATGAGAAAACAGCTAGGACACATGTGAAAATCTGGAAAGCAAATGGAGTGCATGGCATTGATGTTGGAATTGCATGTGTGTGCTGAAAATAGTGTGTGTATGCATGTGTTTGGGAAGCTTTCTTGCTCATTTTCTGGATGCAATGATGAAGATATTAATAATTAATGCATGTAGGTGGCTGAAATGATGAAGAATGAGTGATGGAAATGAAAGGGAAAGCTAGAAAAACATGTGAAGATGCTGGAATTTCAAAGGGAACTCACGGCATTGAAGGTTTTGGTGCATGTGTTGGCTGTTTTGTGTTGTGAATTATGATGAATGCATGTGAGTTAAAGAGGGAGAATGTGGTGAAATGATGAAGTAGGAAGGTGGGAATGCATGTGAGATGTTTGGAAAGGAAATGGGAACCCACGGCATTGAAGTTGTTTTGTTGATGTGTGAATGCATGTGACTTGTTTGTGGAATAAAGAATGAATGGTGGAAATGTGAGTGAATGATGTGCATGTGTGAGAATGCATGTGGAATTAAGAGGAGTATGGAAGTGAAATAAATGAATGATATGTTAAGTGATAAGTGATAAGTGAATGATATGTGGTGAGTGATAAGTGAATGGTTTGATAAGTGATAAATGAACTAGTTTAAAGGGCTAGGGTTTAAGTACATAGAATGGGCCTAAAATAGGTTGGTTTGTATGGCATAATGTGTTTGATTGGGCTAGGCCCTTTGTTTGATGTCCCCAAAGAGCATACAAGGCTTCAATTTCGTCCATCCTCTTTGCTCCATGATTAAGCTATCCAATCCATGCCCAAAAATGCTCCAAATGGCCTCAAAATGCACTTTCTTGCTCCCTAGGCCCTTAGAACCTGAAAACACACAAAAGAAGCATAAAGGACTAAAATAACGAGAGAAACATAACGTAAATGCACGAGAACAAGCCATTTAAGTCGCATGAATATGCTCCTATCATATGGAGGTTGAGAATGGAGGCTAGGGTATTGCGGCAATAGGTTTCTAAATTGTATATGGGGGTCTACGAAATTTTGGCTGATTTTATGTTTATATAGTCCTAGGGTTAAGTAGATTAGGGTTAGACTTAACAGATTTTATGGACTAGGGCCCTAGAATTCGGCTATAGGTGTTTAAATCAACCTTGGAGGGGGTTTGGCCCACTTAGTTTCATAATAGGCTTATGTAACCCAAATCCAAAAGGGATTAGGCCCTAGAAATCAGAATCCAAAGGGATTTAGGCCTAGGAAGGTGCGGCACAAGTGAGGGAAAGGGTGGATTGGCTTGCAAGGCAAGGCAAGGCCTTCTAGAAAGTTTTGGTGCGCCACTTTTGTAGGGTTTCTAGAAAGAATGGGTTTTGTGGCTGATTTGGGCCTTCTAGAATATGATGCTTCTAGAAATAGGTTCTAGAATTATCTATTTAGGTCCCCTTGCAATTAGGATTAAGACATGATAAGGTTTGGATAAGATAAGATGAGATAAGGTTTGGATAATGTTGGATAAGGTTTAGATAAGGTTTTACATAGGGTTTTAGATAGGGTTTCCTCTTTTGAGCTACTTCCTTATCCACTTTGTCCTAGCTTAGTTCCTTCCTCTTCTTATCACATTTCTAGCCTCTTGAAGTCCAAATTCGTCCATCCATGTTAGCCCATATGCAAGCTATCCACATAGTGTCCAAAATTGCTCCAAAATGCAACAAAATGCACTTTCTTGATACTTTAACCCATAGGACCTACAAACACACGAAATTGAGTTGTAATACGACATTAACTAAGAAATAATAGCACAAATGCACAAGAATAAGCTAGTTAAGTCGCCTAAATATGCTCCTATCAAATTCCCCCACACTTATCTTTTGCTAGTCCTCGAGCAAAATAAACAACAAAAAGTAACAAAACAATCAATCTAAACCTTCCAATGTTCGCCTCAGGGATTTCCAATGAAACATAACATGTCAAAGATCACTACTCACATAGATTTAAGCAATCCTTATCCTCGAGCATACTTAATCATAGTCACCATTCACTAGATAGCATTTAATGAATTAAAACAACATTTTGGATGTCATAACATGCCTTAGAGAATTCCTTCAATTCCTTACTAGATGTACTCTCAATTTTCACACAGATTTTCTGACTACACTCCCTACACTAGGTATATGTGAGAAGATTGATGTAAACATATAGACGAACACTCACATATGTTATAACAAGGAAAGCATTTTCTGGAATTATTAACATGTATATATATGATCTCATGAATGGAATGCCACTACTTAGACGCGAGAACCAGGGATACCATATGCTCAAACCCATTTTAAACTCCACATATTGAAACACATAACAATCAAGATAGAAGTCAAAGGGTTGTAACGAGGCTAGGGTATTGTCTAACAACGAAAGGTGAAGGATAAACAAACATTCTTAAAGCAATAGTGAGCAAAGTATTGAATTAGGCACTTAGAATTCCCTTTAGAATGCAGAAAACTACCTTTTAAACACAAGGGGAGATTCATGCAATACTTAGGGCCATATTCAACTTTTTGGACCCTTTCTTCAACAATCAATACACGTGAGTTCATTCTCACTTATTTTCACTCCTTTTCTTTCTTTTCTTCTCTTTTTCTTCTTTTTCACACTTTATTTTTTTTCGTTTTTTTTTTCTTTCTTTTTCTCGTGCTTCTTTTAAGACTTTGGCACACACACACTCGCAAAATCCCTTCCCCCACACTTGTTTTCTGCACAAATGTCACTCAAAAGGAATTCCTTCTCAGTTACGCTCCACTATACTTCAAGAACAAGGGTATGGAAAGTCCTATTCTAGGCTAGGTAAGGGTGATGTGGTTAACAAGAAAATAGGCTAAATAAGGCTCAAAGGGGTTTAAACCTACAATATAAATGACAAGGGTGGATTCGGCTATTTGGATATGGTGGTGACTACTACACAACTTCATCTTGCTATTTGTTATGCTAATCAATTTCATGCTTTGAATGAAATGGGTAAGAGTTCTAGTATTTGGAACTATAGTGATGAAACGCATTCTAAGTAGCAACCAAGCAAAGAATAATGAGATCATGCAACGACTTTAGAAAACAAGGATGCACAGATTAATAACTCTCCAAATAAACATTTAGGCTTAAGTCTCTCAGGGATGTAGCGTTTGTTTGAGTTCTTTCCTTCAAGCATGTTACAAAAACTAATTTTATCCTTTGTGACTACATGTGAATTCGTAAACTATAACTACAACCAAGCATAAACCAAGGAGCAAATCAAACTTCCATCATTGTTTGTAACTCTCTTTAACGATCATGCATTAAAAACCAAATCCTCATCATTGTGTTGGAAGGTACCCTAAGACACAAACAAACACACAAAAATAACTCTTTTTGGCTTTTTCAAAACACTTTTTTCAATTTCTTTTTCAAATTTTCGGATTTTTACTTCAAAACACACCAAAACAGCTCAAAATGCACTAAAAACACTTAAAAATAGTGAGAAACAACATTAGAAGTGATAGGTGATAGAATCCCACGAATTTGCATAAAAACACTTGTTTACCCCCCCACACTTAAATCAAACATTGTCCTCAATGTTTCACACAAAGACTCACATAAAAGAAAACAAATAATGAACAACTAAGCATGATAAAATAAACAGCAAGGAGAAGGGTTTAGAAACGCAAATCTGGGTTTGGAGTGGAAGTTCCATCTTCTCCTTGTCGAATACATAGGTTGCTTCCCAAGAAGCCCTTGCTTTAACGTCTTCCAGCCAGACGAATACGCCATGCTAAGCTTCATTAGTAGTACCCACGACATGGAAGGGTACATCATCCACAACATGCTACTCGAAATTCTCATAGTAGGGCTTTAATCGATGGCCATTCACCTTGAACTCTTGTCCTGTTTTCAATCTTTGAACTTGGACTGCACCATAAGGAAAGACATTAGTAATAACAAACGGGCCAACCCACTTAGAATACAACTTACCAGGAAACAAGCGAAGGCGAGAATTAAAGAGTAGCACTTTTGCCCAATGGAGAATGATTTGCCTACAATCATCTTATCATGGAAAGCCTTCGTCTTCTCCTTGTAAATTCGAGCGTTTTCATACGCCTCGTTCCTAATCTCTTCTAATTCATTCAATTGGAGCTTCCTATGAATTCTAGCGGCATCAATGTCCATGTTGAATGTTTTGACGGCCCAATGCGCCTTGTGCTCCAATTCCACGGGAAGATGACATGGTTTGCCATAAATGAGCCGAAATGGGGACATGCCCAGGGGGGTCTTATATGCCGTGCGATATGCTCACAATGCATCCTCCAAACGTACACTCCAATCCTTCCTTGTAGGGCCCACGGTTTTTTCTAGAATTTGCTTAATCTCCCTATTTGAAACCTCGACTTGCCCATTGGTCTAAGGATGATAAGGTGTTAAAACCTTATGCTTGACGTTGTACTTCTTGAGCAAAGCCCCAATGGTTCGATTGCAAAAGTGAGACCCTCCATCACTTACGATCACACGTGGCATTCCAAACCTTGCAAATAGGTTAGTTCTAATGAAATTTGCAACCACTCGAGAATCATTAGTTCGGGTGGCTTTTGCTTCCACCTATTTCGACACATAATCCACAGCAAGTAAGATATAAAGGAAACCATGTGAGGAAGGAAAAGGACCCATAAAATCGATGCCCCAAACATCAAAAATTTCAACAGGAAGTATGACATTTTGCGGCATTTGATCCTTTGCACTAATGTTGCCCATGCTTTGGCAACGATCACAAGGCATACAAAAGTTTCTAGCATCCTTAAATAAAGTTGGCCAATAGAATCCACATTCTAAAACCTTAAGGGCTGTGCGTTGTGTCCCAAAGTGTCCCCCCACATGCATAAGTGTGACAGAATGTTAAAATAGAATTGAATTCCATGTCATGCACACACTTACGTATAATATGATCCGAACAATATTTCCATAAGTATGGATCATCCCAAACATAAAACCTAGCATCTTTTTTCAATTTATCACGTTGGTTTCTATTTAAAGTGTTTGGAACTTGTTTAGTCACCAAATCCGTATACCAAGGCTCACTTACCTTAATGGATAACAATTGCTCGTCGGGGAAGGTTTCTGCAATAGGGTACGGTTCCTCCTCATGTATCATAGGGCTTAGGTGGTCAGCCACCACATTTTCACTTCCCTTTTTGTCCTTGATTTCGGTGTCAAACTCTTGAAGAAGTAGCATCCATCGAATTAGCCGTGGTTTGGCTTCCTTCTTGGTGAACAAGTACTTTAAAGCTGCATGATCAGTGAAAATAATAACCTTAGTACCAAGTAAATATGATCGAAATTTATCTAAAGCAAAGACAATGGCAAGAAGTTCTTTTTCAGTGATCGAATAGTTCAATTAAGCGTTATTCAACGTCCGGGATGCGTAGTACATAACATACGGCTTCTTGCCCTTCCTTTGGCCCAAAACAGCTCCTAACGCATAGTCGGATGCATCACACATTAGCTCAAATGGAAGGTTCCAATCCGGTGGCACAATGATGGGTGTCGTGGTTAGCATGTCCTTGAGGAGTTGGAAAGCTGCTGTGCACTCCTTGGTGAAGTCGAAAGGTGCATATTTTTGTAGGAGGCGGCATAGAGGTTGGGAGACCTTCGAGAAATCCTTGATGAGCCTTCTATAAAAACCTGCATGTCCAAGGACCGAACGAAGAGAGGGTAAGTGACGCACAAGATCTATCTTTGACTTATCTACCTCAATACCTTTTTCAGAAATAATATGACCTAAAACTATGCCTTGTTTAACCATGAAATGAAATTTTTCCCAATTTAACACAAGGTTAGTTTCAATAAATCGTTTTAAAATCAAACTAAGATTATTCAAACAATCATCAAATGAATCACCAAAAACGCTAAAATCATCCACAAAAACCTCAATAATTTTCTCAACATAATCTGAAAATATGCTCATCATGCATCTTTGAAATGTGGCAGGTGCATTACATAAACCAAATGGCATGCGACGATAAGCAAATGTACCAAAGGGGCATGTGAAAGTGGTTTTCTCTTGATCTTCCGGAGCTATCACAATTTGATTATAACCTGAATATCCATCAAGAGAACAATAAAAAGCATAACCCGCTAACCTTTGATGCGAAATAAATAAGCACACAAATTAAAACCCTTTTTTGACAATTGATAGGAGCATATTCATGCGACTTAAATTGCTTGTTCTCATGCATTTACGTTATGTTTCTCTAGTTATTTTAGTCCTTTATGCTTCTTTTGTGTGTTTTCAGGTTCTAAGGGCTTAGGGAGCAAGAAAGTGCATTTTGAGGCTATTTGGAGCATTTGTGGGCATGGATTGGATAGCTTATCCATGGAGCTAAGATGATGGATGAATTTGAAGGCCTTGTATGCTCTTTGGGACATAAAACAAAGGGTCTAGCCCAATCAAACAAACCTTTGAGCCATGCAAAACCTCTAGCCCAATCAAACAATGCATCACAAACCCAAAACCATCAAGAAACCATCCCTTGTCGTGCCTTCCACATCAATTCCAGCTTGTCTTCATCATTGCAGCCACTTTGCCCTTTTATTTATGCATTAAACCTATTTCCTTTCCCTAAATTGCAGCCACAATCCACACCTTTCCAACCTAGCTGCACCCTACATACATTAATTAGTCATTCTTTTCATATTGCACTCACATGCATTCACATGCATTTCAAGAACCAAAACAACATTGTGCCGTGCCTTCCCTTGCCATTTTCAGTCATCACACTTCATCATTACACCACCATTCATTCATTAATCCACATGCACACTCACCTATCCTCTCTAATCCGTGCATCACACCTTCATTTCTAGCACCAATTCCACATGCATTCCCACATGCATTTTCACCCACATGCACCTTAGAAATCATTCAAACATGCACCTACAATCATTCACTCAAGCACCCTTGTGCCTTGCTTCCCCCTTTTGTTCCCACCAATCACATGCATCATCATCATTCAACCAAGCCTAACCCGTGTATCCCCTCCTACATTCCACAAACAAGCCACATGCATTACACCCCACATGTCCCTTTAATCCTTCAAACATGCACCCTTTATTCTTTCATTAATTAAACCACAAATCAGCCACACATTCACCCCTTTCTCCACACCAAAACCGTGCATACACATTTCATTCCATTCATTCATCATCCCATCTCAGCCGCACCATTTATTCCACCCTAGAGCCTCATTATTCAATCTATCATTCAACCATCTTCCACCCCCTTTAATCATTTAACCCACATGCATTCACACACACTTCACACAAACAAAATTCACATGCAAAACAGCAACCATTCCATGCAAAACAGCACCATTCACCCTTTGCCGTGGAATTCATTCCCCTTTCCAGCTTTCCCTTTCATTTCTAGCTCTAACTCTTCATCATTGCAGCCACCTACATACATTATTTATTAACTCTTCATCATGCAGCCAGAAAATGAGCAAGAAAGCTTCCCACACACATGCAATTCCAACATCAAAAACTGTTAATGCCGTGGGCTCCTTGTGCTTTCCAGTTTTCCTAGCTGTTTTCCACCACATTCCAGCACATGCATGCTTAAACAAACAGCCATTTGCATCTCCATTTCTCCTATAAAAGCCCTTGCATTCCCATTACCAAGACATCTCATTTCATACACAACACACCACAAACACACCACCAAACTTCCTTTGTCGTGGCTTCCCATCTCTCCCTTATAATCCAAACACCATTCCTCTTCCATTTCAATCATTCCCCAATCCATTCAACACACCAACAACATCCCTTAGACCTTATGCTACAATAAAGAGGAAGAGAAGAGGGCCTAAACGTTCATACAATTCAAGTTTGAGTTGTTGGAATGTTTAGGTGTTTCTTTGATTTCAATGTTTAATTTTAATTCTCTTTGTTTTGTACCATGAGGAACTAAAACCCCCTTGGCTAGGGGGGGATTCGAAATATATGTTTATGCTTGCATTTTGATTTGATTACTTCTAATTGCGTTTCATAAGTTGTGGATTCAATTTGTTTAACCGTTTGATTGATAACTTATTTATGTATGTTTATTGAGAATGCGCGCTTAATTTTCATGCATGAATATGACGCTAGAATATAAGTGAGTTTCACCTAATAGTTACGAACTTATATTCACAAGTAGTGGAGGTTGCTTATAAACAATCGCGTTAAACGAATTCTTGGCATAAGTTTCATGCAATCATAGTAACGAATGCCTCATCAACACTTATAATTTTCATAGAGCGTAATGATTCTTGCTTGTATCTCTATTATGCAATCATCTAGGGGACTTGTGGGGAATGTTTTGGGTTGTCGTATGCAATCATCCAATTCAATAACGTTAGGAAGATTTGAAGGTTAATTTAAGCGGACCTAATTAACCCGGGGTGATGAGTTTCATAATTTATTGAAATGCAATTGGAAATCTTTTTATTATGCAAGTGTAACATATGTGGAGATGAACCCCGTAGCTAACTTTCCATCCATTTGTTCTTTCTTTTCTTGTTTCTGTTTTCATGTTTAATTTAACTTGTTATTCAATTATGTTAAACATGTGAAACTAATTTCTTTTTAGTTAGAGGCAAATTTGAAGCCATGGACATATGTTGGTTATGATTTGATTTACTCCAGTTATGAATTCATGAACTTTAGATGTGGGTTACTTTTCTGTTTTGATTAAGAACTTGTTTATGTATGTGGGTTGAGGGTCGACACTTAATTTGCATGTCTCAACTTGATGCTAGGATATAAGGGAATTTCACCTAATCGTTATGAACTTATATTCATGAGTAGTAAAGATCGCTAGTCACGATTGTGTTTAGTAAACCCTAGGCTGGATTAACATGCGTATTCCATAGTTATGAATGCCTAGTCGATGTTTATGATTTCCGTTGAACTTAATGATCTTTGTTGAATGTCTCTATCATGCGTATTCCATGGTTAGGGACTTTGATTAGGAATAATTTGGTTGTAATGCGTATCCCATTCAATCCAATGAATCTAGGGAAATCTGAAAGTTAGTTTAAGCGAACCTAATTAACTTGGAGCATTGTCATTCATCGTTTGTTGAAGTCATAACTGGGAGTCAATTTATATGCTTATGTTCATGTGTGGATAAGGAACCCTCTAACTAGTCGTTCATCATTCTATTTCATTAATTTCGTTTTTAGAATCTGTTTTAATTCCAAGTTTCTGTTTTAGTTTAAATTCATCCAAAACCAATCCCCCATTTATTTTAAAGTGTTAGATTAGTTAGAAATACATTCATATTGTTATTTTACGTTTTTGAGTCAAATCCAAGTGATTAACAATCCCTCCTAATCCCCGGTCCAGAACGATCCCTACTTATACATATACTACAATTTGACGAAAAGAGGGTTTAATTTGTGTGCGTATAAATTTCGCATCAACAATTGAAGTATATGTATAAGTAGAGATCGTTCTAAACCGGGGATTAGGATGGATTGCTAAATCACTTGAAAACTGACTCAAAAACGTAAAACAAAGGTTAAAATACTAAACTAGACTCAAAGAATGCAAAACTAAACACTAAAACACTAAAACAAACCAAAAGACTCAAAACAGCAACAAAACACTCAAAACTGCCTTAAAAACACAATCTGGGCAGTTTTGAACACCTAACACTAATTTGGACGAATTTGGGTTATAACTTGAATCAAAACACTTAGAAACACAAACTAAGACACTTTCTAACTAAATTGAAACACTAAAGTAAAGGGGGATTTAGTTTTGACGAAATTAAAACAAAGAACACAGATTGTAATAAAAACAGATTGTAAATACAAATTTGATGAAAATATGGATGGAATGCTAGCTAGAAGGTTCTTCTCCACACATGTCACACTTGCATACAAGATGATTTTCAGTTGGTCTTTCGATGAATCATGAAACTCAACACCCCGGGTCAATTAGGTTCGCTTAAATTAACCTTCAAGTTCTCCTTAAGTTAATGAATTGGATGGGACAGCGCATACAACAATTCAAAACATTCTCCAAAAGTCCTTTACGTGAAAAGCACAATAAAGATACAATCAAAGATCATTAAGCAACATGAAAACTATAAGTGTTGACGAGGCATTCGTTACTATGATGAGCATGAAACTAGTGCCAAGAATTCATTTAACGCGATCGTTTATAAGCAACCTCCACTACTTGTGAATATAAGTTTGTAACTATTAGGTGAAACTCCCTTATATTCTAGCATCATATTCATGCATGAAAACTAAGCGTGCACTCTCAATAAACATACACGAATAAGTTATCAATCAAGCAGTTAAACAAATTGAATCCACAACTCATGAAATTCCAACCGAAGGTAATCAATTTATATTGCAAGCATAAACATGGTTTTGAATCACCCCCTAGCTAACTAGGGTTTTAGCCTCTCATGTTCACAGAAAGAGAAACAAAATTGAAATTAAACATAGAGAATAAAAGATTGATTACACCTAGAACCTACAAAATTCCAACCGATGGCCCATATGCAAGCCATCCACATAGTGTCCAAATTTGCTCCAAAATGCACCAAAATGCACTTTCTTGATACTTTAACCCATAGGACCTACAAACACACGAAATTGAGTTGTAATGCGACATTAACTAAGAAATAATAGTTGTTGAAGTATTATTCCTTCCTAATGCTAGAATATATTTAGTATAATGGCACAAGCAAGGGTGTCGAATCCTCAGGGACTAATTGGACCTATGTAATTACTTGTTTTGCAAGAACTCTATGAAATGAATCAAACTAAACAGAATAGGCAGATGTGTTGTTGTAACTTGAAAGTATAAGAAAGTGAAGTAAACACAAATAAATGACTCAACAACTAATAAAATGAGATAGTACCAATGGAGATGAAGCTAGGGATTCGGTTTCACCATTGCTAAACCAAGTCCATGTTTGTTAAGTTAGCTTATACTCATTCATCTACCTATTTCTTGAGTTTGTTTCACTTGGACATGATCAACCATATGATGTGTGGATTTGATCAAATGTCTCTAATCATGAACCTAGTTGTGATGTGCAACTTTGGTTCATAATCAAGAGTATGTAATGCACAAGAAACTTTCATAAAACCAAAGGGAATGACTCGGCAGGATGTTTGCTAAACATTCCCTTCATTCATTCACATATCTACCAAGATTATGCATGATGTGTGTTTTAATCTTGGCTACACAACTTAGTGATTAATTCAAATGATGATCGAACATTAAAATCAACACACTAAGTCACCATTAAATCAGAGAATGAAACAAGAAATAGATGGACAAACTGAGCATTCTAACTTAATTACATGGCAAACTTTGCAAGGTTACATCGAATCCCTAGAGGAGGATTAGTTACAATTCATGTTTACAAAAGATTTAACATAAAAATATAAAACATGAATGAACATAGAATTAATAAGAAGAAACCCTTGAAGCAAAACTGATGTTGAAATCCTTGAAGAGTGCCTTCGGTGTTGGTTTTCCAAATGTGGTACGGATGAAGGTAGATTGATTATGGTTGAATGGTTTCTGCCCTTGGGACAGAAATGGACAGAAAAATGAAGTGAAATGGGAGAAGTTATGCGTGTGTAATGGACTGAGTGAAGAAGAAAAATGCGGAACCCCTTGTTGTGTGAAGTGAGACTTGTTTTATAGAAAGGAATGTGGCTCCAACACTCAGATTGGATCTCCATCTGCACAAGTGAGATGGAATAGCATAAAATGAGCTGGAATTGATGGGTTTCTAAGGTAGTGGACGCATGGCATGGACAAGATCTGCAAGTATGTGTTAATGTATTCAAAGAAGCATATGCCCTTGCTTCAACAAGTGAGTGGAACCTGCAAGTATGGGTTTGGATATAATGTTTATGCTTGCATTTTGATTTGATTACTTCTAATTGCGTTTCATAAGTTGTGGATTCAATTTGTTTAACCGTTTGATTGATAACTTATTTATGTATGTTTATTGAGAATGCGCGCTTAATTTTCATGCATGAATATGACGCTAGAATATAAGTGAGTTTCACCTAATAGTTACGAACTTATATTCACAAGTAGTGGAGGTTGCTTATAAACAATCGCGTTAAACGAATTCTTGGCATAAGTTTCATGCAATCATAGTAACGAATGCCTCATCAACACTTATAATTTTCATAGAGCGTAATGATTCTTGCTTGTATCTCTATTATGCAATCATCTAGGGGACTTGTGGGGAATGTTTTGGGTTGTCGTATGCAATCATCCAATTCAATAACGTTAGGAAGATTTGAAGGTTAATTTAAGCGGACCTAATTAACCCGGGGTGATGAGTTTCATAATTTATTGAAATGCAATTGGAAATCTTTTTATTATGCAAGTGTAACATATGTGGAGATGAACCCCGTAGCTAACTTTCCATCCATTTGTTCTTTCTTTTCTTGTTTCTGTTTTCATGTTTAATTTAACTTGTTATTCAATTATGTTAAACATGTGAAACTAATTTCTTTTTAGTTAGAGGCAAATTTGAAGCCATGGACATATGTTGGTTATGATTTGATTTACTCCAGTTATGAATTCATGAACTTTAGATGTGGGTTACTTTTCTGTTTTGATTAAGAACTTGTTTATGTATGTGGGTTGAGGGTCGACACTTAATTTGCATGTCCAAACTTGATGCTAGGATATAAGGGAATTTCACCTAATCGTTATGAACTTATATTCATGAGTAGTAAAGATCGCTAGTCACGATTGTGTTTAGTAAACCCTAGGCTGGATTAACATGCGTATTCCATAGTTATGAATGCCTAGTCGATGTTTATGATTTCCGTTGAACTTAATGATCTTTGTTGAATGTCTCTATCATGCGTATTCCATGGTTAGGGACTTTGATTAGGAATAATTTGGTTGTAATGCGTATCCCATTCAATCCAATGAATCTAGGGAAATCTGAAAGTTAGTTTAAGCGAACCTAATTAACTTGGAGCATTGTCATTCATCGTTTGTTGAAGTCATAACTGGGAGTCAATTTATATGCTTATGTTCATGTGTGGATAAGGAACCCTCTAACTAGTCGTTCATCATTCTATTTCATTAATTTCGTTTTTAGAATCTGTTTTAATTCCAAGTTTCTGTTTTAGTTTAAATTCATCCAAAACCAATCCCCCCATTTATTTTAAAGTGTTAGATTAGTTAGAAATACATTCATATTGTTATTTTACGTTTTTGAGTCAAATCCAAGTGATTAACAATCCCTCCTAATCCCCGGTCCAGAACGATCCCTACTTATACATATACTACAATTTGACGAAAAGAGGGTTTAATTTGTGTGCGTATAAATTTCGCATCAACAATTGAAGTATATGTATAAGTAGAGATCGTTCTAAACCGGGGATTAGGATGGATTGCTAAACCACTTGAAAACTGACTCAAAAACGTAAAACAAAGGTTAAAATACTAAACTAGACTCAAAGAATGCAAAACTAAACACTAAAACACTAAAACAAACCAAAAGATTCAAAACAGCAACAAAACACTCAAAACTGCCTTAAAAACACAATCTGGGCAGTTTTGAACACCTAACACTAATTTGGACGAATTTGGGTTATAACTTGAATCAAAACACTTAGAAACACAAACTAAGACACTTTCTAACTAAATTGAAACACTAAAGTAAAGGGGGATTTAGTTTTGACGAAATTAAAACAAAGAACACAGATTGTAATAAAAACAGATTGTAAATACAAATTTGATGAAAATATGGATGGAATGCTAGCTAGAAGGTTCTTCTCCACACATGTCACACTTGCATACTAGATGATTTTCAGTTGGTCTTTCGATGAATCATGAAACTCAACACCCCGGGTCAATTAGGTTCGCTTAAATTAACCTTCAAGTTCTCCTTAAGTTAATGAATTGGATGGGACAGCGCATACAACAATTCAAAACATTCTCCAAAAGTCCTTTACGTGAAAAGCACAATAAAGATACAATCAAAGATCATTAAGCAACATGAAAACTATAAGTGTTGACGAGGCATTCGTTACTATGATGAGCATGAAACTAGTGCCAAGAATTCATTTAACGCGATCGTTTATAAGCAACCTCCACTACTTGTGAATATAAGTTTGTAACTATTAGGTGAAACTCCCTTATATTCTAGCATCATATTCATGCATGAAAACTAAGCGTGCACTCTCAATAAACATACACGAATAAGTTATCAATCAAGCAGTAAAACAAATTGAATCCACAACTCATGAAATTCCAACCGAAGGTAATCAATTTATATTGCAAGCATAAACATGGTTTTGAATCACCCCCTAGCTAACTAGGGTTTTAGCCTCTCATGTTCACAGAAAGAGAAACAAAATTGAAATTAAACATAGAGAACAAAAGATTGATTACACCTAGAACGCCCAACGATTCCACCTTGAATTTCTGCACGTTCAAGCTCCTCTTTCTTCTTCTCCTTGCTGCGGCAGAGAGGTTTTAAGGGATTTTGGATGTGATTTTGGTTTTTGGAAGGGATTTAGGATGGTATGGTGGCTAGAATGGATGGAAGGTTGCGGCAGAGATGGAAGGTGCCTGGAATGGATGGAAGTTGCGGATTGAAGGTGGGAGAGTGATGGTGGCTGCGGCAGAGTGGGATTAGGGTGAATGAATGATTAAAAGAATCCCCTAGGGTGCGGCAAGGCTTAGAATATATAGGGTTTTCAGAAATTAAAACCCTAACTTATTTTTGTTAACTAAAATTAAGTCAAAAGCTTCTAGAATTAGGAAATCAAATCAGAAACTAAAAGGAAATTGGCTAAAATATGCGGCTAGGGTTTTATTTTGAAAGGGGAATGTGTTTAAGTGTAGAAAATAGGACATAAATACCCCCTCTTGCACGGCAAGGGATGGAGAGAAAGGGAAACCCACGGCAAAGGTCCCTAACACTATGTTTGGGTGAAGAAATTTAAAATTATTAAGGAATTTAAAAATGACGGAAATTGAAATGACGAGATTTTATTTTCTAGAATTTGTAAATTTTCTTATTTGGTTAACCTAAAAGAACAATGGAATTGAATACGGAATTTGTTATTTTTAAACTGTCAATCATAGAAATTGAGAAATGACACCTATTTACATGGAATTTGAACTTGGGATTTGGAGGTCCCAAATTCCAAGTTTTTTTTCCACGCGGAAATTCTAAATTTCTATGTTTATGAATCCAAACAAGAGAATTGGTGCCTGTCAATTTATAAATTCTAACTTTTACCAAAATTCTATGTTTATTTCCCTCATCCAAACATAGTGTAAGGGGTCTAGGGCCTTTGTTTTGTGTCCTAAAGTGCATACAAGGCCTTCAAAGTGGCTGGAAAATAAGGACTTTTAAAATTAGGAAAGGTTACCAAAATGGGAAACCTAGGCTTAACTTTCCTACTTCAAGTAGGAATCCTTGTTGGAGTAGGAATCCTTGTTCTTCTAGGAATCCTCTTATGAGTAGGAATCCATCTTCAATTAGGAATTCATATTTCTTCAAGTCTTCAACTCATTCATTCCTCTTTTGCTCCAAAAGACTCCAATTTGCTCCAAAAGACTCCAATTTGCATCTTCTTGCACACATTGGCTTTATAATCTGAAAACACACAAAAGTGACTTTAAACACTAAAATAACTAAGGAAACACAACATAAATGCATGAGAACAAGCCAATTAAGTCGCATAAATATGCTCCTATCAACCTTTCAAGCATTTGATCAATGAATGGCAAGGGAAAATGATCCTTCCTTGTAGTGGCATTGAGCTTCCTATAGTCTATACAAACCCTCCAACTTGTTTGGATTCGAGTAGGAACAAGCTCATTTTCGGCATTTGTCACCACAGTTACTCCAGATTTCTTTGGAACACATTGCACCGGAGACACCCAACGACTATCTGAAATTGGGTGGATCACTCCACAATCCAAGAGCTTGATTATCTCCTTCTTCACAACTTCCATCATTGGAGGGTTGAGTCGGCGTTGAGCCCCTCGAGATGCCTTGGACCCCTCCTCCAAAAGTATACGATGCATGCACGTGGTCGGGCTTATTCCCTTGATGTCGGCCAAGGTCCAACCAATTGCCATTTTGTACTCCTTTAACACCCTCACTAGCTTACCTTCTTCTTGTGCCGTGAGTGAGGAGGATATGATGACGGGCAAGGTCTCTTGGTCTCCCAAGAACACATACTTTAAATGGCTTGGCAATGGTTTAAGTTCAAGGGAAGGTGGCTGCACAACTGAAGGAATGGGCTTATTAGTTGAAATTGGAATTGATATTGGGTCCGAAGACTTACCAGATTGTAGTGGCAATGACTCTAGGGCAGCCACTATCTCAATCATGTGAACACTAGGGGGCACGGCATGGTGCTCTCCATGCATGCCGTGGGTAGGCAATTGCCCTACTTCCTTGTCTTTGAGTTCCATTCCTCTTGTAATGACCAATTCAAGTGCATCTTCGTTCAATTGTTCAAAATGGTCATGCGCCAACAAATCAATTACATCAATAGCAAAACATGAATGATCATCAAGAGGGTACTTGATAGATTCAAAAAGATTGAAATTAATAACTTCCCCCTCAAATTCCATTGTTAAAGTCCCATTAAACACATCAATCTTCGTGCGGGCGGTTTTCATAAAGGGCCAGCCAAGAAGAATTGGCAATGACGGGGCATGGTTCGATTCTTCCATTTCCAGCATGTAGAAATCTGCCGGAAAGATTAAATGATTAACCTGCACTAAGACATCTTCCAAAACACCCTTTGGATAGGCATTAGATCTATCGGCCAATTGAATAATCACACCATCATTTTTTAACTCACCTAGGTTCATAGATGCATAAATTGAGTAAGGCATAACATTAATAGATGCACCTAAGTCTAGCATGGCATGTTCAAAATGATTATTGCCAATAACACAAGGAATTGTAAAACTACCTGGATCTTTGCATTTAGGGGGCAATTTACGTTGCAAGATGGCTGATACATTTTCACTTACCTTTACAACCTCTTTGTTTGAAATTCTCTTCCTAGTAGTGCAAAGTTCTTTTAAAAACTTAGCATACCTTGGAACTTGCTTAATTGCATCCAAAAGTGGTATATTGACTTGTACTTTTCTAAATGTCTCTAAAATGTCATTTTCAGCCTCATCCTTCTTTGTTTGCATGAATCTACGAGGAAATGGTACATTTGGAGGAATAACATTAGAAATAATCGAATTTGGAACATCCTTACCCTTGGAAGCCGAATGGTGCAGTTTGGGTGGCTGCGGCATGGTGTTTTCTACCCTTGCCGTGGCTTGTTCTTGCTCCTCCTCCTCAAATTGCAACTTTTCGTCCTCCATTGGGGTTGATTTAGAGGGTTGTGAGGCCGTTCCAACTTGTTTTCCACTTCGTAACATGATTGCTTTGGCTGATTCGAATCCTCTTTTTGGGTTGACAACGGTTCAACTAGGCAACTTACCTTGCTCTCTAAATTGGCCCATGAACTCCGCAATCTGCCCTACTTGCTTTTCTAATTCATCAACCTTTTTGTCCCTATTTTGCATTCCTTGCGCCATAGAAGTTAGTAATTGAAAATTTTGATCGTTATCTATGGACGAACCTGATTTGGGTTGTGTAGGTTGTGCTTGGGGTGGTGTGGGTGCATACGGCCTTTGGTAAAATCCCGGAGGTTGCTGCCTAAATGTGCTCTGTTGTTGGGGTTGTTGTGGCTCCCTCCATTTGAAATTTGGATGATCTCTCCAACCGGGATTGTATATGTTAGAGAAAGGATCACTCCTTGGTTGGTTTTGGTTCCCATAACCCACGGCATTGGTAGATTCCCACCCTCCGTTCTCAATCAATTGAGGGCACTTGTCTGTGAGTTGTCCATTCATGGAGCACATGCCACAAACAGCCACATTTTGTACCTTTGGTATTTCAACCACCTGCGAAAGAAGAGAAGTAAGATTAGCCATTTGATTTTGAAGTTTGGAAATAGCACTTACCTCATTAACTTGCTGCTGCCGTGGCATGTCTCTTTGGCTAACTCCTTCGTATTGTTGAGCATTCAAAGCTCGGTTGGCAATGAGAGTCTTGGCGGCCATAGGTGTTTTGTCCACTAAAGCTCCACCCGTTGAGGCGTCTAGCATTTGACGTTCAATTGGTAGAAGCCCTTCGTAGAAATATTGAAGAAGAAGCTCCTCCTTCATTTGGTGTTGTGGACATGAAGCAACAAGGGTTTTAAAACGTTCATAATAAGTTGGAAATGATTCACCTTGATTTTACTGAATGCCACTAATTCTTTTATGTAAAAGAATGACTCAAGAAGTTGGGAAAAACTTCTCCAAAAATGTACTTTTCATACTCTCCCATGATGTTACAGTTCCGGGGGCTAGTTCATACAACCAATCTTTAGCCTTTTCCAAGAGAGAAAAGGGAAAAGCCTTGATCTTCAAAATGCTCCCATCAACATTCACCGGGGTCATACTTGAGCAAACAAGCTCGAACTCCTTCAAGTGTTTATTAGGATCTTCCATGGACACCCCATGGAACTTAGGAATATGGTGCAATAAACTAGATTTGAGTTCGAACTCGTCAGTCTTGTCGGGGGCTGCCCTTGGATATTGAATGCATAGAGGCATGGCATTATCCAATCCCGAAGCGGAAAGCTCCTTGATTGTTCGGTTGTCGGCTGCCATAACTTGTTCTTCCTAAAAAACCTTTGTCGTGGCCTCCTCTCCAAGTTGTGTTTCATCCTCTTCAAGCTCAGGTGCAGGTTGAGGTAGTTGAGGCTCTTGTTGATTCTTCTTTCTTCTCAAGGCTCGCTCAAAATAGTCGTTAAAGTCTAAGATATGCGCATGAACCGGTTGAGAACTCCGAGTCATAAACTAGTGCCTAAAACAAGAAAACAAACAAGTCAGAAACTAAAATAAATAACACACGAAAAATAACAAAAAGAAATAACAAGGGATTAGCAAAGTTGCTAATCCCCGGCAACGGCTCCAAAATTTGATGTGAAAATTAACTTAACACACAAATTAACCCTCTTTTGACAATTGTAGCATATAAATAAGTAGAGATCGTTCTTACACCGGGGATTAGGAGGGATTGCTAAACACTATAAACTGACTCAAATAAATAAATCTGACCTTTAAAACACTTAACTCACTTAGAAAGACTCAAACACGTTCACAAGACTCAAAATAGGCTAAAAACACTCAAAACTGCCTTAAAAACACAATCTGGGCAGTTTTGAGCCTAAGCACAAACTTGGACGAAAATTGGTTCTAACTTGACTCAAAACTCTTAAAAACACAATCTAAAACATATTTGAACCAATTAGACACTCTAAGACAATTGGGGATTTGGTTTTGGATGAAAATTAAATAAACAAAACAATAATGTAAACTAGGCAGATTTGGACGAATTTGATGGAATTAATTGGATGATGGGATACCTAGGAGGTTTTTCTCCACACATGGCATACTTGCATACAACACAATCTCCAGTTGCTTATTCAATGAATTATGAACCTCAACACCCCAAGTTAATTAGGTACGCTTAAATTAACTCTCAGATTTCTCTTAGGTCATTGAATTGAATGGAATTAGCACATAGCAATCAAATTATTCCTTAAAAGTTTTCTATATGAAAGCGCATAATAGAAAGACAATCAAAGATCATTAGGTTCTATGGAGATCATAGGTGTTGACGAGGCATTCGTAACTATGAAAGCGCATGATACTTATGCCAAGAATTTACTTAACATAATTGTGACCAACAATCTTAACTACTCATGGATATAAGTTCCCAACGATTAGGTGAAGTTTCCTTATGCCCTAGCATCATATTTATGCATGCAAATTAAGTGTGCACTCTCAATTCATATACATAAACAAGTTTTAATTAAAACAGATAAGTAAATTGAATTCACCATTCATGAAATCACAACTGAAAGTAATCAAATCATCATGCAAATATAACTATGGTTTCGAATTTCCCCCCTAGCCAAAAGGGGATTAGTTCCTCATGCTTGCACAACAAAAAGTATTGAATTTAAAGATTGAAATCATAAGAAAGATTACACCTAAACATTTCAGCAATTCCAAGATGGATTTGATGCACGGCTTGGCTCCTCTTCCTCCTCCTTGTTGCGGCACAAGGTGTGTGTGGTGATATTGGGGGTTTTAGATTGTGGTTTCTTGTTTAGAGGGATGGAGGATGGTTGATTATGGTGGGAAGGGTGCGGCAGATGTGTGTGGAGATGTATGGAGGTGTATGGAGGTGTATGGAGGTTGAGAATGGAGGCTAGGGTATTGCGGCAATAGGTTTCTAAATTGTATATGGGGGTCTACGAAATTTTGGCTGATTTTATGTTTATATAGCCCTAGGGTTAAGTAGATTAGGGTTAGACTTAACAGATTTTATGGACTAGGGCCCTAGAATTCGGCTATAGGTGTTTAAATCCACCTTGGAGGGGGTTTGGCCCACTTAGTTTCATAATAGGCTTATGTAACCCAAATCCAAAAGGGATTAGGCCCTAGAAATCAGAATCCAAAGGGATTTAGGCCTAGGAAGGTGCGGCACAAGTGAGGGAAAGGGTGGATTGGCTTGCAAGGCAAGGCAAGGCCTTCTAGAAAGGTTTGGTGCGCCACTTTTGTAGGGTTTCTAGAAAGAATGGGTTTTGTGGCTGATTTGGGCCTTCTAGAATAGGATGCTTCTAGAAATAGGTTCTAGAATTATCTATTTAGGTCCCCTTGCAATTAGGATTAAGACATGATAAGGTTTGGATAAGATAAGATGAGATAAGGTTTGGATAAAGTTTTGGATAATGTTGGATAAGGTTTAGATAAGGTTTTAGATAGGGTTTTTGATAGGGTTTTAGATAGGGTTTCCTCTTTTGAGCTACTTCCTTATCCACTTTGTCCTAGCTTAGTTCCTTCCTCTTCTTATCACATTTCTAGCCTCTTGAAGTCCAAATTCGTCCATCCATGTTAGCCCATATGCAAGCCATCCACATAGTGTCCAAATTTGCTCCAAAATGCACCAAAATGCACTTTCTTGATACTTTAACCCATAGGACCTACAAACACACGAAATTGAGTTGTAATGCGACATTAACTAAGAAATAATAGCTGTTGAAGTATTATTCCTTCCTAATGCTAGAATATATTTAGTATAATGGCACAAGCAAGGGTGTCGAATCCTCAGGGACTAATTGGACCTATGTAATTACTTGTTTTGCAAGAACTCTATGAAATGAATCAAACTAAACAGAATAGGCAGATGTGTTGTTGTAACTTGAAAGTATAAGAAAGTGAAGTAAACACAAATAAATGACTCAACAACTAATAAAATGAGATAGTACCAATGGAGATGAAGCTAGGGATTCGGTTTCACCATTGCTAAACCAAGTCCATGTTTGTTAAGTTAGCTTATACTCATTTATCTACCTATTTCTTGAGTTTGTTTCACTTGGACATGATCAACCATATGATGTGTGGATTTGATCAAATGTCTCTAATCATGAACCTAGTTGTGATGTGCAACTTTGGTTCATAATCAAGAGTATGTAATGCACAAGAAACTTTCATAAAACCAAAGGGAATGACTCGGCAGGATGTTTGCTAAACATTCCCTTCATTCATTCACATATCTACCAAGATTATGCATGATGTGTGTTTTAATCTTGGCTACACAACTTAGTGATTAATTCAAATGATGATCAAACATTAAAATCAACACACTAAGTCACCATTAAATCAGAGAATGAAACAAGAAATAGATGGACAAACTGAGCATTCTAACTTAATTACATGGCAAACTTTGCAAGGTTACATCGAATCCCTAGAGGAGGATTAGTTACAATTCATGTTTACAAAAGATTTAACATAAAAATATAAAACATGAATGAACATAGAATTAATAAGAAGAAACCCTTGAAGCAAAACTGATGTTGAATTCCTTGAAGAGTGCCTTCGGTGTTGGTTTTCCAAATGTGGTGCGGATGAAGGTAGATTGGTTATGGTTGAATGGTTTCTGCCCTTGGGACAGAAATGGACAGAAAAATGAAGTGAAATGGGAGAAGTTATGCGTGTGTAATGGACTGAGTGAAGAAGAAAAATGCGGAACCCCTTGTTGTGTGAAGTGAGACTTGTTTTATAGAAAGGAATGTGGCTCCAACACTCAGATTGGATCTCCATCTGCACAAGTGAGATGGAATAGCATAAAATGAGCTGGAATTGATGGGTTTCTGAGGTAGTGGACGCATGGCATGGACAAGATCTACAAGTATGTGTTAATGTATTCAAAGAAGCATGTGCCCTTGCTTCAACAAGTGAGTGGAACCTGCAAAGGTGAATTGGCCATTTGAAATTGTTTGTACAAATCTGGAAAGGGGAAGAAAGCACACGACATGGACAAAGGGGGCTGGAATCACATGGAATGATGGGATGAAATGGATTTCTGAAATGATGGCTTAAAGGAGTGGACATGATCTGCAGGTATGTGGTTTGTTTAATCAAAATGCATGTGGATTTCTGCAAAGATGAAGTGGAGAAGGGAAATGGAATGCACGGTCAGCTTGTGAATCATCCATGTGAATGTGGCTGAGTGGATTAAGTGATGGAAGTGGATGTTTTTGGCGCAAAAGGGAGATGGACAAGTAGTGGAATGCACGGCACAAGGTGTGAGAAATCTGATTTGGTGCTAGAAGTGCATAAAATGATGGGATGACATGAGAATGCACGGCCAAGGTTGTGAACATGCATGTGAATGCATGTTTTGGTGTTGGAACCACATAGTTGACTTCAATGTTTTTGCCTTGTTTAGAATCACCCAATATGGCCGAATTGCATCTCTTAACACTTCACATCTTTTCTGGAATGTTTTTACTTCATTTGCCTTCCCATTGATCCAAAATCCCACTTGGCTGCACACTAACACCAAATAATGTAAAATGCAACTAGTTTAATCCAAAACAATCACAAAGACGCCAAATAAGGAAGATATAAATGCATGCAAAATGTGACTTATCAATAGCACAAATGCACAAGAATAAGCTAGTTAAGTCGCCTAAATATGCTCCTATCAGAAGGAGTTTGAGGTTGTTTGCTCAAGCATGACCCCGGTGAATGTTGATGGGAACATTTTGAAGATGAAGGCTTTTCCCTCTCTCTTGGAAAAGGCTGAAGATTCGTTGTATGAACTAGCCCCCGGAACTGTCGCATCATGGGAGAGTATGAAACGGGCGTTTTTGGAGAAGTTTTTCCCAACTTCTCGAGTCATTCTTTTACACAAAAGTATTAGTGGCATTCAGCAAAACCAAAGTGAATCATTTCCAACTTATTATGAACGTTTTAAAACTCTTGCTGCTTGATGTCCACAACACCAAATGAAGGAGGTGCTTTTTCTTCAATATTTCCACGAAGGGCTTCTACCAATTGAACGCCAAATGCTAGACGCCTCAGTAGGAGGATCTTTAGTGGACAAAACGCCCATGGCTGCCAAGACTCTCATTGCCAACCGAGCTTTAAATGCTCAACAATATGAAGGCGTAGGTCAAAGAGACATACCACGGCAGCAACAAGTTAATGAGGTAAGTGCTATTTTCGAACTTCAAAATCAAATGGCTAATCTTACTTCTCATCTTTCACAGGTAGTTGAAACACCAAAGGTACAAAGTGTGGCTGTTTGTGGTGTGTGCTCAATGAATGGACATCTCCCGGATAAGTGCCCTCAATTGATTGAGAATGGAGGGTGGGAATCTGCCAATACCGTAGGTTATGGGAGCCAAAACCAACCAAGGAGTCATCCTTTCTCTAATACGTACAATCCCGAGTGGAAAGATCATCCAAATTTCAAATGGAGGTAGCCCCAACAACCCCAACAACAAAGTGCATTTAGGCAGCAACCTCCAGGATTCTACCAAAGGCCATATGCACCCACACAACCCATAGCACAACCTGCCCAATCCAAATCAGGTTCGTCCATAGATAATGATCAAAATTTTCAATTACTAACTTCTATGGCGCAAGAAATGCAAAATAGGGACAAAAGGGTTGGTGAATTAGAAGAGCAAGGAGCGCAGATTGCAGAGTTCATGGGCCAATTCAGAGAACAAGGCAAGTTGCCTAGTTCAATTGTTGTTAACCCAAAAGGAGGATTCGAATCTGCCAAAACAATCATGTTGCAAAGTGGAAAACAAGTTGGAATGGCCTCACAACCATCTAAATCAGCCCCAACTGAGGACGAAAAGTTGCAATTCGAGGAGGAGGAACAAGAGCAAGCCACGGTAACGGTAGCACCACTCATGCCGCAACCACCCAAACACTCCCATTCGTCTTCCAAAGGTAAGGAGGTTCCAAATTTGATTATTTCTAATGTTATTCCCCCAAATGTACCCTTTCCTCGTAGATTCATGCAATCGAAGAAGGAAGAGGCTGAAAAGGACATTCGGGAAACATTTAGAAAAATACAAGTCAATATACCACTTTTGGATGCAATTAAGCAAGTTCCAAGGTATGCCAAGTTTTTAAAAGAACTTTGCACCACTAGGAAGGGAATTTTGAACAAGGGGGTTGTCAAGGTAAGTGAAAATGTCTCAGCCATTTTACAACGTAAAATGCCCCCTAAATGCAAAGATCTGGGTAGTTTTACAATTCCTTGTGTTATTGGCAATAATCGTTTGGAACATGCCATGCTAGAGTTAGGTGCATCTATTAATGTCATGCCTTACTCAATTTATGCATATATGAACCTAGGTGAGTTAAAAAATGATGGTCTGATTATTCAATTAGCCGAAAGATCTAATGCCTATCCAAAGGGTGTTTTGGAAGATGTTTTAGTGTAGGTCAATCATTTAATCTTTCCGGCGGACTTCTACGTGCTTGAAATGGAAGAATCAAACCATTCCCCTTCGTTGCCAATCCTCCTTGAACGCCCATTCATGAAAATTGCCCGTACTAAGATTGATGTGTTTAATGGAACTTTGACAATGGAATTTGATGGGGAAGTTATTAATTTCAATCTTTCTGAATCTATCAAGTACCCTAGTGATGATCATTCATGTTTTTCTATTGATGTAATTGATTCTTTGGTGCAGGACCATTTTGAACAATTGAATGAAGATGCACTTGAATTGGTCATTACAAGAGGAATGAAATTCAAGAACAATGGACAAGCCACTTTGGCCACCCACGACATGCATGGAGAGCACTATGTCGTGCCCTTTAATGTAGATATGATTGAGATTGTGGTTGTCCTTGAGTCATTGCTACTACAATCTGGTAAGTCTTCAGACTCAATTTCAATTTCAATTTCAGCTAATAAGCCCATTCCTTCAGTTGTGCAGCCACCTTCTCTTGAACTTAAACCATTGCCAAGCCATTTGAAGTATGTTTTCTTTGGAGACTAAGAGACTTTGCCCGTCATTATCTCCTCCTCACTCATGGCATAAGAAGAAGGTAAGTTAGTGAGGGTGTTAAAGGAGTACAAAACAGCAATTGGTTGGACCTTGGCCGACATCAAGGGAATAAGCCCTACCACTTTCATGCATCGTATACTTTTGGAGGAGGCGTCTAAAGCATCTCGAGAGGCTCAACGCAGACTCAACCCTCAAATGATGGAAGGTGTGAAGAAGGAGATAATCAAGCTATTGGATTGTGGAGTGATCTATCCAATTTCGGATAGTCGTTGGGTTTCTCCGGTTCAATGTGTTCCAAAGAAATCTGGAGTAACTGTGGTGACAAATGCCGAAAAAGAGCTTGTTCCTACTCGAATCCAAATAGGTTGGAGGGTTTGTATTGACTATAGGATGCTCAATGCCACTACAAGGAAGGATCATTTCCCTTTGCCCTTCATTGATCAAATGCTTGAAAGGTTAGTGGGTTATGCGTTTTATTTTTTTCTTGATGGATATTTAAGTTATAATCAAATTGTGATAGCTCCGGAAGATCAAGAAAAAACCACTTTCACATGCCCTTTTGGTACATTTGCTTATCGTCGCATGCCATTTGGTTTATGCAATGCACCTGCCACATTTCAAAGATGCATGATGAGCATATTTTCAGATTATGTTGAGAAAATTAGTGGAGTTTTTATGGATGATTTCAGCGTTTTTGGTGAGTCATTTGATGGTTGTTTGAATAATCTCAATTTGATTTTAAAACGATCCATTCAAACTGACCTTGTTCTAAATTGGGAAAAATGTCATTTCATGGTTAAACAAGGCATAGTTTTAGGTCATATCATTTCTGAAAAAGGTATTGAGGTTGATAAATCAAAGATAGATCTTGTGCGCCACTTACCCTCTCCTACTTCGGTTAGAGAGATTCATTCTTTCCTTGGACATGCAGGTTTTTATATAAGATTCATCAAGGATTTCTCAAGGGTTTCCCAACCTCTTTGCCGTCTCCTACAAAAGGATGTGACTTTTGATTTCAATAAAGAGTGCACGGCAGCCTTCCAACACCTCAAGGACTTGCTAACAACGGCACCCATCATTGTTCCACCTGATTGGAGCCTTCCGTTTGAGCTCATGTGTGATGCATCCGATTATGCGTTAGGGGCTGTTTTAGGCCAAAGAAAGGACAAGAGGCTGCATGTTATCTACTACACATCTTGGACATTGAATGATGCTCAATTAAACTATTCGACCACTGAAAAAGAACTTCTTGCCATTGTCTTTGTTTTAGATAAATTTCGATCATATTTATTTGGTACTAAGGTTATTATTTTCACTGATCATGCAGCTCTAAAGTATTTGTTCACCAAGAAAGAAGCCAAACCAAGGCTAATTCGATGGATGCTACTTCTTCAAGAGTTTGACATCGAAATTAGAGACAAAAGGGGAGTGAAAACGTGGTGGCTGACCACCTAAGACATATGGTACATGAAGAGGAGCCCTTACCTATTTCAGAAACATTCCCTGATGAGCAATTGATGTCTATTAAGGTAAGTGAGCCTTGGTATGCTGATTTGGTGAATTATTTGGTCGCTAAACAAGTTCCAAACACTTTAAACAAAACCCAACATGACAAATTGACAAAAGATGCTAGATTTTATGTTTGGGATGATCCATACTTGTGGAAATATTGCTCGGATCAGATTATACGTAAGTGTGTGCATGACATGGAATTCAATTCTATTTTAACATTCTGTCACACTTATGCATGTGGGGGACACTTTGGGACACAACGCACAGTCCTGAAGGTTTTAGAATGTGGATTTTGTTGGCCAACTTTATTTAAGGATGCAAAACACTTATAAACACAAACTAAGACACTTTCTAACTAAATTAGACACTAAGGTAAAGGGGGATTGGTTTTGGACGAGATTAAACTAAATACACAGATTGTAATTTAAAGGCAGAATATAAATATGAATGTGATGAAAATATGGATGAATGCTAGCTAGAAGGTTCTTCTCCACACATGTCACACTTGCATACAATTTGATTGTCAGTTGGTCTTTCGATAAATTATGAAACTCAACACCCCGGGTTAATTAGGTCCGCTTAAATTAACCGTCAAGTTTTCCTTAAGTTAATGAATTGGATGGGTTAGCGCAACGCAATTCAAAGCATTCTCCAAAAGTCCTTTACGTGAAAAGCACAATAAAGATACAATCAAAGATCATTAAGCATCATGAAAACTATAAGTGTTGACGAGGCATTCGTTACTATGATGAGCATGAAACTAGTGCCAAGAATTCATTTAACGCGATTGTTTATAAGCAACCTCCACTACTTGTGAATATAAATTCATAACTATTAGGTGAAACTCACTTATATTCTAGCGTCATATTCATGCATGAAAATTAAGCGTGCACTCTCAATAAACATATATAAATAAGTTATCGATCAAGCAGTTAAACAAATTGACTTCACCATTCATGAAATTCCAACCAAAAGTAATCAAATCATATTGCAAGCATAAACATGGTTTCGAATCACCCCCTAGCTAAATAGGGGTTTAGCCTCTCATGTTCACAACAAGAAAAATAAAATTGAATTTAAACATAAAGAACAAAGGATGGATTACACCTAGAACGCCCAACGAATCCACTTGAATTTCTGCGCGTCTAAGTCCTCTTTCCTCTTCTCCTTGATGCGGCAGTGAGGTTAAATGGATGATTTGGATGTTATTTTGGGTTGGGGATGGATTTAAGGAGGTTGGGTGGTGCGGCAAGGTTATGGGGTGGTGTAGGAAGGTGGAGGAAGGCTGCGGCAAGATGGGGGAAAGCTGGAATGAATGGGAAAGCTGCGGCAAGGTTAAGGAAAAATGGGATGGTGCTGCCGCTGTTTTTTAAGGGAATTAGGTTTTTTTTTATATTGGGGGGCCACGGCTTTGTTGTAAAATATTAGGGTAAATGGCTGATTAGTGTGTAGAATCAATGAGAGGGGGGGTCACGGCTTATGGGATTTTTGGGTGCATGATAAATGGGGGCCACGGCAAAGGTAAGAAATATAAAATGGGATGGTGGCCACGGGTTGAAACTTTTGTTTGGTTTCTTAGGATAAATGATAGAATACTTTATTATGGTGAATGGCTAATGGGGGGGGGGGGGGGCACGGCTTATGGGAAGAATCAATGTTTTAGTGTATGGATGCACGGATTGAAGGAGGGAATTGGAGAGAAGGGTAGATGGTGGCTGCGAATTGTGTAGACTAAAAATTAGGTGCGGCTTTTGATTAGTGTGAATGGGAAGTATGAATGAAATCTCTAGGGTTAGGAAAAAGGTGCATAAAATGAGACAAAACTACCCCCCCTTGCACGGCAAGGGAAGGGAATTGGGCTAAGGCTTTGGTCTTGTGTACTAAAGTGCATACAAGGCCTACAAAGTGGCTAGAAAATACGGACGTTTAAATTTAGGAAAGGTTACCAAAACGGGAAACTTAGGGTTAACTTTCCTATATCAAATAGGAAACCTTGTTTGAGTAGGATTCCTCGTTTTGGTAAGAATTCATCGTTGGAGTAGGAATTGGTCGTTTCTTCAAGTCTTCAACTCATTGATAGGAGCATATTTAGGCGACTTACTTAGCTTGTTTTCGTGCATCTATGTTGTTAATTCATAATTGTTTTAGTAGTTTAAGCCATTTTCGTGTGTTTTTAGGTTCATATGGCTAAGGAAGCAAAAAGATGCATTTTGGAGCATTTTGGAGCAAAATTGGGCTTGGAATGGATAGCATATGCTTGGAGCCAAAGTGTTGGACGAATTTGAAAGCCTTGTATGCACTTTGGACATAAAACAAAGGGCCTAGCCCAATCAAACAATCCTTTGAGCCATGCAAAACCTCTAGCCCAATCAACAACCCTTAGCCACATGCATTCACATGCATCACAACGCCAAAACCATCAAGAAACACCATTCACACACACATGCACTTACTCTTTCATCATTGCACCACCATTCACACACACATGCACTTAATCCTTCATCATTACACCACCTTCTCCATCTTTATTCCACATGCATTCATCATAATTCACCCTAGCTACCACCATTCACACACACATGCACTTACTCTTTCATCATTGCACCACCATTCACACACACATGCACTTACTCTTTCATCATTGCACCACCAATTCAACACATGCATTTCCACCTTCCTACTTCATCATTTCATCCACATGCACTCTCAATCATAACAACCACATTCACTCTTAAACAATCACCCACATATTATCCCATTCCCCCTATAAAAACCCATGCATTCATACACAAAAATCACATCTCATTTTCATACACAACACACCACAAACACATCCAATCTTCCCTTATAATCCAAACACCACTCCTCATCCATTTCCATAATTCCCCAATCCATTCAACACACCAACAACATCCCTTAGACCTTGTGCTACGACGAAGAGGAAGATAAGAGGGCCTAAACGTTCATACAATTCAAGTTTGAGTTGTTGGAATGTTTAGGTGTTTCTTTGATTCTCTTTGTTTTGTACCATGAAGAACTTCCTCTTTCGACATCAGTTTTGCTTCAAGGGTTCTTTCTTCTTAATCCTATGTTCACTCATGTTATATATTTTTATGTCAAACCTTTTGTAAACATGAAGTGTAACTAATCTCTCTCTAGGGATTCGATGTAGCCTTGCAAGAGTGCCATGTAGTTAATTCAGAATTCTCATTTAATCTATCTATTTCTTGTTTCATTCTCCGATTTAATTGTGACTTAGTGTGTTAATTTTAGTGCTTGATCATCATTTGAATTAACCACAGGTTGTTTAGCCAAGATTAAAGCACACATCATGCATAATCTTGGTGGATATGTGAATGAATGAAGGGAATGTTTTGCAAACATCCTGCCGAGTGTTCCCTTTGGTTTTGTGAAAGTTTCTTATGCACTACATATTCTTGATTAGGAACCAAAGTTGCACATCACAATTAGGTTCATGATTAGGGACATTTGATCAAGTCCACACATCATATGGCTGATCATATCTAAGTGAAACAAACCCAAGAAATAAGTAGAGGGATGAGTATAATCTGACTTAACAAGCATGGACTTGGCTTAGCAATGGTGAAATCGAATCTCTAGCTACATCTCTATTTGTGCTATCTCATTTCATTAGTTATTGATTCATTTATTGGTGTCTACTTCATTTTCTTGTGCTTTCAAGTTACAACAACAAATCTGCCTAAATTGATTAGTTTTATTTCTCTTATCGAGTTTTTGCAAAACAAGTAGTTGTTTAGGTCCAATTAGTCCCTGTGGATTCGACACCCTTATTTGTGCCATTATACTAAAAATATTCTAGCACGAAGAAGGAAAACTTCAACACCATTTCATCAATTTCATATTTACATTCTGTCTTAGTGTTTTAACGTTTAGTTTCGCATTCTTTGAGTCTAGTTTAGTGTTTTATATTGTTTTTACGTTTTTGAGTCAGTTTCCAAGTGATTAACAATCCCTCCTAATCCCCGGTCCAGAACGATCCCTACTTATACTTATACTACAATTGATAAAAAGAGGGTTTAATTTGTGTGCGTATAAATAACCGCATCACTCATTCACTCCTCTTTCGCTCCAAAAGACTCCAATTTGCATCTTCTTGAACACTTTGGCCTTATAATCTGAAAATACACAAAAGTGGCCTTAAACACTAAAATAACTAAGTAAACACAACATAAATGCACGAGAACAAGCTAATTAAGTCGCATGAATATGCTCCTATCAAATTCCCCCACACTTAACTTTTGCTAGTCCTCGAGCAAAACAAAACAACTAAACTAAACAAAACGAAACAAAACAAACAAAACATAACCTAAACCTTCCAACGTTTGCCTCAGGGATTTCCAATGAAACATGACATGTCAAAGATCATTACTCACATAGCTTTTAGTCTTCCTTCCCCTCAAGCACATACTTAATTCTAGTCACCATTCACTAGTTCGCATTTAATCAATTAAAATACATTTTGAATGTAGTAACATGCCTTAGAGAATTCCCTCAATTCCTCACTAGTTATGCACTCAATTTTCACTCAGATTTTCTGACTACACACCCTACACTAGTTATATGTGAGAAGATTGATGTAAACATGAAAGACTAGTACTCACATATGTTATAACAAAGAACGCAATTTCTGGAGTAATTAAACATGTTTAGATATGATCTCATGAATGGAATGCTACTACTTAGATGCGAGAACCAGTGACACCATATGCTCATACCAAATTCAAACTCCACAATTGAAATGCACAACACTCAAGATAGAAGTCAAGGGTTGTAACGAGGCCTGGGGTATTGGCTAACAATGAAAGGTAGGGATAAACAAAAGTTCTTTAAGCAATAGCAAGCAAAGTATTGAAATTAAGTCCTAGAATTCCCTTAGAATGCAGAAATCAACTTTTAGACAAATGGGGAAGATTCAAACAACTCTTAGGGCCTAATTCATTAGTTTGGGCCTTTACTTCAACAAACAATACTTTTCAACTCTTTTTCACTTCTTTTTCTTTTTTTTTTCTTTTTTTTCTTTTCTTTTTTTTTTTCTAACCATGCCTATGGCACATAAACTCATATCAATAATCCTTCCCCCACACTTATTTTCTGCAACACATTAATCAAAGGGAATTCATTCATGCTTACTATGCTTCAAGAACAAGGGTACGGATGGTCCTAATCTAGGCTAGGTGAGGATGATATGGGTTAACAAAGAACATGGGCTAACATAGCTCAATGGGGTTAAACTTAAACACAAAATGAGTTAAGGGCACATGGCTATTTGGCTTTGATGGTGGTTACTACACAACTTCATCTTGAATATGTGTTATGCAAATCAATGACATGCTTTGAATGAAATGGGCATGAGTTCTAGCATTTGGAACTAAGTGATAAAACGCCTTCTAAGTAGTAACCAAGCAATGAATAATGAGATCATGCAACGACTTTAGAAAACAATAATGCACAGATTTTAACTCTCCAAATAACGTTTAGGCTCAAGTCTCACCGGGATGTAGCGTTTGTTTAAGTTCCTTCCTTCAAGCATGTTACAAAAACTAATTTTTATCATTTGTGATTACATCTGAAGTCGTCAACTATAACTACAAACAAGCATAAATGATGCGTGATTTATGCGCACACAAATTAAACCCTCTTTTTGACGATTTGTAGTATAAGTGCAAGTAGGGATCGTTCTGGACCGGGGATTAGGAGGGATTGCAAATCTCTTGGAAACTGACTCAAAAACGTAAAATAAAGTTTAAAACACTAAACTAGACTCAAAGAATGCAAAATTAAAATTTAAAACACTAAGACAAACCAAAAACTCAAAATGCTTTAAAAACACAAACTAAATTGAATTCTAACTAAAATGAACATTAAAGCAAAAGGGGGATTGAGGTTTTTACGAAAATTGAAATAACGAAACAAGTTAATAAACTAGACAGAATGTAAATATGAAGTTTATGGATGAGTGCTAGCTAAGGGGTTCATCTCAATACATGTTACACTTGCATACAAGATTGATTCTCAGTTGGTCTTTCGATAAATTATGAAACTCAATGCTCCAAGTTAATTAGGTTCGCTTAAATTAACTTTCAGATTTCCCTAGATTCGTTGGATTGAATGGAATACGCATTACAACCAAATTATTCTTAATCAAAGTCCCTAACTATGGAATACGCATGATAGAGACATTCAACAAAGATCATTAAGTTCAACGGAAATCATAAACATCGACGAGGCATTCGTTACTATGGAATACGCATGAAACTTATGCCAAGAATTCGTTTAACGCGATTGTTTATGAGCAACCTCCACTACTTGTGAATATAAGTTCGTAACGTTTAGGTGAAACTCACTTATATTCTAGCGTCATATTCATGCATGAAAATTAAGCTTGCAATCTCAATGAACATACATAAATAAGTTATCAATCAAACAGTTAAACGAATTGAATCCACAACTTATGAAATTCCAACGAAAGTTAATCAATTCATATTGCAAATATAAACATAGTTTCGAATCACCCCCTAGCTAAAGGGGGGTTTATTTCCTCATAACTTTGAAATTAAAGAAACACCTAAACATTCCAACAACTCAAACTTGAATTGTATGAACGTTTAGGCACTCTTCTCTTCCATTCCTCATACGTACAAAACAAAGAGAATTGAATTTAAACTTTGAAATCAAAGAAACACCTAAACATTCCAACAACCCAAACTTGAATTGTATGAACGTTTAGGCCCTCTTATCTTCCTCGTTATTGTAGCACAAGGTCTAAGGTGAGGTTTGGGGGATTATGGAAATGGTAGAGGAGTGGTTTGGAGGGTTGGGAAGTGGTGGAAATGGAAAGATGGTTTTGGATTCTAAGGGGACTCACGGCAAAGAGAAGGAATGGAAGTGTTTGTGGTGTGTTGTGTATGAAATGAGATGAGGTTGAATGAATGAATGCAAGGGTATTTATAGGAGTAGTGGAGGGAACATATGGCTGTTTGTTTAAGATGCAAGTGGCTAATTAATGATGGAAAATCAGTTAGGAAAACATGTGAAAACTGGAATTGCATGTGAAGGTGTTGGAATGTGCTGAAATGGTGAAGGGGATACACGGCATTGAGAAGCTTTCTTGCTCATTTTCTGAATGCAATGATGAAGAGTTTAATAATTAATGCATGTAGGTGGCTGAAATGATGAAGAATGAGTGGTGGAAATTAAAGGGAAAGCTAGAAGACATGTGAAGATGCTGGAATTGATGAAGGGGATACACGGCAATGTTTGGAATGTGGAGAAAAGGGTGCATGTGGTTGTAATGTTTGTTGGTTAAAGATGCATGTGGATGTATTATACAATGGGAAAGTATGTGATTGAATTAAAGGATGCAAAGTGAATGAATCATGAATCATTGTGGATGAAAGGTGGAAGTGCATGTGTTGATGACTAGGTTAGTGGGTGAAAATCTGAAAATGGCATAAAGGAATGGGAGCTCACGGTTTGGCTAGTGTTTGAATGTGTAAAGTGTGTGTGAATGCATGTGAAGATGCAATAAATAATGCATGTAGGGTTAGGAAATAAAATCATAACTTAAAGGGGGATGATTAAAGGGTGTTGAAAGGTTATGCATGGCTTTGAAGTGAATGTGGATTGGGCTAGAGTTTAAGTACATGAAATGGACCCAAATTGCTCCTCCTTGCATGGCAAGGAATGGTGTTTGTGTTAAGCCCATGGCAAGGTGTTATGTGATTGGGTTAGGGCCATTGTTTTGTGTCTTCAAGTGCATACAAGGCCTTCAATTTCATCCAACACTTGGGCTCCAAGTATAAGCTATCCATCCTTAGCCCAATAGTGCTCCAAAACACTCCACAATGCATCCTTTCGTCAAACACGTCTTATTATCCTGAAAACACACAAAAGAAGCATAAAGGACTAAAATAACTAAAGAAACACAACGTAAATGCACGAGAATAAGCAAAGTAAGTCGCCTAAATAAGCTCCTATCAAATACCCCCACACTTATCTTTTGCTAGTCCTCGAGCAAAACAGAAAGAAAAACAAAACAAAACCAAACTAAACAAGTAAAACATAATCTTAAACCTTCCAACGTTGCCTCAGGGATTTCCAATGCACATGACAAGTTAAAAATCATTATTCCCACAGATTTTGGTTATCTTTACACTTAAGTACATACTTAATCATATTGCAAGTAGGGATCGTTCTGGACCGGGGATTAGGAGGGATTGCAAATCTCTTGGAAACTGACTCAAAAACGTAAAATAAAGTTTAAAACACTAAACTAGACTCAAAGAATGCAAAATTAAAATTTAAAACACTAAGCCAAACCAAAAACTCAAAATGCTTTAAAAACACAAACTAAATTGATTTCTAACTAATTTGACATTAAAGTAAAGGGGGATTTAGGTTTTGACAAAATTAAACTAAATGAACAAATTGCAATTAAAACAGAATGTAAATATGAATGTGAATAAAATATGGATGATGGAATAGCCAAGGGGTTCTTCTCCACACATGTTACACTTGCATACAAGATTGATTCTCAGTTGGTCTTTCGATAAATTATGAAACTCAATGCTCCAAGTTAATTAGGTCCGCTTAAATTAACTTTCAGATTTCCCTAGATTCGTTGGATTGAATGGAATACGCATTACAACCAAATTATTCTTAATCAAAGTCCCTAACTATGGAATACGCATGATAGAGACATTCAACAAAGATCATTAAGTTCAACGGAAATCATAAACATGACGAGGCATTCGTTACTATGGAATACGCATGAAACTTATGCCAAGAATTCGTTTAACGCGATTGTTTATAAGCAACCTCCACTACTTGTGAATATAAGTTCATTACGATTAGGTGAAATTCACTTATATTCTAGCGTCATATTTATGCATGAAAATTAAGCGCGCATTCTTAATAAACATTCATAAATAAGTTATCAATCAAACGGTTAAACAAATTGAATCCACAACTTATTAAATTCCAACCAAAAGTAATCAATTCATAATGCAAGCATAAACATGTATTTTGAATCACCCCCTAGCTAAAGGGGGTTTAGTTCCTCATAACTTTGAAATCAAAGAAACACCTAAACATTCCAACAACTCAAACTTGAATTGTATGAACGTTTAGGCACTCTTCTCTTCCATTACAAAACAAAGAAAATTGAATTTAAACATTGAAATCAAAGAAACACCTAAACATTCCAACAACTCAAACTTGAATTGTATGAACGTTTAGGCACTCTTCTCTTCTTCGTTATTATGGCACAAGGTCTAAGGGATGTTGTTGGTGTGTTGAATGGATTCGGGACTTATGGAAATGGATGAGGAAAGATAGAAAATGGAAAGAAACCCACGGCAAGGAAAGGAATTTCGGGATGTGAAGATGGTGTGTGTTTGTGTTGTGGTGTGAGAAATGGAGAGATGTGAATTGAATGGGGAGTGAATGAATGCAAGGGTATTTATAGGAGTAGTGGAGGGAACATATGGCTATGTCATTTGTAGGTGAAGTAGGTGGATGTTGTAGGTGAAGTAGGTGGATGTTGTAGGTGATTATGAGTGATAAGTGATAAGTGTATGATATGTTAAGTGATAAGTGAATGATTATGATAAGTGATAAATGAATGTATGATATGATAAGTGGTGAATGATATGTGGTGAATGATAAGTGGTAGTGTTTAAGTATTTAAAATAGGGAACAAAACCCTTCCTTGCATGGCAAGGAAGGGAGACACAAGGAAACACACGACAATGTCCTAAGGTTGCTAGGAATGTTGTTTTTGTGTTCTAAAATGCGTAGGAGTTTTCAATGATGCTCAAACATGAGGTCTTTTTAGGATTTAACTTTCCTACTTCAAGTCTTCAATTTCGTCCATCCTTTTGGCTCCAAGCATATGATATCCATTCCAATCTCTAATTTGCTCCAAAAGGCTCCAAAAGGCATCCTTTTGCATACTTTGCCCTTAGAACCTGAAAACACACAAAAGAAGCATAAAGAACTAAAATAACTAAAGAAACATAACGTAAATGTACGAGAACAAGCCATTTAAGTCGCATAAATATGCTCCTATCAAATACCCCCACACTTAGCTTTTGCTAGTCCTCGAGCAAAACAGAAAAACAAAACAAAAAGAACAAAACACAACCTACACCTTCCAACAATCGTATCAGGGACTTCCAATGCACATGACAAATTAAAAATCATTATTCTCACAGATTTGAGCCATCTTTACACTTAAGTACATTCTTACTCATAGTCACCACATACTAGTTCACAACTAAGCATTTAAAACCATGTTTTGAATGTAGTAACAACATGCCTTAGAGAATTCCCTCAATTTCTTACTAGATGTACTCTCGTTTTTCACACAGATTTTCTGACTACACACCCTACACTAGGTATATGTGAGAAGATTGATGTAAACATGTAGACGAACACTCACATATGTTATAATAAGGAAAGCATTTTCTGGAGTTAATAAGCATGTTTAGATATGATCTCATGAATGGAATGCTACTACTTAGACGCGAGAACCAGTGACACCATAAGCCCATACCAAGTTCAAACTCCACAAATTGAAATACACAACACTCAAGATAGAAGTCAAGGGTTGTAACGGGGCTTGGGGTATGTGGATAACAAAGAAGGGATATGGAAAACAAAGGTTTTTAAAGAAATAGTGAGCAAAGCATTTGAATCAACTTAGAATTCACTTTTGAATGAAAACTCAACTTTTGAACAAAAAGGGAGAGTTTAGACAATTTACACCCAGAATTGGTGTTTTGGAACCTTTCTTCAATCACTTATTCTTTCATTTTTTTCTTTTCTCTTTTTTTTTTTTTTTTTTTTTTTTTTTTTTTTCTTTTCTTTTCTTTTGAATCTCAAAACATCAACACTTAAACATTCTCTCCCCCACACTTATTTTCTTTCATAATGTAACTCAAAAGGAATTCAATTAAGTCATGCTCACTATCTTTTAAGAACAAGGGTGGGGATTGTCCTAAACTAGGCTAGGTGAGGAAAATGTGGGTAAACAAAGAATAAAGGCTAAACAAGGCTCAACGGGGTTAAAACTTACAACATATACGAAGTATGGGAAGTAAGGCTATTTGGCTATGGTGGTGGTCACTACACAACTTCTTCTTGAATATGTGTTATGCAAATCAATAACATGCTTTGAATGAAATGGGCATGAGACTATATGATGAAACGCCTTCTAAGTAGTAACCAAGCAAAGAATAATGAGATCATGCAACGACTTTAGAAAACAAGAAATCACAGATTAAACTCTCCAAAGAACGTTATAGGCTCAAGTCTCTCAGGGTTGTAGCGTTTGTTTGAGGTCCTTCCTTCAAGCATGTTACAAAAACGAATTTTTTTTCTTTTATGATTGCATGTGAAGTCATACATTATAACCATAACCAAGCATATACCAAGAGTAAATCATACTTTTCTCTATGTTTATAACTCTTTTTAACAGTCATGCAATTACAAACCAAATCCTTATCATTGTGTTGGAAGGTGACCTACGACACAAACACACAAAAACAACTTTAAAACAACTCTTTTTGGGTTTTTCAAGACAATTTTTCAAATTTTTATGGGATTTTCGAATTTTTAAGTCAAAACACACTAAAACAGTTTAAAAACATTTTTAAAACAGCAAGGAACAACACTTGAAGTTATGGGTGATAAAATTCAACGAATTTGCATCAACATACTTAGTTACCCCCCCACACTTAAATCAAACATTGTCCTCAATGTTTTAAGCATAGATTCACACAAAGCATAAGTAAATACACAAAAAGCACTTAAACATACTAAACATGGCATAATGTAATTAACAAAGAGAAGAGTTTGGAGATGCAAATCTGGTTATAGAGTGTAAATTCCATCTTCTCCTTGGTAATTGCATTGAGGCTTTTGATCTTTGTGATTCCACAGGCTTACTCTTGAACTGGTTTCTGCCCATCGTTGATTTTCCTTTGTGCTACTTCTTGAACTGGGCAGCAGGATGGTTCATTTGGTCTCCCCCGAAGGTCTGAGCATACCCTTTTGGTCTGTTTCTTTGTTCAATCTTTCCAATTCGTATTGAAAAGGGTTGGAGGATAACTCAGCCTATGTTTGTCTCCACATGCTTCAATGTATCATTTTCACTTGCCTTACTCGCTCCCCTTTGCAGAAGTGGTCCTTTCTCCGGAAGTGTATCAATCGTTGAAGATGACTACTCGAGAGCAACGCTAGGTAAGCAATCAGGAATAGATTCCAGGCAGTTGGCTCCAGATCGGAAGATTGACTCCAAGTGCCGGCTGATTGCTTCTTTTACTTTGCCATGCGAGTAAGAACAAGGACAAAGAAAAAGACAGGGAAAGAGCATGATATGAGATACTTTTGCTTTTGACCTTGATGATATGAGATACCTTTGCTTTTGAAGAAGCGGTGCATGAATCAGCACATGTATTTCCTCCTGGGTCATCTTTACTCCAGGCATCTGGTATCATCTTTGGGGAAGAAGAAAAAATTTAGTATTTCGAAAGGCTTTGCTGGGAGTGCGCCCTCAGAGGTGATGGAGAGTTGGGCATTTTCTTCAGGTTTGCCCTGCCATAAAAGGCGAAGGTCGACATATATAGAGATAATATCAAGTGGTGGTACTTTTTACCCTTGTCGACAAACGTTTTGATCCCGCAATTCCGGCTTTTTGAAATAGTGGCGCCTCTTCGATCTCTGAATACGCCTCTTCGATTTCTGAGCAGGCGCCCCTTCGATTTCTGAACGACGCCCCTTCGATTTCTGAACGACGCCCCTTCGATTTCTGAACGACGCCCCTTCGCTTTCTGAACGACACGTGGTAGTGCAGATGCGGCTCCTTTTGACAAAGCTGCACGCGTTTTCTAAAAAGCAGAGAAAGCGTCGCCGAACTTTGCGCTTGTCGGCTAAAGATGTGTAGTTGCGATGATGGCCTCCACGTGTTTTCAGCTTTGTCAGAAATCTTTTGACAAAGTTGAACGCGTCTTCTGAAAAGCCGAGAACGCGTCGCCTAAATTACGCCGGAAATTCCGGCTTTTTGAATTGGTGGACGCGTCGCCTTGGCTTCTTATAGAGCTATCGATCACCACAACAAACACACTCTGAAGAACTCCCATTCTTGAAAATCGACTCCGACCCTTTGAAAATTTACTCCATCAACCCCTATCTTTGAACACCTTTGAAAAAATGGCAAACTCATCGAACCTTAGCTTGGAATTGAGCCTTAGCAGTGATACGGGCGCGCCGCGTCAAGGTAACGTATGGCGCCCTTCTTTTTTATCTTCTAACGGTCCTCTTTCAGGTGAAGACTCTGTGATGCAGGACGCCACAACAGCTACAATAGTAGCTAGGAACCTCCTCACTCCAAAAGATAGTAGGCTGCTGTCAGGACGGTCTGATGAGTTGGCCGTTCAAGAGTCCCTCGCACTTAGTGTTCAGTGTGCGAGCTCTGTGTCCAACATGGGCCTACGCCTGCTTGCCCGCTCTCGTCAGGTGGAATCGTTGATGGCAGAGGTGGAAAGACTTAAGCAAGAAATCCAGCAGCTTAAGTACGAGAATAGAAGTTTGCATGTGCTTGCAAATAACTATTCGTCGGGGATGAAAAGGAAGCTTGATGAGCTGCAAGAATCTGAGGGTCGAATTCACAGTGACCGTCAAAGGCTTGCGTCTTATCTCCAGAGGCACCTTTTTCCTGGGTCATCCAGCGCTTGGCCAAGTATTGAGGCCTGGAATGCTCTAGCTCCGATGCCTCCCGCTCCGATGGCTTCCGCTCCGATGCCTCCCGCTTCTATGCCTCCCGCTTCTGCGCCTTCCGCTTCTGCGCCTCGTAGTGGGGCTTCACGTAAACAACCTTTGTGAAGCTCCACCTTTCTCCATGTTTAGTATCTTTCTTTCTTTTTTATTTTTTTTATTTTTATTAACATAAATAAAATCAAACGGCATGGAATTTATCTTTGAATGGGCGGTGATACTTGAAATGATCCGGTAATAGTTTAAATTCCAGATTGGGTGCCTGAATCATTAACCACATGTTAGTATAAAAGAAAATTGAAATTCGGGGAGGCGGCTTACCTGTGTGCTCCAAAATGAACTCCAGAATAAACACCCCTTCGAAAGTTATGACTTGTCCCGTGTCATAAAATCCAACTTCCTTGGGAATTGTGGTTTCAAATTTGTCCTCTTTGATGCCTTCTACATCTTCTCCAGCCACTACCTTCTCTTGAATCATTCTTCTTGGTGTACAAAGTCCTTTGAAGAATTCAACACCATCTAAAACTTGCTGTGTTGCACCAAGAATTTGAATAGCATTTTGCACCTTTGGGAAGGCTTCCACGATGTCCTTTTTACTCTCTTCTTGGTTGGGAATAAAAAACCTGCTAGGAAAAGGGACATTGGGTGGAATAACATCAGAATAACATGAAATTGGGACGTCCTTACTGGTGGTGGGTGGTTTAGAGGGCTTAGGGGGCTGCGGCAAGGGTTGTTCTACCCTTGCCGTGTGCATGTCTTCTTCCTCCTCCTCAATTAGCAGCTCTTCATCCACTTCTAGGCTATGTTTGGACATTTTTAGGTCAGCTCCAACCTCCATAGCACTTCCCAAAGTGATAGCATTATGGATTTCAAAATCTTCCTTCGAGTTTTCAATAGTTGAGTTGGAAAGTTCACTTTGCTCTTGAATTTGTTTCATGAACTCCATAATCTGCCCAAATTGCTCGTCCAATTTACCCAACTTCTTGTCTTGATTTTGTTCGTCCTGCGTCAAAGAGGTTAGTAATTGAAAATTTTTATCATTATCCATGGACATACTTGAACTTGATTGGAATTGTTGTGGGGGAGGTTGTGGTGGCTGCATAGGTGTTGTATTGAACTCCTCATATGGTTGCCAATATGCTTCTTGTTGAGCCTCCTTGGCTTGATTTTGTGACCCCTGCGCCAAAGAATTTATTTCATTAAGAATTTGAATATAATCTACTGGCAAACTTGAATTTAATTGAGCATATTGCATATGAAGTTGTGGTGGCTGCATAGGTCTTGAATAGAACTCCTCATATGGTTGCCAATATGCTTCACGTTGAACTTGTTGATCTTCCCACCATATAGAGTTTGAATGATCCCTCCAATCTCTTTGTGGACATTGATTGGCTTGAAATCCTTGCCTATATGAAGCACCAAATGTAGGGACACTCTGCATTGTGGTCCTTTCGGCATACGGCGACAATTTAGAAGTAAGATTTGCCAATTGAGCTTGAATGCTAGCAAAATCCATATCTTACTTCTCTAGTACCTAAAATCAAAGAAAGAGAACTAAATCAAAAATCAAAAGTAACAACAAACAAAGAAAACAACACTAAGTTAGAAACTAAAACGAAAACAACTAAACCAAAAAAAAAAGAAAAGAACCAAGGGATTAGCAAAGTTGCTAATCCCCGGCAACGGCGCCAAAATTTGATGCGAGTTTTATACGCGCACAAATTAAACCCTCTTTTTGTCAAATTGTAGTATAGGTGCAAGTAGGGATCGTTCTGGACCGGGGATTAGGAGGGATTGTTAATCTCTTGGAAACTGACTTAAAAACGTAAAAACAATATAAAACACTAAACTAGACTCAAAGAATTCAAAAATACTTTAAAACATAAACTAAACAGATTCTAACAAGTTCAAAAGACTCAAAACTCTTAAAAACACAAACTAAATTGATTTCTAACTAATTTGACATTAAAGTAAAGGGGGATTTAGGTTTTGACAAAATTAAACTAAATGAACAAATTGCAATTAAAACAGAATGTAAATATGAATGTGAATAAAATATGGATGATGGAATAGCCAAGGGGTTCTTCTCCACACATGTTACACTTGCATACAAGATTGATTCTCAGTTGGTCTTTCGATAAATTATGAAACTCAATGCTCCAAGTTAATTAGGTCCGCTTAAATTAACTTTCAGATTTCCCTAGATTCGTTGGATTGAATGGAATACGCATTACAACCAAATTATTCTTAATCAAAGTCCCTAACTATGGAATACGCATGATAGAGACATTCAACAAAGATCATTAAGTTCAACGGAAATCATAAACATCGACGAGGCATTCGTTACTATGGAATACGCATGAAACTTATGCCAAGAATTCGTTTAACACGATTGTTTATAAGCAACCTCCACTACTTGTGAATATAAGTTCATTACGATTAGGTGAAATTCACTTATATTCTAGCGTCATATTTATGCATGAAAATTAAGCGCGCATTCTTAATAAACATTCATAAATAAGTTATCAATCAAACGGTTAAACAAATTGAATCCACAACTTATTAAATTCCAACCAAAAGTAATCAATTCATAATGCAAGCATAAACATGTATTTTGAATCACCCCCTAGCTAAAGGGGGTTTAGTTCCTCATAACTTTGAAATCAAAGAAACACCTAAACATTCCAACAACTCAAACTTGAATTGTATGAACGTTTAGGCACTCTTCTCTTCCATTACAAAACAAAGAAAATTGAATTTAAACATTGAAATCAAAGAAACACCTAAACATTCCAACAACTCAAACTTGAATTGTATGAACGTTTAGGCACTCTTCTCTTCTTCGTTATTATGGCACAAGGTCTAAGGAATGTTGTTGGTGTGTTGAATGGATTAGGGACTTATGGAAATGGATGAGGAAAGATAGAAAATGGAAAGAAACCCACGGCAAGGAAAGGAATTTCAGGATGTGAAGATGGTGTGTGTTTGTGTTGTGGTGTGAGAAATGGAGAGATGTGAATTGAATGGGGAGTGAATGAATGCAAGGGTATTTATAGGAGTAGTGGAGGGAACATATGGCTATGTCATTTGTAGGTGAAGTAGGTGGATGTTGTAGGTGAAGTAGGTGGATGTTGTAGGTGATTATGAGTGATAAGTGATAAGTGTATGATATGTTAAGTGATAAGTGAATGATTATGATAAGTGATAAATGAATGTATGATATGATAAGTGGTGAATGATAAGTGGTAGTGTTTAAGTATTTAAAATAGGGAACAAAACCCTTCCTTGCATGGCAAGGAAGGGAGACACAAGGAAACACACGACAATGTCCTAAGGTTGCTAGGAATGTTGTTTTTGTGTTCTAAAATGCGTAGGAGTTTTCAATGATGCTCAAACATGAGGTCTTTTTAGGATTTAACTTTCCTACTTCAAGTCTTCAATTTCGTCCATCCTTTTGGCTCCAAGCATATGATATCCATTTCAATCTCTAATTTGCTCCAAAAGGCTCCAAAAGGCATCCTTTTGCATACTTTGCCCTTAGAACCTGAAAACACACAAAAGAAGCATAAAGAACTAAAATAACTAAAGAAACATAACGTAAATGTACGAGAACAAGCCATTTAAGTCGCATAAATATGCTCCTATCAATAAACCAAAGAGTATATCAAACGTCCATCAATGTTTGTAATTTTCTTTAACCATCATGCAATTAAAAACCAAATCCTCATCATTGCGTTGGAAGGTAACCTACGACACAAACAAACACACAAAAACAACTCTTTTTGGGTTTTTCAAAACAATTTTTCAAATTTTTATGGTATTTTCGGATTTTTAAGTCAACACACTCTAAAACACTCTAAATTAGCCTAAAAACACTTAAAAACAGTGGAAAACAAGTTTAGACATGTTAGGTGGTAAAACCCTACGAATTTCATGCAAAAATATCTCAAAACAGAATGTTACCCCCTCACACTTAAAAGAAACATTGTCCTCAATGTTTTAGACACAATTGAACACATTACACATAACATAAAGTAAGCAACGAAGGAATGGGTTTAGGGACGCAAATCTGAGTGTGGAGCGATTCCCAAGTTCTTCCTTTGTTGATTGCATGGGTTGCCTCCCAAGTAGCGCTTGCTTTAACGTCTTCCAGCCGGACGAGTCCTTCTTTTCTCACTTAGGACCCACGGCATGCCATGGGATCTCCTCCACAACATGCTCCATGAATTTCTCGTAGTATGGCTCGATGAATGGGAGGGGATAGTGATCCTCCCTGATTTTGGTGGTTGGGTTCCTAAAATCCATATAAATGCTCCCACCACCTTTAAATTGATTGGGTACCTGCACCAAAGAAGGTAACAACCTATTAGTTGAAATGGGAATTGGAATTGGGCTTGGTGACTTACAAACATATTGTATTGAAGGCTCAAAATCGGCAGCCCTATCAACAATGTCGCCATTTGAAGTTTCGGCCATATTGGGTGGTTGTAGGGCAATCACTCCAAGTTCTTTTCCCATGGTGGTGCTTGACACATCCTTCGTGGTAAGTGTGGATCCTTTCGGCCCTTTATCCTTATGCACATCTACGACAAAACAAGAATGACTATCGTTAGGATTCTTAACAGAGTCATAAACATTGAATTTAATTACGTCACCACCAAACTCCATTGTTAGTGCTCCTTTGGCCACATCAATCTTTGTTTGGGCCGTTTTCATGAACGGACGGCCTAGCAAGAGTGGCAATGATGGAGCATCGCTCGAATCCTCCATTTCTAGGACATAAAAATCTGCAGGAAAGATGAGATGATTGACCTGCACTAAAACATCCTCAAGGACTCCCTTGGGATAAACATTAGAACGATCGGCCAATTGAATTATAACGCCATCTTGTTTTAACTCACCCAGGTTCATAGATGCATAAATGGAATATGGCATGACATTAATAGAAGCACCTAAATCTAACATGCATTGTTTAAATCTAGTGTTTCCAATTGTGCATGGGATGGTAAAGCTCCCTGGATCCTTACATTTTGGAGGCAACTTTCGTTGCAAAACCGCCGATACATTTTCACTCACTTTCACAACTTCTTTGTTTGGAATTCTTTTCCTAGTTGTGCATAACTCTTTTAAAAACTTTGCATACCTTGGGACTTGCTTTATGGCATCAAGTAAAGGAATGTTTACTTGGACCTTCCTAAACGTCTCAAGAATGTCCTTCTCGGCTTCCTCTTTCTTTGTTTGCATGAACCTACTAGGAAAAGGCACATTCAAAGGAAAAACATTAGCAGGAACCGAATTTGACACATTCTTACCCTTTTTGGACAACTTGGACAAGTTGGGATCTTTAGAAGCTTGCGGCAAAGATATGTCCACCTTTGCCGTGGGTTGTCTTGCTTCCTCCTCTTCAATTCTCCGTTTGTCATCCTCTTCGAGGCTTGATGGTTGGACATTTTTAGGTCAGCTCCAACCTCCATAGCACTTCCCAAAGTGATAGCATTATGGATTTCAAAATCTTCCTTCGAGTTTTCAATAGTTGAGTTGGAGAGTTCACTTTGCTCTTGAATTTGTTTCATGAACTCCATAATCTGCCCAATTTGCTCCTCCAATTTACCCAACTTCTTGTCTTGATTTTGTTCATCCTGCATCAAAGAGGTTAGTAATTGAAAATTTTTATCATTATCCATGGACATACTTGAACTTGATTGGAATTGTTGTGGGGGAGGTTGTGGTGGCTGCATAGGTGTTGTATAGAACTCCTCATATGGTTGCAATATGCTTCTTGTTGAGCCTCCTTGGCTTGATTTTGTGACCCCTGCACCAAAGAATTTAATTCATTAAGAATTTGATTATAATCTATTGACGAACTTGAATTTAATTGAGCATATTGCATATGAAGTTGTGGTGGCTGCATAGGTCTTGAATAGAACGCCTCATATGGCTGCCAATATGCTTCACGTTGAACTTGTTGAGCTTCCCACCACATAGAGTTTGAATGATCCCTCCAATCTCTTTGTGGACATTGATTGGCTTGAAATCCTTGCCTATATGAAGCACCAAATGTAGGGACACTCTGCATTGTGGTCCTTTCGGCATACGGCGACAATTGAGAAGTAAGATTTGCCAATTGAGCTTGAATGCTAGCAAAATCCATATCTTACTTCTCTAGTACCTAAAATCAAAGAAAGAGAACTAAATCAAATATCAAAAGTAACAACAAACAAAGAAAACAACACTAAGTTAGAAACTAAAACGAAAACAACTAAACCAAAAAGAAAAGAACCAAGGGATTAGCAAAGTTGCTAATCCCCGGCAACGGCGCCAAAAATTTGATGCTAACTAAGTAAGCACACAAATTAAAACCCTCTTGTGACAATTGTAGTAAAGATGCAAGTAGGGATCGTTCTAGACCGGGGATTAGGAGGGATTACTAAATCACTTGGAAACTGACTCAAAAACGTAAAACAAATGTTAAAAACACTAAACTAGACTCAAAGAATGCAAAACACTTATAAACACAAACTAAGACACTTTCTAACTAAATTAGACACTAAGGTAAAGGGGGATTGGTTTTGGACGAGATTAAACTAAATACACAGATTGTAATTTAAAGGCAGAATATAAATATGAATGTGATGAAAATATGGATGAATGCTAGCTAGAAGGTTCTTCTCCACACATGTCACACTTGCATACAATTTGATTGTCAGTTGGTCTTTCGATAAATTATGAAACTCAACACCCCGGGTTAATTAGGTTCGCTTAAATTAACCGTCAAGTTTTCCTTAAGTTAATGAATTGGATGGGTTAGCGCAACGCAATTCAAAACATTCTCCAAAAGTCCTTTACGTGAAAAGCACAATAAAGATACAATCAAAGATCATTAAGCATCATGAAAACTATAAGTGTTGACGAGGCATTCGTTACTATGATGAGCATGAAACTAGTGCCAATAATTCATTTAACGCGATTGTTTATAAGCAACCTCCACTACTTGTGAATATAAATTCATAACTATTAGGTGAAACTCACTTATATTCTAGCGTCATATTCATGCATGAAAATTAAGCGTGCACTCTCAATAAACATATATAAATAAGTTATCGATCAAGCAGTTAAACAAATTGACTTCACCATTCATGAAATTCCAACCAAAAGTAATCAAATCATATTGCAAGCATAAACATGGTTTCGAATCACCCCCTAGCTAAATAGGGGTTTAGCCTCTCATGTTCACAACAAGAAAAATAAAATTGAATTTAAACATAAAGAACAAAGGATGGATTACACCTAGAACGCCCAACGAATCCACTTGAATTTCTGCGCGTCTAAGTCCTCTTTCCTCTTCTCCTTGATGCGGCAGTGAGGTTAAATGGATGATTTGGATGTTATTTTGGGTTGGGGATGGATTTAAGGAGGTTGGGTGGTGCGGCAAGGTTATGGGGTGGTGTAGGAAGGTGGAGGAAGGCTGCGGCAAGATGGGGGAAAGCTGGAATGAATGGGAAAGCTGCGGCAAGGTTAAGGAAAAATGGGATGGTGCTGCCGCTGTTTTTTAAGGGAATTAGGTTTTTTTTTATATTGGGGGGCCACGGCTTTGTTGTAAAATATTAGGGTAAATGGCTGATTAGTGTGTAGAATCAATGAGAGGGGGGGTCACGGCTTATGGGATTTTTGGGTGCATGATAAATGGGGGCCACGGCAAAGGTAAGAAAAATAAAATGGGATGGTGGCCACGGGTTGAAACTTTTGTTTGGTTTCTTAGGATAAATGATAGAATACTTTATTATGGTGAATGGCTAATGGGGGGGGGGGCACGGCTTATGGGAAGAATCAATGTTTTAGTGTATGGATGCACGGATTGAAGGAGGGAATTGGAGAGAAGGGTAGATGGTGGCTGCGAATTGTGTAGACTAAAAATTAGGTGCGGCTTTTGATTAGTGTGAATGGGAAGTATGAATGAAATCTCTAGGGTTAGGAAAAAGGTGCATAAAATGAGACAAAACTACCCCCCCTTGCACGGCAAGGGAAGGGAATTGGGCTAAGGCTTTGGTCTTGTGTACTAAAGTGCATACAAGGCCTACAAAGTGGCTAGAAAATACGGACGTTTAAATTTAGGAAAGGTTACCAAAACGGGAAACTTAGGGTTAACTTTCCTATATCAAATAGGAAACCTTGTTTGAGTAGGATTCCTCGTTTTGGTAAGAATTCATCGTTGGAGTAGGAATTGGTCGTTTCTTCAAGTCTTCAACTCATTCACTCCTCTTTCGCTCCAAAAGACTCCAATTTGCATCTTCTTGGACACTTTGGCCTTATAATCTGAAAATACACAAAAGTGGCCTTAAACACTAAAATAACTAAGTAAACACAACATAAATGCACGAGAACAAGCTAATTAAGTCGCATGAATATGCTCCTATCACTCACATGGTTTCCTTTATATCTTACTTGCTATGGATTATGTGTCGAAATGGGTGGAAGCAAAAGCCATCCGAACTAATGATTCTCGAGTGGTTGTAGATTTCATTAGAACTAACCTATTTGCAAGGTTTGGAATGCCACAAGTAATCATAAGTGATGGAGGTTCTCACTTTTGCAATCGAACCATTGAGGCTTTGCTCAAGAAGTACAACGTTACGCATAAGGTTTCAACACCTTATCATCCTCAAACCAATGGGCAAGCCGAGGTTTCAAATAGGAAGATCAAGCAAATTCTAGAGAAGACTGTTGGGCCAACAAGGAAGGATTGGACCGTACGTTTGAAGGATACATTATGGGCATATCGCACGACATATAAAACACCCATTGGCATGTCCCCATTTCGGCTCATCTATGGCAAACCATGCCATCTTCCCGTAGAATTGGAGTGATAGGAGCATATTCATGCGACTTAAATGGCTTGTTCTCGTGCATTTACGTTATGTTTCTCTCGTTATTTTAGTCCTTTATGCTTCTTTTGTGTGTTTTCAGGTTCTAAGGGCCTAGGGAGCAAGAAAGTGCATTTTGAGGCCATTTGGAGCATTTTTGGGCATGGATTGGATAGCTTATCCATGGAGCCAAGAGGATGGACGAATTTGAAGGCCTTGTATGCACTTGAAGACACAAAACAATGGCTCTAGCCCAATCAAACACATTATGCCATACAAACCAACCTATTTTAGGCCCATTCTATGTACTTAAACCCTAGCCCTTTAAACTAATTCATTTATCACTTATCAAACCATTCACTTATCACTCACCACATATCATTCACTTATCACTTAACATATCATTCATTTATTTCACTTCCATACTCCTCTTAATTCCACATGCATTCTCACACATGCACATCATTCACTCACATTTCCACCATTCATTCTTTATTCCTTTCCAAACATCTCACATGCATTTCCACCTTCCTACTTCATCATTTCACCACATTCTCCCTCTTTAACTCACATGCATTCATCATAATTCACAACACAAAACAACTTCATTGCCGTGGGTTCCCATTTCCTTTCCAAACATCTCACATGCATTTCTTCATTATTTCCTAACCCTACATGCATTATTTATTGCATCTTCACATGCATTCACACACACTTTACACATTCAAACCGTGAGCTCCCATTCCTATATGCCATTTTCAGATTTCCACCCACTAACCTAGTCATCAACACATGCACTTCCACCTTTCATCCACAATGATTCATGATTCATTCACTTTGCATCCTTTAAATCACATACTTTTCCATCATTAATTAGCCACTTGCATCTTAAACAAACAACCATATGTTCCCTCCACTACTCCTATAAATACCCTTGCATTCATTCATTCAAGAACATCTCATTTTCATACACAACACACCACAAACACTTCCATCTTCTCCCTAGCCGTGAGTCTCTCCATTTTCTGCACCATTCCCTTCCCTTTCTCCTCCATTTCTTCCATTTCCATAATCCCCCAATCCATTCAACACACCAACAACATCCTTTAGTCCTTGTGCTCAAACGAAGACGAAGAGAAGAGGGCCTAAACGTTCATACAATTCACGTTTGAGTTGTTGGAATGTTTACGCGTTTCTTTGATTTCAATGTTTAAATTCAATTCTCTTTGTTTTGTAATATGAGGAATGGAAGAGAAGAGTGCCTAAACGTTCACACAATTCAAGTTTGAGTTGTTGGAATGTTTAGGTGTTTCTTTGATTTCAAAGTTATGAGGAACTAAACCCTTTTTGGCTAGGGGTGATTTCAATACCATGTTTATTTATGTGATATGAATTGATGAATTCCGGTTATGAACTCTTGATTCGTGAATGCAATTGGCTTAACTATTTGATGATTAACTTATTTGTGTTTGTTGATTGAGGGTCGACACTTAATTAGCATGCATGAATATGTGGCTAAAGTTTAAGAAGGTTTCACATAATCGTTACTAACTTATACTTGAAAGTAGTGAAGGTCGCTTGTCACGATCGCGTTAAGTTTAATTCTTAGCATGAGTAACATGATGTCATAGTTGCAAATGCTTTGTCAATGCTTATGGTTTTCATTATTCTTAATGATCTTCGATTGTTTCTCTATTATGATGACATGTAGGGAACTTTTGAGAATGTTTTGGGTTGTCGAATGATGCCATCCAATCCAATAATATAAGGAAAATCTGAGGGTTAACTAGTGATGTCACGGTTAATTTGGGGTATTGTCGTTCATAATTCAATGAAGGAATAACTGGAAATTGATTCATATGCATAAATATCATGTGTAGAGAAAGAACCCTTAGCTAGCTTCCCATCCATTCATTTCCGTCAAATCCATATTTACAATTTGTTTTGTTTCCAAGTATTCATTTTAGTTTAAATTCGTCCAAATCCAATTCCCCCCTATTTCGTTGAAGTCTTAGTCTTAATCTTTCTTATTTTTAGTTTTGCTTTCTTCGAGCATTAAATAGTGTTTTATATTGTGTTTTTATGTTTTTAAGTCAATTTAGAAGGTTTTAGCAAGCCCTCCTAATCCCCGGTCTAGAACGATCCCTCACTTATCCATTCTACTACAATTGTCAAACGAGGGTTTAATTTGAGTGTCAAGTAAATCTCGCATCAAATTTTGGCGCCGTTGCCGGGGATTAGCAACTTTGCTAATCCTTTGTCTTTATTTTTATATTTTTTTTGTTTTTCGTGCATTCTTATTTCAGATTCTTAGTTTGTTTGTTTCCTTGTTTTTTAGGTACTGTGTATGACTCGTCGCTCTCGGCCTATTATAGAGAACATCTCCGACTTTGACGGTGATTTTGAACGCACTTTGAGGAGAACGAGGAGTCAACAAGAGCCACCACAACCTCCACCACAACCTGGGCTTGAAGAAGACGAAGTAGGTGTAGAAGAAAAGCCCACGGATCAGATTTTTGAAGAAGAACAAGCCATGGCAGCAGATAATAGAACCATCAAGGAGCTTTCGGCCTCGGGTTTGGATAATGCATTGCCTCTTTGTATCCAATACCCCACGGCTGCAGAGGGGAAGACTGAGGAATTTGAACTCAAATCCAGTTTGTTACACCATATTCCGAAGTTCCATGGCTTGTCTATGGAAGACCCCAACAAACACTTGAAGGAGTTCGAGGTGGTTTGTTCGAGCATGACCCCCGTCAATGTGGATGGGAGTATATTGAAGATGAAGGCCTTTCCATTTTCACTTATGGACAAGGCCAAAGATTGGCTCTACGAACTAGCCCCGGGAACTGTGACTTCGTGGGAGAGTATGAAGCGTGCTTTCTTGGAGAAATTCTTCCCTACTTCGAGAGTGATTCTCCTACGGAAGAAAATTAGTGGTATTCAACAGAATCATGGTGAGACATTCCCGGCTTATTATGAGCGCTTCAAGGGCCTTGTAGCTTCATGTCCTCAACATCAAATGAAGGAGGAACTTCTCCTTCAATATTTCTATGAGGGCCTCCTTCCTATCGAACGTCAAATGCTTGATGCATCAGCGGGAGGAGCATTGGTGGACAAAACACCAAGGGATGCCAAGATTCTCATAGCCAACCGAGCGCTCAACGCTCAACAATATGAAGGAGTGGGCCAAAGGGAAGCCCCACGGCAACAAAGTGTAAATGAGGTGAGTGCTATTTCTGAAATTCAATCACAACTTGCTAATCTTAATTCTCTTGTTTCTCAGGTTGTGATTGGTCCAAAGGCACAAGAACACCAAGTTTGTGGCGTGTGCTCAATTCAAGGGCATCCATCCGACAAGTGCCCTCAACTAATCGAGAATGGTGGGTGGGAATCTGCCAATGCAATTGGTTTCCAAGGACAATATCAAAACAACCCATACTCGAACACTTACAATGCCGGATGGAGGGACCATCCAAACTTCAAATGGAGGGAGCCACAACAAGCTGCCCAACAAGGAGGATTTAGGCCAAACCCCCCTGGTTTTTATTCCAAGCCGTATGCACCCCAACAACCCCAACAACCCCAACAACCTTCGGCATCATCTCATTCAGGTACATCCTTGGAAAGTGATCAAGCTATGCAATTACTAACCTCTATTTCACAGGGGTTACAAAATCAAAACAACCGGATAGCAAATAACGAGAAGGAGATGACGGATATGAAGAAACAAATAGGGCAGATTTCTGAGTTCCTTGGACAGATTAGAGAGCAAGGAAAGCTTCCTAGCTCAACCACAGTCAATCCAAAGGGAGGATTCGAATCCGCCAAGGCCATCACTCTAAGGGGTGGAAAAGAAGTTGGGACCGAGCCAAACAATCCCAAATCTGCCCAGAAAGTAGATGAAGAGACGACACAACCTGAGGCAGATCACCCTAACTCGGCCAAATCAGGTAATTTAAGTTCAAATTCATGTACTTCACGTCCTAATCTGCCCAATGTACCTTTTCCTCGCAGGTTCATGCAAGAAAAAAAGGAAGAAAGCGAGAAGGACATTCTTGAAACATTCCGGAAGGTGCAAGTGAACATACCGCTTCTCGATGCAATCAAACAGGTTCCAAAGTATGCTAAATTCCTCAAGGACCTATGCAATACAAAGAGAAGAAGGGCAAACAAAGAGGTAGTGAAGGTAAGCGAGAATGTGTCCGCTGTTTTGCAACGTAAACTGCCTACCAAGTGCAAAGACCCCGGTAGTTTCAAGATTCCTTGTGTGATTGGACATAATCGTTTTGAACATGCCATGCTTGATTTAGGTGCATCCATAAATGTCATGCCTTATTCTATTTATGCATCTATGAATTTGGGTGAATTAAAACAAGATGGTGTAATTATACAATTGGCCGATCGTTCTAACGCGTATCCAAAAGGAGTTTTGGAAGATGTGCTTGTGCAGGTGAACCATTTAATTTTTCCGGCTGATTTCTACGTCCTAGACATGGAGGATTCAGCCCATTCTACATCTTTGCCGATTCTCCTTGGTAGGCCATTCATGAAGACGGCCCGAACGAAGATTGATGTATACAAAGGCACCTTGACAATGGAATTCGATGGGGAAGTGATTGATTTTAATATTTCTGAAACTATGAGATATCCCGTTGATGACCATTCTTGTTTTTCCATTGATGTTATCGATTCTTTGGCGCAGGTATACCTTGAAGAATTGAACGAGGACGCCCTGGAAACAACCATCACTAAGGCCATAGAGCGTAAAAATGAAGGATTTGGGCCAATGCAAGGCCACGGCAAGGAGGAGGAATTCTTTGCAATGGGTTCTAGTGAAGAAATAATCGAGGTTGTGGCAGCCCTTGAGTCATTCCCACAACAATATGGTAAGGTTCCACTCTCACTTTCAAATTCAGTTTCCACTAAGATGCTACCTTCTGTTGTTCAGGCACCATCGCTTGAACTTAAGCCGTTGCCGGACCATTTGAAGTATGTGTTTTTGGGAAAAGGCGAAACATTGCCCATCATCATTTCATCAAGTCTCACGGCAATGGAGGAGGAGAAGCTTGTGAGGATGCTGCGAGAGCACAAAACGGCCATAGGGTGGACTTTGGCCGACATTAAAGGAATAAGCCCTACCACATGCATGCACCGTATACTTCTTGAGGAGGGGGCTAAACCAACTCGAGAGGCTCAATGCCGTCTCAACCCTCCGATGATGGAAGTGGTGAAGAAGGAAATAATCAAACTTTTGGATTGCGGAGTGATCTACCCTATCTCCGATAGCCGTTGGGTCTCTCCAATTCAAGTCGTTCCCAAGAAGTCCGGAGTAACTGTTATCAAGAATGATGAGAATGAGCTCGTGCCTACACGCATTCAGACTGGATGGCGAGTATGTATCGATTACCGGAAGCTAAATGCCATGACTAGGAAAGATCACTTTCCTTTGCCATTCATCGACCAGATGCTCGAAAGGTTAGCCGGTCATGCTTTTTACTGTTTTCTTGATGGATACTCTGGATATAACCAAATTGTGATAGCCCCGGATGATCAAGAGAAGACCACATTCACATGTCCCTTTGGAACATTTGCTTATCGTCGCATGCCATTTGGCTTATGCAACGCACCGGCCACTTTCCAAAGGTGTATGGTAAGTATATTTTCCGATTTTGTTGAAAAGATCATTGAGGTTTTCATGGATGATTTCAGTGTATTTGGGAGTTCATTTGATAATTGCTTGGATAATCTGACCTTAATTTTGAAACGATGTGTTGAAACTAACCTTGTCTTGAATTGGGAGAAATGTCACTTTATGGTGAAACAAGGTATAGTTTTAGGACATATTGTTTCAGAAAAAGGAATAGAAGTAGATAAATCAAAAATAGACCTTGTACGTCACTTACCCTCTCCTACTTCGGTTAGAGAGGTACGTTCGTTTCTTGGCCATGCAGGGTTCTATAGGCGTTTTATCAAGGACTTCTCCAAGATGTCCAACCCTCTTTGCCGATTGCTTCAAAAAGATGTGCCATTCAAGTTTGATGAAGAGTGTAATTCGGCATTTAACCAACTCAAGGAGAAGCTAATCTCGGCCCCCATTATTGTACCTCCAGATTGGAGCCTTCCGTTCGAGCTCATGTGCGATGCATCCGACTATGCATTAGGAGCTGTTCTAGGACAAAGAAGAGACAAGCGGCCGCATGTCATTTACTATGCCTCTCGGACTCTCAATGATGCCCAATTGAACTACTCCACGACGGAAAAAGAACTTCTAGCTGTGGTTTTTGCTTTAGATAAATTCCGTTCATATTTAATTGGTACTAAAGTAATCGTTTATTCTGATCATGCAGCTTTGAGGTACTTGCTCACGAAAAAGGAAGCAAAGCCGAGGCTTATCCGTTGGATTCTTATTCTTCAAGAATTTGATATTGAAATCCGGGATAAGAAAGGAAGCGAGAATGTAGTGGCTGACCATTTAAGCCGAATGATCCACGAGGAGCATGAACATGCCGTACCTATCCTTGAAACTTTTCCCGATGAGCAGCTGCTTTCCATTGAGGTAAGTGAACCATGGTATGCAGATTTAGTGAATTACTTGGTGGCTAAACAAATTCCAAATGAACTAAACAAGCACCAACGTGATAAGCTTAAAAATGATGCACGTTTCTATGTTTGGGATGACCCTTATTTGTGGAAGTATTGCTCAGATCAAATTGTACGTAGATGTGTGCATGATTCTGAATTTCACTCAATTCTAAGCTTTTGTCACACATATGCATGTGGTGGTCATTTTGGCACACAACGCACTGCCCTCAAGGTTTTAGAGTGTGGTTTTTATTGGCCGACTATATTTAGGGATGCTAGAACCTTTTGTATGTCTTGTGATCGTTGCCAACGAATGGGTAACATAGGTACCAAGGACCAAATGGCGCAAACCCCTGTCTTTAATGTTGAAATTTTTGATGTTTGGGGCATTGATTTCATGGGCCCTTTCCCTCCATCTTATGGTTTCACTTATATCTTGCTAGCCGTTGATTATGTTTCTAAATGGGTGGAAGCAAAAGCCACCCGTACTAACGATTCTAAGGTGGTTGCAGATTTCGTGAAAACTAACATTTTTGCTAGGTTTGGAATGCCGAGAGTAATCATAAGTGATGGAGGGTCTCACTTTTGCAATCGGACCATTGAGGCGTTGCTAAGAAAGTACCATGTCAACCATAAGGTCTCCACACCTTACCATCCTCAAACAAATGGCCAAGCCGAGGTGTCTAACCGAGAAATCAAACAAATTTTGGAGAAGACCGTTGGACCAACAAGGAGGGATTGGAGCTTACGTTTAGATGATGCACTGTGGGCATATCGTACGGCGTACAAAACACCCATTGGGATGTCACCTTTTCGGCTCGTCTATGGTAAGCCATGTCATTTGCCCGTAGAGTTAGAGCACAAGGCACATTGGGCCGTGAAGACTTTCAACATGGACATAGATGCAGCGGGAGTTCATAGGAAGCTCCAATTGAATGAACTTGAGGAGATTCAGAATGAAGCCTATGAGAATGCCCGGATGTACAAAGCCAAGACCAAAGCATTCCATGATAAAATGATTCGAACCAAGACCTTCACAGTTGGGCAGAAAGTGTTACTTTTCAACTCTCGCCTACGTTTGTTTCCTGGTAAGTTGCGTTCTAAATGGATTGGCCCGTTTGTTGTTACTAACGTTTTACCTTATGGTGCAGTCCACATAAAAAGCTTAAGGAATAGCGTAGAATTCAAGGTGAACGGGCATCGGTTGAAGCCATATTACGAGCATGGTGTGGGGCAAGTGGTGGAAGACATTCCTTTCAATTCCGTGGGCTCAAATGAAGATTAAAAGAGGGTACTCGTCCGGCTGAAGGACGTAAAAGAAAGCGCTACTTGGGAGGCAACCCATGCATCCGAATAGAGAAGAACTTGGAAACCCCTTTAAGAGACTTATTTTTATTCCTTTCTTTTTCTTTACTGCCTTTACTTTGCTTTCTTTCTCGTATTTGTTTATTTGCTTGCTCTGTTGTGACTTTCTGCTTAAAACATTGAGGACAAAGTTTGATTTAAGTGTGGGGGGGTAAACAATTTGTATTTGCATGAATTTCGTGGGATTTATTCACCTATCACTTAGAATGTTGTTTCTTGCTGTTTTAAGCGTTTTTAGAGTGTTTTAGTGTGTTTTATAGTGTCTTGGTATAAAACTCCGAAAATTTGATAAAAATTTAAAAAAAAAAAAAAAAATATTTCTTTTGAAAAAAACCCAAAAATATGTGTTTTTAGAGTCAATTGAGTCATTTTGGTGTTTGTTTGTGTCTTAGCGCTACTTGGGAGGCAACCCATGCATTCAACAAAGGAAGACTTAGAAAGCACTCCAAATCCAGATTTCAAAAAAAAAAAAACTCTTCTCTTTGTTGCTATTTCGTTTCTGCCTTGTTAGGTTGTTTAGTTGTTATTGTTTGTTTGTTTATTAATTGTGTGAGTCTATGATTGTAACATTGAGAAAATGTTTGATTTATTGATAGGCACTGCTAAACAAAGAAAGATGGTACTTCACAAAGGGTGTTTGCTTGAGGCCCCACTACGTGGCTTTACTCTTGAAGCAGAAGGCATCGGAGCGGAAGGCGTAGGAACAGAAGGCATCGGAGCGGAAGGCGTAGGAACAGAAGGCGTAGGAGCAGAAGGCATCGAAGATAGAGCATTCCAGGCCTCAATACTTGGCCAAGCGCTGGATGAGCCAGGAAAAAGGTGCCTCTGGAGGAAAGACGAGAACCTTTGACGGTCACTGTGAATCCGACCTTCAGACTCTTGCAGCTCATCAAGCTTCCTCTTCATGCCCGTCGAATAGTTATTTGCAAGCACGTGCAAACTTCTATTCTCATACTTAAGCTGCTGGATCTCCTGCTTGAGACTTTCCACCTCTGCCATCAATGATTCCACCTGACGGGAGCGGGCAAGCAGGCGTTGGCCCATGTTGGACACAGAACTCGCACACTGAACACTAAGTGCGAGGGACTCTTGAACGGCCAACTCATCGGACCGTCCTGACAGCAGCCTACTATCTTTTGGTGTGAGGAGGTTCCTAGCTACTATTGTAGCTGTTGTGGCGTCCTGCATCACAGAGTCTTCACCTGAAAGAGAACCGTTAGAAGAAAAGAAAGAAGGGCGCCATACGTTACCTTGACACGGCGCGCCCGTATCACTGCTAAGGCTCAATTCCAAGCTAAGGTTCGATGAGTTTGCCATTTTTTCAAAAGTGTTCAAAGAGAAGGGATGGAGTTAAATTTCAAAGGGCCGGAGTCGATTTTCAAGAATGGGAATTCTTCAGTGTGTGTTTGTTGTGGTGATCGATAGCTCAATAAAAAAGCCAAGGCGACGCGTCCACCAATTCAAAAAGCCGGAATTTCCGGCGTAATTTAGGCGACGCTTTCTCGGCTTTTCAGAAGGCGCGTTCAACTTTGTCAAAAGATTTCTTCTTTTCAGACAACACGTGGAGGCCATCATCACAACTACACATCTTTAGCCGACAAGCGCAAAGTTCGGCGACGCTTTCTCTGCTTTTCAGAAGACGCGTGCAGCTTTGTCAAAAGGAGCCGCATCTGCACTACCACGTGTCGTTCAGAAAGCGAAGGGGCGCCTGCTCAGAAATCGAAGGGGCGCTTGCTCAGAAATCGAAGAGGCGTGTTCAGAGATCGATGAGGCGCCATTATTTCAAAAAGCCGGATTTGCGGGATCAAAACGTTTGTCGACAAAGGTAAAAAGTACCACCACTTGATATTATCTCTATATATGTCGACCTTCGTCTTTTATGGCAGGGCAAACCTGAAGAAAATGCCCAACTCTCCCTCACCTCTGAGGGCGCACTCCCAGCAAAGCCTTTCGAAATACTCAATTCTTTCTTCTTCCCCAAAGATGATACCAGATGCCTGGAGTACATATGACCCAGGAGGAAGCAGCACAACAAATACATGTGCTGATTCATTCACCGCTTCTTCAAAAGCAAAGGTATCTCATATCATCAAGGTCAAAAGCAAAAGTATCTCATATCATGCTCTTTCCCTGTCTTTTTCTTTGTCCTTGTTCTTACTCGCATGGCAAAGTAAAAAAAGCAATCAGCCGGCACTTGGAGTCAGTCTTCCGATCTGGAGCCAACTGCCTGGGATCTATTCCTGATTGCTTACCTAGCGTTGCTCTCGAGTAGTCATCTTCAACGGTTGATACACTTCCGGAGAAGGGACCACTTCTGCAAAGGGGAGCGAGTAAGGCAAGTGAAAATGATACATTGAAGCATGTGGAGACAAACATAGGCTGAGTTATCCTCCAACCCTTTTCAATACGAATTGGAAAGATTGAACAAAGAAACAGACCAAAAGGGTATGCTCAGACCTTCGGGGGAGACCAAATGAACCATCCTGCTGCCCAGTTCAAGAAGTAGCACAAAGGAAAATCAACGATGGGCAGAAACCAGTTCAAGAGTAAGCCTGTGGAATCACAAAGATCAAAAGCCTCAATGCAATTACCAAGGAGAAGATGGAATTTACACTCTATAACCAGATTTGCGTCTCTAAACTCTTCTCTTTGTTAATTACATTATGCCATGTTTAGTATGTTTAAGTGCTTTTTGTGTATTTACTTATGCTTTGTGTGAATCTATGCTTAAAACATTGAGGACAAAGTTTGATTTAAGTGTGGGGGGGTAAACAATTTGTATTTGCATGAATTTCGTGGGATTTATTCACCTATCACTTCACATGTTGTTTCTCACTGTTTTAAAACTGTTTTAGTGTGTTTTGTCTTAAAAATTCGAAAATCCCATAAAAATTTGAAAAATTGTTTTGAAAAACCCAAAAAGAGTTGTTTTAAAGTTGTGTTTGTGTGTGTGTTTGTGTCTTAGGATACCTTCCAACACAATGATAAGGATTTGGTTTGTAATTGCATGACTGTTAAAAAGAGTTATTAACATAGAGAAAAGTTTGATTTACTCTTGGTATATGCTTGGTTATGGTTATAATGTATAACTTCACATGCAATCATAAAAGAAAATTTAGTTTTTGTAACATGCCTGAAGGAAGGAACTCAAACAAATGCTACAACCCTGAGAGACTTGAGCCTATAACGTTCTTTGGAGAGTATAATCTGTGATTTCTTGTTTTCTAAAATCGTTGCATGATCTCATTATTCTTTGCTTGGTTACTACTTAGAAGGCGTTTCATCATATAGTTCCAAATGCTAGAACTCATGCCCATTTCATTCAAAGCATGTTATTGATTTGCATAACATATATCAAGATGAAGTTGTGTAGTTGCCACCATAGCCAAATAGCCTCGCTTCCCATATTTCGTATATGTTGTAAGTTGTACCCCCGTTGAGCCGTGTTAGCCCATGTTCTTTGTTAACCCATTTTTTCCTCACCTAGCCTAGTTTAGGACAATCCCCACCCTTGTTCTTAAAAGATAGTGAGCATGACTTAATTGAATTCCTTTTGAGTTACATTATGAAAGAAAATAAGTGTGGGGGAGAGAATGTTTAAGTGTTTATGTTTTGAGATTCAAAAGAAAAGAAAAAAAAAAAAAAAAAAAAAAAAAAAAAAAAAAGGAGAAAAGAATAAGTGATTGAAGAAAGGTTCCAAAACACCAATTCTGGGCGTAAATTGTCTAAATTCTCCCTTTTTGTTCAAAAGTTGAGTTTTCATTCAAAAGTGAATTCTAAGTTGATTAAAATGCTTTGCTCACTATTTCTTTAAGAACCTTTGTTTTCCATATCCCTTCTTTATCCACATACCCCAAGTCCCGTTACAACCCTTGACTTCTATCTTGAGTGTTGTGTATTTCAATTTGTGGAGTTTGAACTTGGTATGAGCTTATGGTGTCACTGGTTCTCGCGTCTAAGTAGTAGCATTCCATTCATGAGATCATATCTAAACTTGATTATTAACTCCAGAATTTGCGTTCTTTGTGATACATATATGTGAGTGTCGTTTTCATGTTTACATCAATCTTCTCACATATGACTAGATTAGGGTGTGTAGTTAGAAAATCTGAGTAAAAATTGAGTGCATATCTTGAAAGGAATTGAGCAAATTCTCTAAGGCATGTTACTACATTCAAAACATGGTTTTAAATGCTTAATTGTGAACTAGTATATGGTGACTATGATTAAGAATGTACTTAAATGTGAAGATGACTAAAATCTGTGAGAATGATGATTTTTAACTTGTCATGTGCATTGGAAATCCCTAAGACGGTTGTTGGAAGGTTTAGGTTGTGTTTTACGTGTTTAGTGTCGTTTTGTTTATTTGTTTTTATTCTGTTTTGCTCGAGGACTAGCAAAAGCTAAGTGTGGGGGTATTTGATAGGAGCATATTCATGCGACTTAAATGGCTTGTTCTCGTGCATTTACGTTATGTTTCTCTCGTTATTTTAGTCCTTTATGCTTCTTTTGTGTGTTTTCAGGTTCTAAGGGCCTAGGGAGCAAGAAAGTGCATTTTGAGGCCATTTGGAGCATTTTTGGGCATGGATTGGATAGCTTATCCATGGAGCCAAGAGGATGGACGAATTTGAAGGCCTTGTATGCACTTGAAGACACAAAACAATGGCTCTAGCCCAATCAAACACATTATGCCATACAAACCAACCTATTTTAGGCCCATTCTATGTACTTAAACCCTAGCCCTTTAAACTAATTCATTTATCACTTATCAAACCATTCACTTATCACTCACCACATATCATTCACTTATCACTTAACATATCATTCATTTATTTCACTTCCATACTCCTCTTAATTCCACATGCATTCTCACACATGCACATCATTCACTCACATTTCCACCATTCATTCTTTATTCCTTTCCAAACATCTCACATGCATTTCCACCTTCCTACTTCATCATTTCACCACATTCTCCCTCTTTAACTCACATGCATTCATCATAATTCACAACACAAAACAACTTCATTGCCGTGGGTTCCCATTTCCTTTCCAAACATCTCACATGCATTTCTTCATTATTTCCTAACCCTACATGCATTATTTATTGCATCTTCACATGCATTCACACACACTTTACACATTCAAACCGTGAGCTCCCATTCCTATATGCCATTTTCAGATTTCCACCCACTAACCTAGTCATCAACACATGCACTTCCACCTTTCATCCACAATGATTCATGATTCATTCACTTTGCATCCTTTAAATCACATACTTTTCCATCATTAATTAGCCACTTGCATCTTAAACAAACAACCATATGTTCCCTCCACTACTCCTATAAATACCCTTGCATTCATTCATTCAAGAACATCTCATTTTCATACACAACACACCACAAACACTTCCATCTTCTCCCTAGCCGTGAGTCTCTCCATTTTCTGCACCATTCCCTTCCCTTTCTCCTCCATTTCTTCCATTTCCATAATCCCCCAATCCATTCAACACACCAACAACATCCCTTAGTCCTTGTGCTCAAACGAAGACGAAGAGAAGAGGGCCTAAACATTCATACAATTCACGTTTGAGTTGTTGGAATGTTTACGCGTTTCTTTGATTTCAATGTTTAAATTCAATTCTCTTTGTTTTGTAATATGAGGAATGGAAGAGAAGAGTGCCTAAACGTTCATACAATTCAAGTTTGAGTTGTTGGAATGTTTAGGTGTTTCTTTGATTTCAAAGTTATGAGGAACTAAACCCTTTTTGGCTAGGGGTGATTTCAATACCATGTTTATTTATGTGATATGAATTGATGAATTCCGGTTATGGACTCTTGATTCGTGAATGCAATTGGCTTAACTATTTGATGATTAACTTATTTGTGTTTGTTGATTGAGGGTCGACACTTAATTAGCATGCATGAATATGTGGCTAAAGTTTAAGAAGGTTTCACATAATCGTTACTAACTTGTACTTGAAAGTAGTGAAGGTCGCTTGTCACGATCGCGTTAAGTTTAATTCTTAGCATGAGTAACATGATGTCATAGTTGCAAATGCTTTGTCAATGCTTATGGTTTTCATTATTCTTAATGATCTTCGATTGTTTCTCTATTATGATGACATGTAGGGAACTTTTGAGAATGTTTTGGGTTGTCGAATGATGCCATCCAATCCAATAATATAAGGAAAATCTGAGGGTTAACTAGTGATGTCACGGTTAATTTGGGGCATTGTCGTTCATAATTCAATGAAGGAATAACTGGAAATTGATTCATATGCATAAATATCATGTGTAGAGAAAGAACCCTTAGCTAGCTTCCCATCCATTCATTTCCGTCAAATCCATATTTACAATTTGTTTTGTTTCCAAGTATTCATTTTAGTTTAAATTCGTCCAAATCCAATTCCCCCCTATTTCGTTGAAGTCTTAGTCTTAATCTTTCTTATTTTTAGTTTTGCTTTCTTCGAGCATTAAATAGTGTTTTATATTGTGTTTTTATGTTTTTAAGTCAATTTAGAAGGTTTTAGCAAGCCCTCCTAATCCCCGGTCTAGAACGATCCCTCACTTATCCATTCTACTACAATTGTCAAACGAGGGTTTAATTTGAGTGTCAAGTAAATCTCGCATCATGGAGCACAAGGCGCATTGGGCTGTCAAAACATTCAACATGGACCTTGATGCCGCTGGAATTCATAGGAAGCTCCAATTGAATGAACTTGAAGAGAGTAGGCACGAGGCTTATGAAAACGCTCGAATTTACAAGGAGAAGACAAAGGCTTTCCATGATAAGATGATACGAGGCAAATCATTCTTCATTGGGCAGAAGGTGCTACTTTTTAATTCCTGCCTTCGCTTCTTTCTTAGTAAGTTGCGTTCTAAGTGGGTTGGCCTGTTTGTTATTACTAATGTCTTTCCTTATGGTGCAGTCCAAATTCAAAGCTTGAAAAAAGGGCAAGAATTCAAAGTGAATGGCCATCGGTTAAAGCCCTACTATGAGACTTTCGAGTAGCATGTTGTGGATGATGTACCCCTCCATGCCGTGGGTACTAGTGAAGGAAAAATTTTGTCCTAGCTAAGAACATGTAAGAACATTTGAATACATATGCAAACTAATAACACTTTAAAGTAGGCATGCATTCAAAAACAATTCATAAAACCCATGACTTTCAAAGCCTAGTATATGGTGAACCATAAACAATTTAACAATATTAAAGAGAATAAGAATTTAGAGATTCTTTACCCTTGAAAGCTCATCTTTGATTACACAAGGGATTCACCCAAGTGGAGGGCCTTCAAGTCACCTCCTTGCTCCTTGGATCTTCCTTGTGATTTCCTCCCTTTTAGTGCTCCTTTTCTTCTTTGAGGATTTGAGGATTTGTTCTCCAAAAACACCAAAGGTTTGGTGTCTCTAAGTCTCCACACCAAAGATGTAGTGTGAAGATGAAATGGATGACTTAGGGAAGAAGAAGATTGCTAGATGTTCCTCCCCTAAGTGGCCGGCCTCTATGTAGAAAATGAGAGAAAATGTTTCACCCAAATTCTATTAGAAAACCCTAATGTGAAACAAAGCTATAATGTTGATTTTATACTTCATTTCTTGTGAGTGGCAAACTTGTAATTAATACAAGTTTGCTACCCTTCACCCTTATGGCCGGCCATATGTTGTTATTGGGCTTAATTGCCCATTTTGTTTTAGTTGTCATACAACTTAAACATAATGGGCCTTGTGGACCAAAACGTTTTTGTGCCCCGAAGCCCAAAACTAACTTAAACGCCCAATACGAACGTTTCGTATAATTAATTAACTATTTAATTAATCTTGACCATTATTCAATTAAACCATTTAATTGCTTATCCATTTCATATAATTTCTTCACTTACATCCTTACTCGGTGTACGATCCATTAGGTTCCAATTAGCGAGGTAGTGGGCGATGTTACTGTTAACGATCGATTGTGAATTGAAACCACATTTCAATTCTCCCTTAAAATTAGTGTTTGCTAATCTTTAGGGCTTCCACAAACCATGGGTGACGCCTAGCAGCATGTCATGGTTACCCAAGCTAAGTAGAAGTGGTTGGAGAACCTATCTAGTTACAACTACAATGCAATACGGTCATTCTCTAATACAATACTCTTAATCACATTGTTTAAGTGATAGTTTGTTTCATGTCTACTATCCAATGTGATACTTCTCTATATGATTCAATTGAATAAGATTTGGAACAACCTTCCTTAGTCATATTCATATGCTTTGGCCAAAGACTCTCGAATCATATCTTAGAGTATTCTCCTTCCACCATGGAAGGTTAGAGATCCCTTATTGTGCATTCATATGCCTACATGACTAGATAGCTTGACCCCAACAATGCCGTGGACACTCCAATGGAATGCCGTTGACATAATCAAAGATCAAGGACCTAACCATTAGACATCAATGATGCCTCAGGTCAAAGGACTACTTTGCATATTGCAACTATTGAGTTCTCACATGACATGTATGTTCGAACTCTCGTTTGATCGTTGTTCAGTGTACTCGATTACTCTTTCGAGCACCTATATGTTTGCCTTAGTGTCCAACACCAAATGACTTGAGACTAGTTCATACTCACGCTTGAGTCGACATAACACATACTAACCTTAGCGGATTGTCAATGCCCAATTGGCAATCCTATGGCTAGGAACGTTTTAGGAATGAACATAAGAGAAAGGTCTCGTTAATTTAACTAACTTAAATCACTTGTCTCTTAGATCAAATACATTCCTTGGATTCTCTTATTGCTTAAACACAAGATACTATAAATAGTGATTAACAATAAGCTTTGCCCTCTATTAAACATATAAAAGTTTAACACAATAAGTATTCCAAAAAGCTATTACATCAAATGAGTGGCTTTGTGGGCATACTTCCAACAACTAGTGAAGCTTAACATGGCATATTCGTCCAGCTGGAAGACGTTAAAGCAAGCGCTTCTTGGGAGGCAACCCATGCATTCAACAAGGAGAAGATGGAACTTCCACCCCAAACCCAGATTTGCGTTTCTAAGCCCTTGTCTTTGCTTCTTTCATTTATCATGCTTAGTTGTTTGTTATTTGTTTGCTTTTGATTGAGTCTTCGTGTGCAACATTGAGCACAATGTTTGATTTAAGTGTGGGGGGGGGGGGGGGGGAGTAAATGATAGGAGCATATTTAGGTGACTTAGTTGGCTTGTTTTCGTACATTTATGTTGTTAGTTCATAGTTATTTTAGTAGTTTAAGCTATTTTCGTATGTTGTTAGGTTCATATGGCTAAGGAAGCAAAAAGGTTCATTTTGGAGCATTTTGTTGCAAAATTGGGCTTGGAATGGACAGCATATGCTTGGAGCAAAAGGAATGGACGAAATTAAAGACTTAAAGATGTTAGGATTCCTAGTCAAACAAGGATTCCTAGTCAAAGAAGGATTCCTACTTGAAGTAGGAAAGTTAAGCCAAGGTTTCCTATTTTGGTTTAACCTTTCCTAATCCTAAATATCCCTAAGTTCCAGTAACTTTGAAGGTATCTTATGCATTTTAGGACACAAACCAAAGATTCCTTGCACTATCCTAGTCTATGCCGCACCTTTCTTACCCTTTTCTTCCAAAATCTGCCATATATCTTCTTTCCCCTTTTATTCTAGTCAATGCCGCAACTTTCCTTCCCTTTTCCATTGGGATTCTGATTTGTTACCCTTTTTCCTTGAGGATTTGGACCTAAAAACCTTCCCAAATTAATTACTTATTGCCTTAACCTCTCTCCCTCTATATATACATAATCTGGCGCACATATTGGAGACTCTAGATAGCCATACACATTCATACGAATTATCTCCCATTCTCTACATTCATTCAGCCATCATCCACCCTCAACCACCATCCAACCTATCCATCCATCACCATAATTCATACCCAAACACCCTTGTGCCGCAACAGAGAAGGAGAAAGAAAAGAGGAGAAACCTTGGACGTTTTGGCCATTCAAACTTGGATTGTTGGAGCGTTTCTAGGTGTATTCAATCTTTGTTTTCAATGTTTAATTTATATTCTCTTTGTTTTGTTGTAAACATGAGGAACTAATTTTGTTTTGGCTAGAGGAGACTTTGAAACCATGATTATATTTGCAATATGAATTGATTAATTCCAGTTGTGGTTTCATAAATTGTAAATGCAATTTACTTAACCGTTTAATGGATAACTTATTCTTGTTTGTTGATTAAGGGTGCACACTTAATTTGCATGCTTGAATTTGGTGCTAGAATATAAGGGAGTTTCACATAATCGTTACAAACTTATGTTCACAAGTAGTTAAGGTTGTTTTCACAATCATGTTAAGTAAATTCCTAGCATGAGTATCATGATGTCATAGTTACAAGTGCTTTGTCAATGCTTATGATTTTCATTGAACGTAATGATCTTTGATTGTATCTCTATTATGATGTCATGTAGGGAAATTTTGAAGAATGCTTTGGGTTATCGTATGATGTCATCCAATCCAATAACTTAAGGAAAATCTGAGGGTTAATTAGTGATGTCACGGTTAATCTGGGGTGTTGAGGTTCATGGTTTATCAAAAAGCAACTGGAAATCAATTTGTATGCAAGTGTGTCATGTGTGGAGAAGGACCTTCTAGCTAGCTAATCACCTATCCATATACCCAAATTTGTTCATAATTTTGTCTAGTTTAGTTTCTGTTTAGTTTTAATTCAAATTCGTCAAAACCAAAACCCCCCCTTTGTTTTAAGTGTCAATTAGGTTAGAATCTGAGCTATTGTGTATTTTTAAGTGTTTTGAGTCAAAACCAATTCTATTTTCGTCGAAATTGAGTCCTAGAGTCTAGTTTGAGTCTTTTTGATTGTTTTGTGTTGTTTTGAGTCTTTTAAGTTTGTTGTGAGTCATATAAATTTAGTTAAGAGTCTTTTGAGTTTGTTTAAGTGTTTTGAAGCATATTTTTGTATCTTTGAGTCAGTTTTCATTAGATTAGCAATCCTTCCTAATCCTCGGCCTAGAACGATCCCTACTTATATCTATACTACAATTGTCAAAAAGAGGGTTTAATTTGTGTGCTATTATATATCACATCAGTAAACAAGTGTTTTTATGCAAATTCGTGGGATTCTATCACCTATCACTTCTAATGTTGTTTCTCACTGTTTTTAAGTGTTTTTAGTGCATTTTGAGCTGTTTTGGTGTGTTTTGAAGTAAAAAACCGAAACTTAAACAAAAAAGAAATTGAAAAAGTGTTTTGAAAATGCCAAAAAGAGTTGTTTTTGTGTATTTGTTTGTGTCTTAGGGTACCTTCCAACACAATGCTGAGGATTTGGTTTTTAATGCATGACTGTTAAAGAGAGTTATAAACATGGGTGGAAGTTTGATTTACTCTTTGGTTTATGATTGGTTATAGTTATAGTTTACGAATTCACATGTAATCACAAAGGATAAAATCAGTTTTTGTAACATGCTTGAAGGAAGGACTCAAACTAATGATAGGAGCATATTTATGCTACTTAGTTATGTTGTTTCCTTGCATTTAGTTACTTAATTACTATCTATTTTAGTCTTTTAAGCTATTTTCGTATGTTTTTAGGTCCTAATGGCAAAAGGAGCAAGAAAGTGCTTTTTGAGGCTATTTGGAGCAGTTTTGGGCATGGATTGGATAGCTTAACTATGGAGCAATGTGGATGGACGAAATTGAAGTCAAGAGATGCTAGGAAAGGCTAAAAATCTGGAGAAAGAAGTCCAAATGCAAAGAAGATAAGGAAAGAGCAAGAAATAAGGAACCTTATCCAAATTTCCTTGTCTTATCCAAACCTTATCCAAACCTTATCCAACCTTATCTTATCTTATCCTATCCTAATCCTTTCCTACCTTAATTCCAACTTCAAAGAGGACTCATTTTCACATTAAATCACCTAAATATCAAGTTCTAGAAGCCCTATTTTCGTGCATTAAGTTTACGCCACATGTAACCCTTCTAGAAGTTCTAGAATCTGCCACAAGGACCATTCCTTGTCTTCCTTGGAATCTAATTGAAAGTATCCTTGTTCTCTGGTGATTTGGAGTCCTAATTGCTCTCCTTTTCAGCCCAAATTCGTGCCTCCCCTTCACCTTATAAATACTTGATGCCACAACACTCAAAAACCACCACCCTCTACCACAAATTCACACCACACCTCAAGAGCCTAAATTCACACAAATCCCCAACACCATTGTTGGCAGCAAGGAAGGAAGAAGGAGCCACCTGGAGTGTTTCTAGGTGTATTCTATCTTTGTTTTTAATGTTTAAGTTTAATTATCTTTGTTTTGCGAACATGTGGAACTAACTTCTTTTTAGTTAGAGGTGAATTCGAAGCCAGGATTATATGTTTTATATGAACTGATTACGTCCAGTTATTGTTTCTTAAGGCATGAATGTGATTTGCTTATCTAAGTTATTATAACTTGTTTATGTATGTGGGTTGGGGGTCGACACTTAATTTGCATGCATGAATTTGATGCTAGAGTATAAGGGGGTTTCACGTAATAGTTATTCACTTATATTCACAAGTAGTGGAGGTTGCTAGTCATAATCGTGTTAAGTAAATCCTTGGTATGAGTCTCATGCGTTTCATAGTGATCAATGCCTTGTCAATGCTTATGATTTTCACAAAACTTAATGACTTTTGATATGTATCTCTATCATGCGTTTCATATAGGGAACTTGAGAAAGATAATTTGGTTTAGATGCGTATTCCATCTAATTCAATGAAATAAGGAAAATCTGATGGTTAGTTGTGCGATGCTATTAACTTGGGGCATTGTCATTCATAGTCTAAAGGAATAATAACTGAAAATTGGTTTGTATTCATATATCATGTGTGGAGAAGGACCCTCTAACTAGCCTTTCACCCATTTATTTCACTTAAATTCGTTTTTCCAAAGTATTTTCTACAAAGTTTTTGTTTTAAGTTTTTAAATTCATAAAAAAACAATCCCCCTTTCATTTAGTCTTGTTGTTTGAGTCAAAATCTGTTTTCTTTGAGTCTTTTGAGTCTAATTAAGGTTTATTTTCGTCCAAAACACTTGTTAGGTCTAAAATTGAGTCTTTTTGAGTGTTTGTCGCTGTTTTGAGTGTTTTAAGTTAGTTTAGAGTCTATAGAGTCTAGTTTAGTGTTTTTTAGTCTTAATTGTGTTGATTAGCATCCCTTCTAATCCCCGGCCTAAAACGATCCCTACTTTCGTATACTACAATCATAGGGTTTTAATTTGAGTGTTAGAATATTTCGCATCAACTAACGCTACATCCCTGAGACACTTGGGCCTAAAACGTTCTTTGGAGAGTTATAAATCTGTGATTTCTTGTTTTCTAAAGTCATTGCATGATCTCATTATTCTTTGTTTGGTTGCTACTGAGAATGCGTTTCATCACTATAGTTCCAAATACTAGAACTCATACCCGTTTCATTCGAAGCATGACATTTGTTTAGTAGTCACCACCATAGCCAAATAGCTGAATCCACCCTTGTCATTTGTATTGTAGGATTAGCCCCTTTGAGCCTTATTTAGCTTATTTTCTTTGTTAACCAAATCACCCTTACCTAGCCTAGAATAGGACTTTCCATACCCTTGTTCTTGAAGTATAGTGGAGCATGACTTAAAAGGAATTCCTTTTTAGTGACATTATTGCAGAAAACAAGTGTGGGGGAAGGGATTTTTTTTTGTGTGTGTGTGTGTGTGTGTGCCAAAGTCTTGAAAGAGGGACGGGAAAAAAAAAAGAAAAAAAAAACTTGAAAAAGAAGAAGAAAAGAAAGAAAATGAGTTGAAAATAAGTGAGAATGAACTCACAAGTGTTGATTGTCAGAAAGGGTCCAAAAAGTTTCAATATGGCCCTAAGTTTTGTGTGAATTCCCCTTGGGTGTTTGAAGTAGTTTCTGCATTCTAAAGTGAATTCTAAGTGCCTAATTCATTACTTTTCTCATTATTGCTTTAAGAACATTTGTTTATCCTTTACCTTTCGTTGTTAGCCAATAACTTTGCCCCGTTACAACCCTTTGATTTTGATCTTGATTGTTTTGTGTTTCAATATGTGGAGTTTAGAATTGGTTTGAGCATATGGCATCCCAGGTTCTCGCGTCTAAAAGCTAAGCAGATTTGCATACAAAACAATCTCCAGTTGCTTATTCAATGAATCATGAACCTCAACACCCCAACTTAACTAGGTACGCTTAAATTAACTCTCAGATTTTCCTTAGGTCATTGAATTGATTGGAATTAGCGCATTGCAATCAAATTATTCCTCAAAAGTTCTCTACATGAAAGCGCATAATAGAAAAACAATCAAAGATCATTAAATTCTATGAAAATCATAAGTGTTGACGAGGCACTCGTAACTATGAAAGCGCATGATACTTATGCCTAGAATTTACTTAACATGATTGTGACTAACAACCTTTACTACTTATGAATATAAGTTCCCAACGATTAGGTGAAGTTTCCTTATATCCTAGCATCAGATTTAAGCATGCAAATTAAGTGTGGACTCTCAATCCATATACATAAACAAGTTTTAATTCAAATAGATAAGTAAATTGAATTCACAATTCATGAAATCACAACTGGAAGTAATCAAATCATAATGCAAATATAGCCATGGTTTCGAAATTCCCCCTAGCCAAAAGGGGATTAGTTCCTCATACTTGCAAAGCAAAGATTCTTGAAATTAAACATTGAAAAACACAAGAAAGATTACACCTAAAACGTTCCAGCAATTCCAAGTTGAATGGCATGCACGGCTAGGGCTTCCCTTCTTTTTCCTTGCTGCGGCACAAGGTGTGGGTCGTGGTTGTGGGGGTTTTGAATGGTGTATTGTCGTTTAGGATGATGAATAATGGCTGATTATGGTGGTAGAGTGCGGCAGGTTGTATGTGGAAGTGTATGGAGCGAATGAATGATGGAGAATGGAGGCTAGGGCTTGCGGCAAGGATTTTCTGAATGGCATATGGGGTTCATACGAATTTGTGGTTGAAAATATGTTAATATAGTCCTAGGGTTAATTAGATTAAGGTTACACTTAGCAGATTTATTGGATTAGGGCCTTAGGGTTCAGTACAAGTGAGTTAAATCCACTTAGGAGAGGGTTTGGCCCAATTAGTTTCATAAAAGGATTTGTGTAACCCAAATCCACAAGGAATGAGGCCCTATAAATCAGAATCCAAAAGGAAAAAGGTTTAGGAAATTCGTCCAAAATTGGGCCTTCCAGAAACTAGGTGTTTTGTGGCTGATTCTGGGTTTTCTAGAAGAGATAAAAGGGGGAATGGTGCAGCACCCTTTTAGGGTTAGATAAGGCTTCTAGAAATCATGTTTTTAGGTCCACTTGTAGCTAGGATTAAGGTGGAACAAGATTAGGTTAGGATAGGATAAGATAAGATAAGGTTTTGGATAATGTTTCCTCTTTTGAGCTAATTCCTTATCCACTTTATCTTGAGTTTAATTTCTTCATCTTCTTATTAGATTTCTAGCCTTTTGAACTCCAAATTCATCTTTCCATGTTGGCCCATATACAAGCTATCCACTTAGTGCCCAAAACTGCTCCAAAATGCATCAAAAAGCACTTTCTTGGTACTTTAACCCTTTGGACCTACAAACACACAAAAATGAGTTGAAATACTACATTAACTAAGAAATCATAACACAAATGCACAAGAATAAGCTAACTAAGTTGCCTAAATATGCTCTTATCAAATTCCCCCACACTTAGCTTGTGCTAGTCCTCGAGCAAAACAAACAAACAAAAGAAACAAAACATATAATCTAAACCTTCCAACGTTTGCCTCAGGGATTTCCAATGAAACATAACATGTCAAAGATCACCACTCACATAGATTTAAGCAATCCTTACCCTCGAGCATACTTAATCATAGTCACCATTCACTAGCTCACATTTAATCAATTAAAACAACATTTTGAATGTAGTAACATACCTTAGAGAATTCCCTCAATTCCTTACTAGATGTACTCTCAATTTTCACACAGATTTTCTGACTACACTCCCTACACTCCCTACACTAGGTCTATGTGAGAAGATAGATGTAAACATGTAGACGAACACTCACATATGTTATAACAAGGAAAACATTTTCTGGAATTATGACAATGACATGTATATGATCTCATGAATGGAATGCTACTACTTAGACGCGAGAACCAGGGATACCATATGCTCAAACCAATTTTAAACTCCACATATTGAAACACATAACAATCAAGATAGAAGTCTAAGGGTTGTAACGGGGCTAAGGTATTGGCTAACAAGGAAAGGTAGAGCAAACAAATGTTCTTAAAGCAATAGTGAGCAAGGTAATGAATTAGGCACTTAGAATTGCCTTTAGAATGCAAAAATCAACTTTGAACACCCAAGGGGAAGTCACACAAAACTTAGGGCCTATTCAACCTTTTGGACCCTTTCTTCAACAACCAACACTTGTGAGTTCGTTCTCACTTATTTTCAACTCCTTTTTTCTTTTCTTCTTCTTTTTCTTCTTTTTCACATTTTTTTCTTTCGTTTTCTTTTTCTTTTTCCCGTGCCTCCTTTGAGACTTTGGCACACACATACACAAAAATCCCTTCCCCCACACTTGTTTTCTGCAAGAATGTCACTCAAAAGGAATTCCTTCTTAGTCATGCTCCACTATACTTCAAGAACAAGGGTACGGAAAGTCCTATTCTACGCTAGGTAAGGGTGATGTGGTTAACAAAGAAAATAGGCTAAACAAGGTTCAACGGGGTTTAAACCTACAATACAAATGACAAGGGTGGATTCGGCTATTTGGCTATGGTGGTGACTACTACACAACTTCACCTTGTTATTTGTTATGCTAATCAATTTCATGCTTTGAATGAAACAGGTATGAGTTCTAGTATTTGGAACTATAGTGATGAAACGCATTCTAAATAGAAACCAAGCAAAGAATAATGAGATCATGCAACGACTTGAGAAAACAAGAATGCACAGATTAATAACTCTCCAAATAAACTCTTAGGCGCAAGTCTCTCAGGGATGTAGCGTTTGTTTGAGTTCCTTCCTTCAAGCATGATACAAAAACTGATTTTATCGTTTGTGATTACATGTGAATTCGTAAACTATAACTACAACCAAGCAAAAACCAAAGAACAAATCAAACTTCCATCCATGTTTGTACTCTCTTTGACAGTCATGCATTAAAAACCAAATCCTCATCATTGTGTTGGAAGGTACCCTAAGACACAAACAAACACACAAAAACAACTCTTTTTGGCATTTTCAAAACACATTTTCAATTTTTTTTCAAATTTTCGGATTTTTACTTCAAAACACACCAACACAGCTCAAAATGCACTAAAAACACTTAAAAACAGTGAGAAACAACATTAGAAGTGATAGGTGATAGAATCCCACAAATTTTGCATAAAAACACTTGTTTACCCCCCCCCCCCCCCCCCCCCCCCCACAACCCCCAACCCCCCAACACTTAAATCAAACATTGTCCTCAATGTTTCACACAAAGACTCACACAAAAAGCAAACAACTAAGCATGATAAAATAAAGCATCAAGGAGAAAGGTTTAGAAATGCAAATCTGGGTTTGGGGTGGAAGTTTCATCTTCTCCTTGTTGAATGATGTGAAATATTCTAACACTCAAATTAAAACCCTATGATTGTAGTATATGAAAGTAGGGATCGTTTTAGGCCGGGGATTAGAAGGGATGCTAATCAACACAATTAAGACTAAAAAAAACACTAAAATAGACTCTATAGACTCTAAACTAACTTAAAACACTCAAAACAACAACAAACACTTAAAAAGACTCAATTTTAGACCTAACAAGTGTTTTGGACGAAAATAAACCTTAACTTGACTCAAAAGACTCAAAGAAAACAGATTTTGACTCAAATAACAAGACTAAATGAAAGGGGGATTGTTTTTGACGAATTTAAAACTTAAAACAAAAACTTTGTAGAAAAAACTTTGGAAAAACGAATTTAAGTCAAATAAATGGGTGAAGGGCTAGTTAGAGAGTCCTTCCCCACACATGATATATGCATACGAACCAATTTCCTGTTATTATTCCTTTAGACAATGAATGACAACGCCCCAAGTTAGTTGCATCGGACAACTAACCATCAGATTTTCCTTATTTCATTGAATTAGATGGAATACGCATCTAAACCAAATTATCTTTCTCAAGTTCCCTATATGAAACGCATGATAGAGATACATGTCAAAAGTCACTATGTTCTATGAAAATCATAAGCATTGACAAGGCATTCATCACTATGAAACGCATGAGACTCATACCAAGGATTTACTTAACACGATTGTGACTAGCAACCTCCACTACTTGTGAATATAAGTGAATAACTCTTAAGTGAAACCCCCTTATACTCTAACATCAAATTCATGCATGCAAATTAAGTGTCGACCCCCAACCCACATACATAAACAAGTTTTAATAACTTAGATAAGCAAATCACATTCATGCCTTAAGAAACAATAACTAGACGTAATCAATTCATATAAAACATATAATCATAGCTTCGAATTCACCTCTAACTAAAAAGAAGTTAGTTCCACATGTTCGCAAAACAAACATAACTAAACTTAAACATTAAAAACGAAAATAGAATACACCTAGAAACACTCCAGGTGGCTCCTCCTTCCTTCCTTGCTGCCAACAATGGGGATTTATGTGAATTTAGCCTCTTGAGGTGTGGTGGATGGTGTGGTGTGAATTTGGGGTAGAGGGTGGTGGTTTTTGAGTGTTGTGGCATCAAGTATTTATAGGGTGAAGGGGAGGCACGAAATTGGGCTGAAAAGGAGAGGAATTAGGACTTCAAATCACCAAAGAACAAGGACACTTTCAATTAGATTCCAAGGAGGACAAGGAATGGTCCTTGTGGCAGATTCTAGAACTTCTAGAAGGGTTACATGTGGCATAAACTTAATGCACGAAAATAGGGCTTCTAGAACTTGAAATAGGTGTTTAAATGTGTAACTAATCCCTTCTAATTAGCTAGATTTAAGTCCTAACTTGATTTGGATAGGGTAAGATAGGATAATGTTAGAGTTAGGAAAGGATAAGGTTGGTTAGGATAGGATAAGATAAGGTTGGATAAGGTTCCTTATTTCTTGCTATTTCCTTATCTTCTTTGCATTTGGACTTCTTTCTCCAGATTTGTAGCCTTTCCTAGCCCTTCTTGACTTCAATTTCGTCCATCCTCTTTGCTCCATGGTTAAGCTATCCAATCCATGCCCAAAACTGCTCCATTTAGCTTCAAAATGCCCTTTCTTGCTCCTTCTGCCATTAGGACCTAAAAACATACGAAAATAGCTTAAAAGACTAAAATAAATAGTAATTAACTAGCTAAATGAAAGGAAACAACATAACTAAGTAGCATAAATATGCTCTTATCATTGAATGCATGGGTTGCCTCCCAAAAAGCGCTTGCTTTAACGTTTTCCAGCTGGACGATATCTCATTATAGGCTTCATTGGAGCCCACGGCATGGAGGGGTACATCATCGACAACATGTTCCTTGAAATTCTCATAGTATGGCTTTATGAATGGAAGGGGATAGTGATCCTCCCCTGATTGTGGTGCTTTGGTTCCTAAAGTCCATGTAAATGCTCCCACCACCTTGAAATCGATTGGGTACCTGCACCCAAGAAGGTAACAACCTATTAGTTGAAATGGGAATTGGAATTGGGATTGGAGACTTACAAACATATTGTGATGGAAGCTCAAAAGTGGCAGCCCTATCAACAATGTCACTATGGCTACTCTCGGCCACATTGGGTGGTTTTAGGGCAACCACTCCAATTCCCTCTTCAATGGTGGTTCTTGATACATCCTTCTTGATAGGTGTGGATTGTTCCTACCCTATATCCTTACGCACATCACTGGCAAAACAAGAACGAACATCATTAGGCTTCTTAATAGAGTCATAAATATTGAATTTAATTATATCACCACCAAACTCCATTGTTAATACTCCCTTAGCCACATCAATCTTTGTTTGAGCTGTTTTCATGAATGGTCTTCCAAGTAAGAGTGGCAAGGGTGGAGAATGAACCGAGTCTTCCATTTCAAGCACATAAAAATCAGCCGGAATGATTAAATGATTGACCTGCACTAAAACATCTTCCAAAACAACCTTTAGATAGGCATTAGATCTATCGACCAATTGAATAATCACACCATCATTTTTTAACTCACCTAGGTTCATAGATGCATAAATTGAGTAAGGCATGACATTAATAGATGCACCTAAGTCTAGCATGGCATGTTCAAAACGATTATTGCCAATAACACAAGGATTTGTAAAACTACCTGGATCTTTGCATTTAGGAGGCATTTTACGTTGTAAGATGGCTGAGACATTTTTACTTACCTTTACAACCTCTTTGTTCGAAATTCTCTTCCTAGTAGTGCAAAGTTCTTTTAAAAACTTAGCATACCTTGGAACTTGCTTAATTGCATCCAAAAGTGGTATATTGACTTGTACTTTTTTAAATGTCTCCAAAATGTCCTTTTCAGCCTCCTCCTTCTTCGATTGCATGAATCTACGAGGAAAGGGTACATTTGGAGGAATAACATTAGAAATAGTCAAATTTGGAACCTCCTTACCTTTGGAAGACGAATGGGAGTGTTTGGGTTTAGCTACCCTTGCCGTGGCTTGCTCTTGTTCCTCATCCTCGAATTGCAACTTTTCATCCTCAGTTGGGGCTGATTTAGATGGTTGTGAGGCCGTTCCAACTTGTTTTCCACTTCGCAACATGATTGCTTTGGCAGATTCGAATCCTCCTTTTGGGTTGACAACAGTTAAACTAGGCAACTTGCCTTGTTCTTTGAATTGGCCCATGAACTTTGCAATCTCCGCTACTTGCTTCTCTAATTCATCAACCCTTTTGTCCCTATTTTGCATTCCCTGCGCCATAGAAGTTAGTAATTTAAAAATTTGATCATTTTCTATGGACAAACCTGATTTGGATTGGGCAGGTTGTGCCTGCGGTTGTGTGGGTGCATACGGCCTTTCGTAGAATCCCGGAGGTTGCTGCCTAAATGCGCTTTGTTGTTGGGGTTGTTGGGGCTCCCTCCATTTGAAATTTGGATGATCTTTCCAACCGGGATTGTATGTATTAGAGAAAGGATCACTCCTTGGTTGGTTTTGGCTCCCATAACCCACGGCATTGGCAGATTCCCACCCTCCGTTCTCGATCAATTGAGGGCACTTATCCGTGAGATGTCCAATCATGGAGCACACGCCACAAACAGACACATTTTGTATCTTTGGTATTTCAACCACTTGCGAAAGAAGAGAAGTAAGATTAGCCATTTGATTTTGAAGTTCGGAAATAGCACTTACCTCATTAACTTGTTGCTGCCGTGGTATGTCTCTTTGACCAACGCCTTCATATTGTTGAGCATTTAAAGCTCGGTTGGCAATGAGAGTCTTAGCGGCCATGGGCGTTTTGTCCACTAAAGCTCCTCCCGCTGAGGAGTCTAGCATTTGGCATTCAATTGGTAGAAGCCCTTCGTAGAAATATTGAAGAAGAAGCTCCTCCTTCATTTGGTGTTGTGGACATGAAACAACAAGAGTTTTAAAACGTTCATAATAAGTTAGAAATGATTCACCTTGGTTTTGCTGAATGCCACTAATTCTTTTGCATAAAAGAATGACTCGAGAGGATGGGAAAAACTTCTCCAAAAACGCCCGTTTCATACTCTCCCATGATGTGACAGTTCCGGGGGCTAGTTCATACAACCAATCTTTAGCCTTTTCCAAGAGAGAAAAGGGAAAAGCCTTCATCTTCAAAATTCTCCCATCAACATTCACCGGGGTCATGCTTGAGCAAACAACCCAAACTCCTTCAAGTGCTTATTAGGATCTTCCATGGACAACCCACGAAACTTAGGAATATGGTGCAATAAGCTAGACTTGAGTTCGAACTCGTCGGTCTTGTCTGGGGCTGCCCTTGGATATTGAATGCATAGAGGCATGGCATTATCCAATCCCGAAGCAGAAAACTCCTTGATTGTTCGATTCTCCAGTGGCTGCCATAGCTTGTTCTTCCTAAAAAATCTAAGCCGTGGCCTCCTCTCCCACTTGTACTTCGTCTTCTTCAAGATCTAGTGCAGGTTGAGGTGGTTGAGGCTCTTGTTGATTCTTCTTCCTTCTCAAAGTTCGCTCGAAATCGTCGTGAAAGTGTAAGATATTCTTATGAACCGGTTGAGAACTCCGAGTCATAAACTATGTTGGAAGTATGCCCACAAAGCCACTCATTTGATGTAATAGCTTTTTGGAATACTTAATGTATTAAACTTTTATATGTTTAATGGAGGGCAAAGCTTATTGTTAATCACTATTTATTGTATCTTGTGTTTAAGCAATAAGGGAATCCAAGGAATGTATTTGATCTAAGAGATAAGTGATCTAAGTAAGTTAGATTTTCGAGACCTTTCTCTTATGTTCATTCCTAAAACGTTCCTAGCCATAGGGTTGCCAATTGGGCATTGACAATCCGCTAAGGTTAGTATGTGTTATGTCGACTCAAGTATAGATATGACAAGTCTCAAGTCATTTAGTGTTGGACACTAAGACAAACACATAGGTGCTCGAAAGAGTAATCGAGTACACTGAACTATGATCAAAAGAGAGTTCAAACATACATGTCATGTAAGAACTCGATGGTTACAATATGCAAAGTAGTCCTTTGACCTGAGGCATCATAGATGTCTAATGGTTAGGTCCTTGATCTTTGATCGTGTCAAATGGCATTCCTTTGGAGTGTCCATGGCATGGTTGGGGTCAAGCTATCTAGTCATGTAGGCATATGAATGCACAACAAGGGATCTCTAACCTTCCATGGTGGAAGGAGATTACTCTAAGATATGATTCGAGAGTCTTTGGCCAAAGCATATGAATATGACTTAGGAAGTTTGTTCCAAATCTTATTCAAGCGAATCATATAGGGAAGTATCACATTGGATAGTAGACATGAAACAAACTATCACTTCAACAATGTGATTAAGAGTATTGTATTAGAGAAGGACCGTATTGCATTGTAGTTGTAACTGGATAGGTTCTCCAACCACTTCTACTTAGCTTGGGTAACCATGACATGCTGCTAGGTGTCACTCATGGTTTGTGGAAGCCCTAAAGATTAGCAAACACTAATCTTAAGGGAGAATTGAAATATGGTTTCAATTCACAATCGATAGTTAAGAGTAACATCGCCCACTGCCTCGCTAATTGGAACCTAATGGATCGTACACCGAGTAAGGATGAAAGTGAAGTAATTAAATGAAATGGATAAGCAATTAAATGGTTAATTGAAGTATGGTCAAAGTTAATTAATTAGTTAATTAATTATACGAAACGTTCGTATTGGACTTCTAAGTTGGTTTTGGGTTTAGGGGCCCAAAAGTGTTTTGGTCCACAAGGGCCATTATGTTTAAGTTGTATGACAACTAAAACAAAATGGGCAATTAGCCCAAACACTTAGAGAGGCCGGCCATGAATAGTGAGGGATACCAAACTTGTGTTAATTACAAGTTTGCCACTCACAAGAAATGAAGTATAAATTCAAAATTATAACTTTATTTCATTTAGGGTTTTTCTTGATGAAATTGGGTGAAATTATTCTCTGTATTTCAAGAAGGGAGGCCGGCCACTTAGGGAGGGATATCTAGCAATTTCCTCTCCCCTAAGTCATCCATTTTTATCTTCACAATTAATCTTTGGTGTAGAGACTTGGAGACATCAAGCTTTTGGTGTTTTGGAGAACATATCCTCAAATCCTCAAGGAAGCAAAGGAGGTGACTTGAAGGCCCTCCACTTGGGTGAATCCCTTGTGTAATCAAGGATGAGCTACAAGGGTAATGATTCTCTAAATCCTTTCTTCTCTTTAATGTTGTTAAAGAGTTATGGTTCACCATATACTAGGCTTTGTGATAGGAGCTTATTTAGGCGACTTACTTTGCTTATTCTCGTGCATTTACGTTGTGTTTCTTTAGTTATTTTAGTCCTTTATGCTTCTTTTGTGTGTTTTCAGGATAATAAGACGTGTTTGACGAAAGGATGCATTGTGGAGTGTTTTGGAGCACTATTGGGCTAAGGATGGATAGCTTATACTTGGAGCCCAAGTGTTGGATGAAATTGAAGGCCTTGTATGCACTTGAAGACACAAAACAATGGCCCTAACCCAATCACATAACACCTTGCCATGGGCTTAACACAAACACCATTCCTTGCCATGCAAGGAGGAGCAATTTGGGTCCATTTCATGTACTTAAACTCTAGCCCAATCCACATTCACTTCAAAGCCATGCATAACCTTTCAACACCCTTTAATCATCCCCCTTTAAGTTATGATTTTATTTCCTAACCCTACATGCATTATTTATTGCATCTTCACATGCATTCACACACACTTTACACATTCAAACACTAGCCAAACCGTGAGCTCCCATTCCTTTATGCCATTTTCAAATTTTCACCCACTAACCTAGTCATCAACACATGCACTTCCACCTTTCATCCACAATGATTCATGATTCATTCACTTTGCATCCTTTAATTCAATCACATACTTTCCCATTGTATAATACATCCACATGCATCTTTAACCAACAAACATTACAACCACATGCACCCTTTTCTCCACATTCCAAACATTGCCGTGTATCCCCTTCATCAATTCCAGCATCTTCACATGTCTTCTAGCTTTCCCTTTCATTTCCACCACTCATTCTTCATCATTTCAGCCACCTACATGCATTAATTATTAAACTCTTCATCATTGCATTCAGAAAATGAGCAAGAAAGCTTCTCAATGCCGTGTATCCCCTTCACCATTTCAGCACATTCCAACACCTTCACATGCAATTCCAGTTTTCACATGTTTTCCTAACTGATTTTCCATCATTAATTAGCCACTTGCATCTTAAACAAACAGCCATATGTTCCCTCCACTACTCCTATAAATACCCTTGCATTCATTCATTCAACATCATCTCATTTCATACACAACACACCACAAACACTTCCATTCCTTCTCTTTGCCGTGAGTCCCCTTAGAATCCAAAACCATCTTTCCATTTCCACCACTTCCCAACCCTCCAAACCACTCCTCTACCATTTCCATAATCCCCCAAACCTCACCTTAGACCTTGTGCTACAATAACGAGGAAGATAAGAGGGCCTAAACGTTCATACAATTCAAGTTTGAGTTGTTGGAATGTTTAGGTGTTTCTTTGATTTCAAAGTTTAAATTCAATTCTCTTTGTTTTGTACGTATGAGGAATGGAAGAGAAGAGTGCCTAAACGTTCATACAATTCAAGTTTGAGTTGTTGGAATGTTTAGGTGTTTCTTTAATTTCAAAGTTATGAGGAAATAAACCCCCCTTTAGCTAGGGGGTGATTCGAAACTATGTTTATATTTGCAATATGAATTGATTAACTTTCGTTGGAATTTCATAAGTTGTGGATTCAATTCGTTTAACTGTTTGATTGATAACTTATTTATGTATGTTCATTGAGATTGCAAGCTTAATTTTCATGCATGAATATGACGCTAGAATATAAGTGAGTTTCACCTAAACGTTACGAACTTATATTCACAAGTAGTGGAGGTTGCTCATAAACAATCGCGTTAAACGAATTCTTGGCATAAGTTTCATGCGTATTCCATAGTAACGAATGCCTCGTCGATGTTTATGATTTCCGTTGAACTTAATGATCTTTGTTGAATGTCTCTATCATGCGTATTCCATAGTTAGGGACTTTGATTAAGAATAATTTGGTTGTAATGCGTATTCCATTCAATCCAACGAATCTAGGGAAATCTAAAAGTTAATTTAAGCGAACCTAATTAACTTGGAGCATTGAGTTTCATAATTTATCGAAAGACCAACTGAGAATCAATCTTGTATGCAAGTGTAACATGTATGGAGATGAACCCCTTAGCTAGCATTCATCCATAAACTTCATATTTACATTCTGTCTAGTTTATTAACTTGTTTCGTTATTTCAATTTTCGTAAAAACCTCAATCCCCCTTTTGCTTTAATGTTCATTTTAGTTAGAATTCAATTTAGTTTGTGTTTTTAAAGCATTTTGAGTTTTTGGTTTGTCTTAGTGTTTTAAATTTTAATTTTGCATTCTTTGAGTCTAGTTTAGTGTTTTAAACTTTATTTTACGTTTTTGAGTCAGTTTCCAAGAGATTTGCAATCCCTCCTAATCCCCGGTCCAGAACGATCCCTACTTGCACTTATACTACAAATCGTCAAAAAGAGGGTTTAATTTGTGTGCGCATAAATCACGCATCACTTTGAAAGTCATGGGTTTTATGAATTGTTTTTGGATGCATGCCTACTTTAATTTGTTAATAGTTTGCCTATGTATTCAAATGTTCTTTACATGTTCTTAGCTAGGACATAAATTTTCCTTCAAACTAGTACCTAAAAACAAAACAAAAACAAAACAAAGTCAGCAACTAAAACCAAAAACACTCGAAAATAAACAAAAAGAAATAACAAGGGATTAGCAAAGTTGCTAATCCCTGGCAACGGTGCCAAAATTTGATGCGAAAATTAACTTAACACACAACTTAAACCCTCTTTTGACAATTGTAGTATATAAGTAAGTAGGGATCGTTCTTAAACCGAAGATTATGAGGGATTGCTAAACACTTTAAACTTACTCAAATAGATAAAACTAACCTTTAAAACACTTAACTCAACTTAAAAGACTCAAAACAAGTTCACAAGACTCAAAATAAGCTAAAAACACTCAAAACTGCCTAAAAACACAAACTGGGCAGATTTGACTCTAAACACAAATTTGGACGAAATTTGGTTTTAACTTGACTCAAAACACTTGAAAACACAATCTAAAACAGATTTTAACTAGTTAGACACTCTAAAATAAAGGGAGATTTGGTTTTGGACGAAAATAAAACAAACAAAACAAGAAATTAAACAAGGCAGATTTGCACGAAATTGGTGGAATTAAGTGGATGGTGGGCTAGCTAGGAGGTCTTTCTCCACACATGACATACTTGCATACAAAACAATCTCTAGTTGCTTATTCAATGAATCATGAACCTCAACACCCCAAGTTAATTAGGTACGCTTAAACTAACTATCAGATTTTCCTTACGTCATTGAATTGAAAGGAATTAGCGCATTGCAATCAAATTATTCCTCAAAAGTTCTCTACATGAAAGCGCATAATAGAAAAACAATCAAAGATCATTAAATTCTATGAAAATCATAAGTGTTGACAAGGCACTCGTAACTATGAAAGCGCATGATACTTATGCCAAGAATTTACTTAACATGATTGTGACTAACAACCTTTACTACTTATGAATATAAGTTCCCAACGATTAGGTGAAGTTTCCTTATATCCTAGCATCAGATTTATGCATGCAAATTAAGTGTTCACTCTCAATCCATATACATAAACAAGTTTTGATTTAAATAGATAAGTAAATTGAATTCGCAATTCATGAAATCACAACTGGAAGTAATCAAATCATAATGCAAATATAGCCATGGTTTCGAAATTCCCCCTAGCCAAAAGGGGATTAGTTCCTCATACTTGGAAAGCAAAGATTCTTGAAATTCAACATTGGAAAACACAAGAAAGATTACACCTAAAACGTTCCAGCAATTCCAAGTTGAATGGCACGCACGGCTAGGGCTTCCCTTCTTCTTCCTTGCTGCGGCACAAGGTGTGGGTGGTGGTTTTGGGGGTTTTGAATGGTGTATTGTTGTTTAGGATGATGAATAATGGCTGATTATGGTGGTAGAGTGCGGCAGGTTTTATGTGGAAAGTGTATAGAGCAAATGAATGATGGAGAATGGAGGCTAGGGCTTGCGGCAAGGATTTTTTGAATGGCATATGAGGTTCATACGAATTTGTTGTTGAAAATATGTTTATATAGTCCTAGGGTTAATTAGATTAGGTTTACACTTAGCAGATTTATTCGATTAGGGCCTTAGGGTTCGGCCCAACTAGTTTCATAAAAGGATTTGTGTAACCCAAATCCACAAGGAATGAGGCCCTATAAATCAGAATCCAAAAGGAAAAAGGTTTAGGAAATTCGTCCAAAATTGGGCCTTTTAGAAACTAGGTGTTTTGTGGCTGATTTTGGGTTTTCTAGAAGAGATAAAAGGGGGAAGGGTGCAGCACCCTTTTAGGGTTAGATAAGGCTTCTAGAAATCATGTTTTTAGGTCCAATTGCAGCTAGGATTAAGGTGGAACAAGATTAGGTTAGGATAGGATAAGATAAGATAAGGTTTTGGATAATGTTGGATAAGGTTTTGGATAATGTTTCCTCTTTTGAGCTAATTCCTTATCCACTTTGTCTTGAGTTTAATTTATTCATCTTCTTATTAGATTTCTAGCCTTTTGAACTCCAAATTCATCCATCCATGTTGGCCTGTATACAAGTTATCCACTTAGTGCCCAAAACTGCTTCAAAATGCACCAAAATGCACTTTCTTGGTACTTTAACCCTTTGGACCTACAAACACACGAAAATGAGTTGAAATACTGATGTGAAAATTAACTTGACACACAAATTAAACCCTATTTGTGACAATTGTAGTATATATGCAAGTAGGGATCGTTCTAATCGGGGATTAACTAAGGATGTTAATCTACTCTAAACTGAGTTAAAAACACAAAACTACACTTAAAAACACTTAACTAGACCTATATGACTCAAAACAACTTAAAAAGACTCAAAACAGCACAAAACAATCAAATAGACTCAAACTAGACTCTAAAGGGTGATTTGAACGAAATTTAACTAACTTAGACTCAAAACACTAGTTTGGACAGATTCAAACCCTTTTCTAACTAATCTAACACATTTAATAAAAGGGGAAATTGATTTGGACGAAATTAATTAAATTGGACAGATTGTAAATTAAACAAATTAGGCACTAAATTAGGTGAATGGAATGGGAAAAAGGCTAGTTAGAGGGTCCTTCTCCACACATACATATATGTAACATAAATTGATTTCCAGATTTTATCCCTTTAAACCATAAATGACAATGCCCCAAATTAATTGTGAAAAACACAAATTAACTTTCAGATTTTCCTAGTTTCATTGAATTGGATGGAATACGCATCAACAATCAAATTATTCTTATCAAATTCCCTACATGAACTGCATAATAGAGATAAAATCAAAGATCATTAAGCTTTTTGAAAACCCTAAGCATTGACTAGGCATTCGTAACTATGAATTGCATGATACTCTTTCCTAGAATTTACTTAATACAATCATGACAAGTGATTTTCACTACTTGTGAATATAAGTTCATAACGATTAGGTGAAATTCCCTTATATCCTAGCATCAAATTCATGTATGAAAATAAAGTATGCATCCTTAATCAACACACAAGAACAAGTTCTCAATAAATCAATTAAGTAAATCACATCCACAATTCAAGAAACAAAATCTGTGATGCGAGAATTACTTGACACTCAAATTAAACCCTCGTTTGACAATTGTAGTAGAATGGATAAGTGAGGGATCGTTCTAGACCGGGGATTAGGAGGGCTTGCTAAAACCTTCTAAATTGACTTAAAAACATAAAAACTAAATTAAAATACTCTTAACAAGACTACTATGACTCAGAAAGGCTTTGAAAAACTCAAATTGTCTAAAACAATCAAATTGACTCAAAAAGAAGCTAGAACTTGATTTAGACGAATTTGCAATTGTTTATGACTCCACAAGCTTAAAGATACAAAAATAAAACAAATACGAATGATTAAGACTTAACAAAATAGGGGGGGGGGAATTGTGGTTGGACGATATTAAATTAAAAAGACAGAATATAATTAAAGGCAAAATGTAAATATGAATGTGATAAAAAATATGGATGATGGAATAGCCAAGGGGTTCTTCTCCACACATGTTACACTTGCAAACAAAATTGATTCTCAGTTGGTCTTTCGATAAGTTGTGAAACTCAATGCTCCAAGTTAATTAGATCCGCTTAGATTAACTTTCAGATTTCCCTAAATTCTTTGGATTGAATGGAATACGCATTACAACCAAATTATTCTTAATCAAAGTCCCTAACTATGGAATACGCATGATAGAGACATTTAACCAAGATCATTAAGTTCAACGGAAATCATAAACATCGACGAGGCATTCGTTACTATGGAATACGCATGAAACTTATGCCAAGAATTCGTTTAACGCGATTGTTTATAAGCAACCTCTACTACTTGTGAATATAAGTTCATAACGATTAGGTGAAATTCACTTATATTCTAGCGTCATATTTATGCATGAAAATTAAGCTTGCAATCTCAATGAACATACATAAATAAGTTATCAATCAAACAGTTAAACGAATTGAATCCACAACTTATGAAATTCCAACCAAACGTAATCAATTCAAAATGCAAATATAAACATAGTTTCGAATCACCCCCTAGCTAAAGGGGGTTTAGTTCCTCATAACTTTGAAATTAAAGAAACACCTAAACATTCCAACAACTCAAACGTGAATTGTATGAACGTTTAGGCACTCTTCTCTTCCCTTCTCATACGTACAAAACAAAGAGAATTAAATTTAAACTTTGAAATCAAAGAAACACCTAAACATTCCAACAACTCAAACTTGAATTGTATGAACGTTTAAGCACTCTTTTCTTCCTCGTTGTTGTAGCACAAGGTCTAAGGTGAGCTTTGGGGATTATGTGAAGTGTTTTGGAGGGATGGGAAGTGGTTGGATAGTGGCTGCAATGAAGGAGAAAAACTGCACAGAAAATGGAAGGGGAATTGCGGCAATGGATGTGTATTTGTGTTGTGTGAAGTGTTGTGAATGGAAATATGAGATATGAATTGAATGAATGAATGCAAGGGTATTTATAGGAGTAGTGGAGGGAACATATGGTTGTTTGTTTAAGATGCAAGTGGCTAATTAATGATGGAAAAGTATGTGATTTAAAGGATGCAAAGTGAATGAATCATGAATCATTGTGGATGAAAGGTGGAAGTGCATGTGTTGATGACTAGGTTAGTGGGTGGAAATCTGAAAATGGCATATAGGAATGGGAGCTCACGGTTTGAATGTGTAAAGTGTGTGTGAATGCATGTGAAGATGCAATAAATAATGCATGTAGGGTTAGGAAATAATGAAGAAATGCATGTGAGATGTTTGGAAAGGAAATGGGAACCCATGGCAATGAAGTTGTTTTGTGTTGTGAATTATGATGAATGCATGTGAGTTAAAGAGGGAGAATGTGGTGAAATGATGAAGTAGGAAGGTGGAAATGCATGTGAGATGTTTGGAAAGGAATAAAGAATGAATGGTGGAAATGTGAGTGAATGATGTGCATGTGTGAGAATGCATGTGGAATTAAGAGGAGTATGGAAGTGAAATAAATGAATGATATGTTAAGTGATAAGTGAATGATATGTGGTGAGTGATAAGTGAATGGTTTGATAAGTGATAAATGAATTAGTTTAAAGGGCTAGGGTTTAAGTACATAGAATGGGCCTAAAATAGGTTGGTTTGTATGGCATAATGTGTTTGATTGGGCTAGAGCCATTGTTTTGTGTCTTCAAGTGCATACAAGGCCTTCAAATTCGTCCATCCTCTTGGCTCCATGGATAAGCTATCCAATCCATGCCCAAAAATGCTCCAAATGGCCTCAAAATGCACTTTCTTGCTCCCTAGGCCCTTAGAACCTGAAAACACACAAAAGAAGCATAAAGGACTAAAATAACGAGAGAAACATAACGTAAATGCACGAGAACAAGCCATTTAAGTCGCATGAATATGCTCCTATCAATCTGGAGGAAATCAATTCATATAAAACATAAGTCCATGGCTTCGAATTCACCTCTAACAAAGAAAAACTTAGTTAAACATGTTCATAACAATTGAAAAGCAAATTAAGATTAACATGGAAACGAAACGAGGGAAGAAAAAACTCTGAAAGTCTCCAAGGTTTGCAGATTCCTTGCGGCACAAGGGTCTCCTTCTCCTTTGGAAGCCATGGCACTCCTTCTTCTCCCTGGGATTTGCGGCACAAGGTTGTATTTTCTGAATGGATGGTGTGTGTGTGAATGAATGGACAAATTCAATGATGAATGGCTGCCTTCGGTGTCTAGGGGGGTGCGGCACCTTAAGTTTTATATATATATATATATATATATATATATATATATATATATATATATATATATATATATATATATATATATATAGCATGGTAAAAACCCTAGGAATCAGAATTAGGGTTAAACCTAGCAGATACAAGTGATTTGGCCCCCCTAAGTTGCGGCAAAGGTTTTAAAATCCAGTCCTAACCCAATTAATTTCAGATATGGACTTATACAATCCAAATCCAAGAGGAAAAGGGCCAAATTAAATTAGAATCCAATCAGAAAAAGGTTTAAGAATTTCGTCCAAAATTGGGCCTTCTAGAAACTAAGTGTTTTGCGGCTAATTTTGGGTGTTCTAGAAGGCATAAAAAAGGGGGAAAGGTGTGGCACCCTTTTAGGGTCATATAAGGCTTCTAGAAATTAGGTTTTTAGGTCCACTTGCAGCTAGGATTAAGGTGGAACAAGATTAGGTTAGGATAAGATAGGATAAGGTTTGGATAAGATGAGGTTGTTAGGATAAGTTTCCATATTTCTTGCTCTTTCCTTATCTTATTTGTCTTGAACTTTCCTTTTTTGATTTGTAGCATGTTTCTAACCTCTTTTGACTCCAATTTCGTCCATCCACCTTGCTCCGTATACAAGCTATCCATAATAAGCCCAAAACTGCTCTAAAAGGCTCAAAATTGCCTTTTCTTGCCAACTTTGTCATTAGGACCTACAAACAAACGAAAATAGCTTAAAACACTATAATAAGTAGTAATTAGCTCACTAAATGTAAGGAAATAACATAACTAAGTAGCTTAAATATGCTCCTATCAAATACTACATTAACTAAGAAATAATAACACAAATGCACAAGAATAAGCTAGCTAAGTCGCCTAAATATGCTCCTATCAAAAGAGCAAGAAATATGGAAACTTATCCTAACAACCTTATCTTATCCAAACCTTATCCTATCTTATCCTAACCTAATCTTGTTCCACCTTAATCCTAGCTGCAAGTGGACCTAAAAACATGATTTCTAGAAGCCTTATCTGACCCTAAAGGGTGCCGCACCCTTCCCCCTTTTATTTCTTCTAGAAAACCCAAAATCAGCCACAAAACACCTAGTTTCTAGAAGGCCCAATTTTGGATGAATTTCCTAAACCTTTTTCCTTTTGGATTCTGATTTATTAGGCCTCATTCCTTGTGGATTTGGGTTATACAAATCCTTTTTTGAAATTAATTGGGCCAAACCCCCTCCTAAGTGGATTTAATGACTTGTGCCGAAACCTAGGGCCCTGATGTAATAAATAATAACACTCAAATTAAACCCTCTTTTTGACAATTGTAGTATAGATATAAGTAGGGATCGTTCTACGCCGGGGATTAGGAGGGATTGCTAATCTATGAAAACTGACTCAAAGATACAAAAATATGCTTAAAAACACTTAAACAAACTTAAATACTCTTAACTAAACTTTGTATGACTCAAAACAAACTTAAAAGACTCAAAACAACTCAAAACAATAAAAAAAAAAAAGACTCAATTTAGACTCTAGGACTAAGTTTGGACGAAAATACAATTGGTTTTGACTCAAAAGACTCACAAACACACTTTTGGACATATTTAAGACAAGTAAGTAAAGGGGATTTGGTTTTGGACGAATTTAAGAGAAAAACCAGTAATTAAAAGACTTAAAACAGATTTTGACGAATTTGGGAAAAACCAATGGATGATTAAATAGTTAAGGGACACTTCTCCACACATGATACATTCAAACTTAAATTGATTTCTAGTTGCTTTTCCAATAAACCATGAACCTCAACACCCTAAATTAACCATGACATCACAAATTAACCCTTAGATTTTCCTTAAGTTATTGGATTGGATGACATCATACGACAACCCAAAGCATTCTTCAAAAGCTCCCTACATGACATCATAATAGAGATACAATCAAACATCAATATGTTCAATGAAAATCATAAGTATTGACAAAGCACTTGTAACTATGACATCATGATACTCATGCTAGGAATTTACTTAACATGATTGTGAAAAAAACCTTAACTACTTGTGAATATAAGTTTGTGACGATTATGTGAAACTCCCTTATATTCTAGCACCAAATTCAAGCATGCAAATTAAGTAGGCCTCCCTAATCAACATACAAGAATAAGTTATCCATCAAACGGTTAAGTAAATTGCATTCACAATTTATAAATCACAACTGGACTTAATCAATTCATATCATAAACATAATCATGGTTTCAAAGCATCCCCTAGCTAAAACGAGTTTAGCCTCTCATGTTCACAACAAAACAAAGGAAAATAGAATTAAACATTGAAAACAAAAGATAGATTACACCTAAAAACATTCCAACACTCTAACTTGAATGCACAAACGTCCAAGGCTTCTTCTTCTTCTCTTCTTCCTTGCAAAGTCACGGCACAAGAGTCTAGGGTGATTTATGGATGATTTTCTGGGTTGTGAATGGATTTAGGATGGTAGGGTGGTGCGGCAAATTTTGAAGATGGTGTGTGGATGTTTGGGTGAAGGTATGGAATTGTTTGAATGGTGGAAGGATTGTTGGAAGGCTGCGGCAAAAGGCTTGTTCCTGTGAATGATGGCAGGTTGTGTATGAAAGTGATTAGGGTTGAATGAATGGTGCGGCCTTGGTATTTATTTGAGAGCAAGAATCCCTAGAGTTTATTACATAGTTTAGGAAAGGATTTAGACCCCAAATCCATCAGGAAAATGAGTCATAAAGTCAGAAACTAAAAGGGAAAAGGAAAGGTAATTGCGGCAAAGGATAGGAAAAAGGGAATGTGGTTTAATTCTAAAATTAGGCAAGGATTTTGGAATAGAAAAGGTATGTGAGGTGTGGCTGAGATTGAGGTGAAAAGGGAATGTGTTTTAATGACTTAGAGTAGGAAACAAGGGAATGTTGTTTCCTTGCATTTAGTTACTTAATTACTATCTATTTTAGTCTTTTAAGCTATTTTCGTATGTTTTTAGGTCCTAATGGCAAAAGGAGCAAGAAAGTGCATTTTGAGGCTATTTGGAGCAGTTTTGGGCATGGATTGGATAGCTTAACTATGGAGCAATGTGGATGGACGAAATTGAAGTCAAGAGATGCTAGGAAAGGCTAAAAATCTGGAGAAAGAAGTCCAAATGCAAAGAAGATAAGGAAAAAGCAAGAAATAAGGAAATTTATCCAAATTTCCTTATCTTATCCAAACCTTATCCAACCTTATCTTATCCTATCCTAATCTTTTCCTACCTTAATGATAGGAGCATATTTATGCGACTTAATTGGCTTGTTCTCATGCATTTACGTTGTGTTTTCTTAGTTCTTTAAGTCTTTTAAGCCATTTTCGTATGTTTTCAGGTTCTTAGGGCTAAAGGAGCAAAGAAGTGCATTTTGGAGTCTTTTGGAGCACTTTTGGGCTAAAGATGGATAGCTTATGCTTGGAGCCAAAGTGTTGGACGAAATTGAAGACCAAGTGAGCCTAGAATCGAAGGAAGAAGGAGGAATCAAGAATTGGAAACCAGTTTCCATTATTGGGAGTTTCCATTTGTGAAGGTGTCCATTTTTGAAGTTTCCAAATAATGTTGGTTGCCTAAATCACATGTTCTAGAAGCCCTAGACATGTCCTAAATTGTGCCGCACCTTACCTTTCTTTTCTCTCCCAAAATCTGCAAGATTATGTCACAATCCCTTTCTTAAAAGTCTTAGCCGCACCTATACATTCCCTTTCACTCAAAATCTGCAAGTTTAATTGCACTCTCCCCTTCTTTTCCTCCCTTTGCCGCAAGACTTAGCCTTTTCCCCTAATTCCTGATTTCAATTACCTATTCTAAAGGGATTTAACTTAATTCCTGATCCTTAGAATGGATTTGGGGAATTAAACACTTACTTATTTCCTATGCAAGCCTTGTTGTGCACCTCCCTTGACCTTTCCTCTTCCTTGCCGTGCAAGGGAGAGGGTTCTTTCCTATTTCATTGCATTAAAACACATTCCTTTTGTGTTTTATGCCATTGCCGCAACTTTTAGGTAGTTTCCTGTAAATTTCTGATTTGATTTCCTATTTCTAAAAGCTTTTGACTTAAATTCTGATTACCTAAATAACCTAGGGTTTAATTCCTGAAATCCTATAATAAAACCTCCTTTTTGCAGCCACAAATTATTCATTCATTCACCATTCACGCCAGAAATTCATCCCATCCCTCGAACACATCCATACTTCACCATTCTCCATATTTTCTGCCCAAAACTAACCTTTGCCGTCCCCTACATCCATCCCAACCCTAAATCCATCATTCTACATCATCCATATGAAGGAAAATTTGTGAAAAACATGTTCATTTGAGCAACATCAACAACATGCAATTAACAATTAAAAGGCGGAATCATGTTTATATGCACTCAAAAACAAAACTTAACCCATGAACTTCAAAGCCTAGTAGATAGGTGAACCAAGACTCAACTCAAAACAAAGTGAGTTGAGAAATCAATACCTTTGTAGATTCCTCTTTGCATAAGCAAAGGCTAATCACCCAAAGAGAGGGCCTTCATTCCTTGCATCTTAGATCCATGGATTTGGATGGATGAAAAGGTTTCTCTAAGTTCCCAAAATTGAAAACCTCTAAGTCTCCACACCAAGGCATATTGTAGAAGAAATGAGTGACCTTGGAGGAGTTTGATTGCTAGATGATCCCTCCAAGGTGGCTGAAATTTTAGAGAGAAAGGAGAGCTTGTGTTCTCATCCTTTCCCCAAAAATTACCCTTAATGAATTTTGGCTATAAAGTCATACTTATTCCTTAATTCATTTGAGTGGCAAACTTGTAAATAAGTCCAAAACCACTCCTTCTTTAACATGGGATTTATTGGGCTATTTGGGCCTTTGTGAATCATTATTCATTAAGTTGTCACACAACTTAAGTCAATGGACTTGACGTTCGAAGCCCATTGGGCCTTAAGGTCCAAAACTATCCCGTGGTCTTTTAACGAACTTATTCGTTTGATTAATAATCATATTAATTAATCCTTGCCATAAATAATTAAACCATTTAATTATTCTTACTCATCTCCGTTGAATCTTCAATCTCTACCTTACACGGTGTACGATCCATTAGGTTCCTTTTAGCGAGGCAGTGGGCGATTCAAACTCTTTCAAATCGATTATGAATTGAAACTTACTTTCAATTCTCCCGTTAGTGATAATACACTTTTAGGGCTTCCACAAACCATGGTTGACGCCTAGCAGCATGTCATGGTTACCCAAGCTAATCAGAAGAGGTGGAGAACCTATTCAGTTTTAGGATTACAAATGCAATACGGTCTTTCTCTAATACAATACTCTTGACCACATTGTTTGGTTCGATAGTTTATTCATGTCTACTATCCAATGTGAGTCTTGTGCTTATATGATTATCTTGAATGTGATTTGGAACACATTCCTAAATCTCATTCATACTCTGGCCAGAGATTCTAAATCATATCATAGAGTATTCTCCCTCAAACAGTTTGAAGGTTAGAGATCCCTTGTTGCGCATTCACTTGCCTCCATGGCTAAGTGGCTTAACCCCAACGATGCCGTGGACACCCTCCTGATGGAGTGACTTTGACATAATCAAAGATTAAGGACCTAACCACAAGACAACTGTGATGCCTCAGGTCAAAAGACTAATTTGCATTATCCCAACCATGAGTTCTCATGTGACATGGATATGAGAACTCTTCGTTGATCGTGTTCAGTGAACTCATTCTCTATTGAGCACCTACGCACTTGTCTTGATGTCACACACACCAATGACTTGAGACTAGTCACTCTCCCTGAGAGAAGACATAGCACGTACTGATCTTAACGGACTGTCAATGCCCAATTGACAATCCTATGATCAGGAACGTTTAGGATGTGTCAACGAAAGAATGGTCTCATGAATCTAACTTCTTTAGATCGCATTCTTCCTAATCACATATTCCTTGGACTTATCGTTTAAGCATATAACATTTATATGAGACGGCTCAAACAATAATCTTTGCCCTTTACATTAAACTAGATTAGTTTAACATGTGAAATGTCCATAAAGTATCATCATATGATTGGTTTTAGGGCACATTTCCAACACCATAACCCCCTAAACTCACAATAACCTCTTGTGCCGCAGCAATTAGGAGAGGAAGGAGGCCTTGAATGTTTCATGCTTGCAGATTGGAGCGTTCTTAGGTGTACTTCGTTCTTGTTTTCAATGTTTACCTTGTTATTACTTTCTGAGTTTGCTGTAATCATGAGTGGCTAAACCCCTAATTAGTTAGGGGAAAGTTTGAAGCCATGAACATGTTTGAAATATGAATTGATTTCTTCCAATTGTGATTTGTTAAGTTGTGATTGCAATTCAATTATCTGTTTTATTCAAAACTTGTTCTTGTATGTTGATTAAGGATGCATACTTAGCTTTCATGCATGAACTCGATGCTAGTTTATAAACGAGTTTCACCTAATCGTCACAAGTTTATAAACATGAGTAGTGAAGGTTGCTAGTCACAACCGCGTTAATTGAATTCTTGGCAAGAGTATCATGCATTCATAGTTACAATTGCCTCGTCAACACTTATGATTTTCATAGAGCATAATGATCTCTCACTGTATCTCTTCTATGCATTCATGTTGAGGACCATTGGAGAATAATTTGAATTGTCGCATGCATCATCCAATTCAATGACATAAGGAAATCTAAGGGTTAATTAGTGCATCACGGTTAGCTTGGGGTGTTGAGCATCATAGTTAGTGAAAAGCAATTGGAAAATCGATTCATATGCAAATGTGTCATGTGTGGAGAATGGACCTCTAACTAATCCATCCATCATCTTGTTTCCAAAAATTCGTTTTACAATCTGCCTAGTTTTATAACTTGTTTTGTTATTTCAATTTTCGTCAATTCAAAACCCCCCTTTACTTTCTTGTTCTATAGTATTTAGAATCTGTTTAGTTTGTGTTTTAAAGTGTTTTGAATCAACCTATAATCTTAAATTCGTCCAAAATTGTGTTTAGAGTCAGAAACTGCCTAGTTAGTGTTTTTAGGCAGTTTTGAGTCTTTTGAGTCTTTGTGAACGTTTTTAACTTTCTTTTTATGTTTTTAAGTCAGTTTAGAGGTTTTAGCAAGCCCTCCTAATCCCCGGTTCAGAACGATCCCTACTTGCATCCTTACTACAATTTGACAACAAGAGGGTTAATTTGTGTGCTTAACTATTTTCGCATCACTTAATTCCAACTTCAAAGAGGACTCATTTTCACATTAAATCACCTAAATATCAAGTTCTAGAAGCCCTATTTTCGTGCATTAAGGTTATGCCACATGTAACCCTTCTAGAAGTTCTAGAATCTGCCACAAGGACCATTCCTTGTCCTCCTTCGAATCTAATTGAAAGTGTCCTCCTTTTCAGCCCAAAATTCGTGCCTCCCCTTTACCCTATAAATACTTGATGCCACAACACTCAAAAACCACCACCCTCAACCACAAATTCACACCACACCATCCACCACACCTCAAGAGCCTAAATTCACAAAAATCCCCATTGTTGGCAGCAAGGAAGGAAGGAGGAGCCACCTGGAGTGTTTCTAGGTGTATTCTATCTTTGTTTTTAATGTTTAAGTTTAGTTATCTTTGCTTTGTGAACATGTGGAACTAATTTCTTTTTAGTTAGAGGTGAATTCGAAGCCATGATTATATGTTTTATATGAATTGATTCTATCCATATGAATTGATTCTATCCAATTATTGTTTCTTGAGTCTTGAATGTGATTTGCTTATCTAAGTTATTAAAACTTGTTTATGTATGTGGGTTGGGGGTCGACACTTAATTTGCATGCATGAATTTGATGCTATAGTATAAGGGGGTTTCACGTAATAGTTATTCACTTATATTCACAAGTAGTGGAGGTTGCTAGTCACAATCGTGTTAAGTAAATCCTTGGTATGAGTCTCATGCGTTTCATAATGATGAATGCCTTGTCAATGCTTATGATATTCATAGAACTTAATGACTTTTGACATGTATCTTTATCATGCGTTTCATATAGGGAACTTGAGAAAGATAATTTGGTTTAGATGCGTATTCCATCTAATTCAATGAAATAAGGAAAATCTGATGGTTAGTTGTGCGATGCAACTAACTTGGGGCGTTGTCATTTATAGTCTAAAGGAAAAATAATTGGAAATTGGTTTGTATGCATATATCATGTGTGGAGAAGGACCCTCTAACTATCCTTTCACACATTTATTTCACTTAAATTCGTTTTTCCAAAGTTTTTTCTACAAAGTTTTTGTTTTAAGTTTTAAATTCGTCAAAAACAATCCCCCTTTCATTTAGTCTTGTTGTTTGAGTCAAAATCTGTTTTCTTTGAGTCTTTTGAGTCAAGTTAAGGTTTATTTTAGTCCAAAACACTTGTTAGGTCTAAAATTGAGTCTTTTTAAGTGTTTGTTGCTGTTTTGAGTGTTTTACGTTAGTTTAGAGTCTATAGAGTTTATTTTAGTGTTTTTTTGAGTCTTAATTTTGTTGATTAGCATCCCTTCTAATCCCCGGCCTAAAACGATCCCTACTTTAATATACTACAATCATAGGGTTTTAATTTGAGTGTTAGAATATTTCACATCAATGCTCCTATCAAATTTCCCCACACTTAGCTTTTGCTAGTCCTTGAGCAAAACAAAACAAAAGAAACCACAAACAAAACAAAACACATTCTAAACCTTCCAACATGTACCTCAGAGATTTCCAACGAACATGACACATTAAAGAACATCATTCCCATGGTTTTTGGCTTTCTTTACACTTTAACAAACACTTAACCATAGTTACCACTTACTAGTTCACATTTAATCAATTAAAACAATGTTTTGAATGTAGTAACATGCCTTAGAGAATTCCCTCAATTCCTTACTAGAATGCTCTCTATTTTCACACATATTTTCTAACTACACACCCTACACTACTAGGTATATGTGAGCAGATTGATTTAACATGAAGACTAACACTCATATATGTTATAACAAATAAAGCATTTTTTGGATTTATGACAATGGCATGTATATTCTCATGAAAGGAATGCTACTACTTAGAACAAGAACCAGTGATTCCATATGCTCATACCAACTTCAAACTCCACATATTGAACAGATAACATCAAGATAGAAGTTGAGGTTTGCAACGGGGCTAAGGGTATTGGTTAACAAAGAAAGGTAAAGGATAAACAAAGGTTCTTCAAGCAACATGAAGCAAAGTAATGAATGATGTGAAATATTCTAACACTCAAATTAAAACCCTATGATTGTAGTATATGAAAGTAGGGATCGTTTTAGGCCGGGGATTAGAAGGGATGCTAATCAACACAATTAAGACTAAAAAAAACACTAAAATAGACTCTATAGACTCTAAACTAACTTAAAACACACAAAACAACAACAAACACTTAAAAAGACTCAATTTTAGGCCTAACAAGTGTTTTGGACGAAAATAAACCTTAACTTGACTCAAAAGACTCAAAGAAAACAGATTTTGACTCAAATAACAAGACTAAATGAAAGGGGGATTGTTTTTGACGAATTTAAAACTTAAAACAAAAACTTCGTAGAAAATACTTTGGAAAAACGAATTTAAGTGAAATAAATGGGTGAAAGGCTAGTTAGAGGGTCCTTCTCCACACATGATATATGCATACGAACCAATTTCCAGTTATTATTCCTTTAGACTATGAATGACAACGCCCCAAGTTAGTTGCATCGCACAACTAACCATCAGATTTTCCTTATTTCATTGATTTAGATGGAATACGCATCTAAACCAAATTATCTTTCTCAAGTTCCTTATATGAAACGCATGATGGAGATACATGTCAAAAGTCATTAAGTTCTATGAAAATCGTAAGCATTGACCAGGCATTCATCACTGTGAAAGGCATGACACTCATACCAAGGATTTACTTAACACGATTGTGACTAGCAACCTCCACTACTTGTGAATATAAGTGAATAACTATTACGTGAAACCCCCTTATACTCTAGCATCAAATTTATGCATGCAAATTATGTGTCGACCCCCAACCCACATACATAAACAAGTTTTAATAACTTAGATAAGCAAATCACATTCATGCCTTAAGAAACAATAACTGGACGTAATCAGTTCATATAAAACATATAATCATGGCTTCGAATTCACCTCTAACTAAAAAGAAGTTAGTTCCGCATGTTCGCAAAACAAAGATAATTAAACTTAAACATTAAAAACAAAGATAGAATACACCTAGAAACACTCCAGGTGGGTCCTCCTTTCTTCCTTGCTGCCAACAATGGGGATTTGCGTGAATTTAGGCTCTTGAGGTGTGGTTGATGGTGTGGTGTGAATTTGTGGTAGAGGGTGGTGGTTTTTGAGTGTTGTGGCATCAAGTATTTATAGGGTGAAGGGGAGGCACGAATTTGGGCTAAAAAGGAGAGGAATTAGGACTCCAAATCACCAAAGAACAAGGATACTTTCAATTAGGTTCCAAAGAGGACAAGGAATGGTCCTCGTGGCAGATTCTAGAACTTCTAGAAGGGTTACATGTGGCATAAACTTAATGCACGAAAATAGGGCTTCTAGATATTTAGGTGATTTAATGTGAAAATGAGTCCTCTTTGAAGTTGGAATTAAGGTAGGAAAAGATTAGAATAGGATAAGATAAGATAAGGTTGGATAAGGTTTGGATAAGACAAGGAAATTTGGATAAGGTTCCTTATTTCTTGCTCTTTCCTTATCTTCTTTGCATTTGGACTTCTTTCTCTAGATTTTTAGCCTTTCCTAGCATCTCTTGACTTCAATTTCGTCCATCCACATTGCTCCATAGTTAAGCTATCCAATCCATGCCCAAAACTGCTCCAAATAGCCCCAAAATGCACTTTCTTGCTCCTTTTGCCATTAGGACCTAAAAACATACGAAAATAGCTTAAAAGACTAAAATAGATAGTAATTAAGTAACTAAATGCAAGGAAACAACATAACTAAGTAGCATAAATATGCTCCTATCAAATTTCCCCACACTTAGCTTTTGCTAGTCCTCGAGCAAAACGAAATAAACAAAACAAACAAAACACAATCTAGACCTTCCAACATGTGCCTCAGGGATTTCCAATGAACATCACACATTAAAGAACACCACATAAATAGATTTTAGTTATCCCTACCCTTGAGCATATACTTAACCATAGCTACCACACACTAGATCCCATTTAATCAATTAAAACATGATTTTGAATGTAGTAACATGCCTTAAAGAATCCCCTAATTCCTCACTGGATACACTCTATTTTCACACAGATTTTCTGACTACACTCCCTACACTAGGTATATGTGAGAAGATTGATGTAAATATGTAAACGATAGGAGCATATTTAGGCGACTTAGTTAGCTTGTTTTCATACATTTATGTTGTTAGTTCATAGTTATTTTAGTAGTTTAAGCTATTTTCATGTGTTTTTAGGTTCATATGGCTAAGGAAGCAAACAGGTGCATTTTGGAGCATTTTGGAGCAAAATTGGGCTTGGAATGGATAGCTTATGCTTGGAGCAAAAAGAATGGACGAAATTGAAGACCTAAAGGTGTTAGGATTCCTAATCTAAGAAGGATTCCTAATCAAAGAAGGATTCCTAGTCAAAGAAGGATTCCTAGTCAAAGAAGGTTGCCTACTTGAAGTAGGAAAGTTAAGCCAAGGTTTCCTATTTTTGTTTGACCTTTCCTAATCCTAAATATCCCTAAGTTCCAGCAACTTTGAAGGTATCTTATGCATTTTAGGACACAAACCAAAGATTCCTTGCACTATCCTAGTCTATGCCGCACCTTTCTTACCTTTTTCTTCCAAAATCTTCTTTCCCTTTTTATTCTAGTCAATGCCGCAAATTTCCTTTCCTTTTCCTCTTAGAATTCTGATTTGTTACCCTTTTTCCTTCAGGATTTGGAGCTAAAAAACCTTCCCAAATTAATTACTTATTGCCTTAACCTTTCTCCCTCTATATATACATAATCTGCCGCACTTATGGGAGATTCTAGACATCCATACACATCCATACGAATTATTCCTCATTCTCCCCATTCATTCAGCCATCATCCACCCCCTACCATCATCCAACCTATCCATCCATCACCATAATTCATACCCAAACACCCTTGTGCCGCAACAAAGAAGGAGAAAGAAGAGAGGAGAAGCCTTGGACGTTTTGGCCATTCAAACTTGGATTGTTGGAGCGTTTCTAGGTGTATTCAATCTTTGTTTTCAATGTTTAATTTATATTCTCTTTGTTTTGTTGTAAACATGAGGAGCTAAACTTGTTTTAGCTAGGGGAGACTTTGAAACCATGATTATATTTGCAATATGAATTGATTAATTCTAGTTGTGATTTCGTAAATGGTGAATGCAATTTACTTAACCGTTTGATGGATAACTTATTCTTGTTTGTCCCTTGCACACTTAGTTTGCATGCATGAATTTGGGGCTAGAATATAAGGGAGTTTCACATAATCGTTACAAACTTATATTCACAAGTAGTTAAGGTTGTTTTCACAATCATGTTAAGTAAATTCCTAGCATGAGTATCATGATGTCATAGTTACAAGTGCTTTGTCAATACTTATGATTTTCATAGAACGTAATGATCTTTGATTGTATCTCTATTATGATGTCATGTAGGGAACTTTTGAAGAATGCTTTGGGTTGTCGTATGATGTCATCCAATCCAATAACTTAAGGAAAATCTGAGGGTTAATTAGTGATGTCACGGTTAATATGGGGTGTTGAGGTTCATGGTTTATCGAAAAGCAACTGGAAATCAATTTGTATGCAAGTGTGTAATGTGTGGAGAAGGACCCTTTAGCTAGCTAATCACCCATCCATATACCCAAATTCGTTCATAACTTTGTCTAGTTTAGTTTCTGTTTTGTTTTAATTCAAATTCGTCAAAACCAAAACCCCCTTTGTTTTAAGTGTCAATTAGGTTAGAATCTGAGTTATTGTGTGTTTTTAAGTGTTTTGAGTCAAAACTAATTCAATTTTCGTCCAAATTGAGTCCTAGAGTCTAGTTTGATTCTTTTTCATTGTTTTGTGTTGTTTTGAGTCTTTTAAGTTTGTTTTGAGTCATGTAAGTTTAGTTAAGAGTCTTTTGAGTTTGTTTAAGTGTTTTGAAGCATATTTTTGTATCTTTGAGTCAGTTTTCATTAGATTAGCAATCCCTCCTAATCCCTGACCTAGAACGATCCCTACTTACATATATACTACAATTGTCAAACGAAGGTTTAATTTGTGTGTTAAGTTAATTTTCGCATCAGATAGATTCAGAAAGATTGAAATTAATAACTTCCCCATCAAATTCCATTGTTAAAGTCCCATTAAACACATCAATCTTAGTGCGGCCAGTTTTCATGAATGGGCGTCCAAGGAGGATTGGCAACGAAGGGGAATGGTCTAACACTTCCATTTCAAGCACGTAGAAATCCGCCGAAAAGATTAAATGATTGACCTACACTAAAACGTCTGACAAAACACCCTTTGGATAGACATTAGATCTATCAGCCAATTGAATAATCACACCATCATTTTTTAACTCACCTAGATTCATAGATGCATAAATTGAGTAAGGCATGACATTAATAGATGCACCTAAGTCTAGTATGGCATGTTCAAAACGATTATTGCTAATAAACAAGGAATTGTAAAACTACCCGGATCTTTGCATTTAGGGGACATTTTACGTTGTAAGATGGCTGAGACATTTTCACTTACCTTGACAACCTCCTTGTTCGAAATTCTCTTCTTCCTGGTGCAAAGTTCTTTTAAAAGCTTGGCATACCTTGGAACTTGCTTAATTGCATCCAAAAGTGGTATATTGACTTGTACTTTTCTAAATGTCTCCAGAATGTCCTTTTCAGCCTCCTCCTTCTTCGATTGCATGAATCTATGAGGAAAGGGTATATTTGGGGGAATAACATTAGAAATAATCGAATTTGGAACCTCCTTACCTTTGGAAGACGAATGGGATTGTTCGGGTGGCTACGGCATGGGTGGTGCTACCCTTGTCGTGGCTTGCTCTTGTTCCTCCTCCTCGAATTGCAACTTTTCGTCCTCAGTTGGGGCTGATTTAGATGGTTGTGAGGCTGTTCCAACTTGTTTTCCACTTCGCAACATGATTGCTTTGGCAGATTCAAATCCTCCTTTTGGGTTGACAACGGTTGAACTAGGCAACTTGCCTTGTTCTCCGAATTGGCCCATGAATGATAGGAGCATAATTATGTGACTTAGTTAGCTTGTTTTCTTGCATTTACATAGCTAATTTCTACTGGTTAAGAGTGTTTTAAGCTATTTTCGTGTGTTTTCAGGTTCAATTGACAAAGTTGGCAAGAAAGTGCAATTTGGAGCATTTTAGAGCAATTTTGGGCTTGGAATGGATTGCACATACATGGAGCAAGGAGGATGGACGAATTAGAAGATCAAGAGAGGCTAGGAATGTGATTAACATCTGGAAGAATTAAATTGAAGACTTGGAAGATAAGGAATCAGCTACAAAGAAGGAATATTATCCAAATTTCCTTATCTTATCCAAACCTTATCCAATCTTATCTTATCTTATCCTATCCTAATCTTTTCCTACCTCAATTCCAACTTCAAAGAGGACTCATTTTCACATTAAATCACCTAAATATCATGTTCTAGAAGCTCTATTTTCGCACCCTAAGTTTATGCTACATGTAACCCTTTTAGAAGTTCTAGAATCTGCCACAAGGACCATTCCTTGTCCTCCTTGGAATCTGATTGAAAGTGGCCTTGTTCTTTGGTGATTTGGTCCTAATTCCTCTCCTTTTCAGCCCAAATTCGTGCCTTCCCTTCACCCTATAAATACATGATGCCACAACACTCATAAACCACCACCCTCTACCACAATTTCACACCACACCATCCACCACACCTCAAGAGCCTAAATTCACAAAAATTGCCATCGTGCGCAGCAAGGAAGGAAGGAGGAGCCACCTGGGGTGTTTCTAGGTTTATTCTATCTTTGTTTTTAATGTTTAAGTTTAATTATCTTTGTTTTGCGAACATAAGGAGCTAAAATATCAAGGAGTTTCACCTACTCGTTATGAATTGATTATAGTTGCAATATGAATTGATTACTTTCAGATGTGATTTTATAAATCATGAATACAATTTACTTAACTGTTTGATTAAGAACTTATTCTTCTGTGTTGATTAAGAAGGCCCGCTTAGTTTGCATGCATGAATTTGATGCTAAAATATAAGGGAGTTTCACCTAATCGTTATGAACTTATATTCATAAGTAGTGGAGGTTGCTAGTCACGATCGTGTTAAGTAAATTCTTAGCAAGAGTATCATGCTTTTCATAGTTACGAATGTCTTGTCAATGCTTATGATTTTCACAAAGCTTAATGATCTTTGATTGTATCTCTATTATGATGTTCATGTAGGGAACTATTGAAGAATAATTGGGTTGCCGATGCATATTCCATCAAATTTAATGACTTAAGGAAAATCTGAGGGTTAATTAGTGCTGTTCACGATTAATCTGGGATGTTGAGGTTCATGGTTTATTGGAAAAACAACTAGAAATCAATTTGTATGCAAGTGTGTCATGTGTGGAGAAGGACCCTCTAGCTGGCTTATCACCCATATTTTTCCCTAATTTCGTCCAAAGTTGTTTAAGTTTTTAAATCTATTTGTGTTTACTTTAATTTCGTCCAAATCAATCTCCCTTTTAATTAAGTGTGTTAGATTAGTTAGAAACGTGTTCAAATCTATCCAATTTAGTGTTTTGAGTCTTAATAGTCTAAAATTCGTCCAAATCACCCTTTAGAGTCTAGTTTGAGTCTATTTGATTGTTTTGTGCTGTTTTGAGTCTTTTTAGTTTGTTTTGAGTCATATAGGTCTAGTTAAGTGTTTTTAAGTTTAGTTTTGTGTTTTTAAGTCAGTTTAGAGTAGATTAACATCCCTTCTAATCCCCGGCCTAGAACGAACCCCTACTTACACATACTACAATCATAGGGTTTTAATTTGAATGTTAGAATATTTCACATCAATGAACTCCGCAATCTGCCCTACTTACTTCTCTAATTCATCAACCTTTTTGTCCCTATTTTGCATTCTTTGCACTGTAGAAGTTAGTAATTGAAATTTTTGATCATTATCTATGGATGAACCTGATTTGGATTGGGCAGGTTGTGCTTGGGGTTGTGTGGGTGCATACAGCATTTGGTAGAATCCTGGAGGTTGCTGCCTAAATGCGCTTTGTTGTTGGGGTTGTTGGGGCTCCCTCCATTTGATATTTGGATGATCTTTCCAACCGGGATTGTATGTATTAGAGAAAGGATCACTCCTTGGTTGGTTTTGGCTCCCATAACCCACGACATTGGCAGATTCCCACCCTCCGTTCTCGATCAATTGAGGGCACTTATCCGTGAGATGTCCATTCATTGAGCACATGCCACAAACAGCCACACTTTGTACCTTTGGTATTTCAACCACTTGCGAAAGAAGAGAAGTAAGATTAGCCATTTGATTTTGAAGTTTGGAAATAGCACTTACCTCATTAACTTGTTGCTGTCGTGGTATGTCTCTTTGACCAATGCCTTCATATTGTTGAGCATTTAAAGCTTGGTTGGCAATGAGAGTCTTGGCAGCCATGGACGTTTTGTCCACTAAAGCTCCTCCCATTGAGGCGTCTAGCATTTGTCGTTCAATTGGTAGAAGCACTTCGTAGAAATATTGAAGAAGAAGCTCCTCCTTCATTTGGTGTTGTGGACATGAAGCAACAAGAGTTTTAAAACGTTCATAATGAGTTGGAAATGATTCACCTTAGTTTTGCTGAATGCCACTAATCATTTTGCGTAAAAGAATGACTTGAGAAGTTGGGAAAAGCTTCTCCAAAAACGCCCATTTCATACTCTCCCATGATGTGATAGTTCCGGGGGCTAGTTCATACAACCAATCTTTAGCCTTTTCCAAGAGAGAAAAGGGAAAAGCCTTCATCTTCGAAATGCTCCCATCAACATTCATCGGGGTCATGCTTGAGCAAACAACCTCAAACTCCTTCAAGTGTTTATTAGGATCTTCCATGGACAACCCATGGAACTTAGGAATACGGTGCAGTAAGCTAGACTTTGATTCGAACTCGTCGGTCTTGTCTGGGGTTGCCCTTGGATATTGAATGCATAAAGGCATGACATTGTCCAATCCCGATGCGGAAAGCTCTTTGATTGTTCGATTGTCTGCTGCCATAGCTTGTTCTTCCTCAAAAATCTGAGCTGTTGTCTCCTCTTCCACTTGTACTTCGTCTTTTTCAAGATCTGGTGCAGGTTGAGGTGGTTGGGGCTCTTGTTGATTCCTCTTCCTTCTCAAAGTTCGCTCAAAATCGTCATCAAAGTCTAAGATATGCTCACAAACCGGTTGAGAACTCCGAGTCATAAACTAGTACCTAAAAACAAGAAAACTGAACAAGGTCAGCAACTAAAACCAAAAACACACGAAAATAAACAAAAAGAAATAACAAGGGATTAGCAAAGTTGCTAATCCACGGCAACGGCGCCAAAATTTGATGCGAAAATTAACTTAACACACAAATTAAACCCTCTTTTGACAATTGTAGTATATATGTAAGTAGGGATCGTTCTTAAACCGGGGATTAGGAGGGTTTACTAAAACACTTTAAATTGACTTAAATAGATAAAACTAAGCTTTAAAACACGTAACTAAACTTAAAAGACTCAAAACAAGTTCACAAGCCTCAAAATAAGCTAAAAACACTCAAAACTGCCTAGAAACACAAACTGGGCAGATTTTGACTCTAAAGACAATTTTGGACAAATTTTAGTTTTAACTTGACTCAAAACACTTGAATACACAATCTAAAACAGATCCTAACTAGTTAGACATTCTAAAATAACGGGGGATTTGGTTTTGGACGAAAATAAAGTAAACAAAACAAGAACTAAAACTAGGCAGATTTACACGAATTTGGTGGAAATAGATGGATGATGGTTGATAGGAGCACATTTAGGCGACTTAGTTAGTTTGTTTTCTCACATTTATGTTGTTAATTCATAGTTATTTTAGTATTTTAAGCTATTTTCGTGTGCTTATAGGTTCATATGGCTAAGGAAGCAAGAAGGTGTATTTTGGAGCCTTTTGGAGCAAAATTGGACTTGGAATGGATAGCATATGCTTGGAGCAAAAGGAATGGACGAAATTGAAGACCTAAAGATGTTAGGATTCCTAATCAAAGAAGGATTCCTAATCAAAGAAGGATTCCAAGTTAAAGAAGGTTTCCTACTTGAAGTAGGAAGGTTAAGCCAAGGTTTCCTATTTTGGTTTGACCTTTCCTAATCCTAAAAGCCCTATGTTCCAGCAACCTTGAAGGACTCTTATGTATTTTAGGACACAAAGTGAACCTTCCTTGCATCCTCATGTCCCTTGTTGTGCATTGTTAAACTTCCCCTTCTTTGCCGTGCAAGGGAAATACATATTTCCTATTTTGTGTCACAAGATCACATTCCTATTTCACCCTATTCAAAGCCGTACCTTACATACTTATTCTATCCAAAATCCTTGCCTTATTTCAGCCTTAAATCATATTCCCTTTCCTACACTATTTGGCCGCAAGTTTCCTTCCCCTTTCCCTTTGATTTCTGATTTTATATCTCATTTTCCTTATGGATTTGGGGTCTAATCCTTTCCTAAATTATGTAATAAAAGTTAGGATTCTTTCCTTCAAATAAATACCCAAGGCTGCACCCTTATTCAAACCTAATCACTCATTCATACAATCTGCCATCATTCACAAAACACTTAAGCCTTTGTTGTAGCCATCAACCACTCTCCCACCACTTCCATACTTCCATACCTTCACCCAAACACTCATACACCCTTCCTAAACCTTTGCCACACCACCCTACCAACCTAAATCCATCCTTAACCCAGAAATCCATCCAAAATCACCCCTAGACTCTTGTGCCGCAGCTTTGCAAGGAAGAAGATGAGAAGAAGAAGCCTTGGACGTTTTGCATTCAAGTTGGAGTGTTGGAACGTTTTTAGGTGTAATCTATCTTTTGTTTTCAATGTTTAATTCAAATTTTCTTTGTTTTGTTGTGAACATGAGAGGCTAAACTCGTTTTAGCTAGGGGAGGCTTTGAAACCATGATTATGTTTATGATATGAATTGATTAATTCCAGTTGTGATTTCATAAATTGTGAATGCAATTTACTTAACTGTTTGATGGATAACTTATTCTTGTCGGTTAAACCTACAATACATATGCAAAGGGGTAAGGCTTTTTGGCTCTGGGTTTAGACTAACCAACTTCATCTTATTATTTGTTATGCTAATCAATTTTATGCTTTGAATGAAATGGGCGTGAGTTCTAGTATTTGGAACTATAGTGATGAAACGCATTCTAAGTAGTAACCAAGCAAAGAATGATGAGATCATGCAATGACTTTAGAAAACAAGAAATCAAGATTAATAACTCTCCAAAGAATGTTTAGGCTCAAATCTCTTAGGGTTGTAGCGTTAGTTTGAGTTTCTTCCTTCAAGCATCTTACAAAAACTGATTTGTTCTTTTTGTGATTACATGTGAATTTGTACATATCAACTATAACCAAGCATATAACCAAAGAGCATATCAAACTTCCATCCATGTTTGTAACTTTCTTTAATAGTCATGTAATTAAAAACCAAATCCTCATCATTGTGTTGGAAGGTACCCTAAGACAAAAACAAACACAAAAACAAAAACGACTCTAAAAACAACTCTTTTTGGGTTTTCAAAACACTCTTTTTCGATTTTTTTTTTTTCTTTCAAATTTTCGGATTTTCTGTTTAAGACACATAAAAACACTTCAAAACACACTAAAAACACTTCAAAACAGTGAAAAACAACTTTAGAAATGATAGGTGATAAAATCCCCCGAATTTTTATGAAAAACACTTTGTTTACCCCCCACACTTAAACCAAACATTTTCCTCAATGTTTTGAGCATAGACTCACAAACAAACAACCACATAACACGACAAACATGGCAAAATAAAAGCAATAAAGAGTAGGGTTTAGGAACGCAAATCTGGTTATGGAGTGTTGGAGCTTCCTAGTTCTTCTTTATTTGCATGGGTTGCCTCCCAAGAAGCACTTGCTTTAATGTCTTCCAGCTGGACGATCCTTCCTCTTAAGCTTCAATGGGGCCCACGGCATGGAAGCTTGCACCATCCACGACATGCTCTTCAAAGTTCTCATAGTATGGCTTCAAATGATGTCCGTTGACTTTGAACTCTTGGCCAGTCGTTAAGCTTTGAATTTGGACTGCACCATAAGGAAATACATTAATAACAACAAACGGGCCAATCCACTTAGAACGTAACTTACCTGGAAACAAGCGAAGGCGGGAATTGAAGAGTAGCACTTTCTGCCCTAGAACAAATGTCTTGCTACGAATCATCTTGTCATGGAATGCCTTTGACTTCTCCTTGTAAATCAATGCGTTCTCGTATGCTTCATGCCTTATCTCCTCAAGCTCGTTCAATTGAAGTTTCCTATGGATTCCAGCGGCATCAATGTCCATGTTGAACGTTTTGACGGCCCAATGTGCTTTGTGCTCCAATTCAACGGGAAGATGACATGGTTTCCCATAGATGAGCTGAAATGGGGACTTCCAATTGGTGTTTTGTAGGCCGTACGATATGCCCACAATGCATAATTCAAACGAAAACTCCAATCCTTCTGGTTTGGCCTAACGGTCTTCTCCAAGATTTGCTTGATTTCCTGATTAGAAACCTCGGCTTGCCCACTTGTTTGAGGATGATAAGGTGTTGCCACCTTATGTGTGATGTTATATCTCTTGAGCAAAGCTTCAATGGTTCGATTGCAAAAATGGGTCATTTCGCACGTACACCACACAAACAACCAAACAACATAACGAAAACAAACTAAGGGCAAAAGGGTCATTTCGCACGTACGTTTTAATAATCTCGGGACGGGATGTCACAGCTCACTTACCTCGACGGACATCAACTGCTCATCTGGGAATGTCTTTGGGATAGGTACGGCCTCTTCTTCATGTACCATGCGGCTCAAGTGGTCAGCCACCACGTTTTCATTTCCTTTCTTGTCCCGAATTTCGATATCGAACTCTTGAAGTAGAAGCATCCAACAAATAAGCCTTGGCTTAGCCTTCTTTTTGGTGAGTAAGTACTTCAACGCTGCATGATCAGTGTAAATTATAACTTAAGTACCAAGTAAATAAGAACGAAATTTATCTAAAGCAAAAACAACAGCAAGAAGTTCTTTTTCCGTTGTTGAGTAGTTCAATTGGGCATCAGTCAAGGTCCGGGATGCATAATAGATGACATGTGGCTGCTTGTTCTTCCTTTGGTCTAAAACAGCTCCTAATGCATAATCCGAGGCATCGTACATAAGCTCAAAAGGAAGGATCCAATCTGGTGGAACAATGATGGGGGCCGAAGTGAGCATTTCCTTGAGGTGTTTGAAGGCCTTCTCACACTCCACGTCAAATTTGAATGGCACATCTTTTTAAAGAAGTCGGCAAAGGGGGTTGGAGATTTTTGAAAAGTTCTTGATGAAACGCCTATAGAATCCTGCATGTCCAAGAAAAGAACGAACCTCTCTAACCGAAGTAGGAGAGGGTAAGTAGCGTACAAGATCTATTTTTGATTTATCAACTTCAATCCCTTTGGCCGAAATTATATGCCCTAAAACTATGCCTTGTTTTACCATGAAATGACATTTTTCCCAATTTAAAACAAGGTAAGTTTTAATGCATCGTTCTAAGATTAAAGTGAGATTATGTAAACAATCGTCAAACAAATCTCCAAATACACTAAAATCATCCATAAAAACATCAATTATTTTCTCCACAAAATCTGAAAATATACTTACCATGCATCTTTGAAAGGTGGCCGGTGCATTACATAAACCGAATGACATGCGACAATAAGCAAAAGTACCAAAAGGACACGTGAAAGTGGTATTTTCTTGGTCATCTGGGGCTATGACAATTTGATTATATCCCGAATACCTATCAAGAAAACAATAAAAAGAATGACCGGCTAACCTTTCAAGCATTTGATCAATGAACGGCAAAGGGAAGTGGTCCTTCCTTGTGGTGGCGCTGAGCTTCCTATAATTGATGCAAACTCTCCAACCTGTTTGGATATGTCTTGGCACAAGTGATGCGTGATTTACTTGACACTCAAATTAAACCCTCGTTTTTGTCAATTGTAGTGAAGTATGTAAGTAGGGATCGTTCTAGACCGGGGATTAGGAGGGCTTGCTAAAACCTTCTAAATTGACTTAAAAACATAAAAACACAATATAAAACACTATTTGATGCTCGAAGAAAGCAAAACTAAAAATAAGAAAGATTAAGACTAAGACTTCAACGAAATAGGGGGGAATTGGATTTGGACGAATTTAAACTAAAATGAATACTTGGAAACAAAACAAATTGTAAATATGGATTTGACGGAAATGAATGGATGGGAAGCTAGCTAAGGGTTCTTTCTCTACACATGATATTTATGCATATGAATCAATTTCCAGTTATTCCTTCGTTGAATTATGAACGACAATGCCCCAAATTAACCGTGACATCACTAGTTAACCCTCAGATTTTCCTTATATTATTGGATTGGATGGCATCATTCGACAACCCAAAACATTCTCAAAAGTTCCCTACATGTCATCATAATAGAGATACAATCGAAGATCATTAAGAATAATGAAAACCATAAGCATTGACAAAGCATTTGCAACTATGACATCATGTTACTCATGCTAAGAATTAAACTTAACGCGATCGTGACAAGCGACCTTCACTACTTTCAAGTATAAGTTAGTAACGATTATGTGAAACCTTCTTAAACTTTAGCCACATATTCATGCATGCTAATTAAGTGTCGACCCTCAATCAACAAACACAAATAAGTTAATCATCAAATAGTTAAGCCAATTGCATTCACGAATCAAGAGTTCATAACCGGAATTCATCAATTCATATCACATAAATAAACATGGTATTGAAATCACCCCTAGCCAAAAAGGGTTTAGTTCCTCATAACTTTGAAATCAAAGAAACACCTAAACATTCCAACAACTCAAACTTGAATTGTATGAACGTTTAGGCACTCTTCTCTTCCATTCCTCATATTACAAAACAAAGAGAATTGAATTTAAACATTGAAATCAAAGAAACGCGTAAACATTCCAACAACTCAAACGTGAATTGTATGAACGTTTAGGCCCTCTTCTCTTCGTCTTCGTTGTAGCATAAGGACTAAGGGATGTTGTTGGTGTGTTGAATGGATTGGGGGATTATGGAAATGGAAGAAATGGAGGAGAAAGGGAAGGGACTGGTGCAGAAAATGGAGAGACTCATGGCTAGGGAGAAGATGGAAGTGTTTTGTGGTGTGTTGTGTATGAAAATGAGATGATTCCTAAATGAATGAATGCAAGGGTATTTATAGGAGGAGTGGAGGTGTAAATGGCTGTTTGTTTAATGTGTTTGTGTGGAGGAATGATGAGAAAACAGCTAGGACACATGTGAAAATCTGGAAAGCAAATGGAGTGCACGGCATTGATGTTGGAATTGCATGTGTGTGCTGAAAATAGTGTGTGTATGCATGTGTTTGGGAAGCTTTCTTGCTCATTTTCTGGATGCAATGATGAAGATATTAATAATTAATGCATGTAGGTGGCTGAAATGATGAAGAATGAGTGATGGAAATGAAAGGGAAAGCTAGAAAAACATGTGAAGATGCTGGAATTTCAAAGGGAACTCACGGCATTGAAGGTTTTGGTGCATGTGTTGGCTGTTTTGTGTTGTGAATTATGATGAATGCATGTGAGTTAAAGAGGGAGAATGTGGTGAAATGATGAAGTAGGAAGGTGGAAATGCATGTGAGATGTTTGGAAAGGAAATGGGAACCCACGGCATTGAAGTTGTTTTGTTGATGTGTGAATGCATGTGACTTGTTTGTGGAATAAAGAATGAATGGTGGAAATGTGAGTGAATGATGTGCATGTGTGAGAATGCATGTGGAATTAAGAGGAGTATGGAAGTGAAATAAATGAATGATATGTTAAGTGATAAGTGAATGATATGTGGTGAGTGATAAGTGAATGGTTTGATAAGTGATAAATGAACTAGTTTAAAGGGCTAGGGTTTAAGTACATAGAATGGGCCTAAAATAGGTTGGTTTGTATGGCATAATGTGTTTGATTGGGCTAGGCCCTTTGTTTGATGTCCCCAAAGAGCATACAAGGCTTCAATTTCGTCCATCCTCTTTGCTCCATGATTAAGCTATCCAATCCATGCCCAAAAATGCTCCAAATGGCCTCAAAATGCACTTTCTTGCTCCCTAGGCCCTTAGAACCTGAAAACACACAAAAGAAGCATAAAGGACTAAAATAACGAGAGAAACATAACGTAAATGCACGAGAACAAGCCATTTAAGTCGCATGATTATGCTCCTATCAAATACCCCCACACTTAGCTTTTGCTAGTCCTCGAGCAAAACAGAATAAAAACAAATAAACAAAACGACACTAAACACGTAAAACACAACCTAAACCTTCCAACAACCATCTTAGGGATTTCCAATGACATGTTAAAAATCATTATTCTCACAGATTTTAGTCATCTTCACACTTAAGTACATTCTTAATCATAGTCACCATATACTAGTTCACAATTAAGCATTTAAAACCATGTTTTGAATGTAGTAACATGCCTTAGAGAATTTGCTCAATTCCTTACAAGATATGCACTCGATTTTTCACTCAGAATTTCTAACTACACACCCTAATCTAGTCATATGTGAGAAGATTGATGTAACATGAAAACGAACACTCACATATAAGTATCACAAAGAACGCAATTTATGGAGTTAATAAGCATGTTTAGATATGATCTCATGAATGGAATGCTACTACTTAGACGCGAGAACCAGTGACACCATAAGCTCATACCAAGTTCAAACTCCACAAATTGAAATACACAACACTCAAGATAGAAGTCAAGGGTTGTAACGGGGCTTGGGGTATGTGGATAACAAAGAAGGGATATGGAAAACAAAGGTTCTTAAAGAAATAGTGAGCAAAGCATTTGAATCAACTTAGAATTCACTTTTGAATGAAAACTCAACTTTTGAACAAAAAGGGAGAATTTAGACAATTTACGCCCAGAATTGGTGTTTTGGAACCTTTCTTCAATCACTTATTCTTTTCTCTTTTTTTTTTTTTTTTTTTTTTTTTTTTTTTTTTTTTTTTCTTTTGAATCTCAAAACATAAACACTTAAACATTCTCTCCCCCACACTTATTTTCTTTCATAATGTAACTCAAAAGGAATTCAATTAAGTCATGCTCACTATCTTTTAAGAACAAGGGTGGGGATTGTCCTAAACTAGGCTAGGTGAGGAAAAAGTGGGTTAACAAAGAACATGGGCTAACACGGCTCAACGGGGGTACAACTTACAACATATACGAAATATGGGAAGTGAGGCTATTTGGCTATGGTGGCAACTACACAACTTCATCTTGATATATGTTATGTAAATCAATAACATGCTTTGAATGAAATGGGCATGAGTTCTAGCATTTGGAACTATATGATGAAACGCCTTCTAAGTAGTAACCAAGCAAAGAATAATGAGATCATGCAACGATTTTAGAAAACAAGAAATCACAGATTATACTCTCCAAAGAACGTTATAGGCTCAAGTCTCTCAGGGTTGTAGCATTTGTTTGAGTTCCTTCCTTCAGGCATGTTACAAAAACTAAATTTTCTTTTATGATTGCATGTGAAGTCATACATTATAACCATAACCAAGCATATACCAAGAGTAAATCAAACTTTTCTCTATGTTTATAACTCTTTTTAACAGTCATGCAATTACAAACCAAATCCTTATCATTGTGTTGGAAGGTATCCTAAGACACAAACACACACACAAAAACAACTTTAAAACAACTCTTTTTGGGGTTTTCAAAACAATTTTTTCAAATTTTTATGGGATTTTCAAATTTTTAAGACAAAACACACTAAAACAGTTTTAAAAAAGTGAGAAACAACATGTGAAGTGATAGGTGAATAAATCCCATGAATTTGCATCAAATATACTTAGTTACCCCCCCCCCACACTTAAATCAAACATTGTCCTCAATGTTTTAAGCATAGATTCACACAAAGCATAAGTAAATACACAAAAAGCACTTAAACATACTAAACATGGCATAATGTAATTAACAAAGAGAAGAGTTTAGAGACGCAAATCTGGTTATAGAGTGTAAATTCCATCTTCTCCTTGGTAATTGCATTGAGGCTTTGATCTTTGTGATTCCACAGGCTTACTCTTGAACTGGTTTCTGCCCATCGTTGATTTTCCTTTGTGCTACTTCTTGAACTGGGCAGCAGGAATCTTTTGATCTCCTCCACTTGTTGATTTTCCTTTGTGCTACTGGGCTGGAGGATTCTTTTGGTCTTCCCCGAAAGTCTGAGCTTACCCTTTTGGTCTGTTTCTTTGTTCAATCTTTCCAATTCGTATTGAAAAGGGTTGGAGGATAACTCAGCCTATGTTTGTCTCCACATGCTTCAATGTATCATTTTCACTTGCCTTACTCGCTCCCCTTTGCAGAAGTGGTCCCTTCTCCGGAAGTGTATCAACCGTTGAAGATGACTACTCGAGAGCAACGCTAGGTAAGCAATCAGGAATAGATTCCAGGCAGTTGGCTCCAGAACGGAAGACTGACTCCAAGTGCCGGCTGATTGCTTGTTTTACTTTGCCATGCGAGTAAGAACAAGGACAAAGAAAAAGACAGGGAAAGAGCATGATATGAGATACATTTGCTTTTGACCTTGATGATATGAGATACCTTTGCTTTTGAAGAAGCGGTGAATGAATCAGCACATGTATTTGTTGTGCTGTTTCCTCCTGGGTCATATGTACTCCAGGCATTTGGTATCATCTTTGGGGAAGAAGAAAGAATTGAGTATTTCGAAAGGCTTGGCTGGGAGTCCACCCTCAGAGGTGAGGGAGAGTTGGGCATTTTCTTCAGGTTTGCCCTGCCATAAAAGACGAAGGTCGACATATATAGAGATAATAGCAAGTGGTGGTACTTTTTACCTTTGTCGACAAACGTTTTGATCCCGCAACTCTGGCTTTTTGAAATAGTGGCGCCTCTTCGATTTCTGAATACGCCTCTTCGATTTCTGAGCAGGCGCCCCTTCGATTTCTGAGCGACACGTGGTAGTGCAGATGCGGCTCCTTTTGACAAAGCTGCACGCGTCTTCTGAAAAGCAGAGAAAGCGTCGCCGAACTTTGCGCTTGTCGGCTAAAGATGTGTAGTTGTGATGATGGTCTCCACGTGTTGTCTGAAAAGAAGAAATCTTTTGACAAAGTTGAACGCGCCTTCTGAAAAGCCGAGAAAGCGTCGCCTAAATTACGCCGGAAATTCCGGCTTTTTGAATTGGTGGACGCGTCGCCTTGGCTTTTTTATTGAGCTATCGATCACCACAACAAACACACTCTGAAGACTTCCCATTCTTGAAAATCGACTCCGGCCCTTTGAAATTTAACTCCATCCCTTCTCTTTGAACACTTTTGAAAAAATGGCAAACTCATCGAACCTTAGCTTGAAATTGAGCCTTAGCAGTGATACGGGCGCGCCGCGTCAAGGTAACGTATGGCGCCCTTCTTTCTTTTCTTCTAACGGTCCTCTTTCAGGTGAAGACTCTGTGATGCAGGACGCCACAACAGCTACAATAGTTGCTAGGAACCTCCTCACACCAAAAGATAGTAGGTTGCTGTCAGGACGGTCCGATGAGTTGGCTGTTCAAGAGTCCCTCGCACTTAGTGTTCAGTGTGCGAGTTCTGTGTCCAACATGGGCCAACGCCTGCTTGCCCGCTCCCGTCAGGTGGAATCATTGATGGCAGAGGTGGAAAGTCTCAAGCAGGAGATCCAGTAGCTGAAGTATGAGAATAGAAGTTTGCACGTGCTTGCAAACAACTATTCGACGGGCATGAAGAGGAAGCTTGATGAGCTGCAAGAGTCTGAAGGTCGGATTCACAGTGAGCGTCAAAGGTTTTCGTCTTTCCTCCAGAGGCACCTTTTTCCTGGCTCATCCAGCGCTTGGCCAAGTATTGAGGCCTGGAATGCTCTATCTTCGATGCCTCCCGCTCCGATGCCTTCTGCTCCTATGCCTTCTGTTCCTACGCCTTCCGCTCCGATGCCTTCTGTTCCTACGCCTTCCGCTTCAAGAGTAAAGCCACGTAGTGGGGCCTCAAGCAAACACCCTTTGTGAAGCACCATCTTTCTTTGTTTAGCAGTGCCTATCAATAAATCAAACATTTTCTCAATGTTACAATCATAGACTCACACAATTAATAAACAAACAAACAATAACAACTAAACAACCTAACAAGGCAGAAACGAAATAGCAACAAAGAGAAGAGTTTTTTTTTTTAGGAATCTGGATTTGGAGTGCTTTCTAAGTCTTCCTTTGTTGAATGCATGGGTTGCCTCCCAAGTAGCGCTAAGACACAAACAAACACCAAAATGACTCAAATGACTCTAAAAACACATATTTTTGGGTTTTTCAAAAGAATTTTTTTTCATCAAATTTTCGGAGTTTTATACCAAGACACTATAAAACACATTAAAACACTCTAAAAACGCTTAAAACAGCAAGAAACAACATTCTAAGTGATAGGTGAATAAATCCCACGAAATTCATGCAAATACAAATTGTTTACCCCCCCACACTTAAATCAAACATTGTCCTCAATGTTTTAAGCATAGATTCACACAAAGCATAAGTAAATACACAAAAAGCACTTAAACATACTAAACATGGCATAATGTAATTAACAAAGAGAAGAGTTTAGAGACGCAAATCTGGTTATAGAGTGTAAATTCCATCTTCTCCTTGGTAATTGCATTGAGGCTTTGATCTTTGTGATTCCACAGGCTTACTCTTGAACTGGTTTCTGCCCATCGTTGATTTTCCTTTGTGCTACTTCTTGAACTGGGCAGCAGGAATCTTTTGATCTCCTCCACTTGTTGATTTTCCTTTGTGCTACTGGGCTGGAGGATTCTTTTGGTCTTCCCCGAAAGTCTGAGCTTACCCTTTTGGTCTGTTTCTTTGTTCAATCTTTCCAATTCGTATTGAAAAGGGTTGGAGGATAACTCAGCCTATGTTTGTCTCCACATGCTTCAATGTATCATTTTCACTTGCCTTACTCGCTCCCCTTTGCAGAAGTGGTCCCTTCTCCGGAAGTGTATCAACTGTTGAAGATGACTACTCGAGAGCAATGCTAGGTAAGCAATCAGGAATAGATTCCAGGCAGTTGGCTCCAGATCGGAAGACTGACTCCAAGTGCCGGCTGATTGCTTCTTTTACTTTGCCATGCGAGTAAGAACAAGGACAAAGAAAAAGACAGGGAAAGAGCATGATATGAGATACTTTTGCTTTTGACCTTGATGATATGAGATACCTTTGCTTTTGAAGAAGCGGTGAATGAATCAGCACATGTATTTGTTGTGCTGTTTCCTCCTGGGTCATCTGTACTCCAGGCATCTGGTATCATCTTTGGGGAAGAATAAAGAATTGAGTATTTCGAAAGGCTTTGCTGGGAGTGCGCCCTCAGAGGTGAGGGAGAGTTGGGCATTTTCTTCAGGTTTGCCCTGCCATAAAAGACGAAGGTCGACATATATAGAGATAATATCAAGTGGTGGTACTTTTTACCTTTGTCGACAAACGTTTTGATCCCGCAAATCCGGCTTTTTGAAATAATGGCGCCTCTTCGATCTCTGAACACGCCTCTTCGATTTCTGAGCAGGCGCCCCTTCGATTTCTGAACGACGCCCCTTCGCTTTCTGAACGACACGTGGTAGTGCAGATGCGGCTCCTTTTGACAAAGCTGCACGCGTCTTCTGAAAAGCTGAGAAAGCGTCGCCGAACTTTGCGCTTGTCGGCTAAAGATGTGTAGTTGCGATGATGGCCTCCACGTGTTGTCTGAAAAGAAGAACTCTTTTGACAAGGTTGAACACGTCTTCTGAAAAGCTGAGAAAGCGTCGCCTAAATTACGCCGGAAATTCCGGCTTTTTGAATTGGTGGACGCGTCGCCTTGGCTTTTTTATTGAGCTATCGATCACCACAACAAACACACTCTGAAGATTTCCCATTCTTGAAAACCGACTCCGGCCCTTTGAAAATTTACTCCATCCACCCACTCTCTTTGAACACTTTTGAAAAAAAAATGGCAAACTCATCGAACCTTAGCTTAGATTTGAGTCTCAGCAGCGATCCGGTTGCGCCCCGTCAAGGTAATGTATGGCGCCCTTCTTTTTTTTCTTCTAACGGTCCTCTTTCAGGTGAAGACTCTGTGATGCAGGACGCCACAACAGCTACAATAGTAGCTAGGAACCTCCTCACACCAAAAGATAGTAGGCTGCTGTCAGGACGGTCCGATGAGTTGGCCGTTCAAGAGTCCCTCGCACTTAGTGTTCAGTGTGCGAGTTCTGTGTCCAACATGGGTCAACGCCTGCTTGCCCGCTCCCGTCAGGTGGAATCATTGATGGCAGAGGTGGAAAGTCTCAAGCAGGAGATCCAGTAGCTGAAGTATGAGAATAGAAGTTTGCACGTGCTTGCAAACAACTATTCGACGGGCATGAAGAGGAAGCTTGATGAGCTGCAAGAGTCTGAAAGTCGGATTCACAGTGACCGTCAAAGGTTTTCATCTTTCCTCCAGAGGCACCTTTTTCCTGGCTCATCCAGCGCTTGGCCAAGTATTGAGGCCTGGAATGCTCTATCTTCGATGCCTTCCGCTCCAAGAGTAAAGCCACGTAGTGGGGCCTCAAGCAAACAACCTTTATGAAGCACCATCTTTCTTTGTTTAGCAGTGCCTATCAATAAATCAAACATTTTCTCAATGTTACAATCATAGACTCACACAATTAATAAACAAACAAACAATAACAACTAAACAACCTAACAAGGCAGAAACGAAATAGCAACAAAGAAAAGAATTTTTTTTTTTTTTTTTTTTTTTTAATTTTTATCAAATTTTTGGAGTTTTATACCAAGACACTATAAAACACACTAAAACACTCTAAAAACGCTTAAAACAGCAAGAAACAACATTCTAAGTGATAGGTGAATAAATCCCACGAAATTCATGCAAATACAAATTGTTTACCCCCCTACACTTAAATCAAACTTTGTCCTCAATGTTTTAAGCAGAAAGTCACAACAGAGCAAGCAAATAAACAAATACGAGAAAGAAAGCAAAGTAAAGGCCGTAAAGAAAAAGAAAGGAATAAAAATAAGTCTCTTAAAGGGGTTTCCAAGTTCTTCTCTATTCGGATGCATGGGTTGCCTCCCACGAAGCGCTTTCTTTTACGTCTTTCAGCCGGACGAGTACCCTCTTTTAATCTTCATTTGAGCCCACGGAATGGAAAGGAATGTCTTCCACCACTTGCCCCACACCATGCTCGTAATATGGCTTCAACCGATGCCCGTTCACCTTGAATTCTACGCCATTCCTTAAGCTTTTTATGTGGACTGCACCATAAGGTAAAACGTTAGTAACAACAAACGGGCCAATCCATTTAGAACGCAACTTACCAGGAAACAAACGTAGGCGAGAGTTGAAAAGTAACACTTTCTGCCCAACTGTGAAGGTCTTGGTTCGAATCATTTTATCATGGAATGCTTTGGTCTTGGCTTTGTACATCCGGGCATTCTCATAGGCTTCATTCCGAATCTCCTCAAGTTCATTCAATTGGAGCTTCCTATGAACTCCCGCTGCATCTATGTCCATGTTGAAAGTCTTCACGGCCCAATGTGCCTTGTGCTCTAACTCTACGGGCAAATGACATGGCTTACCATAGACGAGCCGAAAAGGTGACATCCCAATGGGTGTTTTGTACGCCGTACGATATGCCCACAGTGCATCATCTAAACGTAAGCTCCAATCCCTCCTTGTTGGTCCAACGGTCTTCTCCAAAATTTGTTTGATTTCTCGGTTAGACACCTCGGCTTGGCCATTTGTTTGAGGATGGTAAGGTGTGGAGACCTTATGGTTGACATGGTACTTTCTTAGCAACGCCTCAATGGTCCGATTGCAAAAGTGAGACCCTCCATCACTTATGATTACTCTCGGCATTCCAAACCTAGCAAAAATGTTAGTTTTCACGAAATCTGCAACCACCTTAGAATCGTTAGTACGGGTGGCTTTTGCTTCCACCCATTTAGAAACATAATCAACGGCTAGCAAGATATAAGTGAAACCATAAGATGGAGGGAAAGGGCCCATGAAATCAATGCCCCAAACATCAAAAATTTCAACATTAAAGACAGGGGTTTGCGCCATTTGGTCCTTGGTACCTATGTTACCCATTCGTTGGCAACGATCACAAGACATACAAAAGGTTCTAGCATCCCTAAATATAGTCGGCCAATAAAAACCACACTCTAAAACCTTGAGGGCAGTGCGTTGTGTGCCAAAATGACCACCACATGCATATGTGTGACAAAAGCTTAGAATTGAGTGAAATTCAGAATCATGCACACATCTACGTACAATTTGATCTGAGCAATACTTCCACAAATAAGGGTCATCCTAAACATAGAAACGTGCATCATTTTTAAGCTTATCACGTTGGTGCTTGTTTAGTTCATTTGGAATTTGTTTAGCCACCAAGTAATTCACTAAATCTGCATACCATGGTTCACTTACCTCAATGGAAAGCAGCTGCTCATCGGGAAAAGTTTCAGGGATAGGTACGGCATGTTCATGCTCCTCGTGGATCATTCGGCTTAAATGGTCAGCCACTACATTCTCGCTTCCTTTCTTATCCCGGATTTCAATATCAAATTCTTGAAGAAGAAGAATCCAACGGATAAGCCTCGGCTTTGCTTCCTTTTACGTGAGCAAGTACCTTAAAGCTGCATGATCAGAATAAACGATTACTTTAGTACCAATTAAATATGAACGGAATTTATCTAAAGCAAAAACCACAGCTAGAAGTTCTTTTTCCGTCGTGGAGTAGTTCAATTGGGCATCATTGAGAGTCCGAGAGGCATAATATATGACATGCGGCCGCTTGTCTCTTCTTTGTCCTAGAACAGCTCCTAATGCATAGTCGGATGCATCGCACATGAGCTCGAACGGAAGGCTCCAATCTGGAGGTACAATAATGGGGGCCGAGACTAGCTTCTCCTTGAGTTGGTTAAATGCCAAATTACACTCTTCATCAAACTTGAATGGCACATCTTTTTGAAGCAATCGGCAAAGAGGGTTGGACATCTTGGAGAAGTCCTTGATAAAACGCCTATAGAACCCTGCATGGCCAAGAAACGAACGTACCTCTCTAACCGAAGTAAGAGAGGGTAAGTGACGTACAAGGTCTATTTTTGATTTATTTACTTCAATTCCTTTTTCTGAAACAATATGTCCTAAAACTATACCTTGTTTCACCATAAAGTGACATTTCTCCCAATTCAAGACAAGGTTAGTTTCAACACATCGTTTCAAAATTAAGGTCAGATTATCCAAGCAATTATCAAATGAACTCCCAAATACACTGAAATCATCCATGAAAACCTCAATGATCTTTTCAACAAAATCGGAAAATATACTTACCATACACCTTTGGAAAGTGGCCGGTGCGTTGCATAAGCCAAATGGCATGCGACGATAAGCAAATGTTCCAAAGGGACATGTGAATGTGGTCTTCTCTTGATCATCCGGGGCTATCACAATTTGGTTATATCCAGAGTATCCATCAAGAAAACAGTAAAAAGCATGACCGGCTAACCTTTCGAGCATCTGGTCGATGAATGGCAAAGGAAAGTGATCTTTCCTAGTCATGGCATTTAGCTTCCGGTAATCGATACATACTCACCATCCAGTCTGAATGCGTGTAGGCACGAGCTCATTCTCATCATTCTTGATAACAGTTACTCCGGACTTCTTGGGAACGACTTGAACTGGAGAGACCCAACGGCTATCGGAGATAGGGTAGATCACTCCGCAATCCAAAAGTTTGATTATTTCCTTCTTCACCACTTCCATCATCGGAGGGTTGAGACGGCGTTGAGCCTCTCGAGTTGGTTTAGCCCCCTCCTCAAGAAGTATACGGTGCATGCATGTGGTAGGGCTTATTCCTTTAATGTCGGCCAAAGTCCACCCTATGGCCGTTTTGTGCTCTCGCAGCATCCTCACAAGCTTCTCCTCCTCCATTGCCGTGAGACTTGATGAAATGATGACGGGCAATGTTTCGCCTTTTCCCAAAAACACATACTTCAAATGGTCCGGCAACGGCTTAAGTTCAAGCGATGGTGCCTGAACAACAGAAGGTAGCATCTTAGTGGAAACTGAATTTGAAAGTGAGAGTGGAACCTTACCATATTGTTGTGGCAATGACTCAAGGGCTGCCACAACCTCAATTATTTCTTCACTAGAACCCATTGCAAAGAATTCCTCCTCCTTGCCGTGGCCTTGCATTGGCCCAAATCCTTCATTTTTGCGCTCTATGGCCTTAGTGATGGTTGTTTCCAGGGCGTCCTCATTCAATTCTTCAAGGTATACCTGCGCCAAAGAATCGATAACATCAATGGAAAAACAAGAATGGTCATCAACGGGATATCTCATAGTTTCAGAAATATTAAAATCAATCACTTCCCCATCGAATTCCATTGTCAAGGTGCCTTTGTATACATCAATCTTCGTTCGGGCCGTCTTCATGAATGGCCTACCAAGGAGAATCGGCAAAGATGTAGAATGGGCTGAATCCTCCATGTCTAGGACGTAGAAATCAGCCGGAAAAATTAAATGGTTCACCTGCACAAGCACATCTTCCAAAACTCCTTTTGGATACGCGTTAGAACGATCGGCCAATTGTATAATTACACCATCTTGTTTTAATTCACCCAAATTCATAGATGCATAAATAGAATAAGGCATGACATTTATGGATGCACCTAAATCAAGCATGGCATGTTCAAAACGATTATGTCCAATCACACAAGGAATCGTGAAACTACCGGGGTCTTTGCACTTGGTACGCAGTTTACGTTGCAAAACAGCGGACACATTCTCGCTTACCTTCACTACCTCTTTGTTTGCCCTTCTTCTCTTTGTATTGCATAGGTCCTTGAGGAATTTAGCATACTTTGGAACCTGTTTGATTGCATCGAGAAGCGGTATGTTCACTTGCACCTTCCGGAACGTTTCAAGAATGTCCTTCTCGCTTTCTTCCTTTTTTTCTTGCATGAACCTGCAAGGAAAAGGTACATTGGGTAGATTAGGACGTGAAGTACATGAATTTGAACTTAAATTACCTGATTTGGCTGAGTTAGGGTGATCTGCCTCAGGTTGTGTCATCTCTTCATCTACTTTCTGGGCAGATTTGGGATTGTTTGGCTCAATCCCAACTTCTTTTCCACCCCTTAGGGTGATGGCCTTGGCGGATTCGAATCCTCCCTTTGGATTGACTGTGGTTGAGCTAGGAAGCTTTCCTTGCTCTCTAATCTGTCCAAGGAACTCAGAAATCTGCCCTATTTGTTTCTTCATATCCGTCATCTCCTTCTCGTTATTTGCTATTCGGTTGTTTTGATTTTGCAACCCCTGCGAAATAGAGGTTAGTAATTGCATAGCTTGATCACTTTCCAATGACGTACCTGAATGAGATGATGCCGAAGGTTGTTGGGGTTGTTGGGGTGCATACGGCTTGGAATAAAAACCAGGGGGGTTTGGCCTAAATCCTCCTTGTTGGGCAGCTTGTTGTGGCTCCCTCCATTTGAAGTTTGGATGGTCCCTCCATCCGGCATTGTAAGTGTTCGAGTATGGGTTGTTTTGATTTTGTCCTTGGAAACCAATTGCATTGGCAGATTCCCACCCACCATTCTCGATTAGTTGAGGGCACTTGTCGAATGGATGCCCTTGAATTGAGCACACGCCACAAACTTGGTGTTCTTGTGCTTTTGGACCAATCACAACCTGAGAAACAAGAGAAGTAAGATTAGCAAGTTGTGATTGAATTTTAGAAATAGCACTCACCTCATTTACACTTTGTTGTCGTGGGGCTTCCCTTTGACCCACTCATTCATATTGTTGAGCGTTGAGCGCTCGGTTGGCTATGAGAATCTTGGCATCCCTTGGTGTTTTGTCTACCAATGCTCCTCCCGCTGATGCATCAAGCATTTGACGTTCGATAGGAAGGAGGCCCTCATAGAAATATTGAAGGAGAAGTTCCTCCTTCATTTGATGTTGAGGACATGAAGCTACAAGGCCCTTGAAGCGCTCATAATAAGCCGGGAATGTCTCACCATGATTCTGTTGAATACCACTAATTTTCTTCCGTAGGAGAATCACTCTCGAAGTAGGGAAGAATTTCTCCAAGAAAGCACGCTTCATACTCTCCCACGAAGTCACAGTTCCCGGGGCTAGTTCGTAGAGCCAATCTTTGGCCTTGTCCATAAGTGAAAATGGAAAGGCCTTCATCTTCAATATACTCCCATCCACATTGACGGGGATCATGCTCGAACAAACCATTTCGAACTCCTTCAAGTGTTTGTTGGGGTCTTCCATAGACAAGCCATGGAACTTCGGAATATGGTGTAACAAACTGGATTTAAGTTCAAATTCCTCAGTCTTCCCCTCTGCAGCCGTGGGGTATTGGATACAAAGAGGCAATGCATTATCCAAACCCGAGGCCGAAAGCTCCTTGATGGTTCTATTATCTGCTGCCATGGCTTGTTCTTCTTCAAAAATCTGATCCGTGGGCTTTTCTTCTACACCTACTTCGTCTTCTTCAAGCCCAGGTTGTGGTGGAGGTTGTGGTGGCTCTTGTTGACTCCTCGTTCTCCTCAAAGTGCGTTCAAAATCACCGTCAAAGTCGGAGATGTTCTCTATAATAGGCCGAGAGCAACGAGTCATACACAGTACCTAAAAAACAAGGAAACAAACAAACTAAGAATCTGAAATAAGAATGCACGAAAAACAAAAAAAAATATAAAAATAAAGACAAAGGATTAGCAAAGTTGCTAATCCCCGGCAACGGCGCCAAAATTTGATGCGTGATTTACTTGACACTCAAATTAAACCCTCGTTTTTGTCAATTGTAGTGAAGTATGTAAGTAGGGATCGTTCTAGACCGGGGATTAGGAGGGCTTGCTAAAACCTTCTAAATTGACTTAAAAACATAAAAACACAATATAAAACACTATTTAATGCTCGAAGAAAGCAAAACTAAAAATAAGAAAGATTAAGACTAAGACTTCAACGAAATAGGGGGGAATTGGATTTGGACGAATTTAAACTAAAATGAATACTTGGAAACAAAACAAATTGTAAATATGGATTTGACGAAAATGAATGGATGGGAAGCTAGCTAAGGGTTCTTTCTCTACACATGATATTTATGCATATGAATCAATTTCCAGTTATTCCTTCATTGAATTATGAACGACAATGCCCCAAATTAACCGTGACATCACTAGTTAACCCTCAGATTTTCCTTATATTATTGGATTGGATAGCATCATTCGACAACCCAAAACATTCTCAAAAGTTCCCTACATGTCATCATAATAGAGATACAATCGAAGATCATTAAGAATAATGAAAACCATAAGCATTGACAAAGCATTTGCAACTATGACATCATGTTACTCATGCTAAGAATTAAACTTAACGCGATCGTGACAAGCGACCTTCACTACTTTCAAGTATAAGTTAGTAACGATTATGTGAAACCTTCTTAAACTTTAGCCACATATTCATGCATGCTAATTAAGTGTCGACCCTCAATCAACAAACACAAATAAGTTAATCATCAAATAGTTAAGCCAATTGCATTCACGAATCAAGAGTTCATAACCGGAATTCATCAATTCATATCACATAAATAAACATGGTATTGAAATCACCCCTAGCCAAAAAGGGTTTAGTTCCTCATAACTTTGAAATCAAAGAAACACCTAAACATTCCAACAACTCAAACTTGAATTGTATGAACGTTTAGGCACTCTTCTCTTCCATTCCTCATATTACAAAACAAAGAGAATTGAATTTAAACATTGAAATCAAAGAAACGCGTAAACATTCCAACAACTCAAACGTGAATTGTATGAACGTTTAGGCCCTCTTCTCTTCGTCTTCGTTGTAGCATAAGGACTAAGGGATGTTGTTGGTGTGTTGAATGGATTGGGGGATTATGGAAATGGAAGAAATGGAGGAGAAAGGGAAGGGAATGGTGCAGAAAATGGAGAGACTCACGGCTAGGGAGAAGATGGAAGTGTTTTGTGGTGTGTTGTGTATGAAAATGAGATGATTCCTAAATGAATGAATGCAAGGGTATTTATAGGAGGAGTGGAGGTGTAAATGGCTGTTTGTTTAATGTGTTTGTGTGGAGGAATGATGAGAAAACAGCTAGGACACATGTGAAAATCTGGAAAGCAAATGGAGTGCACGGCATTGATGTTGGAATTGCATGTGTGTGCTGAAAATAGTGTGTGTATGCATGTGTTTGGGAAGCTTTCTTGCTCATTTTCTGGATGCAATGATGAAGATATTAATAATTAATGCATGTAGGTGGCTGAAATGATGAAGAATGAGTGATGGAAATGAAAGGGAAAGCTAGAAAAACATGTGAAGATGCTGGAATTTCAAAGGGAACTCACGGCATTGAAGGTTTTGGTGCATGTGTTGGCTGTTTTGTGTTGTGAATTATGATGAATGCATGTGAGTTAAAGAGGGAGAATGTGGTGAAATGATGAAGTAGGAAGGTGGAAATGCATGTGAGATGTTTGGAAAGGAAATGGGAACCCACGGCATTGAAGTTGTTTTGTTGATGTGTGAATGCATGTGACTTGTTTGTGGAATAAAGAATGAATGGTGGAAATGTGAGTGAATGATGTGCATGTGTGAGAATGCATGTGGAATTAAGAGGAGTATGGAAGTGAAATAAATGAATGATATGTTAAGTGATAAGTGAATGATATGTGGTGAGTGATAAGTGAATGGTTTGATAAGTGATAAATGAACTAGTTTAAAGGGCTAGGGTTTAAGTACATAGAATGGGCCTAAAATAGGTTGGTTTTGTTGGAAATATGCCCTGAAAGTCAATCTTTGGAAGAAACCTTTCAGGACAATGAATTGATGTATATATGACTCTTATACATCGGAAGGCAAAGATACTAATTAGGACTATCACAATGAACAAAAATATGTCCTAAATAGTGAATCCATGGACAATGGATCGATGGAAGAAGTAACCTAATGATGTTAGATTACAGAGACCTTCTTCTCATAACCATCATGTCCAAAAAGGTTCCTGGTCATAGGATTGTCGGAGGGATACTGACAATCCATAGACCGGTACATACTATGTCCGCTTCAATTGGAATGATGGAAAGTCTCATCCCATTCGTGTAGCGACACTAAGACAAGTATGTAGGTGCTCATTAAGGGAATGAGTTCACTGAACACAATCGAACGAGAGTACTTGCATGGAGGTCTACTCACATGTCAAGCAAGTAACTCTAATGGTTGGGATAATGTAAGTAATCCTTTGACCTGAGGCATCGTCGTTGTCTTGTGGTTAAGTACTTAATCTTTGATTATGTTAAAGTCATTCCGTTCGCGAGTGTCCAAGGCATCGTTGGGGTTAAGCCACTTAGCCATGAAGGCAAGTGAATGCGCAACAAGGAATCTCTGATCCTCGATAAGAGAGGATGAATACTTTAAGATATGATTCGGGAATCTTCGGCCGAAGTATCGAGCGTAATAAAGGAAAGCGTTCCTATACGTCTCAAATGAATCATATAAGAAGGAATAATCACATTAGGGGTTTGACATTATAAATCCATACCCTAGTAATGTGATTGAGAGTATTGTTTTAGAGAAGGATCGAATTACATTGTAATTCCAACTGAATAGGTTCTCCGAATAACTTCTACATTAGCTTGGGTAGCCATGATATATGGTTAGATGTCACTCATGGCTTGTGAGTTCTTCTAGATGATTAAATGTAGTCATCAAAAGGAAGGTGAATTAAAAGTAAGTTTTAATTCACTAAGTGATTGGATAATCAATTGGATTGGTGCCAATCACCTCACTGCCTTGCTAATTAGAACCTAAAAGATTGTTCACCAATACACTCTTGTAGTGAGTAACTAATGGATGAAGGAAATAATTAATTGGATTAATTAAGTGTTTTGATTAATTTAGAAAGTCTAAAGAAATCATAAAAGCGATAAAGATCGTTTTGGGCTTATAGAAACGTTCGGGTTTAATTAGGCCCATTGGGCCAAAACCCATTGGGCTTTTATTCAAGCATTGGATGACTTGAAATAATTAAAAGCCCAAAGCCCAAACCAAACACATATGGCCGGCCAAAGAGAGGGAGAGAGAAGGTCAATTGTTGACTTGTTTCTTTATGTAATAAAAGGAACATTATAGTGAAAGATTCATTAAGGGTTTTATGTGTTCTAAAAACAACAAAAGAGAAAAGAAAAGCTCTCTCTCTTGAACACAAAGGGCCGGCCACCAAGGGGGTGATTTAACTAATCATCTATACACCCTTTTGGTTAATTCCTTCATCTTTCTCATTACAAAGTGGGTGAGGATCTTTAGAGGTTTTCATATCTTTGGAAACTTGAAGAGAACCTAGGAGCACTTACTTTACAAAGTGGAGGAAGCAAGGAGGGAGGCTAGGCTCAAGGAGTTTGAGGAGCAAAGATCTTGGAGGTGGTCCATCCTTGGTCTAAGATCTAGATCAAGAGGTATAAAACTAAACCTCTAGTTTGTTCTTCTTATAAATTTTGTTTTGATGCATCTTATATAAACCTATGCATCTTGAAGGGGATTTGCATGACTATAGCTTTGATAAAATGTATGACATGCTTCCGTTGCTTTCGTATATAAATTTTGAATTGTATATGCATGCTAGTCACTAGAAATCCCACATGAATCTCATAGATTTCCCTTCAGGTTTGTATGGCATAATGTGTTTGATTGGGCTAGGCCCTTTGTTTGATGTCCCCAAAGAGCATACAAGGCTTCAATTTCGTCCATCCTCTTTGCTCCATGATTAAGCTATCCAATCCATGCCCAAAAATGCTCCAAATGGCCTCAAAATGCACTTTCTTGCTCCCTAGGCCCTTAGAACCTGAAAACACACAAAAGAAGCATAAAGGACTAAAATAACGAGAGAAACATAACGTAAATGCACGAGAACAAGCCATTTAAGTCGCATGAATATGCTCCTATCAACAAGCTCATTCTCGGCATTCTTCACCACCGTCACTCCGGATTTCTTTGGCACTACTTGAATTGGTGAAACCCAACGGCTATCCGAGATAGGATAAATCACTCCACAATCAAGTAATTTGATAACCTCCTTCTTCACTACTTCCATCATTGGAGGGTTGAGCCGATGTTGAGCCTCTCAAGTTGCTTTAGCCCCCTCCTCTAGAAGTATGCGATGCATGCATGTTGTAGGGCTAATTCCCTTAATATCGGCCAAGGTCCATCCTATGGCTGTTTTGTGCTCTTTTAATACTCGAACCAATTTGGCCTCCTCTATTGCCATGAGTGATGAAGAAATAATGACGGGCAACGTCTCTTTGTCTCCCAAATAGACATACTTCAAATGACTTGTGATACGAGCATATTTAGGCGACTTAGTTAGCTTGTTTTCGTACATTTATGTTGTTAGTTCATAGTTATTTTAGTAGTTAAAGCCATTTTCGTGTGTTTTTAGGTTCATATGGCTAAGGAAGCAAAAAGATGCATTTTGGAGCAAAATTGGGCTTGGAATGGATAGCTTATGCCTGGAGCAAAAGGAATAGACCAAATTGAAGACCTAAAGGTGTTAGGATTCCTAATCTAAGAAGGATTCCTAATCTAAGAAGGATTCCTAGTCAAAGAAGGATTCCTAGTCAAAGAAGGTTTCCTACTTGAAGTAGGAAAGTTAAGCCAAGGTTTCCTATTTTGGTTTAACCTTTCCTAATCCGAAATATCCCTAAGTTCCAGCAACTTTGAAGGTATCTTATGTATTTTAGGACACAAACCCAATCCCCTTTTATTCTAGTCAATGCCGCAACTTTCCTTTCCTTTTCCTCTTAGAATTTTGATTTGTTACCCTTTTTCCTTGATGATTTGGAGCTAAAAAGCTTCCCAAATTAATTACTTATTGCCTTAACCTTTCTCCCTTTATATATACATAATCTGCCGCACTTATGGGAGATTCTAGACATCCATACAGATCCATACGAATTATTCCTCATTCTCCCCATTCATTCAGCCATCATCCACCCCCTACCACCATCCAACCTATCCATCCATCACCATAATTAACACCCAAACACCCTTGTGCCGCAGCAAAGAAGGAGAAAGAAGAGAGGAGAAGCCTTGGACGTTTTGGCCATTCAAACTTGGATTGTTGGAGCGTTTCTAGGTGTATTCAATCTTTGTTTTCAATGTTTAATTTATATTGTCTTTGTTTTGTTGTAAACATGAGGAAATAATTTGGTTTTGGCTAGAAGAGACTTTGAAACCATGATTATATTTGCACTATGAATTGATTAATTTCAATTGTGATTTCATAAATTGTGAATGCAATTTACTTAACCGTTTGATGGATAACTTATTCTTGTTTGTTGATTAAGGGTGCACACTTAATTTGCATGCATGAATTTGGTGCTAGAATATAAGGGAGTTTCACATAATCATTACAAACTTATGTTCACAAGTAGTTACGGTTGTTTTCACAATCATGTTAAGTAAATTCCTAGCATGAGTATCATGATGTAATAGTTACAAGTGCTTTGTCAATACTTATGATTTTCATTGAACGTAATGATCTTTGATTGTATCTTTATTATGATGTCATGTAGGGAACTTTTGAAGAATGCTTTGGGTTGTCGTATGATGTCATCCAATCCAATAACTTAAGGAAAATCTGAGGGTTAATTAGTGATGTCACGGTTAATCTGGGGTGTTGAGGTTCCTGGTTTATCGAAAAGCAACTGGAAATCAATTTGTATGAAAATGCGTCATGTGTGGGGAAGGACCCTCTAGCTAGCTAATCACCCATCCATATTCCCCAAATTCGTTCAAAACTTTGTCTAGTTTAGTTTCTGTTTTGTTTTAGTTCAAATTCGTCAAAACCAAAACTCCCTTTTGTTTTAAGTGTCAATTAGGTTAGAATCTGAGCTAAAGTGTGTTTTTGAGTCAAAACCAAACCTATTTTCGTCCAAGTTGAGTCCTAGAGTCTAGTTTGAGTCTTTTAAGTTTGTTTTGAGTCATATAAGTTTAGTTAAGAGTCTTTTGAGTTTGTTTAAGTGTTTTGAAGCATATTTTTGTATCTTTGAGTCAGTTTTCATTTGATTAACAATCCCTCCTAATCCCCGGCCTAGAATGATCCCTACTTATATCTATACTACAATTGTCAAAAAGAGGGTTTAATTTGTGTGCTATTATATATCACATCAACTTGGCAATGGTTTAAGTTCAAGAACGGGTGCCTGAATCATTGAAGGTAACAATTTGTTAGTAGAAACGGGAATTGAAATTGGGTTTGGAGGCTTACTTTGATATTGTGGCGATGATTCAAGTACGGCCACCATCTCGCCAACTTCCTCATCATGCACAGCCAGATTTGGTTTTATACCCATTCCTTCGGCAATTGTGGTTTTAAGAAGGTTTTTGTCCAACGAATCAAGAAAATGCTACGCCAATGACTCAAGTATATCAATAGAGAAACAAGAATGATTGTCTTTAGGATATTTAATAGTTTCAGAAAGATTGAAATCAATAACTTCCCCATCAAATTCCATCGTTAAAGTTCCTTTGAACACATTGATCTTGGTGCGGGCTGTTTTCATGAAAGGTCTCCCAAGTAGGATCGGCAATGGTGTAGAATGGGATGAATCCTCGTTTTTAAGTTCTCCCAAGTTCATAGATGCATAAATTGAGTAAGGCATGACATTAATTGAAGCTCCCAAATCTAGCATAGCATGTTCAAATTTAGTATTTCCAATAACACAAGGAATTGTAAAACTACCCGGATCTTTGCATTTAGGTGGTAGTTTTCTTTGTAACACCGCCGAAACATCCTCACTTACCTGGACCACCTCTTTGTTCGAGATCCTCCTCCTTGTTGTGCAAAGCTCTTTCAAAAATTTCGCATACTTAGCACTTGCTTAATTGCATCAAGGAGCGGGATATTGACTTGAACTTTCCTAAACGTTTCCAGAATATCCTTCTCATTCTCTTCTTTCTTTGATTGCCTAAATCTGCTAGGGAAGGGCACATTTAGTGGAATAGAACTTGACAAAGTCGAATTTGGACTTACCTTGGGGGTGTTGGACGATTTTGGGGTGGTAGATGGCTGCGGCAAGGTTTGTTCCACCCTTGCCGTAGCTTTTGTTCCTTGTTCGTCCTCTTCTTGTAGCAACGTGTCTTCCTCTTGACTTGTTTTGGACGGTTTTGGGGTGGTTCCAACCTCCTTACCACTTCTCAACGTGATGGCCTTGGCAGATTCGAACCCTCCCTTTGGATTGACAATGGTTGAGTTAGGGAGCTTGCCTTGGTCTCGGAATTGTCCTACAAACTCCGCAATCTGCCCAATTTTCTTCTCCAAGTGGTCCACCATTTTGTCTTGGTTTTGCATGGCTTTTTCTTGATTTTGCAATGCTTTGTTTTGGTTCTCTTGCCCTGAGACAAATTGGTAAGTAACTTAAGAAGTGTATCATTGTCCAAAGACTTGATTTGGATTGGGGCCAAATGGCTTGGTGTAGAATCCCGGGGGTTGTTGTCTAAAGCCTCCTTGTTGTGGAGGTTGTTGAGGCTCCCTCCACTTGAAATTTGGGTGGTCTCTCCAACCCGGATTGTATATGTTGGAGTATGGATCATTTCTTGGCTGATTTTGGCTTGGAAATCCAATGGCATTTGCACTTTCCCATCCTCCATTCTCAATCAATTGAGGGCACTTGTCTGAATGATGTCCTTGGATAGTACATACGCCACATACATTTGTTTAAGTGTTTTTAATCATATTTTTGTATCTTTGAGTCAGTTTTCATTAGATTAGCAATCCCTCCTAATCCCCGCCCTAGAATGATCCCTACTTATATCTTTACTACAATTGTCAAAAAGAGGGTTTAATTTGTGTGCTATTATTTATCACATCAAATTTTTGGCGCCGTTGCTGGGGATTAGCAACTTTGTTAATCCCCCGTTGTTTCTTTTTTTTTTTTTTTTAATTTATTTTGTTTCAACTACTGACCTTGTTTCTTTTCTTGTTTGTAGGTACTAGTTTATGACTCGTAGTTCTCAACCTACTCGTGCAAACACCTTGGACTTTGACGACGATTTTGAGCACACTTTAAGAAGGAAGAGGATGGGGCCAGAACTTCACCCATCAAGTTCTAGCTCGGCCTCTAACTTTGAGGAGGAAGAGCAACCCACGACAAGGGAGGAAGAAGAGGTCCAAGTCATGGCAACAGACAACCATACAATCAAGGAGCTTTCTGATGTGGTAAATAATAGCACTCAAATTAAACCCTCTTTTTGACAATTGTAGTATAGATATAAATAGGGATCGTTCTAGACGGGGGATTAGGAGGGATTGCTAATCTAATGAAAACTGACTCAAAGATACAAAAATATGCTTAAAAACATTTAAACAAACTCAAAGACTCTTAATTAAACTTATATGACTCAAAACAAACTTAAAAGACTTAAAACAACACAACACAATCAAAAAGACTCAATTTAGACTGTAGGACTTAATTTGGATGAAAATAGAATTGGTTTTGACTCAAAATACTTAAAAACACTCTTTAGGACAGATTGGAAACAAGTAAGTAAAGGGGATTGAGTTTTTGACGAATTTAAGAGAAAAACAAGTAATTAAAAGACTTGAGTAAACTTTGGACGAATTTGAGAAAAACAATGGATGATTAGATAGCTAGAGGATACTTTTCCACACATGATACATTCAAACACAAATTGATTTCCAGTTGCTTTTCCGATAAACCATGAGCCTCAACACCCCAGATTAATCGTGACATCACTAATTAACCCTCAGATTTTCCTTAAGTTATTGGATTGGATGACATTATACGACAACCCAAAGCATTCTTCAAAAGTTCCCTTCATGACATCATAATAAAGATACAATCAAAGATCATTACGTTCAATGAAAATCATAAGTATTGACAAAGCACTCGTAACTATGACATCATGATACTCATGCTAGGAATTTACTTAACATGATTGTGAAAACAACCTTAACTACTTGTGAATATAAGTTTGTGACGATTATGTGAAACTCCCTTATATTCTAGCACCAAATTCAAGCATGCAAATTAATTAGGCCTCCCTAATCAACATACAAGAATAAGTCATCCATCAAACGGTTAAGTAAATTGCATTCACAATTTATGAAATCACAACTGGACTTAATCAATTCATATCATAAATATAATCATGGTTTCAAAGCCTCCCCTAGCTAAAACGAGTTTAGCCTCTCATGTCATATCCCGACCCGGGGCGGATCACTTCCTGGGTCTGCTCCACCATCATAGCACGATATTGTCCGCTTTGGGCTTGCCATTCCCTCACGGTTTTGTTTTTGGGAACTCACGAGCAACTTCCCAGTGGGTCACCCATCATGGGATTGCTCTAGCCCCCTTCTCGCTTAACTTCGGAGTTCCTACGGAACCCGAAGCCAGTGAGCTCTCAAAAGGCCTCGCGCTAGGTAGGGATGAGAATATACATTTAAGGATCACTCCCCTGGGCGATGTGGGATGTCACAATCCACCCCCTTAGGGGCCCGACGTCCTCGTCGGCACATTTCCGGCCAGGGATAGGCTCTGATACCAATTTGTCATATCTCGACCCGGGGCGGATCACTTCCCGGGCCCGCTCCACCACCGTAGCACGATATTGTCCGCTTTGGGCTTACCATTCCCTCACGGTTTTATTTTTGGGAGCTCACGAGCAACTTCCCAGTGGGTCACCCATCATGGGATTGCTCTAGCCCCCTTCTCGCTTAACTTCGGAGTTCCTACGGAACCCGAAGCTAGTGAGCTCCCAAAAGGCCTCGCGCTAGGTAGGGATGAGAATATACATTTAAGGATCACTCCCCTGGGTGATGTGGGATGTCACAATCCACCCCCTTAGGGGCCCGACGTCCTCGTCGGCACATTTCCGGCCAGGGATAGGCTCTGATACCAATTTGTCATATCCTGACCCGGGGCGGATCACTTCCCGGGCCCGCTCCACCACCGTAGCACGATATTGTCTGCTTTGGGCTTACCATTCCCTCACGGTTTTGTTTTTGGGAGCTCACGAGCAACTTCCCAGTGGGTCACTGATGCGAGAATTGTACGCGCACAAATTAAACCCTCTTTTTATCATTTGTATTAAGTATGTAAGTAGGGATCGTTCTGGACCGGGGATTAGGAGGGATTGTTAATCACTTGGATTTGACTCAAAAACGTAAAAACGTAATATAAAACACTAAACTAGACTCAAAGAATGTAAAACTAAACTTTAAAACACTAAGACAAACCAAAGACTCAAAATGCTTTTAAAAACACAAACTAAAATGATTTCTAACTAAATTGACATTAAAGTAAAGGGGGATTTAAGTTTATACGAAATTCAATTAAATGAACAAATTAAAACAGAATGTAAATATGAAATTGATGAAATAGAATGGATGAATGCTAGCTAAGGGGGTCATCTCCACATATGTTACACTTGCATAATAAAAAGATTTCCAATTGCGTTTCAATAAATCATTAATTCTCAACACCCCAAGTTAACCGTGATGCACTAATTAACCTTCAAATCTTCCTAATGTTATTGAATTGGATGATTGCATACGACAACCCAAAACATTCCCCACAAGTCCCCTACATGATTGCATAATAGAGATACAAGCAAGAATCATTACGCTCTATGAAAATTATAAGTGTTGACGAGGCATTCGTTACTATGATTGCATGAAACTTATGCCAAGAATTCATTTAACGCGATTGTTTATAAGCAACCTCCACTACTTGTGAATATAAGTTCGTAACTATTAGGTGAAACTCACTTATATTCTAGCGTCATATTCATGCATGAAAATTAAGTGTGCACTCTCAATAAACATACATAAATAAGTTGTCAATCAAACAGTTAAACGAATTGAATCCACAACTTATGAAACGCAATTAGAAGTAATCAAATCAAAATGCAAGCATAAACATTTATTTCGAATCCCCCCCTAGCCAAGGGGGGTTTAGTTCCTCATAGTACAAAACAAAGAGAATTGAAATGAAACATTGAAATCAAAGAATCACCTAAACATTCCAACAACTCAAACTTGAATTGTATGAACGTTTAGGTCCTCTTCTCTTCCTCGTTGTTGTAGCACAAGGTCTAAGGTGAGGTTTGGGGGATTATGGAAATGGTAGAGGAGTGGTGTTGTGAAGTGTTGGAATGGTGTTTGGATTGTAAGGGAGATGCACGGCAACAAGGGGTTTGTTGCTTGGTGTTTGTGACTGAAATGTGTATGGAAGAGTGAATGAAGTTTGAGGAGTGTTGGATGCTTATTTATAGGTGAAATGGGGGGAACATAACAGCTAGGAGGTTGGTGGAAATCTGAAATGGTGATGGGAGATGCATGTGGCTGATTTATGCATGTGATTAAAGGGTGGAAGTGCATGTACTTTGACAGAAATGAAAGGGAATGCACGGCATGGGATGTTTTTCTGGAATGATGGCAGGTTGTGTATGTGTTTGGGAAGAGAATAAATGTATGATGGTGGCTGAATGATTAAAGGGAATGAATGAGAGTGACACTAGTTGGTTATGCATGTGGAATGTGGCTGAATTGTTGGTGAAATGATGAATGGGAAAGCTGGAATTTCAAGGGGGAGCCACGGCAATGAATTTGTGTTAGGTGATGGGTGCATGTGTTGGTTGCATGGTTGAATGATTATAGGTGCATGTGTTGAATGATTTCTAGGGTGCATGTGGGTGAAAATGTATTAAATGGTGCATGTGTTGATTTGTGGTGCAATGATGAAGTGGGAAGGTGGAAAAGCAAAGGGGAAATGCTGAAATGAAAGGGAAGTGTTTGGCAAAGGAAAGTGAATGTAGATGGGTGCATGTGTTGGTGGTTTTGCATGTGAATTAGAGGGGAAAGGCATGTGCAATGAGTGGTGTTTTGTGATGCATGGTTGAATGATTAAAGAGTTGCATGTGGGTTGGAAATGTGGCTGCAATGATGAAGTGTAATGGCTGAAAATGGGATGGATATGCAAGGGCCACGGCAAGGAATGGGTTTGTGTTCATGTGGCTGAAATTGGTGTGTAATTGGGCTAGGGTTTAAGTGCATGAAATGGACCCAAATTGCTCCCCCTTGCATGGCAAGGAATGGTGTTTGTGTTAAGCCCATGGCAAGGTGTTATGTGATTGGGTTAGGGCCATTATTTTGTGTCCTCAAGTGCATACAAGGCCTTCAATTTCATCCAACACTTGGGCTCCAAGCATAAGCTATCCATCCTTAGCCCAATAGTGCTCCAAAAAGCCCCAAAACGCTCCACAATGCATCCTTTCGTCAAACACGTCTTATTATCCTGAAAACACACAAAAGAAGCATAAAGGACTAAAATAACTAAAGAAACATAACGTAAATGTACGAGAACAAGCCATTTAAGTCGCATGAATATGCTCCTATCAAATACCCCCACACTTAGCTTTTGCTAGTCCTCGAGCAAAACAAAACAAAAGAAACCAAAAACAAAACAAAACGAACAAAACACAACCTACACCTTCCAACAATTGTCTCAAGGATTTCCAATGCACATGACAAGTTAAAAATCATTATTCCCACATATTTTAGCCATCTTTACACTTAAGTACATTCTTAATCATAGTCACCACGTACAAGTTCACAATTAAGCATTTAAAACACATTTCGAATGTAGTAACATGCCTTAGAGAATTTGCTCAAATCTTTACAAGATATGCATTCAATTTTCACACAGATTTTCTGACTACACACCCTACACTAGGTACATGTGAGAAGATTGATGTAAACATGTAGACGAACACTCACATATGTTATAACAAGGAAAGCATTTTCTGGATTTACGATAATGACATGAATATGATCTCATGAATGGAATGCTACTACTTAGAATGAGACCCAGTGATTCCATAAGCTCATATCAATTCCAAACTCCACAAATTGAAACACCTAACACTCAAGATAGAAGCATAAGGGTTGAAACGGAGCTAAAGGTGTTTGGCTAACAAAGAAGGGTGATGCGTGATTTATACGCACACAAATTAAACCCTCTTTTCGTCAAGTTGTAGTAAATGTATAAGTAGGGATCGTTCTGGACCGGGGATTAGGAGGGATTGCAAATCTCTTGGAAACTGACTCAAAAACGTAAAAACAATATAAAACACTATACTAGACTCAAAGAATGCAAAACTAATCTTTAAAACACTAAGACAAACCAAAGACTCAAAATGCTTTTAAAAACACAAACTAAAATGCTATACTAAACTCGAAGAATTCAAAACTAAAAATAAGAAAGATTAAGACTAAGACTTAAACGAAATATGGGGGGATTGATTTTGGACGAATTTAAACTAAAATGGATAGATTGTAAAGAAAACAAATTGTAAATATGAAATTGACGGAAATGAATGGATAGTATGGCTAGCTAAGGGGTTCATCTCCATACATGTTACACTTGCATAATAAAATGATTTCCAATTGCATTTCAATAAACCATGAATTCTCAACACCCCGGGTTAATTAGGTCCGCTTAAATTAACCGTCAAGTTTTCCTTAAGTTAATGAATTGGATGATTGCATACGACAACCCAAAGCATTCCTCACAAGTTCCCTACATGAATTGCATAATAGAGAAACAAGCAAGAATCATTAAGCATCATGAAAACTATAAGTGTTGACGAGGCATTCGTTACTATGATTGCATGAAACTTATGCCAAGAATTCGTTTAACGCGATTGTTTATAAGCAACCTCCACTACTTGTGAATATAAGTTCATAACGATTAGGTGAAACTCACTTATATTCTAGCGTCATATTCATGCATGAAAATTAAGCGCGCATTCTTAATAAACATACATAAATAAGTTATCAATCAAACGGTTAAACAAATTGAATCCACAACTTATGAAACGCAATTAGAAGTAATCAAATCAAAATGCAAGCATAAACATATATTTCGAATCCCCCCCTAGCTAAAGGGGGGTTTAGTTCCTCATACAAAACAAAGAGAATTGAAATTAAACATTGAAATCAAAGAAACGCCTAAACATTCCAACAACTCAAACTTGAATTGTATGAACGTTTAGGCCCTCTTCTCTTCCTCTTTATTGTAGCATAAGGTCTAGGGATAATTGGTTTGGGGGATGGAAGTGTGGAATGGAAAAGGAGTTATGGAAATAGGTGAGGAGTGGTGGAGAAAATGGTGCAGAAAATGGAGAGAAACTCACGGCTAGAGAAGGAATGGAGTGTTTGTGTTGTGGTATCTACAATGGAATGAGATGATCCTTGAATGAATGTATGCAAGGGTATTTATAGGAGTAATGGAGGGAACATGACAGCTAGGAGGTGGGTGGAAATGTGGCTGCAAGTTTGGTGAATGATTATGAGTGAATGCATGTGAATGTGGCTAGGTTGGAAAGCTGGAAATCTGAAAATGCAAATGGGAATGCTGAAATGCAAAGGTGGCCACGGTTTTGAGTGTGTTTTGTGTTGGAAATGCATGTGAATGCATGTGAATGTTGTTTGTGTGAAGTGTGTGTGGGTTAAAGAGTGAATGGTGGTGTAATGATGAAGTGTGATGGCTGAAAATGTCAAGGGAAATGCATGTGATTGCACGGCAAAGAATTGATTATGGATGCATGTGTTGAATGATTTCTTGGTGAGGGATGTGGAGTGGTTGAATGTGGTGCAATGATAATGTTTTGTGGCTGAATTGGTGGTGGAATTATGATGGGAGTGCATATGATTAAAGAGTGGGAGTGCATGTGGGTGAATGTGAAGGGAATGCATGTGTTGATGACTAGGTTAGTGGGTGGAAATCTGAAAATGGCATAAGGGAATGGGAGCTCACGGTTTTGAGTTGTTTGTTTGTGTGAAGTGTGTGTGAATGCATGTGAAGATGCTAATAAATAATGCATGTAGGGTTAGGAAATAAAATCATAACTTAAAGGGAGATGATTAAAGGGTGTTGAAAGGTTTGAAATGCATGTGTTGAATTGGTGGTTGAATGATGAAAGAATAAGTGAATGATTATGATAAGTGATAAGTGAATGATTATGATAAGTGTATGATATGTTAAGTGATAAATGAATGATATGTTAAGTGATAAATGAATGATATGTGGTGATAAATGAATGATATGTGGTGAGTGATAAGTGAATGGAAGTGATAAGTGATAAGTGAATGGAAGTGATAAGTGAATGGTTTGATAAGTGAATGATATGATAAGTGAATGCTTATGATAAGTGAATGCTTATAATAAGTGAATGATATGATAAATGAATGCTTTAAGTGTTTAAAATAGGGAACAAAGCCCTTCCTTGCATGGCAAGGAAGGGAGACACAAGGAAACACACGATAATGTCCTAAGGTTACAAGGAATGTTGTTTTTGTGTTCTAAAATGCGTAGGAGTCTTCAATGATGCTTAAACATGAGGTCTTTTAGGATTTAACTTTCCTACTTCAAGTCTTTAATTTCGTCCATCCTCTTGGCTCCAAGCATATGATATCCATTCCAATCTCTAATTTGCTCCAAAAGGCTCCAAAAGGCATCCTTTTGCATACCTTGCCCTTAGAACCTGAAAACACACAAAAGAAGCATAAAGGACTAAAATAACTAGAGAAACATAACGTAAATGCACGAGAACAAGCCATTTAAGTCGCATGAATATGCTCCTATCAAATACCCCCACACTTATCTTTTGCTAGTCCTCGAGCAAAACAGAAAGAAAAACAAAACAAAACCAAACGAAACAAAACAAGTAAAACCCAACCTAAACCTTCCAACAACCGTCTTAGGGATTTCCAATGCACATGACACGTTAAAAATCATCATTCCCACAGATTTTAGTCATCTTCACACTTAAGTACATTCTTAATCATAGTCACCATATACTAGTTCACAATTAAGCATTTAAAACCATATTTTGAATGTAGTAACATGCCTTAGAGAATTTGCTCAATTCCTTACAAGATATGCACTCGACTTTCACTCAGATTTTCTAACTACACACCCTAATCTAGTCATATGTGAGAAGATTGATGTAAACATGAAAACGAACACTCACATATATGTATCACAAAGAACGCAATTTCTGGAGTTAAATAAGCATGTTTAGATATGATCTCATGAATGGAATGCTACTACTTAGATGCGAGAACCAGTGACACCATAAGCTCATATCAATTCCAAACTCCACAAATTGAAACACATAACACTCAAGATAGAAGCATAAGGGTTGAAACGGAGCTAAAGGTGTTTGGCTAACAAAGAAGGGATATGGAAAACAAAGGTTCTTAAAGAAATAGTGAGCAAAGCATTTGAATTAACGTAGAATTCACTTTTGAATGAAAACTCAACTTTTGAACAACAAGGGGGAACAAGCTCTTTTTCCTTTCTTTCTTTTCTTTTCTGTTTTTCTTTTTCATATGTTTTTCACAATTTTTATTTTTTTTTTATTTTTTTCTTTTCTTTTGACTCTCAAAACATACAAACTTAAGAACAAACTTTTACTCCCCCACACTCATTTTCTTGCAAAATGTACTCAAAAGGAATTCATTTAAGTCATGCTCACTATCTAATAAGAACAAGGGTACGGATGGTCCTAATCTAGGCTAGGTAAGGGGTGATATGGTTAGCAAAGAAAATAGGTTAAACGAGGCTCAACGGTGTTAAGACTTACAATATATACGAAATATGGGAAGTAAGGCTATTTGGCTATGGTGGCAACTACACAACTTCATCTTGATATATGTTATGCAACTCAATATCATGCTTTGAATGAAACGGATATAAGTTCTAGCATTTAGTTCTATCATGATACAATTGCATTCTAAGTAGCAACCAAGCAAGGAATAATGAGATAATGCAACGACTTTAGAAAACAAGAAATCACAGATTATACTCTCCAAAGAACGTTATAGGCTCAAGTCTCTCAGGGTTGTAGCGTTTGTTTGAGTTCCTTCCTTCAAGCATGTTACATAACTAATTTTTTTTCTTTTATGATTGCATGTGAAGTCATACATTATAACCATAACCAAGCATATACCAAGAGTAAATCAAACTTTTCTCTATGTTTATAACTCTTTTTAACAGTCATGCAATTACAAACCAAATCCTTATCATTGTGTTGGAAGGTATCCTAAGACACAAACACACACACAAAAACAACTTTAAAACAACTCTTTTTGGGTTTTTCAAAACAATTTTTTCAAATTTTTATGGGATTTTCGAATTTTTAAGACAAAACACACTAAAACAGTTTTAAAACAGTGAGAAACAACATGTGAAGTGATAGGTGATAAAATCCAACGAATTTGCATCAAATATACTTAGTTACCCCCCCCCCCCCACACTTAAATCAAACATTGTCCTCAATGTTTTAAGCATAGATTCACACAAAGCATAAGTAAATACACAAAAAGCACTTAAACATACTAAACATGGCATAATGTAATTAACAAAGAGAAGAGTTTAGAGACGCAAATCTGGTTATAGAGTGTAAATTCCATCTTCTCCTTGGTAATTGCATTGAGGCTTTGATCTTTGTGATTCCACAGGCTTACTCTTGAACTGGTTTCTGCCCATCGTTGATTTTCCTTTGTGCTACTGGGCTGGAGGATTCTTTTGGTCTTCCCCGAAGGTCTGAGCTTACCCCTTTGGTCTGTTTCTTTGTTCAATCTTTCCAATTCGTATTGAAAAGGGTTGGAGGATAACTCAGCCTATGTTTGTCTCCACATGCTTCAATGTATCATTTTCACTTGCCTTACTCGCTCCCCTTTGCAGAAGTGGTCCCTTCTCCGGAAGTGTATCAACCGTTGAAGATGACTACTCGAGAGCAACGCTAGGTAAGCAATCAGGAATAGATTCCAGGCAGTTGGCTCCAGAACGGAAGACTGACTCCAAGTGCCGGCTGATTGCTTGTTTTACTTTGCCATGCGAGTAAGAACAAGGACAAAGAAAAAGACAGGGAAAGAGCATGATATGAGATACTTTTGCTTTTGACCTTGATGATATGAGATACCTTTGCTTTTGAAGAAGCGGTGAATGAATCAGCACATGTATTTGTTGTGCTGTTTCCTCCTGGGTCATATGTACTCCAGGCATCTGGTATCATCTTTGGGGAAGAAGAAAGAATTGAGTATTTCGAAAGGCTTGGCTGGGAGTGCACCCTCAGAGGTGAGGGAGAGTTGGGCATTTTCTTCAGGTTTGCCCTGCCATAAAAGACGAAGGTCGACATATATAGAGATAATAGCAAGTGGTGGTACTTTTTACCTTTGTCGACAAACGTTTTGATCCCGCAACTCTGGCTTTTTGAAATAGTGGCGCCTCTTCGATTTCTGAATACGCCTCTTCGATTTCTGAGCAGGCGCCCCTTCGATTTCTGAGCGACACGTGGTAGTGCAGATGCGGCTCCTTTTGACAAAGCTGCACGCGTCTTCTGAAAAGCAGCGAAAGTGTCGCCGAACTTTGCGCTTGTCGGCTCAAGATGTGTAGTTGCGGTGATGGCCTCCACGTGTTGTCTGAAAAGAAGAAATCTTTTGACAAAGTTGAACGCGTCTTCTAAAAAGCAGCGAAAGTGTCGCCGAAATTACGCCGGAAATTCCGGCTTTTTGAAACGGTGGACGCGTCGCTTTGGCTTTTTTATTGAGCTATCGATCACCACAACAAACACACTCTGAAGATTTCCCATTCTTGAAAATCGACTCCGGCCCTTTGAAATTTAACTCCATCCCCTCCTTCTCTTTGAACACTTTTGAAAGAAAATGGCAAACTCATCGAACCTTAGCTTAGATTTGAGTCTCAGCAGCGATCCGGTTGCGCCCCGTCAAGGTAATGTATGGCGCCCTTCTTTTTTATCTTCTAACGGTCCTCTTTCAGGTGAAGACTCTGTGATGCAGGATGCCACAACAGCTACAATAGTAGCTAAGAATCTCCTCACTCCGAAGGATAGTAGGCTGCTGTCAGGACGGTCCGATGAGTTGGCCGTTCAAGAGTCCCTCGCACTTAGTGTTCAGTGTGCGAGCTCTGTGTCTAACATGGGCCTACGCCTGCTTGCCCGCTCTCGTCAGGTGGAATCGTTGATGGCAGAGGTGGAAAGACTTAAGCAAGAGATCCAGCAGCTTAAGTACGAGAATAGAAGTTTGCATGTGCTTGCAAATAACTATTCGTCGGGGATGAAGAGGAAGCTTGATGAGCTGCAAGAATCTGAGGGTCGAATTCACAGTGACCGTCAAAGGCTTGCGTCTTATCTCCAGAGGCACCTTTTTCCTGGGTCATCCAGCGCTTGGCCAAGTATTGAGGCCTGGAATGCTCTAGCTCCGATGCCTCCCGCTCCGATGGCTTCCGCTCCGATGCCTCCCGCTTCTATGCCTCCCGTTTCTGCGCCTTCCGCTTCTGCGCCTCGTAGTGGGGCTTCACGTAAACAACCTTTGTGAAGCTCCACCTTTCTCCATGTTTAGTATCTTTCTTTTTTTTTTTTTTCTTTTTTTTTTTTTTTTTTAACATAAATAAAATCAAACGGCATGGAATTGGTCCTTGAATGGAAGGTGATACTTGAAGTGAACCGGCATTGGTTTGAATTCTAGTGTAGGTGCCTGATTCAAAAAAAATAGCAAGTTAGTATAAAATCTAATGGAATTTGAAAAAAACTTACTTGTTTTGTCCGACAAGAACTCAATGACAAACACCACTCCTTTGAAAGTTTCAGGGATATTGGACTTGGCCAGATTGCAAGTGATGGTTATGACTTGTCCAATGTCATCAACTTTAACTTCTTTGGATTTTGTGGTTTCAAGAACGTCCTCTTTGATGAATTCATGACATTCCCTACTTGTCACCTTTGAGAGGGCTTCCAAGATGTCTTTTTCACCTTCTTCTTCCTTGGAAGTCATGAATCTGCAAGGAATAGGGATACTTGTTGGAACGGGGTTAAAAATAATGAAATTTGGAACAACCATACCTGTATTAGATGGCATAGGAGCAATAGGAGCCTCCGGTAAAGGTGTTTCCACCCTTTCCGTGGGTTGGGTGTATTCCTCTTCCTTGTGATTTGATTTTGATGGTTGAGGGTCCGTTCCAACCTCCTTGTCACTTCTCAACATGATTTCCTTGGCAGTTTCAAATTCTCCCTTCTGATTTGCAATGGTTGAACTAGGGAGTTCGCCTTGGTCGCAAAATTGTCCTTCGAACTCCGCTATCTGCCCAATTTGCTTTTCCAGAGTAGTAAGTAATTGAAAAATCGTATCATTATCATTTGAATTACCTACATTACTTTGGGCAGGTTGTGGTGGCTGCATAGGCGTTGAATAGAACTCCTCATACGGCTGCCAATATCCTTCTTGTTGAGCCTCATTGTCTTGATTTTGTAAGCCCTGCACCAAACAAATTAATTCATCAAGCTTTTGATTATAATTTATTGACGAACTTAAGTTTGGTTGGGCATATTGAATATGAGGTTGTGGTGGCTGCCAATATCCTCCTTGTTGAGCATTTTGAGGTTCCCACCACATAGAGTTTGAATGATCACTCCAATCCGAATTGTAAGTATTGGAAAACACGTTATTCCTTGATTGAAGATTCAATATATCAACTCTTTGTATATGAGACCTTTCCATGAGCTGTGACAAAAGAGAAGCATTATCAAGTGCCATGTTGTTCTTCTCAGTATTTGAATTCAACAAACAAAACAAAAATCAAAAACTAAACTAAAATACATAACAGAAACAAACAATCCAAGAGATTAGCAAATTTGCTAATCCCCGGCAACGGCGCCAAAATTTGATGCGTGATTTATACGCACACAAATTAAACCCTCTTTTCGTCAAGTTGTAGTAAATGTATAAGTAGGGATCGTTCTGGACCGGGGATTAGGAGGGATTGCAAATCTCTTGGAAACTGACTCAAAAACGTAAAAACAATATAAAACACTATACTAGACTCAAAGAATGCAAAACTAATCTTTAAAACACTAAGACAAACCAAAGACTCAAAATGCTTTTAAAAACACAAACTAAAATGCTATACTAAACTCGAAGAATTCAAAACTAAAAATAAGAAAGATTAAGACTAAGACTTAAACGAAATATGGGGGGATTGATTTTGGACGAATTTAAACTAAAATGGATAGATTGTAAAGAAAACAAATTGTAAATATGAAATTGACGGAAATGAATGGATAGTATGGCTAGCTAAGGGGTTCATCTCCATACATGTTACACTTGCATAATAAAATGATTTCCAATTGCATTTCAATAAACCATGAATTCTCAACACCCCGGGTTAATTAGGTCCGCTTAAATTAACCGTCAAGTTTTCCTTAAGTTAATGAATTGGATGATTGCATACGACAACCCAAAGCATTCCTCACAAGTTCCCTACATGAATTGCATAATAGAGAAACAAGCAAGAATCATTAAGCATCATGAAAACTATAAGTGTTGACGAGGCATTCGTTACTATGATTGCATGAAACTTATGCCAAGAATTCGTTTAACGCGATTGTTTATAAGCAACCTCCACTACTTGTGAATATAAGTTCATAACGATTAGGTGAAACTCACTTATATTCTAGCGTCATATTCATGCATGAAAATTAAGCGCGCATTCTTAATAAACATACATAAATAAGTTATCAATCAAACGGTTAAACAAATTGAATCCACAACTTATGAAACGCAATTAGAAGTAATCAAATCAAAATGCAAGCATAAACATATATTTCGAATCCCCCCCTAGCTAAAGGGGGGTTTAGTTCCTCATACAAAACAAAGAGAATTGAAATTAAACATTGAAATCAAAGAAACGCCTAAACATTCCAACAACTCAAACTTGAATTGTATGAACGTTTAGGCCCTCTTCTCTTCCTCTTTATTGTAGCATAAGGTCTAGGGATAATTGGTTTGGGGGATGGAAGTGTGGAATGGAAAAGGAGTTATGGAAATAGGTGAGGAGTGGTGGAGAAAATGGTGCAGAAAATGGAGAGAAACTCACGGCTAGAGAAGGAATGGAGTGTTTGTGTTGTGGTATCTACAATGGAATGAGATGATCCTTGAATGAATGAATGCAAGGGGTATTTATAGGAGTAATGGAGGGAACATGACAGCTAGGAGGTGGGTGGAAATGTGGCTGCAAGTTTGGTGAATGATTATGAGTGAATGCATGTGAATGTGGCTAGGTTGGAAAGCTGGAAATCTGAAAATGCAAATGGGAATGCTGAAATGCAAAGGTGGCCACGGTTTTGAGTGTGTTTTGTGTTGGAAATGCATGTGAATGCATGTGAATGTTGTTTGTGTGAAGTGTGTGTGGGTTAAAGAGTGAATGGTGGTGTAATGATGAAGTGTGATGGCTGAAAATGTCAAGGGAAATGCATGTGATTGCACGGCAAAGAATTGATTATGGATGCATGTGTTGAATGATTTCTTGGTGAGGGATGTGGAGTGGTTGAATGTGGTGCAATGATAATGTTTTGTGGCTGAATTGGTGGTGGAATTATGATGGGAGTGCATATGATTAAAGAGTGGGAGTGCATGTGGGTGAATGTGAAGGGAATGCATGTGTTGATGACTAGGTTAGTGGGTGGAAATCTGAAAATGGCATAAGGGAATGGGAGCTCACGGTTTTGAGTTGTTTGTTTGTGTGAAGTGTGTGTGAATGCATGTGAAGATGCTAATAAATAATGCATGTAGGGTTAGGAAATAAAATCATAACTTAAAGGGTGTTGAAAGGTTTGAAATGCATGTGTTGAATTGGTGGTTGAATGATGAAAGAATAAGTGAATGATTATGATAAGTGATAAGTGAATGATTATGATAAGTGTATGATATGTTAAGTGATAAATGAATGATATGTTAAGTGATAAATGAATGATATGTGGTGATAAATGAATGATATGTGGTGAGTGATAAGTGAATGGAAGTGATAAGTGAATGGTTTGATAAGTGAATGATATGATAAGTGAATGCTTATAATAAGTGAATGATATGATAAATGAATGCTTTAAGTGTTTAAAATAGGGAACAAAGCCCTTCCTTGCATGGCAAGGAAGGGAGACACAAGGAAACACACGACAATGTCCTAAGGTTACAAGGAATGTTGTTTTTGTGTTCTAAAATGCGTAGGAGTCTTCAATGATGCTTAAACATGAGGTCTTTTAGGATTTAACTTTCCTACTTCAAGTCTTTAATTTCGTCCATCCTCTTGGCTCCAAGCATATGATATCCATTCCAATCTCTAATTTGCTCCAAAAGGCTCCAAAAGGCATCCTTTTGCATACCTTGCCCTTAGAACCTGAAAACACACAAAAGAAGCATAAAGGACTAAAATAACTAGAGAAACATAACGTAAATGCACGAGAACAAGCCATTTAAGTCGCATGAATATGCTCCTATCAAAGGGATATGGAAAACAAAGGTTCTTAAAGAAATAGCGAGCAAAGCATTTGAATTAACGTAGAATTCACTTTTGAATGAAAACTCAACTTTGAACACCCAAGGGGGAATCACACAAAACTTAGGGCCATATTCAACTTTTTTGGACCCTTTCTTCAACCATCAACGCTCGTGAGTTCATTCTTACTTATTTTCACTCCTTTTTTTTTTTTTTTTTATTCTTTTTCTTTCTTTCTTTTCTTCTTCTTTTTCTTTTGAATCTCAAAACATACATATAAACGTAAGAACAAACTTTTACTCCCCCACACTTATTTTCTTGCATAATGTAACTCAAAAGGAATTCATTTAAGTCATGCTCACTATACTTTAAGAACAAGGGTATAGGAAAGTCCTACTCTAGGCTAGGTAAGGGGTGATGTGGTTAGCAAAGAAAATAGGCTAAACAAGGCTCAACGGGGGTAAAACTTACAACAAATACGAAATATGGGAAGTAAGGCTATTTGGCTATGGTGGCAACTACACAACTTCATCTTGATATATGTTATGCAATTCAATGTCATGCTTTAAATGAAACGGATATAAGTTATAGCATTTAGTTCTATCACGATACAATTGCATTCTAAGTAGCAACCAAGCAAGAAATAATGAGATCATGCAACAACTTTAGAAAACAAAGAATCACAGATTATAACTCTCCAAAGAAGGTAATGGCTCGAGTCTCACAGGGTTGTAGCGTTTGTTTGAGTTCCTTCAAGCATGTTGCAAAAATGAATTTTTCATTTATGATTGCATGTGAAGTCATACATTATAACCATATCCAAGCATATACCAAGAGTAAATCAAACTTTTCTCTATGTTTATAACTCTTTTTAACCGTCATGCAATTACAAACCAAATCCTTATCATTGTGTTGGAAGGTACCCTAAGACACAAACACACAAAAACGACTCAAAACACTCTTTTTAGGCTTTTTTTAAAACATGTTTTTCAAATTTTTATTTGATTTTCGGAGTTATAAAAACAAAACATATTAAAACACTCTAAAACAACATAAAAACACCTTAAAACAGCAAGGAACAACATTTGAAGTTATGGGTGATAAAATTCCACGAATTTGCATCAAAAATACTTAGTTACCCCCCCACACTTAAATCAAACATTGTCCTCAATGTTTTAAGCATATGGTTCACACAAAACATAAGTAAACACACAAAAAGCAATTTAAACATACTAAACATGGCAGAATGTAATTAACAAAGAGAAGAGTTTAGGGACGCAAATCTGGTTATGGAGTGTAAATTCCCTCTTCTCCTTGGTAATTGCATTGTGGCTTTGATCATAGGGACTCCACAGGCTTACTCTTGAACTGGTTTCCCCCCATCATTGATTTTCCTTTGTGCTACTCTTGAACTGGGCAGCAGGATTCTTTTGGTCTTCCCCGAAGGTCTGAGCTTACTCCTTTGGTCTGTTTCTTTGTTCAATCTTTCCAATTCGTATTGAAAAGGGTTGGAGGATAACTCAGCCTAAGTTTGTCTCCACATGCTTCAATGTATCATTTTCACTTGCCTTACTCGCTCCCCTTTGCAGAAGTGGTCCCTTCTCTGGAAGTGTATCAACCGTTGAAGATGACTACTCCAGAGCAACGCTAGGTAAGCAATCAGGAATAGATTCCAGGCAGTTGGCTTCAGATCGGAAGACTGACTCCAAGTGCCGGCTGATTGCTTCTTTTACTTTGCCATGCGAGTAAGAACAAGGACAAAGAAAAAGACAGGGAAAGAGCATGATATGAGATACTTTTGCTTTTGACCTTGATGATATGAGATACCTTTGCTTTTGAAGAAGCGGTGAATGAATCAGCACACTTCAATCCGCCGTTTCCTCCTGGGTCATCTGTACTCCAGGCATTTGGTATCATCTTTGGGGAAGAAGAAAGAATTGAGTATTTCGAAAGGCTTTGCTGGGAGTGCGCCCTCAGAGGTGAGGGAGAGTTGGGCATTTTCTTCAGGTTTGCCTTGCCATAAAAGACGAAGGTCGACATATATAGAGATAATATCAAGTGGTGGTACTGTTCTTTTACCCTTGTCGACAAATGTCTCTTCGATATCTGAACGACGCCTCTTCGATTTCTGAGCAGGCGCCCTTTCGATTTCTGAACGACGCCCCTTTGCTTTCTGAACGACACGTAGTAGTGCGGATGCGGCTCATTTTAACAAAGCTGCACGCGTTTTCTGAAAAGCAGAGAAAATGTCGCCGAACTTTGCGCTTGTCGGCTAAAGATGTGTAGTTGCGATGATGGTCTCCACGTGTTGTCTGAAAAGAAGAAATCTTTTGACAAAGTTGAACACGTCTTCTGAAAAGCCGGGAAAGCGTCGCCAAAATTACACAGGAAATTCCGGCTTTTTGAATCGGTTGACGCGTCGCCTTGGCTTTTTATAGAGGTATCGATCACCGCCAACAAACACACTCTGAAGATTTCCCATTCTTGAAAATCGACTCCGGCCCTTTGAAATTTAACTCCATCCCTTCTCTTTGAACACTTTTGAAAAATGGCAAACTCATCGAACCTTAGCTTGGAATTGAGCCTTAGCAGTGATACGGGCGCGCCGCGTCAAGGTAACGTATGGCGCCCTTCTTTCTTATCTTCTAACGGTCTTCTTACAGGTGAAGACTCCGTGATGCAGGACGCCACAACAGCTACAATAGTAGCTAGGAACCTCCTCACTCCAAAAGATAGTAGGCTGCTGTCAGGACGGTCCGATGAGTTGGCCGTTCAAGAGTCCCTCGCACTTAGTGTTCAGTGTGCGAGTTCTGTGTCCAACATGGGCCAACGCCTGCTTGCCCGCTCCCGTCAGGTGGAATCATTGATGGCAGAGGTAGAAAGTCTTAAGCAAGAGATCCAGCAGCTTAAGTACGAGAATAGAAGTTTGCATGTGCTTGCAAATAACTATTCGTCGAGCATGAAGAGGAAGCTTGATGAGCTGCACGAATCTGAGGGTCGAATCCAAAGTGACCGTCAAAGGCTTGCGGCTTACCTCCAGAGGCACCTTTTTCCTGGGTCATCCAGCGCTTGGCCAAGTATTGAGGCCTGGAATGCTCTAGCTCCGATGCCTTCCGCCCCGATGGCTGTTGATGTATAATTCCTTCTTAATGCTAGAATATATTTAGTATAATGGCACAAGCAAGGGTGTCGAATCCGCAGGGACTAATTGGACCTATGTAACTACTTGTTTTGCAAGAACTCTAAGAAATGAATCAAATTAAACAAACTAGGCAGATTTGGAAATGAATCAAACTAGTCTAAATAGCCAGATTTGTTGTTGTAACTTGAAAGCATGAGAAAAATGAAGTAAACACAAATAAATGAATCAACAACTAATGTAATGGGATAGTATCAATGGAAATGAAGCTAGGGATTCGGTTTCACCATTGCGCAACTAAGTCCATGTTTGTCAAGTTAGTTTATACTCATTCATCTACCTATTTCTTGAGTTTGTTTCACTTGGATATGATCAACCATATGATGTGTGGATTTGATCAAATGTCTCTAATCATGAACCTAATTGTGATGTGCAACTTTGGTTCATAATCAAGATTATGTAATGTACAAGAAACTTTCATAAAACCAAAGGGAATAACTCGGCAGGATGTGTGCTAAACACTCCCTTCATTCATTCACATATCTACCAAGATTATGCATGATGTGTGTCTTAATCTTGGCTACACAACTTAGTGATTAATTCAAATGATGATCAAACATTAAAATCAACACACTAAGTCACCATTAAATCAGAGAATGAAACAAGAAATAGGTGGACAAACTGAGCATTCTAACTTAATTACATGGCAAACTTTGCAAGGTTACATCGAATCCCTAGAGGAGGATTAGTTACACTTCATGTTTACAAAGATTTAACATAAAAATAAATAACATGAGTGAACATAAGATTAAGAAGGAGAAACCCTTGAAGCAAAACTGATGTTGAAGTCCTTGAAGAGTTCCTTGGTGTTGCTTCTCCAAATGTGGTGCGGATGAAGGTAGAATGGCTTGGTTGAATGGTTTCTGCCCTTGGGACAGAAAATGGATAGAGAATGGAGTGAAATGGGAGAGGTTATGGATGTGTGGAAGAGAATGGATAGTTTCTGTGAGATGGAGAGAGTATCGAATGCAATGGGATGGAGAGGGAGAATGAGAGTGAAATGATGGACAGAAAATGGAGCAAGATAGATTGTGTGTAATGGAATGGATCCGAGAGATAAATGAGTGAGTCAGCCTTGGTGAATTTCTGAATGTGCTAATCATGGAGAACAATCAGAATACATGTGAAAAACTGACATGGTCCATGTGAAAGAGATGCTGAAAAGGGTACTAATGTGCACGGTATGGACATTAGGGAGTTGGAATCGCATGAATTGGTTGGATGAGTGGATTTCTGGCATGATTCCTGCAAAGCATGGACAAGATTTGCAGGTATGTGGTTTATTTAATCCAAGATACATGTGCAATGTCTGCCACAAGGGAGTGGACAATCTGAAACTGTTAGAATACTCTGGAATTGGGTATAGAAGTGCACGGGATGGACATTAAAGAGATGGAAATGCAAAGGTGATGTGTTTCGGTGGTGGAAGTGCATAAGGGAGCTGGACAAGGTCTGCAAGTATGTGGTTTGTTTAATCACAATGCATGTGTCCTTGCTGCAACAAGTGAGTGGAATCTGCAAAGGTGAATTGTTTGTACAAATTCTGGAAAGGTGATGAAAGCACACGACATGGAATGATGGAATGAGTGAATTTCTGGAATAAAGGGTGCAAGGAATGGACATGATTTGCAATCACCTGGGAGTGCATGGCATGATTGTGTGGAATCTGATTTGGTGCTAGAAGTGTATAAAATGATGGGATGATATGGGAACACACGGCCAAGGTTGTGACATGCATGTGAATGCATGTTTTTGCCTTGTTTAGAATCACCCAATGTGGTCGAATTGCACCACTTTCTGTTTAGAACCATCCAATGTGGTCGAATTGCACCACATTCCTTCATTTGCCTTCCAATTGATCTTATTACACACTTGGCTGCACACTAACACAAAACAATGTAAAACGCAACTAGTTTAATCCAAAACATCACAAAGACGCCAAATAAGGAAGATATAGATGCATGCAAAATGTGACTTATCAATGGCTTCCGCTTCGATGCCTCCCGCTTCTATGCCTTCCACTTCTATGCCTTCCGCTCCGACGCCTCGTAGTGGGGCTTCACGTAAACAACCTTTGTGAAGCTCCACTTTTCTCCATGTTTAGTATCTTTTTTTTTTTTTTTTTTTTTTTTTTTTTTTTTTTTTTAATTTAATTTTATTCAGTGCATTGGGTTGCCTCCCAAGTAGCGTTTTCTTTTACGTCTTGCAGCCGGACGAAGAACCCAATCACTCCAGGATATGTTCACGAATCGGATGAGAACTCCGAGTCATGAACTAGTACCTAAAACAAGAAACAAAACAAAATTAAGAATCTGGAAAAATAAAAACAAACGAAAATAAAACAATTCAAGGGATTAGCAAATTTTCTAATCCCCGGCAACGGCGCCAAAATTTGATGCGAGAATTATACGCGCACAAATTAAACCCTCTTTTTATCATTTGTATTAAGTATGTAAGTAGGGATCGTTCTGGACCGGGGATTAGGAGGGATTGTTAATCACTGGGATTTGACTCAAAAACGTAAAAACGTAATATAAAACACTAAACTAGACTCAAAGAATGTAAAACTAAACTTTAAAACACTAAGACAAACCAAAGACTCAAAATGCTTTTAAAAACACAAACCAAAATGATTTCTAACTAAATTGACATTAAAGTAAAGGGGGATTTAAGTTTATACGAAATTCAATTAAATGAACAAATTAAAACAGAATGTAAATATGAAATTGATGAAATAGAATGGATGAATGCTAGCTAAGGGGGTCATCTCCACATATGTTACACTTGCATAATAAAAAGATTTCCAATTGCGTTTCAATAAATCATTAATTCTCAACACCCCAAGTTAACCGTGATGCACTAATTAACCTTCAAATCTTCCTAATGTTATTGAATTGGATGATTGCATACGACAACCCAAAACATTCCCCACAAGTCCCCTACATGATTGCATAATAGAGATACAAGCAAGAATCATTACGCTCTATGAAAATTATAAGTGTTGACGAGGCATTCGTTACTATGATTGCATGAAACTTATGCCAAGAATTCATTTAACGCGATTGTTTATAAGCAACCTCCACTACTTGTGAATATAAGTTCGTAACTATTAGGTGAAACTCACTTATATTCTAGCGTCATATTCATGCATGAAAATTAAGTGTGCACTCTCAATAAACATACATAAATAAGTTATCAATCAAACAGTTAAACGAATTGAATCCACAACTTATGAAACGCAATTAGAAGTAATCAAATCAAAATGCAAGCATAAACATTTATTTCGAATCCCCCCCTAGCCAAGGGGGTTTAGTTCCTCATAGTACAAAACAAAGAGAATTGAAATGAAACATTGAAATCAAAGAATCACCTAAACATTCCAACAACTCAAACTTGAATTGTATGAACGTTTAGGTCATCTTCTCTTCCTCGTTGTTGTAGCACAAGGTCTAAGGTGAGGTTTGGGGGATTATGGAAATGGTAGAGGAGTGGTGTTGTGAAGTGTTGGAATGGTGTTTGGATTGTAAGGGAGATGCACGGCAACAAGGGGTTTGTTGCTTGGTGTTTGTGACTGAAATGTGTATGGAAGAGTGAATGAAGTTTGAGGAGTGTTGGATGCTTATTTATAGGTGAAATGGGGGGAACATAACAGCTAGGAGGTTAGTGGAAATCTGAAATGGTGATGGGAGATGCATGTGGCTGATTTATGCATGTGATTAAAGGGTGGAAGTGCATGTACTTTGACAGAAATGAAAGGGAATGCACGGCATGGGATGTTTTTCTGGAATGATGGCAGGTTGTGTATGTGTTTGGGAAGAGAATAAATGTATGATGGTGGCTGAATGATTAAAGGGAATGAATGGGAGTGACACTAGTTGGTTATGCATGTGGAATGTGGCTGAATTGTTGGTGAAATGATGAATGGGAAAGCTGGAATTTCAAGGGGGAGCCACGGCAATGAATTTGTGTTAGGTGATGGGTGCATGTGTTGGTTGCATGGTTGAATGATTATAGGTGCATGTGTTGAATGATTTCTAGGGTACATGTGGGTGAAAATGTATTAAAGGGTGCATGTGTTGATTTGTGGTGCAATGATGAAGTGGGAAGGTGGAAATGCAAAGGGAAAATGCTGAAATGAAAGGGAAGTGTTCGGCAAAGGAAAGTGAATGTAGATGGGTGCATGTGTTGGTGGTTTTGCATGTGAATTAGAGGGGAAAGGCATGTGCAATGAGTGGTGTTTTGTGATGCATGGTTGAATGATTAAAGAGTTGCATGTGGGTTGGAAATGTGGCTGCAATGATGAAGTGTAATGGCTGAAAATGGGATGGATATGCAAGGGCCATGGCAAGGAATGGTGTTTGTGTTAAGCCCATGGCAAGGTGTTATGTGATTGGGTTAAGGCCATTGTTTTGTGTCCTCAAGTGCATACAAGGCCTTCAATTTCATCCAACACTTGGGCTCCAAGCATAAGCTATCCATCCTTAGCCCAATAGTGCTCCAAAAAGCCCCAAAACGCTCCACAATGCATCCTTTCGTCAAACACGTCTTATTATCCTGAAAACACACAAAAGAAGCATAAAGGACTAAAATAACTAAAGAAACATAACGTAAATGTATGAGAACAAGCCATTTAAGTCGCATGAATATGCTCCTATCAGTCACCCATCATGGGATTGCTCTAGCCCCCTTCTCGCTTAACTTCGGAGTTCCTACGGAACCCGAAGCCAGTGAGCTCCCAAAAGGCCTCGCGCTAGGTAGGGATGAGAATATACATTTAAGGATCACTCCTCTGGGCGATGTGGGATGTCACATCTCATGTTCGCAACAAAACAAAGGAAAATTGAATTAAACATTGAAAACAAAAGATAGATTACACCTAAAAATGTCCAACACTCCAACTTGAATGCACAAATGTCCAAGGTTTCTTCTTCTCTTGTTCTTCCTTGCAAAGCTGCGGCATAAGAGTCTATGGGTGATTTTGGATGGATTTCTGGGTTGTGAATGGATTTAGGTTAGTAGGGTGGTGCGGCAAAGGTTAGGAATGATGTATGGATGTTTGGGTGAAGGTATAGAAGTGTATGAATGGTGGAAGAAAGGTTGAAGGCTGTGTGGCAAAGCTTAGGAATTTGTGAATGATGGTTGATTGTGTGGGTGAATGATTAGGGTAAAATAAGGGTACGACTTTGGTATTTATTTGAGAGAAAGAATCCTAAAGTTTATTACATAGTTTAGGAAAGGATTATACTCCAAATCCACAAGGAAAAGGAGACTTGAAATCAGAAATCCAAGGGAAAAATGGAAGGAAACTTGCGGCATTAATTTGTATGAAAAATGATAGCAACATATTTAGGCGACTTAGCTAGCTTATTCTTGTTCATTTGTACTATTATTTCCTAGTTAATGGTGTATTACAACTCAATTTCGTGTGTTTGTAGGTCCTAAGGGGTAAAGTACCAAGAAAGTGCATTTTGGAGAAATTTTGGACACTATGTGGATAGCTTGCATATGGGCCAAAATGGATGGACGAATTTGGACTTCAAGAGGCTAGAAATGTGATAAGAAGAGGAAGGAACTAAGCTAAAGACAAAGTGGATAAGGAAGGAGCTCAAAAGAGTAAACCCTATCCAAAACCTTATCTAAAACCTTATCCAACATTATCCAAACCTTATCTCATCTTATCCTATCCAAACCTTATCATGTCTTAATCCTAGTTGCAAGGGGACCTAAATAGATAATTCTAGAACCTATTTCTAGAAGCACCCTTTTCTAGAAGGCCCAAATCAGCCACAAAACCCATTCTTTCTAGAAACCCTACAAAGGTGGCGCATCAAACCCTTCTAGAAGGCCTTGCCTTGTCTTGCAAGCCATTCCTCCCTTTCCCTCACTTGTGCCGCACCTTCCTAGACCTAATTCCCTTTGGATTCTGATTTCTAGGGCCTAATCCCTTTTGGATTTGGGTTACACAAGCCTTATATGAAACTAAGTGGGCCAAACACCCTCCTAGGTGGATTTGATCACCTATAGCCGAACCCTAGGGCCCTAATCCACAAAATCTGTTAAGTGTAACCCTAATCTACTTAACCCTAGGACTGTATAAACATAAAATCAGCCAAAATTTTGTACCACCCTTTATGCTATTCAGAACCCTTGTGCCGCAACCCCTATTCTCCATTCTTCAACCTCCATACACCTCCATACACCTCCATACACATCTGCCGCACCCCTACTACCATAATCAACCATCCTCCATCCCTCTAAACAAGAGCACACCATTCAAAACCCCCAAATCCACCACACACACCTTGTGCCGCAGCAAGGAGGAGGAAGAGGAGCCTAGCCGTGCATGCCATTCATCCTGGAATTGCTGAACGTTTGGGTGTAATCTTTCTTATGATTTCAATGTTTAAATTCAATAATCTTTGTTTTGCAAGCACGAGGAACTAATCCTCTTTTGGCTAGGGGGGATTTCGAAACCATGGCTATATTTGCATTATGATTTGATTACTTTCAGTTGTGATTTCATGAATGGTGAATTCAATTTACTTATCTGTTTTAATTAAAACTTGTTTATGTATATGAATTGAGAGTGCACACTTGATTTGCATGCATAAATCTGATGCTAGGGTATAAGGAAACTTCACCTAATCGTTGGGAACTTATATCCATGAGTAGTTAAGATTGTTGGTCACAATTATGTTAAGTAAATTATTGGCATAAGTATCATGCGCTTTCATAGTTACGAATGCCTCGTCAACACCTATGATTTCCATAGAAGCTAATGATCTTTGATTGTTTTTCTATTATGCGCTTTCATATAGAGAACTTTTAAGGAATAATTTGATTGCAATTCACTAATTCCATTCAATTCAATGACCTAAGGGAAATCTGAGAGTTAATTTAAGCGTACCTAATTAACTTGGGGTGTTGAGGTTCATAATTCATTGAATAAGCAACTGGAGATTATATTGTATGCAAGCATGCCATGTGTGGAGAAAAACCTCCTAGCTATCTCACCATCCACTTAATTCCATCAAATTCGTCCAAATCTGCCTAGCTTACATTCTTGTTTTGTTTGTTTGATTTTCGTCCAAAACCAAATCCCCATGTGTTTTAGAGTGTCTAATTAGTTCACATATGTTTTAGATTGTGTTTTTAAGAGTTTTGAGTCAAGTTAGAACCAATTTTCGTCCAAGTTTGTGTTTAGGCTCAAAACTACCCAGTTTGTGTTTTTAGGCAGTTTTGAGTGTTTTTAGCTTATTTTGAGTCTTGTGAACTGGTTTTGAGTCTTTTAAGTTGAATTAAGTGTTTTAAAGGTTAGTTTTATCTATCTGAGTCAGTTTATATGCTACAATTGTCAAAAGAGGGTTAATTTGTGTGTTAAGTTAATTTTCACAACAAAAAGGAAGGTGATTTAAGGTTGAAATTAGGCAAGGATTTAAGATAGAAAAGTTATGTAAGGTGCGGCTAAGAGTGGGGTGAAAAGGAATGTGTTTTTATGACATAGAATTGGAAATAAGGACTTCCCTTGCATGGCAAGGAAGGGAAACTCTATCAAACGCACATCAAGGGCAATTAGGTTGCAAGGAAGGCTTGATTTGTGTCCTAAAATGCATAGGAGTCTTCAATGTTGCTAAAACATAAGGTCTTTTAGGATTAGGAAAGGTTAAACCAAAATAGGAAACCTTGCCTTAACTTTCCTACTGCAAGTAGGAAACCTTCTTTGACTAGGATTCCTTTTTTGATTAGGAATCCTCTTGTGATTAGGAATCCTCACACCTTTAGGTCTTCAATTTCGTCCATTCATTTTGCTCCAAGCATATGCTATCCATTCCAAGTCCAATTTTGCTCCAAAATCCACCTTTTTGCTTCCTTAGCCATATGAACCTAAAAACACACGAAAATAGCTTAAACTACTAAAATAACTACGAACTAACAACATAAATGTACGAAAACAAGCTAACTAAGTCGCCTAAATATGCTCCTATCAAATTCCCCCACACTTAGCTTTTGTTAGTCCTCAAGCAAAACAAAATAAAAGAAACAACAAGAACACAACCAAAACAAACTTTAAACCTTCCAACGTGTACCTCAGGGATTCCCAATGAACAGGACACATCAAAGAACATCATTCCCATGGTTTTTGGCTTTATTTACACTTTAGCACACACTTAACCATAGTTACCACTTACTAGTTCACATTTAATCAATTAAAACAACGTTTTGAATGTAGTAACATGCCTTAGAGAATTCCCTCAATTCCTCACTAGAATGCTCTCTATTTTCACACAGATTTTCTAACTACACACCCTACACTAGGTATATGTGAGAAGATTGACTTAAACATGTAGACTAACACTCACATATGTTATAACAACGAAAGCATTTTATGAAATTATGACAATGACATGTATATGATCTCATGAATGGAATGCTACTACTTAGAACGAGAACCAGTGATTCCATATGCTCATACCAAATTCAAACTCCACATATTGAACACATAACATCAAGATAGAAGTTGAGGGTTGTAACGGGGCTAAGGGTATTGGCTAACAAAGAAGGGTAAAGGATAAACAAATTTTCTTAAAACAATAGGAAGCAAAGTAATGAAATTGACACTTAAACTCACTTTTGATGGCAGAAATTAACTTTTAAACACAAGGGAAGATTCATGCAACATTTAGGGTCAAATTCAAACTTTTGCACCCTTTCTTCAACAACCAACACTTGTGAGATTATTCTCACTTATTTTTCAACTCTTTTTCTTTCTTTTCACCACATTTCTATTTTCTTTTTAATTTTCCACGAATTTTTTTTTATTTCTTCTTTGCCGTGCCCTATTATCTTCCCCCACAAATGTTTTCTGCAATATGTTGATCAAAAGGAATTCATTCTAAGTCATGCTTCACTATCCTTTAAGAACAAGGGTATGGAAAGTCGTAATCTAGGTTAGGTGAGGATAATGTGGTTAACAAAGAAAATAGGCTTATAAAGGCTCAAAAGGGGTAATCCTACAATACATATGCAAAAGAATTAGGCTTTTCGGCTTTGGCTTAACTAACAACTTCACCTTATTGTATGTTATGCAATCAATATCATGCTTTGAATGAAATGGGCATGAGTTCTAGTATTTGGAACTATAATGATAAAATGCATTCTAAGTAGCTGATGCGAAATATATAAGCACACAAATTAAAACCCTCTTTTGACAATTGTAGTATATGTATAAGTAGGGATCGTTCTAAACGGGGGATTAGGAGGGATTGCTAAATCACTTGAAAACTGACTCAAAAACGTAAAACAAAGGTTAAAACACTAAACTAGACTCAAAGAATGCAAAACTAAACACTTAAAACACTAAAACAAACCAAAACACTCAAAACAGCACCAAAACACTCAAAACTGCCTTAAAAACACAATCTGGGCAGTTTTGAGCACTTACACTAAATTGGACGAATTTGGGTGATAAATTGAATCAAAACACTTAGAAACACAAACTAAGACACTTTCTAACTAGATTGAACACTAAAGTACAGGGGGATTTAGTTTTTGACGAAATTAAACAAAATGCACAGATTGTAATAAAGACAATGTAAATACGAATTTGATGAAAATATGGATGGAATGCTAGCTAGAAGGTTCTTCTCCACACATGTCACACTTGTATACAAGATGATTTTCAGTTGGTCTTTCGATGAATCATGAAACTCAACACCCCGGGTTAATTAGGTTTGCTTAAATTAACCTTCAAGTTCTCCTTAAGTTAATGAATTGGATGGGACAGCGCATACACAATTCAAAACATTCTCCAAAAGTCCCTTACGTGAAAAGCACAATAAAGATACAGTCAAAGATCATTAAGCAACATGAAAACTATAAGTGTTGACGAGGCATTCGTTACTATGATGAGCATGAAACTAGTGCCAAGAATTCATTTAACGCGATCGTTTATAAGCGACCTCCACTACTTGTGAATATAAAATTGTAACTATTAGGTGAAACTCACTTATATTCTAGCATCATATTCATTCATGAAAACTAAGCGTGCACTCTCAATAAACATACACAAATAAGTTATCAATCAAGCAGTTAAACAAATTGAATCCACAACTCATGAAATTCCAACCGAAGGTAATCAATTTATATTGCAAGCATAAACATGGTTTCGAATCACCCCCTAGCTAACTAGGGGTTTAGCCTCTCATGTTCACAGAAAGAGAAACAAAATTGAAATTAAACATAGAGAACAAAAGATTGATTACACCTAGAACGCCCAACGAATCCACTTTGAATTTCTGCACGTTTCAAGCTCCTCTTTCTTCTTCTCCTTGCTGCGACAGAGAAGGTTTAGGGGGTTTTTGGATGTTATTTTGGGTTGGGAATAGATTTAGGGTGGTGAAGGGTTGCGGCAAGGGTTGTGGAAGGTGTATGGAGGGTTGAATGGTGGCTGGAATGGTGGGAATTGCTGCGGCAGAGAAGGGAAATGGCAGGAATGGATGGGAGGCTACGGATTGAAGGGAGAAGATGGAAGGGTGGCTGCGGCAGAGAGTGTTTGTGGTTGTATGATGAAGAGAATGAATGAAGAGTGATGCCCTAGGGTGTCTAAAGGGTGCGGCTAAGAAGTAATTAGGGTTATTGAAGAATAGATGGGAGTTGCGGCTGATATGGGATGATGAATGCATGAAAAGTTGAAACCTAGGGTGCGGCTAAGCTTTAGTTTATATAGGGTTTCAGAAAATAAAACCCTAGCTTATTAAAATTAAATCAAAGGCTTCTAGAATTAGGAAATTAAATCAGAAAATTAAAAGGAAATTGGTTAATAGGTGCGGCTAGGGTTTTATTTGAAAGGGAAATAGGTTTAAGTTCAGAAATTAAAGGGAAAGGTGCGGCCAAGAAAAGGGTTAGGGTTTAGGTGCATAAAATGGGACAAAAATGCCCCCCCTTGCACGGCAAGGGAAGGGGAGAAGGGGAAAGGCCACGGCAAAGGCTGGAAAGTGGGCTAGGGCATTTGTTTTGTGTCCTAAAGTGCATACAAGGCCTTCAAAGTGGCTAGAAAATACGGACGTTTCAGATTAGGAAAGGTTACCAAAACGGGAAACCTAGGGTTAACTTTCCTACTTCAAGTAGGAATCCTTGTTGAAGTAGGAATCCTTCGTTCTTCAAGTCTTCAACTCATTCATCCCTCTTTTGCTCCAAAAGACTCCAATTTGCATCTTCTTGCACACTTTGGCTTTATAATCTGAAAATACACAAAAGTGACTTTAAACACTAAAATAACTAAGGAAACACAACATAAATGCACGAGAACAAGCTAATTAAGTCGCATGAATATGCTCCTATCAATAGCAACCAAGCAAAGAATCATGAGATCATGCAACAACTTTAGAAAACAAGAAATCACAGATTATACTCTCCAAAGAACGTTTTAGGCTCAAGTCTCTCAAGGATGTAGCTTTAGTTTGAGTTCCTTCCTTCAAGCATGTTACAAAAACTGATATTCTCTTTGTGATTACATGTGAATTTGTAAACTATAACCATAACCAAGCATAAACCAAAGCATAAATCAAACTTCCGTCCATGTTTACAACATTCTTTAATAGTCATGCAATTTAAAACTGAATCCTTATCATTGTGTTGGAAGGTACCCTAACACACAAACAAACACACAAAAACAACTTTCAAACAACTCTTTTTGGGTTTTTCAAAACTGTTTTGCAATTTCTTTTTGCAAAATTTTCGTATTTTCTGATCCAAACACATGAAAACACTTCAAAACACACTAAATACACTTAAAAACAATGAGAAACAACCTTAGAAGTCATAGGTGATAAAATCCCACGAAAATCATGCAAAAACAACTTGTTTACCCCCCCCCCAACACTTAAATCAAACATTGTCCTCAATGTTTCAAACAAACACTCGCATGCAAACAAGCAACATAAACTAACTAGCAAGCGGAAATAAAAGAAATAAAGAGAGAGAGAGAGAGTTAGGAACACAAATCTGATTTTGTGGAATGAATTGTTGAATTGTCCAAATCCTCTCTAGTTGAATGCATGGGTTGCCTCCCAAGAAGTGCTTGCTTTAACGTCTTGCAGCCAGACGAATTCTCTTCTTAGCATCAATTGGAACCCACGACATGGAGGGTAATCTCCTCCACAATCTGCCCTTCAACACTTGCATAATATGGCTTCAAACGATGCCCATTCACCTTGAATTCTTGGCCATTCCTCAAGCTTTGGATTTGAACTGCACCATATGGAAAAAACATTAGTAACAACAAAGGGGCCAATCCACTTAGAACGTAACTTACTGGGAAATAAACGAAGGCGAGAATTAAGAAGTAAAACTTTTTGCCCTATGGAGAATGTTTTGCTACGGATCATCTTGTCATGGAAAGCCTTGGTCTTTTCCTTGTAAATGCAAGCATTCTCATATGCTTCAAGTTCATTCAATTGAAGCTTCCTACGTATTCCAGCCGCATCTATGTCCATGTTGAATGTCTTGATTGCCCAATGTGCCTTGTGTTCTAACTCCACGGGGAGATGGCATGGCTTGCCATAGACTAGCCAAAATGGTGACATGCCTATGGGTGTTTTGTAGGTCGTTCGATAAGCCCACAATGCATCCTCCAAACGCAAGCTCCAATCTTTTCTTGTTGGCCCAACGGTTTTCTCCAAGATTTGCTTGATTTCTCTATTAGACACCTCGGCTTGGCCATTGGTTTGAGGATGATAAGGTGTTGAAACCTCATGTGTGACTTGATATTTCTTGAGCAACACCTCGATGGTGCGATTGCAAAAATGAGACCCTCCATCACTAATAAGCACTCTAGGCATCCCAAATCTAGCAAAGATGTTAGTTTTGATAAAATCTGCAATAACTCTAGAATCATTAGTACGGGTGGCCTTTGCTTCCACCCATTTTGAGACATAATCGACCGCAAGCAAAATATAAGTGAAACCATATGAAGAAGGAAAAGGACCCATGAAATCAATGCCCCAAACATCAAAAATTTCGACATTAAAGATGGGTGTTTGCGGCATTTGGTCCCTTGCACCTATATTTCCCATGTGTTGACAACGATCACAAGTTAAACAAAAAGTTCTTGCATCTTTAAAAATTGTTGGCCAATAAAAACCACATTCCTAACACCTTAAGGGTAGTGCGTTGTGTGTCAAAATGTCCTCCACATGCATAAGTGTGACAAAAGGTTAGAATTGAATTAAATTCACAATCATGCACACAACGACAAACAATCTGATCCGCACAAAATTTCCACAAATATGGGTCATCCCATACATAAAACCGTGCCTGTTTCTTAAGTTTGTCACGTTGGTGCTTGGTTATGGTGTTTGGAACACTTTTTGAGACCAAAAAGTTCACCAAATTGGCATACCAAGGTTCACTTACCTTAATGGACATCAATTGCTCATCGGGGAATGTCTCTTGGATGGGTAAGGAGTCCTCATTGCACACCAAACGACTCAAATGGTCAGCCACCACGTTTTCACTCCCTTTCTTGTCTCGAATTTCAATGTCAAACTCTTGGAGAAGAAGCATCCATCGAATTAGCCTTGGTTTAGCCTCTTTTTTGGTGAATAAGCTGCATGGTCAGAATATACAATTGCTTTAGTGCCAAGTAAATATGAATGAAACTTTTCTAAAGCAAACACAACGACAAGAAGTTCTTTTTCAGTGGTAGAGTAGTTTAATTGAGCATCATTCAAGGTTCAGGATGCATAATAGATGACATGTGGTTGCTTGTTCTTCCTTTGGCCCAAAACAGCCCCTATTGCATAATCGGATGCCTCACACATTAACTCAAAAGGCAAACTCCAATCTGGTGGGATGATAATTGTTGTCGTGGTGAGCATGTCCTTGGGGTGCTTGAATGCCTTCTCACACTCCTCGTTGAACTCAAAAGCCACTTCGTTTTGCAAGAGACGACATAGGGGTTGTGCAATCTTGGAAAAATCCTTGATAAATCGCCTATAGAATCCTGCATGGCCAAGAAAAGAACGAACCTCTCTCACCGAAGTAGGAAAGGGTAAGTAACGCACAAGATCTATTTTAGACTTATCAAGTTCAATTCCTTTTTCAGAGATGATAAGACCCAAAACTATGCCTTGTTTTACCATAAAATGACATTTTTCCCAAATTAAAACAAGGTTAGTGTCCATGCATCTTTTCAAGATTAAGGTGAGATTATGCAAACAATCACCAAATGAGTCCCCAAACACACTAAAATCGTCCAGAAACACCTCAATAATTTTCTCAACATAATTCAAAAATATACTTACCATGCATCTTTGGAAAGTGGCCGGTGCATTGCATAAACCAAATGACATACGACGATAAGCAAAAGTACCAAATGGATAAGTAAAAGTGGTTTTTTCTTGATCATCCGGTGCTATGACAATTTGATTATAACCCGAATAACCATCAAGAAAGCAATAAAAAGAATGACCGGCTAACTTTTCAAGCATTTGATCAATGAATGGCAAAGGAAAATGATCTTTCCTTGTTGCGGCATTTAGCTTCCTATAGTCAATGCAAACTCTCCAACCGGTTTGGATGCGTGTGGGCACAAGTTCATTCTCTTCATTCTTCACGACCGTGACTCCGGACATCTTTGGAACTACTTGGACCGGTGAAACCCAACAACTATCCGAGATAGGATAGATGACGCCACAATCAAGTAGTTTGATGATTTCCTTCTTCACGACTTCCATCATTGGAGGGTTGAGTCGGCGTTGTGCTTCCCTTGATGGTTTGGCTCCATCTTCCATGAGAATTCGATGCATGCATGTGGTAGGGCTTATGCCCTTGATATCGGCCAAAGTCCACCCAATGGCTGTTTTGTGCTCTTTGAGAACCCTCACCAACTTTTCCTCTTCTTGTGACGTGAGTGAGGATGCCACAATCACGGGCAATGTTTCTTGTTCACCCAAGAACACGTACTTCAAGTTGTTTGGTAACGGTTTAAGCTCAAGGGTAGGTGGTTGTTCTATAGAAGGAAGCAACTTGTTAGTTGAAATTGGAATTGACATTGGAATAAAAGACTTACCATTGAGCTGTGGCAAGGACTCTAGCGCAACCACGGTATCAATCACTTCATCATCAAAGGGCACGGCATGAAAGGTCATGTTTGTGCCGTGGGTTGCTATGGGTGCTGCCACTAGATCCATCAATTCTATGCCATTTGTAAGGACCATTCCAAGTGCATCTTCATGTAATTGATCAAGATGTGCCTGCACCATGATGTGATAAAAGATAGCACACAAATTAAACCCTCTTTTTGACAATTGTAGTATAGATATAAGTAGGGATCCTTCTAGACCGAAGATTACGAGGGATTGCTAATCTAATGAAAACTGACTCAAAGATACAAAAATATACTTAAAAACACTTAAACAAACTCAAAGACTCTTAACTAAACTTATATGACTCAAAAGAAACTTAAAAGACTCAAAACAACACAAAACAATAAAAAAGACTCAATCTAGACTCTAGGACCTAATTTGGACGAAAATAGAACTGGTTTTGACTCAAAATACTCAAAAACAAACTTTAGGATAGATTTGAAACAAGTAAGTAAAGCGGATTGGGTTTTTAATGAAATTAGTGTAAAAACAAGTAACTAAAAGACTTAAATGAGATTTGGACGAATTTGGGAAAAACTATGGATGATTAGATAGCTAGAGGATACTTTTCCACACATGATACATTCAAACACAAATTGATTTCCAGTTGCTTTTTCGATAAACCATGAACCTCAACACCCCAGATTAACCGTGACATCACTAATTAACCCTCTGATTTTCCTTTAGTTATTGGATTGGATGACATCATTTGACAACCCAAAGTATTCTTCAAAAATTCCCTACATGACGTCATAATAGAGATACAATCAAAGATCATTACGTTCTATGAAAATCATAAGCATTGACAAAGCATTCGTAACTATGGCATCATGATACTCATGCTAGGAATTTACTTAACAGGATTGTGAAAACAACCTTAACTACTTGTGAATATAAGTTTGTAACGATTATGTGAAACTCCCTTATATTCTAGCACCAAATTCATGTATGCAAACTAAGTGTGCACCCTTAATCAACAAACAAGAATAAGTTATCCATCAAACGGTTAAGTAAATTACATTCACAATTTATGAAATCACAACTGGAATTAATCAATTCATATCACAAACATAATCATGGTTTTGAAGTCTCCTCTAGCCAGAACAAAATTAGCTCCTCATGTTCACCGCAAAAGAAAGAAAAATTAAAATAAACATTGATAACAAAGATTGAATACACCTAGAAACGCTCCAACAATCCAAGCTTGAATGGCCAAAACATCCAAGGCTTCTCTTCTCTTCTTTCTCCTTCTTTGTTGCGGCACAAGGGTGTTTGGGTATGAATTATGGTGATGGATGGATAGGTTGGATGGTGGTTGATAGAAGCATGTTTAGGCGACTTAGTTAGCTTGTTTTCGTACATTTATGTTGTTAGTTCATAGTTATTTTAGTAGTTTAAGCCATTTTCGTGTGTTTTTAGGTTCATATGGCTAAGGAAGCAAAAAGGTGCATTTTGGAGCAAAATTGGGCTTGGAATGGATAGCTTATGCTTGGAGCAAAAGGAATGACGAAATTGAAGACCTAAAGGTGTTAGGATTCCTAATCTAAGAAGGATTCCTAATCAAAGTAGGATTCCTAATCAAAGAAGGATTCCTATTCAAAGAAGGTTTCCTAATTGAAGTAGGAAAGTTCAGCCAAGGTTTCCTATTTTGGTTTAACCTTTCCTAATCCTAAATATCCCTATGTTCCAGCAACTTTGAAGGTATCTTATGCATTTTAGGACACAAACCAAAGATTCCTTGCACTATCCTAGTCTATGCCGCACCTTTCTTACCCTTTTCTTCCAAAATCTGCCATATATCTTCTTTCCCCTTTTATTCTAGTCTATACCGCACCTTTCTTACCCTTTTCTTCCAAAATCTGCCATATATCTTCTTCCCCTTTTATTCTAGTCAATGCCGCAACTTTCCTTTCCTTTTCCTCTTAGAATTCTGATTTGTTACCCTTTTTTCTTGGAGGATTTGGAGTGTTAATACATTCCCAAATTAATTAATTAAGGCCTTAACCTTTCTCCCTCTATATATACATAATCTGCCGCACATATTGGAGATTCTAGACATCCATACACATCCATACGAATTATTCCTCATTCTCCCCATTCATTCAGCCATCATCCACCCCCTACCACCATCCAACCTATCCATCCATCACCATAATTCATACCCAAACACCCTTGTGCCACAACAAAGAAGGAGAAAGAAGAGAGGAGAAGCCTTGGACGTTTTGGCCATTCAAACTTGGATTGTTGGAGCGTTTCTAGGTGTATTCAATCTTTGTTTTCAATGTTTAATTTATATTCTCTTTGTTTTGTTGTAAACATGAGGAGCTAAACTTGTTTTAGCTAGGGAAGACTTTGAAACCATGATTATATTTGCAATATGAATTGATTAATTCTAGTTGTGATTTCATAAATTGTGAATGCAATTTACTTAACCGTTTGATGGATAACTTATTCTTGTTTGTTGATTAAGGGTGCACACTTAGTTTGCATGCATGAATTTGGGACTAGAATATAAGGGAGTTTCACATAATCGTTACAAACTTATGTTCACAAGTAGTTAAGGTTGTTTTCACAATCATGTTAAGTAAATTCCTAGCATGAGTATCATGATGTCATAGTTACAAGTGCTTTGTCAATACTTATGATTTTCATAGAACATAATGATCTTTGATTGTATCTCTATTATGATGTCATGTAGGGGACTTTTGAAGAATGCTTTGGGTTGTTGTATGATGTCATCCAATCCAATAACTTAAGGAAAATCTGAGGGTTAATTAGTGATGTCACGGTTAATCTGGGGTGTTGAGGTTCATGGTTTATCGAAAAGCAACTGGAAATCAATTTGTATGCAAGTGTGTCATGTGTGGAGAAGGACCCTCTAGCTAGCTAATCACCCATCCATATACCCAAATTCGTTCATAACTTTGTCTAGTTTAGTTTCTTTTTTGTTTTAATTCAAATTCGTCAAAACCAAAACCCCCCCCCTTTGTTTTAAGTGTCAATTAGGTTAGAATCTGAGTTATTGTGTGTTTTGAGTCAAAACTAATTCAATTTTCGTCCAAATTGAGTCCTAGAGTCTAGTTTGAGTCTTTTTCATCGTTTTGTGTTGTTTTGAGTCTTTTAAGTTTGTTTTGAGTCATATAAGTTTAGTTAAGAGTCTTTTGAGTTTGTTTATGTGTTTTGAAGCATATTTTTGTATCTTTGAGTCAGTTTTCATTAGATTAGCAATCCCTCCTAATCACCGGCCTAGAATGATCCCTACTTATATCTATACTACAATTGTCAAAAAGAGGGTTTAATTTGTGTGCTATTATATATCACATCAGTGGTAGGGGGTGGATGATGGCTGAATGAATGGAGAGAATGAATATGGATGTCTAGAAAGCCTAATATGTGCGGCAGATTATGTATATATAGAGGGAGAAAGGTTATAGCCTGAATTAATTAATTTGGGAAGGTATTAAGACTCCAAATCTTCCAAGAAAAGGGTAACAAATCAGAATTCTAAGAGGAAAAGGGAAGGAAAGTTGCGGCATTGACTAGGAGAGAAGGGAAAGGTGCAGCACATCTAGGGAAAGGAAGATATGTGGCAGATTTTGGAAGAAAAAAGGTAAGGAGGGTGCGGCATAGACTAGGAGATAAGGGACCTTTGGTTTGTGTCCTAAAATGCATAAGAAACCTTCAATGTTGCTGGAATTTAGGGACATTTAGGATTAGGAAAGGTTAAACCAAAATAGGAAACCTTGGCTTAACTTTCCTACTTCAAGTAGGAATCCTTCTTTGACTAGGAATCCTTCTTTGATTAGGAATCCTAACATCTTTAGGTCTTCAATTTCGTCCATTCCTTTTGCTCCAAGCATATGCTATCCATTCCAAGTCCAATTTTGCTCCAAAATGCACCTTCTTTCTACCTTAGCCATATGAACCTATAAACACACGAAAATAGCTTAAAATACTAAAATAACTGTGAAGTAACAATATAAATTTAAGAAAACAAGCTAACTATGTCGCCTAAATATGCTCCTATGAAATTCCCCCATACTTAGCTTTTCCTAGTCCTCGAGCAAAACAAAACAAACAAAACTAACAAAACAAAACAAACTCTAGACCTTCCAACATGTACCTCAGGGATTTCCAACGAACATGACACATAAAGAACACCACTCCCATTTGATGTTGAGGCCTTCATAGAAGTATAGAAGTAGAAGCTCCTCCTTCATTTGATGTTGAGGACATGATGCAACAATGGCTTTAAAACTCTCATAATACGCCGGGAAAGACTCTCCTTGACTTTGTTGGATTTCGCTAATTTTCTTCCTCAAGAGAATGACTCTTGAAGTAGGAAAGAACTTCTCAAGAAACGCCCTCTTCATGCTCTCCCAAGAAGTGATCGTTCCGAGTGCTAGTTCATATAACCAATCTTTGGCCTTCTCTAATAGTGAGAATGGAAAGGCCTTCATCTTCAAAATATTGGTATCAACATTAATTGGAGTCATGCTTGAACACACCACCTCGAACTCTTTTAAATGCTTGTTGGGATCCTCCATGGACAGTCCATGGAACTTTGGAATGTGGTGCAACAATCTTGACTTCAATTCAAATTCATCGGTTTTATCTTGAGCCGTCCTTGGGTATTGGATGCATAATGGTGCGGCATTGTCCATTCCCGAGGCAGAAAGCTCCTTAACTGTACGATTGTCCGCTGCCATGGCTTGGACCTTTTCTTCCTCCCTTGCTGTGGGCTTGATGTGATAAAAGATAGCACTCAAATTAAACCCTCTTTTTGACAATTGTAGTATAGATATAAGTAGGGATCGTTCTAGGTCGGGGATTAGGAGGGATTGCTAATCTAATGAAAATTGACTCAAAGATGTAAAAATATGTTTTAAAACACTTTAAATAGACTCACAAGACTCTTACTAACTTATATGACTCAAAACAAACTTTAAAGACTCAAAACAACCAAAAAGACTCAATTTAGACTCTAGGACTTAATTTGGACGAAAATACACTTGGTTTTCACTCTAAAGACTCAAAAAGACTCTTTTGGACAGATTTGGAACAAATAAGAAAGGGGGTTTTGATTTTGGACGAATTTAAAAGAAAACAAGTAACTTAAAACTTTAAAACAGATTTTGGACGAATTTTAGAAAAACTAATGGATGATAGGATAGCCAAGGGATACTTCTCCACACATGATACTTTCTAACATAAATTGATTTCCAGTTGCTTTTCCGATAAACCATGAACCTCAACACCCCAGATTAACTGTGAATTGCACTAATTAACCCTCAGATTTTCCTCACGTTATTGAATTGGATGATTGCATACGACAACTCAAAGCATTCCCCACAAGTTCCCTACATGAATTGCATAATAGAGATACAAGCAAGAATCATTAAGTTCTTTGAAAACCATAAGCATTGACGAAGCACTCGTTACTATGAATTGCATGAAACTTATGCCAAGAATTTACTTAACATGATTGTGAAAACAACCTTAACTACTTGTGAATATTAGTTTGTGACGATTATGTGAAACACCCTAATATTCTAGCCCCAAATTCAAGCATGCAAATTAAGTAGGCCTCCCTAATAAACATACAAGAATAAGTTATCCGTCAAACGGTTAAGTAAATTGCGTTCACAATTTATGAAATCACAACTGGACTTAATCAACTCATATTATAAATGTAATCATGGTTTCAAAGCATCCCTAGGCTAAAACGAGTTTAGCCTCTCATGTTCATGACAAAACAAAGCAACATAGATTTAAACATTAACAATAAAGGATAGATTACACCTAGAAATGTCCAACACTCCAACTTGAATGCACAAATGCCCAAGGCTTAGTCTTCCTTCTCCTCCTCCTTGCTAAGTCACGGCCAAGGGTCTATGGTGGTGTATGGAGGTTGGGATGGAGGTGTGGAAGTAGGGGAATGATGAATGGGTGGTTGTAAGGTCACGGCAAAGGATGGTTGTGTTTATGAATGAATGATTGTTGTGTGAATAGTGGTGGTGATTAAATGGCACGGCAAAGGAGTTTATATAGGCTAGTTTGGCACACTTAGTGAAGGAAAAGGATTGCCTAATCCCATTGGAAAAAGGGTTAATTCAAGGCAGAAATCAAGTGGGATTGGGAATAGGAATTTCGGCTAGGAATTAGGAGTTCTAGAAGGCTAGGTGCGGCACACATGTAGGGATAGGATTAGGTGTTCTAGAAACTGTGTTTAAGGCAGATTTCCTAATCCTAAAGGGCCTAGGACAAGTGATATAAGAGTAGGAGAGGGTTTTCAACTCCTAAACCTACTAGGAGGGGTGTCTTGTGGCATTGGTATGGATAAGTGTTCTAGAACTGAATTAGGTGTTTAAATGTGTAATTGATTCCCCCTAATTAGCTAGGTTTAAGCCCCCACCTGATTTGGATAGGATAGAATAGGATAATGTTAGAGATAGGATAGGATAAGGTTTCTAGGATAGGATAAGATAAGGTTGGATAAGGTTCCTTGTTTCTTGCTTCTTCCTTATCTTCATTGTATTAGGACTTCTTCCACCAGATTTGTAGCCTTTCCTAACTCTTCTAGTCTTCAATTTCGTCCATCCTCTTTGCTCCATGGTTAAGCTATCCAATCCATGCCCAAAAATGCTCCAAATAGCCTCAAAATGCACTTTATTGCTCCCTTTGCCATTAGAACCTTAAAACACACGAAAATAGCTTAAAAGACTAAAATAGATAGTAATTAAGTAACTAAATGCAAGGAAACAACATAACTAAGTAGCATAAATATGCTCCTATCAAATTCCCCCACACTTAGCTTTTGCTAGTCCTCGAGCAAAACGAAATAAATAAAACAAACTAAACACAATCTAAGCCTTCCAACAATTGCCTCAGGGATTTCCAATGAACATGACACATTATTGAACATCATTCCCACGGTTTTTAGCTTTCTTTATACTTCAACAAACACTTAATCATAGTTACCACTTATTAGTTCACATAGAATCAATTAAAACAATGTTTTGAATGTAGTAACATGCCTTAGAGAATTCCCTCAATTCCTCAATAGAATGCACTCTATTTTCATACAGATTTTCTGACTACACTCCCTACACTAGGTATATGTGAGAAGATTGATGTAAACATGTAGACTAATACTCACAAATGTATAATCAAACAAGGCACTTTCTGGAATTATTAACATGTATATGATCTCATGAATGGAATGCCACTACTTAGACGCGAGAACCAGGGATACCATATGCTCAAACCAATTTCAAACTCCACATATTGAACACATAACATCAAGATAGAAGTTGAGGGTTGTAAGGAGGCTTAGGTATTGGCTAACAAAGAAAGGTAAGGATAACAAAAGTTCTTAAAGCAATAGTAAGCAAAGTAATGAATTTGACACTTAAACTCTCTTCAAATGGCCGAAATCAATTTGTACACACAAGGGAAGATTCATGCAACATTTAGTGTCAAATTCACTCTTTTGGACCCTTCCTTCAACAACCAACACTTGTGAGTTCATTCTCACTTATTTTTCAACTCTTTTTCTTTCTTTTCAACACTTTTCTATTTTCTTTTGATTTTTCCACGAATTTTTTTTTTCTTCTTTTCTTCTCTTTTTTTCTTTCTTTCTTTCTTTTTCGTGCCCTATCATCTTCCCCCACACTCGTTTTCTGCCATATATTGACCAAAGGAGTTCACCCTAAGTCGTGCTTTACTATCCTTTAAGAACAAAGGTATGGAAAGTCCTAATCTAGGCTAGGTGAGGATAATGTGGCTAACAACGAAAATAGGCTTTTAAAAAGGCTCAAGAGGGTTAATCCTACAATACATATGAAAAGGGATAGGCTTTTTGGCTCTGGCTTGACTAACAACTTCATCTTATTGTATGTTATGCAATCAATACCATGCTTGGAATGAAATGGGCATGAGTTCTAGTATTTGGAACTATAATGAAATGCATTCTAAATAGCAACCAAGCAAAGAATGATGAGATCATGCAACGACTTTAGAAAACAAGAAATCACAGATTATACTCTCCAAAGAACGTTATAGGCTCAAGTCTCTCAGGGTTGTAGCATTAGTTTGAGTTTCTTCCTCCAAGCATGTTACAAAAACTGATTTTTTTTCTTTTGTGATTACATGTGAATTCATAAGCTATAACCATAACCAAGCATAAACCAAAGCACAAATCACTTCCAGCCATGTTTACAACATTCTTTAATAGTCATGCAATTAAAAACCAAATCCTCATCATTGTGTTGGAAGGTGACCTAAGACACAAACAAACACACAAAAACAACTTAAAAACAACTCTTTTTGGGTTTTTCAAAACTATTTTGTAATTTTTTTGTAAATTTTTCGGATCTTCTGATCAAAACTCTTTTTGGGTTTTTCAAAACTCTAAAAACACTTAAAAACAGTGTGAAACAACATTATAAGTGATAGGTGATAAAATCCCACGAAAATCATGTAAAATCATGCAAAAGCAATTTGTTTACACCCCTACACTTAAATCAAACATTGTCCTCAATGTTTCACACAAAGACTCACATCCAAACAAACAATATAAACTAACATGACAAAAGTAAAAATAATAAAGAGATAGAGATTGAGGAATGCAAATTTGATTTTGTAGCTTGAATTGGTGAATTGCCCACTTCCTCTCTCGTTGAATGCATGGGTTGCCTCCCAAGAAGCACTTGCTTTAACGTCGTGCAGCCAGACGAACGTTCTTCTTATCCTCACTTGGAGCCCACGGCATGGAGTGGAATGTCCTCCACAACTTGCCCTTCAACACTTTCGTAATATGGCTCTATGAATGGGAGGGGATAGTGATCCTCCCTAATGGTGGTATTTTGGTTCCGGAAGTCCATGTAAATGCTCCCACCACCTTGAAATCGATTTGGAACTTACACCAAAGAAGGTAACAACCTATTAGTTGAAATGGGAATTGGAATTGGGATTGGAGACTTGCTAGGATGTTGTGGCAATGCCCCTAGGGCAGCCACCATCTCGCCAATTGTATCCTTAGGTACGGCCATATTTGGTGTTTGTAGGGCAATGGCGTGCTTCTTGTGCTTCCCTCCAATTCCTTCCTCGATGGTGGTTCTAGACGCATCCTTCTTGATAGGTGTTGAACGTTCCTGCCCTATATTTTTAATTGTACCAATGGCAAAACAAGAACGAACATCATTAGGATTCTCAATGGATTCAGAAACTTTAAAGTTAATCGTAACACCACCAAACTCCATAGTTAAGGCTCCCTTGGCCATGTCAATCTTGGTGTGGGCTGTTTTCATGAAAGGTCGTCCAAGTAAGAGTGGCGATGGTGGAGAGTGGGTTGAATCCTTCATGTCAAGCACATAGAAATCTGCAGGAAAAATCAAGTGGTCTACCTGCACCAAAACATCTTCCAAAACTCCTCTTGGGTATGCATTAGATCGATTGGCTAATTGAATAATAACACCATCATTTTTAAGATCTCCTAGATTCATAGATGCATAAACAGAGTATGGCATGACATTAATTGATGCACCTAAATCTAGCATAGCATGTTCAAACCTTGTATTACCAATTACACAAGGGATAGTGAAACTACCTGGATCTTTGCATTTAGGTGGCAGCTTTCTTTGCAACATTGCAGAGACATTCTCACTTACATGTACCACCTCCTTCTCCCGAATCCGTTTCCTTGTTGTACAAATCATTCTTAAAAACTTAGTGTACTTCGGAATTTGCTTTATTGCATCAAGGAGCAGGATATTGACATGCACCTTCCTAAACGTCTCCAGGATGTCTTTTTCATCCTCCTCCTTCTTTGTTTACAAAAATCTGTGAGGAAAAGGAATCTGTACTTGAGTGAATCTGTCTCTTTTCCCTTGCTTGCTGCAGATTGGGTGATGATGGTTTCTGGGTTGTTTTGATGATGTAGATTGGATTTTGGGGTGTTTAGAGGCACGGAAAGGGATGTAGGTTGAGTGTGGATGAGTGTTTGATGGTTGGAAGGTGGTGGAGGACTCGGCAATGATGGTGGAAGAAGGTGGAGCGGCTGGTTGTGTTTCTGGGTAGTTTGATGATGTTTTGGGATGAATGGATGTGTGTGCGAGTGAATGGACGAGTTTTGGTGGTGAATTCTCTCTAGGGTTCGGCCAAGGGCTGATTATATGTGTTTTGGGAAGTTAATAACATACCTAATTGAGTTGTGATTCAGATTTCCTAGTCTAAATAGAAAAGGTAAGTGAATAAAGTCCAAATAAAATTAGAAAAAGGGGATGCACAAAATTTAAACAAGTAAGGAATGTCCTTGCCTTGCAAGGAATCAGAAACTAAACCTCTTGCACAGCAAGGAAAGGGAATTTAAGGTAAGAAACGAAATTGGTGCAAAAGAAGGAAGGAAAAGTCAATTCCTTGCAAGAAATCAGAAATTAGGACTTTAGGGAAAGTTTTAGAACCAAGAAAGTGAATTAAACTAGGAAATAAGAATTTAAAATCAGGAAACACAAGGGAAGGGTGCGACACAAGCTTAGGGAAAGGTAAGGCACAAAGCAAGAGGTATTAGGATAAGGGAAAGGTCCTAACACATATGAAAAAATAGGGAAGTTTACACAAAGAAAGGGAAACAACCTTCCTTGCACGGAAAGGAAGGGAAAGTTGCAAAGAACCTTCGTTTGTTGTCCAAGGGTGCTGAGGAGCCATCTTAAGTGCTAAAACTTAGAGCGTTCTTGATTTAGGAAAGGTCAACCAAAATAGGAAACTTTGGCTTAACTTTCCTAGTTCAAGTAGGAATCCTTGTGTGATTAGGAATCCTCATGTGAGTGGGAAACCTCCTTCAATTTGGAAACCTTCTCGTAACTGGAATCCTCGTCGTAGTAGGAATCCTTGCGACATCAACTCTTTAATTTCGTCCATTCCTTTTGCTCCAAGCATAAGCTATCCAATTTGTGCCCAAAAGTGCTCCAAAAGGCTCCAAAATGCATCCTTTCGCCAAATACGTCTCATGAACCTGAAAACACACAAAAGAAGCTTAAAGAACTAAAATAACTAAGAATTAATAACATAAATGCACGAATACAAGCAAACTAAGTCGCATAAATATGCTCCTATCAAATTCCCCCACACTTAGGTTTTGCTACTCCTCGAGCAAAACGGAAAAACAAAACAAAACCTAAACCTTCCAACTATGGTCTCATGGATTCTTAATGCACATGACATGTTCAAAATCATTACTCACATAGATTTTAGTCATCCTTATGCTTAGGCGCATACGTAATCATAATCACTACTTACTAGTTCTCATTTAATCAATTTAAAATAACATTTGAATGTAGTAACATGCCTTAGAGAATTCACTTAATTCCTTACAATATACTCTCTTATTTTCACACAGAATTTCTGATTACACACCCTACACTAAGTATATGTGAGAAGATTGATGTAAATATGAAACTAAACACTCACATATGTTTATAACAAGGAAAGCACTTTTCTAGAATGTATATGAATATGATCTCATGAAAGGAATGCTGCTAATTAGATGCGAGAACCAGGGACACCATATGCTTACATTAATTCCAAACTCCACATTATTGAAAACATAATGATCAAAATTGAAGCATAAGGGTTGTAACGGGTTAAGGGTGATTGGCTAACAATGAAAGGTAAGGATAACAAACGTTTTTTAAGCAATAGCAAGCAAAGTAATGAACTTTGACACTTAGAATCACTTATGATTGCAGAAACTCACTTAGACACACAAGGGGAAAATTCACACAACTCTTAGGGCCATATTCAACGTTTTGGAACCTTTCTTCAACTACCACAAACATGTGAGCTTATTTTCACTTATTTCATACTCTTTTTTCTTTCATTTCACAACTTTTTCTTTTCTTTTTCTTTTTCCACGAATTTTTTTTTCTTTTTATTTTCACTCATGCCTTATTTCTTTTCGTGGCATATCAACACACACACAAATTCCCCCACACTTGTTGTTTTGCAAAATTGAAAGGATTCCCTCTAAGTCATGCTTACTATGCTTCAAGAACAAGGGTATAGGTGGTCCTAATCTAGGCTAGGTAGGGATGATATGGGTAAACAAAGAACAAAGGCTAACAATGGCTCAATGGGGGTTATGACCTACAATATATAGTGCATGGGTTGGCTGTTTGGTTGATGGCTTCACTACACACTTCATCTTGATATATATTATGCAATCAATATCATGCTTTGAATGGAATGGATGCAAGTTCTAGCATTTGGAACTAAGTGATGAAACGCCTTCTAATTAGCAACCAAGCAAGAATAATGAGATCATGCAACGAGTTTGAAAACAAGAATCATAGATTAATACTCTCCAAAGAATGTTTAAAGCTTAAGTCTCTCAGGGTTGTAATGTTATTCTAAGTTCCTTCCTTCAAGCATACTACAAAAACTTTTTTTTTTTTTCTTTCGGATTAAACATGAATTCATAAACAACAACTGTAACCAAGTATAAACCAAGAATATATCAAACTTCCATCCATGTTTATAACTCTCTTTCACAGCCATGCACATAAAAATCAAATCCTCATCATCGTGTTGGAAGGTATCCTAAGACACAAACACACAAAAACAAACACAAAACTGACTCAAACTGACTCTTTTTAGTTGTTTCAAACTGTTTTTCGGATTTTTTCAAAGTAACACATAAAAAGATTTCAAAATATGTTAAAAACACTTAAAACAGTGGGAAACAAGTTTAGATATGTTAGGTGGTAATACCCTAGGAATTTCATGCAAAAATAGCTCAAAACAGAATGTTACCCCCCCCACACTTAAACTAAACATTGTCCTCAATGTTTTAGACTAAACTAACAGCAAAGGAACACACAAATAAACACATCACACATAACATAAAGTAAGCAACAAAGGAAAAGGTTTAGGGATGCAAATCTGAGTTTGGAGCGATTCCCAAGTCCTTCTTTTGTTGATTGCATGGGTTGTCTCCCAAGTAGCGCTTTCTTTTACATCTTGCAACCGGACGATGCCACATTGATCAACCTTCATGGGAACCCACGGCATAGTGAGTGGTCTCTTCCACATCATGTTTTACAAAGCTCTCGTAGTAAGGCTTCAATCGATGCCCATTCACCTTGAACTCTTGACCTGTTTTGAAACTACGAACTTGGACTGCACCATGAGGAAAAACATTAGTAATAACAAAGGGTCCAATCCAACGTGAACGTAACTTACCCGGAAATAGACGAAGACGAGAATTAAACAACAACACTTTCTGTTCAACAGAGAAGGACTTGGTGCGAATCATCTTGTCATGAAAGGCCTTTGTCTTTTCCTTGTAAATGCGAGCATTCTCGTAAGTTTCATTCCGTATCTCCTCAAGTTCATTCAATTGAAGCTTACGATGAATTCCCGCCTTATCTACATCCATGTTGAACTTCATCGCGACCCAATGAGCCTTGTGCTCCAACTCCACAGGTAAGTGACATGGTTTGCCATAAACAAGCCGAAAGGGGGACATTCCTACGGGTGTTTTGTAGGCGGTCCTATATGCCCACAATGCATCCTCTAACCTCAAGCTCCAATCTCTTCTTGTTGGCCCAACCGTCTTCTCAAGAATCTGTTTTATCTCCCGATTCGACACCTCGGCTTGCTCGCTTGTTTGAGGATGATAGGGTGTCGAAACCCTATGTGTAACGTTGTACTTCTTGAGCAGTGCCTCGATTGTGCGATTACAAAAATGTGAACCTCCATCGCTTATAAGGACTCGAGGCATGCCGAACCTAGCAAAAATGTTAGACTTCACAAAATCTGCAACCATTTTGGAATCATTAGTATGGGTGGCTTTTGCTTCCACCCATTTGGAAACATAATCCACCGCCAACAAAATATAGAGAAAACCATGTGATGAAGGAAAAGGACCCATAAAATCAATTCCCCACACATCAAATATTTCAACAGAAAGTATAGGGTTTTGTGGCATTTGATCCTTAACACTTATATTACCCATTCGTTGACAACGATCACATGTAAGGCAAAATGTCCTAGCATCCCTAAAAATGGTTGACTAATAAAACCCATATTCTAAGACTTTAAGGGCAGTGCGTTGGGTGCCAAAATGTCCCCCACATGCATATGAATGACAAAATGTTAAAATAGATTGAAACTCAGATTCATTCACACAACGTCGTACAATCTGATCGGGACAAAATTTCCAGAGATATGGGTCATCTCAAACATAAAACCTAGCATCCTTTTTAAGCTTATCACATTGATTCCTATTAAGTGTGCTAGGGGTATGTTTAGATACCAAAAAGTTCACCAAATCTGCATACCAAGGCTCACTTACCTGGATAGACATTAATTGTTCATCGGGGAAGGTTTCAGAAATTGGCAATGCTTCCTCATGCACCATTCGACTTAGGTGGTCAGCCACCACATTCTCCACGCCCTTCTTATCCCGAATCTCAATGTCAAACTCTTGTAGAAGCAACATCCATCGAATTAGTCTAGGCTTGGCCTCCTTTTTCGTGAGCAAATACTTGAGAGCTGCATGATCAGTAAAAATAATAGCTTTAGTTCCAAGTAAGTATGATCGGAACTTATCTAATGCAAATACCACAGCAAGTAATTCTTTTTCAGTGGTTGAGTAATTTAATTGAGCGTCATTTAGTGTCCTAGATGCATAATAAATAACATGAGGTTGTTTGTTCTTTCGCTGCCCCAAAACAGCACCAATTGCCTAGTCCGAAGCATCGCACATCAACTCGAATGGAAGGCTCCAATCTGGAGGTGTGATAATGGGAGCCGAAGTGAGAGCCTCTTTTAAGTGTGTGAATGCCGTGGAGCATGCTTCATCAAACTCGAAAGCCACCTTTTTTTGAAGCAACCGGCATAGTGGCTTTGCAATCTTGGAGAAATCCTTTATGAAACGCCTATAAAAACCTGCGTGACCAAGAAACGAACGAACCTCTCTAACCGAAGTTGGAGAGAGTAAGTGACGAACAAGGTCTACCTTAGATTTATCCACTTCAATGCCTTTTTCAGAAATAATATGTCCTAGAACAATACCTTGCTTAACCATGAAGTGACATTTTTCCCAATTAAGCACAAGATTCGTTTCAACACAACGTTTCAAAATTAAGGTCAGATTATTCAAGCAATGATCAAATGAATTACCAAACACGCTAAAGTCATCCATGAATATCTCAATAATCTTCTCCACATAATCAGAAAATATACTCACCATGCATCGTTGAAATGTCGCAGGGGCATTGCACAAACCAAATGGCATGCGCCTATATGCAAAGGTGCCAAAGGGACACATGAAGGTTGTCTTCTCTTGGTCCTCCGGAGCTATCACAATTTGGTTATATCCGGAATATCCATCAAGAAAACAATAAAATTTATAATCGGCTAACCTTTCTAACATTTGGTCAAGGAATGGCAATGGAAAGTGATCCTTCCTCGTCATGGAATTTAACTTCCTGTAATCAATACAAACACGCCAACCGGTCACAACACGAGTGGGTACAAGCTTTTGTTCTTCATTCTTCACCACAATGACTCCGGACTTCTTTGGAACAACTTCCAACATGGGTGGATTAAGGAGACGTTGAGCTTCACGAGATGGCTTGGCTCCCTCCTCCAAAAGGATGCGATGCATGCACGTGCTGGGACTAATGCCTTTGATATCCGCCAAGGTCCATCCAATGGCAGATTTGTGCTCCTTTAACACCCTTATCAACTTGTCTACTTCTTGGGCTGTGAGTGAGCTAGATATGATGACAGGTAGTGTCTGATCTTCTCCCAAGAAAACATACTTCAAGTGACTAGGTAATGGCTTTAACTCAAGTGTAGGTGGCTGCACAATTGATGGAAGTAACTTGTTAGTCAAAACCGAATCTAAAATTGAGAGTGGAGACTTACCAGATTGTGAGGGCAATGACTCGAGGGCAGCGACCATTTCAATCACTTCACCACAAGGAGGCACGGCAATATGGTCAGATTGCATACCGTGGGTTGCAAGGATTCCCCCACCCTCATTTCTTGCTCCTATGCCGTGCCCTAAGGCTACCTCAAGTGCATCTTCGTTCATTTGATCCAAATGTACCTGTGCCAAAGAATCAACAATGTCAATAGCAAAACAAGAATGGTCCTCAATTGGATATTTAATGGTTTCAGAAAGATTAAAATTAATAATGTCCCCATCAAACTCCATGGTTAATGTTCCCGTATACACGTCTATCTTTGTTCTCGCTGTTTTCATGAATGGACGGCCTAGCAAGATTGGCAATGATGGACCATGGCTCGAATCCTCCATTTCTAAGACATAAAAATCTACAGGAAAGATAAGATGATTGACCTGCACTAAAACATCCTTAATGACTCCCTTGGGATAAGCGTTAGAACGATCGACCAATTGAATTATAACGCCATCTTGTTTTAACTCACCAAGGTTCATAGATGCATAAATGGAATATGGCATGACATTAATAGAAGCACCTAAATCTAACATGCATTGTTCAAATCTAGTGTTTCCAATTATGCATGTGATAGTAAAGCTCCCTGCATCCTTACACTTTAGAGGTAACTTTCGTTGCAAAACCACGGATACATTTTCACTTACTTTCACAACTTCTTTGTTTGAAATTCTTTTCCTAATTGTGCATAACTATTTTAAAAACTTTGCATACCTGGGCACTTGCTTAATAGCATCAAGTAAAGGAATGTTTACTTGGACTTTTAGAAAGGTATCCAAAATGTCCTTTTCCCTTTCTTCCTTCTTCGATTGTGCAAATCTGCGAGGGAAAGGAACGTTGGGCAGATTAGTGTTCGAAATCACAACATTTGGGACAACATTACCTGAGGTGGACGGATGGGAGTGCTTAGATGGCTGCGGCATGGGTGGTGCTACCCTTGCCGTTGGGTAGGTTTGCTCATCTTCTTCAATTTGTATCTTCTCATCTTCCTTGTTTTGGGTAGGTTCATGTGCTTTGCTTCCCACTTTTTTTCCACTCCTTAGTGTGATAGCTTTTGCAGATTCAAAACCACCCTTGGGATTGACCACCGTAGTGCTTGGTAACTTACCATTTTCACGAAATTGTCCCAAAAATTCTGCCATTTGGCCCATTTGCTTCTTTAGCTCATTAACCTCCTTTGCTTGGTTTTGCATTCCCTGTGCCATTGTGGTCAATAACTGATATGTTTTATCATCATTCATAGACGTACCTGAGTTGGTTTGGGATGATTGTGCTTGAGGAGGTGGTTGTGGTGCCATTGGCCTTGGAAAGAAACCCGGGGGTTGTCGGAATCCACTTTATTGGGCAGATTGTGGTGCATCTCTCCATCTGAAAATGGGGTGGTCACGCCATCCCTGATTGTATGTATTAGAGAAAGGATCACCCCTTGGTTGGTTTTGACTCCCATAACCCACGGCATTGGTAGATTCCCACCCTACATTCTCAATTAATTGAGGGCATTGATCAGATTGGTGACCTTGAATGGAGCATACACCACAGATTGTAGTTCCTTGTGTTTTGGGGCCTTCAACAAACTGCGATAACATAGACGTAAGGTTAGCCATTTAGGATTGTAACTCAGAAATAGAACTTACCTCATTTACATGATGTGGCCGTGGGGTGTGTCTCTGCCCAACACCTTCATATTATTGTGTATTGAGTGCTCGATTAGCAATGAGAGTTTTGGCATCCATTGGTGTGTTGTCCACTAGAGCTCCTCCCGCGGATGCATCCAACATTTGACGTTCAATTGGTAAGAGGCCTTCGTAGAAATATTGAAGAAGAAGCTCCTCCTTCATTTGGTGTTGTGGACATAAAGCAACAAGGGTTTTAAAACGTTCATAATAAGTTGGAAAAGATTCACCTTGGCTTTGCTGAATTCCACTAATCTTCTTGCGAAGAAGAATGACTCGTGATGTCGGAAAGAGCTTCTCTAAGAAGGCTCGCTTCATACTCTCCCATGATGTGACAGTTCCGGGAGCCAACTCATACAACCAATCCTTAGCCTTCTCCAACAAAGAAAAAGGAAAAGCCTTCATCTTCAATATGTTGCCGTCCACGTTCACCGGTGTCATACTTGAGCATACTACTTCGAAATCCTTTAAATGCTTATTGGGGTCCTCCATTGATAACCCATGGAACTTGGGTATATGATGTAGCAAACTAGACTTCAACTCAAATTCATCGGTCTTCTCAGGGGCTGCCCTAGGGTATTGGATGCAAAGAGGGGCTGCATTGTCCAAACCCGAGGCAGAAAGCTCCTTGATGGTTCCATTGTCCGCTGCTATGGTTGGTACTTCCTCTTCAAAGCTTGCCGTGGGCTCCTCTTCAACCTCAACTTCTTGCTCTTCTAATTCATGTTCGGGACTAGGAGGATTAGACTCTTGTAATTTCCTTTTTCTTCTCAAAGTCCTCTCGAAATCGTCGTCAAAGTTGAAGATATGCTCACGAACAGGTTGTGAGCTACGGGTCATAAACTAGTACCTGCACACAAGAGCAAACAAGATAAGTAACCAACTTAATAGACTCAGCACAAGTAAGAAAATAAGGTGCCTATACACGACACAAAAACAAAACACACACACAAGGTGCAAAATTTAAAACAAAATAGAAACTAAACAATTTAAACAAGACTCAAGACAAGCGATTAGCAACTTTGCTAATCCCCGGCAACGGCGCCAAAATTTGATGCGTTACGAATGTGACACACAAATTAAACCCTATTTGTGACAGTTGTAGTAATGATGTAAGTAGGGATCGTTCTAAACGGAAATTAACTAGGGGTGCTAATCTAATATAAATTGACTTAAAAACACAAAAAACAAAACTTAAAGACTCTAATTAGACTACTATGGCTCAAAACAGATTTGAAACACTCAAAACTGCCTAAAACAACCAAATTGACTCAAACAGCAACTAAAACTTGATTTGGACGAATTTGAAAGTGTTTATGACTCAAAATACTTAAAAACACCAAATAAGACAGATTATAAAGACTAAGACTTAACAAAATATGGGGGGATTGTGTTTGGACGAAATTAAATTAACTGGACAGATTTTAAAGAAAACAGATTGTAAGATAATTTGTGATGAACCAATGGATGTTGGAATAGCTAAGGGGTTCTTCTCCACACATGAAATATATGCCACATAAATCAATTTCCAGTTATCAATTCAATAAGTTATGAACCTCGACACTCCAAGTTAATTAGGTCCGCTTAAATTAACCTTCAGATTTCCCTAGAATCATTGAATTGGATGAATATGCATCGCAATCAAATTATTCCTAACAAGCTCTCTATATGAACAACATGAAAAAGACACAAGTTAGAATCATTACGTTCTTTGGAAATCATAAGCATCGACAAGGCATTTGTAACTATGAAAAGCATGATACTCCTGCCAGGAATCTACTCAACACGATCGTGACTAGCGACCTTCACTACTTGCGAATATAAATTCATAACGATTAGGTGAAACAAACTTATACCCTAGCACCAAATCCAAGCATGCAAATTAAGCGTGCACTCTCAATCAACATACAAGAATAAGTTCTAAATCAAAAGGTTAAGCAAATTGTATTCACGACTTATGCAACGATAACTGGAAGTACTCAACTTATTTCACATATATAATCATGGTTTCGAATACACCCTTAGCCAAAACGAATTTAGCCAATCATACTCAAAGCAAAACAAAGATTACATGAATTAGACATTGAAATATAAGATAGAATACACCTAAAATTGTTCAACAACTCAGAATGAAGAGCCAAACATTTGAGTGAATCTGTCTCCTTTCCCTTGCTTGCGGCAGATTGGGTGATGATGGTTTCTGGGTTGTTTTGATGATGTAGAATGGATTTTGGGGTGTTTAGAGGCACGGAAAGGGATGTAGGTTGAGTGTGGATGAGTGTTTGATGGTTGGAAGGTGGTGGAGGACTCGGCAATGATGGTGGAAGAAGGTGGAGCGGCTGGTTGTGTTTCTAGGTTGTTTGATGATGTTTTGGGATGAATGGATGTGTGTGCGAGTGAATGGACGAGTTTTGGTGGTGAATTCTCTCTAGGGTTCGGCCAAGGGCTGATTATATGTGTTTTGGGAAGTTAATAACATACCTAATTGAGTTGTGATTCAGGTTTCCTAGTCTAAATAGAAAAGGTAAGTGAATAAAGTCCAAATAAAATCAGAAAAAGGGGATGCACGAATTTAAACAAGTAAGGAATGTGCTTGCCTTGCAAGGAATCAGAAATTAAACCTCTTACACAGCAAGGAAAGGGAATTTAAGGTATGAAACGAAATTGGTGCAAAAGAAGGAAGGAAAAGTCAATTCCTTGCAAGAAATCAGAAATTAGGACTTTAGGGAAAGTTTTAGAACCAGGAAAGTGAATTAAACTAGGAAATAAGAATTTGAAATCAGGAAACACAAGGGAAGGGTGCGGCACAAGCTTAGGGAAAGGTAAGGCACAAAGCAAGAGGTATTAGAATAAGGGAAAGGTCCTAACACATATGAAAAAATAGGGAAGTTTACACAAAGAAAGGGAAACAACCTTCCTTGCACGGCAAGGAAGGGAAAGTTGCAAAGAACCTTTGTTTGTTGTCCAAGGGTGCTCAGGAGCCATCTTAAGTGCTAAAACTTAGAGCGTTCTTGATTTAGGAAAGGTCAACCAAAATAGGAAACTTTGGCTTAACTTTCCTAGTTCAAGTAGGAATTCTTGTGTGATTAGGAATCCTCATGTGAGTGGGAAACCTCCTTAAATTTGGAAACCTTCTCGTAACTGAAATCCTCGTCGTAGTAGGAATCCTTGTCGTAGTAGGAATCCTTGCGACATCAACTCTTCAATTTCGTCCATTCCTTTTGCTCCAAGCATAAGCTATCCAATTTGTGCCCAAAAGTGCTCCAAAAGGCTCCAAAATGCATCATTTCGCCAAATACGTCTCATGAACCTGAAAACACACAAAAGAAGCTTAAAGAACTAAAATAACTAAGAATTAATAACATAAATGCATGAAAACAAAAAAACTAAGTCACATAAATATGCTCCTATCAAATTCCCCCACACTTAGCTTTTGCTACTCCTCGAGCAAAACGGAAAAACAAAACAAAACCTAAACCTTTCAACAATGGTCTCAGGGATTCTTAATGCACATGACATGTTCAAGATCATTACTCACATAGATTTTAGTCATCCTTACGCTTAGGCGCATACGTAATCATAATCACTACTTACAAGTTCTCATTTAATCAATTTAAAACAACATTTGAATGTAGTAACATGCCTTAGAGAATTCACTTAATTCCTTACAAGATACTTTCTTATTTTCACACAGAATTTCTGATTACACACCCTACACTAAGTATATGTGAGAAGATTGATGTAAATATGAAACTAAACACTCACATATGTTTATAACAAGGAAAGCACTTTTCTGGAATGTATATGAATATGATCTCATGAAAGGAATGCTGCTAATTAGATGATAGAACCAGGGACACCATATGCTTACATCAATTCCAAATTCCACATTATTGAAAACATAATGATCAAGATTGAAGCATAAGGGTTGTAACAGGTTAAGGGTGATTGGCTAACAATGAAAGGTAAGGATAACAAACGTTCTTTAAGCAATAGCAAGCAAAGTAATGAACTTTGACACTTAGAATCACTTATGATTGCAGAAACTCACTTAGACACACAAGGGGAAAATTCACACAACTCTTAGGGCCATATTCAACGTTTTTGACCCTTTCTTCAACTACCACAAACATGTGAGCTTATTTTCACTTATTTCATACTCTTTTTTCTTTCTTTTCACAACTTTTTCTTTTCTTTTTCTTTTTCCACGAACTTTTTTTTCTTTTTATTTTCACTCATGCCTTATTTCTTTTCATGGCATATCAACACACACACACAAATTCTCCCACACTTGTTGTTTTGCAAAATCGAAAGGATTCCCTCTAAGTCATGCTTACTATGCTTCAAGAACAAGGGTATGGGTGGTCCTAATCTAGGCTAGGTAGGGATGATATGGGTAAACAAAGAACAAAGGCTAACAATGGCTCAATGGGGGTTGTGACCTACGATATATAGTGCATGGGTTGGCTGTTTGGTTGATGGCTTCACTACACACTTCATCTTGATATATATTATGCAATCAATATCATGCTTTGAATGGAATGGATGCAAGTTCTAGCATTTGGAACTAAGTGATGAAACGCCTTCTAATTAGCAACCAAGCAAGAATAATGAGATCATGCAACGAGTTTGAAAACAAGAATCACAGATTAATACTCTCCAAAGAATGTTTAAAGCTTAAGTCTCTCAGGGTTGTAATGTTATTCTAAGTTCCTTTCTTCAAGCATATTACAAAAACATTTTTTTTTTCTTTGGGATTAAACATGAATTCATAAACAACAACTATAACCAAGTATAAACCAAGAATATATCAAACTTCCATCCATGTTTATAACTCTCTTTCACAGCCATGCACATAAAAATCAAATCCTCATCATTTGGACGAATTTTGGTTCTAACTTGACTCAAAACACTTGAAAACACAATTTAAAACATATTCTAACTAGTTAGACACTCTAACATAAAGGGGGATTTGGTTTTGGATGAGAATAAAGTAAACAAAAACAAGACTTCAACCTATGCAGATTTGCACGAATTGGTTTAATTAAGTGGATGGTGGGCTAGCTAGGAGGTCTTTCTCCACACATGGCATACTTGCATACAAAACAATCTCCAATTGCTTATTCAATGAATCATGAACCTCAACACCCCAAGTTAATTAGGTACGCTTAAATTAACTCTCAGATTTCCCTTAGGTCATTGAATTGAATGGAATTAGCGCATTGCAATCAAATTATTCCTCAAAAGTTCTTTATATGAAAGCGCATAATAGAAAAACAATCAAAGATCATTAGATTCTATGAAAATCATTAGTGTTGACGAGGCATTCGTAACTATGAAAGCGTATGATACTTATGCCAAGAATTTACTTAACATGATTGTGACTAACAACCTTTACTACTTATGAATATAAGTTCCCAACGATTAGGTGAAGTTTCCTTATATCCAAGCATCAGATTTATGCATGCAAATTAAGTTTGCACTCTCAACCCACATACACAAACAAGTTTTAATTCAAATAGATAAGTAAATTGAATTCACCATTCATGAAATCACAACTGGAAGTAATCAAATCATAATGCAAATATAGCCATGGTTTCGAAATTCCCTCTAGCCAAAAGGGGATTAGTTCCTCATACTCACAAAGAAAAGATTCTTAAAATTAAACATTGAAAACACAAGAAAGATTACACCTAAACGTTTCAGCAATTCCAGGTTGAATGGCATGCACGGCTAGGCTTCCCTTCCTCTTCCTTGCTGCGGCACAAGTTGTGGGTGGTGGATTTGGGGGTTTTGAATGATGTGTTCTTGTTTAGGAGGATGAATAATGGCTGATTAGTGTGGTAGAGTGCGGCAGGTTGTGTATGGAGGTGTATGGAGTGGATGATGGATGAAGAATGGAGGCTAGGATGTTGCGGCACAAGTTTCTGAATAGCATAAGGGAGTGTTTCAAAATTGTGGCTGAAATTATGTTTATATAGTCCTAGGGTTAATTAGATTAGGGTTACACTTAGCAGATTTAGTAGATTAGGGCCCTAGGGTTCGGCAATAGGTGATTAAGTCCACTTAGGAGGGGGTTTGGCCCACTTAGTTTCATAAAAGGATTTGTATAACCCAAATCCATAAGGAATGAGGCCCTAAAAATCAGATTCAATCAAGGATAAGGCCTAGAGGGTGCGGCACATATTGGAAGGAAGGATGGAATGGCTTGCAAGGCAAGGCAAGGCCTTCTAGAAGGGAATAGGCACCACCTTTGTAGGGTTTCTAGAAAGAATGGGCTTTGTGGCTGATTTGGGACTTCTAGAAGAGAATACTTCTAGAAATAGGTTCTAGAAATATCTATTTAGGTCCCCTTGTAACTAGGTTTAAGGCATGATAAGGTTAGGATAGGATAAGATGAGATAAGGTTTTGGATAAGGTTGGATAAGGTTTCCTCTTTTGAGCTAATTCCTTATCCACTTTGTCTTGAGCTTAGTTCCTTCATCTTCTCATCATATTTCTAGCCTTTTGAACTCCAAATTCGTCCATCCATGTTGGCCCATATACAAGCTATCCACATAATGCCCAAAACTGCTCCAAAATGCACCAAAATGCACTTTCTTGGTACTTTAACCCTTTGGACCTACAAACACACGAAAATGAGTTGAAATACGGCATTAACTAAGAAATAATAGCACAAATGCACAAGAATAAGCTAGCTAAGTCGCCTAAATATGCTCCTATCACAATCATGTTAAATGAATTCCTAGCATAAGTATCATGATGTCATAGTTACAAGTGCTTTGTCAATACTTATGATTTTCATAGAACGTATTGATCTTTGATTGTATCTCTATTATGATGTCATGTAGGGAACTTTTGAAGAATGCTTTGGGTTGTTTTATGATGTCATCCAATCCAATAACTAAAGGAGAATCTGAGGGTTAATTAGTGATGTCACAGTTATTCTGGGGTGTTGAGGTTCATCGTTTATCGACAAAGCAACTGGAAATCAATTTGTGTTTGAATGTATCATGAGTGGAAAAGAAACAACGGGGGATTAGCAAAGTTGCTAATCCCCAGCAACGGCGCCAAAAATTTGATGTGTTAAATAATAGCACTCAAATTAAACCCTCTTTTTGACAATTGTAGTATAGATATAAGTAGGGATCTTTCTAGGCCGGGGATTAGGAGAGATTGCTAATCTAATGAAAATTGACTCAAAGATGTAAAAATATGCTTCAAAACACTTAAACTAACTCAAGAGACTCTTAACTAAACTTGTATGACTCAAAACAAACTTAAAAGACTCAAAACAACTCAAAACAATAAAAAAGACTCAATTTAGACTCGAGGACTTAACTTGGACGAAAATACAATTGGTTTTGACTCAACAGACTCAAAAACACACTTTTGGACAGATTTAAAACAAGTAAGTAAAGGGGAATTAGTTTTGGACGAATTTATGAGAAAAATAATTAATTAAAAGACTTAAAAGAGCTTTGGAGGAATTTGGGAAAAACCAATGGATGATTAGATAGCTAAGGGATACTTTTCAACACATGATACATTCCAACATAAATTGATTTCCAGTTGTTTTTTCGATAAACCATGAACCTCAACACCCCAGATTAACTGTGACATCACTAATTAACCCTTAGATTTTCCATAAGTTGTTGGATTGGATGACATCATACGACAACCCAAATCATTCTTGAAAAGTTCCCTACATGACATCATAATAGAGACACAATCAAAGATCATTACGTTCAATGAAAAACATAAGTATTGACAAAGCACTTGTAACTATGACATCATGATACTCATGCTAGGAATTTACTTAACATGATTGTGAAAACAACCTTAACTACTTGTGAATATAAGTTTGTGACGATTATGTGAAACTCTCTTATATTCTAGCACCAAATTCAAGCATGCAAATTAAGTAGGCCTCCCTAATCAACATACAAGAATAAGTTATCCATCAAACGGTTAAGTAAATTGCATTCACAATTTATGAAATCACAACTGGACTTAATCAATTCATATCATAAACTTAATCATGGTTTCAAATGATCCCCTAGCTAAAATGAATTTAGCCTCTCATGTTCACAACAAAACAAAGGAAAATAGAATTAAACATTGAAAACAAAAGATAGATTACACCTAAAAATGTTCCAACACTCCAACTTGAATGCACAAGCGTCCAAGGCTTCTTCTTTCTTCTCATCTTCCTTGCAAAGTCACGGCACAAGAGTCTAGGGTGATTTGTGGATGATTTTCTGGGTTGTGAATGGATTTAGGATGGTAGGGTGGTGCGGCAAAGGTTGGGGATGGTGTATGGATGCTTGGATAAAGGTATGAATATGTATGAATGGTAGAAGGATGGGTTAAAGGCTACGGCAAAGAAGGTTTGTTTCTGTGAATGATGGCAGGTTGTGTATGAGAATGATTAGTGTTGAATGAAAGGTGCGACCTTGGTATTTATTTGGGAGAAAGAATCCCTAAAGTTTATTACATAGTTTAGGAAAGGATTTAACCCCAAATCCATAAGGAAAAGGAAACACAAAGTCAGAAATCAAAGGGAAGGGGAAGGTAACCTGCGGCATTGAATTGCAAGAAAGGGAATGTGATTTAAATGCTACAATTAGGCAAGGATTTGAGATAGAAAAGGTATATGAGGTGCGGCATTAACTAGGGTGAAATAGGAATGTGGTTTAATAACTTAGAATAGGCAACAATGGACCTCCCTTGCACGGCAAGGAAAGGAAACACTTATGGAATGCACGACAAGGCACTTAGGTTGCAAGGAAAGCTTTATTTGTGTCCTAAAATACATAAGTTACCTTCAAAGTTGCTGGAACTTAGGGATATTTAGGATTAGGAAAGGTTAAACCAAAACAGGAAACCTTGGCTTAACTTTCCTACTTTGATTAGGAATCCTTCTTTGACTAGGAATCCTCTTGTGATTAGGAATCCTCACACATTTAGATCTTCAATTTCATCCATTCCTTTTGCTCCAAACATATGATATCCATTCCAAGTCCAATTTTGCTCCAAAATGCTCCAAAATGCACATTTTTGCTTCCTTAGCCATATGAACCTAAAAACACACGAAAATAGCTTAAACTACTAAGATAACTATGAACTAACAACATAAATGTAAGAAAACAAGCCAACTAAGACGCCTAAATATGCTCCTATCACTATCCCTATCCCTAAATCTATGATGCAAGGGCCATTCCTTTTCCTCCCTGGAATCTGATTGAGAGTGTCCTTTTTCCTTGTTGATTTGGAGTCCTAATTCCCTTTTTCTCAGCCTTTGCCGTGCCTTTCCTTCTCCCTATAAATACATAGTATTGCACCATTCAATCATGACCCATCTTTCACCACAATTCACAACACACATCCATCATACACAGAAATCTCTCAATGTGCCGCAGCTTTGCAAGGAGAAAGGAGAAGAGACCCTTGGAGCCGTGCCCTGCCATTCAAGCTTGGAGTGCTGGAACGTTCTTAGTTGTATTCTATCTTTTGCTTTCAATGTCTAACTTAAGTTATCTTTATTTAAGTGCGAACATGAGGAACTAAATTTGTTTTAGCTAGAGGTGGATTCAAAGCCATGAATATATATGTGATATGAATTGATTTCCTCCAGTTATTGTTTCGTAAAACATGAATGCGATTTACTTATCTGTTTGATTGATAACTTATTGTTGTATGTTGATTAAGGAGGCCTGTTTAGTTTGCATGCATGAATTTGATGCTAAAATATAAGGGAATTTCACCTAATCGTTATGAACTTATATTTATAAGTAGTGGAGGTTGCTAGTCATAATCGCGTTAAGTAAATCTATGGCAGGAGTATCATGCAGTTCATAGTTACAAATGTCATGTCAATGCTTATGATTTTCATAGAACTTAATGATCTTTGATATGTATCTCTGTCATGCAGTTCATATAGGGAACTTGATAAGAATAATTTGATTGCATCGCTGAGTCCAATTGAACAAATTTAGGAAAATCTGAGAGTTAATTTGTGCAGTTCACGATTAATTTGGAGCATTGTCATTCATGGTTTATAGGAATAATAACTGATAGGAACATATTTATGCAACTTAGTTAGCGTGTTTCCTTGCATTTATGTTGTTAGTTCTTAGTTATTTTAGTATTTTAAGCTATTTTCATGTGTTTATAGGTCCAATTAGCTAAACTAGCAAGAAAGTGCAATTTGGAGCAGTTTTGGGCTTGGAATGGATAGCACATGCTTAGAGCAAGGTGGATGGACGAAATTGAAGTTCAAGAAAGGCTAAGAATCAGCTAAAGAGATGGAAGAAATTAATTCAAGACTTGGAAGAAAAGGAATCAGCTACAAAGAAGGAAACATGAGTCAAGCTTCCTTATTTTGACGTAGTCAATCCTAATCTTTTCCTGCTTATGTTCCAGCTATCAAAGGGGGTTGCTAATTGATTTGGGACACTTAAATATAAGTTCTAGAAGCCCTAATCCTAGTCAAAGAGGGATGCCGCATTAAATTTGCAAAGAATCCTTCCTTGCTGTGCAAGGCATGACCTTTCCTTCCCTTTCCCTTTCTCTCTAGGACCTTGCCGCAGCTTCCCTTCCCTTTTCCTCTTGGGATTTTGATTTGTTACCCTTTTCTTGGAGGATTTGGAGTCTTAAAACCTTCCCAAATTAATTAATTAATACCTTGCCCTTTCTCCCATTATTTTAGACAATCTGCCGCATAAAGTAAGGCCCTTCATCATTTACCTATTTAGCCATCATTCTTCCCTTCTACACCCACATCCGCACCACCTATTCACCATCCACCACAACCCAATTTCACACCCATTCACCCTTGTGCCGCAGCAAAGAAGGAGAGAAGACCCCTTGGAGCCGTGCTTACCATTCAAGATTGTTGGATTGTTGGAGCGTTTCTAGGTGTATTTAATCTTTGTTTTCAATGTTTAATTTAAGTTTTCTTTGTTTTGCTGTGAACATGAGAGGCTAAACTTGTTTTAGCTAGAGGAGAATTCAAAACCATGATTTTATTTGCAATATGAATTGATTACTTTCAATTGTGATTTCATAAATTGTGAATGCAAATTGCTTAACTGTTGGATTAAGAACTTATTCTTGTATGTTGATTAAGGGTGCACACTTAGTTTGCATGCATGAATTTGATGCTAGAATATAAGGGAGTTTCACACAATCGTTACAAACTTATATTCACAAGTAGTGAAGGTTGCTGATCACGATCGTGTTAAGTTAAATTCCTGGCATGAGTATCATGATGTCATAGTTATGAATGCCTTGTCAATGTTTATGATTTTCATAAAGCTTATTGATCTTTGAATGTATCTCTATTATGATGTTCATGTAGGGAACTTTTGAAGAATAATTTGGTTGCCGATGTGTATTCCATCCAATTCAATGACTTAAGGAAAATCTGAGGGTTAATTAGTGATGTCACGGTTAATCTGGGGCATTGAGGTTCATGGTTTATTGAAAAAAGCAACTGGAAATCAATTTGTATGCAAGTGTGTCATGTGTGGAGAAGGACCCTCTAGCTAGCTTATCACCCATTAATTCACCCAATTCGTATTCCTTTACTTTGTTTTTGCAATTTACTTGTTTTTACTTCAAATTCGTTAAAAACCCAATCCCCTTTATTTAGTTGTGTCAAATTAGTTAGAATTTGTCCTAATTTGTGTTTTAAGAGTTTTGAGTCAAAACAAATTCAATTTTCGTCCAAACTAATTCCTAGTGTCTAGTTTAAGTCTATTTGATTGTTTTGTGTTGTTTTGAGTCTTTTTAGTTTGTTTTGAGTTCTTTGAGTCTAGTTCAGTGTTTTTAACCCTAGTTTCTATTTTTGAGTCAATTTTTAGTAGATTAGCAATCCCTTCTAATCCCTGGTCTAGAACGATTCCTACTTGCATTTATACTACAATTGTCAACAAGAGGGCTTAATTTGAGTGCTATTATATAACACATCAAATTTTTGGCGCCATTGCCGGGGATTAGCAACTTTGCTAATCCCCCGTTGTTTCTTTTTGTTTCTTTTTTGTTTGTTTTTGTTTTAGTTGCTGACCTTGTTTTGTTTTTGATAGGAGCATATTTATGCTACTTAGTTATGTTATTTCCTTACATTTAGTGAGCTAATTACTACTTATTATAGTGTTTTGAGCTATTTTCGTTTGTTTGTAGGTCCTAATGACAAATTTGGCAAGAAAAGGCAATTTTGAGCCTTTTAGAGCAGTTTTGGGCTTATTATGGATAGCTTGTATATGGAGCAAGGTGGATGGACGAATTTGGAGTCAAAAGAGGTTATAAACATGCTACAAATCAGAAAAGGAAGGCCATGACAAAGAAGATAAGGAAAGTGCAAGAAAAGAGGAAACATTATCCAAAACCTTATCCAACCTTATCTTATCCAAACCTTATCCTATCTTAACCTAACCTAATCTTGTTCCACCTTAATCCTAGCTGCAAGTGGACCTAAAACCCTAATTTCTAGAAGCCCTATCTGACCCTAAAAGGGTGCCACACCTTCCCTCCCTTTTATGCCTTCTAGAACACCCAAAATCAGCCATAAAACACTTAGTTTCTAGAAGGCCCAATTTTGGACGAAAATTCTTAAAACCTTTTTCTGATTGGATTCTGATTTTATTTGGCCCTTTTTCTCTTGGATTTGGATTGTATAAGTCCATATCTAAGATTGATTGGGCTAGGACTTAATTCCCAAACCCTTGCCGCAACTTAGGGGCCCAAAAACACTTGTATCAGCTAGGTTTAACCCTAAATCTGATTGCTAGGGTTTCGACCATGCTATATATATCTGCCTATTATTGTGCCACACCCCCTTAGACACCCTAGGCAGCCATTCATCCTTCAATTCATTCATCCATTCACATCAGTCACGATTCATTCAGAAATACACTTTGTGCGGCAAGTCCTAGGGAGAAGAAAGAGTGTCGTGGCTTCCATAGGAGAAAGACCATCTTGTGCCGCAAGAAATCTACATCCATTGGAGATTTTTAGAGTTCTTTCTTCCCTTGTTTCATTTCCATGTTTATTTTAAGTTGCTTTTCAATTGTTATGAACATGTGTAACCAAGTTTTTCTTAGTTAGGGGTGAATTTGAAACCATGGGCATATGTTTTATATGAATTGATTTCCTCCAGATTTTGTTTCTTGAATTGTGGATGTGATTCACTTAATTGATTTATTGAGAACTTGTTCTTGTGTGTTGATTAAGGATGCATACTTAGTTTTCATACATGAATTTGATGCTAGGATATAAAGAAATTTCACCTAATCGTTATGACATTATATTCATAAGTAGTGGAAATCACTAGTCATGATTGTATTAAGTAAATTCTAGGCAAGAGTATCATGCAATTCATAGTTACGAAAGCCTAGTCAATGCTTAGGGTTTTCAAAAAGCTTAATGATCTTTGATTTTATCTCTATTATGCAGTTCATGTAGGGAATTTGATAAGAATAATTTGATTGTCGATGCGTATTCCATCCAATTCAATGAAACTAGGAAAATCTGAAAGTTAATTTGTGCTTTTCACAATTAATTTGGGGCATCGTCATTCATGGTTTAAAGGGATAAAATCTGGAAATCAATTTGTTTTACATATGTGCATGTGTGGAGAAGGATCCTCTAACTAGTCTTTTTCCCATTCAATTTACCTAATTTAGTGCCTAATCTGTTAGTTTACAATCTGTCCAATTTAATTAATTTCGTCCAAATCAAGTCCCCATTTTATTAAGTGTGTTAGATTAGTTAGAAAAGTGTTTGAATCTGTCCAAATTAGTGTTTTGAGTCTATGTTAGTTAAATTTCGTCCAAATCACCCTTTGGAGTCTAATTTGAGTCTATTTGAGTGTTTTGGGCTGTTTTGAGTCTTTTTAAGTTATTTTGAGTCATATAGGTCTAGGTAAGTGTTTTAAAGTTTAATTTTGTGTTTTTAAGTCAGTTTAGAGTAGATTAGCATCCCTAGTTAATCCCCGGTTAGAACGATCCCTACTTGCATTTATACTACAATTGTCACAAATAGGGTTTTATTTGTGTGTCAATATAATTTTCACATCAAATTTTGGCGCCGTTGCCGGGGATTAGCAAACTTGCTAATCCCTTGTGTTTGTGTCGTGTCAAAGTGTGTCTTAAGGTCAAGAGTGTCGTGTGTTTATTTGTTCTTTCTTTTTATTTTGGCTACACCAAGTGTTTATTTTTGTTCTTTCTTTCTTTTTGTGTTTGCCATGCTTATTCTTTGTTTTGTGTGTGTTGCCGTGCTTCTAAGAGAGTTGCTGAATTCTTTTGTTTCATTGTTCTAGGTACAAGTGTATGACTCATAGTTCTCATCCCTTTTGTGAGAATATCTTGGAGTTTGACGACGATTTTGAACGAACTTTGAGAAGAAAGATGAAGCAACCAGAACCTAATCCACCTAGTTCTAGTTCTGAGGCTGAATCTGAAGAAGAAGAAGTGGAGGGAGAAGAACAAGTCATGGCGGTGGATAATTGAACAATCAAGGAGCTTTCTGCCTCGGGATTAGATAATGCCATGCCATTATGCATTCAATATCCTAGGGCGGCCCAAGGCAAGACCGATGAGTTCGAATTGAAGTCGAGGTTGCTGCATCATATTCCCAAGTACCATGGGTTGTCCATGGAAGATCCAAACAAGCATTTGAAGGAGTTTGAAGTTGTATGCTCAACCATGACACCCATTAACGTTGATGGGAATATTTTGAAGATGAAAGCTTTTCTATTCTCTATTGTGGAAAAGGCTAAGGATTGGCTTTATGAATTGGCACCTGGGACCGTTACTTCTTGGGAAAGCATGAAGAGAGCGTTCTTGGAGAAGTTCTTCGAGAAATTCTTCGCTACTTCAAGAGTCATTCTCTTGAGGAAGAAAATTAGCAGAATCCAACAAAGTCAAGGAGAATCTTTTCCGGCATACTACGAGTGTTTTAAAGCCCTTGTTGCATTATGTCCTCAACATCAAATGAAGGAGGAGCTTCTACTTCAATACTTCTATGAAGGCCTACTTCCCATTGAAAGGCAAATGCTCAATGCTTCGGCGGGAGGTGCATTGGTGGATAAAACTCCTATGGCAGCCAAGACCCTAATTGTAAACCGTGCTCTAAATGCACAACAATATGAAGGACTTGGGCAAAGGGACCCCCCGTGGCAACAATTGCATGAGGTAAGTTCTCAATCCGATATCCAATCTCAATTAGCTAATCTTACTTCTATTGTGTCTCAGATGGCTGAAGGAATGAAGATACAAGGACCAACTGTATGTGGTGTATGTTCTATCTAAGGACACCTTTCGAAAAGGTGCCCTCAATTGATTAAGAATGGGGGATGGGAAAGTGCAAATGCCATTGGATTTCCAAGCCACAATCAGCCAAGGAATGATCCATATTCCAACACATACAATCCGAGTTGGAGAGACCATCCAAACTTCAAGTGGAGGGAGCCTTAACAACCTCAACAACAAGGAGGCTTTAGACAATAACCCCCAGGGTTTTACACCAAGCCATTCGGCCCCAATCCAAACCAAGCACAACTTGCCCAAAATAATCAAGGTACGTCGTTGGACAATGAAACACTTCTTAAGTTACTTACCAATCTGTCTCAGGGGCAAGAGAATCAAAACAAAGCCATGCAAAACCAAGACAAAAGGGTGGATCACTTGGAGAAGCAAATTGGGCAGATTGCGGAGTTTGTAGGACAATTTCGAGACCATGGCAATCCCTAGCTCAACCATTGTCAATCCAAAGGGAGGGTTCGAATCTGCCAAGGCAATCACGTTGAGAAGTGGTAAGGAGGTTGGAACCACCCCAAAACCGTCCAAAACAAGTCAAGAAGAGGACATGTTGCTGCAAGAAGAGGAGGAACAAGGAACAAAGGCCACGGCAAGGGTGGAACAAACCTTGCCGCGACCATCTACCACCCCAAAACCATCCAACACCCCTAAGGTAAGTCCAAATTTGACTTTGTCAAGTTCTATTCCATTAAATGTGCCCTTCCCTAGCAGATTTAGGCAATCAAAGAAAGAAGAGAATGAGAAAGATATTCTGGAAACCTTTAGGAAAGTTCAAGTCAATAATCCGCTCCTTGATGAAATTAAGCAAGTTCCTAAGTATGCAAAATTTTTGAAAGAGCTTTGCACCAGAAGGAAGAGGATTTCGAACAAAGAGGTGGTCCAGGTGAGTGAGAATGTGTCTGCAGTGCTACAAAGAAAACTACCACCTAAATGCAAAGATCCGGGTAGTTTTACAATTCCTTGTGTTATTGGAAATACTAAGTTTGAACATGCTATGTTAGACTTAGGAGCGTCAATTAATGTCATGCCTTATTCAATTTATGCATCTATGAACTTAGGAGAGCTTAAAAATGATGGTGTGATTATTCAATTAGCCGATCGTTCTAATGCATATCCAAAAGGAGTTTTGGAAGATGTTTTGGTGTAGATTAACAATTTGATTTTCCCAGCGGACTTTTATGTGCTTGACATGGAAGATTCGGCCCATTCTACACCATTGCCGATCCTCCTTGGGAGACCTTTCATGAAAATGGCCCGCACCAAGATAGACGTGTTCAAGGGGAGATTAACAATGGAATTTGATGGGGAAGTTATTGATTTTAATCTTTCTGAAACTATAAAATATCCTAAAGATGATCATTCTTGTTTTTCTATTGATATATTTGATTCATTGGCGCAGGATTATCTTGACTCCTTGGAGAAGGACCCCCTTGAAATGACCATTACTGATGCGAGAATTATACGCGCATAAATTAAACCCTCTTTTTGACAATTGTAGTATAAGTATAAGTAGGGATCGTTCTGGACCGGGGATTAGGAGGGATTGTTAATCACTTGGATTTGACTCAAAAACGTAAAAACACAAACTAAAACACTATACTAAACTCGAAGAATTCAAAACTAAAAATAAGAAAGATTAAGACTAAGACTTAAACGAAATATGGGGGGATTGATTTTGGACGAATTTAAACTAAAATGGATAGATTGTAAAGAAAACAAATTGTAAATATGAAATTGACGGAAATGAATTGATGGTATGGCTAGCTAAGGGGTTCATCTCCATACATGTTACACTTGCATAATAAAATGATTTCTATTTGTATTTCAATAAACCATGAATTCTCAACACCCCGGGTTAATTAGGTCCGCTTAAATTAACCGTCAAGTTTTCCTTAAGTTAATGAATTGGATGATTGCATACGACAACCCAAAGCATTCCTCACAAGTTCCCTACATGAATTGCATAATAGAGATACAAGCAAGAATCATTAAGCATCATGAAAACTATAAGTGTTGACGAGGCATTCGTTACTATGATTGCATGAAACTTATGCCAAGAATTTGTTTAACGCGATTGTTTATAAGCAACCTCCACTACTTGTGAATATAAGTTCATAACTATTACGTGAAACTCACTTATATTCTAGCGTCAAATTCATGCATGAAAATTAAGCGTTCATTCTTAATAAACATACATAAATAGGTTATCAATCAAACAGTTAAACAAATTGAATTCACAATTTATGAAACGTAATTAAAAGTAATCAAATCATATTACAAACATAAACATAATTTCGAATCACCCCCAAGCTAAAGGGGGGTTTAGTTCCTCATACAAAACAAAGAGAATTGAAATTAAACATTGAAATCAAAGAAACGCCTAAACATTCCAACAACTCAAACTTGAATTGTATGAACGTTTAGGCCCTCTTCTCTTCCTCTTTATTGTAGCATAAGGTCTAGGGATAATTGGTTTGGGGGATGGAAGTGTGGAATGGAAAAATGGTGTTTGGATTATAAGGGGAGAGATGGGAAGCTCACGGCTAGGGAAGGGAGAATGTGTTTGTAATGTGTTGTGTATGAAATTGAGATATTCATGAATGAATGAATGCAAGGGTATTTATAGGAGTAGTGGAGGGAACATATGGCTATGTCATTTGTAGGTGGATGTTGTAGGTGAAGTAGGTGGATGTTGTAGGTGAAGTAGGTGGATGATATGTTAAGTGATAAGTGATAAGTGATATGATATGTGGTTATGATATGATAAGTGGTTAAGTGGTGATGATAAGTGATAAGTGATTAAGTGATATGATATGTGGTGATGATAAGTGATAAGTGCATGTGGGTTAACTAATGAAGGAAATGCATGTGCAATGACAATGTGTTAGAATGGATGTGTGTTATGCATGGCATGATTGGGATTAGGAAAGGTTTAAATGTCCTAAAACTAAAGAGAACAAGGTTCCAACACTTTGGCTCCAATTAGGTCTTCAATTTCGTCCAACACTTTGGCTTCAAGCATAAGCTATCCGTCCTTAGCCCAAAAGTGCTCCAAAAGTCTCCAAAATGCATCTTTTTTTGCTCCCTAAGCCCTTAGAACCTGAAAACACACAAAAGAAGCATAAATAACTAAAATAACTAAAGAAACATAACGTAAATGTACGAGAACAAGCCATTTAAGTCGCATAAATATGCTCCTATCAAATACCCCCACACTTAGCTTTTGCTAGTCCTCGAGCAAAACAGAAAAACAAAACAAAAAGAACAAAACACAACCTACACCTTCCAACAATCGTATCAGGGACTTCCAATGCACATGACAAATTAAAAATCATTATTCTCACAGATTTGAGCCATCTTTACACTTAAGTACATTCTTACTCATAGTCACCACATACTAGTTCACAATTAAGCATTTAAAACCATGTTTTGAATGTGGTAACATGCCTTAGAGAATTCCCTCAATTTCTTACTAGATGTACTCTCGTTTTTCACACAGATTTTCTGACTACACACCCTACACTAGGTATATGTGAGAAGATTGATGTAATCATAAAAACGAACACTCACATATATGTATTTCAAAGGAAGCAATTTCTGGAGTTAATAAGCATGTTTAGATATGATCTCATGAATGGAATGCTACTACTTAGACGCGAGAACCAGTGATACCATATGCTCATACCAAGTTCAAACTCCACAAATTGAAATACTCAACACTCAAGATAGAAGTCAAGGGTTGTAACGGGGCTTGGGGTATGTGGATAACAAAGAAGGGATATGGAAAACAAAGGTTTTTAAAGAAATAGTGAGCAAAGCATTTGAATCAACTTAGAATTCACTTTTGAATGAAAACTCAACTTTTGAACAAAAAGGGAGAATTTAGACAATTTATGCCCAGAATTGGTGTTTTGGAACCTTTCTTCAATCACTTATTCTTTCATTTTTTTTTTTAGCTCTTTTTTCTTTCTTTCTTTCTTTTCTCTTTTTTTTTTTTTTTTTTTTTTTTTTTTTTTCTTTTGAATCTCAAAACATAAACACTTAAACATTCTCTCCCCCACACTTATTTTCTTTCATAATGTAACTCAAAAGGAATTCAATTAAGTCATGCTCACTATCTTTTAAGAACAAGGGTAGGGATTGTCCTAAACTAGGCTAGGTGAGGAAAATGTGGGTAAACAAAGAATAAAGGCTAAACAAGGCTTAACGGGGTTAAAACTTACAACATATACGAAGTATGGGAAGTAAGGCTATTTGGCTATGGTGGTGGTCACTACACAACTTCTTCTTGAATATGTGTTATGCAAATCAATAACATGCTTTGAATGAAATGGGCATGAGTTCTAGCATTTAGTTCTATCATGATACAATTGCATTCTAAGTAGCAACCAAGCAAGGAATAATGAGATCATGCAACAACTTTAGAAAATAAAGAATCACAGAAAATAACTCTCCAAAGAAAGTAATGGCTCGAGTCTCACAGGGATGTAGCGTTTGTTTGAGTTTCTTCCTTCAAGCATGTTACAAAAACGAATTTTTCTTTTATGATTGCATTTGAAGTCATACATTATAACCATAACCAAGCATATACCAAGAGTAAATCAAACTTTTCTCTATGTTTATAACTCTTTCTAACCGTCATGCAATTATAAACCAAATCCTTATCATTGTGTTGGAAGGTACCCTAAGACACAAACACACAAAAACGACTTTTAAAACAACTCTTTTTGGGTTTTTCAAAACAATTTTTCAAATTTTTATGGGATTTTCGAATTATAAAACAAAACACACTAAAACACTCTAAAACAACTTAAAAACACCTTAAAACAGCAAGGAACAACATTAGAAGTTATGGTGGATAAAACCCTACGAATTTGCATCAAAACACTTTAGTTACCCCCCCACACTTAAATCAAACATTGTCCTCAATGTTTTAAGCATAGATTCACACAAAACATAAGTAAACTCACAAAAAGCAACTAAACATACTAAACATGGCATAATGTAATTAACAAAGAGAAGAGTTTAGAGACGCAAATCTGGTTATAGAGTATAAATTCCATCTTCTCCTTGGTAATTGCATTGAGGCTTTGATCTTTGTGATTCCACAGGCTTCCTCTTGAATTGCGCTGCTCCCATCGTTGATTTTCCTTTGTGCTACTCATGAACTGGGCAGCAGGCTTCTTTTGGTCTCCCCCGAAGGTCTGAGCTTACTCCTTTGGTCTGTTTCTTTGTTCAATCTTTCCAATTCGTATTGAAAAGGGTTGGAGGATAACTCAGCCTACGTTTGTCTCCACATGCTTCAATGTATCATTTTCCCTTGCCTTACTTGCTCCCCTTTGCAGAAGTGGTCCCTTCTCTGGAAGTGTATCAACCGTTGAAGATGACTACTCGAGAGCAACGCTAGGTAAGCAATCAGGAATGGATTCCAGGCAGTCGGTTCCAGAACAGAAGACTGACTCCAAGTGCCGGCTGATTGCTTCTTTCACTTTGGTATGCGAGTAATAACAAAGACAAAGGAAAAGACAGGGAAAGAGCATGATATAAGATACTTTTGCTTTTGACCTTGATGATATGAGATACCTTTGCTTTAAAGAAGCGGTGAATGAATCAGCACATGCTTCAATCTGCCGTTTCCTCCTGGGTCATATGTACTCCAGGCATCTGGTATCATCTTTGGGGAAGAAGAAAGAATTGAGTATTTCGAAAGGCTTTGCTGGGAGTGCGCCCTCAGAGGTGAGGGAGAGTTGGGCATTTTCTTCAGGTTTGCCTTGCCATAAAAGACGAAGGTCGACATATATAGAGATAATATCAAGTGGTGGTACTTTTTACCCTTGTCGACAAACGTTTTGATCCCGCAAATCCGGCTCTTTGAAATAGTGGCGCCTCTTCGATCTTTGAATACGCCTCTTCGATTTCTGAGCAGGCGCCCCTTCGATTTCTGAACGACGCCCCTTCGCTTTCTGAACGACACGTGGTAGTGCAGATGCGGCTCCTTTTGACAAAGCTGCACGCGTTTTCTGAAAAGAAGAGAAAGCGTCGCCGAACTTTGCGCTTGTCGGCTAAAGATGTGTAGATGCGATGATGGCCTCCACGTGTTTTCAGCTTTGTCAGAAATCTTTTGACAAAGTTGAACGCGTTTTCTGAAAAGCCGAGGGAGCGTCGCCTAAATTACGCCGAAAAATCCGGCTCTTTGAATCGGTGGACGCGTCATCTTGGCTTTTTATAGAGCTATCAATCACCGCCAACAACACACTCTGAAGATTTCCCATTCTTGAAAATCGACTCCGGCCCTTCGAAATTTAACTCCAACCCTTCTCTTTGAACACTTTTGAAAAATGGCAAACTCATCGAACCTTAGCTTGGAATTGAGCCTTAGCAGTGATACGGGCGCGCCGCGTCAAGGTAACGTATGGCGCCCTTCTTTTTTATCTTCTAACGGTCATCTTTCAGGTGAAGACTCTGTGATGCAGGACGCCACAACAGCTACAATAGTAGCTAGGAACCTCCTCACTCCAAAAGATAGTAGGCTGCTGTCAGGACGGTCCGATGAGTTGGCCGTTCAAGAGTCCCTCGCACTTAGTGTTCAGTGTGCGAGTTCTGTGTCCAACATGGGCCAACGCCTGCTTGCCCGCTCCCGTCAGGTGGAATCATTGATGGCAGAGGTGGAAAGTCTTAAGCAGGAGATCAAACTGCTTAAACATGAGAATAGAAGTTTGCACGTGCTTGCCAACAACTATTCGACGGGCATGAAGAAGAAGCTTGATGAGCTGCAAGAGTCTGAGGGTCGAATTCACAATGACCGTCAAAGGCTTGCGTCTTATCTCCAGAGGCACCTTTTTCCTGGGTCATCCAGCGCTTGGCCAAGTATTGAGGCCTGGAATGCTCTAGCTCCGATGCCTCCCGCTTCTATGGCTTCCGCTCCGATGCCTCCCGCTTCTATGCCTCCCGCTTCTGCGCCTTCCGCTTCTGCGCCTCGTAGTGGGGCTTCACGTAAACAACCTTTGTGAAGCTCCACCTTTCTCCATGTTTAGTATCTTTTTTTTTTTTTTTTTTTTCATTTTTTTTACATAAATAAAATCAAACGGCATGGAATTTATCTTTGAATGGGCGGTGATACTTGAAATGATCCGGTAATAGTTTAAATTCCAGATTGGGTGCCTGAATCATTAACCACATGTTAGTATAAAAGAAAATTGAAATTCGGGGAGGCGGCTTACCTGTGTGCTCCAAAATGAACTCCAGAATAAACACCCCTTCGAAAGTTATGACTTGTCCCGTGTCATAAAATCCAACTTCCTTGGGAATTGTGGTTTCAAATATGTCCTCTTTGATGCCTTCTACATCTTCTCCAGCCACTACCTTCTCTTGAATCATTCTTCTTGGTGTACAAAGTCCTTTGAAGAATTCAACACCATCTAAAACTTGCTGTGTTGCACCAAGAATTTGAATAGCATTTTGCACCTTTGGGAAGGCTTCCACGATGTCCTTTTTACTCTCTTCTTGGTTGGGAATCAAAAACCTGCTAGGAAAAGGGACATTGGGTGGAATAACATCAGAATAACATGGAGTTGGGACGTCCTTACTGGTGGTGGGTGGTTTAGAGGGCTTAGGGGGCTGCGGCAAGGGTTGTTCTACCCTTGCCGTGTGCATGTCTTCTTCCTCCTCCTCAATTAGCAGCTCTTCATCCACTTCTAGGCTATGTTTGGACATTTTTAGGTCAGCTCCAACCTCCATAGCACTTCCCAAAGTGATAGCATTATGGATTTCAAAATCTTCCTTCGAGTTTTCAATAGTTGAGTTGGAGAGTTCACTTTGCTCTTGAATTTGTTTCATGAACTCCATAATCTGCCCAAATTGCTCGTCCAATTTACCCAACTCCTTGCCTTGATTTTGTGACCCCTGCGCCAAAGAGGTTAGTAATTGAAAATTTTTATCATTATCCATGGACATACTTGAACTTGATTGGAATTGTTGTGGGGGAGGTTGTGGTGGCTGCATAGGTGTTGTATTGAACTCCTCATATGGTTGCCAATATGCTTCTTGTTGAGCCTCCTTGGCTTGATTTTGTGACCCCTGCGCCAAAGAATTTATTTCATTAAGAATTTGATTATAATCTATTGGCGAACTTGAATTTAATTGAGCATATTGCATATGAAGTTGTGGTGGCTGCATAGGTCTTGAATAGAACTCCTCATATGGTTGCCAATATGCTTCACGTTGAACTTGTTGATCTTCCCACCATATAGAGTTTGAATGATCCCTCCAATCTCTTTGTGGACATTGATTGGCTTGAAATCCTTGCCTATATGAAGCACCAAATGTAGGGACACTCTGCATTGTGGTCCTTTCGGCATACGGCGACAATTTAGAAGTAAGATTTGCCAATTGAGCTTGAATGCTAGCAAAATCCATATCTTACTTCTCTAGTACCTAAATTCAAAGAAAGAGAACTAAATCAAATATCAAAAGTAACAACAAACAAAGAAAACAACATTAAGTTAGAAACTAAAACGAAAACAACTAAACAAAAAAAAAAAAAAAAAAAAAAGAACCAAGGGATTAGCAACTTTGCTAATCCCCGGCAACGGCGCCAAAATTTGATGCGAGAATTATACGCGCATAAATTAAACCCTCTTTTTGACAATTGTAGTATAAGTATAAGTAGGGATCGTTCTGGACCGGGGATTAGGAGGGATTGTTAATCACTTGGATTTGACTCAAAAACGTAAAAACACAAACTAAAACACTATACTAAACTCGAAGAATTCAAAACTAAAAATAAGAAAGATTAAGACTAAGACTTAAACGAAATATGGGGGGATTGATTTTGGACGAATTTAAACTAAAATGGATAGATTGTAAAGAAAACAAATTGTAAATATGAAATTGACGGAAATGAATTGATGGTATGGCTAGCTAAGGGGTTCATCTCCATACATGTTACACTTGCATAATAAAATGATTTCTAATTGTATTTCAATAAACCATGAATTCTCAACACCCCGGGTTAATTAGGTCCGCTTAAATTAACCGTCAAGTTTTCCTTAAGTTAATGAATTGGATGATTGCATACGACAACCCAAAGCATTCCTCACAAGTTCCCTACATGAATTGCATAATAGAGATACAAGCAAGAATCATTAAGCATCATGAAAACTATAAGTGTTGACGAGGCATTCGTTACTATGATTGCATGAAACTTATGCCAAGAATTTGTTTAACGCGATTGTTTATAAGCAACCTCCACTACTTGTGAATATAAGTTCATAACTATTACGTGAAACTCACTTATATTCTAGCGTCAAATTCATGCATGAAAATTAAGCGTTCATTCTTAATAAACATACATAAATAGGTTATCAATCAAACAGTTAAACAAATTGAATTCACAATTTATGAAACGTAATTAAAAGTAATCAAATCATATTACAAACATAAACATAATTTCGAATCACCCCCAAGCTAAAGGGGGGTTTAGTTCCTCATACAAAACAAAGAGAATTGAAATTAAACATTGAAATCAAAGAAACGCCTAAACATTCCAACAACTCAAACTTGAATTGTATGAACGTTTAGGCCCTCTTCTCTTCCTCTTTATTGTAGCATAAGGTCTAGGGATAATTGGTTTGGGGGATGGAAGTGTGGAATGGAAAAATGGTGTTTGGATTATAAGGGGAGAGATGGGAAGCTCACGGCTAGGGAAGGGAGAATGTGTTTGTAATGTGTTGTGTATGAAATTGAGATATTCATGAATGAATGAATGCAAGGGTATTTATAGGAGTAGTGGAGGGAACATATGGCTATGTCATTTGTAGGTGGATGTTGTAGGTGAAGTAGGTGGATGTTGTAGGTGAAGTAGGTGGATGATATGTTAAGTGATAAGTGATAAGTGATATGATATGTGGTTATGATATGATAAGTGGTTAAGTGGTGATGATAAGTGATAAGTGATTAAGTGATATGATATGTGGTGATGATAAGTGATAAGTGCATGTGGGTTAACTAATGAAGGAAATGCATGTGCAATGACAATGTGTTAGAATGGATGTGTGTTATGCATGGCATGATTGGGATTAGGAAAGGTTTAAATGTCCTAAAACTAAAGAGAACAAGGTTCCAACACTTTGGCTCCAATTAGGTCTTCAATTTCGTCCAACACTTTGGCTTCAAGCATAAGCTATCCGTCCTTAGCCCAAAAGTGCTCCAAAAGTCTCCAAAATGCATCTTTTTTTGCTCCCTAAGCCCTTAGAACCTGAAAACACACAAAAGAAGCATAAATAACTAAAATAACTAAAGAAACATAACGTAAATGTACGAGAACAAGCCATTTAAGTCGCATAAATATGCTCCTATCAATTACTAAAGGAATGAGACTTAAAAACGAAGGGGTAGGAGAGGATAAAACCCATGGCATGCATGTGGAATTCCATGCCGTGCCTACATGTAAAGATGAGGCCGACATGGTTGTTGCCCTTGAGTCGTTGCCACAACATTTTGGTAAGCCTCCAAACCCAATTCCAATTCATGTTTCTACTAACAAGTTGTTACCTTCAGTGATTCAGGCACCCATTCTTGAGCTTAAACCATTGCCGGATCATTTGAAGTATGTTTATTTGGGAGAAAATGAGACGTTGCTTGTCATAGTTTCCTTATCCCTCACGACAATGGAGGAGGAGAAATTGATTCGGGTGTTGAAAGAGCACAAAACGGCCATAGGATGGACCTTGGCCGACATCAAGGGTATTAGTCCTACAACTTGCATGCATCGCATACTTCTAGAGGAGGGGGCTAAACCAACTAGAGAGGCTCAACACCGGCTCAACCCTTTAATGATGGATGTTGTGAAAATGGAGATTATCAAGTTTCTTGATTGTGGGGTGATCTATCCTATCTCGAATAGCCGTTGGGTTTCATCGGTTCAAGTTGTGCCAAAGAAATCCAGAGTGACTATGGTGAAGAATGCCGAGAATAAGCTTGTGCCAACCCGTATCCAAACAGGTTGGAGAGTGTGCATTGACTATAGGAAGCTCAATGCCACTGATAGGAGCATATTTATGCTACTTAGTTATGCTGTTTCCTTTCATTTAGCGAGTTAATTACTATTTATTTTAGTCATTTAAGCTATTTTCGTATGTTTTTAGGTCCTAATGGCAATAGGAGCAAGAAAGGGCATTTTCAAGCTAAATGGAGCAGTTTTGGGCATGGATTGGATAGCTTAACCATGGAGCAAAAAGGATGGACGAAATTGAAGTCAAGAAGGGCTAGGAAAGGCTACAAATCTGGAGAAAGAAGTCCAAATGCAAAGAAGATAAGGAAATAGCAAGAAATAAGGAACCTTATCCAACCTTATCTTATCCTATCCTAACCAATCTTATCCTTTCCTAACTCTAACATTATCCTATCTTACCCTATCCAAATCAGGTTAGGACTTAAATCTAGCTAATTAGAGGGGATTAGTTACACATTTAAACACCTATTTCAAGTTCTAGAAGCCCTATTTTCGTGCATTAAGTTTATGCCACATGTAACCCTTCTAGAAGTTCTAGAATCTGTCACAAGGACCATTCCTTGTCCTCCTTGGAATCTAATTGAAAGTGTCCTTGTTCTTTGGTGATTTGAAGTCCTAATTCCTTTCCTTTTCAGCCCAAATTCCTGCCTCCTCTTCACCCTATAAATACTTGATGCCACAACACTCAAAAACCACCACCCTCTACCACAAATTTACACCACACCATCCACCACACCTCAAGAGCCTAAATTCACGCAAATCCCCATTGTTGGTAGCAAGGAAGGAAGGAGGAGCCACCTGGAGTGTTTCTAGGTGTATTCTATCTTTATTTTTAATGTTTAAGTTTAATTATCTTTGTTTTGCGAACATGTGGAACTAACTTCTTTTTAGTTAGAGGTGAATTCGAAGCCACGATTATATGTTTTATATGAACTGATTACGTCCAGTTATTGTTTCTTAAGGCATGAATGTGATTTGCTTATCTAAGTTATTAAAACTTGTTTATGTATGTGGGTTGGGGGTCGACACTTAATTTGCATGCATGAATTTGATGCTAGAGTATAAGGGGGTTTCACGTAATAGTTATTCACTTATATTCACAAGTAGTGGAGGTTGCTAGTCACAATCGTGTTAAGTAAATCCTTGGTATGAGTCTCATGCGGTTCATAGTGATGAATGCCTTGTCAATGCTTATGATTTTCATAGAACTTAATGACTTTTGACATGTATCTCTATCATGCATTTCATATAGGGAACTTGAGAAAGATAATTTGGTTTAGATGCGTATTCCATCTAATTCAATGAAATAAGGAAAATCTGATGGTTAGTTGTGCGATGCAACTAACTTGGGGCATTGTCATTCATTATCTAAAGGAATAATAACTGGAAATTGGTTCATATGCATATGTGTCATGTGTGGAGAATGACCCTCTAGCTAGCGTATCACCTATTGTTTTCCCTAATTTCGTCCAAGTTGTTTAGAGTCTTTATAATCTGTTTGTTTTTACCTTAATTTCGTCCAAAATCCAATCCCCCTTTACGTTGTTGTGTCAAATTAGTTAGAATCTGTCCAAGTTATGTTTTTAAGTGTTTTGAGTCAAGTTAAAAGTAATTTTCGTCCAAATCACCTTTAGAGTCTAGTTTGAGTCTTTTTTATTGTTTTGTGTTGTTTTGAGTCTTTTTAGTTTGTTTTGAGTCTTATAAGTCTAGTTAAGTGTTTTTAAGTGTAGTTTTGTGTTTTTAAGTCAGTTTAGAGTAGATTAGCATCCCTTCTAATCCCCGGCCTAAAACGATCCCTACTTTCATATACTACAATCATAGGGTTTTAATTTGAGTGTTAGAATATTTCACATCAAATTTTGGTGCCGTTGCCGGGGATTAGTAAAATTGCTAATCCCTCTATTTGTTTGTTTACTTTTTTCTTTTGATATTTGATTTAGTTTTATTTTTTTTATTTCAGGTACTAGAGAAGCAAGACATGGAAATTGCTAATCTTCAAGCTCAAATAGTGAATCTTACTTCTCAGTTGTCACAGTATGCTGAAGGGTCCACAATGCAAAGTGTCCCTACATTTGGTGCTTCTTATAGGCAAGAATATCAAGCAAATCAATGGCCACAAAGTGGTTGGGAGAATGTCAATACCTGGGGTTATCAAGATCATAATCAATCAAGGAACAATTTGTTTTCCAACTTGTACAATTCAGATTGGAGTGATCACTCAAACCCTATGTGGTGGGAATCTCAACAAGTTCAAAACGAAGGATATTGGCAGCCATATGAGGAGTTCTATTCAACGTCTATGCAGCCACCACAACCTCATATACAATATGCCCAACCAAACTCAGGTTCGTCAATGGATTGTGCTCAAATTCTTGATGAATTAATTTCTTTGGCGCAGGGCTCTCAAAATCAAGCCAAGAAGGCGCAACAAGGAGAATATTGGCAGCCATATGAGGAATTCTATACAACGCCTATGCAGCCACCACAGTCTGCCCCACAACAATACCAACCAAATTCAGGTCCGTCATTGGATTATGATAAAATTCTTCCAATACTAACTTCTTGGGCACATGAAGTACAAAATCAAGCCCAAGTGATGAGCGAATTGAAGAATCAAATAGGAGAGATCACGGAATTCATCGGGCAAATGCAAGAACAAAGTGAACTATTCGACTCAACTGTTGAAATTGTTGAATCTATCACCTTGGAAAGTGGCATGAAGGTTGGAGATGCACCCAAGACCATCTTTGCCGCAACCCCATATGCCCTCTATGCCATCCACTACAACCAAGGTAAGCCCAAATTCAATTCTTCCTAATCCCATTCCACCAAATGTCCCTATTCCGTGTAGGTTCATGATTTCCACGGAAGAAGAGAGTGAAAAAGACATCTTGGAAGCCTTTCCAAAAGTGCAAAGAAATCAAGTTCCAGAATTGTCCAAAGAACTTCGTACAACAAAAAGAATGATTCAAGAGAAAGAAGTGGCTGGGGAATGTCTAGAATTCATTAAAGAGGATATACTTGAGACAACAATTCCCAAAGAAGTTGGATTTTATGACACGGGACAAGTCATAACTCTCAAAACACCAAATCTAGCTGAATTTTCTAGTCCTACAACTTACGAAGGGGTGTTTATTCTTGAGTTCATGTTGGAGCACACAGGTAAGCCACCTCCTCGAATTTCAATTTTGTTTTATACTAATATGTTGTTGATGATTCAGGCACCCAATCTTGAATTTAAACCATTACCGGATCATTTCAAGTATCACCTTCCATTCAAAGATCAATTTCGTGCCATGGGCTCCAATGAAGTTTAAAGAGAGGTATCGTCCGGCTAGAAGACGTTAAAGCAAGCGCTTCTTGGGAGGCAACCTATGCATGCAAATAAAGAAGACCTAGGAATCTCCAACACTCCATAACCAGATTTGCGTTCCTAAACCCTACTCTTTATTGCTTTTACTTTGCCATGATTGTTGTGTTTGTTAGTTGTGTTATTTGGTTGTTTGTTTGTGAGTCTATGCTTAAAACATTGAGGACAATGTTTGGTTTAAGTGTGGGGGGTTAAATAAAGTGTTTTTCATGAAAATTCGTGGGATTTTATCACCTATCACTTCTAAAGTTGTTATTCATTGTTTTTAAGTGTTTTTAGTGCGTTTTGAAGTATTTTTAAGTGTCTTAAACGGAAAATCCGAAAATTTGAAAAAAAAAATCGAAAAAGAGTGTTTTAAAAACCCAAAAAGAGTTGTTTTTGTTTTTATGTTTGTTTGTGTCTTAGGATACCTTCCAACACAATGATAAGGATTTGGTTTTGAATTGCATGACTATTAAAGAAAGTTACAAACATGGATGGAAGTTTGATATGCTCTTTGGTTTTTGCTTAGTTGTAGTTAACATTTACGAATTCACATGTAATCACAAACGGAAAAAAATCAGTTTTTGTAACATCCTTGAAGGAAGAAACTCAAACTAACGCTACAACCCTGAGAGACTTGAGCCTAAACTTTGTTTGGAGAGTTATTAATCTGAGATGTTTTTGTTTTCTAAAGTCGTTGCATGATCTCATTAATTCTTTGCTTGGTTACTACTTAGAATGCGTTTCATCACTATAGTTCCAAATACTAGAACTCATGCCCATTTCATTCAAAGCATAAAATTGATTGCCTAACATAAAACAAGATGAAGTTGTTTAGTTAAAACGAGAGCCAAAAAGCCTTACCCTTTGCATATGTATTGTATGTTAACCCCTTTGAGCCTTAGTTAGCCTAATTTTCTTTGTTAACCATATTATCCTTACCTAGCCTAGAATAGGACTATCCATACCCTTGTTCTTAAAGTATAGTAAAGCATGGATGGATGATTTATGTGCCAAAGAAAAGAATAGGGCACGAAAAAAAAAAAAAAAAAAAAAAAACGTGAAAAAGAAGGAAAAGAAAGAAAAAGGAGTTGAAAATAAGTGAGAATGAACTCACAAGTGTTGATTGTTGAAGAATGGGTCCAAAAGTTTGAATTTGACCCTGAGTTTTGTGTGAAGTTTCCCTTGGTGTTCAAAGTTGATTTCTGCATTCAAAAGTGAATTCTAAGTGTTTATTTCATTACTTTGCTTACTATTGCTTTAAGAACTTTTGTTTATCCTTACCTTTCTTTTCTAGCCAATACCCTAGCCCCGTTACAACCCTTAGGCTTCGATCTTGATTGTTATGTGTTTCAATATGTGGAGTTTAAAATTGGTTTGAGCATATGGTATCCTTGGTTCTCGCGTCTAAGTAGTGGCATTCTATTCATGGGATCGTATACATGTTAATAATTCCAGAAAGTGCCTTCTTTGATTATATATGTGAGTATTAGTCTACATGTTTACATCAATCTTCTCACATATACCTAGTGTAGGGAGTGCAGTCAGAAAATCTGTGTGAAAATAGAGAGTATATCCAGTGAGGAATTGAGGGAATTCTCTAAGGCATGTTACTACATTCAAAATCATGTTTTAATTGATTAAATGCGAGCTAGTGAGTTGTAACTATGATTAAGTATATACTTGAGGGTAGGGATAACTAAAATCTATGTATGTGGTGTTCTTTAATGTGTCATGTTCATTAGAAATCCCTGAGGTACATGTTGGAAGGTCTAGATTGTGTTTTGTTTGTTTTGTTTATTTCGTTTTGCTCGAGGACTAGCAAAAGCTAAGTGTGGGGGAATTTGATAGGAGCATGATGCGAGAATTACTTGACACTCAAATTAAACCCTCGTTTGACAATTGTAGTAGAATGGATAAGTGAGGGATCGTTCTAGACCGGGGATTAGGAGGGCTTGCTAAAACCTTCTAAATTGACTTAAAAACATAAAAACTAAATTAAAATACTCTTAACAAGACTACTATGACTCAGAATGGCTTTGAAAAACTCAAATTGTCTAAAACAATCAAATTGACTCAAATAGAAGCTAGAACTTGATTTAGACGAATTTGCAATTGTTTATGACTCCAAAAGCTTAAAGATACAAAAATAAAACAAATACGAATGATTAAGACTTAACAAAATAGGGGGGGAATTGTGGTTGGACGATATTAAATTAAAAAGACAGAATATAATTAAAGGCAAAATGTAAATATGAATGTGATAAAAATATGGATGATGGAATAGCCAAGGGGTTCTTCTCCACACATGTTACACTTGCAAACAAAATTGATTCTCAGTTGGTCTTTCGATAAGTTGTGAAACTCAATGCTCCAAGTTAATTAGATCCGCTTAGATTAACTTTCAGATTTCCCTAAATTCGTTGGATTGAATGGAATACGCATTACAACCAAATTATTCTTAATCAAAGTCCCTAACTATGGAATACGCATGATAGAGACATTTAACCAAGATCATTAAGTTCAACGGAAATCATAAACATCGACGAGGCATTCGTTACTATGGAATACGCATGAAACTTATGCCAAGAATTCGTTTAACGCGATTGTTTATAAGCAACCTCTACTACTTGTGAATATAAGTTCATAACGATTAGGTGAAATTCACTTATATTCTAGCGTCATATTTATGCATGAAAATTAAGCTTGCAATCTCAATGAACATACATAAATAAGTTATCAATCAAACAGTTAAACGAATTGAATCCACAACTTATGAAATTCCAACCAAACGTAATCAATTCAAAATGCAAATATAAACATAGTTTCGAATCACCCCCTAGCTAAAGGGGGTTTAGTTCCTCATAACTTTGAAATCAAAGAAACACCTAAACATTCCAACAACTCAAACGTGAATTGTATGAACGTTTAGGCACTCTTCTCTTCCCTTCTCATACGTACAAAACAAAGAGAATTAAATTTAAACTTTGAAATCAAAGAAACACCTAAACATTCCAACAACTCAAACTTGAATTGTATGAACGTTTAAGCACTCTTTTCTTCCTCGTTGTTGTAGCACAAGGTCTAAGGTGAGCTTTGGGGATTATGTGAAGTGTTTTGGAGGGATGGGAAGTGGTTGGATAGTGGCTGCAATGAAGGAGAAAAACTGCACAGAAAATGGAAGTGTTTGTAACTGAAAATGTGTATGGAAGAGTGAATGAATTTTGAGGAGTGTTGGATGCTTATTTATAGGTGAAATGGGGGAACAAAAGAGGGAATATTGCAGCTAGGAGGGGATGAATGATTATGGGTGCATGTGTTTGGAATAATGAAGGGGGAATGTATGTAATAAAACAACTAGGAAAAGTTATGGAAAGTTGGAAATGGGAGTGGGAACTCACGGCATTGTTGGGTTGTTTATGGGAGAATAAATGTATGATAATGGCTAAATAATTAAAGGGAATGAATGGGAGTGACACTAGGTTGGTTATGCATGTGAATGCAAGGAGGAAAGCTGAAAATGCAAGGGAAGCTCACGGCACAATGTTGTTTTGCTTCTTGAAATGCATGTGAATGCATTTGAGTGTAATATGAAAAGAATGACTAATTAATGTATGTAGGGTTGATATGCATGTGAATTAGGTTGGAAAGAGGTGGAAGTGGAATGTTATGCAATGATAATGTCTTGTAAAGATGCTAATAAATAATGCATGTAGGGTTAGCTAGGTTGGCTTTGTTTGGGTGCATGTATGTTAATGGTGGTTTGCATGTGAATTGATGGATTGTTTTTGATGGAATGGATGGTTCTTTGCATGGCTATAAGGGATAGAATAAGAGAGAATGGGCTAGGCCCTTTGTTTTATGTCCAAAGTGAAAATAAGGCCTTCAAATTCGTCCAAACTTTGGCTCCATGGATAAGCTATCCAATCCATGCCCAAAAATGCTCCAAATGGCCTCAAAATGCACTTTCTTGCTCCCTAAGCCCTTAGAACCTGAAAACACACAAAAGAAGCATAAAGAACTAAAATAACTAAAGAAACATAACGTAAATGTACGAGAACAAGCCATTTAAGTCGCATGAATATGCTCCTATCAGAGCATATTTATGCTACTTATTTATGCTGTTTCCTTTCATTTAGCGAGTTAATTACTATTTATTTTAGTCTTTTAAGCTATTTTCGTATGTTTTTAGGTCCTAATGGCAAAAGGAGCAAGAAAGGGCATTTTGAAGCTAAATGGAGCAGTTTTGGGCATGGATTGGATAGCTTAACCATGGAGCAAAAAGGATGGACGAAATTGAAGTCAAGAAGGGCTAGGAAAGGCTACAAATCTGGAGAAAGAAGTCCAAATGCAAAGAAGATAAGGAAATAGCAAGAAATAAGGAACCTTATCCAACCTTATCTTATCCTATCCTAACCAACCTTATCCTTTCCTAACTCTAACATTATCCTATCTTACCTTATCCAAATCAGGTTAGGACTTAAATCTAGCTAATTAGAGGGGATTAGTTACACATTTCAACACCTATTTCAAGTTCTAGAAGCCCTATTTTCGTGCATTAAGTTTATGCCACATGTAACCCTTCTAGAAGTTCTAGAATCTGCCACAAGGACCATTCCTTGTCCTCATTGGAATCTAATTGAAAGTGTCCTTGTTCTTTGGTGATTTGAAGTCCTAATTCCTCTCCTTTTCAGCCCAAATTTGTGCCTCCCCTTCACCCTATAAATACTTGATGCCACAACACTCCAAAACCACAACCATCTACCACAAATTTACACCACACCTCAACAGCCTAAATTCACGCAAATCCCCATTGTTGGTAGCAAGGAAGGAAGGAGGAGCCACCTGGAGTGTTTCTAGGTGTATTCTATCTTTGTTTTTAATGTTTAAGTTTAATTATCTTTGTTTTGCGAACATGTGGAACTAACTTCTTTTTAGTTAGAGGTGAATTTGATGCCATGATTATATGTTTTATATGAACTGATTACGTCCAGTTATTGTTTCTTAAGGCATGAATGTGATTTGCTTATGTAAGTTATTAAAACTTGTTTATGTATGTGGGTTGGGGGTCGACACTTAATTTGCATGCATGAATTTGATGCTAGAGTATAAGGGGGTTTCACGTAATAGTTATTCACTTATATTCACAAGTAGTGGAGGTTGCTAGTCATAATCGTGTTAAATAAATCCTTGGTATGAGTCTCATGCGTTTCATAGTGATGAATGCCTTATCAATGCTTATGATTTTCATAGAACTTAATGACTTTTGACATGTATCCCAATCATGCGTTTCATATAGGGAACTTGAGAAAGATAATTTGGTTTAGATGCGTATTCCATCTAATTCAATGAAATAAGGAAAATCTGATGGTTAGTTGTGCGATGCAACTAACTTGGGGCGTTGTCATTCATAGTCTAAAGGAATAAGAACTAGAAATTGGTTCGTATGCATATATCATGTGTGGAGAAGGACCCTTTAACTAGCCTTTCACCCATTTATTTCACTTAAATTCGTTTTTCCAAAGTATTTTCTACAAAGTTTTTGTTTTAAGTTTTAAATTCGTCAAAAACAATCCCCCTTTCATTTAGTCTTGTTATTTGAGTCAAAATCTGTTTTCTATGAGTCTTTTGAGTCAAATTAAGGTTTATTTTCGTCCAAAACACTTGTTAGGTCTAAAATTGAGTCTTTTTGAATGTTTGTCGCTGTTTTGAGTGTTTTAAGTTAGTTTAGAGTCTATAGAGTCTAATTTAGTGTTTTTGAGTCTTAATAGTGTTGATTAGCATCCCTTCTAATCCCCGGCCTAAAACGATCCCTACTTTCATATACTACAATCATAGGGTTTTAATTTGAGTGTAGAATATTTCACATCAGCCACCACACGGAAAGATCACTTCCCTTTGCCATTCATTGATCAAATGCTTGAAAGGTTAGCCGGTCATTCTTTTTATTGTTTTCTTGATGGTTATTCGGGATATAATCAAATTGTTAAAACTCCAGATGATCAAAAAAATACTACTTTTACTTGTCCATTTGGTACTTTTGCTAATCGTCGAATGCCATTTGGTTTATGTAATGCACTAGCCACCTTTCAATGATGCATGGTAAGTATCCTTTCAGATTTTGCACAAAAGATTATTGAAATTTTCTTGGATGATTTCAGCGTGTTTGGTGATTCGTTTGATGATTGTTTAGATAATCTCACATTAATCTTGAAACGATGCATTGAAACTAACCTTGTTTTAAATTGGGAAAAATGTCATTTTATGGTAAAACAAGGAATAGTTATAGGACATATTATTTCGGCCAAGGGTATTGAAGTGGTTAAATCCAAAATAGATCTTGTACGCTACTTACCCTCTCTTACTTCGGTTAGAGAGGTTCGTTCTTTTCTTGGACATGCAGGGTTCTATAGGCGATTCATCAAAGACTTTTCTAAGATTTCTCAACCCCTATGCCGACTTCTCCAAAAGGATGTACCATTCAAGTTCGATGAGGAATGTGAGAAGGCCTTCAAACACCTAAAGGAGATGCTTACTTCGGCCCCTATCATAGTTCCACCAGATTGGAGCCTTCCTTTTGAGCTTATGTGTGATGCCTCATATTATGTATTAGGAGCTGTTTTAGGCCAAAGGAAGAACAAGCAGCCGCATGTCATATACTATGCATCTCGGACCCTAAATGATGCTCAATTGAACTACTCCACAATGGAAAAAGAACTTCTTGCTATTGTTTTTGCTTTAGATAATTTTCGTTCTTATTTACTTGGTACTAAAGTTATTGATGCGTGTATTATACGCACACAAACTAAACCCTATTTGTGTCAATTGTAGTAATGATGTAAGTAGGGATCGTTCTAACCGGGGATTAACTAGGGGTGCTAATCTATTTTGAATTGACTTGAAAACACAAAAACTAAATGTAAAGACTCTTAACAAAACTACTATGACTCAGAATAGCTTTGAAAGACTCAAACTGCTTAAAACAATCAAATTGACTCAAATAGAAACTAGAACTTGATTTGGACGAATTTGAAAGTGTTTATGACTCCAAAAGCTTAAAGATACAAAAATAAAACAAATACGAATGATTAAGACTCAACGAAATATGGGGGAAATGTGTTTGGACGATATTAAATTAAAAAGACAGAATATAATTAAAGGCAAAATGTAAATATGAATGTGATGAAAATATGGATGATGGAATAGCCAAGGGGTTCTTCTCCACACATGATACACTTGCATACAATATTGATTCTCAGTTGGTCTTTCGATAAGTTGTGAAACTCAATGCTCCAAGTTAATTAGGTCCGCTTAAATTAACTTTCAGATTTCCCTAAATTCGTTGGATTGAATGGAATACGCATTACAACCAAATTATTCTTAATCAAAGTCCCTAACTATGGAATGCGCATGATAGAGACATTCAACAAAGATCATTAAGTTCAATGAAAATTATAAGTGTTGACGAGGCATTCGTTACTATGGAATACGCATGAAACTTATGCCAAGAATTCGTTTAACGCGATTGTTTATAAGCAACCTCCACTACTTGTGAATATAAGTTCATAACAATTAGGTGAAACTCACTTATATTCTAGCGTCATATTCATGCATGAAAATTAAGCTTGCAATCTCAATGAACATACATAAATAAGTTATTAATCGAACAGTTAAACGAATTGAATCCACAACTTATGAAATTCCAACCAAAAGTAATCAATTCATATTGCAAATATAAACATAGTTTCGAATCACCCCCTAGCTAAAGGGGGTTTAGTTCCTCATAACCTTGAAATCAAAGAAACAACTAAACATTCCAACAACTCAAACTTGAATTGTATGAACGTTTAGGCACTCTTCTCTTCCATTACAAAACAAAGAAAATTGAATTCAAACATTGAAATCAAAGAAACACCTAAACATTCCAACAACTCAAACTTGAATTGTATGAACGTTTAGGCACTCTTCTCTTCCTCGTTGTTGTGGCACAAGGTCTAAGGTGAGCTTTGGGGATTATGTGAAGTGTTTTGGAGGGATGGGAAGTGGTTGGATAGTGGCTGAAATGGAGGATAAAAACTGCACAGATTGGAAGGATATGCACGACAATGGATGTGTATTTGTGTGGTGTGTTGTGTTGTGAATGAGATGAATCCATTGTGGCTAGGTTGCATGCTTATTTATAGGTAAATGAGAGGGAACATGACAGCTTGGAATAGGTGGAAATGTGGCTGCAAGTTTGGTGAATGATTATGAGTGAATGCATGTGAATGTGGCTAGGTTGGAAAGCTGGAATTTCTGGAATTGTAATGTACCCCACGACATTGATTGTGTTTGAGTGTTTGTGGCTGCAATGTTTGTTGGTTAAAGATGCATGTGGATGTATTATACAATGGGAAAGTATGTGATTGACAATTAGGGTGAATGGTGGCTGCAATGATGAAGTGTGATGGCTGAAAATGCAAGGGAAGTGCACGGCATTGATTAGTTTTAGGTGCATGTGGCTGCAATGTTTGTTTGATGATGATGCATGTGATGGGTGGGAACAAAGGGGGAAACATGGCACAAGGGTGCTTGAGTGAATGATTGAATGTGCATGTGGATTAAAGAATGAGTGGTGGTGTAATGATGAAGTGAATGCATGTGTTGATGACTAGGTTAGTGGGTGGAAATCTGAAAATGGCATAAGGGAATGGGAGCTAATAAATAATGCATGTAGGGTTAGGAAATAAAATCATAACTTAAAGGGGGATGATTAAAGGGTGTTGAAAGGTTTTGCATGGCTTTGAAGTGATTGTGGATTGGGCTAGAGTTTAAGTACATGAAATGGACCCAAATTGCTCCTCCTTGCATGGCAAGGAATGGTGTTTGTGTTAAGCCCATGGCAAGGTGTTATGTGATTGGGTTAGGGCCATTATTTTGTGTCTTCAAGTGCATACAAGGCCTTCAATTTCATCCAACACTTGGGCTCCAAGTATAAGCTATCCATCCTTAGCCCAATAGTGCTCCAAAACACTCCACAATGCATCCTTTCATCAAACACGCCTTAATATCCTGAAAACACACAAAAGAAGCATAAAGGACTAAAATAACTAAAGAAACACAACGTAAATGCACGAGAACAAACAAAGTAAGTCGCCTAAATATGCTCCTATCAAATACCCCCACACTTATCTTTTGCTAGTCCTCGAGCAAAACAAAACAACAAAAGAACACGAAACTAGACAAAACGAACAAAACACCACCTACACCTTCCAACAATCGTCTCACGGATTTCCAATGCACATAACAAGTTAAAAATCATTATTCCCACAGATTTTAGCCATCTCTACACTTAAGTACATTTTTAATCATAGTCACCACATACTAGTTCACAATTAAGCATTTAAAACACATTTCGAATGTAGTAACATCCCTTAGAGAATTTTCTCAAATCCTTACAAGATATACTCTCGTTTTTCACACAGATTTTCTGACTACACACCCTACACTAGGTATATGTGAGAAGATTGATGTAAACATAAAAATGAACACTCACATATATGTATTTCAAAGGAAGCAATTTCTGGAGTTAATAAGGATGTTTAGGTATGATCTCATGAATGGAATGCTACTACTTAGATGCAAGAACCAGTGACACCATAAGCTCATATCAATTCCAAACTCCACATTATTGAACACATAACGATCAAGATAGAAGTCAAAGGGGTGTAACGGGGCTAGGGTATTGGCTAACAATGAAAGGTGAAGGATAAACAAACATTCTTAAAGCAATAGTGAGCAAAGTATTTGAATTAGGCACTTAGAATTCCCTTTAGAACGCAAAAATCAACTTTGAACACCCAAGGGAAAGTCACACAAAACTTAGGGCCATATTCAACTTTTTGGACCCTTTCTTCAACCATCAACGCTCGTGAGTTCATTCTTACTTATTTTCACTTTTTTTTTTTTTTTTTTTTTTTTTTTTCAATCTCGGAACATACATATAAACGTAAGAACAAACTTTTACTCCCCCACACTCATTTTCTTGCATAATGTAACTCAAAAGGAATTCATTTAAGTCATGCTTACTATACTTTAAGAACAAGGGTATAGGAAAGTCCTACTCTAGGCTAGGTAAGGGTTGATGTGGTTAGCAAAGAAAATAGGATAAACGAGGCTCAACGGGGTTAAAACTAATATATACGAAATATGGGAAGTAAGGCTATTTGGCTATGGTGGCAACTACACAACTTCATCTTGATATATGTTATGCAATTCAATGTCATGCTTTGAATGAAACGGATATAAGTTCTAGCATTTAGTTCTATCATGATACAATTGCATTCTAAGTAGTAACCAAGCAAGGAATAATGAGATCATGCAATAACTTTAGAAAACAAAGAATCACATAAAATAACTCTCCAAAGAAAGTAATGGCTCGAATCTCACAGGGATGTAGCGTTTGTTTGATTCCTTCCTTCAAGCATGTTACAAAAACGAATTTTTCTTTTATGATTGCATGTGAAGTCATACATTATAACCATAACCAAGCATATACCAAGAGCAAATCAAACTTTTTTCTATGTTTATAACTCTTTTTAACCGTCATACAATTACAAACCAAATCCTTATCATTGTGTTGGAAGGTACCCTAAGACATAAACACACAAAAACGACTCAAAACACTCTTTTTAGGCTTTTCAAAACATTTTTTTTTTTTTTCAAATTTTTATGTGATTTTCGGAGTTATAAAACAAAACACTCTAAAACACTCTAAAACAATTTAAAAACACCTTAAAATAGCAAGGAACAACATTTGAAGTTATGTGGGTGATAAAATCCCACGAATTTGCATTAAATATACTTAGTTACCCCCCCACACTTAAATCAAACATTGTCCTCAATGTTTTAAGCATAGATTCACACAAAACATAAGTAAACACACAAACAACAACTAAACATACTAAACATGGCAAAATGTAATTAACAAAGAGAAGAGTTTAGGGACGCAAATCTGGTTATGGAGTGTAAATTCCCTCTTCTCTTTGTTGATTGCATTGAGGCTTGATCTTGATGATTCCACAGGCTTACTCTTGAACTGGTTTCTGCCCATCGTTGATTTTCCTTTGTGCTACTTCTTGAACTGGGCAGCAGAATGGTTCTTTTGGTTTCCCCCGAAGGTCTGAGCTTACCCCTTTTATCTGTTTCTTTGTTTAATCTTTGCAGGAGTGGTCCCTTCTCTGGAAGTGTATCAACCGTTGAAGATGACTACTCGAGAGCAACGCTAGGTAAGCAATCAGGAATAGATTCCAGGCAGTTGGCTCCAGAACGGAAGACTGACTCCAAGTGCCGGCTGATTGCTTCTTTTACTTTGCTATGCGAGTAAGAACAAGGACAAAGAAAAAGACAGGGAAAGAGCATGATATGAGATACTTTTGCTTTTGACCTTGATGATATGAGATACCTTTGCCTTTGAAGAAGCGGTGAATGAATCAGCACATGTATTTGTTGTGCCGTTTCCTCCTAGGTCATCTGTACTCCAGGCATCTGGTATCATCTTTGGGGGAGAAAAAATTGAGTATTTCAAGAGGCTTTTCTGGGAGTGCGCCCTCAGAGGTGAGGGAGAGTTGGGCATTTTCTTCAGGTCTGCCTTGCCATAAAAAAATGAAGGTCGACATATATAGAGATAATAGCAAGTGGTGGTACTTTTTACCCTTGTCGACAAACGTTTTGATCCCGCAAATCCGGCTTTTTGAAATAGTGGCGCCTCTTCGATCTCTGAGCACGCCTCTTCGATTTCTAAATACGCCTCTTCGATTTCTGAGCAGGCGCCCCTTCGATTTCTGAGCAACACGTGGTAGTGCAGATGCAGCTCCTTTTGACAAAGCTGCACGCGTCTTCAGAAAAGCAGAGAAAGCGTCGCCGAACTTTGCGCTTGTCGGCTAAAGATGTGTAGTTGTGATGATGGCCTCCACGTGTTGTCTGAAAAGAAGAAATCTTTTGACAAAGTTGAACGCGCCTTCTGAAAAGCCGAGAAAGCGTCGCCTAAATTACGCCGGAAATTCCGGCTTTTTGAATTGGTGGACGCGTCGCCTTGGCTTTTTTATTGAGCTATCGATCACCACAACAAACACACTCTGAAGATTTCCCATTCTTGAAAATCGACTCCGGCCCTTTGAAATTTAACTCCATCCCTTCTCTTTGAACACTTTTGAAAAATGGCAAACTCATCGAACCTTAGCTTGGAATTGAGCCTTAGCAGTGATACGGGCGCGCCACGTCAAGGTAACGTATGGCGCCCTTCTTTCTTTTCTTCTAACGGTCCTCTCACAGGTGAAGACTCCGTGATGCAGGACGCCACAACAGCTACAATAGTAGCTAGTGTCACGGGCCATATGTTACAAACAAAGAAAATGCCCAAGACATCATTTATCTAAGCCCATAAAGCCTTGTCTTCATGGAAGCTTCCGGAACATCCTGGAGAAATCAAGAACATGGCGGAGCGTTCAAGATAATCTAGGGCATTCCGGAACAATCCACACAAGTGTACAAATTCAAGTCTCACCTAGAACAATCTAGATTAGGCAAGTTGTATCTAGAACTATTCTAGATATTTTTGGATGTAAGTAGGGAATTCTAGAACCCTCCATTGAGGAGGTTACTTAGGCCTATAAATAGGAGGCAAGGCCATTTGGCCAAGGCATCCAAGAGTTGTAAGCAAATGTAAAGCTCTCCTAAGTTTCAATACAAAGCTTCCTTTCTCCCATCTTCTAAGTGATCTTAGCATTCTCCAAGCTATCTTAGCTTTCTTTGTGATTCAATCCGGGGAAGCGAGGCTTCAAAGGCTTACTTAGCTTGTTCATCGAGGTTTCAAGTCTAAGTGCCGCACGGGCGGAAGGCTTAAAGAGTCATCCCGTGACAGCTGGTATCAGAGCCAAGCTCGTGAATCACTTGAAGGAAAGTAGGATATGGCAAGTGGAGAGATGGTGTCCAGAGTCTCCGACCCAAGGGAGCGCACTGCCGAGGTCCAAGATGTTGCCAAGAGCAAGCCAAAGTTAAAGGACTTGCAAGCATCGATGGAGACCATAGAGGAGCGACTCGAGAAGGTGGAACGAACCATACTCGAGTTCGATACTCGACTTGATGAGGACGTTATCGACAAGGAGGAAATCCAAACCATGGTGGACGATGGTAAGGATGAACTGCGTGGCTTGGTGGAAGGGCTACGAGATGAGCTCCTTGGCGCCCTCAATACCATGGCAGACAAGATGCGGAGGGAAGTCCAGGTTCACCTTGACAACATGGAGGCAAGGCTTGTGGCACTTCAAGAGGAGATAAAAGACACAAAAGAGCTTAAGGGAGATGTGGCGTTTTGTAAAGAAGCAGTCGTGAAGCAATTCGTGCAAGGGCCGAGGGAAATCAAGGCGTTGGACTCCAAGGTAATCGACTCCTTTAAACCCAAATCCTATAATGGGAAAAGGGAAGCAAAGGAGCTCGACACATTCGTGTGGAACGTGGAGCGATACTTCAAGTACCTGAAGCTTGAAGATGACGAGTCCAAAATCGCAACAGCAACCATGTTCTTAGCTGACAATGCCCTTATGTGGTGGCGTCACCGGAGCATGGAGATTGAACAAGGTACGTTCTCCCTCACCACTTGGGATGAATTTAAGAAAGATCTTATGTTGCACTTCTATCCCCAAAATGCTAAGTACGAAGCCAAGGAGAAACTAAGGTGGCTCAAGCAAACGGGGAGCGTCAAAGACTATGTCAACACCTTCGTGAGTTTGTTATTCGAGGTGCCCAACATGTTAGAGGAAGACAAGCTCATGTACTTCATGAGTGGACTGCAAAATTGGGCAAAACTCGAACTACAAATGAGACACGTGCAGACATTGTCTGATGCCATTGCCGCCGCCGAATCCTTGATTGAGTTTAGATCAAGCCACCAAGGTGATTCCAAGACCACGGGGAAGAGGGGTAACCAGGAGAAAAGTGGGGGAGCACATAAGCCGAAGGATAAGGCTGAGACAAGCAAAGGGGCTGAGACAAGCAAACCGAAGGAGAAGAAAGCCGATAAGCATGACAAAGGCAAGGGTAAGTCTTGGCAACCCACTTGTTACTTATGCAACGGCCCTCACATGATGCGAGATTGCCACAAAAGAACGCCCTTAAGGCCATAGCTTTCAAGGAGGACAAGGCCGAGGAGAGTAACGATGCAAAGATGGGATGCATTCGTTTGCTGAATGCCATCCAAACAACCCTTCCACAACCTAAGGCTCAAGTTGAGGGAGGATCATTGTTCGTCGACGTCAAGACTGGTGACAAGACGACGCGTGTGTTGGTGGACACGGGAGCAACCCACAACTTCATGACGTCGGAGGAAGCTATAAGGCTTGGCCTCCGAGTCACAAAGGAGCCCGGTAGCGTGAAGACGGTAAATTCCGCTGCCACCCCCATCGTCGGAATTGCGCGCAATGTACAAGTAGACATTGGCGCATAGAAGGGAAAGATCGACTTCACCATAGTCAAGATGGACGACTATGGCGTAGTCATTGGGTTAGAGTTCATGGACAAGGTACGAGCCTTTCCCATTCCCTTCTACAATCTTTTCTGTATCTTGGATGAAGGAAGACAACCTTGCCTGGTGCCATTGGAGAGGCAAGCCAAGAAGTGTACCCAGCACTTGTCGGCAATTCAATTTGCCAAGTCCTGGAAGAAAGGCGAGGCCACATTTCTTGCAACCCTAATGTTGAATGAAGGGGAGGAGAAGTACGGGCCTTTGCCGAAACAAGTGGAAGCAGTCCTTATGGAGTTTGCGGACGTGATGCCTAAGGAACTGCCAAAGAAGTTGCCACCAAGGAGAGAGGTCGACCATGCGATTGAGTTGGAGCCTGGTGCTAAGCCTCCCTCCAAATCACCTTATAGGATGTCGCCACCCGAGTTGGAGGAATTGAGGAAGCAACTCAACGAGCTACTTGATGCTGGCTACATCCAACCCTCCAAGTCCCCATATGGTGCACCCGTCTTGTTCCAACGCAAGAAAGAAGGTAGCCTAAGGTTGTGCATCGACTATAGAGCATTGAACAAGATTACCATCAAGAACAAGTACCCACTTCCGTTGATCGCCGATTTATTCGATCAACTTGGTGAAGCAAGGTACTTCACAAAGTTAGATCTTTGATCGGGATACTACCAAGTGAGGATAGCCCCTGGAGACGAATCGAAGACGGCGATGGTGACCAGATATGGATCGTTCGAGTATAAAGTCATGCCATTTGGTCTGACCAATGCCCCTGCAACATTCTGCACATTAATGAACAAGGTATTCCATCCTTATCTTAACAAGTTTGTCATGGTTTACATTGATGATATTGTTATCTATAGCAAGACATTGGAGGAGCACGTCAAGCACTTGCGCATAGTGTTCTAGACCCTTCGGGAACATGAACTCTATGTCAAGAAGGAGAAATGCTCCTTCGCCACACAAGAAGTAGAATTTCTTGGCCACAAGATAAAGGAGGGGAAACTTATGATGGAAAAGGGCAAGGTCAAGGCCATTCAAGAGTGGGAACCGCCGACCAAGGTACCAACACTACGATCCTTTCTGGGGCTAGCCAACTACTATCGGAGATTCATTAAAGGGTACTCAGCTATAGCGGCACCCTTAACAGACCTTCTTAAGAAGAACAAGGCATGGGAATGGACGGACAGGTGTCAAGAGGCATTTGAGAGGTTGAAGAAGGCCCTAATGGAGGAGCCTGTACTAAGGTTGCCCGACCTTAGTAAGCCATTCGAGTTGCACACTGATGCTTCCAACTTTGCCATAGGAGGAGTGTTGATGCAAGAGGGACATCCGATAGCCTATGAAAGTCGCAAGCTAAACAATGCCGAGAAGAGGTACACGACCCATGAAAAGGAGATGACCGCCATCGTCCATTGCCTTAGAGTTTGGATGCATTACTTGCTTGGTACTTCCTTCATCATCAAGACGGACAACGTTGCCACTAGCTACTTTCAAACCCAACAAAAGCTCACACCTAAGCAAGCAAGGTGGCAAGAGTTCTTAGCGGAGTTTGATTACAAGCTAGAGTACAAGCAAGGGAAGGAGAACGTGGTGGCCGATGCTCTAAGTAGACGAGTAGAGTTAATGGCTACGGTACTCAAGCCGCAAAGCCATCTCTTGGGCCGTGTCCGAGAAGGTTTATCACATGACGTCCAAGCCAAGAACATTGTGGAGTTTGTCAAGGATGGGAAGACAAGAAGGTTTTGGCTTGAGGACGGCTTGCTATACACCAAGGGCAAGCGGATCTACGTCCCAAAGTGGGGAAGCTTAAGGAAAGAAATCCTGAAGGAGTGCCATGACTCAATGTGGGCAGGACATCCTGGCACTCACCGCACGTTGGTTTTGGTGAGCGATGCTTATTATTGGCCACAAATGCGGGATGATGTAGATTCCTACGTGAAGACTTGTCTTGTGTGCCAACAAGACAAAGTGGAACAAAGGCAACCGGGAGGACTGTTGGAACCACTTCCCACCCCATCAAGACCATGGGAGTGTTTAACCATGGATTTCATCACACATCTGCCCAAGTCTGATGGATGTGGATCTATCTTCGTCGTGGTCGATAGATTCACCAAGTATGCCACTTTCATACCCGCACCAGTGGAGTGCACAGCCGAAGTAGCTGCACGCTTGTTTCTAAAGCACGTGGTGAAGTATTGGGGTGTTCCAAGGAGCATAGTCAGTGATCGAGATGCTCGCTTCACGGGTAGATTTTGGAAGGAGCTCTTCAAGCTACTTGGCTCAAAATTAGACTTCTCCACCGCTTTTCATCCCCAAACTGATGGACAAACGGAGCGGGTTAATGCATTGTTAGAGACTTATTTGCGGCACTATGTTAGTGCCAATCAACGAGATTGGGCTAAGTTACTTGATGTTGCCCAATTCTCTTATAACTTGCAACGTTCGGAGTCGACGGGGAAAAGTCCGTTCGAGTTGGCTATAGGGCAACAACCCTTGACCCCGAACACGGTCGCGACTGGCTACACGGGGAATAGTCCAGCCGCTTTCAAAACCGCTAAGGAGTGGCAATTAGCCCACGAACTTGCTCGAGCTCATTTGGAGAAGGCTTCAAAGAAGATGAAGAAATGGGCGGATCGTAAGCGAAGGAATGTGGAGTTCCAAACCGGCGACCAAGTCTTTGTGAAGCTTAATGTGTCTCAGCACAAGAGTACTCGTGGCTTGCACAAGAGCTTGTTGCGGAAATACGAGGGACCATTCCCTATCATCAAAAAGGTTGGCAAAGCCGCTTATGTCGTGGAACTCCCACCCCGTCTCACGTTTCACCCGGTGTTCCATGTGAGCAACTTGAAACCTTATCATGCAGACAATGAGGAACCAAGCCGAGGTGAGTCTCATCGAGCACCCCCTTTGATGACGGAGGCATTTGACAAAGAAGTGGAGAGCATCGAAGCCAAGCGTGTCGTGGTGCGACCAAGACAACCAAAGCATGTGGAGTACTTTGTCAAATGGAAAGGGCTACCATACTCCGAAGCAACATGGGAGAAGGAGACGTCCTTATGGCAATATAAGGACTTGATTAATACATTCGAGAGGCAAGAGTCGACGAGGACGTCGACGGCTTAAGTGGGGGAGGATGTCACGGGCCATATGTTACAAACAAAGAAAATGCCCAAGACATCATTTATCTAAGCCCATAAAGCCTTGTCTTCATGGAAGCTTCCGGAACATCCCGGAGAAATCAAGAACATGGCGGAGCGTTCAAGATAATCTAGGGCATTCCGGAACAATCCACACAAGTGTACAAATTCAAGCCTCACCTAGAACAATCTAGATTAGGCAAGTTGTATCTAGAACTATTCTAGATATTTTTGGATGTAAGTAGGGAATTCTAGAACCCTCCATTGAGGAGGTTACTTAGGCCTATAAATAGGAGGTAAGGCCATTTGGCCAAGGCATCCAAGAGTTGTAAGCAATTGTAAAGCTCTCCTAAGTTTCAATACAAAGCTTCATTTCTCCCATCTTCTAAGTGATCTTAGCATTCTCCAAGCTATCTTAGCTTTCTTTGTGATTCAATCCGGGGAAGCGAGGCTTCAAAGGCTTACTTAGCTTGTTCATCGAGGTTTCAAGTCTAAGTGCCGCACGGGCGGAAGGCTTAAAGAGTCATCCCGTGACACTAGGAACCTCCTCACTCCAAAAGATAGTAGGCTGCTGTCAGGACGGTCCGATGAGTTGGCCGTTCAAGAGTCCCTCGCACTTAGTGTTCAGTGTGCGAGTTCTGTGTCCAACATAGGCCAACGCCTGCTTGCCCGCTCCCGTCAGGTGGAATCATTGATGACAGAGGTGGAAAGTCTCAAGCAGGAGATCCAGCAGCTTAAGTACGAGAATAGAAGTTTGCATGTGCTTGCAAATAACTATTCGGCGGGCATGAAGAGGAAGCTTGATGAGCTGCAAGAATCTGAAGGTCGGATTCAAAGTGACCGTCAAAAACTTGCTACTTATCTCCAGAGGCACCTTTTTCCTGGGTCATCCAGCGCTTGGCCAAGTATTGAGGCCTGGAATGCTCTAGCTCCGATGCCTTCTGCTCCGATGTCTTCTGCCCCTATGCCTTCCGCTTCTATGCCTTCTGCTTCGACGCCTCGTAGTGGGGCTTCAAGTAAACGCCCTTTGTGAAGGCTCCATCTTTCTTTGTTTAGCAGTGCCTATCAATAAATCAAACATTTTCTCAATGTTACAATCATAGACTCACACAATTAATAAACAAACAACAATAAATAAACAACCTAACAAGGCAGAAACGAAATAGCAACAAAGAGAAGAGATTTTTTTTTTTTTTTTTTTTTTTTTTTTTTTTTTTTTTTTTTTTTTAGGAATCTGGAGTTGGAGTGCTTTCTAAGTCTTCCTTTGTTGAATGCATGGGTTGCCTCCCAAGTAGCGCTTGCTTTTACGTCTTGCAGCCGGACGGTACCTCCGTTTAAGCTTGACTAGGTTCCACGGCATGGAGGGGTACCTCCTCCACGACATGCTCCTCAAACGTCTCGTAATAGGGCTTCAATCGATGCCCATTCACTTTGAATTCTTGCTGCGTCCTTGAACTTTTGATTTGTACTGCACCATGAGGGAAAACATTAGTGACAATAAAAGGACCAACCCATTTGGAACGCAACTTACCCGGAAACAACCGAAGGCGAGAATTGAACAACAACACTTTCTGCCCAATAGAGAACGTCTTGGCACGAATCATCTTGTCATGGAATGCCTTCGTTTTCTCCTTGTAAATCCGGGCATTCTCATATGCTTCATTTCAGATTTCATCAAGCTCACACAATTGAAGCTTCCTATGTAAACCTGCGGCATCAAGGTCCATATTGAATGTTTTGACGGCCCAATGTGCACGATGCTCTAATTCGACGGGAAGATGGCATGGCTTCCCATAGATGAGCCGAAAAGGTGACATCCCAATGGGGGTTTTGTAGGCAGTGCGATACGCCCACAATGCATCGTTTAAGCGCAAACTCCAATCCTTCCTTGTAGGCCCCACAGTCTTCTCAAGAATCTGCTTGATTTCCCTATTCGAAACCTCGGCTTGCCCGCTCGTTTGAGGATGATAAGGTGTGGCCACCTTATGTGTGACATTGTATTTCTTGAGCAACGCCTCGATTGTTCGATTACAAAAATGGGAACCTCCATCACTGATTAGCACTCGTGGCATTCCAAACCTTGCAAAAATGTTAGTTTTCACAAAATCTGCAACCACTCGAGAATCATTAGTTCGGGTGGCTTTTGCTTCCACCCATTTCGACACATAGTCCACAGCAAGCAATATATAAAGAAACCCATGTGACGAAGGAAAGGGACCCATAAAATCAATACCCCAAACATCAAAGATTTCAACACTAAAAATGGGGGTTTGCGGCATTTGCTGTTTAGGACCAATATTGCCCGTTCTTTGGCATCTATCACAAGACATGCAAAATGTTCTAGCATCCCTAAAGATGGTAGGCCAATAGAAACCACATTCTAACACCTTAAGTGCTGTTCTTTGAGTGCCAAAGTGTCCCCCACAAGCATAAGTGTGACAAAAGGTTAGAATAGCATTAAACTCAGAATCGTGCACACACCTACGTATAACTTGGTCAGGGCAATATTTCCATAAATACGGGTCATCCCACACATAAAACCGTGCCTCTTTCTTCAATTTATCACATTGGTGTTTAAGTAATTCACTAGGAACATGTTTAGACACCAAATAATTCACCAAATCAGCATACCACGGTTCACTTACCTTAACGGACATCAGTTGCTCATCTGGGAATGTCTCTATGATAGGCACGACATCCTCCTCATGCACCATACGGCTTAAGTGGTCAGCCACCACGTTTTCACTTCCTTTCTTGTCCCGGATTTCGATATCGAACTCTTGGAGAAGAAGCATCCAACGAATGAGTCGTGGTTTGGCCTCCTTCTTGGTGAACAAATACTTCAATGCTGCATGGTCAGTATAAATAATAACTTTAGTACCAAGCAAAGAAGAACGAAATTTGTCTAAAGCAAATACAACAGCAAGAAGTTCTTTTTCAGTGGTAGAATAATTCAATTGTGCATCATTTAAAGTCTGAGAGGCATAATAGATAACATGCGGTCTCTTTTCCTTCCTTTGCCCCAAAACAGCTCCTAATGCATAATCGGAAGCATCGCACATAAGCTCAAAAGGAAGGCTCCAATCCGGTGGAACTATGATAGGGGCCGAAGTTAGTGTTTCTTTGAGGTGATTGAACGCCTTCTCACACTCCTCGTTGAAGTCAAACGCCACATCTTTCTGGAGGAGACGGCAAAGAGGGTTTGAGATTTTGGAGAAGTCCTTGATAAATCGCCTATAAAATCCTGCATGACCAAGAAACGAACGAACCTCTCGAACCGAAGTAGGAGAGGGTAAGTAGCGTATAAGATCTATTTTCGATTTATCCATTTCAATTCCTCTTTCTGAAACAATATGCCCTAGAACTATGCCTTGTCTAACCATAAAATGACATTTTTCCCAATTAAGCACAAGGTTAGTTTCTACACATCGTTTCAAAATCATTGTGAGATTTTCCAAACAACCATCAAATGAATCACCAAACACACTGAAATCATCCATAAATACCTCAATAATCTTTTCCACAAAATCTGAAAAGATACTTACCATACACCTTTGAAACGTGGCCAGAGCATTGCATAAACCAAAAGGCATGCGACGATAAGCAAAAGTACCGAAGGGGCATGTGAAAGTTGTCTTTTCTTGGTCATCCGGCGCTATGACAATCTGATTATATCCAGAATAACCATCAAGGAAACAATAAAAAGAATGACCGGCTAACCTTTCAAGCATTTGATCAATGAACGGCAAAGGGAAGTGGTCCTTCCTTGTGGTGGCGTTGAGCTTCCTATAATCAATGCACACTCGCCAACCTGTTTGGATACGGGTTGGCACAAGCTCATTCTCAGCATTCTTCACCACTGTCACTCCGGATTTCTTTGGAACACATTGCACCGGTGACACCCAACGACTATCAGAGATCGGATAAATTACTCCACAATCAAGAAGTTTGATAATCTCCTTTTTCACAACTTCCATCATTGGAGGGTTGAGACGGCGCTGAGCCTCTCGAGTTGGTTTAGCCCCCTCCTCTAGAAGTATGCGATGCATGCACGTAGTCGGGCTAATTCCCCTAATATCGGCCAAAGTCCATCCAATGGCCGTCTTGTGCTCTTTCAACACTCGAATCAACTTCTCCTCCTCTATGGCCATGAGTGATGAGGAGACAATGACGGGCAATGTCTCGTTGTCTCCCAAGAACACGTACTTTAAATGATCGGGCAACGGTTTAAGCTCAAGTACGGGTGCCTGAATCACTGAGGGTAACAACTTATTAGTGGAAACTGAAATTGAAATTGGGTTGGAAGGCTTACCAAAGTGTTGTGGCAATGACTCAAGTGCAGCGACCATCTCGGCCTCATCTTCACTTCTAGGCACGGCAAAACCAGATTTTTGCCCAATTCCTTATGCAATTGTTGTTTCAAGTGTATCCCTCTCCAAAGAATCGAGAAATTCCTGCGCCAAATCATCAATTATATCAATAGAAAAGCAAGAATGATCGTCCTTAGGAAATTTAATACTTTCAGAAAGATTGAAATCAATGACTTCCCCATCAAATTCCATCGTTAACGTTCCTTTAAACACATCTATCTTGGTGCGGGCTGTCTTCATGAAGGGCCTCCCTAATAAAATCGGCAATGGGGTGGAATGGGGTGAATCCTCCATGTCAAGCACGTAGAAATCCGCTGGGAAGATCAAATTATTCACCTGCACTAAGACATCTTCCAATACGCCCTTTGGATAGGCATTAGATCTATCGGCCAACTGAATAATCACACCATCATTTTTCAATTCACCAAGGTTCATTGAGGCATAAATAGAGTATGTCATGACGTTAATTGAAGCTCCTAAGTCTAACATAGCATGTTCGAACTTAGTTTGACCAATAATACAAGGGATTGTAAAGCTACCTGGATCTTTGCATTTAGGTGGTAGTTTCCTTTGTAGCACTGCAGACATATTCTCACTTACCTGGACCACCTCCTTGTTTGAAATCCTCTTCCTCGTTGTGCAAAGCTCTTTTAAGAACTTGGCATACTTAGGGACTTGCTTGATTGCATCAAGGAGCGGAATGTTGACTTGAACTTTCCTAAAGGTTTCCAGAATGTCCTTTTCACTCTCCTCCTTCTTTGATTGCCTAAACCTGCTAGGAAAGGGCACGTTTAGTGGAATAGAACTTGACGAAGTCAAATTTGGACTTACCTTAGGCGTGTTGGACGGTTTTGGCACAATAAGGGGTTGCGGCAAAGTTTCTTTCACCCTTGTCGTGGCCTTCTTTGCTTGTTCCTCCTCTTCTTGTAGCAACATGTCCTCTTCTTGACTTGTTTTGGACGGCCTTAGGGTGGTTCCGACCTCCTTACCACTTCTCAAACTTATGGCGTTTGCAGATTCGAATCCTCCTTTCGGAGTCACCTGCGTTGAACTTGGTAACTTGCCTTGTTCTCTATTAAATTGCCCCATGAATTCAGCCATTTGTCCCATTTGTCTCTTCAACTCCTTCACCTCTTGAGCTTGATTCTGCACCTCATTGGCGTAATTGTGCATGTCCTTTGTTTGTTTTTCTTGCCCCTGCGCCAATGTAGTTAGCAATTGAATAACTTGAGAATTATCAAAAGACGAACCTGAGTTGTTTTGGGACGATGGTGGTTGGTTGGATTGGAATGGTCGCGGGAATCCAGGTGGGTTTTGTTGAAATCCCCTTTGTGGTGCAGATTGTTGGGCAGGTTGTTGTGCATCTCTCCATCTGAAATTTGGGTGGTCTCTCCAACCTGGATTATATGTGTTAGAATATGGATCGTTCCTCGGTTGGTTTTGATTCCCATAACCTATGGCATTGGCAGATTCCCATCCCCCATTCTCTATTAATTGAGGGCATGTCTCGGATGGATGCCCTTGCATTGTACACACGCCACACACTTGGTTTTCTTGTGATTTTGACCCCTTGACAACCTGAGACACGAGAGAAGTAAGATTAGCCAATTGTGACTGAATATCAGAAATTGCACTTACCTCATTCACACTTTGTTGTCGTGGCCCTTCTTTTTGTCCAACACCTTCATATTGTTGTGCATTTAGAGCACGGTTTGCAATTAGGGTCTTGGCTGCCATAGGTGTTTTGTCCACCAATGCACCTCCCGCCGAAGCATCGAGCATTTGCCTTTCAATGGGAAGAAGGCCCTCATAGAAGTATTGAAGGAGAAGCTCCTCCTTCATTTGATGTTGAGGACATGATGCAACAAGGGTTTTAAAACGCTCGTAGTATGCCGGAAAAGATTCTCCTTGACTTTGTTGGATTCCGCTAATTTTCTTCCTCAAGAGAATGACTTTTGAAGTAGGGAAGAACTTCTCCAAGAAGGCTCTCTTCATGCTCTCCCAAGAAGTAACGGTCCCGGGTGCCAATTCATAAAGCCAATCCTTAGCCTTTTCCACAAGAGAGAATGGAAAAGCCTTCATCATCAGAATGTTCCCATCGACATTTATGGGTGTCATGCTCGAACAAACAACCTCGAACTCCTTGAGATGCTTGTTGGGATCTTCCATGGAAAGCCCATGGTACTTCGGAATGTGGTGCAACAAGCTTGACTTCAATTCGAATTCATCGGTCTTCTCTTGGGCAGCCGCGGGGTATTGAATGCAAAGAGGGACTGCATTGGCCAAACCTGAGGCAGAAAGCTCTTTAATGGTTCGATTATCCACGGCCATGGTTGGTACTTCCTCTTTAACCCAATCCGTGGCTTCCTCTTCTACTTCAGGTTCGGGACTAGGAGGATTAGACTCTTGCAATTTCTTGTTCCTTCTCAAAGTCCTCTCGAAATCACCGTCAAAGTCGGAGATTTGCCCACGAACAGGTTGTGAGCTACGGGTCATAAACTAGTACCTACACACAAAAGTAAACAAGATAAGTAGCCAACTTAATAGACTTGGCACAAGTAAGAAAACAAGTTGCCACACACGGCACAAAAACACATACACACGGTGCAAAAAAAAATTAAAACAAAATAGAAACTAAACAATTTAAACAAGACTCAAGACAAGGGATTAGCAACTTTGCCAATCCCCGGCAACGGCGCCAAAATTTGATGCGTGTATTATACGCACACAAACTAAACCCTATTTGTGTCAATTGTAGTAATGATGTAAGTAGGGATCGTTCTAACCGGGGATTAACTAGGGGTGCTAATCTATTTTGAATTGACTTGAAAACACAAAAACTAAATGTAAAGACTCTTAACAAAACTACTATGACTCAGAATAGCTTTGAAAGACTCAAACTGCTTAAAACAATCAAATTGACTCAAATAGAAACTAGAACTTGATTTGGACGAATTTGAAAGTGTTTATGACTCCAAAAGCTTAAAGATACAAAAATAAAACAAATACGAATGATTAAGACTCAACGAAATATGGGGGAAATGTGTTTGGACGATATTAAATTAAAAAGACAGAATATAATTAAAGGCAAAATGTAAATATGAATGTGATGAAAATATGGATGATGGAATAGCCAAGGGGTTCTTCTCCACACATGTTACACTTGCATACAATATTGATTCTCAGTTGGTCTTTCGATAAGTTGTGAAACTCAATGCTCCAAGTTAATTAGGTCCGCTTAAATTAACTTTCAGATTTCCCTAAATTCGTTGGATTGAATGGAATACGCATTACAACCAAATTATTCTTAATCAAAGTCCCTAACTATGGAATACGCATGATAGAGACATTCAACAAAGATCATTAAGTTCAATGAAAATTATAAGCGTTGACGAGGCATTCGTTACTATGGAATACGCATGAAACTTATGCCAAGAATTCGTTTAACGCGATTGTTTATAAGCAACCTCCACTACTTGTGAATATAAGTTCATAACAATTAGGTGAAACTCACTTATATTCTAGCGTCATATTCATGCATGAAAATTAAGCTTGCAATCTCAATGAACATACATAAATAAGTTATTAATCGAACAGTTAAACGAATTGAATCCACAACTTATGAAATTCCAACCAAAAGTAATCAATTCATATTGCAAATATAAACATAGTTTCGAATCACCCCCTAGCTAAAGGGGGTTTAGTTCCTCATAACCTTGAAATCAAAGAAACAACTAAACATTCCAACAACTCAAACTTGAATTGTATGAACGTTTAGGCACTCTTCTCTTCCATTACAAAACAAAGAAAATTGAATTCAAACATTGAAATCAAAGAAACACATAAACATTCCAACAACTCAAACTTGAATTGTATGAACGTTTAGGCACTCTTCTCTTCCTCGTTGTTGTGGCACAAGGTCTAAGGTGAACTTTGGGGATTATGTGAAGTGTTTTGGAGGGATGGGAAGTGGTTGGATAGTGGCTGAAATGGAGGATAAAAACTGCACAGATTGGAAGGATATGCACGGCAATGGATGTGTATTTGTGTGGTGTGTTGTGTTGTGAATGAGATGAATCCATTGTGGCTAGGTTGCATGCTTATTTATAGGTAAATGAGAGGGAACATGACAGCTTGGAATAGGTGGAAATGTGGCTGCAAGTTTGGTGAATGATTATGAGTGAATGCATGTGAATGTGGCTAGGTTGGAAAGCTGGAATTTCTGGAATTGTAATGTACCCCACGGCATTGATTGTGTTTGAGTGTTTGTGGCTGCAATGTTTGTTGGTTAAAGATGCATGTGGATGTATTATACAATGGGAAAGTATGTGATTGACAATTAGGGTGAATGGTGGCTGCAATGATGAAGTGTGATGGCTGAAAATGCAAGGGAAGTGCACGGCATTGATTAGTTTTAGGTGCATGTGGCTGCAATGTTTGTTTGATGATGATGCATGTGATGGGTGGGAACAAAGGGGGAAACATGGCACAAGGGTGCTTGAGTGAATGATTGAATGTGCATGTGGATTAAAGAATGAGTGGTGGTGTAATGATGAAGTGAATGCATGTGTTGATGACTAGGTTAGTGGGTGGAAATCTGAAAATGGCATAAGGGAATGGGAGCTAATAAATAATGCATGTAGGGTTAGGAAATAAAATCATAACTTAAAGTGGGATGATTAAAGGGTGTTGAAAGGTTTTGCATGGCTTTGAAGTGATTGTGGATTGGGCTAGAGTTTAAGTACATGAAATGGACCCAAATTGCTCCTCCTTGCATGGCAAGGAATGGTGTTTGTGTTAAGCCCATGGCAAGGTGTTATGTGATTGGGTTAGGGCCATTATTTTGTGTCTTCAAGTGCATACAAGGCCTTCAATTTCATCCAACACTTGGGCTCCAAGTGTAAGCTATCCATCCTTAGCCCAATAGTGCTCCAAAACACTCCACAATGCATCCTTTCGTCAAACACGCCTTAATATCCTGAAAACACACAAAAGAAGCATAAAGGACTAAAATAACTAAAGAAACACAACGTAAATCCATGAGAACAAACAAAGTAAGTCGCCTAAATATGCTCCTATTAGTTATAATCTATTCTGATCATGCAGCATTGAAGTACTTACTTACGAAGAAGGAGGCCAAACCAAGACTTATTCGTTGGATGCTTCTACTTCAAGAGTTCAACATCGAAATCCGGGACAAGAAAGGAAGTGAAAACGTGGTGGCTGACCACTTAAGCCGTATGGTGCATGAGGAGGATGCCGTGCCTATCCCAGAGACATTCCCAGATGAGCAGTTGCTGTCCATCGAGGTAAATGCACCATGGTATGCCGATTTAGTGAACTATTTAGTGTCTAAACAAGTTCCAAGCACCCTAAACAAGCACCAAAGTGATAAACTTAAAAAGGATGCACGTTTTTATGTGTGGGATGACCCATATTTGTGGAAATATTGCCCTATCAGATTTTACGTAGGTGTGTGCATGAAACGGAGTTTAATTCAATTTTAACTTTCTGTCACACTTATGCATGTGGGGGTCATTTTGGCACTCAAAGAACAGCACATAAAGTCTTAGAATGTGGATTTTATTGGCCTACTATATTTAAGGATGCTAGAACTTTTTGTGTGACTTGTGATCCTTGCCAAAGAACGGGCAATATAGGTGCCAAGGACCAAATGCCGCAACATCCCATCTTTTCTGTCGAAATCTTTGATGTTTGGGGCATTGATTTTATGGGTCCTTTTCCTTCATCTTATGGTTGTATTTATATTTTACTTGCGGTTGATTATGTTTCGAAATGGGTGGAAGCTAAAGCCACCCGTACTAATGATTCCAAAGTGGTTGCAGAATTTGTGAAAACTAACATATTTGCAAGATTTGTAATGCCAAGGGTTCTTATAAGTGATGGAGGTTCTCACTTTTGTAATCGGACCATAGAGGCATTGCTCAAGAAGTACAATGTCACACATAAGGTGGCAACACCTTATCATCCTTAAACAAGTAGGCAAGCCGAGGTTTATAATCGAGAAATCAAGCAGATTTTAGAGAAGACCGTTGGACCAACTCGGAAGGATTGGAGCTTGCGTTTGAAAGACGCATTGTGGGCATATCGTACCGCCTACAAAAAACCAATTGGGATGTCTCCATTTCGACTCATTTATGGGAAACCATGCCATCTTCCCTTTGAATTGGAGCATAAAGAACATTGGGCTGTAAAGACATTCAATATGGACATAGATACCGCCGGAGTTCATAGAAAGCTTCAATTGAATGAGCTTGAGGAGATAAGGAATGAGGCTTATGAGAACGTGCACATTTACAAAGAGAAAACAAAGGCTTACCACGACAGGATGATTCGTAGCAAGACATTCTCAATAGGGCAGAAAGTGTTACTTTTCAATTCTCACCTTCGCTTGTTCCCAGGTAAGTTACGTTCTAAATGGATAGGTCCTTTTGTTATTACTAATGTCTTTCCTCATGGTGCAGTCCAAATTCAAAGTTTGAAGACGGGACATGAATTTAAAGTGAATGGACATCGGTTGAAGCCCTACTACGAGAATTTCAAGGAGCATACTATGGAGGACATACCCCCTCCACGCCGTGAGCCCTAGTGAAGATTAAAAAGAGGTATCATCCGGCTAGAAGATGTTAAAGCAAGCGCTTTGTGGGAGGCAACCCATGTGTTCAAATGAGGAGATGATGGAACTCTAGCTCCACAACCAGATTTGCATTCCTAAACCTACTCTTTATTGCTTTTACTTTGCCATGATTGTCATGTTTGTTAGTTGTGTTATTTTTTTGTTTGTTTGTGAGGCTATGCTTAAAACATTGAGGACAATGTTTGGTTTAAGTGTGGGGGGGGGGTAAACAAGTTGTTTTTGCATGAAAATTCGTTGGATTTTATCACCTATTCTTCTAAAGTTGTTTTTCACTGTTTTTAAGTGTTTTGAGTGTGTTTTGAAGTGTTTTTATGTGTCTTAATCAGAAAATCCGAAAATTGGAAAAAAAAATTGAAAAAAGTGATTGAAAAACCCAAAAAGAGTTGTTTTAAGAGTCGTTTTTGTTTTTATGTTGTTTGCGTCTTAGGATACCTTCCAACACAATGATGAGGATTTGGTTTTTAATTGCATGACTATTAAAGAAAGTTACAAACATGGATGGAAGTTTGTGCTCTTTGGTTTATGCTTAGTTGTAGTTGACATTTACGAAGTCACATGTAATCACAAAGAAAAAATCAGTTTTTGTAACATGCTTGAAGGAAGAAACTCAAACTAACGCTACAACTCTGAGAGACTTGAGCCTAAACGTTCTTTGGAGAGTTATTAATCTTGATTTCTTGTTTTCTAAAGTCGTTGCATGATCTCATCATTCTTTGCCTGGTTGCTACTTAGAATGCATTTTATCACTATAGTTCCAAATACTAGAACTCATACCCGTTTCATTCAAAGCATGAAATTGATTAGCATAGAAAATAACAAGATGAAGTTGTTTAGTAGTCACCACCATAGCCAAATAGCCAAATCCACCCTTGTCATTTGTATTGTAGGATTAAACCCCTTTGAGCCTTATTTAGCCTATTTTCTTTGTTAACCACATCACCCTTACCTAGCTTAGAATAGGACTTCCCATACCCTTGTTCTTGAAGTATAGTGGAGCATGACTTAGAAGGAATTCTTTTTGAGTGACATTATTGCAGAAAACAACTGTGGGGGAAGGGAATTTTGTGTGTATGTGTGTGCCAAAGTCTTAAAGGAGGCACGGGAAAAAGAAAAAAAAATGTGAAAAAAAAGAAAAAGAAGAAGAAAGAAAGAAAAGGAGTTGAAAATAAGTGAGAACGAACTCACAAGTGTTGATTGTTGAAGAACAGGTCCAAAAAGTTGAATATGGCCCTAAGTTTTGTGTGACTTCTCCGTGGGTGTTCAAAGTCGATTCTTGCATTCTAAAGGGAATTCTAAGTGCCTAATTCATTACTTTGCTCACTATTGCTTTAAGAACGTTTGTTTCCTCTACCTTTCCTTGTTAGCCAATACCTTAGCCCCATTACAACCCTTAGACTTCTATCTTGATTGTTATGTGTTTCAATATGTGGAGTTTAAAATGGGTTTGAGCATATGGTATTCCTGGTTCTCGCGTCTAAGTAGTGGCATTCCATTCATGAGATCATATATATACATGCATTAATAATTCCAGAAAGTGCTTTCTTTCATTATACATATGTGAGTGGCTCGTTGATGCGAGAATTATACGCACACAAATTAAACCCTCTTTTCGTCAAATTGTAGTATATGTATAAGTAGGGATCGTTCTGGACCGGGGATTAGGAGGGATTGTTAATCACTTGGATTTGACTCAAAAACGTAAAAACGTAATATAAAACACTAAACTAGACTCAAAGAATGTAAAACTAAACTTTAAAACACTAAAACAAACCAAAAGACTCAAACAGTACCCAAAGCACTCGAAACTGCCTTAAAAACACAATCTGGGCAGTTTTGAGCACCTTGAGTACTGTGGACGAATTTGGGAAACAAAATGAATCAAAACACTTATAAACACAAACTAAATGTATTTCTAACTAATCTAACACTTTAAAATAAATGGGGGATTGGTTTTGGATGAATTTAAACTAAAACAGAAACTTGGAATTAAAACAGATTCTAAAAACGAAATTAATGAAATAGAATGATGAAAAACTAGTTAGAGGGTTCCTTATCCACACATGAACATAAGCATATAAATTGACTCCCAGTTATGACTTCAACAAACGATGAATGACAATGCTCCAAGTTAATTAGGTCCGCTTAAATTAACTTTCAGATTTCCCTAGATTCATTGGATTGGATGATTGCATACGACAATCCAAAGCATTCCCAATCAAAGTCCCTAACCATGGAATACGCATGATAGAGACATTCAACAAAGATCATTAAGTTCAACGGAAATCATAAACATCGACTAGGCATTCATAACTATGGAATACGCATGTTAATCCAGCCTAGGGTTTACTAAACACAATCGTGACTAGCGATTTTTACTACTCATGAATATAAGTTCATAACGATTAGATGAAATTCCCTTATATCCTAGCATCAAGTTTAGGCATGCAAATTAAGTGTCGACCCTCAACCCACATACTTAAACAAGTTCTTAATCAAAACAGAAAAGTAACCCACATCTAGAGTTCATGAATTCATAACTGGAGTAAATCAAATCATAACCAACATATGTCCATGGCTTCAAATTCACCTCTAACTAAAAAGAAATTAGTTTCACATGTTTAACATAATTGAACAACAAGTTAAATTAAACATGAAAACAGAAACAAGAAAAGAAAGAACAAATGGATGGAATTGAATGGATGGAAAGTTAGCTACGGGGTTCATCTCCACATATGTTATACTTGCATAATAAAATGATTTCCAATTGCGTTTCAATAAATCATTAATTCTCAACTCCCCAAGTTAACCGTGATGCACTAATTAACCTTCAAATCTTCCTAACGTTATTGAATTGGATGATTTCATACGACAATCCAAAACATTCCCCACAAGTCCCCTACATGATTGCATAATAGAGATACAAGCAAGAATCATTACGTTCTATGAAAATTATAAGTGTTGACGAGGCATTGATGCGAGATTTATACGCACACAAATTAAACCCTCTTTTCGTCAAATTGTAGTATATTTATAAGTAGGGATCGTTCTAGACCGGGGATTAGGAGGGATTGTTAACCACTTGGATTTGACTCAAAAACGTAAAATAACAATATGAAACACTATACTAGACTCAAAGAATGCAAAACTAAACTTTAAAACACTAAAACAAACCAAAAAACTCAAAACAACACAAACACACTCAAATCTGCCTAAAAACCACTTTCTGGGCAGATTTGAGCACAAACACAAATTTGGATGAATTTGTGTAACAAAATGACTCAAAACTCTTATAAACACAAACTAAGACACTTTCTAACTAAATTAGACAATAAAGTAAAGGGGGATTTTAATTTGACGAATTTAAACTAAAAGAACAGATTGTAAGTAAAAGCAAAATGTAAATGTGAATGTGTGATAGAATTGAATGGAATGAAGGCTAGCTAAGGGGTTCATCTCCATACATGTTATACTTGCATAATAAAACGATTTCCAATTGCATTTCAATAAATCATTAATTCTCAACACTCCAAGTTAACCGTGATGCACTAATTAACCTTCAAATCTTCCTAACGTTATTGAATTGGATGATTGCATACGACAACCCAAAACATTCCCCACAAGTCCCCTACATGATTGCATAATAGAGATACAAGCAAGAATCATTACGCTCTATGAAAATTATAAGTGTTGACGGGGCATTCGTTACTATGATTGCATGAAACTTATGCCAAGAATTCGTTTAACGCGATTGTTTATAAGCAACCTCCACTACTTGTGAATATAAGTTCATAACGATTAGGTGAAACTCACTTATATTCTAGCGTCATATTCATGCATGAAAATTAAGCGCGCATTCTCAATAAACATACATAAATAAGTTATCAATCAAACGGTTAAACAAATTGAATCCACAACTTATGAAACGCAATTAGAAGTAATCAAATCAAAATGCAAGTATAAACATATATTTTGAATCACCCCCTAGCTAAGGGGGGTTTAGTTCTTCATAACATTGAAATCAAAGAAACACCTAAACATTCCAACAACTCAAACTTGAATTGTATGAACGTTTAGGCACTCTTTTCTTCCTCTTCGTTGTAGCACAAGGTCTAAGGATAGTTTGATGGTGTGAATGGTTTGGGGAGTGATGGAAATGGAAGAGGAGTGGTGTTTGGATTTGTAGGGAAACTCACGGCCAAGGGGATGTTTCTTGGTGTGAATGGATGATTTTCTGAAATGTGGAAGAATGAATGAGAATGAATGCTTATTTATAGGTGAAATGGGGGGAACATGACAGCTAGGAGGGAATGTGGCTGCATGTTTGAATGATTAAAGGATGCATGTGGGTTGGAATTGCATGTGCAATGAATATGTGGCTGCATGTGCAAGGGTACAATCTGATAATGCATGTGAAAGCATGTGTTGGCTGCAATGATGAAATGGATGGGAGTGCATGTGGCTTAATTAATTAAAGGGAGTGCATGTGCAATGTTTTAAAGGATGGAATGCATGTGAATATGATGGAAATCTGATATGGTGATGGGAGATGCATGTGGCTGATTTATGCATGTGAATGCATGTGGCTGCAATGGATTAGGAATCCTTCAATTTCGTCCATTCCTTTTGCTCCAAACATAAGCTATCCATTCCAAGTCCAATTTTGCTCCAAAATGCTCCAAAATGCATCTTTTTGCTTCCTTAGCCATATGAACCTAAAAACACACGAAAATGGCTTAAACGACTAAAACAACTATGAATTAACAATATAAATGCACGAAAACAAGCTAAGTAAGTCGCCTAAATATGCTTCTATCAAATTCCCCCACACTTATCTTTTGCTAGTCCTCGAGCAAAACAAAACAAAAGAAACCAAAAACAAAACAAAACGAACAAAACACAACCTATACCTTCCAACAATCGTCTCAGGGATTTCCAATGCACATGACAAGTTAAAAATCATTATTCCCACAGATTTTAGCCATCTTTACACTTAAGTACATTCTTACTCATAGTCACCACATACTAGTTCACAATTAAGCATTTAAAACCATGATTTGAATGTAGTAACATGCCTTTAGAGAATTCCCTCAATTCCTCACTAGATGTACTCTCGTTTTTCACACAGATTTTCTGACTACACTCCCTACACTAGGTATATGTGAGAAGATTGATGTAAACATGTAGACGAACACTCACATATGTTATAACAAGGAAAGCATTTTCTGGATTTATGATAATGACATGAATATGATCTCATGAATGGAATGCTACTACTTAGGATGAGAACCAGTGATTCCATAAGCTCATATCAATTCCAAACTCCACATTATTGAACACATAACGATCAAGATAGAAGCATAAGGGTTGAAACGGGGCTAAAGGTGTTTGGCTAACAAAGAAGGGATATGGAAAACAAAGGTTCTTAAAGAAATAGCGAGCAAAGCATTTGAATTAACTTAGAATTCACTTTTGAATGAAAACTCAACTTTTGAACAACAAGGGGGAACGAGCTCTTTTTTTTTTTCTTTCTTTCTTTCTTTTCTTTTCTGTTTTTTTTCTTTTTCATATGTTTTTCAGAATTTTTTCTTTTCTTTTGACTCTCAAAACATACATAAACGCTTAAGAACAAAACATTGTCTCCCCCACACTCATTTTCTTTCATAATGTACTCAAAAGGAATTCATTTAAGTCATGCTCACTATCTTTTAAGAACAAGGGTGTGGACAGTCCTAAACTAGGCTAGGTTAGGATAATGTGGGTTAACAATGAATAAAGGCTAAACAAAGCTCAACGGGGTTAAAACTTACAACAAATACGAAAAATGGGAAGTAAGGCTATTTGGCTATGGTGGCAACTACACAACTTCATCTTGATATATGTTATGCAATTCAATGTCATGCTTTGAATGAAACGGATATAAGTTCTAGCATTTAGTTCTATCATGATACAATTGCATTCTAAGTAGCAACCAAGCAAGGAATAATGAGATCATGCAACAACTTTAGAAAACAAAGAATCACAGAAAATAAATCTCCAAAGAAAGTAATGGCTCGAGTCTCACAGGGATGTAGCGTTATTATGAGTTTCTTCCTTCAAGCATGTTACAAAAACGAATTTTTCTTTTATGATTGCATGTGAAGTCATATATTATAACCATAACCAAGCATATACCAAGAGTAAATCAAACTTTTCTCCATGTTTATAACTCTTTTTAACAGTCATGCAATTACAAACCAAATCCTTATCATTGTGTTGGAAGGTACCCTAAGACACAAACACACAAAAACGACTCAAAACACTCTTTTTAGGCTTTTCAAAACATGTTTTTCAAATTTTTATGTGATTTTCGGAGTTATAAAACAAAACACACTAAAAACACTCTAAAACAACTTAAAAACACCTTAAAACAGCAAGGAACAACATTTGAAGTTATGGGTGATAAAATCCCACGAATTTGCATTAACAACATTAGTTACCCCCCCCCCCCCCCGCGGCACTTAAATCAAACATTGTCCTCAATGTTTTAAGCATAGATTCACACAAAACATAAGTAAACACACAAAAAGCATTTAAACATACTAAACATGGCAGAATGTAATTAACAAAGAGAAGAGTTTAGGGACGCAAATCTGGTTATGGAGTGTAAATTCCCTCTTCTCCTTGGTGATTGCATTGAGGCTTTGATCTTTGTGATTCCACAGGCTTACTCTTGAACTGGTTTCCGCCCATCGTTGATTTTCCTTTGTGCTACTCTTGAACTGGGCAGCAGGATTCTTTTGGTCTACTCCACTTGTTGATTTTCCTTTGTGCTACTGGGCTGGAGGATTCTTTTGGTCTTCCCCGAAGGTCTGAGCTTACCCCTTTGGTCAGTTTCTTTGTTCAATCTTTCCAATTCGTATTGAAAAGGGTTGGAGGATAACTCAGCCTATGTTTGTCTCCACATGCTTCAATGTATCATTTTCACTTGCCTTACTCGCTCCCCTTTGCAGAAGTGGTCCCTTCTCCGGAAGTGTATCAACCGTTGAAGATGACTACTCGAGAGCAACGCTAGGTAAGCAATCAGGAATAGATTCCAGGCAGTTGGCTCCAGATCGGAAGATTGACTCCAAGTGCCGGCTGATTGCTTCTTTTACTTTGCCATGCGAGTAAGAACAAGGACAAAGAAAAAGACAGGGAAAAAGCATGATATGAGATACTTTTGCTTTTGACCTTGATGATATGAGATACCTTTGCTTTTGAAGAAGCGGTGAATGAATCAGCACATGTATTTGTTGTGCTGTTTCCTCCTGGGTCATATGTACTCCAGGCATCTGTTATCATCTTTGGGGAAGAAGAAAGAATTGAGTCTTTCGAAAGGCTTTGCTGGGAGTGCGCCCTCAAAGGTGAGGGAGAGTTGGGCATTTTTCTTCAGGTTTGCCTTGCCATAAAAGACGAAGGTCGACATATATAGAGATAATATCAAGTGGTGGTACTGTTCTTTTACCCTTGTCGACAAATGTCTCTTCGATATCAGAACGACGCCTCTTCGATTTCTGAGCAGGCGCCCCTTCGATTTCTGAACGACGCCCCTTCTCTTTCTGAACGACACGTGGTAGTGCAGATGCGTCTCCTTTTGACAAAGGTGCACGCGTTTTCTGAAAAGTAGAGAAAGCGTCGCCGAACTTTGCGCTTGTCGGCTAAAGACGTGTAGTTGCGATGATGGCCTCCACGTGTTTACAGCTTTGTCAAAAATCTTTTGACAAAGTTGAACGCGTTTTCTGAAAAGCCGAGAAAGCGTCGCCTAACTTACGCCGGAAATTCCGGCTCTTTGAATCGGTGGACGCGTCGCCTTGGCTTTTTATAGAGCTATCGATCACCGCCAACATACACACTCTGAAGATTTCCCATTCTTGAACATCGTCTCCGGCCCTTTGAAATTTTAACTCCATCCACCCCTTCTCTTTGAACACTTTCGAAAATGGCAAACTCATCGAACCTTAGCTTAGATTTGAGTCTTAGCAGCGATCCGGTTGCGCCCCGTCAAGGTAATGTATGGCGCCCTTCTTTTTTATCTTCTAACGGTCTTCTTACTGGTGAAGACTCCGTGATGCAGGACGCCACAACAGCTACAATAGTAGCTAGGAACCTCCTCACTCCAAAAGATAGTAGGCTGCTGTCAGGACGGTCCGATGAGTTGGCCGTTCAAGAGTCCCTCGCACTTAGTGTTCAGTGTGCGAGCTCTGTGTCCAACATGGGCCAACGCCTGCTTGCCCGCTCCCGTCAGGTGGAATCATTGATGGCGGAGGTGGAAAGTCTTAAGCAAGAGATCCAGCAGCTTAAGTTCGAGAATAGAAGTTTGCATGTGCTTGCAAATAACTATTCGTCGGGCATGAAGAGGAAGCTTGATGTGCTGCAAGAATCTGAGGGTCGAATTCACAGTGACCGTCAAAGGTTTGCGTCTTATCTCCAGAGGCACCTTTTTCCTGGGTCATCCAGCGTTTGGCCAAGTATTGAGGCCTGGAATGCTCTAGCTCCGATGCCTCCCGCTCCGATGCCTTCCGCTTCTATGCCTCCCGCTCCGATGCCTTCCGCTTCTATGCCTTCTGCTTCGACGCCTCGTAGTGGGGCTTCACATAAACATCCTCTATGAAGGCTCCATCTTTCTCCATGTTTAGTATCTTCTTTCTTTTTTTTTCTTTTTTTTTTTTTTTAACATAAATAAAATCAAACGGCATGGAATTGGTCCTTGAATGGAAGGTGATACTTGAAGTGAACCGGCATTGGTTTGAATTCTAGTGTAGGTGCCTGATTCATAAAAAACAGCAAGTTAGTATAAAATGTAATGGAATTTGGAAAAAAAAACTTACTTGTTTTGTCTGATAAGAACTCAATGACAAACACCACTCCTTTCAAAGTTTCAGGGATATTGGACTTGGCCAGATTGCAAGTGATGGTTATGACTTGTCCCATGTCATCAAATTTAACTTCTTTGGATTTTGTGGTTTCAAGAACGTCCTCTTTGATGAATTCATGACATTCCCTACTTTGCACCTTTGGAAGGGCTTCCAAGATGTCTTTTTCACTTTCTTCTTCCTTGGAATTCATGAACCTGCAAGGAATAGGGATATTTGTTGGAATGGGGTTAGAACTAATTGGAACAACCTTACTTGAATTAGGTGGCGTATGAGCAATAAGTGCTTCTGACAAAGGTGCTTCAAATCCTCCCTTCGGATTTACAATGGTTGAACTAGGGAGTTTGCCTTGGTCGCAAAATTGTCCTACGAACTCCGCTATCTGCCCAATTTGCTTTTCCAAGTGGTCCAACCTTTTGTCTTCTTGTCGAGCCTCATTGTCTTGATTTTGTGAGCCCTGCACCAAACAAATTAATTCGTTAAGCTTTTGATTATAATCTATTGACGAACTTAAATTTGGTTGGGCATATTGAATATGAGGTTGTGGTGGGTGTATAGGTCTTGAATAGAACTCCTCATATGGCTGCCAATATCCTTCTTCTTGAACATGTTGAGGTTCCCACCACATAGAGTTTGAATGATCACTCCAATCTGAACTGTAAGTATTGGAAAACAAGTTATTCCTTGATTGAAGATCAAATATATCAACACTTTGCATTTGAGACCTTTCCATGAGCTGTGACAAAAGAGAAGCATTATCAAGTGCCATGTTGTTCTTCTCTAGTATTTGAATTCAACAAACAAAACAAAAATCAAAAACTAAAACTAAAATACATAACAGAAACAAACAATCCAAGAGATTAGCAAATTTGCTAATCCCCGACAACGGCGCCAAAATTTGATGCGAGATTTATACGCACACAAATTAAACCCTCTTTTCGTCAAATTGTAGTATATTTATAAGTAGGGATCGTTCTAGACCGGGGATTAGGAGGGATTGTTAACCACTTGGATTTGACTCAAAAACGTAAAATAACAATATGAAACACTATACTAGACTCAAAGAATGCAAAACTAAACTTTAAAACACTAAAACAAACCAAAAAACTCAAAACAACACAAACACACTCAAATCTGCCTAAAAACCACTTTCTGGGCAGATTTGAGCACAAACACAAATTTGGACGAATTTGTGTAACAAAATGACTCAAAACTCTTATAAACACAAACTAAGACACTTTCTAACTAAATTAGACAATAAAGTAAAGGGGGATTTTAATTTGACGAATTTAAACTAAAAGAACAGATTGTAAGTAAAAGCAAAATGTAAATGTGAATGTGTGATAGAATTGAATGGAATGAAGGCTAGCTAAGGGGTTCATCTCCATACATGTTATACTTGCATAATAAAACGATTTCCAATTGCATTTCAATAAATCATTAATTCTCAACACTCCAAGTTAACCGTGATGCACTAATTAACCTTCAAATCTTCCTAACGTTATTGAATTGGATGATTGCATACGACAACCCAAAACATTCCCCACAAGTCCCCTACATGATTGCATAATAGAGATACAAGCAAGAATCATTACGCTCTATGAAAATTATAAGTGTTGACGGGGCATTCGTTACTATGATTGCATGAAACTTATGCCAAGAATTCGTTTAACGCGATTGTTTATAAGCAACCTCCACTACTTGTGAAAATAAGTTCATAACGATTAGCTGAAACTCACTTATATTCTAGCGTCATATTCATGCATGAAAATTAAGCGCGCATTCTCAATAAACATACATAAATAAGTTATCAATCAAACGGTTAAACAAATTGAATCCACAACTTATGAAACGCAATTAGAAGTAATCAAATCAAAATGCAAGTATAAACATATATTTCGAATCACCCCCTAGCTAAGGGGGGTTTAGTTCTTCATAACATTGAAATCAAAGAAACACCTAAACATTCCAACAACTCAAACTTGAATTGTATGAACGTTTAGGCACTCTTTTCTTCCTCTTCGTTGTAGCACAAGGTCTAAGGATAGTTTGATGGTGTGAATGGTTTGGGGAGTGATGGAAATGGAAGAGGAGTGGTGTTTGGATTTGTAGGGAAACTCACGGCCAAGGGGATGTTTCTTGGTGTGAATGGATGATTTTCTGAAATGTGGAAGAATGAATGAGAATGAATGCTTATTTATAGGTGAAATGGGGGGAACATGACAGCTAGGAGGGAATGTGGCTGCATGTTTGAATGATTAAAGGATGCATGTGGGTTGGAATTGCATGTGCAATGAATATGTGGCTGCATGTGCAAGGGGACAATCTGAAAATGCATGTGAAAGCATGTGTTGGCTGCAATGATGAAATGGATGGGAGTGCATGTGGCTTAATTAATTAAAGGGAGTGCATGTGCAATGTTTTAAAGGATGGAATGCATGTGAATATGATGGAAATCTGATATGGTGATGGGAGATGCATGTGGCTGATTTATGCATGTGAATGCATGTGGCTGCAATGGATTAGGAATCCTTCAATTTCGTCCATTCCTTTTGCTCCAAACATAAGCTATCCATTCCAAGTCCAATTTTGCTCCAAAATGCTCCAAAATGCATCTTTTTGCTTCCTTAGCCATATGAACCTAAAAACACACGAAAATGGCTGAAACGACTAAAACAACTATGAATTAACAATATAAATGCACGAAAACAAGCTAAGTAAGTCGCCTAAATATGCTTCTATCAGGCATTTGTAACTATGAATGCATGATACTCTTGCCAAGAATTCATTTAACGCGATTGTTTATAAGCAACCTCCACTACTTGTGAATATAAGTTCGTAACTATTAGGTGAAACTCACTTATATTCTAGCGTCATATTCATGCATGAAAATTAAGTGTGCACTCTTAATAAACATACATAAATAAGTTATCAATCAAATAGTTAAACAAATTGAATCCACAACTTATGAAACGCAATTAGAATTAATCAAATCAAAACGCAAGCATAAACATATATTTCAAAGGGCCGGAGACGATGTTCAAGAATGGGAAAACTTCTGAGTGTGTATGTTGGCGGTGATCGATAGCTCTATAAAAAGCCAAGGCGACGCGTTCACCGATTCAAAGAGCCGGAATTTCCGGCATAAGTTAGGCGACGCTTTCTCGGCTTTTCAGAAAACGCGTTCAACTTTGTCAAAAGATTTCTGACAAAGCTGAAAACACGTGGAGGCCATCATCACAACTACACGTCTTTGGCTGACAAGCGCAAAGTTCGGCGACGCTTTCTCTGCTTTTTAGAAAACGCGTGCAGCTTTGTCAAAAGGAGCCGCATCTGCACTACCACGTGTCGTTCAGAAAGAGAAGGGGCGTCGTTCAGAAATCGAAGGGGCGCCTGCTCAGAAATCGAAGAGGCGTCGTTCTGATATCGAAGAGACATTTGTCGACAAGGGTAAAAGAACAGTACCACCACTTGATATTATCTCTATATATGTCGACCTTCGTCTTTTATGGCAAGGCAACCTGAAGAAAATGCCCAACTCTCCCTCACCTCTGAGGGCGCACTCCCAGCAAAGCCTTTCGAAATACTCAATTCTTTCTTCTTCCCCAAAGATGATACCAGATGCCTGGAGTACAGATGACCCAGGAGGAAACAGCACAACAAATACATGTGCTGATTCATTCACCGCTTCTTCAAAAGCAAAGGTATCTCATATCATCAAGGTCAAAAGCAAAAGTATCTCATATCATGCTCTTTCCCTGTCTTTTTCTTTGTCCTTGTTCTTACTTGCATGGCAAAGTAAAAGAAGCAATCAGCCGGCACTTGGAGTCAGTCTTCCGATCTGGAGCCAACTGCCTGGAATCTATTCCTGATTGCTTACCTAGCGTTGCTCTCGAGTAGTCATTTTCAACGGTTGATACACTTCCGGAGAAGGGACCACTTCTGCAAAGGGGAGCGAGTAAGGCAAGTGAAAATGATACATTGAAGCATGTGGAGACAAACATAGGCTGAGTTATCCTCCAACCCTTTTCAATACGAATTGGAAAGATTGAACAAAGAAACAGACCAAAGGGGTAAGCTCAGACCTTTGGGGAAGACCAAAAGAATCCTCCAGCCCAGTAGCACAAAGGAAAATCAACAAGTGGAGGAGACCAAAAGAATCATGCAGCCCAGTTCAAGAGTATGCCTGTGGAATCACCAAGATCAATGCCTCAATGCAATCACCAAGGAGAAGAGGGAATTTACACTCCATAACCAGATTTGCGTCCTTAAACTCTTCTCTTTGTTAATTACATTTTGCCATGTTTAGTATGTTTAAGTGCTTTTTGTGTGTTTACTTATGTTTTGTGTGAATCTATGCTTAAAACATTGAGGACAATGTTTGATTTAAGTGTGGGGGGGGGGGGGTAACTAAGTATATTTAATATAAATTCGTGGGATTTTATCACCCATTACTTCAAATGTTGTTCCTTGCTGTTTTAAGGTGTTTTTAAGTTGTTTTAGAGTGTTTTTAGTGTGTTTTGTTTTATAACTCCGAAAATCACATAAAAATTTGAAAAACATGTTTTAAAAAGCCTAAAAAGAGTGTTTTGAGTCATTTTTGTGTGTTTGTGTCTTAGGGTACCTTCCAACACAATGATAAGGATTTGGTTTATAATTGCATGACGGTTAAAAAGAGTTATTAAGATAGAGAAAAGTTTGATTTACTCTTGGTATATGCTTGGTTATGGTTATAATGTATGACTTCACATGCAATCATAAAAGAAAAATTCGTTTTTGTAACATGCTTGAAGGAAGGAACTCAAACTAAAGCTACAACCCTGTGAGACTCGAGCCATTACCTTCTTTGGAGAGTTATTTTCTATGATTCTTTATTTTCTAAAGTTGTTGCATGATCTCATTATTCCTTGCTTGGTTGCTACTTAGAATGCAATTGCATCATGATAGAACTAAATGCTAGAACTTATATCCGTTTCATTCAAAGCATGACATTGAATTGCATAACATATATCAAGATGAAGTTGTGTAGTTGCCACCATAGCCAAATAGCCTTACTTCCCATATTTCGTATATATTAGTTTTAACCCCGTTGAGCCTCGTTTAGCCTATTTTCTTTGCTAACCACATCACCCCTTACCTAGCCTAGAGTAGGACTTTCCTATACCCTTGTTCTTAAAGTTAAGTGACCATCACTTAAATGAATTCCTTTTGAGTTACATTATGCAAGAAAATGAGTGTGGGGAGTAAAAGTTTGTTCTTACGTTTATATGTATGTTTTGAGATTCAAAAGAAAAAGAAGAAGAAAAGAAAAAAAAAAAAAAAAAAAAAAAAAAAAAAAAAAGGGAGTGAAAATAAGTAAGAATGAACTCACGAGCGTTGATGGTTGAAGAAAGGGTCCAAAAAGTTGAATATGGCCCTAAGTTTTGTGTGACTTTCCCTTGGGTGTTCAAAGTTGACTTCTGTGTTCTTAAGAGAATTCTAAGTGCCTGATTCAATACTTTGCTCACTATTGCTTTAAGAATGTTTGTTTTACTTTACCTTTCTTTGACCATTACCCTTAGCCCCGTTACAACCCTCAACTTCTATCTTGAGTGTTATGTGTTTCAATTTGTGGAGTTTGAACTTGGTATGAGCATATGGTGTCACTGGTTCTCGCATCTAAGTAGTAGCATTCCATTCATGAGATCATATCTAAACATGCTTATTAACTCCAGAAATTGCGTTCTTTGTGATACATATATGTGAGTGTTCGTTTTCATGTTTACATCAATCTTCTCACATATGACTAGATTAGGGTGTGTAGTTAGAAAATCTGAGTGAAAATCGAGTGCATATCTTGTAAGGAATTGAGCAAATTCTCTAAGGCATGTTACTACATTCAAAACATGGTTTTAAATGCTTAATTGTGAACTAGTATATGATAGGAGCATATTTATGCGACTTAAATGGCTTGTTCTCGTACATTTACGTTATGTTTCTTTAGTTATTTTAGTACTTTAAGCTATTTTCGTGTGTTTGTAGGTCCAAAGGGCTAAAGGAGCAAAAAGATGCATTTTGGAGACTTTTGGAGCACTTTTGGGCTAAGGACGGATAGCTTATGCTTGAAGCCAAAGTGTTGGACGAAATTGAAGACCTAATTGGAGCCAAAGTGTTGGAACCTTGTTCTCTTTAGTTTTAGGACATTTAAACCTTTCCTAATCCCAATCATGCCATGCATAACACACATCCATTCTAACACATTGTCATTGCACATGCATTTCCTTCATTAGTTAACCCACATGCACTTATCACTTATCATCACCACATATCATATCACTTAATCACTTATCACTTATCATCACCACTTAACCACTTATCATATCATAACCACATATCTTATCACTTAACATATCATCCACCTACTTCACCTACAACATCCACCTACTTCACCTACAACATCCACTTCACCTACAACATCCACCTACTTCACCTACAACATCCACCTACTTCACCTACAACCTCCACTTACTTCACCAACCTCACACACTTACTTCACCTACAAATCACATAGCCATATGTTCCCTCCACTACTCCTATAAATACCCTTGCATTCATTCATTCATGGACATCTCATTTTCATACACAACACACCACAAACACATCCCTTTCTCTCTTAGCCGTGAGTTTCCCTTAGAATCCAAAAACCATCTTTCCATTTCCATCACTCCTCACTCCATTCCACACTTCCATTCCCCCAAACCAACTATCCTTAGACCTTATGCTACAATGAAGAGGAAGAGAAGAGGGCCTAAACGTTCATACAATTCAAGTTTGAGTTGTTGGAATGTTTAGGTGTTTCTTTGATTTCAATGTTTAATTTCAATACTCTTTGTTTTGTACGAATGAGGCATGGAAGAGAAGAGGGCCTAAACGTTCATACAATTCAAGTTTGAGTTGTTGGAATGTTTAGGTGTTTCTTTGATTCTCTTTGTTTTGTACCATGAGGAACTAAACCCCCCTTTGGCTAGGGGGTGATTCGAAATATATGTTTATGCTTGCATTTTGATTTGATTAATTCTAATTGCGTTTCATAAGTTGTGGTTCAATTTGTTTAACCGTTTGATTGATAACTTATTTATGAATGTTTATTAAGAATGCGCGCTTAATTTTCATGCATCAATATGACGCTAGAATATAAGTGAGTTTCACCTAATAGTTACGAACTTATATTCACAAGTAGTGGAGGTTGCTTATAAACAATCGCGTTAAATAAATTCTTGGCATAAGTTTATGCGTAGTCCATAGTAACGAATGCCTCGTCAACACTTAAAGTTTTCATGATGCTTAATGATCTTTGATTGTATCTTTATTGTGCTTTTCACGTAAAGGACTTTTGGAGAATGTTGTGAATTGCGTTGCGCTAACCCATCCAATTCATTAACTTAAGGAAAACTTGACGGTTAATTTAAGCGGACCCAATTGACCCGGGCGTTGAGAATTAATGATTTGTTGAAATGCAATTGGAAATCGTTTTATTATGCAAGTATAACATATGTGGAGATGAACCCCGTAGCTAACTTTCCATCCATTTGTTCTTTCTTTTCTTGTTTCTGTTTTCATGTTTAATTTAACTTGTTATTCAATTATGTTAAACATGTGAAACTAATTTCTTTTTAGTTAGAGGCGAATTTGAAGCCATGGACATATGTTGGTTATGATTTGATTTACTCCAGTTATGAATTCATGAACTTTAGATGTGGGTTACTTTTCTGTTTTGATTAAGAACTTGTTTATGTATGTGGGTTGAGGGTCGACACTTAATTTGCATGCCTAAGACTTGATGCTAGGATATAAGGGAATTTCACCTAATCGTTATGAACTTATATTCATGAGTAGTAAAAATCGCTAGTCACGATTGTGTTTAGTAAACCCTAGGCTGGATTAACATGCGTATTCCATAGTTATGAATGCCTAGTCAATGTTTATGATTTCCGTTGAACTTAATGATCTTTGTTGAATGTCTCTATCATGCGTATTCCATGTGAGAGACTTTGATTAGGAATAATTTGGTTGTAATGCGTATCCCATTCAATCCAATGAATCTAGGGAAATCTGAAGGTTAATTTAAGCGGACCTAATTAACTTGGAGCATTGTCATTCATCGTTTGTTGAAGTCATAACTGGGAGTCAAATTATATGCTTATGTTCATGTGTGGATAAGGAACCCTCTAATTAGTTTTTCTTCATGCCATTCCATCAATTTCATATTTACATTCTGTCTAGTTTATTTAACTTGTTTCGTTATTTCAATTTTCGTATAAACTTAAATCCCCCTTTACTTTAATGTCAATTTAGTTAGAAATACATTTATTTTGTGTTTTTACGTTTTTTGAGTCAAATCCAAGTGATTAACAATCCCTCCTAATCCCCGGTCCAGAACGATCCCTACTTATACATATACTACAATTTGACGAAAAGAGGGTTTAATTTGTGTGCGTATAAATCACGCATCAGTATATGGTGACTATGATTAAGAATGTACTTAAGTGTGAAGATGACTAAAATCGGTGGGAATGATGATTTTTAACGTGTCATGTGCATTGGAAATCCCTAAGACGGTTGTTGGAAGGTTTAGGTTGTGTTTTACTTGTTTCGTTTCGTTTGGTTTTGTTTTGTTTTTCTTTCTGTTTTGCTCGAGGACTAGCAAAAGATAAGTGTGGGGGTATTTGATAGGAGCATATTCATGCGACTTAAATGGCTTGTTCTCGTGCATTTACGTTATGTTTCTCTAGTTATTTTAGTCCTTTATGCTTCTTTTGTGTGTTTTCAGGTTCTAAGGGCAAGGTATGCAAAAGGATGCCTTTTGGAGCCTTTTGGAGCAAATTAGAGATTGGAATGGATATCATATGCTTGGAGCCAAGAGGATGGACGAAATTAAAGACTTGAAGTAGGAAAGTTAAATCCTAAAAGACCTCATGTTTAAGCATCATTGAAGACTCCTACGCATTTTAGAACACAAAAACAACATTCCTTGCAACCTTAGGACATTGTCGTGTGTTTCCTTGTGTCTCCCTTCCTTGCCATGCAAGGAAGGGCTTTGTTCCCTATTTTAAACACTTAAAGCATTCACTTATCATATCATTCACTTATCATATCATTCACTTATTATAAGCATTCACTTATCATATCATTCACTTATCAAACCATTCACTTATCACTTATCACTTCCATTCACTTATCACTCACCACATATCATTCATTTATCACTTAACATATCATTCATTTATCACTTAATACATCATTCACTTATCACTTATCATACTCATAATCATCTACACATTTCAACCATTTAAACATATGCATTTCAACTCACATGCATCATCATCATGCAACCAACCTTGCCACATGCTTTCCAAGCTTTCCCCCTTCATCATTAAGCCACATTCACTCCCATTTCTCTCCCCTTAACAGCCCTAAACCGTGCATAATTAAAGGACACCATTCAACACACACATGCACCAAAAGACAACATTGGCATGCATCACATGCATTTCCAACACTTCCCCCTTTGTGCCGTGCCTTCCCTTCCACTTTCCAACCACATTCTTTCAATTCCCACTTCATCATTACACCACCTAAGCCACATGCACTCCCATTCTTTAATTCAGCCACTTAATCATTCAACCACAAAACAATCACACAACACACCAACACACATGCATCCTGAAATTCTTTGCCGTGCAATCACATGCATTTCCCTTGACATTTTCAGCCATCACACTTCATCATTACACCACCATTCACTCTTTAACCCACACACACTTCACACAAACAACATTCACATGCATTCACATGCATTTCCAACACAAAACACACTCAAAACCGTGGCCAACTTTGCATTTCAGCATTCCCATTTGCATTTTCAGATTTCCAGCTTTCCAACCTAGCCACATTCACATGCATTCACTCATAATCATTCACCAAACTTGCAGCCACATTTCCACCCACCTCCTAGCTGTCATGTTCCCTCCATTACTCCTATAAATACCCTTGCATTCATTCATTCAATATCATCTCATTTCATACACAACACACCACAAACACACCACCAAACTTCCTTTGCCGTGGCTTCCCATCTCTCCCTTATAATCCAAACACCATTCCTCTTCCATTTCAATCATTCCCCAATCCATTCAACACACCAACAACATCTCTTAGACCTTATGCTACAATAAAGAGGAAGAGAAGAGGGCCTAAACGTTCATACAATTCAAGTTTGAGTTGTTGGAATGTTTAGGTGTTTCTTTGATTTCAATGTTTAATTTTAATTCTCTTTGTTTTGTATGAGGAACTAAACCCCCCTTGGCTAGGGGGGGATTCGAAATATATGTTTATGCTTGCATTTTGATTTGATTAATTCTAATTGCGTTTCATAAGTTGTGGATTCAATTTGTTTAACTATTTGATTGATAACTTATTTATGTATGTTTATTAAGAGTGCACACTTAATTTTCATGCATGAATATGACGCTAGAATATAAGTGAGTTTCACCTAATCGTTATGAACTTATATTCACAAGTAGTGGAGGTTGCTTATAAACAATCGCGTTAAACGAATTCTTGGCATAAGTTTCATGCAATCATAGTAACGAATGCCTCGTCAACACTTATAATCTTCATAGAGCGTAATGATTCTTGCTTGTATCTCTATTATGCAATCATGTAGGGGACTTGTGGGGAATGTTTTGGGTTGTCGTATGCAATCATCCAATTCAATAACGTTAGGAAGATTTGAAGGTTAATTAGTGCATCACGGTTAACTTGGGGAGTTGAGAATTAATGATTTATTGAAACGCAATTGGAAATCATTTTATTATGCAAGTATAACATATGTGGAGATGAACCCCGTAGCTAACTTTCCATCCATTTGTTCTTTCTTTTCTTGTTTCTGTTTTCATGTTTAATTTAACTTGTTGTTCAATTATGTTAAACATGTGAAACTAATTTCTTTTTAGTTAGAGGCGAATTTGAAGCCATGGACATGTTGGTTATGATTTGATTTACTCCAGTTATGAACTCATGAACTTTAGATGTGGTTTACTTTTCTGTTTTGATTAAGAACTTGTTTATGTATGTGGGTTGAGGGTCGACACTTAATTTGCATGCCTAAACTTGATGCTAGGATATAAGGGAATTTCACCTAATCGTTATGAACTTATATTCATGAGTAGTAAAAATCGCTAGTCACGATTGTGTTTAGTAAACCCTAGGCTGGATTAACATGCGTTTTCCATAGTTATGAATGCCTAGTCGATGTTTATGATTTCCGTTGAACTTAATGATCTTTGTTAAATGTCTCTATCATGCATATTCCATGGTTAGGGACTTTGATTAGGAATGCTTTGGATTGTCGTATGCAATCATCCAATCCAATGAATCTAGGGAAATCTGAAAGTTAATTTAAGCGGACCTAATTAACTTGGAGCATTGTCATTCATCGTTTGTTGAAGTCATAACTGGGAGTCAAATTATATGCTTATGTTCATGTGTGGATAAGGAACCCTCTAACTAGTTTTTCATCATTCTATTTTATCAATTTCGTTTTTATAATCTGTTTCCAAGTTTCTGTTTTAGTTTAAATTCATCCAAAACCAATCCCCCATTTATTTTAAAGTGTTAGATTAGTTAGAAATACATTTATTTTGTGTTTTTACGTTTTTGAGTCAGTTTCCAAGTGATTTGCAATCTCTCCTAATCCCCGGTCCAGAACGATCCCTACTTATACATATACTACAATTTGACGAAAAGAGGGTTTAATTTGTGTGCGTATAAATCTCGCATCAAAATGGAAGGATGGTGTTTGGATTGTAAGGGAAACTCACGGCACAAAGGAGGAAGTGTTTGTGGTATGTACAAAGAAATGGAAGTAGTCTTTGGAATGGGTGAATTTCTGGCACAAAGGCCTTATTTCTGTGGTGAATGGATGACAAATGAATGAAGTGTGTGTGGTTTATATAGGGAGAGAGTGGGTGAGAATGTGGCTGCAATGCATGTGAAAAACAGCTAGGAAAGTGGGTGGAAAGCTGGAATTGCACAAGGGGAATTCTGGAAATGCTAGTGTGTTTTGGAAATGGGAATGAAAGCCACGGCAAAGGCTTGTGGATGAGTTGGAAAAGCATGTGAATTAGGTGGAATGTAGGTGGGTTATGATGATGAAAGCATGTGGAATTGCAAGGAGGAAAGGTGCAGAAAATGGAAAGGAATGCACGGCAATGTGTAGGCTGTTTTGTGTTGGAATGGTTGTTGTTTTGCATGTGAATTTTGTTTATGTGTGAATGTATGTGGGTTAAATGATTAAAGGGGGTGGAAGATGGCTAAATGATAGATTGAATAATGAGGCTCTAGGGTGGAATAAATGGTGATGCATGTGGATTAAAGTGATACACGGCTAGGAAATGTGAGTGAATGATGTGCATGTGGGTGAATGTGAAGGGAATACCATGTGCACGGCAAAGAAGGATTTATGGTGAAATGGATGAATGATTAAGAGTGCATGTGGGTGATTTGTGGTGCAATGATGAAGAGAAGTTGCTGAAAATCTAAGGGGAATGCATGTGACTTATTTATGAAGGAAATGCATGAATGACAACTAGATATGTTGATGAATGCATGTGATTGGTGGGAACAAAGGGGGAAACAAGGCACAAGGGTGCTTGAGTGAATGATTGAATGTGCATGTGGATTAATGAATGAATGGTGGTGTAATGATGAAGTGAAATGGCTAGAAAGGGTATGAAATGCACGGCAAAGAGTTGGGAAATGAATGATTAAATGTGCATGTGGGTTGAAATGCAAAGGGAATGCAAAGTGAATGAATAATGAATGCATGTGGGTGAATGTGAAGGGAATGCATGTGTTGATAGGAGCATATTCATGCGACTTAAATGGCTTGTTCTCGTGCATTTACGTTATGTTTCTCTCGTTATTTTAGTCCTTTATGCTTTTTTTGTGTGTTTTCAGGTTCTAAGGGCCTAGGGAGCAAGAAAGTGCATTTTGAGGCCATTTGGAGCATTTTTGGGCATGGATTGGATAGCTTATCCATGGAGCCAAGAGGATGGACGAATTTGAAGGCCTTGTATGCACTTGAAGACACAAAACAATGGCTCTAGCCCAATCAAACACATTATGCCATACAAACCAACCTATTTTAGGCCCATTCTATGTACTTAAACCCTAGCCCTTTAAACTAATTCATTTATCACTTATCAAACCATTCACTTATCACTCACCACATATCATTCACTTATCACTTAACATATCATTCATTTATTTCACTTCCATACTCCTCTTAATTCCACATGCATTCTCACACATGCACATCATTCACTCACATTTCCACCATTCATTCTTTATTCCTTTCCAAACATCTCACATGCATTTCCACCTTCCTACTTCATCATTTCACCACATTCTCCCTCTTTAACTCACATGCATTCATCATAATTCACAACACAAAACAACTTCATTGCCGTGGGTTCCCATTTCCTTTCCAAACATCTCACATGCATTTCTTCATTATTTCCTAACCCTACATGCATTATTTATTGCATCTTCACATGCATTCACACACACTTTACACATTCAAACCGTGAGCTCCCATTCCTATATGCCATTTTCAGATTTCCACCCACTAACCTAGTCATCAACACATGCACTTCCACCTTTCATCCACAATGATTCATGATTCATTCACTTTGCATCCTTTAATTCAATCACATACTTTTCCATCATTAATTAGCCACTTGCATCTTAAACAAACAGCCATATGTTCCCTCCACTACTCCTATAAATACCCTTGCATTCATTCATTCAATTCATATCTCATATTTCCATTCACAACACTTCACACAACACAAATACACATCCATTGCCGCAATTCCCCTTCCATTTTCTGTGCAGTTTTTCTCCTTCATTGCAGCCACTATCCAACCACTTCCCATCCCTCCAAAACACTTCACATAATCCCCAAAGCTCACCTTAGACCTTGTGCTACAACAACGAGGAAGAAAAGAGTGCCTAAATGTTCATACAATTCAAGTTTGAGTTGTTGGAATGTTTAGGTGTTTCTTTGATTTCAAAGTTTAAATTTAATTCTCTTTGTTTTGTATGTATGAGAAAGGAAGAGAAGAGTGCCTAAACGTTCATACAATTCACGTTTGAGTTGTTGGAATGTTTAGGTGTTTCTTTGATTTCAAAGTTATGAGGAACTAAACCCCCTTTAGCTAGGGGGTGATTCGAAACTATGTTTATATTTGCAATTTGAATTGATTACGTTTGGTTGGAATTTCATAAGTTGTGGATTCAATTCGTTTAACTGTTTGATTGATAACTTATTTATGTATGTTCATTGAGATTGCAAGCTTAATTTTCATGCATAAATATGACGCTAGAATATAAGTGAATTTCACCTAATCGTTATGAACTTATATTCACAAGTAGTGGAGGTTGCTTATAAACAATCGCGTTAAACGAATTCTTGGCATAAGTTTCATGCGTATTCCATAGTAACGAATGCCTCGTCGATGTTTATGATTTCCGTTGAACTTAATGATCTTTGTTGAATGTCTCTATCATGCGTATTCCATAGTTAGGGACTTTGATTAAGAATAATTTGGTTGTAATGCGTATTCCATTCAATCCAACAAATTTAGGGAAATCTGAAAGTTAATCTAAGCGGATCTAATTAACTTGGAGCATTGAGTTTCACAACTTATCGAAAGACCAACTGAGAATCAATTTTGTTTGCAAGTGTAACATGTGTGGAGAAGAACCCCTTGGCTATTCCATCATCCATATTTTCATCACATTCATATTTACATTTTGCCTTTAATTATATTCTGTCTTTTTAATTTAATATCGTCCAACCACAATTCCCCCCCCCTATTTTGTTAAGTCTTAATCATTCGTATTTGTTTTATTTTTGTATCTTTAAGCTTTTGGAGTCATAAACAATTGCAAATTCGTCTAAATCAAGTTCTAGCTTCTATTTGAGTCAATTTGATTGTTTTAGACAATTTGAGTTTTTCAAAGCCTTTCTGAGTCATAGTAGTCTTGTTAAGAGTATGTTAATTTGGTTTTTATGTTTTTAAGTCAATTTAGAAGGTTTTAGCAAGCCCTCCTAATCCCCGGTCTAGAACGATCCCTCACTTATCCATTCTACTACAATTGTCCAACGAGGGTTTAATTTGAGTGTCAAGTAAATCTCGCATCAAATTTTGGCGCCGTTGCCGGGGATTAGCAACTTTGCTAATCCTTTGTCTTTATTTTTATATTTTTTTTTTTTTTTTTTTAGTTTTTCGTGCATTCTTATTTCAGATTCTTAGTTTGTTTGTTTCCTTGTTTTTTAGGTACTGTGTATGACTCGTCGCTCTCGGCCTATTATAGAGAACATCTCCGACTTTGACGGTGATTTTGAACGCACTTTGAGGAGAACGAGGAGTCAACAAGAGCCACCACAACCTCCACCACAACCTCCACCACAACCTAGGCTTGAAGAAGACGAAGTAGGTGTAGAAGAAAAGCCCACGGATCAGATTTTTGAAGAAGAACAAGCCATGGCAGCAGATAATAGAACCATCAAGGAGCTTTCGGCCTCGGGTTTGGATAATGCATTGCCTCTTTGTATCCAATACCCCACGGCTGCAGAGGGGAAGACTGAGGAATTTGAACTCAAATCCAGTTTGTTACACCATATTCCGAAGTTCCATGGCTTGTCTATGGAAGACCCCAACAAACACTTGAAGGAGTTCGAGGTGGTTTGTTCGAGCATGACCCCCGTCAATGTGGATGGGAGTATATTGAAGATGAAGGCCTTTCCATTTTCACTTATGGACAAGGCCAAAGATTGGCTCTACGAACTAGCCCCGGGAACTGTGACTTCGTGGGAGAGTATGAAGCGTGCTTTCTTGGAGAAATTCTTCCCTACTTCGAGAGTGATTCTCCTACGGAAGAAAATTAGTGGTATTCAACAGAATCATGGTGAGACATTCCCGGCTTATTATGAGCGCTTCAAGGGCCTTGTAGCTTCATGTCCTCAACATCAAATGAAGGAGGAACTTCTCCTTCAATATTTCTATGAGGGCCTCCTTCCTATCGAACGTCAAATGCTTGATGCATCAGCGGGAGGAGCATTGGTGGACAAAACACCAAGGGATGCCAAGATTCTCATAGCCAACCGAGCGCTCAACGCTCAACAATATGAAGGAGTGGGCCAAAGGGAAGCCCCACGGCAACAAAGTGTAAATGAGGTGAGTGCTATTTCTGAAATTCAATCACAACTTGCTAATCTTAATTCTCTTGTTTCTCAGGTTGTGATTGGTCCAAAAGCACAAGAACACCAAGTTTGTGGCGTGTGCTCAATTCAAGGGCATCCATCCGACAAGTGCCCTCAACTAATCGAGAATGGTGGGTGGGAATCTGCCAATGCAATTGGTTTCCAAGGACAAAATCAAAACAACCCATACTCGAACACTTACAATGCCGGATGGAGGGACCATCCAAACTTCAAATGGAGGGAGCCACAACAAGCTGCCCAACAAGGAGGATTTAGGCCAAACCCCCCTGGTTTTTATTCCAAGCCGTATGCACCCCAACAACCTTCGACATCATCTCATTCAGGTACGTCCTTGGAAAGTGATCAAGCTATGCAATTACTAACCTCTATTTCGCAGGGGTTGCAAAATCAAAACAACCGGATAGCAAATAACGAGAAGGAGATGACGGATATGAAGAAACAAATAGGGCAGATTTCTGAGTTCCTTGGACAGATTAGAGAGCAAGGAAAGCTTCCTAGCTCAACCACAGTCAATCCAAAGGGAGGATTCGAATCCGCCAAGGCCATCACCCTAAGGGGTGGAAAAGAAGTTGGGACCGAGCCAAACAATCCCAAATCTGCCCAGAAAGTAGATGAAGAGATGACACAACCTGAGGCAGATCACCCTAACTCGGCCAAATCAGGTAATTTAAGTTCAAATTCATGTACTCCACGTCCTAATCTGCCCAATGTACCTTTTCCTCGCAGGTTCATGCAAGAAAAAAAGGAAGAAAGCGAGAAGGACATTCTTGAAACGTTCCGGAAAGTGCAAGTGAACATACCGCTTCTCGATGCAATCAAACAGGTTCCAAAGTATGCTAAATTCCTCAAGGACCTATGCAATACAAAGAGAAGAAGGGCAAACAAAGAGGTAGTGAAGGTAAGCGAGAATGTGTCCGCTGTTTTGCAACGTAAACTGCCTACCAAGTGCAAAGACCCCGGTAGTTTCACGATTCCTTGTGTAATTGGACATAATCGTTTTGAACATGCCATGCTTGATTTAGGTGCATCCATAAATGTCATGCCTTATTCTATTTATGCATCTATGAATTTGGGTGAATTAAAACAAGATGGTGTAATTATACAATTGGCTGATCGTTCTAACGCGTATCCAAAAGGAGTTTTGGAGGATGTGCTTGTGCAGGTGAACCATTTAATTTTTCCGGCTGATTTCTACGTCCTAGACATGGAGGATTCAGCCCATTCTACATCTTTGCCGATTCTCCTTGGTAGGCCATTCATGAAGACGGCCCGAACGAAGATTGATGTATACAAAGGCACCTTGACAATGGAATTCGATGGGGAAGTGATTGATTTTAATATTTCTGAAACTATGAGATATCCCGTTGATGACCATTCTTGTTTTTCCATTGATGTTATCGATTCTTTGGCGCAGGTATACCTTGAAGAATTGAACGAGGACGCCCTGGAAACAACCATCACTAAGGCCATAGAGCGCAAAAATGAAGGATTTGGGCCAATGCAAGGCCACGGCAAGGAGGAGGAATTCTTTGCAATGGGTTCTAGTGAAGAAATAATTGAGGTTGTGGCAACCCTTGAGTCATTGCCACAACAATATGGTAAGGTTCCACTCTCACTTTCAAATTCAGTTTCCACTAAGATGCTACCTTCTGTTGTTCAGGCACCATCGCTTGAACTTAAGCCGTTGCCGGACCATTTGAAGTATGTGTTTTTGGGAAAAGGCGAAACATTGCCCGTCATCATTTCATCAAGTCTCACGGCAATGGAGGAGGAGAAGCTTGTGAGGGTGCTGCGAGAGCACAAAACGGCCATAGGGTGGACTTTGGCCGACATTAAAGGAATAAGCCCTACCACATGCATGCACCGTATACTTCTTGAGGAGGGGGCTAAACCAACTCGAGAGGCTCAACGCCGTCTCAACCCTCCGATGATGGAAGTGGTGAAGAAGGAAATAATCAAACTTTTGGATTGCGGAGTGATCTACCCTATCTCCGATAGCCATTGGGTCTCTCCAGTTCAAGTCGTTCCCAAGAAGTCCGGAGTAACTGTTATCAAGAATGATGAGAATGAGCTCGTGCCTACACGCATTCAGACTGGATGGCGAGTATGTATCGATTACCGGAAGCTAAATGCCATGACTAGGAAAGATCACTTTCCTTTGCCATTCATCGACCAGATGCTCGAAAGGTTAGCCAGTCATGCTTTTTACTGTTTTCTTGATGGATACTCTGGATATAACCAAATTGTGATAGCCCCGGATGATCAAGAGAAGACCACATTCACATGTCCCTTTGGAACATTTGCTTATCGTCGCATGCCATTTGGCTTATGCAACGCACCGGCCACTTTCCAAAGGTGTATGGTAAGTATATTTTCCGATTTTGTTGAAAAGATCATTGAGGTTTTCATGGATGATTTCAGTGTATTTGGGAGTTCATTTGATAATTGCTTGGATAATCTGACCTTAATTTTGAAACGATGTGTTGAAACTAACCTTGTCTTGAATTGGGAGAAATGTCACTTTATGGTGAAACAAGGTATAGTTTTAGGACATATTGTTTCAGAAAAAGGAATTGAAGTAGATAAATCAAAAATAGACCTTGTACGTCACTTACCCTCTCCTACTTCGGTTAGAGAGGTACGTTCGTTTCTTGGCCATGCAGGGTTCTATAGGCGTTTTATCAAGGACTTCTCCAAGATGTCCAACCCTCTTTGCCGATTGCTTCAAAAAGATGTGACATTCAAGTTTGATGAAGAGTGTAATTCGGCATTTAACCAACTCAAGGAGAAGCTAGTCTCAGCCCCCATTATTGTACCTCCAGATTGGAGCCTTCCGTTCGAGCTCATGTGCGATGCATCCGACTATGCATTAGGAGCTGTTCTAGGACAAAGAAGAGACAAGCGGCCGCATGTCATATACTATGCCTCTCGGACTCTCAATGATGCCCAATTGAACTACTCCACGACGGAAAAAGAACTTCTAGCTGTGGTTTTTGCTTTAGATAAATTCCGTTCATATTTAATTGGTACTAAAGTAATCGTTTATTCTGATCATGCAGCTTTGAGGTACTTGCTCACGAAAAAGGAAGCAAAGCCGAGGCTTATCCGTTGGATTCTTCTTCTTCAAGAATTTGATATTGAAATCCGGGATAAGAAAGGAAGCGAGAATGTAGTGGCTGACCATTTAAGCCGAATGATCCATGAGGAGCATGAACATGCCGTACCTATCCCTGAAACTTTTCCCGATGAGCAGCTGCTTTCCATTGAGGTAAGTGAACCATGGTATGCAGATTTAGTGAATTACTTGGTGGCTAAACAAATTCCAAATGAACTAAACAAGCACCAACGTGATAAGCTTAAAAATGATGCACGTTTCTATGTTTGGGATGACCCTTATTTGTGGAAGTATTGCTCAGATCAAATTATACGTAGATGTGTGCATGATTCTGAATTTCACTCAATTCTAAGTTTTTGTCACACATATGCATGTGGTGGTCATTTTGGCACACAACGCACTGCCCTCAAGGTTTTAGAGTGTGGTTTTTATTGGCCGACTATATTTAGGGATGCTAGAACCTTTTGTATGTCTTGTGATCGTTGCCAACGAATGGGTAACATAGGTACCAAGGACCAAATGCCGCAAACCCCTGTCTTTAATGTTGAAATTTTTGATGTTTGGGGCATTGATTTCATGGGCCCTTTCTCTCCATCTTATGGTTTCACTTATATCTTGCTAGCCGTTGATTATGTTTCTAAATGGGTGGAAGCAAAAGCCACCCGTACTAACGATTCTAAGGTGGTTGCAGATTTCGTGAAAACTAACATTTTTGCTAGGTTTGGAATGCCGAGAGTAATCATAAGTGATGGAGGGTCTCACTTTTGCAATCGGACCATTGAGGCGTTGCTAAGAAAGTACCATGTCAACCATAAGGTCTCCACACCTTACCATCCTCAAACAAATGGCCAAGCCGAGGTGTCTAACCGAGAAATAAAACAAATTTTGGAGAAGACCGTTGGTCCAACAAGGAGGGATTGGAGCTTACGTTTAGATGATGCACTGTGGGCATATCGTACGGCATACAAAACACCCATTGGGATGTCACCTTTTCGGCTCGTCTATGGTAAGCCATGTCATTTGCCCGTAGAGTTAGAGCACAAGGCACATTGGGCCGTGAAGATTTTCAACATGGACATAGATGCAGCGGGAGTTCATAGGAAGCTCCAATTGAATGAACTTGAGGAAATTCGGAATGAAGCCTATGAGAATGCCCGGATGTACAAAGCCAAGACCAAAGCATTCCATGATAAAATGATTCGAACCAAGACCTTCACAGTTGGGCAGAAAGTGTTACTTTTTAACTCTCGCCTACGTTTGTTTCCTGGTAAGTTGCGTTCTAAATGGATTGGCCCGTTTGTTGTTACTAATGTTTTCCCTCATGGTGCAGTGCAAATCAAAAGTTCAAGGACGCAGCAAGAATTCAAAGTGAATGGGAATCGATTGAAGCCTTATTACGAGATGTTTGAGGAGCATGTCGTGGAGGAGGTACCCCTCCATGCCGTGGAACCTAGTCAAGCTTAAACGGAGGTACCGTCCGGCTGCAAGACGTAAAAGAAAGCGCTTCGTGGAAGGCAACCCATGCATCCGAATAGAGAAGAACTTGGAAACCCCTTTAAGAGACTTATTTTTATTCCTTTCTTTTTCTTTACTGCCTTTACTTTGCTTTCTTTCTCGTATTTGTTTATTTGCTTGCTCTGTTGTGACTTTCTGCTTAAAACATTGAGGACAAAGTTTGATTTAAGTGTGGGGGGTAAACAATTTGTATTTGCATGAATTTCGTGGGATTTATTCACCTATCACTTAGAATGTTGTTTCTTGCTGTTTTAAGCGTTTTTAGAGTGTTTTAGTGTGTTTTATAGTGTCTTGGTATAAAACTCCGAAAATTTGATAAAAAAAAAAAAAAAAAAAAATTGTTGCTATTTCGTTTCTGCCTTGTTAGGTTGTTTAGTTGTTATTGTTTGTTTGTTTATTAATTGTGTGAGTCTATGATTGTAACATTGAGAAAATGTTTGATTTATTGATAGGCACTGCTAAACAAAGAAAGATGGTGCTTCACAAAGGTTGTTTGCTTGAGGCCCCACTACGTGGCTTTACTCTTGAAGCGGAAGGCGTAGGAACAGAAGGCATCGGAGCGGAAGGCGTAGGAACAGAAGGCATCGGAGCGGGAGGCATCGAAGATAGAGCATTCCAGGCCTCAATACTTGGCCAAGCGCTGGATGAGCCAGGAAAAAGGTGCCTCTGGAGGAAAGACGAGAACCTTTGACGGTCACTGTGAATCCGACCTTCAGACTCTTGCAGCTCATCAAGCTTCCTCTTCATGCCCGTCGAGTAGTTGTTTGCAAGCACGTGCAAACTTCTATTCTCATACTTCAGCTGCTGGATCTCCTGCTTGAGACTTTCCACCTCTGCCATCAATGATTCCACCTGACGGGAGCGGGCAAGCAGGCGTTGGCCCATGTTGGACACAGAACTCGCACACTGAACACTAAGTGCGAGGGACTCTTGAACGGCCAACTCATCGGACCGTCCTGACAGCAGCCTACTATCTTTTGGAGTGAGGAGGTTCCTAGCTACTATTGTAGCTGTTGTGGCGTCCTGCATCACGGAGTCTTCACCTGTGAGAGGACCGTTAGAAGAAAAGAAAGAAGGGCGCCATACGTTACCTTGACGCGGCGCGCCCGTATCACTGCTAAGGCTCAATTCCAAGCTAAGGTTCGATGAGTTTGCCATTTTTTCAAAAGTGTTCAAAGAGAAGGGATGGAGTTAAATTTCAAAGGGCCGGAGTCGATTTTCAAGAATGGGAAATCTGCAGAGTGTGTTTGTTGTGGTGATCGATAGCTCAATAAAAAAGCCAAGTCCACCAATTCAAAAAAAAAAAAAAAAAAAAAAGCCGAATCTCCGACGTAATTTAGGCGACGCTTTCTCGGCTTTTCAGAAGGCGCGTTCAACTTTGTCAAAAGATTTCTTCTTTTCAGACAACACGTGGAGGCCATCATCACAACTACACATCTTTAGCCGACAAGCGCAAAGTTCGGCGACGCTTTCTCTGCTTTTCTGAAGACGCGTGCAGCTTTGTCAAAAGGAGCCGCATCTGCATTACCACGTGTCGTTCAGAAAGCGAAGGGGCGTCGTTCAGAAATCGAAGGGGCGCCTGCTCAGAAATCGAAGAGGCGTGTTCAGAAATCGAAGAGGCGTGTTTAGAGATCGAAGAGGCGCCACTATTTCAAAAAGCCAGATTTGCGGGATCAAAACGTTTGTCGACAAAGGTAAAAAGTACCACCACTTGATATTATCTCTATATATGTCGACCTTCGTCTTTTATGGCAGGGCAAACCTGAAGAAAAATGCCCAACTCTCCCTCACCTCTGAGGGCGTACTCCCAGCAAAGCCTTTCGAAAAACTCAATTCTTTCTTCTTCCCCAAAGATGATACCAGATGCCTGGAGTACATATGACCCAGGAGGAAACAGCACAACAAATACATGTGCTGATTCATTCACCACTTCTTCAAAAGCAAAGGTATCTCATATCATCAAGGTCAAAAGCAAAAGTATCTCATATCATGCTCTTTCCCTGTCTTTTTCTTTGTCCTTGTTCTTACTCGCATGGCAAAGTAAAACAAGCAATCAGCCGGCACTTGGAGTCAGTCTTCCGTTCTGGAGCCAACTGCCTGGAATCTATTCCTGATTGCTTACCTAGCGTTGCTCTCGAGTAGTCATCTTCAACGGTTGATACACTTCCGGAGAAGGGACCACTTCTGCAAAGGGGAGCGAGTAAGGCAAGTGCAAATGATACATTGAAGCATGTGGAGACAAACATAGGCTGAGTTATCCTCCAACCCTTTTCAATACGAATTGGAAAGATTGAACAAAGAAACAGATAAAAGGGATAAGCTCAGACCTTCGGGGGAGACCAAAAGAACCATCCTGCTGCCCAGTTCAAGAAGTAGCACAAAGGAAAATCAACGATGGGCAGAAACCAGTTCAAGAGTAAGCCTGTGGAATCACAAAGGTCAAAAGCCTCAATGCAATTACCAAGGAGAAGATGGAATTTACACTCTATAACCAGATTTGCGTCTCTAAACTCTTCTCTTTGTTAATTACATTATGCCATGTTTAGTATGTTTAAGTGCTTTTTGTGTATTTACTTATGCTTTGTGTGAATCTATGCTTAAAACATTGAAGACAATGTTTGATTTAAGTGTGGGGGGGGGGGGGGGTAACTAAGTATATTTGATGCAAATTCATGGGATTTATTCACCTATCACTTCACATGTTGTTTCTCACTGTTTTAAAACTGTTTTAGTGTGTTTTGTCTTAAAAATTCGAAAATCCCATAAAAATTTGAAAAATTGTTTTGAAAAACCCAAAAAGAGTTGTTTTAAAGTTGTTTTTGTGTGTGTGTTTGTGTCTTAGGATACCTTCCAACACAATGATAAGGATTTGGTTTGTAATTGCATGACTGTTAAAAAGAGTTATTAACATAGAGAAAAGTTGGATTTACTCTTGGTATATGCTTGGTTATGGTTATAATGTATAACTTCACATGCAATCAAAAAAAAAAAAATTTAGTTTTTGTAACATGCCTGAAGGAAGGAACTCAAACAAATGCTACAACCCTGAGAGACTTGAGCCTATAACGTTCTTTGGAGAGTATAATCTGTGATTTCTTGTTTTCTAAAATCGTTGCATGATCTCATTATTCTTTGCTTGGTTACTACTTAGAAGGCGTTTCATCATATAGTTCCAAATGCTAGAACTCATGCCCATTTCATTCAAAGCATGTTATTGATTTGCATAACATATATCAAGATGAAGTTGTGTAGTTGCCACCATAGCCAAATAGCCTCGCTTCCCATATTTCGTATATGTTGTAAGTTTTACCCCCGTTGAGCCATGTTAACCCATGTTCTTTGTTAACCCACTTTATCTTCACCTAACCTAGAATATGACCGTCCTTACCCTTGTTCTTAAAAGATAGTGAGCATGACTTAATTGAATTCCTTTTGAGTTACATTATGAAAGAAAATAAGTGTGGGGGAGAGAATGTTTAAGTGTTTTTGTTTTGAGATTCAAAAGAAAAAAAAAAAAAAAAAAAAAAAAAAAAAAAAGAGAAAAGAATAAGTGATTGAAGAAAGGTTCCAAAACACCAATTCTGGGCGTAAATTGTCTAAATTCTCCCTTTTTGTTCAAAAGTTGAGTTTTCATTCAAAAGTGAATTCTAAGTTGATTAAAATGCTTTGCTCACTATTTCTTTAAGAACCTTTGTTTTCCATATCCCTTCTTTGTTATCCACATACCCCAAGCCCCGTTACAACCCTTGACTTCTATCTTGAGTGTTGTGTATTTCAATTTGTGGAGTTTGAACTTGGTATGAGCTTATGGTGTCACTGGTTCTCGCGTCTAAGTAGTAGCATTCCATTCATGAGATCATATCTAAACTTGATTATTAACTCCAGAATTTGCGTTCTTTGTGATACATATATGTGAGTGTCGTTTTCATGTTTACATCAATCTTCTCACATACGACTAGATTAGGGTGTATAGTTAGAAAATCTGAGTAAAAATTGAGTGCATATCTTGAAAGGAATTGAGCAAATTCTCTAAGGCATGTTACTACATTCAAAACATGGTTTTAAATGCTTAATTGTGAACTAGTATATGGTGACTATGATTAAGAATGTACTTAAATGTGAAGATGACTAAAATCTGTGAGAATGATGATTTTTAACTTGTCATGTGCATTGGAAATCCCTAAGACGGTTGTTGGAAGGTTTAGGTTGTGTTTTACGTGTTTAGTGTCGTTTTGTTTATTTGTTTTTATTTTGTTTTGCTCGAGGACTAGCAAAAGCTAAGTGTGGGGGTATTTGATAGGAGCATATTCATGCGACTTAAATGGCTTGTTCTCGTGCATTTACGTTATGTTTCTCTCGTTATTTTAGTCCTTTATGCTTCTTTTGTGTGTTTTCAGGTTCTAAGGGCCTAGGGAGCAAGAAAGTGCATTTTGAGGCCATTTGGAGCATTTTTGGGCATGGATTGGATAGCTTATCCATGGAGCCAAGAGGATGGACGAATTTGAAGGCCTTGTATGCACTTGAAGACACAAAACAATGGCTCTAGCCCAATCAAACACATTATGCCATACAAACCAACCTATTTTAGGCCCATTCTATGTACTTAAACCCTAGCCCTTTAAACTAATTCATTTATCACTTATCAAACCATTCACTTATCACTCACCACATATCATTCACTTATCACTTAACATATCATTCATTTATTTCACTTCCATACTCCTCTTAATTCCACATGCATTCTCACACATGCACATCATTCACTCACATTTCCACCATTCATTCTTTATTCCTTTCCAAACATCTCACATGCATTTCCACCTTCCTACTTCATCATTTCACCACATTCTCCCTCTTTAACTCACATGCATTCATCATAATTCACAACACAAAACAACTTCATTGCCGTGGGTTCCCATTTCCTTTCCAAACATCTCACATGCATTTCTTCATTATTTCCTAACCCTACATGCATTATTTATTGCATCTTCACATGCATTCACACACACTTTACACATTCAAACCGTGAGCTCCCATTCCTATATGCCATTTTCAGATTTCCACCCACTAACCTAGTCATCAACACATGCACTTCCACCTTTCATCCACAATGATTCATGATTCATTCACTTTGCATCCTTTAATTCAATCACATACTTTTCCATCATTAATTAGCCACTTGCATCTTAAACAAACAGCCATATGTTCCCTCCACTACTCCTATAAATACCCTTGCATTCATTCATTCAATTCATATCTCATATTTCCATTCACAACACTTCACACAACACAAATACACATCCATTGCCGCAATTCCCCTTCCATTTTCTGTGCAGTTTTTCTCCTTCATTGCAGCCACTATCCAACCACTTCCCATCCCTCCAAAACACTTCACATAATCCCCAAAGCTCACCTTAGACCTTGTGCTACAACAACGAGGAAGAAAAGAGTGCCTAAACGTTCATACAATTCAAGTTTGAGTTGTTGGAATGTTTAGGTGTTTCTTTGATTTCAAAGTTTAAATTTAATTCTCTTTGTTTTGTATGTATGAGAAAGGAAGAGAAGAGTGCCTAAACGTTCATACAATTCACGTTTGAGTTGTTGGAATGTTTAGGTGTTTCTTTGATTTCAAAGTTATGAGGAACTAAACCCCCTTTAGCTAGGGGGTGATTCGAAACTATGTTTATATTTGCAATTTGAATTGATTACGTTTGGTTGGAATTTCATAAGTTGTGGATTCAATTCGTTTAACTGTTTGATTGATAACTTATTTATGTATGTTCATTGAGATTGCAAGCTTAATTTTCATGCATAAATATGACGCTAGAATATAAGTGAATTTCACCTAATCGTTATGAACTTATATTCACAAGTAGTGGAGGTTGCTTATAACAATCGCGTTAAACGAATTCTTGGCATAAGTTTCATGCGTATTCCATAGTAACGAATGCCTCGTCGATGTTTATGATTTCCGTTGAACTTAATGATCTTTGTTGAATGTCTCTATCATGCGTATTCCATAGTTAGGGACTTTGATTAAGAATAATTTGGTTGTAATGCGTATTCCATTCAATCCAACAAATTTAGGGAAATCTGAAAGTTAATCTAAGCGGATCTAATTAACTTGGAGCATTGAGTTTCACAACTTATCGAAAGACCAACTGAGAATCAATTTTGTTTGCAAGTGTAACATGTGTGGAGAAGAACCCCTTGGCTATTCCATCATCCATATTTTCATCACATTCATATTTACATTTTGCCTTTAATTATATTCTGTCTTTTTAATTTAATATCGTCCAACCACAATTCCCCCCCCTATTTTGTTAAGTCTTAATCATTCGTATTTGTTTTATTTTTGTATCTTTAAGCTTTTGGAGTCATAAACAATTGCAAATTCGTCTAAATCAAGTTCTAGCTTCTATTTGAGTCAATTTGATTGTTTTAGACAATTTGAGTTTTTCAAAGCCTTTCTGAGTCATAGTAGTCTTGTTAAGAGTATGTTAATTTAGTTTTTATGTTTTTAAGTCAATTTAGAAGGTTTTAGCAAGCCCTCCTAATCCCCGGTCTAGAACGATCCCTCACTTATCCATTCTACTACAATTGTCCAACGAGGGTTTAATTTGAGTGTCAAGTAAATCTCGCATCATGTGTTTGATGAAATTGCATTTGGAAAGGTTGGAAAGTGGAAGGGAAAGGCACGGCAACAAGGAAGTGTTTGGTGATGAATGCAATGATGAAGAGTGAATAAAAAATGCATGTAGGGTTAGCTAGGTTGGCTTTGTTTGGGTGCATGTGTGTTAATTGTGGTTTTGCATGTGAATTGATGGATTGTTTTTTATGGAATGGATGGTTCTTTGCATGGCTATAAGGGAGAGAATAAGAGAGAATGGGCTAGGCCCTTTGTTGTATGTCCTAAAGTGCATAAATGGCCTTCAATTTCGTCCATCCTCTTGGCTCCATGGATAAGCTATCCAATCCATGCCCAAAAATGCTCCAAATAGCCTTAAAATGCACTTTCTTGCTCCCTAAGCCCTTAGAACCTGAAAGCACACAAAAGAAGCATAAAGGACTAAAATAACTAGAGAAACATAACGTAAACACACGAGAACAAGCCATTTAAGTCGCATGAATATGCTCCTATCACTCGTCTACATGTTTACATCAATCTTCTCACATATACCTAGTGTAGGGAGTGTAGTCAGAAAATCTGTGTGAAAATAGAGAGTATATCTTGTGAAGAATTGAGGGATTCTCTAAGGCATGTTACTACATTCAAAATCATGTTTTAATTGATGAAATGCGAGCTAGTGAGTGGTAACTCTGATTAAGTATGTGCTCAAGGGTAGGGATAACTAAAATCTATGGGAGTGATGATCTTTAATATGTCATGTTGCATTGGAAATCCCTGAGGTAATGTTGGAAGGTTTAGGTTGTGTTTTGTTTGTTTTGTTTATTTCGTTTTGCTCAAGGACTAGCAAAAGCTAAGTGTGGGGGAATTTGATAGGAGCATTTTTATGCTACTTAGTTATGTTATTTCCTTACATTTAGTGAGCTAATTACTACTTATTATAGAGTTTTGAGCTATTTTCGTTTGTTTGTAGGTCCTAATGAGAAACTCGGCAAGAAAAAGCATTTTTGAGCCTTTTAGAGCAGTTTTGGGCTTATTATGGATAGCTTGTATGTGGAGCAAGCTGGATGGACGAATTTGGAGTCAAAAGAGCTTAGAAACATGCTACAAATCAGAAAAGGAAAGCCATGACAATGAAGATAAGGAAAGTGCAAGAAAAGAGGAAACATTATCCAAAACCTTATCCAACCTTATCTTATCCAAACCTTGTCCTATCTTATCCTAACCTAATCTTGTTCCACCTTAATCCTAGCTGCAAGTGGACCTAAAAACCTAATTTATAGAAGCCCTATCTGACCCTAAAAGGGTGCCACACCTTCCCTCCCTTTTATGCCTTATAGAACACCCAAAATCAGCCATAAAACACTTAGTTTCTAGAAGGCCCAATTTTGGACGAAAATTCTTAAACCTTTTCTGATTGGATTCTATTTTATTTGGCCCTTTTTCTCTTGGATTTGGATTGTATAAGTCCATATCTGAGATTGATTGGGCTAGGACTTAATTCCCAAACCCTTGCCGCAACTTAGGGGCCCAAAAACACTTGTATCAACTAGGTTTAACCCTAAATCTGATTGCTAGGGTTTTGGCCATGCTATATATATCTGCCTATTGAATACGGGTCCTGGGGGTACTGATACGGTCCCGGAGCATAGGGAACAGCATCACCCTGATAGTGATAGGCATCACCTCTACCTGCTTGACCATAATTACTCGGACCCTGGATTTGCCGAATCGGTGCAGGTGGCGGCATAAAAGGTCTGCTGCGGCTTCTGCTGCTGACCCTGGGGACAATTCACGGCTATATGTCCCATCTGCCCACACGTGAAACAACCACCGCTGCCACGCCTGCATTCGCCGAAATGTCGGTTATTACATCTACGGCAAAATGGAACTCGGTTTCGACCACCATCACCTTGTCTCTGGCCTCGAGCACCTCCATAAAACCTACCTCCTCGTCCTTGTCCAGAGGCACTGAAACCACCACTAGACGAACTCGAACTAGCACCACCCCTTTTAAAGTTCTGAGTTTGGCGAGGCCCAAGCGACACTTGACTTTTCCCTTGTCATCTTTCTTTTCATCACTGTCACTCGACATATTCTCTGAGTCCTCTATCCTCAACAGTATCTCATAGAACTCCTGGTAGGACTCACAGTGAGTAGTAGTCGCCATAGAACGCCATCTCTTCTTAGTGCCTAAGCGAAAACGACGAAGCATCTCCGCCGGATTACCAGCGACGTCAGGATAGTAACGAGACAAATCAGTGAACTTACGATAATACTCGTTAGCCGTCATCTTTCGCTGTTTCAACTCAGTGAATTCCTGTTTCTTACGATCAATATACTCAGGGGGTACAAATCTCCTCTGAAACACGTCCTTGAAAACATTCCAATCGGTCCTCTGAGCTGGAGTCAACCTACGAAGTTCTTGTTCCCACCAAGCTGCAGACTCCATCTCCAGAAACCAAGAGGTTGTCTCGACCCACCTTTCCATAGGAAGGTTCCCCTGGTTATGCAACACACGGAAAGTCTTCTCTATGTGTTCCAACCATCGTTCTGCGCCTTCGTGACCCTCACTACCTTTAAACTTATCCAATTTCAGGTTATACATAGTCTCCAGAGGAGTCCTCTGGGGAGGGCGCATCACTGTTTGAAGGGCTGTAGCAATCACTTCCCCCAACTGAGTAAGATCAGGGAAACTAGGCTCATCTGAGCGACGTGGTTCCCGACGAGGCGGCATGATTCTGACAGAAGACACCAACTATTAGAATACTCACAAAGACACAGGACTGCCAAACCTAGGCTCTGATACCAAGCTGACACACCCCGACCGGGATCAGGGCGTGCTGGCCGTCACTCGAAGGTGACGTAGCCATGTGCGTGTGCGGAAGCTAAGAAGATAGTAATATAAAAGTACTAATAATTAAAAACCTACTAGCATACAAAGTACTAGTGTATGTGAGACACAATTCAGAGCAAGTCTACAACAGTCCAAAAGGAAAAGATACGACATATATACACCCGAAGGTGACCCTACAATGGTGAGTGTCTGTCAGAAATGCCGGGACGCCCTCTGGGATAAACCACCAAACTTGCTAGACCACTAGAACCTGGAGGGGCGCAAAAACAAAAGCGTGAGTGGGCAAAAACAAAGCTCTTTGAAAACTCTTTAGCAAAATACATTCTAACCCCTCGCCGTAAAACCTGTATACTTCCCAGAAAATGAACATATATACGTATATATAGGTATGCCAATCATGCTTCACCATATGCCATTCATGCTCACAATATGCCATTCATGCTTGAGAATATGCCACAACAGAATCTCGTAATCAAATGTAAATGCTCAAGCGTAATTCACATCAATAACATATAATCTGGCAGCCGGGAGTCACCTAACGTGACATGTACCGCTGCATATAGAGCTCCAATCTCAACTCAACATCTGAATCTGCACACGAGTCGGAACCACCTAACGTGGTCTGTACGACAGGACTGGGTGTAATATATACGCTCTAGTGCTACGATCACGTGAAGACTATGTGAATAATCGCGGGTCACCTACGAGTCGGAACCACCTAATGTGGTCTGCACGACAAGGCTTGCACCTAACTTGGATCCAAGGCGAGCGTGTGGTGCGGGTGAACATCACGTGAAGGACTCTGCCCCTCTCTGGGCGGGAGCACTAACACCGGGGGTGCAGATTATGAGCTCTCTAAGCATCTCAAACTACTACAGAAATACAAACATGAATACCACTTACCTGGCACTTACCTGTGCGTCCACAGCACCAATACACATATATAAATGTATGCCACTACCAATGCATGTGATGATGCGTAAACGTCATTCATATGATGCATGGCATAAAACAAATAACCTTTTCTATTTAATTTCTGGGAATATAAATGTATATAGGTATATACGGAAAACAAAAGCCCACTCACTGATAATTAGAAGGGTCGTAGCCCCCCTGCCTCGAGTGCGTACGCTCGTCCTCGGAATACAAATCACCTATACGCGAAAAAGCTACGAAAACGTTAATTTAAAAGCACCTAACCAACTTCTTGTAATAACTTCTCATACATTGCTCAAATTGGACAAATGAATATACCCACGTGCTCTACACAACCTCAGGATCACACCCATATTTTTAGAATAATTTTTGGACCCCGCACGCGCCCCCACGCGCCGTCCTAGGCACGGACCTACGCGCCCCCACGTGCGGCCACGTGCCATGCACACTGACGGTGTCAACTGACGCCATCAGGAATATTCCGTTAAACTGACGGAATATTCCGTTAAACCTAACTGTTACCGTTAACTGCCGTTAGGAATATTCCGTTAAACTTAACGGAATATTCCCCTTTCTTCTCTGGCGAGACGCCGGCGACGGCGCCGGAAAACTGGAAATTTTTCAAACTTTGTTTTCTCACTCGTTTCTCAACCAAATTTCATGATTTTTGAACCAAAATGAAGCTTAGGACTAGTAGAATCACGATAGGCTAGTTTTAAGGCCTAAAAATCACACGATCATACCTGTCTTCAAGCTCAAAACTCGGCCAACTTTGAACAGGACGATCCCGACGTCCAAATTCACCCAACGAACCACTCCGAGGCTCCTTGGGACCTCACAAACACATCTACAAGCTTCAAATGTCCAAAAACTAAGTAAATTAAATTTGCATGAACAGTAACTAAAACTGAGCTCGTGAAATCGACGTGAAAACGTCGGAGTTCCTACCTGAAAATGGTACCACTGGACTCCTCTCAGCTTCACGAGCACGAGGGTGGTCTTGGTTTCTTGATTGGTGAAGGTTTAAGTTTGTTTGTGTGTATGTCCGTATGTTTGTAGAAGGAAGAAGAAGAAGAACTCGGGGAGAGTGAAAGAGAGAGAGAAGAGACAGAGAAGAGACAGGAAATGAGGGAATCCCGGGGGAGTGAGACGAGGTGTATGAGTGTGTGTGTGGTCCTACTACACCACACAACATAAAACTACACGTAGAATAACAAACTAGGGGGTAAAATTGTAAATTCAAATGTACGTTTCGTTAGTTTCGGGACGGGATGTTACAGTTATGACCTTATATTCATAAGTAGTGGAAATCACTAGTCATGATTGTACTAAGTAAATTCTAGGCAAGAGTATCATGCAATTCATAGTTACGAATGCCTAGTCAATGCTTAGGGTTTTCAAAAAGCTTAATGATCTTTGATTTTATCTCTATTATGCAGTTCATGTAGGGAATTTGATAAGAATAATTTGATTGTTGATGCGTATTCCATCCAATTCAATGAAACTAGGAAAATCTGAAAGTTAATTTGTGCTTTTCACAATTAATTTGGGGCATCGTCATTCATGGTTTAAAGGGATAAAATCTGGAAATCAATTTGTGTTACATATGTGCATGTGTGGAGAAGGATCCTCTAACTAGTCTTTTTCCCATTCAATTCACCTAATTTAGTGCCTAATCTGTTTAGTTTACAATCTGTCCAATTTAATTAATTTCGTCCAAATCAAGTCCCCATTTTATTAAGTGTGTTAGATTAGTTAGAAAAGTGTTTGAATCTGTCCAAATTAGTGTTTTGAGTCTAAGTTAGTTAAATTTCGTCCAAATCACCCTTTAGAGTCTAATTTGAGTCTATTTGAGTGTTTTGGGCTGTTTTGAGTCTTTTTAAGTTGTTTTGAGTCATATAGGTCTAGGTAAGTGTTTTAAAGTTTAATTTTGTGTTTTTAAGTCAGTTTAGAGTAGATTAGCATCCCTAGTTAATCCCCGGTTAGAACGATCCCTACTTGCATTTATACTACAATTGTCACAAATAGGGTTTAATTTGTGTGTCAATATAATTCTCACATCAGTTTTCTTGTTTTTAGGTACTAGTTTATGACTCGAAGATCTCAAGTTGTTCGTGCAAATATCTTGGACTTTGATGACGATTTTGAGTGGACTTTCAGAAGGAAGAGGAAAGAGCCAGAACGTAATCCACTTAGTTCTAGCTCAGAATCTAAGTTTGAGGAGGAAGAAGAGGCCACGGCTTAGGTGGAAGAAGAAGCACAAGTCATGGGAGAGGACAATCGAACAATCAAGGAACTTTTAGCCTCGGGCTTGGACAATGCTGCACCCCCTATGCATTCAATATCTTAAGGCAGCTCAAGACAAGACCGATGAATTCGAATTGAAGTCTAGCTTGTTGCATCACATTCCAAAGGACCATGGGTTGTCCATGGAGGATCCATACAAGCACTTGAAAGAATTTGAAGTTGTATGTCCAAGCATGACCCCAATCAACGTGGATGCCAACATTTTGAAGATGAAAGCTTTTCCATTCTCTCTTTTGGAAAAAGCTAAGGATTCGTTATATGAATTAACACCTGACACTATCACATCTTGGGAAAGGATGAAGAGAGCATTCTTAGAAAAAATTTCCCCCACTTCGAGAGTCATTCTCTTGAGGAAGAAGATTAGTGGAATTCAACAAAATCAAGGGGAGTCCTTTCCGGCATATTATGAGTGTTTCAAGACTCTTGTTGCATCATGCCCTCAACATCAAATGAAAGAAGAGCTTATAATTCAATATTTCTATGAAGGACTTCTTCCAATTAAGAGACAAATGCATCAGCAGGAGGAGCTTTGGTTTACAAAACACCAATTGATGCCAAGACCCTAATTACCAATCGAGCCTTGAATGCACAACAATACGAAGGAGTTGGACAATGGGACAACCCCCGGCAGCAACCACAAGTGAATGAGGTAAGTGTAATTTCTGAAATTCAATCTCAATTGGCTAATCTCACTGTTTTTGTGTCACAGGTTGTTGATGGATCCAAAGTGCAAAAAGCTAGTGTATGTGGCATGTGCACCATGCAAGGACACCCATCTGAGCAATGTCCTCAATTGATAGAGAATGGAGGATGGGAAAGTGCCCATGCCGTAGGCTTTCAAAGTCAAACTCAGCCAAGGCATGATCTATACGCAAACACTTACAATTCAGGATGGAGAGATCATCCAAACATGAAGTGGAGGGAGCCTCAACAACCTTAACAATAAGGAGGATTTCATCCACCACCCCCTGGGATATTTCAAAGGCCATTCACACCAATGCAACCTCAACCACCTCCGATTCAATCAAATTCAGGTACATCTTTGGATAATGATAAAGTTATTCAATTATTAACCACTTTGACGCAGGGAGTACAAAATCAAGCCAAAGAGATGCAAAATCAAGCTAAGGAGGTGGATGAATTGAAGAAGCAAATGGGGCAAATGGCAGAATTCATGGACCAATTTAAAGAGCAAGGAAAAGTACCTAGTTCAACCATTGTGAATCCAAGGGGAGAATTTGAAACTGCCAATGCTATCACGATAACAAGTGGCAAGGAAGTTGGAGCCACCCCACAACCACCCAAATCAAGCCAAAAGGAGGATGAAAAGCTACTGCAGGAGGAGGAGGACAAAGGAAAAGCCACGACAAGGGTGGAGCAACCCTTGCCCCAGCCACTCAATGCCCCTAAGCCGTCCAACAAAGGTAAGTTAGGTCTAAATTCAATTATTTTTAATGTTATTCCACCAAATGTGCCTTTCCCTCGCAGATTTTTGCAATCAAAGAAAGAAGAGAGTGACAAGGACATTCTTGAGACATTTAGAAAGGTGCAAGTCAATATCCCACTCCTTGATGCAATCAAACAAGTTCCAAAGTATGCCAAATTCTTGAAAGAAATTTGCACAACAAGGAAAAGGATTTCGAACAAGGAAGTAGTGCATGTAAGTGAAAATGTCTCTGGCATGTTGCAAAGAAAGCTGCCACCTAAATGCAAAGATCCAGGTAGTTTCACTATCCCTTGTGTAATTGGTAATATAGCCATGTTAGACTTAGGTGAATCCATTAATGTCATGCCTTACTCTATTTATGCATTTATGAACTTAGGACAGCTTAAAAATGAAGGTGTTACTATTCAATTAGCCGATCGTTCTAATGCATATCCAAAAGGAGTTTTGGAAGATGGTTTGGTGCAGGTTGATCATTTAAAATTTCCGGCTGATTTTTATGTGCTTGAAATGGAAGATTCAACCCATTCTCCACCATTGCCACTCCTACTTGGAAGACCATTCATGAAAACAGCCCAAACCAAGATTAATGTGGCCAAAGGAGCATTAACAATGGAGTTTAGTGGTGATATAATTAAATTCAATGTTTCTAAATTTATTTAGAATCCTAATGATGTAACCCTTGTTTTGCAATTGATGTGAATAAATATATAGGGCAGGAACAATCCACACCTATCAAGAAGGATGCATCTAGAACCACCATCGAAGAGGGAATTGGAGTGGTTGCCCTAAAAACACCCAATTTAGCCGAGAGGAGCCATAGTGAAATTGTTAACAGTTCTGCCACTTTTGAGCCCCCATCACAATATGTTTGTAAGTCTCTAATCCCAATTCCAATTCCTATTTCAACTAATAGGTTGTTACCTTCCTTGATGTAGGTACCCAATCGAAATCAAGGTGGTGAGAAAGTTCACTGAAAGGAGCATATTTATGCGAATTAGTTAGCTTGTTTTCTTGCATTTACATAGCTAATTTCTATTTGTTAGAGTATTTTAAGCTATTTTCATGTGTTTTCAGGTTCAATTGATAAAGTTGGCAAGAAAGTGCAATTTGGAGCATTTTAAAGCAGTTTTGGGCTGAAAAGGAGAGGAATTAGGACTCCAAATCATAAAGAACAAGGACACTTTCAATCAGATTCCAAGGAGGACAAGGAATGGTCCTTGTGGCAGATTCTAGAATTTCTAGAAGGGTTACATGTGGCATAAACTTAGGGCACGAAAATAGGGCTTCTAAAACTTGATATTTAGATGATTTTATGTGAAAAGGAGTCATCTTTGAAGTTGGAATTAAGGTAGGAAAAGATTAGGATAGGATACGATAAGATAAGGTTGGATAAGGTTTGGATAAGATAAGGTAATTTGCATAATATTCCTTCTTTGTAGCTGATTCCTTATCTTCCAAGTCTTTGATTTAATTCTTCCAGATGTTAATCACATTCCTAGCCTCTCTTGATCTTCAAATTCGTCCATCCACCTTGCTCCATGCATATGCAATCCATTCCAAGCCCAAAACTGCTCTAAAATGCTCCAAATTGCACTTTCTTGCCAACTTTGTCAATTAAACCTGAAAACACACGAAATAGCTTAAAACACTCTAACAAGTAGAAATTAGCTATGTAAATGCAAGAAAACAAGCTAACTAAGTCGCAAAAATATGCTCCTATCAGACTTTGAAACTAGGATTACATTTGAAATATGAATTGATTACTTTCAGTTGTGATTGCATAAATCGTGAATACAATTTACTTAACTGTTTGATTGAGAACTTATTCTAGTGTGTTGATTAAGAGGGCCCGCTTAGTTTGCATGCATGAATTTGATGCTAGAATATAAGGGAGCTTCACCTAATTGTTATGAACTTATAGTCATAAGTAGTGGAGGTGATAGGAGCATATTTATGCTACTTAGTTATGTTGTTTCCTTGCATTTAGTTAGTTGTAGTTGACATTTTGATGTGATAAATAATAGCACTCAAATTAAACCCTCTTTTTGACAATTGTAGTATAGATATAAGTAGGGATCATTCTAGGCCGGGGATTAGGAGGGATTGCTAATCTAATGAAAATCGACTCAAAGATGTAAAAATATGCTTTAAAACACTTAAACAACTCAAAAGACTCTTAACTAAACTTGTATGACTCAAAACAAACTTCAAAGACTCAAAACTACTCAAAACAATAAAAAAGACTCAATTTAGACTCTAGGACTCAATTTGGACGAAAATACAATTAGTTTTGACTCAAAAAGACACTTTTGGACAGATTTGGAACAAGTAAGCAAAAGGGATTTGATTTTGGACGAATTTAAAAGAAAAACAAGTAAATTAAAACTTTAAAACAGATTTTGACGAAATTAAGAAAAACCAATGGATGATGGGATAGCCAAGGGATACTTCTCCACACATGATACATTCAAACATAAATTGATTTCCAGTTGCTTTTCCGATAAACCATGAACCTCAACACCCCAGATTAACCGTGACATCACTAATTAACCCTCAGATTTCCCTTAAGTTAGTGGATTGGATGACATCATACGACAATCCAAAGCATTCTTCAAAAGTCCCCTACATGACATCATAATAGAGATACAATCAAAGATCATTACATTCAATGGAAATCATAAGTATTGACAAAGCACTTGTAACTATGACATCATGATACTCATGCTAGGAATTTACTTAACATGATTGTGAAAACAACCTTAACTACTTGTGAATATAAGTTTGTGACGATTATGTGAAACTCCCTTATATTCTAGCACCAAATTCAAGCATGCAAATTAAGTTGGATGGAAGGCTGCGGCAAAGATGAGTTTTCTCCGCGAATGAAGGCCGGTTGTATGGAAGGGTGATTACCTTTTATAAGGGTGCGGCATAGGGGTTTTTATAAGGAAGAAAGAATCCTAAGGCTTTATTACTTAGTTTAGGAAAGGAATTAACTCCAAATCTTTAAAGAAAAGGAAACACAAAGTCAGAATTTGAAGGAAAAGGGAAGGAAACCTACGGCATTCAATTGGGATAAGGGGAATGTCATTTAGTTCTGAAATTAGGCAAGGACTTTGGAATAGAAAAGGGTATGTGAGTTATTGCTGAGTTTGATATGAAAAAGGAATGTGTTTGAATGCTTTAGAATAGGAAAGAAGGCCCTCCCTTGCACGGCAAGGAAGGGAAACACTAAGGGGATACACAGCAAGAAGTTTATGTTGCAAGGAAACTTTGTTTTGTGTCCTAGAATAGATAGAAGTCCTTAATGTTGTTGAAACATGGAGTCATTAAGGATTAGGAAAGGTTAAACCAAAATAGGAAACCTTGGCTTAACTTTCCTACTTCAAGTAGGAAACCTTCTTTGACTAGGATTCCTCATTTGATTAGGAATCCTCTTGTGATTAGGAATCCTAACTCTTTTAGGTCTTCAATTTCGTCCATTCCTTTTGCTCCAAGCATAAGCTATCCATTCCAAGCCCAATTTTGCTCCAAAAGGCTCCAAAATGCACTTTTTTGCTTCCTTAGCCATATGAACCTAAAAACACACGAAAATGGCTTAAACTACTAAAACAACTATGAATTAACAACATAAATGCACGAAAACAAGCTAAGTAAGTCGCCTAAATATGCTCCTATCACATTTACGAATTCACATGTAATCACAAAGGAAAAAAAATCAGTTTTTGTAACATGCTTGAAGGAAGAAACTCAAACTAACGCTACAACCCTGAGAGACTTGAGCCTAAACATTATTTGGAGAGTTATTAATCTTGATGCTTTTGTTTTCTAAAGTCGTTGCATGATCTCATTATTCTTTGCTTGGTTGCTACTTAGAATGCGTTTTCATCACTATAGTTCCAAATACTAGAACTCATGCCCATTTCATTCAAAGCATAAAATTGATTTGCATAACAAATAACAAAAACCCTTGCATATGTATTGTAGGTTTAACCCCTTTGAGCCTTAGTTAGCCTATTTTCTTTGTGAACCACATTATCCTTACCTAGCCTAGAATAGGACTATCTATACCCTTGTTCTTAAAGATAGTAAAGCATGACTTAGAGGGAATTCCTTTTGATCTAAAAATTGCTATAAAACAAGTGTGGGGGAAGGATTTTCGTGGAAATCTAGGAGGATGAATGATTTATGTGCCAAAGAAAAGAATAGGGCACGAAAAAAGAAAAAAACGTGAAAAAGAAAGAAAAAAGAAGAAGAAGTTGAGGAAAAGAAAGAAAAGAGTTGAAAATAAGTAAGAATGAACTCACAAGTGTTGATTGTTGAAGAAAGTGTCCAAAAGTTTGAATCTGGCCCTAAGTGATGTGTGAATCTTCCCTTTGTGTTTAAAAGTTGATTTTTGCAATCAAAAGTGAATTCTAAGTGTCAATTTCATTACTTTGCTTACTATTGATTTAAGAACTATTGTTTATCCTTACCTTTCTTTGTTAGCCAATACCTTAGCCCCGTTACAACCCTTACACTTCTATCTTTTTTGTTATGTGTTTCAATATGTGGAGTTGAAAATTGGTTTGAGCATATGGTATCCCTGGTTCTCGCGTCTAAGTGGTGGCATTTCGTTCATGAGATCATATTCATGTTAATAATTCCAAAAAGTGCCTTCTTTGATTATACATATGTGAGTATTAGTCTACATGTTTACATCAATCTTCTCACATATACTTAGTGTAGGGAGTGTAGTAAGAAAATCTATGTGAAAATAAAGAGTATATCTGATGAGGAATTGAGGAACTCTCTAAGGCATGTTACTAAATTCAAAATGTTGTTTTAATTGATTAAATGTGAGCTAGTGAGTGGTGACTATGGTTAAGTGTATGCTCAAGAGTAGGGATAACTAAAATCTAAGAGAGTGGTGATCTTTAATATGTCATGTTGCATTGGAAATCCCTGAGGCAATTATTGGAAGGTTTAGATTGGGTGTTGTCTTGTTTTGTTTATTTCGCTTTGCTCGAGGACTAGCAAAAGCTAAGTGTGGGGGAATTTGATAGGAGCATATTTATGCTACTTAGTTATGTTGTTTCTTTTCATTTAGTTAGTTAATTACTACTTATTATAGTCTTTTAAGCTATTTTCGTATGTTTGTAGGTCCTAATGCCAAAAGGAGCAAGAAAGTGCATTTTGGAGCCATTTGGAGCAGTTTTGGGCATGGATTGGATAGCTTAACTATGGAGAAAAGTGGATGGACGAAATTGAAGTCAAGAGAGGCTAGGAAATGCTACAAATCTGGCGAAAGAAGTTCAAATACAAAGAAGATAAGGAAAGAGCAAGAAATAAAGAACATTATCCAACCTCATCTTATCCTATCCTAACCAACCTTATCCTATCCTATCTTATCTTATCCAAATCAATTTGTGCCTTAATTCTAGCTATTTAGAAAGGATTAGATATACATTTAAACACATAACTCAGATTCTAGAAGCCTAATCCTTTATGTGCCGCATAAATGCCATTCCTTGAAGGTTTAGGAGTTGTAATCCCTTTCCTACAAAGGTGCCGCACCCCTTAGCCTAAGTTCTTCTAGAAATATGCCCTTTATCCCTTCTAGAAGTGTAATTTCTGCCACAAAATACCTAGTTTCTAGAAGCCCTAATTTCTAGAGAAATTCCCTATCCCTTCCCCTTTGGTTTTTGCCAAACCTTAACTTTTTTCCTTAAGATTGTGCAATCCTTTTCCTTCAAAAATTGTGCAAAACCTAGCCTATAAATTCAAGCTTATGCCGCACCATTCAAACCATCCATTCCCTCATTCATTCATTCATACATTTAGCCATCAAACACCATAATTCACACCACATCACCCTAGTGCCGCAAGCAAGGAAGGAAGGAGAGGAGGACTTGTGCAATCTGCCATCCAAGGAGGGTTCGAAATCTACCATTGGAGTGTGGAGTGTTTCTAGGTGTATCCTATCCTTAGTTTTAGTTCATTGTTTGTATTAATTTGGTTTTCAAATATGATGAACATGTGGAACTAATTTCTTTTTAGTTAGAGGTGAATTCGAAGCCATGATTATATGTTTTATATGAATTGATTATATCTAGTTATTGTTTCTTAAGTCTTGAATGTGACTTGCTTATCTAAGTTATCAAAACTTGTTTATGTATGTTGGTTGACGGTCGACACTTAATTTGCATGTATGAATTTGATGCTAGAGTATAAGGGAGTTTCACGTAATAGTTATTCACTTATATTCACAAGTAGTGGAGGTTGTTAGTCACAATCGTGTTAAGTAAATCCTTGGTATGAGTCTCATGCATTTCATAGTGATGAATGCCTTGTCAATGCTTATGATTCTCATAGAACTTAATGACTTTTGATATGTATCTCTATCATGCGTTTCATATAGGGAACTTGAGAAAGATAATTTGGTTGCGATGCATATTCCATCTAACTCAATGAAATAAGGAAAATCTGATGGTTGATTTTGCGATGCAATTAACTTGGGGCGTTGTCATTCATAGTCTAAAGGAATAATAACTAGAAATTGGTTTGTATGCATATATCATGTGTGGAGAAGGAGCCTCTAACTGGCCCTTCACCCATTTAAATTCACCCAAATTCGTTTTTACAAAGTGTTTTACGCAAAGTTTTTGTTTTAAGTTTTAATGTCGTAAAAAACAATCCCCTTTTCATTTAGTCTTGTTATTTGAGTCAAAATATGCTTTCGGTTAGTCTTTTGAGTCAAGTTAAGTTGTATTTTCGTCAAAATCGCTTGTTAGGTCTAGAATTGAGTCTTTTTTATTGTTTGTTGCTATTTTGAGTGTTTTAAGTTAGTTTTGAGTCTATAGAGTCCAGTCTAGTGTTTTTGAGTCTTATTTGTGTTGATTAGCATCCCTAGTTAATCCCCGGTCTAGAACGATCCCTACTTGCATGTATACTACAATTGTCAGAAATAGGGTTTAATTTCTGTGTCAAGTTAATTTTTGACATCAGGAGGTTGCTAGTCACAATTGTGTTAAGTAAATTCTTGGCAGGAGTATCATGCTGTTCATAGTTACTAATAGGAGCATATTTAGGAGACTTAGTTAGCTTGTTTTCGTGCATTTATGTTGTTAGTTCATAGTTATTTTAGTAGTTTAAGCTATTTTCGTGTGTTTATAGGTTCATATGGCTAGGGAAGCAAAAAGGTGCATTTTGGAGCATTTTGGAACAAAATTGGACTTGGAATGGATAGTATATGCTTTGAGCAAAAGGAATGGATGAAATTGAAGACCTAAAGATGTGAGGATTCCTAATCACAAGAGGATTTCTAATCACAAGAGGATTCCTAATCAAAAGAGGAATCCTAGTCAAAGAAGGTTTCCTACTTGAAGTGGGAAAGTTAAGCCAAGGTTTCCTATTTTGGTTTAACCTTTCCTAATCCTAAAAGACCTCATGTTTCAGCAACATTGAAGACTCCTATGCATTTTAGGACACAAATCAAGCATTCCTTGCAACCTAATTGCCCTTGTCGTGCATTCCATAGTGTTTCCCTTCCTTGCCGTGCAAGGGAGGTCCTTATTTCCTATTCTATGTCATTAAACCACATTCCTTTTCACCCCAATCTCAGCCACACCTTACATACCTTTTCTATCCTAAATCCTTGCCTAAATTCAGCATTAAATCACATTGCTTTTCATTCAATTGATGCCGCAAGTAACCTTTCCTTTTTCCCTTTGATTTCTGATTTCATATCTCTTTTTCCTTAGGGATTTGGGGTTCCAATCCTTTGCTAAACTATGTAATAAACCTTAGGATTCTTTTTCTCAAATAAATACCAAAGCCGCACCCCTCATTCAACCCTAATCATTCACCCACACAATCTGCCATCATTCACAGAAACAAGTCTCTTTGTCGCAGCCTTCAACCCATTTTTCCACCATTCTCCTACTTCCATACCTTCACCTAAACATCCATACACCATCCCCAACCTTTGCCGCACCACCCTACCAACCTAAATCCATTCACAACCCAGAAATCCATCCAAAATCACCCCTAGACTCTTGTGCCGCAGTCTTGCAAGGAAGAAGAGAAGAAGATGAAGCCTTGGACGTTTGTGCATTCAAGTTGGAGTGTTGGAACGTTTCTAGGTGTAATCTATCTTTTGTTTTCATGTTTAATTCAATTTTCCTTTGTTTTGTTGTGAATATGAGAGGCTAAACTCGTTTTAGCTAGGGGAGGCTTTGAAACCATGATTATATTTATGATATGAATTGATTAAGTCCAGTTGTGATTTCATAAATTGTGAATGCAATTTACTTAACCGTTTGATGGATAACTTATTCTTGTATGTTGATTAGGGAGGCCTACTTAATTTACATGCTTGAATTTGGTGCTAAAATATAAGGGAGTTTCACATAATCGTCACAAACTTATATTCACAAGTAGTTAAGGTTGTTTTCACAATCATGTTAAGTAAATTCCTAGCATGAGTATCATGATGTCATAGTTACAAGTGCTTTGTCAATACTTATGATTTTCATTGAATGTAATGATCTTTGATTGTATCTCTATTATGATGTCATGTAGTGAACTTTTGAAGAATGCTTTGGGTTGTCGTATGATGTCATCCAATCCAATAACTTATGGAAAATCTAAGGGTTAATTAGTGATGTCACGGTTAATCTGGGGTGTTGAGGTTCATGGTTTATCGAAAAACCAACTGGAAATCAATTTGTGTTTGAATATATCATGTGTAGAAAAGTATCCTCTAGCTATCTAATCATCCATTGTTTTTCTCAAATTCGTCCAAATTGCATTCAAGTCTTTTAAGTTACTTATTTTTGTCATAAATTCATCCAAAACCCAATCCCCTTTACTTATTTGTTGCAAATCTGTCGTAAAGTGTGGTTTTGAGTCTTTTGAGTCAAAACCAATTCTATTTTCGTCCAACTTAAGTCCCAGAGTCTAAATTGAGTCTTTTGGATTGTTTTGTGTTGTTTTGAGTCTTTTAAGTTTGTTTTGAGTCATATAAGTTTAGTTAAGAGTCTTTGAGTTTGTTTAAGTGTTTTTAAGCATATTTTTGTATCTTTGAGTCAGTTTTCATTAGATTAGCAATCCCTCCTAATCCCCGGCCTAGAACGATCCCTACTTATATCTGTACTACAATTGTCAAAAAGAGGGTTTAATTTGAGTGCTATTATTTATCACATCAGTTACGAATGCCTTGTCAATGCTTATGATTTTCACAAAGCTTAATGATTTTTTATTGTATCTCTATTATGCTGTTCATGTAGGGAACTATTGAATAATAATTTGGTTGCCGATGAGCATTCCATCCAATTCAATGACTTAAGGAAGATCTGAGGGTTAATTAGTGTTGTTCACGGTTAATCTGGGTGGTTGAGGTTCATGGTTTATTGGAAAAGCAACTGGAAATCAATTTGTATGCAAGTGTGTCATGTGTGGAGAAGGACCCTCTAGCTAGCTTATCACCCATATTTTTCCCCATTTCGTCCAAGTTGTTTAGAGTCTTTACAATCTGTTTGTTTTTACCTTAATTTCGTCAAAAATCCAATCCCCCTTTACTTGGTTGTGTCTTTTAGTTAGAATTAGTCCAAACTTGTGTTTTTAAGTGTTTTGAGTCAAGTTAAAAGTAATTTTCGTCCAAATCATCCTTTAGTGTCTAGTTTGAGTCTATTTGATTATTTTGTGTTGTTTTGAGTCTATTTAGCTTGTTTTGAGTTGTTAGAGTCTAGTTTTCTGTTTTTGAGTTTAGTTTAGTGTTAAGTTTAATTTGAGTAGATTAGCATCCCTTTGATAGAAGCATATTTAGGCAACTTAGTTAGCTTGTTTTCTTACATTTATGTTGTTAGTTCATAGTTATTTTAGTATTTTGAGCTATTTTCATGTGTTTGTAGGTCCATATGGCTAAAGTAGCAAGAAGGTGCATTTTGGAGCCTTTTGGAGCGAAATTGGGCTTGGAATGGATAGCATATGCATGGCAACCAAATTATCTTTCTTAAGTTCTCTATATGAAATGCATAATAAAGATACATATCAAAAGTCATTAAGTTCTATGAAAATCATAAGCATTGACAAGGCATTCATCACTATGAAACGCATGAGACTCATACCAAGGATTTACTTAACACGATTATGACTAGCAACCTCCACTACTTGTGAATATAAGCAAATAATGATTAGGTGAAATTCCCTTATACTCTAGCATCAAATTCATGCATGCAAATTAAATGTCGACCCTCAATCAACATACATAAACAAGTTTTAATAACTTAGATAAGCAAATCACATTCAAGACTTAAGAAACAATAACTGGATGTACTCAATTCATATAAAACATATAATCATGGCTTCGAATTCACCTCTAACTAAAAAGAAATTAGTTCCACATGTACATCATAATTGAAAACCAAATTAAAATAAACATCAAACTAAAACTAAGGATAGAAAGAACCGAGAGCGTCCCACTCCAATGGTATGCACGGCACTCCCTTGGATGGCAGATTGCCCAAGTCCTCTTCTCCTTCCTTCCTTGCTTGCGGCACTAGGGTGATGTGGTGTGAATTATGGTATTTGATGGCTGAATGTATGAATGAATGAATGAGTGAATGGATGGGGGGGTTTTGCGGCAGAAACATTATGTATATATAGGATGCATGGCAAACCCTAGGGTTAGGCAAAAATCAGGTAGGAAAGAGACTAGGGTGCACCAAAATTTGAAAGGAAAAGGATTGCACAATCCTAGGGGAAAAAGGTTAGGGTTTTGGACTTTGTAGAAATCAAAAAACCAAAGAGAATATGGAGAAGGTGCGGCATACATTTAGGAGTAGGGATAGGATCTTTGTAGAACCACATATCTAGGTGTATTAATATGAAATTAAGTCCTCTTTGCAGTTGAAATTAAGGTGGAACAAGATTAGGTTAGGATAAGGTTTGGATAAGATAAGGTTCTTTGGATAAGGTTGGATAATGTTCCTTATTTCTTGCTCTTTCCTTATCTTCTTTGTCTTAAACTTGTTTCTCCAGATTTGTTGCATGTTCTTAGCCTCTTTTGACTTGAAATTCGTCCATCCACCTTGCTCCATATGCAAGCTATCCATAATAAGCCCAAAACTGCTCTAAAAGGCTCAAAATTGCCTTTTTTTTGCCAACTTTGTCATTAGGACTTACAAACACACGAAAATAGCTTAAAACACTATAATAAATAGTAATTAGCTAACTAAATGCAAGGAAACAACATAACTAGGTAGCATAAATATGCTCCTATCATCTAGTTAAGTGTTTTTAAGCCTAGTTTTCTATTTTTGAGTTAGTTTTCAATAGATTAGCAATCCCTCCTAATCCCCGGTCTAGAACGATCCCTACTTGCATTTATACTACAATTGTCAACAAGAGGGTTTAATTTGAGTGATATTATATAACACATCAATAACTAGAAATCGATTTGTACGCTTATGTGTCATGTGTGGAGATGAGCCCTCAAGCTAGCCATTCACCCATTTAAACACCCAATTTCATCCAAATTGTTTAGTCTTTAAATCTGTTTGTTTTTACTTTAATTTCATCAAAACCAATCTCCCCCCCCCACCCTTTAATATTTCGTGTTTACTTAGTTAGAACCTATTTTAATTTGTTTCTTTTAGTGTTTTGAGTCAAAGCTAAGTTACAATTCATCCAAAGTAATCCTTAGTTTCTGTTTTAAGTCATTCTAGTTTGTTTTAAGTCATTAGAGTCTAGTTTAGTGTTTTTTAGTCTAATTTGAGTAGATTAGTATCCCTTCTAACCCCCGGCCTAGAACGATCCCTACTTACACATACTACAATTACAGGTTTTAATTTGTGTGTTAGTTTTTACCACATCACCCCTGGCAACTGGAACTTAGGTAATGTAGGATTAGGATTTGGCTAAGACAAATAAGGTAGTTTGGCTCATGCTCCTTCGTTCTTGCTAAGCTCCAAATCTTCTTTGTCTTGAATTAATTCTTCTCTCTCTTTAGCATATTCTTAGCCCTTCTTGAACTTCAAATTCGTCCATCCACCTTGTTCCATGCATATGCTATCCACCCCAAGCCCAAAACTGCTCTAAAATGCTCCAAATTGCCTTTTCTTGCCACTTTTGCCAGTTGAACCTACAAACACACGAAAATAGCTTAAAACACTCTAATAAATATAAACTATAGCTTAAAACACTCTAATAAATATAAACTAATTGAGTAAATGCAAGGAAATAGGCTAACAAAGTTGAGCATATTTATGCGACTTAGTTAGCTTGTTTTCTTGCATTTTCATAGTTAGTTTCTACTTATAATAGTGATTTAAGCTATTTTTGTGTGTTTGTAGGTTTAAATGGCAAAAGAAGCAAGAAAGTGCATTTTGGAGCTATTTGGAGCAGTTTTGGGCATGGAATGGATAGCTTGCATATGGAGCAAGGTGGATGGATGAATTTGAAGTCAAAAGATGCTAGGAACATGCTACAAATCTGGAGAAACAAGTTCAAGACAAAGAAGATAAGGAAAGAGCAAGAAACATGGAACATTATCCAAACAACCTTATCTTATCCAAACCTTATCCTAACCTAATCTTGTTCTACCTTATTTCCTGCTGCAAGGGGACCTAAATACCTAATTTCTAGAAGTCTTATTTGCTCCTAAAAGGGTGCCGCACCCTTCTCTTTTATCCCTTCTAGAAGTCCCAATTTCTGCCACAAAGCACATTGTTTGTAGAATCCCTAAATGCATGCCGCACCACCCTTTCTAGAATCCCTAGAAAAGGTGGCGCCTCTCCCTCTTCTAGAAGCTCTAGAACCTATAATTCTTTTCCTTAGAGAATTAAGCAATCCTTTTCCCTTCAGATTTTGGTGCACCTTAGTCATTTTCCCACCTGATTTCTACCAAACCCTAATCTAATTTCCCTAGGACTTGTGTCATGCATCATACATACATACATATATATATATATACATGTTTATGCCGCAGAAAGGACACCATCCATTCACTCATTCGTTCATTCATACATTCAGCCATCTCACACCATAATTCACACCACATACACCTAAATCTCTCTAGTACCGTAGCAAGGAAGAAAGCAGATGAAGAGTGCCGTGAAATCTGCCATCTAAGTAAGTGTCGCAAGCCTACTTTAGAGTGTGGAGTGTTTCTGGGTTCTTTCTATCCTTAGTTTTAGTTCAATGTTTATTTTAATTTAGTTTTCAATTATGATGAACATAAGGAACTAATTTCTTTTTAGTTGTAGGTGAATTTGAAGCCATGATTATATGTTTTATATGAATTGATTACGTCCAGTTATTGTTTCTTGAGCCTTGAATGTGATTTGCTTATCTGAGTTATCAAAACTTGTTTTTGTATGTTGATTGAGGGTCGACACTTAATTTTCATGCATGAATTTGATGCTAGAGTATAAGGGAGTTTCACCTAATCGTTATGAACTTATATTTACAAGTAGTGGAAGTCACCAGTCATGATTATGATAAGTAAATTCTTGGCATGAGTATCATCCTTTTCATAGTTACGAATGCCTCGTCAATGTTTAAGGTTTTCAAAGAACTTAATGACCTTTGATATATCTTTCTACCTGATGCGAAAATTAACTAAACACACAAATTAAACCCTCTTTTGACAATTGTAGTATATATGTAAGTAGGGATCGCAACCCACATACATAAACAAGTTTTAATTCAACAGATAAGTAAATTGAATTCACAATTCATGAAATCACAACCGGAAGTAATCAAATCATATTGCAAATATAGCCATGGTTTCGAAAGCCCCCCTAGCTAAGAGGGGATTAGTTCCTCATACTCACAAAATAAGGATTATTGAATTTAAACATTGAAAACATAAGATTACACCTAAAATGTTCTAGTAATCCAATTCGAATGGCATGCACGGCTAGGGCTTTCCTCCTTCTTCCTTGCTGCGGCACAAGGTGTGGTGGTAGGTTTTGGGGGTTTTGAATGGTGTCTTCTTGCTTAGGATGATGAATGATGGCTGATGAGGGTGGAAGGTTGCGGTAGATTGTATATGGGAATTAATGGATTGAATGAATGATGGAGAATGGTGTCTAAGGTTTGCGGCAAGGGTTTTTAGAATGGCATGAGGGGTGCTTACGAAATTGTGGCTGAAAATATGATTATATAGTTCGGCCAACCCTAGGGTTATTTAGATTAGGGTTACAACTTAGCAGATTTTAAGGATTAGGGCCCATAGGGTTCGGCACAAGTCATTAAATCTACTTAGGAAGGGGTTTGCCCAATTAATTTCAGAAAAGGATTTGTATAACCCAAATCCACAAGGAATAAGGCCTAACAAATCAGAATCCACAAGGGAAAAGGGATAGAAGGGTGCGGCAAACATTGGAGGGAAAGGGGGAATGGATTGCAAGGCAAGGCAAGGCATTCTAGAAGGGATTAGGCGCCACCTTTGTAGGTTTTCTAGAAACAATGTGCTTTGTGGCTGATTTGGGCCTTGTAGAAGAGAATGCTTCTAGAAATAGGTTCTAGAAAAATATATTTAAGTTCCCTTGCAGCTAAGATTAAGGCATGATGAGGTTAGGATAGGATAGGATAAGATAAAGTTGGATAAGGTAAGATAAGGTTGGATAAGGTTTTGGATAATGTTTCCTCTTTTGAGCTGATTCCTTATCTTCTTTGTCTTGAATTTAATTTCTTCATCTTCTTATCAGATTCCTAGCCTTTTGAACTCCAAATTCGTCCATCCATCTTGGCCCATACATATGTTATCCATTTAGTGCCCAAAACTGCTCCAAAATGCACTTCCTTGCTACTTTAACCCTTTGGACCAACAAACACATGAAAATGACTTGAAATACTACATTAACTAAGAAATAACAGCACACATGCACAAGAACAAGCTAACTAAGTCGCATAAATATGCTCCTATCACCAAGGAAAGAACGAACCTCTCTACCCGAAGTAGGAGAGGGTAAGTGGCGCACAAATCTATCTTTGATTTATCAACCTCAATACCTTTTTCAGAAATGATATGACCTAAAACTATGCCTTGTTTAACCATGAAATGACATTTTTCCCAATTTAGAACAAGGTTAGTTTCAATGCATCGTTTTAAAATCAAACTGAGATTATTCAAACAACCATCAAATGAATCACCAAAAACGCTGAAATCATCCCTAAAAACCTCAATAATTTTCTCAACATAATCTGAAAATATGCTCATCATGCATCTTTGAAATGTGGAAGGTGCATTGCATAAATCAAATGGCATGCGACGATAAGCAAATGTACCAAAGGGGCATGTGAAGGTGGTTTTTTCTTGATCTTCTGGAGCCATCACAATTTGATTATAACCTGAATATCCATCAAGAAAACAATAAAAAGCATAACCCGCTAACCTTTCAAGCATTTGATCAATGAATGGCAAAAGGAAATGATCTTTCCGTGTAGTGGCATTGAGCTTGCTATAATCAATACAAACCCTCCAACCTGTTTGGATTCGAGTAGGAACAAGCTCATTTTCGACATTTGTCACCACAGTTACTCCAGATTTCTTTGGAACACATTGAACCAGAGAAAGGGTCCAAAAGTTTGAATTTGACCCTAAATGTTGCATGAATCTTCCCTTGTGTTTAATAGCTAAGTTCTGCCATCAAAAGTGAGTTTAAGTGTCAATTTCATTACTTTGCTTCCTATTGCTTTAAGAACCTTTGTTTTTCTTTACCTTTCTTTGTTAGCCGATACCCTTAGCCCCGTTACAACCCTCAACTTCTATCTTGATGTTATGTGCTCAATATATGGAGTTTGAAATTGGTATGAGCATATGGAATCACTGGTTCTCGTTCTAAGTAGTAGCATTCCATTCATGAGATCGTATACATGTCATTGTCATAATTCCAGAAAATGCTTTCTTTGTTATAACATATGTGAGTGTTAGTCTACATGTTTACATCAATCTGCTCACATATACCTAGTGTAGGGTGTGTAGTTAGAAAATCTGTGTGAAAATAGAGAGCATTCTAGTAAGGAATTGAGAGAATTCTCTAAGGCATGTTACTACATTCAAGATGTTGTTTTAATTGATTAAATGTGAACTAGTAAGTGGTAACTATGGTTAAGTGTTTGCTAAAGTGTAACGAGAGCCAAAAACCATGGGAATAATGTTCTTTGATGTGTCATGTTCATTGGAAATCCCTGAGGTACATGTTGGAAGGTCTAGAGTTTGTTTTGTTTTCTTTGTTTCTTTTGTTTTCTTTGGCTCGAGGACTAGCAAAAAGCTAAGTGTGGGGGATAGGAGCATATTTAGGCGACCTAGTTAGCTTGTTTTCTCACATTTATGTTGTTAGTTCATAGTTATTTTAGTATTTTAAGCTATTTCCGTGTGTTTATAGGTTCATATGGCTAAGGAAGCAAAAAGGTGCATTTTGGAGCAAAATTGGACTTGGAATGGATAGCATATGCTTGGAGCAAAAGGAATGGACGAAATTGAAGACCTAAAGATGTTAGGATTCCTAATCAAAGAAGGATTCCTAATCAAAAGGGGAATCCTAGTCAAAGAAGGTTTCCTACTTGAAGTAGGAAAGTTAAGCCAAGGTTTCCTATTTTGGTTTGATCTTTCCTAATCCTTAAAGACCTTATGTTCCAGCAACATTGAAGACTCTTATGCATTTTAGGACACAAAATAAGCCTTCCTTGCACCCTTATTGTCCTTGCCGTGCATTCCATGGACTTCCCCTTCCTTGCCGTGTAAGGGTAATGCATATTTCCTATTTTGTGCAACAAGATCACATTCCTCTTTCACCCAAGTCAAAGCCCCACCTTACATACTTATTCTATTCAAAATCCTTGCCTTATTTCAGCCTTAAATCACATTCCCTTTCCTACTCTATTTGGCCACAAGTTTCCTTCTCTTTTTCCCTTTGATTTCTGACTTTGTGTCTCATTTTCCTTGTGGATTTGGAGTCTAATCCTTTCCTAAACTATGTAATAAAACTTAGGATTCTTTCTTTCAAATAAATACCGAAAGCCGCACCCTTATTCAACCCTAATCACTCATCCATACAATCTGCCATCATTCACAAACACTTAAGCCCTTGCTGCATGATACGTATATTATACGCACACAAACTAAACCCTATTTGTGACAATTGTAGTAATGATGTAAGTAGGGATCGTTCTAACCGGGGATTAACTAGGGATGCTAAACACTTGACTCAAATAAATAAAACTAACTTTTAAAACACTAAGACAAACTAAAAGACTCAAAACAAGTTCAAAAGACTCCAATACTTAAAAAAATAAAATAAGACAAATCAAATGATTAAGACTTAACAAAATAGAGGGGGGAATTGTGGTTGGACGAGATTAAATTAAACGGACAGATTATAATTTAAAACAGATAGTAAAGATGAATGTGATGAAAATATGGATGATGGAATAGCTAAGGGGTTCTTCTCCACACATGTTACACTTGCATACAAAATTGATTCTCAGTTGGTCTTTTGATAAGTTGTGAAACTCAATGCTCCAAGTTAATTAGGTCCGCTTAAATTAACTTTCAGATTTCCCTAAATTCATTGGATTGAATGGAATACGCATTACAACCAAATTATTCTTAATCAAAGTCCCTAACTATGGAATACGCATGATAGAGACATTCAACAAAGATCATTAAGTTCAATGAAAATTATAAGTGTTGACGAGGCACTCGTTACTATGGAATACGCATGAAACTTATGCCAAGAATTCGTTTAACGCGATTGTTTATAAGCAACCTCCACTACTTGTGAATATAAGTTCATAACGATTAGGTGAAACTCACTTATATTCTAGCGTCATATTCATGCATGAAAATTAAGCTTGCAATCTCAATGAACATACATAAATAAGTTATCAATCAAACAGTTAAACGAATTGAATCCACAACTTATGAAATTCCAACCAAAAGTCAATTCATATTGCAAATATAAACATAGTTTCGAATCACCCCCTAGCTAAAGGGGGTTTAGTTCCTCATAACCTTGAAATCAAAGAAACAACTAAACATTCCAACAACTCAAACTTGAATTGTATGAACGTTTAGGCACTCTTATCTTCCATTCGTCATACGTACAAAACAAAGAGAATTAAATTATAACTTTGAAATCAAAGAAACACCCAAACATTCCAACAACTCAAACTTGAATGGTATGAACGTTTAGACACTCTTCTCTTCCTCTTCGTTGTGGCACAAGGTCTAAGGAGATGTTAAGGGCTTTAGGTGTATGTGGAATGGAGTAGGGAGTGGTTGGAGATGGAAGAGTGAAGAGAAAATATGCAGAAAATGAAGTGGGACTCACGGCAATGGAATGGGTTTGTTGCTTGGTGTTTGTAACTGAAAATGTGTATGGAAGAGTGAATGAATTGTGGAAGAATGGATGCTTATTTATAGGTCAAATGGGGGAACATGGCAGCTAGGAGGGAATGTGGCTGCATGTTTGAATGATTAAAGGATGCATGTGGGTTGAAATGAAAGGGAAATGCATGTGCAAAGCTGGAAATGCATGTGAAGATGTTGGAAATGGAATGAAACTCACGGCAATAGTGTAATGGTGTTGAAAATGCATGTTTGTGCATGTGATTTGAAGTGATTATTGTTTGGAAATGAATGTGAAGGCATGTGAAAGCTGGAAATGCATGTGAAGATGTTGGAAATGGAATGAAACTCACGGCAATAGTGTAATGGTGCATGTGTTGGCTGTTTTGTTTGTTGGTTAAAGCTTGTGTTTGCATGTGAATGTTGTTTGTGTGAAGTGTGTGTGAATGCATGTGGATTAAAGAGTGAATGCATGTGTTGAATGATTTCTTGGTGTGGGAATGCATGTGCAAATGCATGTGGAATGTGGCTGAAAATGAAAGGAGGAGTGCAATGGAATGTGCACGGCAATAATGTGTGTTTGTGCATGTGGGTGAATGTGCATGTGTTTTAGGTTGTAATGTGTAGATAATTATGAGTATGATAAATGATAAGTGTATGATATGTTGAGTGATATGTTGAGTGGTAAGTGAATGATAAGATAAGTGATAAGTGAATGATATGTTGAGTGATAAGATAAGTGGTTATTGATATGTAGATGAATGAATGATATGATAAGTAATAAATGAATGATAAGTGGTTATTGATATGTAGATGAATGAATGATATGATAAGTAATAAATGAATGATATGTGGTGATGATAAGATAAGTGTATGATATGATAAGTGGTGAATGAAGGAGTGGAATGTTGGAATGTTATGCACGACTAAGGATATAGGAAAGGTTTAAATATCCTAAAACTAAAGGGAACAAGGTTCCAACACTTTGGTCTTCAATTAGGTTTTCAATTTCGTCCAACACTTTGGCTCCAAGCATAAGCTATCCATCCTTAGCCCAAAAGTGCTCCAGAAGTCTCCAAAATGCATCTTTTTGCTCCTTTAGCCCTTTCGGCCTACAAACACACGAAAATAGCTTAAAGTACTAAAATAACTAAAGAAACATAACGTAAATGCACGAGAACAAGCCATTTAAGTCGCATGAATATGCTCCTATCAAATACCCCCACACTTATCTTTTGCTAGTCCTCGAGCAAAACAAAACAAAAGAAACCAGAAACAAAACAAAACGAACAAGTAAAACACAACCTAAACCTTCCAACAAACGTCTCAGGGATTTCCAAAGCACATGACAAGTTAAAAATCATTATTCCCACAGATTTTAGCCATCTTTACACTTAAGTACATTCTTACTCATAGTCACCACATACTAGTTCACAATTAAGCATTTAAAACACATTTTGAATGTAGTAACATGCCTTAGAGAATTTGCTCAAATCCTTACAAGATATACTCTCGTTTTTCACACAGATTTTCTGACTACACACCCTACACTAGGTATATGTGAGAAGATTGATGTAAACATAAAAATGAACACTCACATAAATGTATTTCAAAGGAAGCAATTTCTGGAGTTAATAAGCATGTTTAGGTATGATCTCATGAATGGAATGCTACTACTTAGACGCGAGAACCAGTGACACCATGAGCTCATATCAATTCCAAACTCCACATTTTGAAACACATAACACTCAAGATAGAAGTCAAAGGGTTGTAACGGGGCTAGGGTATTGGCTAACAATGAAAGGTGAAGGATAAACAAACATTCTTAAAGCAATAGTGAGCAAAGTATTGAATTAGGCACTTAGAATTCCCTTAAGAACGCAGAAGTCAACTTTGAACACCCAAGGGAAAGTCACACAAAACTTAGGGCCATATTCAACTTTTTGGACCCTTTCTTCAACCATCAACGCTCGTGAGTTCATTCTTACTTATTTTCACTCTTTTTTTTTTTTTTTTTTTTTTTTTTTTTTTTTTTTTATGAATCTCAAAACATACATATAAACGTAAGAACAAACTTTTACTCCCCCACACTCATTTTCTTGCATAATGTAACTCAAAAGGAATTCATTTAAGTCATGCTCACTATACTTTAAGAACAAGGGTATAGGAAAGTCCTACTCTAGGCTAGGTAAGGGGTGATGTGGGTTAACAAAGAATAAAGGCTAAACGAGGCTCAACGGGGTTAAAACTTACAATAAATACGAAATATGGGAAGTAAGGCTATTTGGTTATGGTGGCAACTACACAACTTCATCTTGATATATGTTATGCAATTCAATGTCATGCTTTGAATGAAACGGATATAAGTTCTAGCATTTAGTTCTATCATGATACAATTGCAGTCTAAGTAGTAACCAAGCAAGGAATAATGAGATCATGCAACAACTTTAGAAAACAAAGAATCACAGAAAATAACTCTCCAAAGAAGGTAATGGCTCGAGTCTCACAGGGTTGTAGCGTTTGTTTGAGTTCCTTCCTTCAAGCATGTTACAAAAACGAATTTTTCTTTTATGATTGCATGTGAAGTCATACATTATAACCATAACTAAGCATAAACCAAGAGTAAATCAAACTTTTCTCTATGTTTATAACTCTTTTTAACAGTCATGCAATTACAAACCAAATCCTCGTCATAACGTTGGAAGGTACCCTAAGACACAAACACACAAAAACGACTCAAAACACTCTTTTTAGGCTTTTCAAAACATTTTCTTCAAATTTTTATGTGATTTTCGGAGTTATAAAACAACACACACTAAAACACTCTAAAACAATTTAAAAACACCTTAAAACAGCAAGGAACAACATTTGAAGTTATGGGTGATAAAATCCCACGAATTTGCATTAACAACATTAGTTACCCCCCCCACACTTAAATCAAACATTGTCCTCAATGTTTTAAGCATAGATTCACACAAAACATAAGTAAACACACAAAAAGCACTTAAACATACTAAACATGGCAAAATGTAATTAACAAAGAGAAGAGTTTAGGGACGCAAATCTGGTTATGGAGTGTAAATTCCATCTTCTCTTTGTTGATTGCAATGAGGCTTGATCTTGATGATTCCACAGGCTTACTCTCGAACTGGTTTCCGCCCATCATTGATTTTCCTTTGTTTTACTTTGCCATGCGAGTAAGAACAAGGACAAAGAAAAAGACAGGGAAAGAGCATGATATGAGATACTTTTGCTTTTGACCTTGATGATATGAGATACCTTTGCTTTTGAAGAAGCGGTTGGTTGAATCAGCACATGTATTTGTTGTGCTGTTTCCTCCTGGGTCATCTGTACTCCAGACATCTGGTATCATCTTTGGGGAAAAAGAAAAAATTTAGTATTTCGAAAGGCTTTGCTGGGAGTGCACCCTCAGAGGTGAGGGAGAGTTGGGCATTTTCTTCAGGTTTGCCCTGCCATAAAAGACGAAGGTCGACATATATAGAGATAATAGCAAGTGGTGGTACTTTTTACCTTTGTCGACAAACGTTTTGATCCCGCAACTCTGGCTTTTTGAAATAGTGGCACCTCTTCGATTTTTGAATACGCCTCTTCGATTTCTGAGCAGGCGCCCCTTCGATTTCTGAGCGACACGTGGTAGTGCAGATGCGGCTCCTTTTGACAAAGCTGCACGCGTCTTCTGAAAAGCAGAGAAAGCGTCGCCGAACTTTGCGCTTGTCGGCTAAAGATGTGTAGTTGTGATGATGGCCTCCACGTGTTGTCTGAAAAGAAGAAATCTTTTGACAAAGTTGAACGCGCCTTCTGAAAAGCCGAGAAAGCGTCGCCTAAATTATGCCGGAAATTCCGGCTTTTTGAATTGGTGGACGCGTCGCCTTGGCTTTTTTATTGAGCTATCGATCACCACAACAAACACACACTGAAGATTTCCCGTTCTTGAAAATCGACTCCGGCCCTTTGAAATTTAACTCCATCCCTTCTCTTTGAACACTTTTGAAAAAATGGCAAACTCATCGAACCTTAGCTTGGAATTGAGCCTTAGCAGTGATACGGGCGCGCCGCGTCAAGGTAACGTATGGCGCCCTTCTTTCTTTTCTTCTAACGGTCCTCTCACAGGTGAAGACTCCGTGATGCAGGACGCCACAACAGCTACAATAGTAGCTAGGAACCTCCTCACTCCAAAAGATAGTAGGCTGCTGTCAGGACGGTCCGATGAGTTGGCCGTTCAAGAGTCCCTCGCACTTAGTGTTCAGTGTGCGAGTTCTGTGTCCAACATGGGCCAACGCCTGCTTGCCCGCTCCCGTCAGGTGGAATCATTGATGGCAGAGGTGGAAAGTCTCAAGCAGGAGATCCAGCAGCTGAAGTATGAGAATAGAAGTTTGCACGTGCTTGCAAACAACTATTCGACGAGCATGAAGAGGAAGCTTGATGAGCTGCAAGAGTCTGAAGGTCGGATTCACAGTGACCGTCAAAGATTTTCGTCTTTCCTCCAGAGGCACCTTTTTCCTGGCTCATCCAGCGCTTGGCCAAGTATTGAGGCCTGGAATGCTCAATCTTCGATGCCTCCCGCTCTGATGCCTTCTGTTCCTACGCCTTCCGCTCCGATGCCTTCTGTTCCTACGCCTTCCGCTTCAAGAGTAAAGCCACGTAGTGGGGCCTCAAGCAAACAACCTTTGTGAAGCACCATCTTTCTTTGTTTAGCAGTGCCTATCAATAAATCAAACATTTTCTCAATGTTACAATCATAGACTCACACAATTAATAAACAAACAAACAATAACAACTAAACAACCTAACAAGGCAGAAACGAAATAGCAACAAAGAGAAGAGTTTTTTTTTTTTTTTTTTTTTTAGGAATCTGGATTTGGAGTGCTTTCTAAGTCTTCCTTTGTTGAATGCATGGGTTGCCTCCCAAGTAGCGCTTTCTTTTACGTCTTGCAGCCGGACGGTACCTCCGTTTAAGCTTGACTAGGTTCCACGGCATGGAGGGGTACCTCCTCCACGACATGCTCCTCAAACATCTCGTAATAGGGCTTCAATCGATGCCCATTCACTTTGAATTCTTGCTGCGTCCTTGAACTTTTGATTTGCACTGCACCATGAGGGAAAACATTAGTAACAACAAACGGGCCAATCCATTTAGAACGCAACTTACCAGGAAACAAACGTAGGCAAGAGTTGAAAAGTAACACTTTCTGCCCAAGTGTGAAGGTCTTGGTTCGAATCATTTTATCATGGAATGCTTTGGTCTTGGCTTTGTATATCCTGGCATTCTCATAGGCTTCATTCCGAATCTCCTCAAGTTCATTCAATTGGAGCTTCCTATGAACTCCCGCTGCATCTATGTCCATGTTGAAAGTCTTCACGGCCCAATGTGCCTTGTGCTCTAACTCTACGGGCAAATGACATGGCTTACCATAGACGAGCCGAAAAGGTGACATCCCAATGGGTGTTTTGTATGCCGTACGATATGCCCACAGTGCATCATCTAAACGTAAGCTCCAATCCCTCCTTGTTGGTCCAACGGTCTTCTCCAAAATTTGTTTGATTTCTCGGTTAGACACCTCGGCTTGGCCATTTGTTTGAGGATGGTAAGGTGTGGAAACCTTATGGTTGACATGGTACTTTCTTAGCAACGCCTCAATGGTCCGATTGCAAAAGTGAGAGCCTCCATCACTTATGATTACTCTCGGCATTCCAAACCTAGCAAAATGTTAGTTTTCACGAAATCTGCAACCACCTTAGAATCGTTAGTACGGGTGGCTTTTGCTTCCACCCATTTAGAAACATAATCAACGGCTAGCAAGATATAAGTGAAACCATAAGATGGAGGGAAAGGGCCTATGAAATCAATGCCCCAAACATCAAAAATTTCAACATTAAAGACAGGGGTTTGCGGCATTTGGTCCTTGGTACCTATGTTACCCATTCGTTGGCAACGATCACAAGACATACAAAAGGTTCTAGCATCCCTAAATATAGTCGGCCAATAAAAACCACACTCTAGAACCTTGAGGGCAGTGCGTTGTGTGCCAAAATGACCACCACATGCATATGTGTGACAAAAGCTTAGAATTGAGTGAAATTCAGAATTATGCACACATCTACGTACAATTTGATCTGAGCAATACTTCCACAAATAAGGGTCATCCCAAACATAGAAACGTGCATCATTTTTAAGCTTATCACGTTGGTGCTTGTTTAGTTCATTTGGAATTTGTTTAGCCACCAAGTAATTCACTAAATCTGCATACCATGGTTCACTTACCTCAATGGATAGCAGCTGCTCATCGGGAAAAGTTTCAGGGATAGGTACGGCATGTTCATGCTCCTCGTGGATCATTCGGCTTAAATGGTCAGCCACTACATTCTCGCTTCCTTTCTTATCCCGGATTTCAATATCAAATTCTTGAAGAAGAAGAATCCAACGGATAAGCCTCGGCTTTGCTTCCTTTTTCGTGATCAAGTAACTCAAAGCTGCATTATCAGAATAAACGATTACTTTAGTACCAATTAAATATGAACGGAATTTATCTAAAGCAAAAACCACAGCTAGAAGTTCTTTTTCCGTCGTGGAGTAGTTCAATTGGGCATCATTGAGAGTCCGAGAGGCATAGTATATGACATGCGGCCGCTTGTCTCTTCTTTGTCCTAGAACAGCTCCTAATGCATAGTCGGATGCATCGCACATGAGCTCGAACGGAAGGCTCCAATCTGGAGGTACAATAATGAGGGCTGAGACTAGCTTCTCCTTGAGTTGGTTAAATGCCGAATTACACTCTTCATCAAACTTGAATGGCACATCTTTTTGAAGCAATCGGCAAAGAGGGTTGGACATCTTGGAGAAGTCCTTGATAAAACGCCTATAGAACCCTGCATGGCCAAGAAACGAACGTACCTCTCTAACCGAAGTAGGAGAGGGTAAGTGACGTACAAGGTCTATTTTCGATTTATCTACTTCAATTCCTTTTTCTGAAACAATGTGTCCTAAAACTATACCTTGTTTCACCATAAAGTGACATTTCTCCCAATTCAAGACAAGGTTAGTTTCGACACATCGTTTCAAAATTAAGGTTAGATTATCCAAGCAATTATCAAATGAACTCCCAAACACACTGAAATCATCCATGAAAACCTCAATGATCTTTTCAACAAAATCGGAAAATATACTTACCATACACCTTTGGAAAGTGGCCGGTGCGTTGCATAAGCCAAATGGCATACGACGATAAGCAAATGTTCCAAAGGGACATGTGAATGTGGTCTTCTCTTGATCATCCGGGGCTATCACAATTTGGTTATATCCAGAGTATCCATCAAGAAAACAGTAAAAGGCATGACCGGCTAACCTTTCGAGCATCTGGTCGATGAATGGCAAAGGAAAGTGATCTTTCCTAGTCATGGCATTTAGCTTCCGGTAATCGATACATACTCGCCATCCAGTCTGAATGCGTGTAGGTACGAGCTCATTCTCATCATTCTTGATAACAGTTACTCCGGACTTCTTGGGAACGACTTGAACTGGAGAGACCCAACGGCTATCGGAGATAGGGTAGATCACTCCGCAATCCAAAAGCTTGATTATTTCCTTCTTCACCACTTCCATCATCGGAAGGTTGAGACGGCGTTGAGCCTCTCGGAATGGCTTAGTCCCCTCCTCAAGAAGTATACGGTGCATGCATGTGGTAGGGCTTATTCCTTTAATGTTGGCCAAAGTCCACCCTATGGCCGTTTTGTGTTCTCGCAGCACCCTCACAAGCTTCTCCTCCTCCATTGCCGTGAGACTTGATGAAATGATGACGGGCAATGTTTCGCCTTCTCCCAAAAACACATACTTCAAATGGTCCGGCAACGGCTTAAGTTCAAGCGATGGTGCCTGAACAACAGAAGGTAGCATCTTAGTGGAAACTGAATTTGAAAGTGAGAGTGGAACCTTACCATATTGTTGTGGCAATGACTCAAGGGCTGCCACAACCTCAATTATTTCTTCACTAGAACCCATGGCAAAGAATTCCTCCTCCTTGCCGTGGCCTTGCATTGGCCCAAATCCTTCATTTTTGCACTCTATGGCCTTAGTGATGGTTGTTTCCAGGGCGTCCTCGTTCAATTCTTCAAGGTATACTTACGCCAAAGAATCGATAACATCAATGGAAAAACAAGAATGGTCATCAACGGGATATCTCATAGTTTCAGAAATATTAAAATCAATCACTTCCCCATCGAATTCCATTGTCAAGGTGCCTTTGTATACATCAATCTTCGTTCGGGCCGTCTTCATGAATGGCCTACCAAGGAGAATCGGCAAAGATGTAGAATGGGCTGAATCCTCCATGTCTAGGACGTAGAAATCAGCCGGAAAAATTAAATGGTTCACCTGCACAAGCACATCTTCCAAAACTCCTTTTAGATACGCGTTAGAACGATCGGCCAATTGTATAATTACACCATCTTGTTTTAATTCACCCAAATTCATAGATGCATAAATAGAATAAGGCATGACATTTATGGATGCACCTAAATCAAGCATGGCATGTTCAAAACGATTATGTCCAATCACACAAGGAATCGTGAAACTACCGGGGTCTTTGCACTTGGTAGGCAGTTTACGTTGCAAAACAGCGGACACATTCTCGCTTACCTTCACTACCTCTTTGTTTGCCCTTCTTCTCTTTGTATTGCATAGGTCCTTGAGGAATTTAGCATACTTTGGAACCTGTTTGATTGCATCGAGAAGCGGTATGTTCACTTGCACCTTCCGGAACGTTTCAAGAATGTCCTTCTCGCTTTCTTCCTTTTTTTCTTGCATGAACCTGCGAGGAAAAGGTACATTGGGCAGATTAGGACGTGAAGTACATGAATTTGAACTTAAATTACCTGATTTGGCCGAGTTAGGTGATAGGAGCATATTTATGCGACTTAAATGGCTTGTTCTCGTACATTTACGTTATGTTTCTTTAGTTATTTTAGTACTTTAAGCTATTTTCGTGTGTTTGTAGGTCCAAAGGGCTAAAGGAGCAAAAAGATGCATTTTGGAGACTTTTGGAGCACTTTTGGGCTAAGGACGGATAGCTTATGCTTGAAGCCAAAGTGTTGGACGAAATTGAAGACCTAATTGGAGCCAAAGTGTTGGAACCTTGTTTTCTTTAGTTTTAGGACATTTAAACCTTTCCTAATCCCAATCATGCCATGCATAACACACATCCATTCTAACACATTGTCATTGCACATGCATTTCCTTCATTAGTTAACCCACATGCACTTATCACTTATCATCACCACATATCATATCACTTAATCACTTATCACTTATCATCACCACTTAACCACTTATCATATCATAACCACATATCATATCACTTATCACTTATCACTTAACATATCATCCACCTACTTCACCTACAACATCCACCTACTTCACCTACAACATCCACTTCACCTACAACATCCACCTACTTCACCTACAACATCCACCTACTTCACCTACAAATGACATAGCCATATGTTCCCTCCACTACTCCTATAAATACCCTTGCATTCATTCATTCATGGACATCTCATTCACAACACAACACCCCTCAAACACTTCCATTATTCCCTAGCCGTGAGCTTCCCATCCATTCCCTTATAATCCAAACACCACTCCTCATCCATTTCCATAATCCCCCAAACCTCACCTTAGACCTTGTGCTACAACAACGAGGAAGATAAGAGGGCCTAAACGTTCATACAATTCAAGTGTGAGTTGTTGGAATGTTTAGGTGTTTCTTTGATTTCAAAGTTTAAATTCAATTCTCTTTGTTTTGTACGTATGAGGAATGGAAGAGAAGAGTGCCTAAACGTTCATACAATTCAAGTTTGAGTTGTTGGAATGTTTAGGTGTTTCTTTGATTTCAAAGTTATGAGGAAATAAACCCCCCCTTAGCTAGGGGGTGATTCGAAATATATGTTTATGCTTGCATTTTGATTTGATTACTTCTAATTGCATTTCATAAGTTGTTGATTCAATTTGTTTAACCGTTTGATTGATAACTTATTTATGTATGTTTATTAAGAATGCGCGCTTAATTTTCATGCATGAATATGACGCTAGAATATAAGTGATTTTCACCTAATCGTTATGAACTTATATTCACAAGTAGTGGAGGTTGCTTATAAACAATCGCGTTAAATGAATTCTTGGCACGAGTTTCATGCTCATCATACTAACGAATGCCTCGTCAACACTTATAGTTTTCATAATGCTTAATGATCTTTGATTGTATCTTTATTGTGCTGTTCACGTAAAGGACTTTTGGAGAATGTTGTGAATTGCGTTGCGCTAACCCATCCAATTCATTAACTTAAGGAAAACTTGACGGTTAATTTAAGCGGACCTAATTAACCCGGAGTGTTGAGTTTCATAATTTATCGAAAGACCAACTGAGAATCAATCTTGTATGCAAGTGTAACATGTATGGAGATGAACCCCTTAGCTAGCATTCATCCATAAATTTCATATTTACATTCTGTCTATTTTATTAACTTGTTTCGTTATTTCAATTTTCGTAAAACCTCAATCCCCCTTTTGCTTTAATGTTCATTTTAGTTAGAATTCAATTTAGTTTGTGTTTTTAAAGCATTTTGAGTTTTTGGTTTGTCTTAGTGTTTTAAACTTTAATTTTGTATTCTTTGAGTCTAGTTTAGTGTTTTAAACTGTGTTTTTAAGTTTTTGAGTCAAATCCAAGTGATTAACAATCCCTCCTAATCCCCGGTCCAGAACGATCCCTACTTATACATATACTACAATTTGACGAAAAGAGGGTTTAATTTGTGTGCGTATAAATCACGCATCAAATTTTGGCGCCGTTGCCGGGGATTAGAAAATTTGCTAATCCCTTGGATTGTTTGTTTCTGTATTGTCTTTTAGATTTAGTTTTTTTTTATTTGTGTTTTGTTTGTTAAGAACAAGATGGCACTTGATAATGCTTCTCTTTTGTCACAACTCATGGAAAGGTCCCAAATGCAAAGAGTTGATATATTTAATCTTCAATCAAGGAATAACGTGTTTTCCAATACTTACAATTCGGATTGGAGTGATCATTCAAACTCTATGTGGTGGGAACCTCAAAATGCTCAACAAGGAGGATATTGGCAGCCACCACAACCTCATATTCAATATGCCCAACCAAACTCAAGTTCGTCAATAAATTATAATCAAAAGTTTGATGAATTAATATGTTTGGTGCAGGGCTTACAAAATCAAGACAATGAGGCTCAACAAGAAGGATATTGGCAGCCGTATGAGGAGTTCTATTCAACGCCTATGCAGCCACCACAACCTGCCCAAAGTAATGTAGGTAATTCAAATCATAATGATACGATTTTTCAATTACTTACTACTCTGGAAAAGCAAATTGGGCAGATAGCGGAGTTCGAAGGACAATTTTGCGACCAAGGCGAACTCCCTAGTTCAACCATTGCAAATCAGAAGGGAGAATTTGAAACCACCAATGCTATCATGTTGAGAAGTGACAAGGAGGTTGGAACGGACCCTCAACCATCAAAATCAAATCACAAGGAAGAGGAATACACCCAACCCACGGAAAGGGTGGAAACACCTTTACCGGAGGCACCTATTGCTCCTATGCCATCTAATACAGGTATGGTTGTTCCAAATTTCATTATTTTTAACCCCGTTCTAACAAGTATCCCTATTCCTTGCAAATTCATGACTTCCAAGGAAGAAGAAGGTGAAAAAGACATCTTGGAAGCCCTTCCAAAGGTGACAAGTAGGGAATGTCATGAATTCATCAAAGAGGACGTTCTTGAAACCACAAAATCCAAAGAAGTTAAATTTGATGACATTGGACAAGTCATAACCATCACTTGCAATCTGGCCAAGTCCAATATCCCTGAAACTTTCAAAGGAGTGGTGTTTGTCATTGAATTCTTGTCGGACAAAACAAGTAAGTATTTTTTTCCAAATTCCATTAGATTTTATACTAACTTGCTGTTTTTTATGAATCAGGCACCTACACTAGAATTCAAACCAATGCCGGTTCACTTCAAGTATCACCTTCCATTCAAGGACCAATTCCATGCCGTTTGATTTTATTTATGTTAAAAAAAAAAAAAAAAAAAAAAAAAGAGAAAAAAAAAAGAAAAAAAGAAAGAAAGATACTAAACATGGAGAAAGGTGGAGCTTCACAAAGGTTGTTTGCGTGAAGCCCCACTACGAGGTGCAGAAGCGGAAGGCGCAGAAGCGGGAGGCATAGAAGCTGGAGGCATCGGAGCGGAAGCCATCGGAGCGGGAGGCATCGGAGCTAGAGCATTCCAGGCCTCAATACTTGGCCAAGCGCTGGATGACCCAGGAAAAAGGTGCCTCTGGAGATAAGACGCAAGCCTTTGACGGTCACTGTGAATTCGACCCTCAGATTCTTGCAGCTCATCAAGCTTCATCTTCATCCCCGACGAATAGTTATTTGCAAGCACATGCAAACTTCTATTCTCGTACTTAAGCTGCTGGATCTCTTGCTTAAGTCTTTCCACCTCTGCCATCAATGATTCCACCTGACGGGAGCGGGCAAGCAGGCGTTGGCCCATGTTGGACACAGAACTCGCACACTGAACACTAAGTGCGAGGGACTCTTGAACGGCCAACTCATCGGACCGTCCTGATAGCAGCCTACTATCTTTTGGTGTGAGGAGGTTCCTAGCTACTATTGTAGCTGTTGTGGCGTCCTGCATCACAGAGTCTTCACCTGAAAGAGGACCGTTAGAAGATAAAAAAGAAGGGCGCCATACGTTACCTTGACGCGGCGCGCCCGTATCACTGCTAAGGCTCAATTCCAAGCTAAGGTTCGATGAGTTTGCCATTTTTTCAAAGGTGTTCAAAGATAGAGGTTGATGGAGTAAATTTTCAAAGGGTCGGAGTCGATTTTCAAGAATGGGAGTTCTTCAGAGTGTGTTTGTTGTGGTGATCGATAGCTCTATAAGAAGCCAAGGCGACGCGTCCACCAATTCAAAAAGCCAGAATTTCCGGCGTAATTTAGGCGACGCGTTCTCGGCTTTTCAGAAGACGCGTTCAACTTTGTCAAAAGATTTCTGACAAAGCTGAAAACACGTGGAGGCCATCATCGCAACTACACATCTTTAGCCGACAAGCGCAAAGTTCGGCGACGCTTTCTCTGTTTTTCAGAAAACGCGTGCAGCTTTGTCAAAAGGAGCCGCATCTGCACTACCACGTGTCGTTCAGAAATCGAAGGGGCGCCTGCTCAGAAATCGAAGAGGCGAATTCAAAGATCGAAGAGGCGCCACTATTTCAAAAAGCCGGAGTTGTGGGATCAAAACGTTTGTCGACAAAGGTAAAAAGTACCACCACTTGCTATTATCTCTATATATGTCGACCTTCGTCTTTTATGGCAGGGCAAACCTGAAGAAAATGCCCAACTCTCCCTCACCTCTGAGGGCGCACTCCCAGCAAAGCCTTTCGAAATACTCAATTCTTTCTTCTTCCCAAAGATGATACCAGATGTCTGGAGTACAGATGACCCAGGAGGAAACAGCACAACAAATACATGTGCTGATTCATTCACCGCTTCTTCAAAAGCAAAGGTATCTCATATCATCAAGGTCAAAAGCAAAAGTATCTCATATCATGCTTTTTCCCTGTCTTTTTCTTTGTCCTTGTTCTTACTCGCATGGCAAAGTAAACGAAGCAATCAGCCGGCATTTGGAGTCAGTCTTCCGTTCTGGAGCCAACTGCCTGGAATCTATTCCTGATTGCTTACCTAGCGTTGCTCTCGAGTAGTCATCTTCAACGGTTGATACACTTCCGGAGAAGGGACCACTTCTGCAAAGGGGAGCGAGTAAGGCAAGTGAAAATGATACATTGAAGCATGTGGAGACAAACATAGGCTGAGTTATCCTCCAACCATTTTCAATACGAATTGGAAAGATTGAACAAAGAAACAGACCAAAAGGGTATGCTCAGACCTTCGGGGGAGACCAAATGAACCATCCTGCTGCCCAGTTCAAGAAGTAGCACAAAGGAAAATCAACGATGGGCAGAAACCAGTTCAAGAGTAAGCCTGTGGAATCACAAAGATCAAAAGCCTCAATGCAATTACCAAGGAGAAGATGGAATTTACACTCTATAACCAGATTTGCATCTCTAAACTCTTCTCTTTGTTAATTACATTATGCCATGTTTAATATGTTTAGTTGCTTTTTGTGTGTTTACTTATGTTTTGTGTGAATCTATGCTTAAAACATTGAGGACAATGTTTGATTTAAGTGTGGGGGGGGGGGGTAACTAAAGTGTTTTGATGCAAATTCGTAGGGTTTTATCCACCATAACTTCTAATGTTGTTCCTTGCTGTTTTAAGGTGTTTTTAAGTTGTTTTAGAGTGTTTTAGTGTGTTTTGTTTTATAATTCGAAAATCCCATAAAAATTTGAAAAATTGTTTTGAAAAACCCAAAAAGAGTTGTTTTAAAAGTCGTTTTTGTGTGTTTGTGTCTTAGGGTACCTTCCAACACAATGATAAGGATTTGGTTTATAATTGCATGACGGTTAGAAAGAGTTATAAACATAGAGAAAAGTTTGATTTACTCTTGGTATATGCTTGGTTATGGTTATAATGTATGACTTCAAATGCAATCATAAAAGAAAAATTCGTTTTTGTAACATGCTTGAAGGAAGAAACTCAAACAAACGCTACATCCCTGTGAGACTCGAGCCATTACTTTCTTTGGAGAGTTATTTTCTGTGATTCTTTATTTTCTAAAGTTGTTGCATGATCTCATTATTCCTTGCTTGGTTGCTACTTAGAATGCAATTGTATCATGATAGAACTAAATGCTAGAACTCATGCCCATTTCATTCAAAGCATGTTATTGATTTGCATAACACATATTCAAGAAGAAGTTGTGTAGTGACCACCACCATAGCCAAATAGCCTTACTTCCCATACTTCGTATATGTTGTAAGTTTTAACCCCGTTAAGCCTTGTTTAGCCTTTATTCTTTGTTTACCCACATTTTCCTCACCTAGCCTAGTTTAGGACAATCCCCACCCTTGTTCTTAAAAGATAGTGAGCATGACTTAATTGAATTCCTTTTGAGTTACATTATGAAAGAAAATAAGTGTGGGGGAGAGAATGTTTAAGTGTTTATGTTTTGAGATTCAAAAGAACAAAATTTGATGCGTGATTTATACGCACACAAATTAAACCCTCTTTTCGTCAAATTGTAGTATATGTATAAGTAGGGATCGTTCTGGACCGGGGATTAGGAGGGATTGTTAATCACTTGGATTTGACTCAAAAACTTAAAAACACAGTTTAAAACACTAAACTAGACTCAAAGAATACAAAATTAAAGTTTAAAACACTAAGACAAACCAAAAACTCAAAATGCTTTAAAAACACAAACTAAATTGAATTCTAACTAAAATGAACATTAAAGCAAAAGGGGGATTGAGGTTTTACGAAAATTGAAATAACGAAACAAGTTAATAAACTAGACAGAATGTAAATATGAAATTTATGGATGAATGCTAGCTAAGGGGTTCATCTCCATACATGTTACACTTGCATACAAGATTGATTCTCAGTTGGTCGTTCGATAAATTATGAAACTCAACACTCCGGGTTAATTAGGTCCGCTTAAATTAACCGTCAAGTTTTCCTTAAGTTAATGAATTGGATGGGTTAGCGCAACGCAATTCACAACATTCTCCAAAAGTCCTTTACGTGAACAGCACAATAAAGATACAATCAAAGATCATTAAGCATTATGAAAACTATAAGTGTTGACGAGGCATTCGTTAGTATGATGAGCATGAAACTCGTGCCAAGAATTCATTTAACGCGATTGTTTATAAGCAACCTCCACTACTTGTGAATATAAGTTCATAACGATTAGGTGAAAATCACTTATATTCTAGCGTCATATTCATGCATGAAAATTAAGCGCGCATTCTTAATAAACATACATAAATAAGTTATCAATCAAACGGTTAAACAAATTGAATCAACAACTTATGAAATGCAATTAGAAGTAATCAAATCAAAATGCAAGCATAAACATATATTTCGAATCACCCCCTAGCTAAGGGGGGGTTTAGTTCCTCATAACTTTGAAATCAAAGAAACACCTAAACATTCCAACAACTCAAACTTGAATTGTATGAACGTTTAGGCACTCTTCTCTTCCATTCCTCATACGTACAAAACAAAGAGAATTGAATTTAAACTTTGAAATCAAAGAAACACCTAAACATTCCAACAACTCACACTTGAATTGTATGAACGTTTAGGCCCTCTTATCTTCCTCGTTGTTGTAGCACAAGGTCTAAGGTGAGGTTTGGGGGATTATGGAAATGGATGAGGAGTGGTGTTTGGATTATAAGGGAATGGATGGGAAGCTCACGGCTAGGGAATAATGGAAGTGTTTGAGGGGTGTTGTGTTGTGAATGAGATGTCCATGAATGAATGAATGCAAGGGTATTTATAGGAGTAGTGGAGGGAACATATGGCTATGTCATTTGTAGGTGAAGTAGGTGGATGTTGTAGGTGAAGTAGGTGGATGTTGTAGGTGAAGTGGATGTTGTAGGTGAAGTAGGTGGATGATATGTTAAGTGATAAGTGATAAGTGATATGATATGTGGTTATGATATGATAAGTGGTTAAGTGGTGATGATAAGTGATAAGTGATTAAGTGATATGATATGTGGTGATGATAAGTGATAAGTGCATGTGGGTTAACTAATGAAGGAAATGCATGTGCAATGACAATGTGTTAGAATGGATGTGTGTTATGCATGGCATGATTGGGATTAGGAAAGGTTTAAATGTCCTAAAACTAAAGAAAACAAGGTTCCAACACTTTGGCTCCAATTAGGTCTTCAATTTCGTCCAACACTTTGGCTTCAAGCATAAGCTATCCGTCCTTAGCCCAAAAGTGCTCCAAAAGTCTCCAAAATGCATCTTTTTGCTCCTTTAGCCCTTTGGACCTACAAACACACGAAAATAGCTTAAAGTACTAAAATAACTAAAGAAACATAACGTAAATGTACGAGAACAAGCCATTTAAGTCGCATAAATATGCTCCTATCAAATACCCCCACACTTAGCTTTTGCTAGTCCTCGAGCAAAACAGAAAAACAAAACAAAAAGAACAAAACACAACCTACACCTTCCAACAATCGTATCAGGGACTTCCAATGCACATGACAAGTTAAAAATCATTATTCTCACAGATTTGAGCCATCTTTACACTTAAGTACATTCTTAATCATAGTCACCACATACTAGTTCACAATTAAGCAATTAAAACACATTTCAAATGTAGTAACATGCCTTTAGAGAATTCCCTCAATTTCTTACTAGATGTACTCTCGTTTTTCACACAGATTTTCTGACTACACACCCTACACTAGGTATATGTGAGAAGATTGATGTAAACATGTAGACGAACACTCACATATGTTATAATAAGGAAAGCATTTTCTGGAGTTAATAAGCATGTTTAGATATGATCTCATGAATGGAATGCTACTACTTAGACGCGAGAACCAGTGACACCATAAGCTCATACCAAGTTCAAACTCCACAATTGAAATACATAACACTCAATATAGAAGTCAAAGGGTAGTAACGGGGCTAGGGTATTGGCTAACAATGAAAGGTGAAGGATAAACAAACATTCTTAAAGCAATAGTGAGCAAAGTATTGAATTAGGCACTTAGAATTCCCTTAAGAACGCAGAAGTCAACTTTGAACACCCAAGGGAAAATCACACAAAACTTAGGGCCATATTCAACTTTTTGGACCCTTTCTTCAACCATCAACGCTCGTGAGTTCATTCTTACTTATTTTCATCTTCCCACCATATAGAGTTTGAATGATCCCTCCAATCTCTTTGTGGACATTGATTGGCTTGAAATCCTTGCCTATATGAAGCACCAAATGTAGGGACACTCTGCATTGTGGTCCTTTCGGCATACGGCGATAATTTAGAAGTAAGATTTGCCAATTGAGCTTGAATGCTAGCAAAATCCATATCTTACTTCTCTAGTACCTAAAATCAAAGAAAGAGAACTAAATCAAATATCAAAAGTAACAACAAACAAAGAAAACAACACTAAGTTAGAAACTAAAACGAAAACAACTAAACCAAAAGAAAAAAAAAAAAAAAAAAAAAAAAAAAAAAAAAGAGAAAAGAAAGAAAGAAAGAAAAAAGAGCTAAAAAAAAAAAATGAAAGAATAAGTGATTGAAGAAAGGTTCCAAAATTATTTTTTTTTTTTCTTTTGAATCTCAAAACATAAACACTTAAACATTCTCTCCCCCACACTTATTTTCTTTCATAATGTAACTCAAAAGGAATTCAATTATTAGGGTGATTGGGGGCCTGCGGCATTGGGTTTTTCACCATTTCCGTGGGTGAGCTAGACACTTCCTCAGGTTGTGTCGTCTCTTCATCTACTTTCTGGGCAGATTTGGGATTGTTTGGATCGGTCCCAACTTCTTTTCCACCCCTTAGGGTGATGGCCTTGGCGGATTCGAATCCTCCCTTTGGATTGACTGTGGTTGAGCTAGGAAGCTTTCCTTGCTCTCTAATCTGTCCAAGGAACTCAGAAATCTGCCCTATTTGTTTCTTCATATCCATCATCTCCTTCTCGTTATTTGCTATCCGGTTGTTTTGATTTTGCAACCCCTGCGAAATAGAGGTTAGTAATTGCATAGCTTGATCACTTTCCAAGGACGTACCTGAATGAGATGATGTCGAAGGTTGTTGGGGTTGTTGGGGTGCATACGGCTTGGAATAAAAACCAGGGGGGTTTGGCCTAAATCCTCCTTGTTGGGCAGCTTGTTGTGGCTCCCTCCATTTGAAGTTTGGATGGTCCCTCCATCCGGCATTGTAAGTGTTCGAGTATGGGTTGTTTTGATTTTGTCCTTGGAAACCAATTGCATTGGCAGATTCCCACCCACCATTCTCGATTAGTTGAGGGCATTTGTCGGATGGATGCCCTTGAATTGAACACACGCCACAAACTTGGTGTTCTTGTGCTTTTGGACCAATCACAACCTGAGGAACAAGAGAAGTAAGATTAGCAAGTTGTGATTGAATTTCAGAAATAGCACTCACCTCATTTACACTTTGTTGCCGTGGGGTTTCCCTTTGGCCCACTCCTTCATATTGTTGAGCGTTGAGCGCTCGGTTGGCTATGAGAATCTTGGCATCCCTTGGTGTTTTGTCCACCAATGCTCCTCCCGCTGATGCATCAAGCATTTGACGTTCGATAGGAAGGAGGCCCTCATAGAAATATTGAAGGAGAAGTTCCTCCTTCATTTGATGTTGAGGACATGAAGCTACAAGGCCCTTGAAGCGCTCATAATAAGCCGGGAATGTCTCACCATGATTCTGTTGAATACCACTAATTTTCTTCCGTAGGAGAATCACTCTCGAAGTAGGGAAGAATTTCTCCAAGAAAGCACGCTTCATACTCTCCCACGAAGTCACAGTTCCCGGGGCTAGTTCGTAGAGCCAATCTTTGGCCTTGTCCATAAGTGAAAATGGAAAGGCCTTCATCTTCAATATACTCCCATCCACATTGACGGGGGTCATGCTCGAACAAACCACCTCGAACTCCTTCAAGTGTTTGTTGGGGTCTTCCATAGACAAGCCATGGAACTTCGGAATATGGTGTAACAAACTGGATTTGAGTTCAAATTCCTCAGTCTTCCCCTCTGCAGCCGTGGGGTATTGGATACAAAGAGGCAATGCATTATCCAAACCCGAGGCCGAAAGCTCCTTGATGGTTCTATTATCTGCTGCCATGGCTTGTTCTTCTTCAAAAATCTGATCCGTGGGCTTTTCTTCTACACCTACTTCGTCTTCTTCAAGCCCAGGTTGTGGTGGAGGTTGTGGTGGCTCTTGTTGACTCCTCGTTCTCCTCAAAGTGCGTTCAAAATCACCGTCAAAGTCGGAGATGTTCTCTATAATAGGCCGAGAGCTACGAGTCATACACAGTACCTAAAAAACAAGGAAACAAACAAACTAAGAATCTGAAATAAGAATGCACGAAAAACAAAATATAAAAATAAAGACAAAGGATTAGCAAAGTTGCTAATCCCCGCCAACGGCGCCAAAATTTGATACGTATATTATACGCACACAAACTAAACCCTATTTGTGACAATTGTAGTAATGATGTAAGTGATGCGAAAATTAACTTAACACACAAATTAACCCTCTTTTGACAATTGTAGCATATAAATAAGTAGGGATCGTTCTAAACCGGGGATTAGGAGGGATTGCTAAATCACTTGGAAACTGACTCAAAAACGTAAAACAAAGGTTAAAACACTAAACTAGACTCAAAGAATGCAAAGCTAAACAATAAAAACACTAAAACAAACCCAAAGACTCAAAACAGCCCCAAAACACTCAAAACTGCCTTAAAAACACTTTCTGGGCAGTTTTGAGCACTTTCACTAATTTGGACGAATTTGGGTAACAACTTGAATCAAAACACTCAAAAACACAATCTAAAACATATTCTAACTAATTAGACACTCTAAGACACTTGGGGATTTGGTTTTTGACGAAAATCAAACAAACAAAACAAATATGTAAAATAGGCAGATTCTGACGAAATTGGTGAAATTAAGTGGATGGTGAGATGGCTAGGAGGTTTTTCTCCACACATGGCATACTTGCATACAAAATAATCTCCAGTTGCTTATTCGATGAATTTATGAACCTCAACACCCCAAGTTAATTAGGTACGCTTAAATTAACTCTCAGATTTCCCTTAGGTCATTGAATTGAATGGAATTAGCGCATTGCAATCAAATTATTCCTTAAAAGTTTTCTATATGAAAGCGCATGATAGAAAGACAATCAAAGATCATTAGGTTCTATGGAAATCATAGGTGTTGACGAGGCATTCGTAACTATGAAAGCGCATGATACTTATACCAAGAATTTACTTAACATAATTGCGACCAACAATCTTAACTACTCATGGATGTGAGTTCCCAACGATTAGGTGAAGTTCCCTCATATCCTAGCATCATGTTTATGCATGCAAATCAAGCGTGCACTCTCAATTCATATACATAAGCAAGTTTTAATTAAAATAGATAAGTAAATTGAATTCATCATTCATGAAATCACAACTGAAAGTAATCAAATCATCATGCAAATACAACCATGGTTTCGAATTTCCCCCCTAGCCAAAGGGGGGATTAGTTCCTCATGCTTGCACAACAAAAAGTATTGAATTTAAACATGGAAATCATAAGAAAGAATACACCTAAATGCTCAGCAATTCCAAGATGGATTCGATGCACAGATTGCTCCTCTTCCTCCTCCTTGCTGCGGCACAAAGTTAGGGTGATGGAATTGGTGGTTTTGGATGGTGTTTTCTAGTATGGAGGGATGGAGGATGGTTGATTATGGTGGGAAGGGTGCGGCCGAGATGTATGGATGTGTAGGGAGGTCTATGGAGGCTTAGAATGGAGAATGGAGGTGCGGCACAAGGGTTTCTGAATAGCATAAGGGGGTGGTACGAATTTGTGGCTGAAAATATGTTTATATAGTCCTAGGGTTTATTAGATTAGGGTTAACTTAGCAGATTTATTGGATTAGGGCCCTAGAATTCGGCCATGGTGATTCAAATCCACTTAGGAGAAGGTTTTGGCCCACATAGTTCTATAAACTGATTTGTATACCCAAATCCACAAGGATTAGGCCTTGGAATTCAGAATCCCAAAGGGATTGGGCCTAGGAAGGTGCGGCTGATTTAGGGGAGAGGGTAGCTTGCCTTGCAAGGCAAGGTAAAGCCTTCTAGAAAGGTTTGGGCGCCACTTTTCTAGGGTTTCTAGAAAGAATAGGTTTTGTGGCAGATTTGGCCCTTCTAGACTAGGATGCTTCTAGAAATAGGTTCTAGAATGATCCATTTAGGTCCCCATGTATTTAGGAGTAAGACATGATAAGGTTTGGATAAGATAAGATGAGATAAGGTTTGGATAATGTTTTGGATAATTGGATAATGTTGGATAAGGTTGGATAAGGTTGGATAATGTTTTGGATAATGTTTCCTCTTTTCTTGCACTTTCCTTATCCACTTTGTCCTTAGCTTAGTTCCTTCCTCTTCTTATCACATTTCCAACTTCTTGAAGTCCAAATTCGTCCATCCATGTTAGCCCACATGCAAGCTCACCAACTAGTGTCCAAAATAGCTCCAAAATGCACCAAAATGCACTTTCTTGATACTTTAACCCATAGGACCTACAAACACACGAAATTGAGTTGTAATACGACATTAACTAAGAAATAATAGCACAAATGCACAAGAATAAGGTAGTTAAGTCGCCTAAATATGCTCCTATCAAATTCCCCCACACTTATCTTTTGCTAGTCCTCGAGCAAAACAAATGAACAAAAGAAACAAAACATATAATCTAAACCTTCCAACGTTCGTCTCAGGGATTTCCAATGAAACATGACATGTCAAAGATCACCACTCACATAGATTTAAGCAATCCTTACCCTCGAGCATACTTAATCATAGTCACAATTCACTAGCTCGCATTTAATCAATTAAAACAACATTTTGAATGTAGTAACATGCCTTAGAGAATTTTCTCAATTCCTCACCGGATATACTCTCTGTTTTCACTCAGATTTTCTGACTACACTCCCTACACTAGGTATATGTGAGAAGATTGATGTAAACATGTAGACGAACACTCACATATGTTAGAACAAGAAAAGCATTTTCTGGAATTATTAACATGTATGTATATGATCTCATGAATGGAATGCTACTACCTAGACGCGAGAACCAGGGATACCATATGCTCAAACCAATTTTAAACTCCACATATTGAAACACATAACAATCAAGATAGAAGTCAAAGGGTTGTAACGAGGCTAGGGTATTGGCTAACAACAAAAGGTGAAGGATAAACAAACATTCCTAAAGCAATAGTGAGCAAAATATTGAATTAGGCACTTAGAATTCCCTTTAGAATGCAGAAGTCAACTTTGAACACCCAAGGGGAAGTCACACAAAACTTAGGGCCATATTCAACTTTTTGGACCCTTTCTTCAACAATCTCACTTGTGAGTTCTTTCTCACTTCTTTTCTTTATTTTCTTCTTTTTCACGATTTTTTTCTTTCTTTTTCTTTCGTTTTTTCTTTCTTTTTCCCGTGCCCCTTTTAAGACTTTGGCACACACACACTCACAAAATCCTTTCCCCCACACTTGTTTTCTGCACAAATGTCACTCAATAGGAATTCCTTCTAAGTTATGCTCCACTATACTTTAAGAACAAAGGTATGGAAAGTCCTATTCTAGGCTAGGTAAGGATGATGTGGTTAACAAGAAAATAGGCTAAATAAGGCTCAAAGGGGTTTAGACCTACAATACAAATGACAAGGGTGGATTCGGCTATTTGGCTATGGTGGTGACTACTACACAACTTCATCTTGTTATTTGTTATGCTAATCAATTTCATGCTTTGAATGAAACGGGTATGAGTTCTAGTATTTGGAACTATAGTGATGAAACGCATTCTAAGTAGCAACCAAGCAAAGAATAATGAGATCATGCAACGACTTTTAGAAAACAAGAATGCACAGATTAATAACTCTCCAAATAAACGTTTAGGCTCAAGTCTCTCAGGGATGTAGCGTTTGTTTGAGTTCCTTCCTTCAAGCATGTTACAAAAACTGATTTTATCCTTTGTGATTACATGTGAATTCGTGAACTATAACTACAACCAAGCATAAACCAAAGAGCAAATCAAACTTCCATCATTGTTTGTAACTCTCTTTAACAGTCATGCATTAAAAACCAAATCCTCATCATTGTGTTGGAAGGTACCCTGAGACACAAACAAACACACAAAAACAACTCTTTTTGGCTTTTTCAAAACACTTTTTTCAATTTTTTTCAAATTTTCGGATTTTTACTTCAACACACACCAAAATAGCTCAAAATGCATTAAAAACACCTAAAAACAGTGAGAAACAACATTAGAAGTGATAGGTGATAGAATCCCACGAATTTTGCATAAAAAACACTTGTTTACCCCCCCACACTTAAATCAAACATTGTCCTCAATGTTTCACACAAAGACTCACATAAAAGCAAACAAATAATAAGCAACTAAGCATGAGAAAATAAACAGCAAGGAGAAGGGTTTAGAAACGCAAATCTGGGTTTGGAATGGAAGTTCCATCCTCTCCTTGTCGAATACATGGGTTGCCTCCCAAGAAGCGCTTGCTTTAACGTCTTCCAGCCGGACGAATACGCCATGCTAAGCTTCACTAGTAGTACCCACGGCATGGAGGGGTACATCATCCACCACATGCTCCTCGAAGTTCTCGTAGTAGGGCTTTAATCGATGGCCATTCACCGTGAACTCTTGTCCTGTTTTCAAACTTTGAACTTGGACTGCACCATAAGGAAAAACATTAGTAATAACAAACGGGCCAACCCACTTAGAACGCAACTTACCAGGAAACAAGCGAAGGCGGGAATTAAAGAGTAGCACTTTCTGCCCAATGGAGAATGATTTGCCTCGAATCATCTTATCATGAAAAGCCTTTGTCTTTTCCTTGTAAATTCGAGCGTTGTCATACGCCTCGTTCCTAATCTCTTCTAATTCATTCAATTGGAGCTTCCTGTGAAGTCCAGCCGCATCAATGTCCATGTTGAATGTCTTGATGGCCCAATGCGCCTTGTGCTCCAATTCCACGGGAAGATGGCATGGTTTGCCATAAATGAGCCGAAATGGGGACATGCCCAGGGGGGTCTTGTAAGCCGTGCGATATGCCCACAACGCATCCTCCAATCGTACACTCCAATCCTTCCTTGTAGGGCCCACGGTTTTTTCTAGAATCTGCTTAATCTCCCTATTTGAAACCTCGGCTTGCCCATTGGTCTGAGGATGATAAGGTGTTGAAACCTTATGCGTGACGTTGTACTTCTTGAGCAAAGCCTCAATGGTTCGATTGCAAAAGTGAGATCCTCCATCACTTATGATCACTCGTGGCATTCCAAACCTTGCAAATAGGTTAGTTCTAATGAAATCTGCAACCACTCGAGAATCATTAGTTCGGGTGGCTTTTGCTTCCACCCATTTCGATACATAATCCACAGCAAGTAAGATATACAAGAAACCATGTGAGGAAGGAAAAGGACCCATAAAATCAATACCCCAAACATCAAAAATTTCAACCGGAAGAATAACATTTTGCGGCATTTGATCCTTTGCACTAATGTTGCCCATTCTTTGGCAACGATCACAAGACATACAAAAGTTTCTAGCATCCTTAAATAAAGTTGGCCAATAGAATCCACATTCTAAAACCTTAAGGGCTGTGCGTTGTGCCCCAAAGTGTCCCTCACATGCATAAGTGTGACAAAATGTTAAAATAGAAGTGAATTCCATGTCATGCACACACTTACGTATAATCTGATCCGAGCAATATTTTGCACAAGTATGGATCATCCCAAACATAAAACCTAGCGTCTTTTTTCAATTTATCACGTTGGTTTCTAGTTAAAGTGTTAGGAACTTGTTTAGTCACCAAATAATTTACCAAATCCGCATACCAAGGCTCACTTACCTTAATGGATAACAATTGCTCGTCAGGGAATGTTTCTACAATAGGGTACGGCTCCTCCTCATGTATCATGCGGCTTAGGTGGTCAGCCACCACATTTTCACTTCCCTTTTTGTCCTTGATTTCGATGTCAAACTCTTGAAGAAGTAGCATCCATCGAATTAGCCGTGGTTTGGCTTCCTTCTTCGTGAACAAGTACTTTAAAGCTGCATGATCAGTGAAAATAATAACCTTAGTACCAAGTAAATATGATCGAAATTTATCTAAAGCAAAGACAATGGCAAGAAGTTCTTTTTCAGTAGTTGAATAGTTCAATTGAGCGTCATTCAACGTCCGAGATGCGTAGTAGATGACATGCGGCTTCTTGTCCTTCCTTTGGCCTAAAACAGCCCCTAACGCATAGTCGGATGCATCACACATTAGCTCGAACGGAAGACTCCAATCTGGTGGCACAATGATGGATGCCGTGGTTAGCATGTCCTTGAGGAGTTGGAAAGCTGCCGTGCATTCCTTGGTGAAGTCGAAAGGTGCATCTTTTTGTAGGAGGCGGCATAAAGGTTGGGAGATCTTCGAGAAATCCTTGATGAACCTCCTATAAAAACCTGCATGTCCAAGGAACGAACGAACCTCTCTAACCGAAGTAGGAGAGGGTAAGTGACGCACAAGATCTATTTTTGATTTATCTACCTCAATACCTTTTTCAGAAATAATATGACCTAAAACTATGCCTTGTTTAACCATGAAATGACATTTCTCCCAATTTAACACAAGGTTAGTTTCAATGCATCGTTTTAAAATCAAACTAAGATTATTCAAACAACCATCAAATGAATCACCAAAAACGCTGAAATCATCCCTAAAAACTTCAATAATTTTCTCAACGTAATCTGAAAATATGCTCATCATGCATCTTTGAAATGTGGCAGGTGCATTACATAAACCAAATGGCATACGACGATAAGCAAATGTACCAAAAGGGCATGTGAAAGTGGTTTTTTCTTGATCTTCTGGGGCTATCACAATTTGATTATAACCTGAATACCCATCAAGAAAACAATAAAACGCATAACCCGCTAACCTTTCAAGCATTTAATCAATGAATGGCAAGGGAAAATGATCTTTCCTTGTCGTGGCATTGAGCTTCCTATAGTCAATACAAACCCTCCAACCTGTTTGGATTCGCGTAGGAACAAGCTCATTTTCGGCATTTGTCACCACAGTTACTCCGGATTTCTTTGGAACACATTGCACCGGAGACACCCACCGACTGTCTGAAATTGGATAGATCACTCCACAATCCAAGAGCTTGATTATCTCCTTCTTCACAACTTCCATCATTGGAGGGTTGAGTCGGCGTTGAGCCTCTCGAGATGCTTTGGTCCCCTCCTCCAAAAGTATACGATGCATGCACGTGGTTGGGCTTATTCCCTTGATGTCGGCCAACGTCCAACCAATCGCAGTTTTGTACTCCTTTAACACCCTCACTAACTTACCTTCTTCTTGTGCCGTGAGTGAGGAGGATATGATGACAGGCAAGGTCTCTTGGTCTCCCAAGAAAACATACTTCAAATGGCTTGGCAATGGTTTAAGTTCAAGGGAAGATGGCTGCACAACTGAAGGAATGGGCTTATTAGTCGAAATTGGAATTGAAATTAGGTCCGAAGACTTACCAGATTGTAGTTGCAATGACTCAAGGGCAGCCACTATCTCAACCATGTCAACACTAGGGGGCACGTCATGGTGCTCACCATGCATGCCGTGGGTATGCAATTGCCCTACTTCCTTGTCTTTAAGTTCCATTCCTCTTGTAATGACCAATTCAAGTGCATCTTCGTTCAATTGTTCAAAATGGTCCTGCGCCAACGAATCAATTACATCAATAGCAAAACATGAATGATCATCAAGAGGGTACTTAATAGATTCAGAAAGATTGAAATTAATAACTTCCCCATCAAATTCCATTGTCAAAGTCCCATTAAACACATCAATCTTCGTGCGGGCTGTTTTCATAAATGGGCGGCCAAGAAGAATTGGCAATGATGGGGCATGGTTTGATTCTTCCATTTCCAACACATAGAAATCCGCCGGAAAGATTAGATGATTAACCTGCACTAAAACATCTTCCAAAACACCCTTTGGATAGGCATTAGATCTACCGGCCAATTGAATAATCACACCATCATTTTTTAACTCACCTAGGTTCATAGATGCATAAATGGAGTAAGGCATAACATTAATAGATGCACCTAAGTCTAGCATAGCGTGTTCAAACCGATTATTGCCAATAACACAAGGAATCGTAAAACTACCCGGATCTTTGCATTTAGGGGGCAATTTACGTTGCAAGATGGCTGAGACATTCTCACTTACCTTTACAACCTCTTTGTTTGAAATTCTCTTCCTAGTAGTACAAAGTTCTTTTAAAAACTTAGCATACCTCGGAACTTGTTTAATTGCATCCAAAAGTGGTATATTGACTTGTACTTTTCTAAACGTCTCTAAAATGTCCTTTTCAGCCTCCTCATTCTTTGTTTGCATGAATCTACGAGGAAAAGGTACATTTGGAGGAATAACATTAGAAATAACCGAATTTGGAACATCCTTACCCTTAGAAGCCGAGTGGTGTACTTTGGGTGGCTGCGGCATGGTGTCTCCCATCCTTGCCGCGGCTTGCTCATGCTCCCCCTCTTCAAATTGCAACTTTTCGTCCTCCATTGGGGCTGAATTAGAGGGTTGTGAAGTCGTTCCAACTTGTTTTCCACTTCGCAACATGATTGCTTTCGCAGATTCGAATCCTCCTTTCGGGTTGACCACTGTTGAGCTAGGCAACCTTCCTTGCTCACGAAATTGCCCCATGAATTCGGCAATCTGTCCCACTTGCTTCTCCAAGTTGTCCACCCTCTTGTCTTGGATTTGCCTCTCTTCGTATTGAGTTTGGACTTCCTGCGTCAAAGTAGTAAGTAATTGAAAAATCTTATCATTTTCACTTGAATTACCTACATTGCTTTGGGCAGGTTGTGCTTGGGCTTGTGGTGGTGCCAACGGCTTTTGATAGAAACCCGGGGGTTGTTGCCTAAATCCGCTTTGTTGTTGACCTTGTTGGGGGTCTCGCCATTTGAAATTCGAATGATCACGCCAACCGGGATTGTAAGTATTAGAGAACGGATCACCACGTGATTGGTATTGGTTGCCATATCCCACGGCATTGAGTGTCTCCCACCCTCCATTCTCGATTAATTGTGGGCACTTGTCTGTAGGGTGTTCTTGCATGGAGCATACGCCACAAGAAGCTACGGTTTTGACTTTTGGACCTTCCACCACCTGAGAAAGCAACGTAGTAAGGTTAGCCATTTGATTTTGAAGTTCGGTTATGGCACTTACCTCATTGACTTGGTGTTGCCGTGGGGTACTCCTTTGTCCAACGCCTTCGTATTGTTGAGCGTTCAATGCTCGATTAGCAATCAAGGACTTTGCAGCCGTGGGGGTCTTGTCCACCAATGCTCCTCCCGCTGAGGCATCTAGCATTTGACGTTCAATAGGTAGAAGTCCCTCGTAAAAGTATTGTAGAAGTAGTTCCTCCTTCATTTGATGCTGTGGACATGAAGCAACAAGAGATTTAAAGCGTTCATAATAAGTAGGAAAGGATTCACCTTCATCTTGTTGGATTCCACTTATCCTTTTTCGTAGGAGGATGACTCGAGAAGTTGGGAAAAACTTCTCCAAGTAAGCTCGTTTCATGCTCTCCCATGATGTGACCGTTCCGGGAGCCAACTCGTACAACCAATCTTTCGCTTTCTCTTGGAGAGAAAAGGGAAAGGCCTTCATCTTCAAGATGCTCTCATCCACGTTCACCGAAGTCATGCTTGAGCAAACGACTTCAAACTCCTTCAAGTGCTTGTTCGGATCTTCCATGGACAACCCATGGTACTTCGGAATGTGATGTAACAGGCTCGACTTCAATTCGAACTCAGCAGTCTTGTCTTGAGCCGCCCTTGGGTATTGGATGCACAAGGGTGCGGCATTGGCCAATCCCGAAGCGGAAAGCTCCTTGATTGTTCGGTTGTCCGCTGCCATGTCTTCCACTTCCTCTTCAAATTCAGAAACGGACTCGGAACTTGCACTTGATTCACTAGGTTCCGGGTTCTTCCTCTTACGTCTCAACTCACGCTCAAAATCGTCGTCAAAGTTTAAAATATGTTCGTGAACCGGATTAGAACTCCGAGTCATAAACAAGTACCTAAAACAAGAAACAAAATAACATAAGAATCTGATCTAATAAGAAAAATGAAAATAACAATCCAAGGGATTAGCAACTTTGCTAATCCCCGGCAACGGCGCCAAAATTTGATGCGAAAATTAACTTAACACACAAATTAACCCTCTTTTGACAATTGTAGCATATAAATAAGTAGGGATCGTTCTAAACCGGGGATTAGGAGGGATTGCTAAATCACTTGGAAACTGACTCAAAAACGTAAAACAAAGGTTAAAACACTAAACTAGACTCAAAGAATGCAAAGCTAAACAATAAAACACTAAAACAAACCCAAAGACTCAAAATAGCCCCAAAACACTCAAAACTGCCTTAAAAACACTTTCTGGGCAGTTTTGAGCACTTTCACTAATTTGGACGAATTTGGGTAACAACTTGAATCAAAACACTCAAAAACACAATCTAAAACATATTCTAACTAATTAGACACTCTAAGACACTTGGGGATTTGGTTTTTGACGAAAATCAAACAAACAAAACAAATATGTAAAATAGGCAGATTCTGACGAAATTGGTGAAATTAAGTGGATGGTGAGATGGCTAGGAGGTTTTTCTCCACACATGGCATACTTGCATACAAAATAATCTCCAGTTGCTTATTCGATGAATTTATGAACCTCAACACCCCAAGTTAATTAGGTACGCTTAAATTAACTCTCAGATTTCCCTTAGGTCATTGAATTGAATGGAATTAGCGCATTGCAATCAAATTATTCCTTAAAAGTTTTCTATATGAAAGCGCATGATAGAAAGACAATCAAAGATCATTAGGTTCTATGGAAATCATAGGTGTTGACGAGGCATTCGTAACTATGAAAGCGCATGATACTTATACCAAGAATTTACTTAACATAATTGCGACCAACAATCTTAACTACTCATGGATGTGAGTTCCCAACGATTAGGTGAAGTTCCCTCATATCCTAGCATCATGTTTATGCATGCAAATCAAGCGTGCACTCTCAATTCATATACATAAGCAAGTTTTAATTAAAATAGATAAGTAAATTGAATTCATCATTCATGAAATCACAACTGAAAGTAATCAAATCATCATGCAAATACAACCATGGTTTCGAATTTCCCCCCTAGCCAAAGGGGGGATTAGTTCCTCATGCTTGCACAACAAAAAGTATTGAATTTAAACATGGAAATCATAAGAAAGAATACACCTAAATGCTCAGCAATTCCAAGATGGATTCGATGCACAGATTGCTCCTCTTCCTCCTCCTTGCTGCGGCACAAAGTTAGGGTGATGGAATTGGTGGTTTTGGATGGTGTTTTCTAGTATGGAGGGATGGAGGATGGTTGATTATGGTGGGAAGGGTGCGGCCGAGATGTATGGATGTGTAGGGAGGTCTATGGAGGCTTAGAATGGAGAATGGAGGTGCGGCACAAGGGTTTCTGAATAGCATAAGGGGGTGGTACGAATTTGTGGCTGAAAATATGTTTATATAGTCCTAGGGTTTATTAGATTAGGGTTAACTTAGCAGATTTATTGGATTAGGGCCCTAGAATTCGGCCATGGTGATTCAAATCCACTTAGGAGAAGGTTTTGGCCCACATAGTTCTATAAACTGATTTGTATACCCAAATCCACAAGGATTAGGCCTTGGAATTCAGAATCCCAAAGGGATTGGGCCTAGGAAGGTGCGGCTGATTTAGGGGAGAGGGTAGCTTGCCTTGCAAGGCAAGGTAAAGCCTTCTAGAAAGGTTTGGGCGCCACTTTTCTAGGGTTTCTAGAAAGAATAGGTTTTGTGGCAGATTTGGCCCTTCTAGACTAGGATGCTTCTAGAAATAGGTTCTAGAATGATCCATTTAGGTCCCCATGTAATTAGGAGTAAGACATGATAAGGTTTGGATAAGATAAGATGAGATAAGGTTTGGATAATGTTTTGGATAATTGGATAATGTTGGATAAGGTTGGATAAGGTTGGATAATGTTTTGGATAATGTTTCCTCTTTTCTTGCACTTTCCTTATCCACTTTGTCCTTAGCTTAGTTCCTTCCTCTTCTTATCACATTTCCAACTTCTTGAAGTCCAAATTCGTCCATCCATGTTAGCCCACATGCAAGCTCACCAACTAGTGTCCAAAATAGCTCCAAAATGCACCAAAATGCACTTTCTTGATACTTTAACCCATAGGACCTACAAACACACGAAATTGAGTTGTAATACGACATTAACTAAGAAATAATAGCACAAATGCACAAGAATAAGGTAGTTAAGTCGCCTAAATATGCTCCTATCAGTAAGTAGGGATCGTTCTAACCGGGGATTAACTAGGGATGCTAAACACTTGACTCAAATAAATAAAACTAACTTTTAAAACACTAAGACAAACTAAAAGACTCAAAACAAGTTCAAAAGACTCCAATACTTAAAAATATAAAATAAGACAAATCAAATGATTAAGACTTAACAAAATAGAGGGGGGAATTGTGGTTGGACGAGATTAAATTAAACGGACAGATTATAATTTAAAACAGATAGTAAAGATGAATGTGATGAAAATATGGATGATGGAATAGCTAAGGGGTTCTTCTCCACACATGTTACACTTGCATACAAAATTGATTCTCAGTTGGTCTTTCGATAAGTTGTGAAACTCAATGCTCCAAGTTAATTAGGTCCGCTTAAATTAACTTTCAGATTTCCCTAAATTCATTGGATTGAAAGGAATACGCATTACAACCAAATTATTCTTAATCAAAGTCCCTAACTATGGAATACGCATGATAGAGACATTCAACAAAGATCATTAAGTTCAATGAAAATTATAAGTGTTGACGAGGCACTCGTTACTATGGAATACGCATGAAACTTATGCCAAGAATTCGTTTAACGCGATTATTTATAAGCAACCTCCACTACTTGTGAATATAAGTTCATAACGATTAGGTGAAACTCACTTATATTCTAGCGTCATATTCATGCATGAAAATTAAGCTTGCAATCTCAATGAACATACATAAATAAGTTATCAATCAAACAGTTAAACGAATTGAATCCACAACTTATGAAATTCCAACCAAAAGTAATCAATTCATATTGCAAATATAAACATAGTTTCGAATCACCCCCTAGCTAAAGGGGGTTTAGTTCCTCATAACCTTGAAATCAAAGAAACAACTAAACATTCCAACAACTCAAACTTGAATTGTATGAACGTTTAGGCACTCTTATCTTCCATTCGTCATACGTACAAAACAAAGAGAATTAAATTATAACTTTGAAATCAAAGAAACACCCAAACATTCCAACAACTCAAACTTGAATTGTATGAACGTTTAGGCACTCTTCTCTTCCTCTTCGTTGTGGCACAAGGTCTAAGGAGATGTTAAGGGCTTTAGGTGTATGTGGAATGGAGTAGGGAGTGGTTGGAGATGGAAGAGTGAAGAGAAAATATGCAGAAAATGAAGTGGGACTCACGGCAATGGAATGGGTTTGTTGCTTGGTGTTTGTAACTGAAAATGTGTATGGAAGAGTGAATGAATTGTGGAAGAATGGATGCTTATTTATAGGTGAAATGGGGGAACATGGCAGCTAGGAGGGAATGTGGCTACATGTTTGAATGATTAAAGGATGCATGTGGGTTGAAATGAAAGGGAAATGCATGTGCAAAGCTGGAAATGCATGTGAAGATGTTGGAAATGGAATGAAACTCACGGCAATAGTGTAATGGTGCTGAAAATGCATGTTTGTGCATGTGATTTGAAGTGATTATTGTTTGGAAATGAATGTGAAGGCATGTGAAAGCTGGAAATGCATGTGAAGATGTTGGAAATGGAATGAAACTCACGGCAATAGTGTAATGGTGCATGTGTTGGCTGTTTTGTTTGTTGGTTAAAGCTTGTGTTTGCATGTGAATGTTGTTTGTGTGAAGTGTGTGTGAATGCATGTGGATTAAAGAGTGAATGCATGTGTTGAATGATTTCTTGGTGAGGGAATGCATGTGCAAATGCATGTGGAATGTGGCTGAAAATGAAAGGAGGAGTGCAATGGAATGTGCACGGCAATAATGTGTGTTTGTGCATGTGGGTGAATGTGCATGTGTTTTAGGTTGTAATGTGTAGATAATTATGAGTATGATAAATGATAAGTGTATGATATGTTGAGTGATATGTTGAGTGGTAAGTGAATGATAAGATAAGTGATAAGTGAATGATATGTTGAGTGATAAAATAAGTGGTTATTGATATGTAGATGAATGAATGATATGATAAGTAATAAATGAATGATAAGTGGTTATTGATATGTAGATGAATGAATGATATGATAAGTAATAAATGAATGATATGTGGTGATGATAAGATAAGTGTATGATATGATAAGTGGTGAATGAAGGAGTGGAATGTTGGAATGTTATGCACGACTAAGGATATAGGAAAGGTTTAAATATCCTAAAACTAAAGGGAACAAGGTTCCAACACTTTGGTCTTCAATTAGGTTTTCAATTTCGTCCAACACTTTGGCTCCAAGCATAAGCTATCCATCCTTAGCCCAAAAGTGCTCCAAAAGTCTCCAAAATGCATCTTTTTGCTCCTTTAGCCCTTTCGGCCTACAAACACACGAAAATAGCTTAAAGTACTAAAATAACTAAAGAAACATAACGTAAATGCACGAGAACAAGCCATTTAAGTCGCATGAATATGCTCCTATCACTGCAGCCTTCAACCCTTCTTCCACCACTTCCATACTTCCATACCTTCACCCAAACACCCATACACCGTTCCTAAACCTTTGCCGCACCACCCTACCAACCTACATCCATCCTTAACCCAGAAATCCATCCAAAATCACCCCTAGACTCTTGTGCCGCAGCTTTGCAAGGAAGAAGAGGAGAGGAAGAAGCCTTGGACGTTTGTGCATTCAAGTTGGAGTGTTGGAATATTTCTAGGTGTAATATATCTTTTGTTTTCAATGTTTAAATCAAGTTTTCTTTGTTTTGTTGTGAACATGAGAGGCTAAACTCGTTTTAGCTAGGGGAGGCTTTGAAACCATGATTACGTTTATGATATAAATTGATTAATTCTAGTTGTGATTTCATAATTTGTGAATGCAATTTACTTAACCGTTTGATGGATAACTTATTCTTGTATGTTGATTAGGGAGGCCTACTTAATTTGCATGCTTGAATTTGGTGCTAGAATATAAGGGAGTTTCACATAATCATCACAAACTTATATTCACAAGTAGTTAAGGTTGTTTTCACAATCATGTTAAGTAAATTCCTAGCATGAGTATCATGATGTCATAGTTACAAGTGCTTTGTCAATACTTATGATTTTCATTGAACGTAATGATCTTTGATTGTATCTCTATTATGATGTCATGTAGGGAACTTTTGAAGAATGCTTTGGGTTGTCGTATGATGTCATCGAATCCAATAACCAAAGGAAAATCTAAGGGTTAATTAGTGATGTCACGGTTAATTTGGGGTGTTGAGGTTCATGATTTATCGAAAAAGCAACTGGAAATCAATTTGTGTTTGAATGTATCATGTGTGGAAAAGAATCCTCTAGCTATCCAATCATCCATAGTTTTTCCCAAATTCATCCAAGTCTCATTTAAGTTTTTTAGTTACTTGTTTTTACATTAATTTTGTCAAAAACCCAATCTTCTTTACGTACTTGTTTCAAATTTGTCCTAAAGTGTGTTTTTGAGTATTTTGAGTCAAAATCAATTCTATTTTCGTCCAAATTGAGTCCTAAAGTCTAGTTTGAGTCTTTTTGATTGTTTTGTGTTGTTTTGAGTCTTTTACATTTTTATATCCTTGAGTCAATTTTCATTAGATTAGCAATCCATCCTAATCCCCGGCCTAGAACGATTCCTACTTATATCTTTACTACAATTTTCAAAAAGAGGGTTTAATTTGAGTGCTAACTCTTATCACATCAGCATACTTCTAGAGGAGGGGGCTAAACCAACTCGAGAGGCTCAACGCCGACTTAACCCTTCAATGATGGAAGTTGTGAACAAGGAAATTATCAAGCTTCTCGATTGTGGAGTGATTTATGATAGGAGCATATTTATGGGACTTAGTTAGCTTGTTTTCTTGCATTTATGTTGTTAGTTCCTAGTCATTTTAGTATTTTAAGCTATTTTCGTGTGTTTGTAGGTCCAATTGACTAAAGTGGCAAGAAACTACAATTTGGAGTATTTTGGAGCAGTTTTGGGCTTGGAATGGTTAGCACATCCTTGGAGCAAGGTGGATGGACAAAATTGAAGACCAAAAGAGGCTAGGAATCTGCTAAAGAGATGGAAGAAATTAATTCAAGATTTGGAAGAAAAGGAATCAGCTACAAAGAAGGAAACATGAGTCAAACCTCCTTATTTTGACTTATGTTCAAGCTATCAAAGGGGTTCCTAATCAATTTAGGACACTTAAATATATGTTTTAGAAGCCTAAATCCCATTCCCAAACTCAATGTTGCAACTTCCTTCCCTTTCCCTTTCCTTGCCATGCAAGGCAGCACCTTTCCCTTTCCTATTTCCTATTTTCTGTCCTTGCCGCACCCTTCTTCCCTTTTCCTTTGGGATTCTGACTTTAATTACCTTTTTCCTTGAGGATTTGGGGTCCAAATTTTTCCCAAAACATTTAATTAAAATCATGTTCTTTTCCTAGAATATATACATTCTGCCGCACCTATTCACACATCCATATAATCACATACACAATTCTGAGCCATTCATCCATTCTCTCCACACACACACAGCCGCACCAACCATTCAGCCATCATCCTTCAAACACAATTCCGCACCCTACCAATCATCATACTACCCTACCATTCATCCGTCCTTGACCATAATAGACCATAACCCAAATTCAGCCATTCCACACCCTTGTGCTACAGCCTAGCAAGGAAGAAAGAGAAGAGGAGCAACCTTGGACGTTTTTGCCATTCAAGTTGGATTGTTGGAACATTTTTAGGTGTAATCTGATAGGAGCATATTTATGCGACTTAGTTAGCTTGTTTTCTTGAATTTATATAGCTAAATTCTACTTGTTAGAGTGTTTTAAGTTATTTTCATGTATTTTTAGGTTCAATTGACAAAGTTGGCAAGAAAGTGCAATTTGGAGCATTTTAGAGCAGTTTTGGGCTTGGAATGGATTGCACATGCATGGAGCAAGGTGGATGGACGAATTTGAAGATCAAGAGAGGCTAGGAATGTAATTAAGATCTAGAAGAATTAAATTGAAGACTTTGAACATAAGGAATCAGCTACAAAGAAGGAATATTATCCAAATTTCCTTATCTTATCCAAACCTTATCCAACCTTATCTTATCTTATCCTATCCTAATCTTTTCCTACTTTAATTCCAACTTCAAAGAGGACTCCTTTTCACATTAAATCACCTAAATATCAAGTTCTAGAAGCCCTATTTTCGTGCATTAAGTTTATGCCACATGTAACCCTTCTAGAAGTTCTAGAATCTGCCACAAAGACCATTCCTTGTCCTCCTTGGAATCTGATTGAAAGTGTCCTTGTTCTTTGGTGATTTGGAGTCCTAATTCCTCTCTTTTTCAGCCCAATTTCGTGCCTCCCTTTTACCCTATAAATACATGATGCCACAACACTCAAAAACCACCACCCTCTACCCCAAATTCACACCACACCATCCACCACACCTTAAGAGCCTAAATTCACACAAATCCTCATTGTGGGCAAGGAAGGAAGGAGGAGCCACCTGGAGTGTTTCTAGGTGTATTCTATCTTTGTTTTTAATGTTTAAGTTTAATTATCTTTGTTTTGCGAACATGTGGAACTAATTTCTTTTTAGTTGGAGGTGAATTCGAAGCCATAAATATATGTTTTACATGAATTGATTCCATCCAGTTATTGTTTTTTTTTAAGGCATGAATGTGATTTGCTTATCTAAGTTATTAAAACTTGTTTGTGTATGTGGGTTGGGGGTCGACACTTAATTTGCATGCATGAATTTGATGCTAGAGTATAAGGGGGTCTCACGTAATAGTTATTCACTTATATTCACAAGTAGTGGAGGTTGCTAGTCACAATCGTGTTAAGTAAATCTTTGGTGTGAGTCTCATGCGTTTCATAGTGATGAATGCCTTGTCAATGCTTATGATTTTCATAGAACTTAATGACTTTTGACATGTATCTCTATCATGCGTTTCATATAGGGAACTTGAGAAAGATAATTTGGTTTAGATGCGTATTCCATCTAATTCAATGAAAGAAGGAAAATATGATGGTTAGTTGTGCGATGCAACTAACTTGGGGTGTTGTCATTCATAGTCTAAAGGAAAAATAACTGGAAATTGGTTTATATGCATATATCATGTGTGAAGAAGGACCCTCTAACTAGCCTTTGACTCATTTAATTCACTTAAATTCGTTTTTCCAAAGTGTTTTCTAGAAAGTTTTTGTTTTAAGTTTTAAATTCGTCAAAAACAATCCCCCTTTCATTTAGTCTTGTTATTTGAGTCAAAATCTGTTTTCTTTGAGTCTTTTGAGTCAAATTAAGGTTTATTTTCGTCCAAAACACTTGTTAGGTCTAAAATTGAGTCTTTTTGAGTGTTTGTTGTTGTTTTGAGTGTTTGAAGTTAGTTTAGTCTATAGAGTCTAGTTTAGTGTTTTTGAGTCTTAATTGTGTTGATTAGCATCCCTTCTAATCCCCAGCCTAAAACGATCCCTACTTTCATATACTACAATCATAGGGTTTTAATTTGAGTGTTAGAATATTTCACATCAAATTTTGGGGCCGTTTTCAGGGATTAGTAAAATTGCTAATCCCTCTGTTTGTTTGTTTATTTTTCTTTTGATATTTGATTTAGTTTTATTTCTTTGATTTCAGGTACTAGAGAAGCAAGACATGGCAATTGCTAATCTTCAAGCTCAAATAGCAAATCTTACTTGTCGGTTATCACAGTATGCCGAAGGGTCCACAATGCAAAGTGTCCCTACATTTGGTGCTTCTTATAGGCAAGAATATCAAGCAAATCAATGTGCACAAAGAGATTGGAGTGATCATTCAAACTCTATGTGGTGGGAATTTCAACAAGTTGAACACAAAGGATGTTGGCAGCCATATGAGGAGTTATATACAACATCTATGCAGCCACCACAACCTGCCCAAACAAATTCAGGTACATCTTTGTATAATGATACGCTTATTAAGTTACTCACCAATTTGTCTCAGGGGCTAGAAAATCAAAACAAAGCAATGCAAAATCAAGACAAAAGGTTGGACCACTTGGAAAAGCAAATTGGGTAGATAGCGGAGTTCGTAGGACAATTTCGAGACCAAGGCAAACTCCCTAGTTCAACCATTGCAAATCCGAAGGGAGGATTTGAAACTGCCAAGGAAATCATCTTGAGAAGTAGCAAGGAGGTTGGAACAGACCCTAAACCATCAAAATCAAATTACAAAGAAGATGAAAGATTGCAATTTGAGGAAGAGGAACACACCCAACACACGGCAAGGGTGGAAACACCTTTGCCGCAGGCACCTATTGCTCCTACGCCATCCAATTCAGGTAAGGTTGTTCCAAATTTACTTATTTCTAATCCCGTTCCACCAAATGTCCCTATTCCTTGCAGGATCATGCAATCCAAGGAAGAAGAGGGTGAGAAAGGCATCTTCGAATCCTTTCCAAAGAATCAAGAGCAAGAAGTGGTTGGGGAATGTCTAGAATTCATTCAAGAGGATATACTTGAGACAATAATTCCCAAAGAAGTTAGATTTTATGACACGGGACAAGTCATAACTCTCAAAACACCAAATCTAGTTGAATTTTCTAGTCCTACAACTTTCGAAGGGGTGTTTATTCTTGACTTCATGTCGGAGCACACAGGTAAGCCACCTCCCTGAATTTCAATTTTGTTTTATACTAATATTTTTTTAATGATTCAGGCACCCACTCTAGAATTTAAACCATTACTGGATCATCTCAAGTATCACCTCCCATTCAAAGATCAATTCCATGCCATGGGACCTAGGGGAGCTTAAAAGGACGTATCGTCCAGCTGGAAGATGTTAAAGCAAGCGCTTCTTGGGAGGCAACCCATGCATGCAAATAAAGAACACCTAGGAATCTCCAACACTCCATAACCAGATTTGCGTTCCTAAACCCTACTCTTTATCTTTTACTTTGCCATGATCGGCATGTTTGTTAGTTGTGTTATTTGTTTGTTTGTTTGTGAGTCTATGCTTAAAACATTGAGGACAATGTTTGGTTTAAGTGTTGGGGGGGGGGTGTAAACAAGTTGTTTTTGCATGATTTTCGTGGGATTTGATCACCTATCACTTCTAATGTTGTTTCTCACTGTTTTTAAGTGATTTTAGTGTGTTTTGAAGTGTTTTTATGTGTCTTAAACAGAAAATCCGAAAATTAAAAAAAAAATGAAAAAGAATGTTTGAAAAACCCAAAAATATGTTTGTTTGTGTCTTAGGATACCTTCCAACACAATGATGAGGATTTGGTTTTTAATTGCATGACTACTAAAGAAAGTTACAAACATGGATGGAAGTTTGATATGCTCTTTGGTTTATGCTTAGTTGTAGTTGACATTTACAAATTCACATATAATCACAAAGGAAAAAAATCCGCTTTTGTAACATGCTTGAAGGAAGAAACTCAAACTAACGCTACAACCCTGAGAGACTTGAGCCTAAACATTCTTTGGAGAGTTATTAATCTTGATTTCTTGTTTTCTAAGTCGTTGCATGATTTCATTATTCTTTGCTTGGTTGCTCCTTAGAATGCGTTTTATCACTATAGTTTCAAATACTAGAACTCATGCCCATTTCATTCAAAGCATAAAATTGAGTGCATAACATAAAACAAGATGAAGTTGTTTAGTTAAAACCAGAGCCAAAAAGCCTTACCCTTTGCATATGTATTGTATGTTAACCCCTTTGAGCCTTTGTTAGCCCACATTATCCTTACCTAGCCTAGAATAGGACTATCCATACCCTTGTTCTTAAGGTATAGTAAAGCATGACTTAGAGGGAATTGCTTTTGATCTAAAAATTGTAGAAAAACAAGTGTGGGGGAAGGATTTTCGTGGGAATCTAGGACAATGTATGATTTGTGTGCCGAAGGAAGAAAAGGGGCACATAGAAAAAAAAAAGAAAAAAAAAAACGTGAAAAAAGAAGAAGAAAAGTTGAAGAAAAGAAAGGACAAAGAGTTGAAAATAAGTGAGAATGAACTAACAAGTATTGGTTATTGAAGAAAGGGTCCAAAAGTTTGAATCTGGCCCCAAGTGATGTGTGAATCTTCCCTTCGTGTTTAAAGTTGATTTCTGCATTGAAAGAGAATTCTAAGTGTTTATTTCATTACTTTGCTTACTATTGCTTTAAGAACTTTTGTTTATCCTAAGTTTTCTTTGTTAGCCAATACCTTAGCCCTGTTACAACCCATTGACTTTGATCTTGATTGTTATGTGTTTCAATATGTGGAGTTTAAAATTGGTTTAAGCATATGGTATCCTTGGTTCTCACGTCTAAGTAGTGGCATTCCGTTCATGAGATCATATACATATACATGTTAATAAGTCCAGAAAGTGACTTCTTTGATTATACATATGTGAGTGCTAGTCTACATGTTTACATCAATCTTCTCACATATACTTAGTGTAGGGAGTGTAGTCAGAAAATCTGTGTGTAAACAGAGAGTATATCCGGTGAGGAATTGAGGGATTCTCTAAAGGCATGTTACTACATTCAAAATCATGTTTTAATTGATTAAATGGGAGCTAGTGTGTGGTAACTATGGTTAAGTGTATGCTTGAGGGTAGGGATAGCTAAAATCTATGGGAGTAGTATCTTTAATATGTCATGTTGCATTGGAAATCCCTGAGGCAATTGTTGGAAGGTTTAGATTGTGTTTTGTTTGTTTTGTTTATTTCGTTTTGCTCGAGGACTAGCAAAAGCTAAGTGTGGGGGAATTTGATAGGAGCACATTTATGCGACTTAGTTAGCTTGTTTTCTCGCATTTACGTAGCTAATTTCTACTTGTTAGAGTGTTTTAAGCTATTTTCGTGTGTTTTTAGGTTCAATTGACAAAGTTGGAAAGAAAGTGCAATTTGGAGCATTTTAGAGCAGTTTTGGGCTTGGAATGGATTGCACATGCATGGAGCAAGGTGGATGGACGAATTTGAAGATCAAGAGAGGCTAGGAATGTGATTAAGATCTAGAAGAATTAAATTGAAGACTTTGAACATAAGGAATCAGCTACAAAGCAGGAATATTATCCAAATTTCCTTATCTTATCCAAACCTTATCCAACCTTATCTTATCTTACCCTATCCTAATCTTTTCCTACCTTAATTACAACTTCAAAGAGGACTCCTTTTCACATTAATTCACCTAAATATCAAGTTCTCGAAGCCCTATTTTCATGCATTAAGTTTATGCCACATGCAACCCTTCTAGAAGTTCTAGAATCTGCCACAAGGGCCATTCCTTGTCCTCCTTGGAATCTGATTGAAAGTATCCTTGTTCTTAGGTGATTTGGAGTCCTAATTCCTCTCCTTTTCAGCCCAATTTCGTGTCTTCCCTTCACCCTATAAATACATGATGCCACAACACTCAAAAACCACCACCCTCTACCCCAAATTCAGACCACACCATCCACAACACCTCAAGAGCCTAAATTCACACAAATCCCCATTGTGGGCAGCAAGAAAGGAAAGAGGAGCCACCTGGAGTCTTTCTAGGTGTATTCTATCTTTGTTTTTAATGTTTAAGTTTAATTATCTTTGTTTTGTGAACATGTGGAACTAAATTCTTTTTAGTTGGAGGTGAATTCGAAGCCATGAGTATATGTTTTATATGAATTGATTCCATCCAGTTATTATTTTTTTAAGGCATGAATGTGATTTGCTTATCTAAGTTATTAAAACTTGTTTGTGTATGTGGGTTGGGGGTCGACACTTAATTTGCATGCATGAATTTGATGCTAGAGTATAAGGGGGTCTCACGTAATAGTTATTCACTTATATTCACAAGTAGTCGAGGTTGCTAGTCACAATCGTGTTAAGTAAATCCTTGGTGTGAGTCTCATGCGTTTCATAGTGATGAATGCCTTGTCAATGCTTATGATTCTCATAGAACTTAATGACTTTTGATATGTATCTCTGTCATGCGTTTCATATAGGGAACTTGAGAAAGATAATTTGGTTGCGATGCGTATTCCATCTAATTCAATGAAATAAGGAAAATCTGATGGTTGATTGTGCGATGCAATTAACTTGGGGCATTGTCATTCATAGTCTAAAGGAATAATAACTGGAAATTGGTTTGTATGCATATATCATGTGTGGAGAAGGAGCCTCTAACTGGCCCTTCACCCATTTAAATTCACCCAAATTCGTTTTTACAAAGTGTTTTACACAAAGTTTCTGTTTTAAGTGTTTTAAGCAAAGTTTCTGTTTTTACAAAGTGTTTTACGCAAAGTTACAAAGTGTTTTATGCATATATCATGTGTGGAGAATGACCCTCTAACTAGCCTTTCACTCATTTAATTCACTTAAATTCGTTTTTCCAAAGTGTTTTCTAGAAAGTTTTTGTTTTAAGTTTTAAATTCGTCAAAAACAATCCCCCTTTCATTTAGTCTTGTTATTTGAGTCAAAATCTGTTTTCTTTGAGTCTTTTGAGTCAAGTTCAGGTTTATTTTCGTCTAAAACACTTGTTAGGTCTAAAATTGAGTCTTTTTGAGTGTTTGTTGCTGTTTTGAGTGTTTTAAGCTAGTTTAAAGTCTATAGACTCTAGTTTAGTGTTTTTGAGTCTTAATTGTGTTGATCAGCATCCCTTCTAATCCCCGGCCTAAAACGATCCCTACTTTCATATACTACAATCATAGGGTTTTAATTTGAGTGTTAGAATATTTCACATCACCTCAAGAGCCTAAATTCACACAAATCCCCATTGTTGGCAGCAAGGAAGGAAGGAGGAGCGACCTGGAGTGTTTCAAGGTGTATTCTATCTTTGTTTTTAATGTTTAAGTTTAATTATCTTTGTTTTGCGAACATGTGGAACTAATTTCTTTATAGTTAGAGGTGAATTCGAAGCCATGATTATATGTTTTATATGAATTGATTATATCCAGTTATTGTTTCTTGAGTCTTGAATGTGATTTGCTTATCTAAGTTATTAAAACTTGTTTATGTATGTGGGTTGGGGGTCGACTCTTAATTTGCATGCATGAATTTGATGCTAGAGTATAAGGGGGTCTCACGTAATAGTTATTCACTTATATTCACAAGTAGTGGAGGTTGCTAGTCACAATCGCGTTAAGTAAATCCTTGGTTTAAGTCTCATGCGTTTCATAGTGATGAATGTCTTGTCAATGCTTATGATTTTCATAGAACTTAATGACTTTTGACATGTATCTCTATCATGCGTTTCATATAGGGAACTTGAGAAAGATAATTTGGTTTAGATGTGTATTCCATCTAATTCATTGAAATATGGAAAATTTGATGGTTAGTTGTGCGATGCAACTAACTTGGGGCGTTGTCATTCATAGTCTAAAGAAAAAATAACTAGAAATTGGTTTATATGCATATATCATGTGTGGAGAAGGACCCTCTAACTAGCCTTTCACCCATTTAATTCACCTAATTTCATTTTTACAAAGTATTTTCTACAAAGTTTTTGTTTTAAGTTTTACATTTGTCAAAAACAATCCCCCTTTCATTTAGTCTTATTATTTGAGTCAAAATCTGTTTTCTTTGAGTCTTTTGAGTCAAGTTAAGGTCTATTTTCGTCCAAAACACTTGTTAGGTCTAAAATTGAGTCTTTTTGAGTGTTCATTGCTGTTTTGAGTGTTTTAAGTTAGTTTAGAGTCTATAGAGTCTAGTTTAGTGTTTTTTGAGTCTTAATTGTGTTGATTAGCATCCCTTCTCATCCCCGGCCTAAAATGATCCCTACTTTCATATACTACAATTATAGGGTTTTAATTTGAGTGTTAGAATATTTCACATGAAAGGGTTAATGCTTTCAGAAACCAAGGGGAAAAGGGATAGCGAAATTCGCTAGAAATTAGGGCTTCTAGAAACTAGGTATTTTGTGGCAGAAATTAGACTTCTAGAAGGGATAAAGGGTGCATCACCTATTTAGGAGGAGATAGGGTCTTCTAGAACCATATAGTTAGGTGTTCTAATGTGAGATTAAGTCCTCTTTGCAGCTGGAATTAAGGTAGCAAAAGATTAGGATAGGGTAAGATAAGATAAGGTTGGATAAGATAAGATTGGATAGGATAAGGTTGGATAATGTTCCTTATTTCTTGCTTTTTCCTTATCTTCTTTGTCTTTGAACTTGTTTCACTAGATTTGTAGCATTTCTCAGCCTCTCTTGACTTCAATTTCGTCCATCCACTTTGCTCCATAGTTAAGCTATCCAATCCATGCCCAAAACTACCCCAAATGGATCCAAAATGCACTTTCTTGCTCCTTTTGCCTTTAGAACCTAAAAACATACGAAAATAGCTTAAAAGACTATAATAAGTAGTAATTAACTAACTAAATGCAAGAAAACAACATAGCTAAGTAGCATAAATATGCTCCTATCAACTTCCCCCACACTTAGTGTTTATTAGTCCTCGCGCAAAACATAACCTAAACCTACCAACAATTGCCTCAGGGATTTCCAATGCAACATGACATATTAAAGATTACCACTCACATAGATTTTAGTCATCCCTACCCTTGAGCATATACTTAACCATAGTCACCACTTCCTAGCTCCCATTTAATCAATTAAAACATGATTTTGAATGTAGAAACATGCCTTAGAGAATCCCTCAATTCCTCATTGGATACACTCTATTTTCACACAGATTTTCTGACTACACTCCCTACACTAGGTATATGTGAGAAGATTGATGTAAACATGTAGACTAGCACTCACATATGTATCATCAAAGAAGGCACTTTCTGGAATTATCAACATGTATATGATCTCATGAATAGAATGCCACTACTTAGACGCGAGAACCAGGGATACCATATGCTCAAACCAATTTTTAAACTCCACATATTGAAACACATAACAATCAAGATAGAAGTCTAAGGGTTGTAACGAGGCTAAGGTATTGGCTAACAAAGAAATGTAAGGATAAACAAAAGTTCTTAAAGCAATAGTAAGCAAAGTAATGAAATAAGCACTTAGAATTCACTTTTGAATGCAGAAATCAACTTTGAACACCAAGGGAAACTTCACACAATACTTAGGGCCAAATTCAAACTTTTGGAACCCTTCTTCAACAATCAACACTTGTGAGTTTATTCTCACTTATTTTCAACTCCTTTTTTGTCTTTTCTTCAACTTTTCTTCTTTTTCACATTTTTTTTTCCGTGCCCTTATTCTTTTTCTTTGGCACATCAAACATACAACTTCATGGATTCCCAACGAAAATCCTTCCTCCATACTTGCTTTTCTGTAATTTTTAGATCAAAAGGAGTTCCCTCTAAGTCATGCTTTATTATCCTTTAAGAATAAGGGTATGGATAGTCCTAATCTAGGCTAGGTAAGGATAATGTGTCTAGCAAAGAAAATAGACTAAATAAGGCTCAAAGGGGTTAAACCTACAATATATATGCAAAGGGTAAGGCTTTTTGGCTCTGGTTTAACTAAACAACTTCATCTTATTATTTGTTATGCTAATCAATTTTATGTTTTGAATGAAATGGGCATGAGTTCTAGTATTTGGAACTATAGTGATAAAACGCATTCTAAGTAGCAATCAAGCAAAGAATAATGAGATCATGTGATGACTTTAGAAAACAAAAACATCAAGGGTTGTAGCGTTAGTTTGAGTTTCTTCCTTCAAGCATGTTACAAAAACTGATTTTTTTCCTTTTTGTGATTACATGTGAATTCGTAAATGTTAACTACAACTAAGCATAAACCAAAGAGCATATCAAACTTCCATCCATGTTTGTAACTTTCTTTAAAAGTCATGCAATAAAAAACCAAATCCTCATCATTGTGTTGGAAGGTATCTTAAGACACAAACAAATACAAAAACAAAAGCGACTCTAAAAACAACCCTTTTTGGGTTTTTAAAACACACTTTTTCGATTTTTTTTCAAATTTTTGGATTTTCTGTTTAAGACATATAAAAACACTTTAAAACACACTTAAAACACTTAAAAACAGCGAATAACAACTTTAGAAGTGATAGGTGATAAAATCCCACGAAAATCATGCAAAAATAGCTTGTTTACACCCCCCCCCAACACTTAAACCAAACATTGTCCTCAATGTTTTAAGCATATACTCACAAACAAATAAACAAATAACACAACTAACAAACATGACAAACATGGCAAAGTAAAAGCAATAATGAGAAGGGTTTAGGAATGCAAATCTGGTTATGGAGTGTTGGAGTTTCCTAGTTCTTCTTTATTTGCATGGATTGCCTCCCAAGAAGCGCTTGCTTTAATGTCTTCCAGCCGGACTAGACCTCCTTTTAAGCTTCATTGGAGCCCACGAAATGGAAGGGTATATCCTCCATTACATGCTCCTCAAAATGCTCATAGTATGGCTCAATGAATGGGAGGGGATAGTGATCCTCCCTGATTGTGGTGTTTTGGTTCCTAAAGTCCATGTAAATGCTCCCACCACCTTGAAATTGATTGGGAACTTGCACCAAAGAAGGTAACAACCTATTAGTTGAAATGGGAATTGGAATTAGGATTGGAAACTTACTAGGATGTTGTGGCAATGCCCCTAGGGCAGCCACCATCTCGCCAATTTTATTATTAGGCACGGCCAGATTGTGTGTTTTTAGGGTAGTGGTGTGCTCCTTGTGCTCCACTCCAATTCTTTCCTCGACGGTGGTTCTAGATGCATCCTTCTTGTTTGGTGTTGATCATTCCTACCCTAGATTTTAGATTTTTAATTATACTAATGGCAAAACAAGAACGAACATCATTAGGATTCTCAATGGATTCAGAAACTTTAAAGTTAATCATATCACCACCAAACTCCATAGTTAAGGCTCTCTTGGCCAAATCAATCTTGGTGTGGGCTGTTTTCATGAAAGGTCGTCCAAGTAAGAGTGGCGATGGTGAAGAGTGGGTTGAATCCCCCATGTCAAGCACAAAGAAATCTGCAGGAAAAATCAAGTGGTCTACCTGCACCAAAACATCTTCCAAAACTCCTCTCGGGTATGCAATAGATCAATCGGCTAACTGAATAATAACACCATCATTTTTAAGCTCTCCTAGATTCATAGATGCATAAACAGAATATGGCATGACATTAATTGTTGCACCTAAATGTAGCATAGCATGTTCAAACCTTATATTACCAATTACACAAGGGATAGTGAAACTACCCGGATCTTTGCATTTAGGTGGCAGCTTTCTTTGCAACATTGCAGAGACATTCTTACTTACATGTACCGCCTCTTTCTCCCGAATCCATTTCCTTGTTGTACAAATCTTCTTCAAAAACTTAGCGTACTTCGGAATTTGCTTTATTGCATCAAGGAGCGAGATATTGATGTGCACCTTCCTAAACGTCTCCAAAATGTCTTTTTCATCCTCCTCTGTCTTAGATTGCATAAAACTGCTAGGAAAGGGCACATTTAGTGGAATAAAACTAGAAAAATTCGAATTTGGACTTACCTTGCCGTGGCCTTTGCTCCCTATTTTTCTTCTTGCAGCAGGTTTTCCTCCTCATTAAGGCTTTATTTGGATGGTTTTGGATGATTTCCAAGCTCCTTACCACTTCTCAATGTAAGGGCCTTGGTGGTTTCAAAGCTTCCCCTTGGATTCACAACTGTTGAACTAGAAAGTTTACCTTGCTCTCGAAACTACCCAAGGAACTCTGAAATCTGCCCTATTTGCTTCTTCACGTCGCTCATCTCTTTTTCTTGGTTCGCTATTCTATTATTTTGATTTTGTAATCCTTGCGATATAGAAGTTAGTAATTGAAAAGTTTGATCATTATCAATTAGCGAACCTGAGTTTTGTTGGGAAGTTTGTGATTGAGGTTGAGATTGTGCAAATGGCCTTTGATATATCCCAGGGGGTGGCTGTCGAATTCCTCCTTGTTGTTAAGGTTGTTGAGGCTCCTTCCACTTAAAATTTGGGTGACCTTTTCCATCCCGGGTTGTATGTATTTGAGTATGGATCATTCCTTGGTTGATTTTGACTTTGGTACCCCACGACATGGGCACTCTCCCATCCTTCATTCTCTATCAATTGAGGACATTGATCATTGAGATGTCCTTGCATAGAGCACACTCCACATATGGCCGCACTTTGCATTTTGGATCCTTCAACAACCTTTCAGAAATTGCACTTACCTCATTCACTTGTTGTTGCCGTAGGGGGTCTCTTTGTCCAACTTCCTCGTATTGTTGTGCATTCAAGGCTCGATTTGCAATTAGGACCTTGCCAGCCACCGGTGTTTTGTCAACCAAAGCACCTCCCGTCGAGGCATCTAGCATTTGTCTCTCAATTGGAAGGAGTCCTTCGTAAAAGTATTGAATTAGAAGTTCTTCCTTCATTTGGTTTTGTGGGCAAGATGCAACAAGGGTTTTGAAATGCTCATAATATGCTGGAAAGGATTCTCCTTGGTTTTGTTGAATTCCGCTAATCTTCTTCCTCGAAAGAATTAGTCTTGAAGTTGGGAAGAATTTCTCCAAGAATGCTCGTTTCATACTTTCCTAAAAAGTAATGGTTTCGGGCGCCAATTCGTATAGCCAATCTTTAGCCTTTTCCAGAAGAGAGAATGGAAAGGTTTTCATCTTCAAAATATTCCCATCCACGTTAATGGGTGTCATGCTTAAGCATATAACTTCAAACTCCTTCAAATGCTTGTTTGGAACTTCCATGGACAGCCCATGGTATTTGGGAATATGATGTAGCAGGCTTGACTTTCATTCAAACTCATCGATCTTGTCCGGGGCTGCCCTAGGGTATTGAATGCAAATAGGTACGACATTGTCTAATCCTGAGGCTGAAAATTCTTTGATTGTTCGATTGTCCACCGCCATGCTTTCTTCTTCTTCAATTCAGATTCGGACTCTGAACTTGAACTAGGTGGATTAGGTTCCGGTTGCTTCCTCTTTCTTCTCAAAGTTCGTTCAAAATCGTCGTCAAAATCCAATATGTTTGCACGAATAAGTTGAGAACGACGAGTCATAAACTAGTACCTAAAACAAAGAACAAAAAAAATCAGCAACCACTTGAAAAAGGCACGGCAACCATAAACAAAAAGACACAAAGACACACAAAAGACACTTTGACACTACACAAACAAAAGGGATTAGCAAGTTTGCTAATCCCCGGCAACGGCGCCAAAATTTGATGTGAAAATTAACTTGACACACAAATTAAAACCTTATTTGTGACAATTGTAGTATATATCCAAGTAGGGATCGTTCTAGACTAGGGATTAACTAGGGATGCTAATCAACACAATAAGACTCAAAAACACTAAACTAGACTCTATAGACTCAAAACTAACATAAAACACTCAAAACAACAACAAACAATAAAAAAGACTCAATTCTAGACCTAGCAAGTGATTTTGACGAAAATACAACTTAACTTGACTCAAAAGACTAAAAGAAAATAGATTTTGACTTAAATAACAAGACTAAATGAAAGGGGGATTGTTTTTGAAGAATTTAAAACTTAAAACAGAAACTTTGCATAAAACACTTTGCAAAAACGAGTTTAGGTGAATTAAATGGATGAAAAGCTAGTTAGAGGGTCCTCCTCCACACATGATATATGCATATAAACCAATTTCCAGTTATTATTCATTTAGACTATGAATGACAATGCCCTAAGTTAATTGCACCGCACAATCAACCATCAGATTATTCTAATTTCATTGAATTAGATGGAATACGCATCGCAACCACATTATCTTTCTCAAGTTCTCTATATGAAATGTATAATAAAGATACATATCAAAAGCCATTCAATTCTATGAAAATCATAAGCATTGACAAGACATTCATCACCATGAAACGCATGAGACTCATACCAAGGATTCACTTAACGCGATTGTGACTAGCAACCTCCACTACTTGTGAATATAAGTGAATAACTATTACGTGAAACTCTCTTATACTCTAGCATCAAATTCATGCATGCAAATTAAGTGTCGACCCTCAACCAACATACATAAACAAGTTTTAATAACTTAGATAAGCAAATCACATTCAAGACTCAAGAAACAATAACTGGATGTAATCAATTCATATAAAACATATAATCATGGCTTCGAATTCACCTCTAACTAAAAATAAATTAGTTCCACATGTTCATCATAATTGAAAACCAATTTAAGATAAACATTGAACTAAAACTAAGGATAGAATACACCTAGAAACACTCCACACTCCAATGGCATATTTCGAACCCTCCTTGGATGGCAGATTGCACAAGTCTTCTTCTCCTTCCTTCTTTGCTTACGGCACTAAGGTGATGTGGTGTGAATTATGGTGTTTGATGGCTGAAAGTTTGAATGAATGAATGAATGAAGGGATGATTTGAATGGTGCGGCAAACACTTGTATTTATAGGACTAGGGAATACACAATTTATGAAGGGAAAAGGATTGCACAATCCTAGGAGTAAAGGGTTAATGCTTTCAAAAACCAAGGGGGAAAGGGATAAGGAAAGTCGCCAAAAATTAGGGCTTTTAGAAACTAGGTATTTTGTGGCAGAAATTAGACTTCTAGAAGGGATAAAGGGTGCGGCACCTATTTAGGAGGAGATAAGGTCTTCTAGAACCATATATTTAGGTGTTCTAATGTGAAATTAAGTCCTCTTTGCAGTTGGAATTAAGGTAGCAAAAGATTAGGATAGGATGAGATAAGATTAGGTTGGATAAGATACGATTGGATAGGATAAGGTTGGATAATGTTCCTTATTTCTTGCTCTTTCCTTATCTTCTTTGTCTTTGAACTTGTTTCTCCAGATTTGTAGCATTTCATAGCCTCTCTTGACTTCAATTTCGTCCATCCACTTTGCTTCATAGTTAAGCTATCCAATCCATGCCCAAAACTGCCCCAAATGGCTCCAAAATGCACTTTCTTGCTCCTTTTGCCATTAGGACCTAAAAACATACGAAAATAGCTTAAAAGACTATAATAAGTAGTAATTAACTAACTAAATGCAAGGAAACAACATAGCTAAGTAGCATAAATACGCTCCTATCACCTACTTAGTTTGCATGCATGAATTTCTTGCTAGATTATAAGGGAGTTTCACATAATCATTACAAACTTATATTCACAAGTAGTGAAGGTTGCTGGTCACAATCGTGTTAAGTTAAATTCCTGGCATAAGTATCATGATGTCATAGTTACGAATGCCTTGTTGGTGTGATAAATAATAGCACTCAAAATAAACCCTCTTATCGACAATTGTAGTAAAGATGTAAGTACGGATCGTTCTAGGCCGGGGATTAGGAGGGATTGCTAATCTACTAAAAACTGACTCAAGAATACAAAACTGGGCTTAAAAACACTTAAATGAACTCAAAGACTCTTAACTAGACTTATATGACTCAAAACAAACTAAAAATACTCAAAATAGCACAAAACAATCAAATAGACTCAAATTAGACTCTAGGACATACTTTGACGAATTCTAACTTTAACTTGACTCAAAACACTTAAAAACACAATTTGAACAGATTCTAACTAATTTGACACAACAAAGTAAAGGGGACTGGGTTTTTTGATGTGAAATATTCTAATACTCAAATTAAAACCCTATGATTGTAGTTTATGAAAGTAGGGATCGTTCTTTGACCGGGGATTAGAAGGGATGCTAATTTACTCAAATTAAACTCTAAAACACTTAACTAGACTTATATGACTCAACACACACAAACTAAGTTAAATTGACTCGAACAGACTCTAAGAAGTTATTTGGACGAATTTTAGACTATTAAGACTCAAAACACTAAATTGGACATAATTGAACACGTTTCTAACTAATCTAACACACTTAATTAAAGGGGAGATTGATTTGGACGAAAATAAAGTAAAAACAAACAGATTTAAAGACTTAAACAACTTTGGATGAAATTAGGGAAAACTATGGGTGATAAGGTAGCTAGAGGGTCCTTCTCCACACATGACACACTTGCATACAAATTGATTTCCAGTTGCTTTTCCAATAAACCATGAACCTCAACACCCCAGATTAACCGTGAATAGCACTAATTAACCCTCAGATTTTCCTTAAGTCATTGAATTGGATGTAATACGCATTAGCAACCAAATTATTCTTCAATAGTTCCTTACATGAACAGCATAATAGAGATACAATCAAAGATCATTAAGCTTTGTGAAAATCATAAGCATTGACAAGGCATTCGTAACTACGAACAGCATGATACTCCTGCCAAGAATTTACTTAACACGATCGTGACTAGCAACCTCCACTACTTATAAATAAAAGTTCATAACGATTAGGTGAAACTCCCTTATATTTTAGCATCAAATTCATGCATGCAAACTAAGCGGGCCCTCTTAATCAACACACAAGAATAAGTTCTTAATCAAACAGTTAAGTAAATTATATTTACGATTTTTGAAATCACAACTGAAAGTAATCAATTTATTTGCAAATATAATCATGGTTTCAAAGTCTCCTCTAGCTCAAACAAGTTTAGCTTCTCATGTTCGCAAAACAAAGATAATTAAACTTAAATAAAAACAAAGATAGAATACACCTAGAAACACTCCAGGTGGCTCCTCCTTCCTTCCTGGCTAGGCACAATGGGAATTTGTGTGAATTTAGGCTCTTGAGGTGTGGTGGATGGTGGGGTGTGAAATTGTGGTAGAGGGTGGTGGTTTATGAGTGTTGCAGCATCATGTATTTATAGGGTGAAGGGAAGGCACGAAATTTGGGCTAAAAAGAAGAGGAATTAGGACTCCAAATCACCAAAGAACAAGGACACTTTCAATCAGATTCCAAGGAGGACAAGGAATGGTCCTTGTGGCAGATTCTAGAACTTCTAGAAGGGTTACATGTGGCATAAACTTACGACACAAAAATAGGGCTTCTAGAACCTGATATTTAGGTGATTTAATGTGAAAATAAGTCATCTTTGTAGCTGGAATTAAGGTAGGAAAAGATTAGGATAGGATAAGATAAGATAAGGTAGGAGTTTGGATACTGTTCCATGTTTCTTGCTCTTTCCTTATCTTCTTTGTCTTGAACTTATTTCTCCAGATTTGTAGCATGTTCCTAGCCTCTTTTGACTTCAAATTCGTCCATCCATCATGCTCCATATGCAAGCTATCCATTCCCTGCCCAAAACTACTCCAAATGGCTCCAAAATGCACTTTCTTGCCAACTTTGCCATTAGGACCTGCAAACACACGAAAATAGCTTAAATCACTATAATAAATAGAAACTAACTATGCAAATGCAAAGAATACAAGCTAACAAAGTCGCATAAATATGCTCCTATCATTTTTGATGAATTTAAAGTAAAAACAAGTAAATTGCAGAAACTAACTAAGTTTAATACGAAATTGGGTGAATTAATGGATGATAAGCTAGCTAGAGGGTCCTTCTCCACACATGACACACTTGCATACAAATTGATTTCTAGTTGCTTTTTCAATAAACCATGAACCTTAACACCCCAGATTAACCGTGACATCACTAATGCACCCTTAGATTTTCCTTAAGTCATTGAATCGGACGGACAATGCATCGGTAACCAAATTATTCTTCCCAAGTTCCCTACATGAACTGCATAATAGAGACACAAGCAAAGATCATTAAGCTTTGTGAAAATCATAAGCATTGACACGACATTCGTAACTATGACATCATGATACTCATGCCAGGAATTCAAGTTAACATGATCGTGACTAGTGACCTTCACTACTTGTGAATATAAGTTCATAACGATTATGTGAAATTCCCTTATATTCTAGCATCAAATTCATGCATGCAAACTAAGTATGCATCCTTAATCAACATACAAGAATAAGTTCTTAATCCAACAGTTAAGAAAATTGCATTCAAGATTTATAAAATCACAACTGGAAGTAATCAATTCATATTGCAAATATAATCATGGTTTCAAAGTCTCCTCTAGCTAAAACAAGTTTAGCTCCTCATGTTCACAATTAAACAAAGAAAACTTAAATTAAACATTGAAAACAAAGATTGAATACACCTAGAAACGCTCCAACAATCCAATCTTGAATGGCAGGCACGGCTCCAAGGGGTCTTCTCTCCTGTTTCCTTGCAAAATTGCGGAACAAGGGTGTTTGGGTATGAAATTGGGTTGTACTGGACGGATGGTGCGAATTCTGGTGGTAGAGGATGGATAATGGCTGAATGAATGAATGATGAATCTTCCCCTTTTTGTGCGGCAGATTGTGTATATAGTTTAGGAAAAAGGCATGGCATTAATTAATTATTTTAGGAAAGATTTGGACTCTAAATCCTCAAGGAAAAAGGGTAGTTAAAATAAGAATCCTAGGGGAAAAAGGGTAGGAAAGTTGCAGCAGCACCTAGGGAGAGAGGGAAAGTGACTTCCTTGCAAGGCAAGGAAAGGAAAGGGAAAGGGAGAATTGGTGCGACATCCCTCTTTGACTGGGATTAAGGATTCTAGAACTTATATTTAAGTGTCCTAAATCAATTAGGAACCCCCTTTGCAGCTGCTGGAACATAAGTAGGAAAAGGTTAGGATTGACTAAGTCAAAATAAGGAAGTTTGACTTATGTTTCCTTCTTTGTAGTTGATTCCTTTTCTTCGAAGTCTTGAATTAATTTCTTCCACCTCTTTAGCAAATTCTTAGCCTTTCTTGAACTTCAATTTCGTCCATCCACCTTGCTCCAAGCATGTGCTATCCATTCCAAGCCCAAAACTGCTCCAAAATGCTCCAAATTGCACTTTCTTGATACTTTAGTCAATTGGACCTACAAACACACGAAAATAGCTTAAAATACTAAAAGAACTAAGAACAATCTAAGTAAATGCAGGGAATTAAAATAACAAAGTCGCATAAATATGCTCCTATCACTTGTCAATGCTTATGATTTTCACAAAGCTTAATGATCTGTGCTTGTGTCTCTATTATGCAGTTCATGTAGGGAACTTAGGAAGAATAATTTGGTTGTCGATGCGTTGTCCGTCCAATTCAATGGCTTAAGGAAAATCTGAGGGTTAATTAGTGATGTCACGGTTAATCTGGGGCATTGAGGTTCATGGTTTATTGAAAAAGCAACTGGAAATCAATTTGTATGCAAGTGTGTCATGTGTGGGGAAGGACCCTTTAGCTAGCTTATCACCCATTAATTCACCAAATTTGAATTCCTTTAGTTTGTTAATCAAATCTGTTTGTTTAGACTTTAGATTCATCAAAAACCCAATCCCCCTTTCTTTGTTGTGTCAAATTAGTTAGAATCTGTCCTAATTTGTGTTTTTAAGTGTTTTGAGTCAAAACAAATTCAATTTTCGTCCAAAGTAGGTCCAAGAGTTTGTTTTGCGTCTATTTGATTATTTTGTGCTAGTTTGAGTCTTTTTAGTTTGTTTCGAGTTCTTTGAGTCTAGTTAAGTGTTTTTAAGCCTAGTTTTGTGTTTTTGTGTCAATTTTAAGTAGATTAGCAATCCCTCATAATCCCCGGCCTAGAACAATCCTTACTTGCATCTTTACTACAATTGTCAATAAGAGGGTTTAATTTAAGTGCTATCTTTTATCACATCAAATTTTTGGCGCCGTTGCTAGGGATTAGCAACTTTACTAATCCCCGGTTGTTTCTTTTTCGTGTGTTTTTGTTTTAGTTGCTGACCTTGTGTTTGTTTTTTTGTTTTTAGGTACTAGTTTATGACTCGTAGCTCTCAACCTGTTAGACCGATAAGTTCAAATTGAAGTCTAGTTTGTTGCATCATATTCCCAAATACCATGGGCTATCCATGGAAGATCTAAACAAGCATCTTAAGGAGTTTGAAGTGGTATGTTCAAGCATGACACCCATTAATGTCGATGGGAACATTTTGAAGATGAAAGCCTTTCCATTCTCTCTTTTGGAAAAGGCTAATGATTTGAATTGGCACCTGGAACCGTCACTTCTTGGGAAAGCATGAAGCGGGCATTCTTAGAGAAGTTTTTCCCAACTTCGAGAGTCATTCTCTTGAGGAAGAGAATTAATGGCATTCAACAAAGCCAAGGAAAGTTCTTTCCAGCGTATTATGAGCGTTTCAAGACTCTAGTTGCATCATGCCCTCAACATCAAATGAAGGAAGAGCTCTTAATTCAATATTTCTACAAAGGACTCCTTCCAATTGAAAGACAAATGCTAGATGCCTCGGCAGGGGGTGCTTTGGTTAACAAAACACCAGTGGCTACCTAGGTCTTAATTGCAAATTAAGCCTTGATTGCGCAACAATACGAGGGAGTTGGACAAAGAGACCCCCCACGGCAACAACAAGTGAATGAGGTAAGTGCAATTTTTGAAATTCAATCACAATTAGCTAACCTCACTATTCTTGTGTCACAGGTTGTCGATGAATCCAAAGTGCAACGGCGGCAATGTATGGCGTGTGCTCTATGCAAGGGCATCGCAATGACCAATGTCTTCAATTGATAGAGAATGAAGGATGGGAAAACGCCAATGCCATAGGTTATCAAGGCCAAAATCAGCAAAGGAATGATCTATACTTAAATACATACAATCCGGGACGGAGAGATCACCCAAATTTCAAGTGGAGGGAGCCTCAACAACCTGAACAACAAGGATGAATTCGACAGCCACCCTCTGGGATATATCAAAGGCCATTCGCACAATCTCAACCTCAATCACAAACTGCCCAACAAAACTCAGGTTCGCTAATTGATAATGATCAAACTATTCAATTACTAACTTCTATGTCATAGGGAGCACAAAATCAAAATAATAGAATAGCAAACCAAGAAAAGGAGATAAGTGACATAAAGAAGCAAATAGGGCAGATTTCTGAGTTATTTGTGCAGTTTAAAGAATAAGGCAAACTTCCTAGTTCAACCATTGTGAATCCAAATGGAGGTTTTGAAACCGCTAAGGTTATCACCTTGAGAAGTGGCAAGGAAGTTGGAATCAACCCCAAACCATCCAAAGCAAGTAAAAAAGAGGATGAAAAGTTGCTCCTCAAAGAAGAAGAAGTGGACAAAGCCACGGCAAGGGTAGAACAACCCTTACCGCAACCCCCTAGTGCACCTAAGCAGTCCCAAACCAACAAGGTAAGTCCAAATTCAAATTTTTCTAGTTCTATTCCACTAAATGTGCCCTTTCCTACCAGGTTTATGCAATCTAAGAAAGAGGAGGATGAAAAAGACATTCTATAGACGTTTAGGAAGGTGCACGTCAATATCCCGCTCCTTGATGCTATAAAGCAAATCCCAAAGTACACTAAGTTTTTGAAGAAGATTTGTACAACAAGGAAACAGATTCGGGAGAAAGAGGTGGTACATGTAAGTGAGAATGTCTCTGCACTGTTGCAAAGAAAGCTGCCACCTAAATGCAAAGATCCAGGTAATTTCACTATCCCTTGTGTAATTGGTAATACAAGGTTTGAACATGCTATGCTAGATTTAGGTGCATCAATTAATGTCATGCCATACTCTGTTTATGCATCTATGAATCTAGGAGAGCTTAAAAATGATGGTGTTATTATTCAATTAGCCGATCGATCTAATGCATACTCGAGAGAAGTTTTGGAAGATGTTTAGGTGTAGGTAGACCACTTGATTTTTCATGCAGATTTCTATGTGCTTGACATGGAGGATTCAGCCCACTCTCCACCATCCCCAATCTTACTTGGACGACCTTTCATGAAAACAACCCACACCAAGATTGACGTTGCCAGGGGAGCTTTAACTATGGAGTTTGGTGGCGATATGATTAACTTTAAAGTTTCTGAATCTATTGAGAATCCTAATGATGTTCGTTCTTGTTTTGCCATTGGTGTAATTAAAAATATAGGGCAAGAACATTCAGCACCAATCAAGAATGATGCATCTAGAACCACCATCAAAGAGGGAGTTGGAGTGGCTACCCTAAAAACACCCAATCTGGTCGAAAACAGCCATAGTGAAATAGTTGATATTGCTACCACTTTTGAGCCTCCATCGCAATATGATTGTAAGTCTCCAATCCCAATTCCAATTCCCATTTCAACTAATAGGTTGTTACCTTCTTTGGTGCAGATTCCCAATCGAAATCACGGTGGTGAGAAAGTTCACATTGACTTTAGGAAGCTCAACGCCAAAATCAGGGAGGATCACTATCCCCTCCCATTCATTAAGCCATACTATGAGCACTTTGAGGAGCATGTCGTGGAGGATATACCCCTCCATGTCGTGGGCTCCAATGAAGCTTAAAAGGAGGTATCGTCCGGCTGGAAGACGTTGAAGCAAGCGCTTCTTGGGAGGCAACCCACGCAAATAAAGAAGAACTAGGAAGCTCCAACACTCCATAACCAGATTTGCGTTCCTAAACCCTAATCTTTATTGCTTTTACTTTGCCATGATTTTCATGTTTGTTAGTTGTGTTATTTATTTGTTTGTGAGTCTATGCTTAAAACATTGGGGACAATGTTTGGTTTAAGTATGGGGGGGGGGTAAACAAGCTGTTTTTACATGATTTTCGTGGGATTTTATCACCTATCACTTCTAAAGTTGTTAATCACTATTTTTAAGTGTTTTTAGTGTGTTTTTAAGTGTTTTTATGTGTCTTAAACAGAAAATCTGAAAATTTGAAAAAAAAAAATCGAATAAAATGTTTCAAAAGCCCAAAAAGAGTCGTTTTCATTTGTTGTTTGTGTCTTAGGGTACCTTCCAACTCAATGATGAGGATTTGGTTTTTAATTGCATGACTATTAAGAAAGTTACAAACATGGATGGAAGTTTGATATGCTCTTTGGTTTATGTTTAGTTATGTATGACATTTACGAATTCACATGTAATCACAAAGAAGAAAAAATCAGTTTTTGTAACATGCTTGAAGGAAGAAATTCAAACCAACGCTACAACCCTGAGAGACTTAAGCCTAAACTTTATTTGGAGAGTTAATAATCTATCAAGTTTTTGTTTTCTAAAGTCGTTGCATGATCTCATTAGTTCTTTGCTTGGTTGCTACTTAGAATGTGTTTCATCACTATAGTTCCAAATACTAGAACTCATGCCCATTTCATTCAAAGCATGATATTGATTGCATAACATATAATAAGATGAAGTTGTTTAGTTAAATCGGAGCCGAAAAGCCTTACCCTATGCATATGTATTGTAGGTTTAACCCCCTTGAGCCTTAGTTAGCCTATTTTCTTTGTTAACCACATTATCCTTACCTAGCCTAGAATAAGACTCTCTATACCCTTATTCTTAAAGGATAGTAAAACATGACTTAGAGGGAATTCCTTTTGATCTAAAAATTATAGAAAAACAAGTGTGGGGGAAGGATTTTCATGGAAATCTAGGAGGATGAATGATTTATGTGCCAAAGAAAAAGAATAGGGCATGAGAAAAAATTAAAAAAAATAAAAAAAAAAAACGTGAAAAAAAAAGAAGAAAGAAAAGAAGAAAACTTGAAGAAAAGAAAGAAAAAAGAGTTGAAAATAAGTGAGAATGAACTCACAAGTGTTGATTGTTGAAGAAAGGGTCCAAAAGTTTGAATTTGACCCTAAGTTTTGTGTGAATCTTCCCTTGATGTTCAAAGTTGATTTCTGCATTCAAAAGTGAGTAAGTGTTTATTTCATTACTTTGCTTACTTTGCTTACTAAGTGTTTCTTTGTCAGCCAATACCTTAGCCCCGTTACAACCCTTAGACTTCTATCTTGAATGTTATGCGTTTCAATATGTGGAGTTTAAAATTGGTTTGAGCATATGGTATCCTTGGTTCTCGCGTCTAAGTAGTGGCATTTCATTCATGAGATCATATACATGTTAATAATTCCAGAAAGTGCCTTTTTTATTATACATATATGAGTGCTAGTCAACATGTTTACATCAATCTTCTCACATATACCTAGTGTAGGGAGTGTAGTCAGAAAATCTGTGTGAAAATAGAGAATATATCCGGTGAGGGATTGAGGGATTCTCTAAGGCATGTTACTACATTCAAAATCATGTATTAATCGATTAAATGGGAGCTAGTGAGTGGTGACTATGGTTAAAGTATATGCTTGAGGGTAGGGATAACTAAAATCTATTTGAGTGGTGATCTTTAATATGCCATGTTGCATTGGAAATCCCTGAGGCAATTGTTGAAAGGTTTAGATTGTGTTTTGTTTGTTTGGTTTATTTCGTTTCGCTCGAGGACTAGTAAAAGCTAAGTGTAGAGGAATTTGATAGGAGCATATTTATGCTACTTAGCTATGTTGTTTCCTTGCATTTAGTACGCTAATTACTACTTATTATAGTGTTTTGAGCTATTTTCGTGTGTTTGTAGGTCCTAATGGCAAAGTAGGCAAGAAAGTGCATTTTGGAACCATTTGCTGTAGTTTTGGGCATGGATTGGATAGCTTAACTATAGAGCAAGGTGGATGGACGAAATTGAAGTCAAGAGAGGCTAGGAACATGTTACAAATATGGAGAAACAAGTTCAAATACAAAGAAGATATGACAAGAGCAAGAAATAAGGAACATTATCCAACCTTATTGATAGGAGCATATTTAGGCGACTTAGTTAGCTTGTTTTCTTACATTTAGGTTGTTAGTTCATAGTTATTTTAGTATTTTAAGCTATTTTCATGTGTTTGTAGGTTTATATGGCTAAAATAGCAAGAAGGTGCATTTAGGAGCCTTTTGGAGCAAAATTGGACTTGGAATGGATAGCATATGCTTGGAGCAAAAGGAATGGACGAAATTCAAGACCTAAAGATGTTAGGATTGTTAATCAAAGAAGGATTCCTAATCAAAGAAGGATTCCTAGTCAAAGAAGGATTCCTACTTGAAGTAGGAAAGTTAAGCCAAGGTTTCTTATTTTGGTTTGACCTTTCCTAATCCTAAAAGCCCCTAAGTTCCAGCAACATTGAAGGTCTCTTATGCATTTTAGGATACAAATTAAACCTTCCTTGCACCATTCTAACCCTTGTCGTGCCTTGCCTAAACCTGTCATTTCCTTGCCGTGTAAGGGACTGCTTATTCCCTATTTTGTGTCACAAGATTACATTCCTTTTTAACCCTATTCAATGCCCCACCTTACATTCATATTATATCCTAAATCCTTGCCTAATTTCAGCCTTAAAACATATTCCCTTTCCTACTCTTCTTGGCCGCAAGTTTCCTTCCCTTTTCTTTTTGGTTTTTGACTTTAAGTCTTCTTTTTCCTTGTGGATTTGGGGTCTAATTCTTTCCTAAACTATGTAATAAAAGTTAAGATCCTTTCCCTCAAATAAATAACCTTTGCCGTACTCACTCACCCACACGATCTGCCATTCTTCATCCTTACACACCACCCTTTGTCGCAGCCTTCATTGACTCTTTACACCATTCCCATACTTCCATACCTTCAACCACACATCCATACACCATTCCTATACCTTGCCGCACTCCCCTACCAACCCAAATCCATTCCTAACCCAGAAATACATCCAAAATCATCCCTAAAACCTTTTTGTCGCAGCATAGCGAGGAAGAAGAAGAGAAAAAGAAGCCTTGGACGTTTTTGCATTCAAGTTGGATTGTTGGAATGTTTTTAGGTGTAATCTATCTTTTGTTTTCAATGTTTAATTCAAGTTTTCTTTGTTTTGTTGTGAACATGAGAGACTAAACCCATTTTAGCCAGGGGGAGGCTTTGAAACCATGATTATGTTTATGATATGCATTGATTAATTCCAGTTGTGATTTCATACATTGTGAATGCAATTTACTTAACCGTATGATGGATAACTTATCTTGTATGTTGATTAGGGAGGCCTACTTAATTTGCATGCTTGAATTTGGTGCTAGAATATAAGGGAGTTTCACATAATCGTTACAAACTTATATTCACAAGTAGTTAAGATTGTTTTCACAATCATGTTAAGTTAAGTTCCTAGCATGAGTATCATGATGTCATAGTTACGAATGCTTTGTCAATACTTATGATTTTCATAGAACGTAATGATCTTTGATTGTATCTCCATTATGATGTCATGTAGGGAACTTTTGAAGAATGTTTTGGGTTGTTGAATGATGTCATCCAATCTAATAACTAAAGGAAAATCTTAGGGTTAATTAGTGATGTCACGGTTAATCTGGGGTGTTGAGGTTCATGGTTTATCGAGAAAGCAACTTGAAATCAATTTGTGTTCGAATGTATCATGTGTGGAAAAGAATCCTCTAGCTAGCTAATCATCCATAGTTTTTCCCAAATTCGTCCAAACTTTGCTTAAGTCTTTTAGTTACTTGTTTTTATAATAAATTCGTCAAAAACCCAATCCCCTTTACTTTGTTGTGTCAAATCTGTCCTATTGTGTGTTTTTGAGTGTTTTGAGTCAAAACCAATTCTATTTTCATCCAAATTAAGTCCTAGAGTCTAGTTTGAGTCTATTTGATTGTTTTGTGTTGTTTTGAGTCTTTTCAATTTGTTTTGAGTCATATAAGTTTAGTTAAGAGTCTTTGAGTTTATTTAAGTGTTTTCAAGCCTAGTTTTGTATTCTTGAGTCAGTTTTTATTAGATTAGCAATCCCTCCTAATCCCCGACCTAGAACGAGCCCTACTTACATCTTTACTACAATTGTCAATAAGAGGGTTTAATTTGAGTGCTATTATTTATCACATCAAAATTTTGGTGCCGTTGCCGGGGATTAGCAACTTTGCTAATTCCCCCGTTGTTTCTTTTTGTTTCTTTGTCATATAATTTGTTTTAGTTGTTGACCTTGTTTTCTTTTCTTGTTTGTAGGTACTAGTTTATGACTCGTAGCTCTCAACCTGTTCATGCAAACATCTTCAACTTTGACAACGATTTTTAGAGCACTTTGAGAAGGAAGAGGAAAGAGCCAGAACTTAACCCACCAAGTTCTAGCTTGGAATCTGATTTTGAGGAGGAAGAGAAGCCCACGACAAGAGAGGAAGAAGAGGTACAACTCATGGCAGTAGAAAATCATACAATCAAGGAGCTTTCTGCCTCAGGAATGGACAATGCCGCACGATTATGCATCTAATACCTTAGGGCTGCTCAAGATAAGACCGATGAGTTTGAATTGAAGTCTAGTTTGTTGCACCACATCCCAAAGTTCCATGGGCTGTCCATGGAGGATCCAAACAAGCATTTAAAAGAGTTTGAGGTGGTATGTTTAAGCATGACTCCAATTAATGTTGATAGCAATATTTTGAAGATGAAGGCCTTTCCATTCTCTCTATTGGAAAAGGCTAAAGATTGGTTATACGAATTAGCACCTGGGACAGTCACTTCTTGGGAGAGCATGAAGAGAGCATTCTTGGAGAAATTCTTCCCTACTTCAAGAGTCATTCTCTTGAGGAAGAAAATTAGCGGAATCCAACAAAGCAATGAGAGTCTTTTCCGGCATATTATGAGCGTTTCAAGGCCCTTGTCGCATCATGTCTTTAACATCAAATGAAGGAGGAGCTTCTACTTCAATATTTCTATGAAGGCCGTATTCCAATTGAAAGACAAATGCTCGATACTTCAGCGGGAGGTGCATTGGTAGACAAAATTCCTATGGCAGCCAAGACCCTAATTGCAAACCGTGCTTTAAATGCATAACAATAAGAAGGAATTGGGCAAAGAGACCCCTCACGGCAGCAAGTACATGAGGTAAGTTCCACATCCGACATTCAATCCCAATTAGCTAATCTTACTTATATTGTGTCTCAGATGGCCGAAGGAATAAGGATACAATGACCAAGCGTATGTGGCGTATGTTCTATCCAAGGACACCCTTCTGAAAAGTGCCCTCAATTGATTGAGAATGGGGGATGGGAGAGTGCAAATGTTATTGGATTTCCAAGCCAAAATCAGCCACAGAATGATCCAAATTCCAACACATACAATCCGGGTTGGAGAGATCGCCCAAATTTCAAGTGGAGGGAGCCTTAACAACCTCAACAACAAGAAGGATTTAGGCAACAACCCCTGGGGTTCTATACCAAGCTATACGCACCAAATCAAGCCCAAACACAACCTGCCCAAAACAATCAACGTACGTCTTTAGACAATGATACACTTATTAAGTTACTTTCCAATTTGTCTCAGGGGCAAGAGAATCAAAACAAAGCGTTGCAAAATCAAGACAAAAGGGTGGACCACTTGGAGAAACAAATTGGGCAGATAGCGGAGTTTGTAGGACAATTCTGAGACCAAGGCAAGCTCTCTAGTTCAACCATTGTCAATCCAAAGGGAGGATTCGAATCTGCCAAAGCAATCATATTGAGAAGTGGAAAAGAAGTTGGCACTAATCCAAAACATCCAAATTAAGCCCAAACGAAGATGAAAAGCTGCAAGTGGAAGAAGAAGAGCAAAGCAAGCCACGGCAAGGTTAAAAACACCCTTGCCGCAGCCACTTAGGGACCCCAATTCCTTCAATTCATCTAATTAGACCAATATAGGTAAGTTGGGTTCAAATTCTATTAATTCTAACCCTATTCCACCCAATGTTCCTTTCCCTCGCAGATTAATGCAAGCAAAGAAAGAGGAGAATGACAAAGACATTCTTGAGACGTTTAGGAAAGTACAAGTCAATATTTCGCTCCTCGATGCCATCAAGCAAGTTCCCAAATGTGCCACATTTTTTAAGGAACTTTGCACCACAAGGAAGAGGGTTTCGAATAAAGAGGTGGTTAGGGTAAGTGAAAACATTTCCGCTGTTTTACAAAGAAAGTTACCTCCAAAATGCAAAGATCCAGGTAGCTTTACAATCCCTTGCATTATTGGCCAAACTAAGTTCGAACATGCTGTGTTAGACATAGGAGCTTGAATTAACGTCATGTCATACTCTATTTATGCATCCATGAACCTAGGAGAATTGAAAAATGATAGTGTGATTATTCAATTGGCCGATCGATCTAATGCCTATCCAAAGGGAGTTTTGGAAGATGTTTTAGTGCAGGTTAATAACTTGATATTCCCGGCGGATTTCTATGTTCTTGAGATGGAAGAAACCACCCATTCCACATCCTTGCCGCTCCTCCTTGGGAGGCCATTCATGAAGATAGCTCGCACGACGATCGATGTGTTTAAATTAACTTTAATGATGGAATTTGATGGGGAAGTTATTGATTTTAATATTTCTGAAACCATGAGATTTCCTAATGATGATCATTCATGCTTTTTTATTGATATCTTTGATTCATTGGCGCAAGAACATCTTGATCAATTGCATGAGGATGCACTTAAAACGGTTATTACAAGTGGAATAGAATTGACAAATCAAATGGCAGCACCAATAGCACCCCATGGCACTAATATGGAATTCCATGCCATGGCCCTTTGTGATAATGTAATTGAAGTGGTGGCTGCCCTAGAGTCATTGCCACGACTCAATGGTAAGTCCTTAATCCCAATTTCAATTCCAATTTCAACTAACAAGTTGTTTCCTTCCATAATGCAGCCACCTACCCTTAAGCTTAAACCGTTACCAAACCACTTGAAATATGTTTTCTTGGGAGAACAAGAGACATTGCCCATCATAATGGCTTCCTCACTCACGGCACAAGAAGAGGACAAGTTGGTGAGGGTTCTAAAGGAGCACAAAACAGCCATTGGGTGGACTTTGGCCGATATCAAGGGAATAAGCCCTACTACATGCATGCACCGTATACTCATGGAGGAGAGGGCCAAACCATCTAAAGAAGCTCAACGCTGACTCAACCCTCCAATGATGGAAGTCGGGAAGAAGGAGATTATCAAACTCCTTGATTGTGGCGTTATCTATCCCATGTCGGATAATTGTTGGGTTTCACCTTCCAAGTAGTTCCAAAGAAGTCCGAAGTCACAGTGGTGAAGAATGAAGAGAATGGGCTTGTGCCCACACGTATCCAAACAGGTTGAAGAGTTTGCATTGATTATAGGAAGCTAAACGCCACCACAAGGAAAGATCACTTCCATTTGCCATTCATTGATCAAATGCTTGAAAGGTTAGCCGGTCATTCTTTTTATTGTTTTCTTGATGGTTATTCGGGATATAATCAAATTGTCATAGCTCCGGATGATCAAGAAAATACCACTTTTACTTGTCCATTTGGTACTCTTGCTTATCGTCGTATGCCATTTGGTTTGTGTAATGCACCAGCCACCTTTCAAAGATGCATGATAAGTATATTTTCTGATTATGTTGAGAAGATTATTGAGGTATTCATGGATGATTTTAGTGTGTTTGGTGACTCATTTGATGATTGTTTGCATCATCTCGCTTTAATCTTGAAAAGATGCATGGAAACTAACCTTGTTTTAAATTGGGAAAAATGTCATTTCATGGTAAAACAAGGCATAGTTTTGGGTCATATCATCTCTGAAAAAGGAATTGAAGTTGATAAATCAAAAATAGATCTTGTACGTTACTTACCCTCTCCTACGTCGGTGAGAGAGGTTCGTTCTTTTCTTGGACATGCAGGATTCTATAGGCGATTTGTCAAGGATTTTTCCAAGATTGCACAACCCCTTTGCCGTCTCCTACAAAAAGAAGTGTCCTTTGAGTTCAACGATGACTGTGAGAAGGCATTCAAGCACCTCAAGGAGATGCTTACCTGATAGGAGCATATTTAGACAACTTAGCTAGCTTATTCTTGTGCATTTGTGTTATTATTTCTTAGTTAATGTAGCATTTCAACTCATTTTCGTGTGTTTGTAGGTCCAAAGGGTTAAAGTACCAAGAAAGTGCATTTTGGTGCATTTTGGAGCAGTTTTGGGCACTAAATGGATAACTTGTATATGGGCCAACATGGATGGACGAATTTGGAGTTCAAAAGGCTAGAAATCTGATAAGAAGATGTAGAAATTAAACTCAAGACAAAGTGGATAAGGAATTAGCTCAAAAGAGGAAACATTATCCAAAACCTTATCTTATCTTATCCTATCCTAACCTAATCTTGTTCCGCGTTAATCCTAGCTCCAAGTGGACCTAAAAACATGATTTCTAGAAGCCTTATCTAACCCTAAAAGGGTGCTGCACCCTTCCCCCTTTTATCTCTTCTAGAAAACCCAAAATCAGCCACAAAACACTAGTTTCTAGAAGGCCCAATTTTGGACGAATTTCCTAAACCTTTTTCCTTTTGGATTCTGATTTATAAGGCCTCATTCCTTGGGGATTTGGGTTACACAAATCCTTTTATGAAACTAATTGGGCCAAACCCTTTCCTAAGTGGATTTAACTCACTTGTGCCGAACCCTAGGGCCCTAATCCAATAAATCTGCTAAGTGTAACCCCAATCTAATTAACCCTAGGACTATATAAACATATTTTCAGCCACAAATTCATATGAACCCCTTATGCCATTCAGAACATCCTTGCCGTAAGCCCTAGCCTCCATTCTCCATCATTCATTCACTCCATACACTTCCATATACAACCTGCCGCACTCTACCACCATAATGAGACATCATTCATCATCCCAAGCAAGAATACATCGTTCATAACCCCAAAAACCATCACCCACACCTTGTGCCGCAGCAAGGAAGAAGAAGGAAAGCCCTAGCCGTGCATGCCATTCGACTTGGAATTGCTAGAACGTGTTAGGTGTAATCTTTCTTGTGTTTTTCAATGTTTAATTTCAAGAATCTTTGCTTTGTGAGTATGAGGAACTAATCCCCTCTTGGCTAGGGGGAATTTCGAAACCATGGCTATATTTGCATTATGATTTGATTACTTCCAGTTGTGATTTCATGAATGGTGAATTCAATTTACTTATCTATTTGAATTAAAACTTGTTTGTGTATGTGGGTTGAGAGTGCACACTTAATTTGCATGCATAAATCTGATGCTAGGATATAAGGAAACTTCACCTAATCGTTGGGAACTTATATTCATAAGTAGTAAAGGTTGTTAGTCACAATCATGTTAAGTAAATTCTTGGCATAAGTATCATGCGCTTTCATAGTTATGAATGCCTCGTCAACACTTATGATTTTCATAGAATTTAATGATCTTTGATTGTTTCTCCATTATGCGCTTTCATGTAGAGAACTTTTGAGGAATGATTTGATTGCAATGTGCTAATTCCATTCAATTCAATGACTTAAGGAAAATCTGAGGGTTAATTTAAGCGTACCTAATTAACTTGCGGTGTTGAGGTTCATGGTTCATTGAATAAGCAACTGGAGATTATTTTGTATGCAAGTATGTCATGTGTGGAGAAAGACCTCTTAGCTAGGCCATCATCCATCTAATTTCACCCAATTCGTGCAAATCTACATAGTTTAAAGTCTTGTTTTTGTTTACTTTATTTTTGTCCAAAACCAAATCCCCATTTAGTTTAGAGTGTCTAACTAGTTAAAATCTATTTTAGATTGTGTTTTTCGAGTGTTTTGAGTCAAGTTAGAACCAAAATTCGTCCAAATTTGTGTTTAGAGTCAAATCTGCCCAGTTTGTGTTTTTAGGCAGTTTTGAGTGTTTTTAGCTTATTTTGAGTCTTGTGAACTTGTTTTGAGTCTTTTAAGTTGAGTTAAGTGTTTTAAAGTTTATTTTTAGTTATTTGAGTCAGTTTAAAGTGTTTAGCAATCCCTCCTAATCCCTGGTTTAAGAATGATCCCTACTTACTTATATACTACAATTGTCAAAATAGGGTTAATTTGTGTGTTAAGTTAATTTTCGCATCATTACCACGGCACCAATCATAGTCCCACCAGATTGGAGCATGTCTCGTCTTACCTTTCCTTCTACCTTGCACACCTTCGGTGCCTTTATTTCATAACCTTTGCTTCTCGCACCCATGCCTTTTGAGCTAATGTGTGATGCATCTGATTATGCAATAGGGGCTGTTTTGGGCCAAAGGAAGAACAAGCAACCACATGTCATCTATTATGCTTCCCGAACCTTGAATGATGCTCAATTAAACTATTCTACCACTGAAAAAAAAACTTCTTGCCGTTATGTTTGCTTTAGATAAGTTTCGTTCATATTTACTTGGCATTAAAGTTGTTGTATTCTGACCATGCAGCTTTGAAGTACTTATTCACCAAAAAGGAGGCCAACCTAAGGCTAATTCGTTGGATGCTTCTCCTCCAAGAGTTTGATATTGAAATTAGAGACAAGAAAGGGAGTGAAAATGTGGTGGCTAACTATTTAAGTCGTTTGGTGCGCAATGAGAAATCTTCACCCATCCAAGAGACATTCCCTGATGAGCAATTGCTGTCCATTAAGGTAAGTGAACCTTGGTATGCCGATTTAGTGAATTATTTGGTGTCAAAACGAGTTCCAAACACCATAACCAAGCACCAATGTGATAAACTCAAGAAAGAGGTACGGTTTTTTGTGTGGGATGACCCATATTTGTGGAAATATTGTGCGGATCAGATTCTTCGTAGATGTGTGCATGATTGTGAGTTTAATTCAATTTTAACTTTTTGTCATACTTATGCATATGGAGGACATTTTGGCACACATTGCTCAACCCTTAAGGTGTTAGAATGTGGATTTTATTGGCCTACAATCTTTAAAGATGCTAGAACTTTTTGTTTAACTTGTGATCATTGTCAAAGAATGGGCAATATAGGTGCAACGGATCAAATACCGCAAACCCCTATATTCAATGTTGAAATTTTTGATGTTTGGGGCTTTGATTTCATGGGTCCTTTTCCTTCTTCATATGGTTTCACTTATATTTTGCTTGCGGTTGATTATGTTTCCAAATGGGTGGAAGCAAAAGCCACCCGCACTAATGATTCTAGAGTGGTTGCAGATTTCATCAAAACTAACATCTTTTCTAGATTTGGGATGCCTAGAGTACTCATTAGTGATGGAGGGTCTCATTTTTGTAATCACACCACTGAGGCATTGCTCAAGAAATATAATGTCACACATAAGGTTTCAACACTTTACCATACCAATGTCCAAGCCGAAGTCGCCAATAGAGAAATCAAGCAAATTTTGGAGAATACCGTTGGGTTAACAAGAAAAGATTGGAGCTTGCATTTGGAGGATACATTGTGGGCCTATTGTACGGCCTACAAAACTCCCATTGGGATGTCCTTCTTTCGGCTTGTCTATGGCAAACCTTGCCATCTTCCCGTGGAGTTAGAACATAAGGCACATTGGGCTATCAAAACATTCAGCATGAACATAGATGCGGCTAGAATTCATAGGAAGCTTCAATTGAATGAACATGAAGAGATTAGGCTTGAAACTTATGAGAATGCTTGCATTTACAAGGAGAAGACCAAGGCTTTCCATGACAAGATGATTCGTAGCAAAACTTTCTCCATAGGGCAGAAAGTGTTACTTTTTAATTCTCGCCTTCGTTTGTTTCCCGGTAAGTTACGTCCTAAATGGATTGGCCCCCTTGTTATTACTAATGTTTTTCCATATGGTGCAGTTTAAATCCAAAGCTTAAGGAATGGCCAAGAATTCAAGGTGAATGGGCATCGTTTGAAGCCATATTATGAAAGTGTTGAAGGGCAGATTGTGGAGGAAGTAACCCTCCATGCCGTGGGTTCCAATTGAGCCTAAGAAGAGAGTTCGTCCGGCTGCAAGACGTTAAAGCAAGCGCTTCTTGGGAGGCAACCCATCCATTCAACTAAAGAGGACTTAGGCAATCCAATAATTCATTCAAATAAATCAGATTTGCGTTCCTAAACCCCTCTCTTTGTTGCTTTTATTTCGTCATGCTAGTTAGTCTATGTTGTTTGTTTGAATATGAGTCTTTGTTTGAAACATTGAGGGCAATGTTTGATTTAAGTGTGGGGGTATACAAGCTATTTTTGCATGATTTTCGTGGGATTTTATCACCGATCACTTATAATGTTGTTTCTCACTATTTTAAGTGTTTTTAGTGTGTTTTGAAGTGTTTTTATGTGTTTGGATCAGAAAATACGAAAATACGAAAATTTTACAAAAAAAAAAATTTGCAAAACAGTTTTGAAAACCCAAAAAGAGTTGTTTTAAAGTAGTTTTTGTGTGTTTGTTTGTGTCTTAGGGTACCTTCCAACACAATGATGAGGATTTGGATTTTAATTGCATGACTATTAAAGAAAGTTATAAACATGGATGGAAGTTTGATTTACTCTTTGGTTTATGCTTGGTTATAGTTATAGTTTACGAATTCACATGTAATCACAAAGAGAAAATCAGTTTTTGTAGCATGCTTAAAGGAAGGAACTCAAACTTACGCTACATCCCTAAGAGACTTGAGCCTAAAACCTTTTTTGGAGAGTATAAATCTGTGATTTCTTGTTTTCCAAAGTCGTTGCATGATCTCATCACTCTTTGCTTGGCTGCTACTTAGAATGCATTTCATCATTATAGTTCCAAATACTAGAACTCATGCCCATTTCATTCAAAGCATGATATTGATTGCATAACATACAATAAGATGAAGTTGTTAGTTAAACCAAAGCCAAAAAGCCGAACACTTTTGCATATGTAATGTAGGATTAACCCTTTTGAGCCTTATTTAGCCTATTTTCTTTGTTAACCACATGTTCTTAAAGGATAGTGAAGCATGACTTAGAATGAATTCCTTTTGATCAACATATTGCAGAAAACAAGTGTGGGGGAATGTAAAAGGGCACAGCAAAGAAAGAAAATAAAGAAAAAAATTCAAGGAAAAAGAAAAAGAAAAGAGGAAAAGTTGTAAAAAGAAAGAAAAAGAGTTGAGAAATAAGTGAGAATGAACTCACAAGTATTGGTTGTTGAAGAAAGGGTCCAAAAGTTTGAATTTGACCCTAGGTTTTGTGTGAATCCTCCCTTGTGTTTAAAAGTTAATTTCTGCCATCAAAAGTAAGTTGAAGTGTTAATTTCATTACTTTGCTTCCTATTGTTCTAAGAACCTTTGTTTATCCTTACCCTTCTTTGTTAGCCAATACCTTAGCCTCATTACAACCCTCAACCTCTATCTTGATGTTATGTGTTCAATATGTGAAGTTTGAAATTGGTATGAGCATATGGAATCCCTAGTTCTCGTTCTATGTAGTAGCATTCCATTCATGAGATCATATACATATCATTGTCACAATTCCAGAAAATGTTTTCTTTGTTATAACATATGTGAGTGTTAGTCTACATGTTTACATCAATCTTCTCACATATACCTAGCGTAGGGAGTGTAGTTAGAAAATATGTGTGAAAATAGAGAGTATTCTAGTGAGAAATTGAGGAAATTCTCTAAGGCATGTTACTACATTCAAAATGTTGTTTTAATTGATTAAATGTGAACTAGTAAGTAGTAACTATGGTTAAGTGTTTGCTCAAGTGTAAAGAGAACTAAAAACCATGGGAGTAGTGTTCTTTAATGTGTCATGTTCATTGGAAATCCCTTAGATAAATGTTGGAAGGTCTAAAGTGTGTTTTGTTCTGTTTCTTTTGTTTTATTTTGCTCGAGGACTAGCAAAAGCTAAGTGTGGGGGAATTTGATAGGAGCATATTTAGGCGACTTAGTTAGCTTGTTTTCTTACATTTAGGTTGTTAGTTCATAGTTATTTTAGTATTTTAAGCTATTTTCGTGTGTTTGTAGGTTCATATGGCTAAAGTAGCAAGAAGGTGCATTTTGGAGCCTTTTGGAGCAAAATTGGACTTGGAATGGATAGCATATGCTTGGAGCAAAAGGAATGGACGAAATTGAAAACCTAAAGATGTTAGGATTCCTAATCAAAGAAGGATTCCTAATCAAAGAAGGATTCCTAGTCAAAGAAGGATTCCTACTTGAAGTAGGAAAGTTAAGCCAAGGTTTCCTATTTTGGTTTGACCTTTCCTAATCCTAAAAGCCCCTAAGTTCCAGCAACATTGAAGGTCTCTTATGCATTTTAGGACACAAACTAAACCTTCCTTGCACCATTCTAACCCTTGTCGTGCCTTGCCTAAACCTGTCATTTCCTTGCCGTGCAAGGGGAGTGCTTATTCCCTATCTTGTGTCACAAGATTACATCCCTTTTTAACCCTATTCAATGCCCCACCTTACATTCCTTTTCTATCCTAAATCCTTGCCTAATTTCAGCCTTAAAACACATTCCCTTTCCTACTCTTCTTAGCCGCAAGTTTCCTTCCCTTTTCCCTTTGGTTTCTGACTGTAAGTCTTCTTTTTCCTTGTGGATTTAGGGCCTAATTCTTTCCTAAACTATGTAATAAAAGTTAAGATCCTTTCCCTCAAATAAATAGCCTTTGCCGTACTCACTCACTCACACAATCTACCATTCTTCATCCTTACACACCACCCTTTGTCGTAGCCTTCATTGACTCTTTACACCATTCCCATACTTCCATACCTTCAACCACACATCCATACACCATTCCTATACCTTGCCGCACTCCCCTACCAACCCAAATCCATTCCTAACCCAAAAATACATCCAAAATCATCCCTCAAACCTTTGTGCCATAGCATAGCACGGAAGAAGAAGAGAAGAAGAAGCCTTGGACGTTTTTGCATTCAAGTTGGATTGTTGGAACGTTTTTAGGTGTAATCTATCTTTTTTTTTCAATGTTTAATTCAAGTTTTCTTTGTTTTGTTGTGAACATGAGAGGCTACACCCGTTTTAGCTAGTGGAGCCTTTGAAACCATGATTATGTTTATGATATGAATTGATTATATCCAGATGTGATTTCATAAATTGTGAATGCAATTTACTTAACCTTATGATGGATAACTTATTCTTGTATGTTGATTAGGGAGGCCTACTTAATTTGCATGCTTGAATTTGGTGCTAGAATATAAGGGAGTTTCACATAATCATTACAAACTTATATTCACAAGTAGTTAAGATTGTTTTCACAATCATGTTAAGTTAAATTCCTAGCATGAGTATCATGATGTCATAGTTACGAATGCTTTGTCAATACTTATGATTTTCATAGATCGTAATGATCTTTGATTGTATCTCTATTATGATGTCATGTATGGAACTTTTGAATAATTCTTTGGGTTGTCGAATGATGTCATCCAATCCAATAACTAAAGGAAAATCTGAGGGTTAATTATTGATGTCACGGTTAATCTGGGGTGTTGAGGTTCATGGTTTATTGAGAAAGCAACTGAAAATCAATTTGTGTTCAAATGTATCATGTGTGGAAAAGAATCCTCTAGCTAGCTAATCATCCATAGTTTTTCCCAAATTCGTCCAAACTTTGCTTAAGTCTTTTAGTTACTTGTTTTTATAAATAATTCGTCAAAAACCCAATCCCCTTGACTTTGTTGTGTCAAATCTGTCTTATTATGTGTTTTTGAGTGTTTTGAGTCAAAACCAATTTTATTTTCATCCAAATTAAGTCCTAGAGTCTAGTTTGAGTCTATTTGATTGTTTTGTGTTGTTTTGAGTCTTTTCAATTTGTTTTGACTCATATAAGTTTAGTTAAGAGTCTTTGAGTCTATTTAAGTGTTTTCAAGCCTAGTTTTTTATAGGAGCATATTTAGGCGACTTACTTTGTTTGTTCTCGTGCATTTACGTTGTGTTTCTTTAGTTATTTTAGTCCTTTATGCTTCTTTTGTGTGTTTTCAGGATATTAAGGCGTGTTTGACGAAATGATGCATTGTGGAGTGTTTTGGAGCACTATTGGGCTAAGGATGGATAGCTTATACTTGGAGCCCAAGTGTTGGATGAAATTGAAGGCCTTGTATGCACTTGAAGACACAAAACAATGGCCCTAACCCAATCACATAACACCTTGCCATGGGCTTAACACAAACACCATTCCTTGCCATGCAAGGAGGAGCAATTTGGGTCCATTTCATGTACTTAAACTCTAGCCCAATCCACAATCACTTAAAAGCCATGCAAAACCTTTCAACACCCTTTAATCATCCCCCTTTAAGTTATGATTTTATTTCCTAACCCTACATGCATTATTTATTAGCTCCCATTCCCTTATGCCATTTTCAGATTTCCACCCACTAACCTAGTCATCAACACATGCATTCACTTCATCATTACACCACCACTCATTCTTTAATCCACATGCACATTCAATCATTCACTCAAGCACCCTTGTGCCATGTTTCTCCCTGTGTTCCCACCCATCACATGCATCATCATCAAACAAACATTGCAGCCACATGCACCTAAAACTAATCAATGCCGTGCACTTCCCTTGCATTTTCAGCCATCACACTTCATCATTGCAGCCACCATTCACCCTAATTGTCAATCACATACTTTCCCATTGTATAATACATCCACATGCATCTTTAACCAACAAACATTGCAGCCACAAACACTCAAACACAATCAATGCCGTGGGGTACATTACAATTCCAGAAATTCCAGCTTTCCAACCTAGCTACATTCACATGCATTCACTCATAATCATTCACCAAACTTGCAGCCACATTTCCACCTATTCCAAGCTGTCATGTTCCCTCTCATTTACCTATAAATAAGCATGCAACCTAGCCACAATGGATTCATCTCATTCACAACACAACACACCACACAAATACACATCCATTGCCGTGCATATCCTTCCAATCTGTGCAGTTTTTATCCTCCATTTCAGCCACTATCCAACCACTTCCCATCCCTCCAAAACACTTCACATAATCCCCAAAGCTCACCTTAGACCTTGTGCCACAACAACGAGGAAGAGAAGAGTGCCTAAACGTTCATACAATTCAAGTTTGAGTTGTTGGAATGTTTAGGTGTTTCTTTGATTTCAATGTTTGAATTCAATTTTCTTTGTTTTGTAATGGAAGAGAAGAGTGCCTAAACGTTCATACAATTCAAGTTTGAGTTGTTGGAATGTTTAGTTGTTTCTTTGATTTCAAGGTTATGAGGAACTAAACCCCCTTTAGCTAGGGGGTGATTCGAAACTATGTTTATATTTGCAATATGAATTGATTACTTTTGGTTGGAATTTCATAAGTTGTGGATTCAATTCGTTTAACTGTTTAATTAATAACTTATTTATGTATGTTCATTGAGATTGCAAGCTTAATTTTCATGCATGAATATGACGCTAGAATATAAGTGAGTTTCACCTAATCGTTATGAACTTATATTCACAAGTAGTGGAGGTTGCTTATAAACAATCGCGTTAAACAAATTCTTGGCATAAGTTTCATGCGTATTCCATAGTAACGAATGCCTCGTCAACACTTATAATTTTCATTGAACTTAATGATCTTTGTTGAATGTCTCTATCATGCGTATTCCATAGTTAGGGACTTTGATTAAGAATAATTTGGTTGTAATGCGTATTCCAATCAATCCAACGAATTTAGGGAAATCTGAAAGTTAATTTAAGCGGACCTAATTAACTTGGAGCATTGAGTTTCACAACTTATCGAAAGACCAACTGAGAATCAATATTGTATGCAAGTGTAACATGTGTGGAGAAGAACCCCTTGGCTATTCCATCATCCATATTTTCATCACATTCATATTTACATTTTGCCTTTAATTATATTCTGTCTTTTTAATTTAATATCGTCCAAACACATTTCCCCCATATTTCGTTGAGTCTTAATCATTCGTATTTGTTTTATTTTTGTATCTTTAAGCTTTTGGAGTCATAAACACTTTCAAATTCGTCTAAATCAAGTTCTAGTTTCTATTTGAGTCAATTTGATTGTTTTAAGCAGTTTGAGTCTTTCAAAGCTATTCTGAGTCATAGTAGTTTTGTTAAGAGTCTTTACATTTAGTTTTTGTGTTTTCAAGTCAATTCAAAATAGATTAGCACCCCTAGTTAATCCCCGGTTAGAACGATCCCTACTTACATCATTACTACAATTGACACAAATAGGGTTTAGTTTGTGTGCGTATAATACACGCATCAGTTTTGTATTCTTGAGTAAGTTTTTATTAGATTAGCAATCCCTCCTAATCTCTGGCCTAGAACGATCCCTACTTACATCTTTACTACAATTGTCAATAAGAGGGTTTAATTTGAGTGCTATTATTTATCACATCACTTATCTTATCCTATCCTAACCAACCTTATCCTTTCCTAAATCGAGCATTATCCTATCATATCTTATCCAAATCAATTTGTGCCTTAATTCCAGCTATTTAGAAGGGATTAGTTATACATTTAAATACATAACTCATAATCTAGAGACCTTGTCCCTTGTGTGCCACATATATGCCATTCCTTGGTGGATTTGGGAGTTGTAATCCCTCTCCTACAAAGGTGCTGCACCCCTTAGCCTTTGTTCTTCTAGAAATCTACCCTAATATTCTTTCTAGAAGACGTTATCTACTCCTAAATGTATGCCGCACCCTCTTCATATTCTCTTTGGTTTTCTGATTTCTAGAAGGTCCAAAACCCTAGTCCTTTTCCCATTGGATTGTGTAATCCTTTTCCTTCAGAAATTGTGCAAGACCTAGCGTATAAAGACAAGTGTTTGTCGCATCATTCAAACCATCCATTCACTCATTCATTCATTCATACATTCAGCCATCAAATACCATATTTCACACCACATCACCCTAGTGCTGCAAGCAAGGAAAGAAGGAGAAGAGGACTTGTGCAATCTGCCATCCAAGGGAGTGCCATGCATGCCATTGGAGTGAGACGTTCTTGGTTCTTTCTGTCCTTAGTTTTAGTTTGATGTTTACTTTAATTTGGTTTTCAATTATGATGAACATGTGGAACTAAGTTCTTTTTAGTTAGAGGTGAATTCGAAGCCATGATTATATGTTTTATATGAATTGATTACATCCAGTTATTGTTTCTTGAGTCTTAAATGTGATTTGCTTATCTAAGTTATCACAACTTGTTTATGTGTGTTGGTTAAGGGTCGATGCTTAATTTGCATACATGAATCTGATGCTAGAGTATAAAGGAGTTTCACGTAATAGTTATTCACTTATATTCACAAGTAATGGAGGTTGCTAGTCACAATCATGTTAAGTGAATCCTTGGTATGAGTCTCATACGTTTCATATGGATGAATTCCTTGTCAATGCTTATGATTTTCACAAGACTTAATGACTTTTGATATGTATCTCTATTATGCGTTTCATATAGAGAAGATAATTTGGTTGTAATGTGTATTCATTCAATTTAATGAAATACGGAAAATCTGATGGTTAGTTGTGCGATGCAACTAACTTGGGGTGTTGTCGTTCATAATCTAAAGGAATAATAACTGGAAATTGGTTTGTATGCATATATCATGTGTGAAGAAGGACCCTCTAACTAGCCTTTCACCCTTTTAATTCACCAAATTCGTTTTTACAAAGTGTTTTATGCAAAGTTTCTGTTTTAAGTTTTAAATTCGTCAAAAACAATTCCGCTTTCATTTAGTCTTGTTAATTGAGTCAAAATCTATTTTCTTTTAGTCTTTTGAGTCAAGTTAAGGTTTATTTTATTCAAAATCACTTGTTAGGTCTAGAATTGAGTCTTTTTGATTGTTTGTTGCTGTTTTGAGTTAGTTTTAAGTCTATAGAGTCTAAATTAGTGTTTTTAAATCTTCTTTATGTTGATTAGCATCCCTCGTTAATCCCCAGTCTTGAACGATCCCTACTTACATATATACTACAATTGTCAACAATAGGGTTTAATTTGTGTGTCAAGTTAATTTTCACATCAATTATCAAGCTACTTGATTGTGGAGTGATCTATCCAATCTCTGATAGTTGTTAGGTTTCACTGGTCCAAGTTGTTCTAAAGAAATCCGGAGTCACTGTGGTGAAGAATGAAGAGAATGAGCTTGTGCCTACTCGTATCCAAACAGGTTGGAGAGTTTGCATCAATTATAGGAAGCTTAACACCACCACAAGGAAAGATCATTTCCCTTTGCCATTCATTGATCAAATGCTTGAATGGTTAGCCGGTCATTCTTTTTATTGTTTTCTTGATGGTTATTCGGGGTATAATCAAATTATTATAGCTCCAGATGATCAAGAAAATACCACTTTTACTTGTCCATTTGGTACTTTTTCTTATCGTCGAATGCCATTTGGTTTGTGCAATGCACCAACCACATTTCAAAGATGCATGGTAAGTATATTTTTAGATTATGTTGAAAAAATCACTGAGGTATTCATGGATGATTTTAGTGTTTTTGGTGATTCGTTTGATGATTGTTTACATAATCTCACTTTAATCTTGAAACGATGCATTGAAACTAACCTTGTTTTAAATTGGGAAAAATGTCATTTTATGGTAAAACAAGGCATAGTTTTGGGTCACATAATCTCTGAAAAAGGAATTGAGGTTGATAAATCAAAAATAGATCTTGTAAGCCACTTACCCTCTCCCACTTCGGTGAGAGAGGTTCATTCTTTTCTTAGACATGCAGGATTGATGTGAAAATTAACATGACACACAAATTAAACCCTATTTGTGACAATTGTAGTAGATATGTAAGTAGGGATCGTTCTAGACCGGGGATTAACTAGGGATGCTAATCAATACAAATAAGACTCAAAAACACTAAACTAGACTCTATAGACTCAAAACTAACTTAAAACACTTAAAACAGCAACCAACAATCAAAAAGACTCAATTCTAGACAAACAAGTGATTTGAACGAAAATAGAACTTAACTTGACTTAAAAGACTTAAAGAAAACAGATTTTGACTCAAATAACAAGACTAAATGAAAGGGGGATTGTTTTTGACGAATTTAAGACTTTAAGCAAAAACTTTGTAGAAAACACTTTGGAAAAACGAATTTAAGTGAATTAAATGGGTGAAAGGCTAGTTAGAGGGTCCTTCTCCACACATGATATATGCATATGAACCAATTTCCAGTTATTATTCCTTTAGACTATGAATGACAACGCCCCAAGTTAGTTGCATCACACAACTAACCATCAAATTTTCCTTATTTCATTGAATTAGATGGAATACGCATCAAAACCAAATTATCTTTCTCAAGTGCTTTATATGAAACGCATATTAAAGATACATATCAAAAGTCATTAAGTTTTGTGAAAAATCATAAGCATTGACAAGGCATTCATCACTATGAAACGCATGAGACTCATACCAAGGATTTACTTAACGCGATTGTGACTAGCAACCTCCACTACTTGTGAATATAAGTGAATAACTATTGTGTGAAACTCCCTTATACTCTAGCATCCAATTCATGCATGCAAATTAAGTGTCGACCCCCAACCCACACACATAAACAAGTTTTAATAACTTAGATAAGCAAATCACATTCATGCCTTAAGAAACAATAATTGGATGTAATCAATTCATATAAAACATATAATCATGGCTTCGAATTCACCTCTAACTAAAAAGAAATTAGCTCCACATGTTCATCATAATTGAAAACCAAATTAACATAAACATTGAACTAAAACTAAGGATAGAATACACCTAGAAACACTCCACACTCCACACTCCAATGGCATGCACGACACTCCCTTGTATGGCAGATTGTACAAGTCTTCTTCTCCTTCCTTCCTTGCTTGTGGCACTAGGGTGGTGTAGGTTGAATTATGGCGTTTGATGGCTGAAAATATGAATGAATGAATGAGTGAATGGATGGGTTGAATGGTGCGGCATAGGGTTGTATTTATAGGCTAATTTATGCACAATTTCTGAAGGAAAAGGATTGCACAATCCAATGGGAAAAGGGTAATCGTTTGGCAGAAACCTAGGGGGAAAGGGATATTAACCTGCAGCATTCAATTAGGATCAGGTATAGGCTTCTAGAAAGGATGTTTAGGTCAGATTTCTAGAAGAATAAAGAGTAAGGGGTGCGGTACCTTTGTAGGAGAAGGATTACAACTCCTAAACCTCCAAGGAATGGCATATATGCGGCACATAAAGGCTTAGGCTTCTAGAATATGAGTTTATGTGTTTAAATGTATATCTAATCCCTTCTAAATAGCTAGATTTAAGGCACAACCTGATTTGGATAGGATAATATAGGATAACGTTAGATTTAGGAAAGGATAAGGTTGGTTAGGATAGGATAAGATAAGGTTGGATAAGGTTTCTTATTTCTTGCTCTTTCCTTATCTTCTTTGCATTAGAACTTTTTTCCCAGATTTGTAGCCTTTTGTAGCCTCTATTGATTCAATTTCGTCCATCCACTTTGCTCCATGGTTAAGCTATCCAATCCATGCCCAAAACCGCTCCAAATAGCTCAAAAATGCACTTTCTTGCTCCTTTTGCCATTAGGACCTAAAAACATACGAAAATAGCTTAAAAGACTTTAATAAGTAGTAATTAACTATCTAAATGCAAGGAAACAACATAGCTAAGTAGCATAAATATGCTCCTATCAAATTCCCCCACACTTAGCTTTGGCTAGTCCTCGAGCAAAACGAAATAAACAAAACAAACAGGACACAATCTAAACCTTCCAACAATTGCCTCAGGGATTTCCAATGCAACATGACATATTAAGGATTACTACTCCCATAGATTTTAGCTATCCCTACCAATTAGCATATACTTAATCATAGTCACCACTCACTAGCTCGCATTTAATCAATTAAAACAACATTTTGAATTTAGTAACATGCCTTAGAGAATTCCTCAATTCCTCACCGAATATGCTCTCTATTTTCACACAGATTTTCTGGCTACACTCCCTACACTAAGTATATGTGAGAAGAATTGATGTAAACATGTAGACTAGCACTCACATAAGTTATAATCAAAGAAGCCAGTTTCTGGAATTATTAACATGTATATGATCTCATGAATGGAATGCCACTACTTAGACGTGAGAACCAGGGATACCATATGCTCAAACCAATTTTAAACTCCACATATTGAAACACATAACAATCAAGATCGAACTCAAAGGGTTGTAACGGGGCTAAGGTATTGGTTAACAAGAAAGGTATGGATAAACAAAAGTTCTTAAAGCAATAATAACCAAAGTAATGAAATAAACACTTAGAATTCACTTTTGAATGCAAAAATCAACTTTGAACACCAAGGGAAGATTCACACAAAACTTAGGGCCATATTCAAACTTTTTGGACCCTTTCTTCAACAATCAACACTTGTGAGTTCATTCTCACTTATTTTCAACTCCTTTTCTTTCTTTTTTCTTCTTTTTCACCTTTTTTTTTTTTTTCCTTCTTTCTCTTGTTCCCTAGTCTTCCTTTGGCACACAAATCATACGTTCTCCTATATTCCCACGAAAATCCTTCCCCCACACTTGTTTTTCTGCAAATTGTAGAACAAAAGGAATTCCCACTAAGTCATGCTTTACTATACTTTAAGAACAAGGGTATGGATAGTCCTATTCTAGGCTAGGTAAGGATAATGCGGGCTAACAAAGACAATAGGCTAACAAAGGCTCAAAGGGGTTAACATACAATACATATGCAAAGGGTAAGGCTTTTTGGCTCTGGTTTTAACTAAACAACTTCATCTTGTTTTTTGTTATGCACTCAATTTTATGCTTTGAATGAAATGGGCATGAGTTCTAGTATTTGGAACTATAGTGGTTAAACGCATTCTAAGTAGCAACCAAGCAAAGAATAATGAAATCATGCGACGACTTAGAAAACAAGAAATCAAGATTAATAACTCTCCAAAGAATGTTTAGGCTCAAGTCTCTCAGGGTTGTAGCGTTAGTTTGAGTTCCTTCCTTCAAGCATGTTACAACAAATGATTTTTTTTCCTTTGTGATTACATGTGAATTCGTAAATGTCAACTACAACTAAGCATAAACCAAAGAGCATATCAAACTTCCATCCAAGTTTGTAACTTTCTTTAATAGTCATGCAATTAAAAACCAAATCCTCATCATTGTGTTGGAAGGTATCCTAAGACACAAACAAACATAAAAACAAAAACGACTCTAAAAACAACTCTTTTTCGATTTTTAAAATACTTTTTTCGATTTTTTTTTTCAAATTTTCGGATTTTCTGTTATAGACACATAAAAACAATTCAAAACACATTAAAAACACTTCAAAACAGTGAATAACAACTTTAGAAGTGAGAGGTGATAAAATCCCACGAAAATCATGCCCAAAACAGCTTGTTTACCCCCCCCCCCCACACTTAAACCAAACATTGTCCTCAATGTTCTAAGCATAGACTCACAAACAAACAAACAAATAACACAACTAATAAACATGACAATCATGGCAAAGCAAAAGCAATAAAGAGTAGGGTATAGGAACGCAAATCTGCTTAGGGAGTGTTGGAGATTCCCAGGTCTTCTTTATTTGCATGCATAGGTTGCCTCCCAAGAAGCGCTTGCTTTAACGTCTTCCAGCCGGACGATCCTTCCTCTTAAGCTTCATTTGGGCCCACGGCATGGAAGCTTGCACCATCCACGACATGCTCTTCAAAGTTCTCATAGTATGGCTCAATGAATGGGAGGGGATAGTGATCCTCCCTGATTGTGGTATTTTGGTTCCTAAAGTCCATGTAAATGCTCCCACCACCTTCGATTTGATTGGGAACCTGCACCAAATAAGGTAACAACCTATTAGTTGAAATGGGAATTTGAATTGGGACGGCCATATTGGGTGTTTTTAGGGTAGTGGCGTGCTTCTTGTGCTCCACTCCAATTCCTTCCTCGATGGTGTTTCTAGATGCATCTTTCTTGATTGGTGTTGAATGTTCCTACCCTATATTTTTAATTATACCAATGGCAATACAAGAACGAATGGATTCAGAAACTTTAAAGTTAATCATATCACCACCAAACTCCATAGTTAAGAATCCCTTGCCCACGTCAATCTTGGTGTGGGATGTTTTCATGAAAGGCCGTCCAAGTAAGAGTGGCGATGGTGAAGAGTGGGTTGAATCCTCCATGTCAAGCACATAGAAATCTGCAGGAAAAATCAAGTGGTCTACCTGCACCAAAACATCTTCCAAAACTCATCTTGGGTATGCATTAGATCAATCGACTAATTGAATAATAACACCATCACTTTTAAGCTCTCTTAGATTCATAGATGCATAAACAGAGTATGGCATAACATTAATTGATGCACCTAAATCTAGCATAGCATGTTCGAACCTTGTATTACCAATTAAACAAGGGATAGTGAAACTACCGGGATCTTTGCATTTAGGTGGCAGCTTTCTTTGCAACATTGCAGAGACATTCTCACTTACATGTACCACCTCTTTCTCCCGCATCCGTTTCCTTGTTGTACAAATCTTCTTCAAAAACTTAGCGTACTTCAGAATTTGCTTTATTGCATCAAGGAGCGGGATATTGACATGCACCTTCCTAAACGTCTCCAGGATGTCTTTTTCATCCTCCTTTGTCTTAGATTGCGTAGACCTGCTAAGAAAGGGCACATTTAGTGGAATAAAACTAGACAAATTCGAATTTGGACTTACCTTGGTGGTTTGGGACGGTTTTGGTGCACTAGGGGGCTGCGGCAAGGTTTTGGCTTCCCTTGTCGTGGCCTTTACTCCCTTTTCTTCTTCTTGCAGCAGCTTTTCCTCCTCATTAAGGCCATGTTTAGATGGTTTTGGATGATTTCCAGGCTCCTTACCACTTCTCAACGTAATGGCCTTGGCGATTTCAAAGCTTCTCTTTAGATTCACAATGGTTGAACTAGGAAGTTTGCCTTGCTCTCGAAACTGCCCAAGGAACTCTGAAATCTGCCCTATTTGCTTCTTCACGTCACTCATCTCTTTTTCTTGGTTCGCTATTCTATTATTTTGATTTTGTAATCCCTGCGATATAGAAGTTAGTAATTGTAAAGTTTGATCATTATCAATTAGCGAACCTGAGTTTTGTTGGGCAGTTTGTGATTGAGGTTGAGATTGTGCAAATGGCCTTTGATATATCCCAGGGGGTGGCTGTCGAATTCCTCCTTGTTGTTGAGGTTGTTGAGGCTCCCTCCACTTGAAATTTGGATGATCTCTCCATCCCGGATTGTATGTATTTGAGTATGGATCATTACTTGGTGGATTTTGACTTTGGTACCCCACGGCATGGGCACTCTCCTATCCTCCATTCTCTATCAATTGAGGACATTGATCATTGAGATATCTTTGCATAGAGCACACTCCACATATGGCCGCACCTTGTAATTTGGATCCTTCAACAACCTGAGACACAAGCATAGTGAGATTAGCTAATTGAGATTGAATTTCAGAAATTGCACTTACCTCATTCACTTGTTGTTGCCGTGGGGGTTTTCTTTGTCCAACTCCCTCATATTGTTGTGCATTCAAGGCTTGATTTGCAATTAGGACCTTGGCAGCCACCGGTGTTTTGTCAACCAAAACACTTCCCGCTGAAGCATCTAGCATTTGTCTCTCAATTGGAAGGAGTCCTTCGTAAAAGTATTGAATTAAAAGCACTTCCTTTATTTGGTGTTGTGGACAAGATGCAAAAAAGTCTTTGAAACGCTCATAATACGCTGGAAAAGACTCTCCTTGGTTTTGTTGAATGCCACTAATTTTCTTTCTCAAAAGAATTACTCTTGAAGTTGGAAAGAATTTCTCCAAGAACGCTCATTTCATACTTTCCCAAGAAGTAACGGTTCCGGGCGCCAATTCGTATAGCCAATCTTTAGCCTTTTCCAAAAGAGAGAATGGAAAGGCTTTCATCTTCAAAATATTCCCATCCACGTTAATGGGTGCCATGCTTGAGCATACAACTTCAAACTCCTTCAAATGCTTGTTTGGATCTTCCATGGACAGCCCATGGTATTTAGGAATATGATGCAGCAAGCTTGACTTCAATTCGAACTCATCGGTCTTGCTTTCGGCGGCCATAGGATATTGAATGCATAAAGGCACGGCATTGTCTAGTCCTGAGGTCGAAAGTTCTTTGATTGTTCGATTGTCCGCCGCCATGCTTTCTTCTTCTTCAAATTCAGACTCGGAATCTGAACTTGAACTAGGTGGATTAGGTTCTGATTGCTTCCTCTTTCTTCTCAAAGTTCGTTCAAAATCGTCGTCAAAATCCAATATGTTTGCACGAATAGGTTGAGAACAGCGAGTCATAAACTAGTACCTAAAACAAAGCAAACAAACCAAATCAGCAACCACTTTAAAGGGCACGGCAAACATAAACAAAAAGACACTTTGACATGACACAAACAAAAGGGATTAGCAAGTTTGCTAATCCCCGGCAACGACACCAAAATTTGATGTGAAAATTAACTTAACACACAAATTAAACCCTATTTGTGACAATTGTAGTAGATATGTAAGTAGGGATTGTTCTAGACTGGGGATTAACTAGGGATGCTAATCAATACAAATAAGACTCAAAAACACTAAACTAGACTCTATAGACTCAAAACTAACTTAAAACAATTAAAACAACAACCAACAATAAAAAAGACTCAATTCTAGACCTAACAAGTGATTTGGGCGAAAATAGAACTTAACTTGACTCAAAAGACTTAAAGAAAACAGATTTTGACTCAAATAACAAGACTAAATGAAAGGGGGATTGTTTTTGACGAATTTAAGACTTTAAGCAAAAACTTTGTAGAAAACACTTTGGAAAAACGAATTTAAGTGAATTAAATGGGTGAAAGGCTAGTTAGAGGGTCCTTCTCCACACATGATATATGCATATGAACTAATTTCCAGTTATTATTCCTTTAGACTATGAATGACAACGCCCCAAGTTAGTTGCATCGCACAACTAACCATCAAATTTTCCTTATTTCATTGAATTAGATGGAATACGCATCTAAACCAAATTATCTTTCTCAAGTCCTTTTGTTGACTCTAAAAATTACAAACCTACGTGGCTCGCAGGCCGAGTAACTAATAAGCTAACTACGTCCTTCGGTTGAATGCAGGGCGTGCCAACTCAACGGCCGAGCTCGGCCGAGGAGTAAAATTCGTTGATGTCGCATTGAGCGTGTCGTTGACTTCTCTATCTTGCGATTGCGACCAAGGAAAGAACACTCTCGGTCTCTGGGTTCTATAGCCTGAAGACAAGGCTACTAATTCTGCGGAGTTCACAAATCGTCGGAGCCCGATTCGGTCACTGTGATTATATTCGTAAGAGTATAAGCATGTCGAATCGAGACCAAACTGTATGGACACAGGTACTCAAATGTGATGTATGTCTTGATGGTAAATGTAGTTCGGCCGTCGGAATGCCGAACCCTGAAATTTACTTGCGAGTATCCAATCATAAAATCACTCGGTGTCCAGTACGCCGAGCAACGCAATTCGTAACACCTGACTACGTCGAGAAGGCTAGCAAGGTGACCTCTACCAACAAGGGTTCGAAAACCCTTCTCGGCCGAGACTTAGATAGGTAACCGGTCGACCTCGACGCAGTGCTGTTTATCCAAACTGAAGGTGCTCGCCTGGTGCCTCCACAGTGCTGTTTATCCAAACTGAATGTATGTCGGCAGAAAAAGAAAAGGAAAAATCTCAAGGTATTTGAGAGGTTTTGCGCAGGGCAATTGTATGTTGAATTGAAAGGGCCTCTTTTGTTGCATGATTTCTTGTATTTATAGCACCCCATTTCTTGAGACCGATCCTTATCTAGATTGGGAGTCCTTGAACCAGTGTTTTTTGAATACCAAACGTTTGATCTTCATTCTGAAAAGCCTATAAATACTCAAACTTCTGCCATTCGCATCCCACGCCTTCAGAAATTTCGAAACCTTCCTTTTATCATTCCTGTTTGTTCAAGCAACACCTTCAAGTTCTTCTTCCTGCAATCTCCTTGTTTAACCCCAAATCCTCTCCTTTATCAATGGCCTCCTTCATTTCAAAGCTTTCCGACGAGTGCAACAAATGCAAGGACTTCATCGATCGGAGCGCCATCAAGATGCTGTGCTTCAAAAATGACATGGCCACCACTCACCAGATTCTGGGTCCCCTTTTCAAGGTCGCAGTGTCGTCGTCCATCACTAACCTTCTCAAGGAGCAATGCTTAATACCTCTGCTGCAGGGTGCGATTGGTCGAAATGGACTTTGGCGCAGCCTTAAGGAGCCTGGCCCTCGACTACCACGGCCTGGGCCGCCTGGGTTGACGGAATGAGCACATTCTTCGGCAAAGAGTGGAATTCTCTTGGTATCTATGATGCCATCATTCTTTCAACCATGGAGATTACCATGGATAAGGAGCTGCTTATGGCGGCCCTGAGTTTATGGTGTTTGGCCACCGACACCATGATCCTGCCTTTCGGCCCTCTCGGCCCCACAGTCCTCAACATTTCGACCATCCTTGGGACTTCTCCATCTGGCCTCCCCATCGATGCCGCCCTTTCCGGATGCCCTTCTCTCCTCGACCTAAAGGCGTTATTCGACGAACGGGCCGTTGAGACGCTCAGTCGGGGCGACCGGAAGCCCTCAAGGGAAGAAGTTCAGAAGCTCCATAAGACCTTCTTCAACTACAACACTCTCATCCTTCACTTCGCCGGCCGAGGCGAGGAAAACCTTAGGAAGGGAGAACACGAAGCCTTCCTCTTCTACTAGTACAACAAATTCGTTTGTTGTACCAGGTCGAACAAATGCCTGGTTGAGAACATGCCGGTGGCCCAGGCACTGGCTAGTGGTGGCTCCTTGGCACTCAGCCCGGCTATACTTGTCAACCTCTACCGTTGCTTGGCTGAGATGACCATTAACAAGATTGACCCGCACCAGAACGGACCCTTCTGGGTCTTCCAACTCTGGTTGCAGGTTTACTTTTCTACCCTTCGGCCCTAGGTTCCTGCATTCCAGCGATCGGCCGCCCTCGGCCTTCAACTGGCCTCTCGACCGGCGCTTCCTCACCGGGCCGACGAGGTCCTCAAACATTTCCTCAGCCTCGACGTCCTTTCAGACGACGAGTTCCTGTTGTGCCGATACCAAGAATACCCTATCTCGATCAGGCTCCCCATGGCAGCGTGGGGCAAATCCGAGGATGCGGACCTTCGTCAACATTGGGGGTCATTCGTTCTGGTTCGCGATCTTCCCCTTGGTTGCGATGCCCGCCGAGCCAGCTGGAAGGTCTACCATCCTCATTTTGTCGCCCGACAACTTGGCTACCTTCAAGGCTGCCCTGTACCCCTGCTTGCCTCTCGGTCCTTCCTGAGTCGATTGCGTCTTTCTGGTTCCTCCGAGAGGGAATGTAAGACGACGGAGCAGGAGTTTCAGGAGAAGTGTAAAAAATTCCAGTTTCGGCCGACGGTTCCTAAATCCTTGGGAATCGATACCTTCGAGGACTGGTGGGATGAGTACACCAGCGACTTCTTTGGCATCTCGGCCGAAGACGTGGTAAGCAGAGTCTTCGGCGACCAGCCCAGACCAGCGCCCTCGGCCCAACCCAAGGTATATTGTCATTTCGCTTTTTGTATTTCAATTACTTGTCTTAGGTTATTAATTACTTTGCTATTTCAGGGGGTCGCGTGTCGAGGAAGGTGGAAACGATCGCCGTGGTGGTGAGGGCGAAGAAATTGGTTCCCACGAAAATGACTATCACCACCGAGCGGACAGTCCCCGCAAAACGCCCACATCGAGAAGCCGAGCCGGAGGATGACGCTCCTCGTCCTTCCAAACGCGTCAAGAAATTGGCGAAGAAGGGCGACCAGGAGATTCATGTTGTTCCCAGCGACACCACAGGGAAAACTGCTCCTGCTGGCTCTCCTTCTGTCCCGACTGCCCCAGCTTCAACAAACCCGATTCCTCCAGCCGTCTCTCTGCCTGAGACCACGGCCGATCCAGTCGCCGTATCAGCTCCAACTTCGGAGCCGGTCATGGCGCCTGCCGTAAGGGAGACGGCTGCACCTGTCGATGCACCCTCCATTCAGCGACCGACGGTCTTTCTGGAAGAGGTATAATTCTACTTCCATCCTTTGTTTCTTTAGCCTTCTAGTCGTAACGAAATTTTTTTTTTTTTAGGACGTCGAGAGCAAGAGTGACGAGGTCCCGCTGGAGCGCCGCCCTCGACCAGCCAACTCTCCTCCCATCCATCCTCTTTCGGTGGTCGAGGTGTCCGCTCGACTGTGTCTCCCTACGGCGGATCGCGGAAAGAGGCCCATGGCCGATCCTGAGGCAACGGCCGAAACGCCGATCCATCCGCAGGACGAAGACCTCCCCATTCCTCCGCAAGAAGTCTCTTCGGCCTTTGTAAGTCTTTTTTCTTTTGCGTTGATTTTATCATGACACATGTTCTTAAAGAACTATTAAATGTCAGGTACCCGAACATTCATTTCACCGATAATTTTATGCACCGACAGACGTTGTCTATATTTCCTGGCCACCGTCGTGACCATCAAATGTAGATAACCTCCATCGGCCGCGTGAATTGAGAAGCGGTCTAAGGCACTGGGCTCGGCCATTAAGTTCCCTGGGTTCGAGCAATGACCCAGAGGGTATGGCCGAAGTCTCCACTCGGCAGGTCTAAAACAATCCCTTTGTCATGCACTATATTACGACGTCTTATTTTTCTTCACAAAGTTTTCCTTTTATATGCAGCCATCGTGGGAAGTGGAGCTCGATGCTTTTCTTCAGAGCACGACTGGTGAGGCCGGCTCCTCTGCTGCTCCTGCCGAACCAGCGGGAACTATGCCCGAAGCCCAAGCCTTCGTGAAGCTGCACGATGTCCTGTCTCTCTGCCTCCCAAGCTCTCCGATGCAAGGGTCTTAACTCCGTTGGGGAGTGTCTTAATGACCTCGCCAGCGGCGGTTACCTGAGCATGGAGAATATCTCCTTCCTCACCGACCTTCTGGAGCGGACTCGACAACACTTCAATATTTTTTAACGAGCACTACAGGCCGATGACGACTTGAAGGCGGCCAAGGTCGCGCAAAAGGCTGGCCGAGCTGAGATGGAGGCAATAAAAGCCAAGAAAGCGAAGCTGACCGAGTTTGATCGTCAGATCTCTGACCTCCAACGTCAAATTTCTGACCTTCAACGGCAAAGGTCTGCTGCCGCTTCAGAGCTTGAGAAGGACTTTAAGGCCAACAAGGCTCGGCTGACGGCCTTCGCTGCCAGCGCACGGCACATCCAGCAACTGCATTTCAACAAAAAGACGAGGCAGGCTGAGATAATTTTGAGCGAAGCGAAGTGGCTGGAGCTAAAAGCTGCCCTCGAGACTTTCCTCCCCTCGACCCCCTAGGAAATTATCTTTGTATTTGTTCTTTTGCTATCAATACAATGGTTCTTATGCTATCAATACAATGGTCTTTTACTCTTGCTTTTCCCATGTAATTGGATAGTACTTTTTAAAAAACTTTCCATTAATTGGCAATTTGTGAACTGAACCCGTCCGATCTCTGAGATGATATGCCCCCTTGCCGAGAACTTTGTGAACGATGAATGGCCCTTCCCAATTCGGCGACCATTTACGAAATCGAGGGTCTTTAATCCCGACGGGCAACACCGTTTGCCAAACCAATTCTCCTTTGCCGAACGTTTTTTGTCTTACACGCTGGTTATACGCTCACTCGGCAATTTTCTTTTGTGCTATCAACAAGTTACCCGCGTCGATTCGATTTTCTTCTAAGTCTTCTAATTCTTGTCGCATCGCTTGACTATATTCGACACTAAACAAACTACTCTGCTCGATTACTCGTAATGAGTTTATACTCAACTCGACCGGTAACATAGCGTCGTGTCCATAAGTTAACGCGTAAAGAGTAGTTCCAGTGGCCGACCGGGGTGAAGTTCGGTATGCCCATAATGCTTCATTTAACTTCAAATGCCACAACCCAGGCCTTTCTCTTACCATTTTTTCGAGGATGCCGATCAACACTTTATTGCTTGCCTCGGCCTGTCCGTTTGCCTGAGGGTAGTATGGTGTAGATTGCTCAAGTCGGATATTCAGACTTGCCGCGTATTCCTTAAACCTATCGATCGTGAATATGGTGCCATTGTCAGTTATGATCGTTTCTAGCACGCTGAATCTGGTCACAATATTCTCCTCTACGAAATTGCATACCTCTTTGGCCATTAATTCGGCGTATGATCTTGCCTCGACCCATTTAGTGAAATAGTTAGTCGCTACAATTATCCACGCGTGTTTTGCCGCCCCCGACGATGGCGTGATTTTGCCAATTACGTCCATTGCCCATCCCCTGAACGGCCATGGTTTAGTAACCAAGTGGAGTAATTCGGCCGGGGCTCTTTGCACGGGTCCATGAATTTGGCATGGTACGCATCTTCGTGCATATTCGATGCAATCCTTTAATATACTGGGCCAAAAATAATCGTGTCGTCGAAGCAACCAGCGCATCTTTCGTCCAGATTGGTGTGCCCCATAAATTCCTTCATGTACCTCGGCCATTGCTTGGGCATCTTTCGTCCAGATTGGTGTGCCCCACAATAGTAGTAACCCGTCCTCACCCTTGCGGTATAATTCATTTTGGTACGACACGTAATTCATGGCGAAGACCTTCGTTCTCCGGTCGTGTTTCCCATTGGGGTTATCGAGGTATCGTAACTGTTGGAAATGTGCCCTAAAACCAATCATATGATGATACTTTATGGACATTTCACATGTTAAACTAATCTAGTTTAATATTAAGGGCAAAGATTATTGTTTGAGCCGTCTCATATAAATGTTATATGCTTAAACGATAAGTCCAAGGAATATGTGATTGGAAGAATGCGATCTAAAGAAGTTAGATTCATGAGACCATTCTTTCGTTGACACATCCTAAACGTTCCTGATCATAGGATTGTCAATTGGGCATTGACAGTCCGTTAAGATCAGTACGTGCTATGTCTTCTCTCAGGGAGAGTGACTAGTCTCGAGTCATTGGTGTGTGTGACATCAAGACAAGTACGTAGGTGCTCAATAGAGAATGAGTTCACTGAACACGATCAACGAAGAGTTCTCATATTCATGTCACATGAGAACTCATGGTTGGGATAATGCAAATTAGTCTTTTGACCTGAGGCATCACAGTTGTCTTGTGGTTAGGTCCTTAATCTTTGATTATGTCAAAGTCACTCCATCAGGAGGGTGTCCACGGCATCGTTGGGGTTAAGCCACTTAGCCATGGAGGCAAGTGAATGCGCAACAAGGGATCTCTAACCTTCAAACTGTTTGAGGGAGAATACTCTATGATATGATTTAGAATCTCTGGCCAGAGTAAGAATGAGATGTTGGAATGCGTTCCAGATCACATTCAAGGTAATCATATAAGCACAAGACTCACATTGGATAGTAGACATGAATAAACTATCAAACCAAACAATGTGGTCAAGAGTATTGTATTAGAGAAAGACCGTATTGCATTTGTAATCCTAAAACTGAATAGGTTCTCCACCTCTTCTGATTAGCTTGGGTAACCATGACATGCTGCTAGGCGTCAACCATGGTTTGTGGAAGCCCTAAAAGTGTATTATCACTAACGGGAGAATTGAAAGTAAGTTTCAATTCACAATCGATTTGAAAGAGTTTGAATCGCCCACTGCCTCGCTAAAAGGAACCTAATGGATCGTACACCGTGTAAGGTAGAGATTGAAGATTCAACGGAGATGAGTAAGAATAATTAAATGGTTTAATTATTTATGGCAAGGATTAATTAATATGTTAATTAATCAAACGAATAAGTTCGTTAAAGACCTCGGGATAGTTTTGGACCTTAAGGCCCAATGGGCTTCGAACGTCAAGTCCATTGACTTAAGTTGTATGACAACTTAATGAATAATGATTCACAAAGGCCCAAATAGCCCAATAAATCCCCTTAAATTCGGCCATTTAGAGGAGGGTAGTGAACTTGGCTTAATTGCAAGTTTGCCACTCCATTGTGAGGTGGTATAAAGACATCTTTATAGCCATTTCATCCTTAGGGGTTTTTCTAAGGAGTAAAGATGAGAACAAACTCTCCTTTCTCTCTAAAATGGCCGGCCACTCTTGAGGAAAACATCTAGCAATCTTACTTCCTCAAGGTCACTCATTTCTTCTCCAATCTTACCTTGGTGTGGAGACTTAGAGGTTCTCAATTTTGGGAACTTGGAGAAACCTTTTCATCCATCCAAATCCATGGATCTAAGATGCAAGGAATGAAGGCCCTCTCTTTGGGTGATTAGCCTTTGCTTATGCAAAGAGGAATCTACAAAGGTATTGATTTCTCAACTCACTTTGTTTTGAGTTGAGTCTTGGTTCACCTATCTACTAGGCTTTGAAGTTCATGGGTTAAGTTTTGTTTTTGAGTGCATATAAACATGATTCCGCCTTGTAATTGTTAATTGCATGTTGTTGATGTTGCTCAAATGAACTTGTTTTTCACAAATCTTCCTTCAGTAACATCATCTTTCTCCAATCATCTGGTTCCACCTCGACAGCACATACTTCTACGGGGTCTCCCCGTTCAAGTAGGGATGGGAGGGACATCACCCTTGTGCGTATTTCGTGTGCGCGCTGGAGAGTTTACTGATTGATCAAGGCTGGGTACGATCGCAGACTTGTGGTTGCAATTCGGCCTAGCTTGCCCCCCGTGAGTTGTGCTCCGGAGGCGATCTGGGCGAGTTCGTCGGCGTCTGTGTTGTGAATACTGATGTGAACTAATTAAGCACACAAATTAAAACCCTCTTTTGACAATTGTAGTAAAGATGCAAGTAGGGATCGTTCTAGACCGGGGATTAGGAGGGATTACTAAATCACTTGGAAACTGACTCAAAAACGTAAAACAAACGTTAAAAACATTAAACTAGACTTAAAGAATGCAAAACTAAACAATAAAACACTAAAACAAATCAAAAGACTCAAAGAATAAAAAACAATTATAAACACAAACTAAGACACTTTCTAACTAAATTAGACACTAAAGTAAAGGGGGATTGAGGTTTTGACGAAATTAAACTAAATGCACAGATTGTAATTTAAAGGCAGAATGTAAATATGAATGTGATGAAAATATGGATGAATGCTAGCTAGAAGGTTCTTTTCCACACATGTCACACTTGCATACAATTTGATTTTCAGTTGGTCTTTCGATGAATTATGAAACTCAACACCCCGGGTTAATTAGGTCCGCTTAAATTAACCGTCAAGTTTTCCTTAAGTTAATGAATTGGATGGGTTAGCGCAACGCAATTCAAAACATTCTCCAAAAGTCCTTTACGTGAAAAGCACAATAAAGATACAATCAAAGATCATTAAGCATCATGAAAACTATAAGTGTTGACGAGGCATTCGTTACTATGATGAGCATGAAACTAGTGCCAAGAATTCATTTAACGTGATTGTTTATAAGCAACCTCCACTACTCGTGAATATAAGTTCATAACTATTAGGTGAAACTCACTTATATTCTAGCGTCATATTCATGCATGAAAATTAAGCGTGCACTCTCAATCAACATACATAAATAAGTTATCGATCAAGAAGTTAAACAAATTGAATTCACCATTCATGAAATTCCAACCAAAAGTAATCAAATCATATTGCAAGCATAAACATGGTTTCGAATCACCCCCTAGCTAAATAGGGGTTTAGCCTCTCATGTTCACAACAAGAAAAATAAAATTGAATTTAAACATAAAGAACAAAGGATGGATTACACCTAGAACGCCCAACGAATCCACTTGAATTTCTGCGCGTCTAAGCCCTCCTTCTTCTCCTTGCTGCGGCAGTGAAAGTCTAGGTGAGTTTTGGATGTTTTTCTGGTTTTGGGATTGGGTTTATAGAGGTTTAGTGGTGCGGCAATGGTGGGGAAGGTGTGGAAGAAGGCACGGCAATAATGGGAATTGGAGAATTATGGAAGGGTGGCTGCGGCTAAAGGACAAAGAAATGGGATTTGCGGATGGAATGGAGAAAAAGGTGAATGGGCTTTGCGGCTAGGTTCAAAAAAAAAGGTTAATGGCTGAATAATATATTGGGATATGGTGGCTGCGGCAAAGTCAATTAGGGTGAAAAAAATTCATGGAATGCACCGCCCAAGGAAGAAAATAAATGGGATTGTGGCTGCCTGTTTTTGTGGCTGAAAGGAATCCACTAAAACCCCCCCTAGGGTGCGGCTAAATTGTAAAAATGTGTAGGGTTTAAGAAATTCAAACCCTAACTTATTTTTATTAACTAAAATTAAATTAAAGGCTGCTAGAATAAGGGATTTAAATCAGAAATTAAAGGGATGGCTGCAAGGTGCGGCTAGGGTTAGGTTAGGAGAGGGAAATAGGGTTTAATTGCACAACATTGGACAAAAGTGCCCCCCCTTGCACGGCAAGGGAATGGAATTAGGGTTAAGGCACGGCAAGGTTGTGTAATTGGGCTAGGGCCTTGGTTTTGTGTCCTAAAGTGCCTACAAGGCCGTCAAAGTGGCTAGAAAATACGGACGTTTAAGTTTAGGAAAGGTTACCAAAACGGGAAACTTAGGGTTAACTTTCCTACTTCAAGTAGGAAACCTTGTTTTGGTAAGAATTCATCGTTGGAGTAGGAATTCGTCGTTTCTTCAAGTCTTCAACTCATTCATTCCTCTTCCGCTCCAAAATACTCCAATTTGCATCTTCTTGCACACTTTGGCCTTATAATCTGAAAATACACAAAAGTGGCCTTAAACACTAAAATAACTAAATAAACACAACATAAATGCACGAGAACAACCTAATTAAGTCGCATGAATATACTCCTATCAAATTCCCCCACACTTAACTTTTGCTAGTCCTCGAGCAAAACAAAACAACTAAAGTAAACAAGACGAAACAAAACAAACAAAACATAACCTAAACCTTCCAACGTTTGCCTCAGGGATTTCCAATGAAACATGACATGTCAAAGATCATTACTCACATAGCCTTTAGTCTTCCTTCCCCTCGAGCACATACTTAATCATAGTCACCATTCACTAATTCGCATTTAATCAAATAAAACACATTTTGAATGTAGTAACATGCCTTAGAGAATTCCCTCAATTCCTCACTAGTTATGTACTCAATTTTCACTCAGATTGTCTAACTACACACCCTACACTAGTTATATGTGAGAAGATTGATGTAAACATGAAAGACTAGTACTCACATACGTTATAACAAAGAAAGCAACTTCTGGAGTAATTAAACGTGATTAGATATGATCTCATGAATGGAATGCTACTACTTAGATGCGAGAACCAGTGAAACCATATGCTCATACCAAATTCAATCTCCACAATTGAAATGCACAACACTCAAGATAGAAGTCAAGGGTTGTAACGGGGCTTGAGGTATTGGCTCACAAGGAAAGGTAGGGATAAACAAAAGTTCTTTAAGCAATAGTAGCAAAGTAATGAAATTAAGACTTAGAATTCACTTAGAATGCAGAATTCAACTTTTAAACACATCAGGGAGATTCAAACAACTCTTAGGGCCTAATTCATTGTTTTGGGCCCTTACTTCAACAAACAATACTTTTCAACTCTTTTTCACTTCTTTTTCTTCTTCTTTTTTTTTTTTTTTTCTTTTTCTAGCCATGCCTATGGCACATCAACTCACATAAATACTCTTTCCCCCACACTTATTTTCTGCAACACCATAATCAAAAGGAATTCATTCATGCTTACTATGCTTCAAGAACAAGGGTACGGATGGTCCTAATCTAGGCTAGGTGAGGATAATGTGGGTTAACAAAGAACATGGGCTAACATGGCTCAATGGGGTTAAACTTAAACACAAAATGAGTTAAGGACACATGGCTATTTGGCTTTTAGTGGTGGTCACTACACAACTTCATCTTGAACACGTGTTATGCAAATCAATGACATGCTTTGAATGAAATGGGCATGAGTTCTAGCATTTGGAACTAAGTGATGAAACGCCTTCTAAGTAGTAACCAAGCAATGAATAATGAGATCATGCAACGACTTTAGAAAACAATAATGCACAGATTTTAACTCTCCAAATAACGTTTAGGCTCAAGTCTCACTGGGATGTAGCGTTAGTTTGAGTTCATTCCTTCAAGCATGTTACAAAAACTGATTTTTTCTTTTGTGATTACATGTGAATTCGTAAACTATAACTACAAAAAAGCATAAACCAAAGAGTATATCAAACGTCCATCCATGTTTGTAACTTTCTTTAACCATCATGCACTTAAAAACCAAATCCTCATCATTGTGTTGGAAGGTGACCTACGACACAAACAAACACACAAAAACAACTCTTTTTGGGTTTTTCAAAACAATTTTTCAAATTTTTATGGTATTTTCGGATTTTTAAGTCAACATACTCTAAAACACTCTAAAATAGCTTAAAAACACTTAAAAACAGTGGGAAACAAGTTTAGACATGTTAGGTGGTAATACCCTACGAATTTCATGCAAAAATATCTCAAAACAGAATGTTACCCCCCCCCACACCTAAACTAAACATTGTCCTCAATGTTTTAGACACAATTGATCACATTACACATAACATAAAGTAAGCAACAAAGGAAAGGGTTTAGGGACGCAAATCTGAGTGTGGAGCGATTCCCAAGTTCGTCCGTTGTTGATTGCATGGGTTGCCTCCCAAGTAGCGCTTGCTTTACCGTCTTCCAGCCGGACAAAACCTTCTTTTAATCTCCACTAGGGCTCACGGCATAGAATGGATCCTTGAATGGAAGGTGATACTTGAAGTGAACCGGTATTGGTTTGAATTCTAGTGTAGGTGCCTGATTCATCAAAATCAGCCAGTTAGTATAAAATGTAATGGAATTTGGAGAAGATGACTTACTTGTTTTGTCCGACAAGAACTCAATGACAAACACCACTCCTTTGAAAGTTTCAGGGATATTGGACTTGGCCAGATTGCATGTGATGGTTATGACTTGTCCAATGTCATCAAATTCAACTTCTTTGGGTTTTATGGTTTCAAATATGTCATCTTTGATGCCTTCTACATCTTCTCCAGCCACTACCTTCTCTTGAATTATTCTTCTTGGTGTACAAAGTCCTTTGAAGAATTCAACACCATCTAAAACTTGCTGTGTTGCACCAAGAATTGGAATAGCATTCTGCACCTTTGGGAAGGCTTCCACGATGTCCTTTTTACTCTCTTCTTGGTTGGGAATCAAAAACCTGCTAGGAAAAGGGACATTGGGTGGAATAACATCAGAATAACATGAAATTGGGACGTCCTTACTTGTGGTGGGTGGTTTAGAGGGCTTAGGGGGCTGCGGCAAGGGTTGTTCTACCCTTGCCGTGTGCATGTCTTCTTCCTCCTCCTCAATTAGCAGCTCCTCATCCACTTCTAGGCTATGTTTGGACATTTTTAGGTCAGCTCCAACCTCCATAGCACTTCCCAAAGTGATAGCATTATGGATTTCAAAATCTTCCTTCGAGTTTTCAATAGTTGAGTTGGAGAGTTCACATTGCTCTTGAATTTGTTTCATGAGCTCCATAATCTGCCCAATTTGCTCCTCCAATTTACCCAACTTCTTGTCTTGATTTTGTTCGTCCTGCGTCAAAGAGGTTAGTAATTGAAAATTTTTATCATTATCCATGGACATACTTGAACTTGATTGGAATTGTTGTGGGGGAGGTTGTGGTGGCTGCATAGGTGTTGTATAGAACTCCTCATATGGTTGCCAATATGCTTCTTGTTGAGCCTCCTTGGCTTGATTTTGTGAACCCTGCACCAAAGAATTTAATTCATTAAGAATTGATTATAATCTATTGACGAACTTGAATTTAATTGAGCATATTGCATATGAAGTTGTGGTGGCTGCATAGGTCTTGAATAGAACTCCTCATATGGCTGCCAATATGCTTCACGTTGAACTTGTTGAGCTTCCCACCACATAGAGTTCGAATGATCCCTCCAATCTCTTTGTGGACATTGTTTGGCTTGAAATCCTTGCCTATATGAAGCACCAAATGTAGGGACACTCTGCATTGTGGTCCTTTCGGCATACGGCGACAATTGAGAAGTAAGATTTGCCAATTGAGCTTGAATGCTAGCAAAATTCATATCTTACTTCTCTAGTACCTAAAATCAAAGAAAGAGAACAAAATCAAATATCAAAAGTAACAACAAACAAAGAAAACAACACTAAGTTAGAAACTAAAACGGAAACAACTAAATCAAAAAGAAAAGAACCAAGGGATTAGCAAAGTTGCTAATCCCCGGCAACGGCGCCAAAAATTTGATGCGAACTAATTAAGCACACAAATTAAAACCCTCTTTTGACAATTGTAGTAAAGATGCAAGTAGGGATCGTTCTAGACCGGGGATTAGGAGGGATTACTAAATCACTTGGAAACTGACTCAAAAACGTAAAACAAACGTTAAAAACATTAAACTAGACTCAAAGAATGCAAAACTAAACAATAAAACACTAAAACAAATCAAAAGACTCAAAGAATACAAAACACTTATAAACACAAACTAAGACACTTTCTAACTAAATTAGACACTAAAGTAAAGGGGGATTGAGGTTTTGACGAAATTAAACTAAATGCACAGATTGTAATTTAAAGGCAGAATGTAAATATGAATGTGATGAAAATATGGATGAATGCTAGCTAGAAGGTTCTTCTCCACACATGTCACACTTGCATACAATTTGATTTTCAGTTGGTCTTTCGATGAATTATGAAACTCAACACCCCGGGTTAATTAGGTCCGCTTAAATTAACCGTCAAGTTTTCCTTAAGTTAATGAATTGGATGGGTTAGCGCAACGCAATTCAAAACATTCTCCAAAAGTCCTTTACGTGAAAAGCACAATAAAGATACAATCAAAGATCATTAAGCATCATGAAAACTATAAGTGTTGACGAGGCATTCGTTACTATGATGAGCATGAAACTAGTGCCAAGAATTCATTTAACGCGATTGTTTATAAGCAAAGGATGGATTACACCTAGAACGCCCAACGAATCCACTTGAATTTCTGCGCGTCTAAGCCCTCCTTCTTCTTCTCCTTGCTGCGGCAGTGAAAGTCTAGGTGAGTTTTGGATGTTTTTCTGGTTTTGGGATTGGGTTTATGGAGGTTTAGTGGTGCGGCAATGGTGGGGAAGGTGTGGAAGAAGGCACGGCAATAATGGGAATTGGAGAATTATGGAAGGGTGGCTGCGGCTAAAGGACAAAGAAATGGGATTTGCGGATGGAATGGAGAAAAAGGTGAATGGGCTTTGCGGCTAGGTTCAAAAAAAAAGGTTAATGGCTGAATAATATATTGGGATATGGTGGCTGCGGCAAAGTCAATTAGGGTGAAAAAAAATCATGGAATGCACCGCCCAAGGAAGAAAATAAATGGGATTGTGGCTGCCTGTTTTTGTGGCTGAAAGGAATCCACTAAAACCCTCCCTAGGGTGCGGCTAAATTGTAAAAATGTGTAGGGTTTAAGAAATTCAAACCCTAACTTATTTTTATTAACTAAAATTAAATTAAAGGCTGCTAGAATAAGGGATTTAAATCAGAAATTAAAGGGATGGCTGCAAGGTGCGGCTAGGGTTAGGTTAGGAGAGGGAAATAGGGTTTAATTGCACAACATTGGACAAAAGTGCCCCCCTTGCACGGCAAGGGAAGGGAATTAGGGTTAAGGCACGGCAAGGTTGTGTAATTGGGCTAGGGCCTTGGTTTTGTGTCCTAAAGTGCCTACAAGGCCGTCAAAGTGGTTAGAAAATACGGACGTTTAAGTTTAGGAAAGGTTACCAAAACGGGAAACTTAGGGTTAACTTTCCTACTTCAAGTAGGAAACCTTGTTTTGGTAAGAATTCATCGTTGGAGTAGGAATTCGTCGTTTCTTCAAGTCTTCAACTCATTCATTCCTCTTCCGCTCCAAAATACTCCAATTTGCATCTTCTTGCACACTTTGGCCTTATAATCTTAAAATACACAAAAGTGGCCCTAAACACTAAAATAACTAAATAAACACAACATAAATGCACGAGAACAACCTAATTAAGTCGCATGAATATGCTCCTATCAAATACGTGAAATATGTTCAAATGTGATCCGTTCGAACGACTCGGCCAGGTAGTTGGCGACCATGTGATAGGGCGCTAAAGTACAACTCATGCAACGAAACATGCCGTTCAGTTGGTTAATCACAAGTTCGGAATCACCGAGGACGAGAACGCGGGAGGCCCGTAGATCGTGTAAAACGTGGAGGTCGATAATGAGGGCTTCATATTCGGCCTGATTATTTGTACAGGTAAAATCCAACTTGAGAGAAAAATACCATCGGCAGTGGTCGGGCGACTGAATTGCAATACCGATACCTGCCGAGGTCGAAGTACTGGAATCGTCAAAATGCATAGTCCAATGGTTATCACGTGTTGTGACTAAACCGATGTCGACGTCGCCTCCCCCAAAACCATAAGAGGAAGGGTGTTGGGCCAAGAAGTCGACGAGAGTTTGCCCCTTGATGGCCTTTTTGGGGTACGTACTGAAGGCTGAACTCCGATAAGGCGAGCGTCCATTTCCTGATTCGGCCTTTGAAGATGGGCCGAGTGAGCATGTAACGAATTACGTCTGTTTGGGCGATGACCTGCGTAACTGATGGGAGCATGTAGTGCCGAAGCTTTGATGCAGCAAAAAACAAAGCTAAGCAAAGTTTCTCGACAGGTGAATAATTGAGCTCTGGTGAATTCAGATTACGGCTAAGATAAAAGATAGCTTGTTCACGCCCTACATTGTTATCTTGCGCGAGGAGACAACCAATGGATTCAGCGGCTGCCGAAATGTATAATTTAAGGGGTTTGCCGCGACAAGGTGGAACTAGCACGGGTGGGGTGGAAAGGGCCACCTTGATTTGCGTAAATGCAGTTTGATGCTCTTCGCGCCATTCAAATTTGTCGGTATCCTTGAGTTTAAGGAGCGTAGAGAATTCCTTCATCTTACCGGCCGAATTGGCGATGAAGCGGCGGAGGAAATTTATCTGCCCGAGTAATGACTGGAGCTGTTTCTTTGTTGTCGGAGGTGGAGCGCTAATGATTGCGCGAGCTTTATTTTCATCGACTTCAATGTCGCGATGGTGCACCAAGAATCCTAAAAAATTACCGGCCGAAACACCAAAGGCACACTTGGCCGAGTTCATTTTGAGATTATTCTTGCGCATGCGAAGGAACGTTTGCCGCAGATCATCCAAGTGCGTGTGGCAACGTTTAGACTTTACCACCACATCATCGATATAAATTTCGACGATTGTACCGATTAAGTCGTGGAATATCATATTCATGGCTCGTTGGTATGTGGCGCCGGCATTCTTGAGGCCGAATGGCATAACTACCCATTCGTAAGTGATAGGAGCATATTTATGCGACTTAAATGGCTTGTTCTCGTACATTTACGTTATGTTTCTTTAGTTATTTTAGTACTTTAAGCTATTTTCGTGTGTTTGTAGGTCCAAAGGGCTAAAGGAGCAAAAAGATGCATTTTGGAGACTTTTGGAGCACTTTTGGGCTAAGGACGGATAGCTTATGCTTGAAGCCAAAGTGTTGGACGAAATTGAAGACCTAATTGGAGCCAAAGTGTTGGAACCTTGTTCTCTTTAGTTTTAGGACATTTAAACCTTTCCTAATCCCAATCATGCCATGCATAACACACATCCATTCTAACACATTGTCATTGCACATGCATTTCCTTCATTAGTTAACCCACATGCACTTATCACTTATCATCACCACATATCATATCACTTAATCACTTATCACTTATCATCACCACTTAACCACTTATCATATCATAACCACATATCATATCACTTATCACTTATCACTTAACATAACATCCACCCACTTCACCTACAACATCCACCCACTTCACCTACAACATCCACCTACTTCACCTACAACATCCACCCACTTCACCTACAACATCCACCCACTTCACCTACAACATCCACTTCACCTACAACATCCACCTACTTCACCTACAACATCCACTTCACCTACAACATCCACCTACTTCACCTACAACATCCACCTACTTCACCTACAAATGACATAGCCATATGTTCCCTCCACTACTCCTATAAATACCCTTGCATTCATTCATTCATGGACATCTCATTTCATACACAACACATTACAAACACATTCTCCCTTCCCTAGCCGTGAGCTTCCCATCTCTCCCCTTATAATCCAAACACCATTTTTCCATTCCCCTTCCACTTCTCCACCACTCCTCTTCCATTCCACACTTCCATCCCCCAAACCAATTATCCCTAGACCTTATGCTACAATAAAGAGGAAGAGAAGAGAGCCTAAACGTTCATACAATTCAAGTTTGAGTTGTTGGAATGTTTAGGCGTTTCTTTGATTTCAATGTTTAATTTCAATTCTCTTTGTTTTGTATGAGGAACTAAACCCCCCTTTAGCTAGGGGGTGATTCGAAATATATGTTTATGCTTGCATTTTGATTTGATTACTTCTAATTACGTTTCATAAGTTGTGAATTCAATTTGTTTAACTGTTTTATTGATAACCTATTTATGTATGTTTATTGAGAGTGCACACTTAATTTTCATGCATGAATTTGACGCTAGAATATAAGTGAATTTCACCTAATCGTTATGAACTTATATTCACAAGTAGTGGAGGTTGCTTATAAACAATCGCGTTAAACGAATTCTTGGCATAAGTTTCATGCAATCATAGTAACGAATGCCTCGTCAACACTTATAGTTTTCAAAGAACTTAATGATTCTTGCTTGTATCTCTATTATGCAATTCATGTAGGGAACTTGTGAGGAATGCTTTGGGTTGTCGTATGCAATCATCCAATTCATTAACTTAAGGAAAACTTGACGGTTAATTTAAGCGGACCTAATTAACTTGGAGTGTTGAGAATTAATGATTTATTGAAATGCAATTGGAAATCGTTTTATTATGCAAGTATAACATGTATGGAGATGAACCCCTTAGCTAGCATTCATCCATTCAATTCCATCACATTCATATTTACATTCTGTCTAGTTTATTAACTTGTTTCGTTATTTCAATTTTCGTAAAACCTAAACCCCCCTTTACTTTCTTGTTCTTTAATGCTTAGAATCTGTTTAGTTTATGTTTTAAAGTATTTTTGAATTCTTTGAGTCTAGTTTAGTGTTTTATATTGTGTTTTTATGTTTTTGAGTCAAATCCAAGTGATTAACAATCCCTCCTAATCCCCGGTCTAGAACGATCCCTACTTATACATATACTACAATTTGACGAAAAGAGGGTTTAATTTGTGTGCGTAAAATTCACGCATCAGTAAGTACCGAGTGCCCTAGGGCAGCGGAAAGCCGTCTTGTGGACGTCGGCTTCGGTGATGAAAATCTGGTTGTATCCCGCATGGCCGTCCATAAAAGATAGCAATTCATGATTAGCTGCGGCATCAATAAGCAAGTCTGAGATTGGCATTGTATATTCATCCTTGGGAGTGGCCAGATTTAGATTACGGAAATCGATGCAAATGCGAAGGGCTCCATTTTTCTTTAATACTGGGACGATATTGGCCAACTATTCGACGTACTGAGCGGTCCTAATAAACCCAGCTTTTAGAAGCCGAACTAACTCCTCTTTGATGCCGAGTTATACCTCGGTCGAAAATCGGCGAGGGGGTTGTCGAAAAGGCTTACACCCGTCCTTGATGCGTAGCTCATGCTCTACAAGGTTTCGATCGAGGCCTGGCATTTCATGGTAGTTCCACGCGAAGCAATCTCTAAATTCCTAGAGTAATTTACGGAGTTCGACCTTTATAGACGGTGGGAGTAACGCGCTGATAAACAATGTTCGAGGATCATCGGCCGTGCCTATATTAACTTCTTCTAATGGTTCCTTAACCTGGGGCCGATTGTCTTTGAGTTCGGCTGGTGCAGCCTGAACTTTATCAAAAGATAAAACGGGGCCGTTATCCACTTCGGCCAAAAATTCGATTAAATTGATGCCGGAATTTGGTTGCTTGGTAATGGCGTACCAATGGGCCAGCAGACGTTCCATTGTCGATGAAACCACGGCCTGACGCCGTTCTTGCTTGGTGTTATCAATCATTGGCATTGGTGACTAAATCGGCCAAGCCAAGTCTCGTCGAATCTTGTTGGACAGTCTCGGCGCCGACTTCAATCACTTTCTGTACCGAAATTCTCGTTGACCGCCCATCCTTGTTAAGGCCTTGGAAGGTGATGTAGCCGACGTGATCATCGTAATAGCGAGCCTGAATCATGTTGGTTTCAAATGGTTGATTATCGGCTGAGTAGACTACGACCGATTTGCCATCCCAAAAGATGAGGACTTGGTATAGTGATGAAGGAATGCAACTGGTTTGGTGGATCCAATTGCGGCCAAGTAATACGTTATAGTCGGTCTTGGAGTCAATTATAAAGAATGTCGTCATGTGTTGACGACCGGCAATGCTGACTTCTAACGGGAGCACTCCTTTGGTCTGAGACTTGTCACCAACAAAGCTGCTCATAGTGATACCTGACGGGATGAGTTCATTATCAGAGCGGCGTAAAGCCTTCATGACGGACATCGGCATAATGTTGACCGTGGCTCCACAGTCGACAAACACTTTAGAAATAGGAAATCCTTCGATATGAGTCGTGACGTACAACGGCTTGAGGTGTTGGAGATTAACCGAGGAGGAACGGGGAAATAGTTCGGCCAAAGCCACCTTAAGGTTGTCCCCGTTTCGGACTTCCCTATCGTCGTCGTTTGCGACGAAATCTACTTGTGTTGCTTCCTCAGCAACCACGTCCCCGTCCAAGAAATTTGACTGGTGGGTACTTGGTTGGAATTCAGCTGGTGGGACGTGGACCATACTGATCTCCATATGTTCCAGGACCAAGGGACCCATCGGATCGTGGTCATCGTCTTCCGCAGAAGTAACCATAGTATCAGTCGGCGGAACATCCTCAATCGAACTTTTGAGTGCCTCAGTATGAACCGGCATCTGAGGCGTGTTGACCAAGTTGAGTCTGTTTTGGCTATTTTCCTCGACTATGTTTACTGCCGAAGATTTTTGTTGGTCCTGCGTTATACAAGCTCGTTCTTCATAGGCAATACAGGCGTTCTTCGTGTCTAGATATGTATCCAACTGTGCTATCCTTTTTTCCTCGTCGGCCGTGAGGCCGAAGAGAGATACCGCCGAGAAAACTTCAAAATGATAGTGCAAATGCTGAAGGTCTTCGAGTGAAAAGGGTAATTCGGCGGCGTCAATATCTGTGTAAGGATCGACCTCAAAACCAAGGACCCGAGCCTCCCGTATATGTTGGAATCTAGCTTTGATCGCTGGGTCGGAAGTTTTCTGAATAATTTGCTCGGCATTAGGGCAAGTTAGAGCTAGGTCGAGGGCTTCCTAGCATGCCTTGGGTAGTCCGTACAAGTCATTGGAGGAATATTTCTTATGAAACTCTCACATGTACTCCAGGGATTCAACGAGGAATGAAGGGTGTAAATTGCGTCGTATTTTGATGAACGACTCGCGCGGTGGTAACAGAGAAAGTTTCCTTTCAGCCTCTTGTCTAAAATGCTCGAGATGAGCTCTCGTCTCCCCAGGCCGAAAAAAAAGCTTGATACGTTTCTCAGACTCTTCAATAGTGGCTTCAAAGCCGGGAGCCGCTACTTTTCTCCCTTCGACTAACTCGGTCATGATAGTCAGGGTTGGCCGTTCACTAATGCTTTCCACGGCCTTTTTTGGTTGCCACCGGTTGGCAGGGCTGGTCTGCGCTTCTCGTCGTCGAGCCATGCAATCTATCCGTTGGCGACGACGCTTTTGAGATTTAGACAACGCCGTATATAGGCCAGTCGGAGAATTGTAACTGTACCAGCATTGATCCGACGTCCTGGTGGTTTGAAAGTTTTTCGATCGGCTGGTGAGCCTGAACTGCTGGTATTGCGCGAGTAATAATCCTCATTATAGAAAGGTGCGTCGAAGTCAAGACGCCGCCTAACCGGGGCCTGGTCTATTGTCCGTACTTGTGGGCCGAGTCTATCAAACACTTGGCACCGTGGACCGTTACCAAGTCCCCGTGGCGATGTTGTAGGGGTCGTGGATGGTGTCGAATATGCCTTCTTCCCAGGTTCGACTGGTGTTTTACAATGGTCGCATAAAACCCTTGATTCATGAGTTTCGTCGGAACTCATCCCCGTCATAGTGGGTGGCCCCGAGCGTTCCGTCGGTGGTGCATTTGAAAATAAATCAATCTTTAGTCTTGTTTGACCATTCCGTTTAAGGATATGCTGCACCGGACGTATTCGGCCTTCCCTTTGTTTTTAGGAAAATGAGCATCCACCATACCAATTGTTGTTGAAGGGAAGGGATTGACGTCGACCGCCATCTGCTTTTCCGGAAATTTCAACTTTCCTTTCTCGATCCAACTTTGAATTGTGTCTCTGAATACAATACAATTATTGGTTGCATGCTTATTAGAATTATGATACTTGCAGTATATCTTGCCCTTCAACTCATCGGCCTTAGGGATAGTATGTCCCGGCCGAAGCTTAATGATTTTTGCTGCCAATAATTGATCGAAAATTGCATCGGCTTTGGTGATATCGAAAGTGTATACTTTAGATGATTTACTCATCTCCTCGGCGGCCGAACGAGTCTTGGTGTCTTTAGAACTTACTTGAGCTAAAGCCATGCAGACGTAAGGTTTATCTATTACTATCTCGGCCGCATCCACACTAGCATACTGAGGGTCCTCGCTTTCGGCCAATGCATAGCTAACCGTGGGATTCTTATACAAGGTCCCTCGGGATGGTGACTTTGATATCTTTTCTTCTCGGAGCAGATAATCATACAGTTCAACGTGTTGAGCAAGTTCGTACATATCTCGAATGTTTGCCCCCAGAAACTTCTTTTTGTATTCCACATCCAATCCGTTGAGGGCGATCCTGACGAATTCCACTTCAGGGAGAGGTACTCGGCACCAATTCCTAGCCGACTTAAACCTTGTTAGGTATTCCATTGGAGATTCGTCGGACGCTTGAGCCATCCTGGCCAACGCTGATACGGACATTTCCATCCTTGACAGATAGAATTGTTCATGGAACTTCTCGACTAACTCTTCCCAACTCTGCACGGAGTTGGGTGGGAGATTAATGTACCAGGCGAAAGCTGAGCCTGTCAGTGAAAAATTAAACAGCCGTAATTTATAGAAGTCGCTATTGACGTCTCCACACTGCGCTGTGAACCGAGCCACATGTTCTAATGAGGATAAAGACGATTCCCTGGCGAAGAGACTGAAATCAGGGATCTTAAAACCTCGTGGGTATTCAAACCTTTCTACATAAGCCGGGTATGGATGGATGAATTTTGGAAACTTCGGCCCCTTCTTTAGGGCCGAGTCAATCATTCTCTGGACTTCGGTCATGTTTACGGAGGCGGCTTCTTCTCCCTGGCTTGGTCCGTCAGATCTATTGCCCGGTCCACCTCTTTTATCTAAGGTGATTGGTTGTGGCCGGGCGGACCCTCTCTCGACTTGTATTGGAACATTCGTAGAAAGCTGCCGAGGCTGGTCGATTTGGCCATCTTCGAAGGCTTTACTAACCAACAGTTCAAGCATCTTGGTCTGGGTATCGTTGTTACTTCGTATTGCTTCCAATAAATCATTCATCTTTTGACCAATCGACTGCTCGACCTGTCGATACTGTTCATCAAGTCGTCTCCGAAGCAACAACCTAGTTGGTGGATCAGAACCCTCCCCACCATCGTCGTCGCAATCTTCCACTATTCCTTCCACGAACATGCCTGCTGTTTGGTTAGGGACCTCTGAGTTGTGAGGTTGTCCGCCGAGATAGATTTCATTCTCTCAGCGTGTCGCGCTTGTGGCCTCGGGCGGCGCAACAATGATCGGGTTTTTTGCAGGGTGCAAATCCTGCCCAAGGCCTTGCGCTGGTAAGTCAGCTATTGACTTTCCCATGATTGTTTTCTTCTTTACAGACCGTGTCTCAATGGTCATAAACTCCGAAGGTTTAACACAAATGTCCCACTAGGCGTGCCAAAATGTTGACTCTAAAAATTACAAACCTACGTGGCGCACAGGCCGAGTAACTAATAAGCTAACTACGTCCTTCGGTTGAATGCGGGGCGTGCCAACTCGTCGGTCGAGCTCGGCCGAGGAGTAAAATTCGTTGATGTCGCGTTGAGCGCATCGTTGACTTCTCTATCTTGCGATTGCGACCAAGGAAGGAACACTATCGGTCTCTAGGTTCTATAGCCTGAAGACAAGGCTACTAATTCTGCGGAGTTCACAAATCGTCGGAGCCCGATTCGGTCACTGTGATTATATTCGTAAGAGTATAAGCACGTCGAATCGAGACCAAACTGTATGGACACAGGTACTCAAATGTGATGTATGTCTTGATGGTAAATGTAGTTCGGCCGTCGGAATGCCGAACCCTGAAACTTACTTGCGAGTATCCAATCATAAAATCACTCGGCGTCCAGACGCCAAGCAACGCAATTTGTAACACTTGACTACGTCGAGAAGGCTAGCAAGATGACCTCTACCAACAAGGGTTCGAAAACCCTTCTCGGCCGAGACTTAGATAGGTAACCGGTCGGCCTCGACACAGTGTTGTTTATCCAAACTGAAGGTGCTTCTCGGTCGACTGATTCTGCGGCAGCAGTGCTGTTTATCCAAACTGAAGGTGCTCGCCGGGTGCCTCCACAGTGCTGTTTATCCAAACTGAAGGTATGTCGGCCAAAAAAGAAAAGGAAAAATATCAAGGTATTTGAGAGGTTTTGCGCAGGGCAATTGTATGCTGAATTGAAGGGGCCTCTTTTGTTGCATGATTTCTTGTATTTATAGCACCCCATTCCTTGAGACTGATCATTATCTGGATTGGGAGTCCTTGTCCCGTTTCAACTCTATCTCGAACAAACCTACTCCCACTAGGACTCTGAACTTTCCCCTTTTTCGAGGCTTTATTCTTTGCCGGCCGGGAATCCTGGTCGCACCAAGACTTCCTCGACCCTTTCTGTTTATCTGGACTACTTCTCAGGATAGGACTCGACCGACCCTGCCAACTAGCCCGGGATTTATCACTCGGCCCATAGCATTTGACACAGCCTTGGGCCGAGCACAACCTGCTGCTCAGCCCAACAATATTATTTTGGGCCCAAACACCTTTATATGAAACGCACATTAAAGATACATATCAAAAGTCATTAAGTTTTGTGAAAGTCATAAGCATTGACAAGGCATTCATCACTATGAAACGCATGAGACTCATACCAAGGATTTACTTAACGCGATTGTGACTAGCAACCTCCACTACTTGTGAATATAAGTGAATAACTATTATGTGAAACTCCCTTATACTCTAGCATCAAATTCATGCATGCAAATTAAGTGTCGACCCTCAACCCACACACATAAACAAGTTTTAATAACTTAGATTAGCAAATCACATTCATGCCTTAGGAAACAATAACTGGACGTAAATCAATTCATATAAAACATATAGTCATGGCTTCAAATTCACCTCTAACTAAAAAGAAATTAGTTCCACATGTTCATCATAATTGAAAACCAAATTAACATAAACATTGAACTAAAACTAAGGATAGAATACACCTAGAAACACTCCACACTCCAATGGCATGCACGGCACTCCCTTGGATGACAGATTGCATAAGTCTTCTTCTTCTTCCTTCCTTGCTTGCGGCACTAGGGTGGTGTAGGGTGAATTGTGGTGTTTGATGGCTGAAAGTATGAATGAATGAATGAGTGAATGGATGGGTTGAATGGTGCAACATAGGGTTGTATTTATAGGCTAATTTATGCATAATTTCTGAAGGAAAAAGATTGCACAATCCAATTGGAAAAGGGTTATAGTTTGGCAAAAACCTAAGGGGAAAGGGATACTAACCTGCGGCATTCAATTAGGATCAGGTATAGGCTTCTAGAAAGAATGTTTAGGTCAGATTTCTAGAAGAACAAAGACTAAGGGGTGTGGTACCTTTGTAGGAGAAGGATTACAACTCTTAAACCTCCAAGGAATGGCATATATGCGGCACATAAAGGCTTAGGCTTTTAGAATATGAGTTTATGTGTTTAAATTTATATCTAATCCCTTCTAAATAGCTAGATTTAAGGCACAACCTGATTTGGATAGGATAATATAGGATAATGTTAGATTTAGGAAAGGATAAGGTTGGTTAGGATAGGATAAGATAAGGTTGGATAAGGTTCCTTATTTCTTGCTCTTTCCTTATCTTCTTTGCATTATAACTTTTTTCCCAGATTTGTAGCCTTTTGTAGCCTCTCTTGATTCAATTTCGTCCATCCACATTGCTCCATGGTTAAGCAATCCAATCCATGCCCAAAACCGCTCCAAATAGCTCGAAAATGCACTTTCTTGCTCCTTTTGTCATTAGGACCTAAAAACATACGAAAATAGCTTAAAAGACTTTAATAAGTAGTAATTAACTATCTTTTTGCAAGGAAACAACATAGCTAAGTAGCATAAATATGCTCCTATCAAGGATTCTATAGGCGATTATCAAGGACTTTTCAAAAATTTCACAACCCTTTTGCCGTCTCCTTCAAAAGGAAGTGTCATTCGAGTTCAACGAGGAATGTGAGAAGGCATTCAAACACCTAAAGGAGCAACTTACCTCGGCCCCCATCATAGTTCCACCAGATTGAAGCATACCTTTTGACCTCATGTGTGATGCCTCAGATTATGCATTAGGAGCTATTTTAGCCCAAAGGAAGAACAAGCAACCACATGTCATCTATTATGCATCCCAGACCTTGAATGATGCTCACTTGAACTACTCTACCACTGAAAAATAACTTCTTGCTGTTATGTTTGCTTTAGATAAGTTTCGTTCTTATTTACTTGGCACTAAAGTTATTGTTTATTCTGACCATGCAGCGTTGAAGTACTTATTCACCAAGAAGGAGGCCAAACCAAGGCTAATTCGCTGGATGCTCCTCCTCCAAGAGTTCGATATTGAAATTAGAGTGGTAGCTGACCACTTGAGCCGTTTGGTGCATAATGAGGAGTCCTTACCCATCCAAGAGACATTCCCAGATGAACAGCTGCTATCCATTGAGTTAAGTGAGCCATAGTATGCCAATTTGGTGAATTATTTGGTGTCTAAACAAGTTCCAAGCACCCTAAACAAGCACCAACGTTATAAACTAAAAAAGGATGCACAATTTTATCTGTGGGATGACCCATATTTGTGGAAATATTGCTCTGATCAGATTCTTCTAGGTGTGTGCATGATTTTGAGTTTAATTCAATTTTAACTTTTTGTCACACTTATGCATGTAAGGGTCATTTTGGCACACAACGCACATCCCTTAAAGTGTTAGAATGTGGATTTTATTGGCCTACAATCTTTAAGGATGCTAGAACTTTTTGTATGACTTGTGATCATTGTCAAAGAATGGGCAATATAGGTGCAAATGATCAAATGTCACAGACCCTTATTTTCTATGTTTGGGGTATTGACTTCATGGGTCCTTTTCCTTCTTCATATGGATTTACTTATATTTTGCTTGTGGTTAATTATATCTAGAAATGGGTGGAAGCAAAAGCCACCCGTACTAATGATTCTAGAGTGGTTGCAGATTTCATCAAAACTAACATCTTCTCTAGATTTGGGATGCCTAGAGTGCTCATAAGTGATAGAGGGTCTCATTTTTGTAATCGCACCATTGACGCGCTGCTCAAGAAATATAATGTCACACATAAGGTTTCAACACCTTATCATCCTCAAACAAATGGCCAAGCCAAGGTTTCAAATAGAGAAATCAAGCAGATTTTGGAGAAGACCGTTAAGCCAACAAGAAAGGATTGGAGCTTGGGTTTAGAGGATACACTGTGGGGATCGTACGGCCTACAAAACACCCATTAGAATGTCCCTATTTCAGCTTATCTATGGCAAACCATGCCATTTTCCCGTGGAATTAGAACACAAGGCGCATTGGGCTGTCAAAACATTCAACATAGACATAGATGTGGCTGGAATTCATAGAAAGCTTCCATTAAATGAACTTGAAGAGATAGGCACGAGGCTTATGAGAATGCTTGAATTTACAAGGAGAAGACAAAGGCATTCCATGACAAGATGAATCGGAGCAAGACATTTTCCATAGGGCAGAAAGTGCTACTTTTCAATTCCTGCCTTCGTTTGTTTCCCGGTAGGTTACGTTCTAAATGGATTGGTCCTTTTGTTATTACTAATGTTTTTCCTTATGGTGCAGTCCAAATTCAAAGCTTAAGGAACAGCCAAGAATTCAAGGTGGATAGGCATTATTTAAAGCCATACTATAAGAATGTCGAGAGGCAGGTTGTGGAGGATGTGCCCCTCCATGCCGTGGGCTCTAATGGAGCTTAAAAAGAGGTATCGTCCGGCTAGAAGACGTTAAAGCGAGTGCTTCTTGGGAGGCAACCCATGCATTTGAATAAAGAAGACCTAGGAATCTCCAACAATCCATAACCAGATTTGCGTTCCAAAACCCTACTCTTTATTGGTTTTACTTTGCCATGATAGTAGTGTTTGTTAGTTGTGTTGTTTTGATGGTTTGAGTATGAGTCTTTGTTTGAAACATTGAAGACAATGTTTGGATTAAGTGTGGGGGGGGGGGGGTAAACAAGCTGTTTTGGCATGATTTTCGTGGGATTTTATAACCTATCACTTCTAATGTTGTTTCTCACTGTTTTTAAGTGTTTTTAGTGTGTTTTGAAGTGTTTTAATGTGTTTTGACCAGAAAATAGGAAAATTTAAAAATAAAAAAATTTGAAAAACAGTTTTGAAAAACCCAAAAGAGTTGTTTTTGTGTGTTTGTTTGTGTCTTAGGGTACCTTCCAACACAATGATGAGGATTTGGTTTTTAATTGCATGACTATTAAAGAAAGTTACAAACATGGATAGAGGTTTGATTTGCTCTTTAGTTTATGCTTAGTTGTGATAAGAGCATATTTATGCGACTTAATTATCTTGTTTTCTTGCATTTACATAGTTAGTTTCCATTTATTATAGTGATTTAAGCTATTTTCGTGTGTTTGTAGGTTTAAATGACAAAGTTGGCAAGAAAGTGCATTTTGGAGCTATTTGGAGCAGTTTTGGGCATGGAATGGATAGCTTGCATATAGAGCAAGGTGGATGGACGAATTTGAAGATCAAGAGAGGCTAGGAATGTGATTAACATCTGGAAGAATTAAATTGAAGACTTGGAAGATAAGGAATCAGCTACAAAGAAGGAACATTATCCAAATTACCTTATCTTATCCAAGCCTTATCCAACCTTATCTTATCTTATCCTATCCTAATCTTTTCCTACCTTAATTCCAGCTGCAAAGAGGACTCCTTTTCACTTTAGAACACCTAAATATCAGGTTCTAGAAGCCCTATTTTCGTGCCCTAAGTTTATGCCACATGTAACCCTTCAAGAAGTTTTAGAATCTACCACAAGGACCATTCCTTGTCCTCCCTGGAATTTGATTGAATGTGACCTTGTTCTCTAGTGATTTGGAATTCCTCTCCTTTTCAGCCCAATTTTGTGCCTTCCCTTCACCCTATACATACATGATGCCGCAACATTCATAAACCACCACCCCTTACCATAATTTGACACCACACCTGGAGTCGTGCTTGCCATTCAAAACGTTGGATTGTTGGAGCGTTTCCAGGTGTATTCCATTCTTTGTTTTCAATGTTTAATTTAATTATCTTTGTTTTGCGAGCATGAGGAACTAAATTCGTTTCAGTTAGAGGTGAATTCAAAGTCATGAACATATATGTGATATGAATTGATTTCATCCAATTATTGTTTCATAAATCGTGAATGCAATTTGCTTAACTGCTTGATTGATAACTTATTCTTGTATGTTGATTAAGGAGGCCTACTTAGTTTGCATGCATGAATTTGATGCTAGAATATAAGGGAGTTTCACGTAATAGTTATTCACTTATATTCACAAGTAGTGGAAGTCACTAGTCATGATTGTGTTAAGTGAATCCTTGCCTGGAGTCTCATGCGTTTCATAGTGATGAATGCCTTGTCAATGCTTATGATTTTCATAGAACTTAGTTGTGCGATGCAATTACCTTGGGGCATTGTCATTCATGGTTTAAAGGAATAATAACTGGAAATCGATTTGTATGCATGTGTGTCATGTGTGAAGAAGGACCCTCTAATTAGCCATTCACCCATATTTCACCCAATTTTGTCCAAATTGTTTAGAGTCTTTAAATCTGTTTGTTTTTACTTTAATTTCATCCAAATCAATCTCCCCTTTAATTAAGTTTGTTAGATTAGTTAGAAACGTGTTCAAATCTGTCCAATTTAGTGTTTTGAGTCTTACTAGTCTAAAATTCATCCAAATAACTTCTTAGAGTCTGTTTCGAGTCAATTTAACTTATTTTGTGTGTTTTGAGTCTATTTAGCTTGTTTTGAGTTGTTAGAGTCTAGTTTTCTGCTTTTGAGTCTAATTTAGTGTTTTAGAGTTTAATTTGAGTAGATTAGCATCCCTTCTAATCCCCGGTCTAAAACGATCCCTACTTTCATATACTACAATCATAGGGTTTTAATTTGAGTGTTAGGATATTTCACATCAAGTTGTAGTTGTTGTTTATGAATTCACATGTAATCACAAAGAAAAAATCAGTTTTTGTAACATGCTTGAAGGAAGGAACTCAAACTAACACTACAACCCTGAGAGACTTGAGCCTAAACTTTGTTTGGAGAGTTATTAATCTGTGATTTCTTGTTTTCTAAAGTCGTTGCATGATCTCATTATTTCTTTGGTTGGTTGCTACTTAGAATGCGTTTCATCATTATAGTTACAAATACTAGAACTCATGCCCATTTCATTTAAAGCATGATATTGAGTTCATAACATACAATAAGATGCACTTGTTTAGTTAAACCAAAGCCAAAAAGCCTTACCCTTTGCATATGTATTGTAGGTTTAACCCCTTTTGATAGGAGCATATTTATGCAACTTAATTAGTTTGTTTTCTTGCATTTATGTTGTTGGTTCTGTGTTATTTTAGTATTTTAAGCTATTTTCGTGTGTTTGTAGGTCCAAATGGTTAAAGCGGCAAGAAAGTGCAATTTGGAGCAGTTTTGGGCTTGGAATGGTTAGCACATGCTTGGAGCAAGGTGGATTGACGAGATTGAAGACCAAAGGAGGCTAGGAATCTACTAAAGAGATGGAAGAAATTGATTCAAGATTTGGAAGAAAAGGAATCGGCTAGAAAGAAGGAAACATGAGTCAAATTTCCTTACTTTGACTTTGCTTCCCTAATCTTTTCCTACCTAAGTTCCAGCTACCAAAGAGGGTCCCTAATTAATTTAGGACACTTAAATATAAGTTCTAGAAGCCTTAATCCCAGCCAAAGAGGGATGCCGCACCACCTTACCCTTTTCCTTTCCTTTGCCGTGCAAGGCATCCTCTTTTCCCTTTCCCTTGTCCTTGCCGCAACTTTTCTATCCCTTTTCCCTTGGGATTCTGACTTTAATTACCCTTTTCCTTGAGGATTTGGGGTCTAAATCTTTCCTAAAACATTTAATTAAAGCCATGATCCTTTCCTTAAAATATTCACCTTGTGCCGCACTCATTCACACATCCATACAATCACATACACAATTCTAAACGATTCTCTTCACACACACAACCGCACCAACCATTCAGCCATCATTGTTCATACATAATTCCACACCCTACCAATCATCATACTACCCTACCATTCATCCATCCTTGACCATAATAGACCATAACCCAAATTCAGCCATTCCATACCCTCATGCCGCATTCTAGCAAGGAAGAAAGAGAAGAGGAATAGCCTTGGACCTTTTTGCCATTCAAGTTGGATTGTTGGAATATTTTTAGGTGTAATCTATCTTTTGTTTTCAATGTTTAATTTAAATTCTCTTTGTTTTGCTATGAACATGAGAGGCTAAACTTGTTTTAGCTAGAGGAGACTTTGAAACCATGATTATATTTGCGATATGAATTGATTAATTCTAGTTGTGATTTCATAAATTGTGAATGCAATTTACTTAACTATTTGATTAAGAACTTATTCTTGTATGTTGATTAAGGAGACCTACTTAGTTTGCATGCATGAATTTGATGCTAGAATATAAGGGAGTTTCACATAATCGTTACAAATTTATGTTCACAAGTAGTGAAGGTTGCTAGTCACACTCGTGTTAAGTTAAATTCCTAGCACGAGTATCATGATGTCATAGTTACGAATGCCTTGTCAATGCTCATGATTTTCATAAAAGCTTAATGATCTTTGCTTGTGTCTCTATTATGTAGTTCATGTATGGAACTTGGGAAGAATAATTTGGTTGCCGATGCGTTGTCCGTCCAATTCAATGATTTAATGAAAATCTGAGGGTTAATTAGTGATGTCACAGTTAATCTGGGGCATTGAGGTTCATGGTTTATTGAAAAAGCAATTGGAAATCAATTTGTAGGCAAGTGTGTCATGTGTGGAGAAGGACCCTCTAGCTAGCTAATCACCCATCCATTTACCTAATTTCGTGCCAAACTTTGTTTAAGTCTTTAAGTTACTTGTTTTTACTTTAAATTCGTCAAAAACCCAATCCCCTTTACTTTGTTGTGTCAAATTAGTTTGAATCTGTCCAAATTGTGTTTTTAAGTGTTTTGAGTCAAAACCAATTCAAGTTTCGTCCAAAGTAAGTCCTAGAGTATGTTTTGAGTCTATTTGATTGTTTTGTGTTGTTTTGAGTCTTTTTAGTTTGTTTTGAGTCATATAAGTCTAGTTAAGAGTCTTTGAGTTTAGTTAAGTGTTTTTAAGTCTAGTTTTGTATTTTTGAGACAGTTTTTAGTAAATTAGCAATCCCTCCTAATCTCCAGCCTAGAACGATCCCTACTTTTTCATATACTACAATTGTCAAAATGAGGGTTTAATTTGTGTGCTAGTTTATAACACATCACCTTTGAGCCTTATTTAGCCTATTTTCTTTGTTAGCCATATTATCCTTACCCAGCCTAGAATAGGACTATCCACACCCTTGTTCTTAAAGAATAGTGGAGCATGACTTAAAAGGAATTCCTTTTGATCAACATTTTGTAGAAAAACAAGTGTGGGGGAAGGGTTTTCATTGAAAAAAGAAGAAAAATGTGAAAAAGAAAAGAAAAAGAAGAAAAAGAGTTGAGAAATAAGTGAGAATGAACTCACAAGTATTGGTTGTTGAAGAAATGGTCCAAAAGTTTGAATTTGACCCTAAGTGTTACATGAACTTTCCCCTTGTGTTTAAGTTAGTTTCTGCCATCAAAAGTGAATTCTAAGTGTCAATTTCATTACTTTGCTTACTATTGCTTTAAGAACCCTTGTTATCCTGACCTTTCTTTGTTAGCCAATACCTTAGCCCCGTTGCAACCCTTAGACTTCTATCTTGATTGTTATGTGTTTCAATATGTGGAGTTTGAAATGGGTATCAGCATATAGAATCCCTGGCTCTCGCTTTTAAGTAGTAGCATTCCTTTCATGAGATCATATACATGTTCATATTAATAATTCCATAAAATGCTTTCTTTGTTATAACATATGTGAGTGCTAGTCTACATGTTTACATCAATCTTCTCAGATATACTTAGTATAGGGAGTGTAGTAAAAAAATCTATGTGAAAATAGAGAGTATATCCAGTGAGGAATTGAGGGAATTCTCGAAGGCATGTTACTACATTCAAAATGTTGTTTTAATTGATTAAATGTGAGCTAGTAAGTGGTAACTATGGTTTAGCGTTTGTTTAAGTGTAAAGAGAACTAAAATCTGTGGGAGTAGTGATTTTTAATATGTCATGTTCATTGGAAATCCCTGAGATAAATGTTGGAAGGTATAGATTGTGTTTTGTTTGTTTTGTTTTGCTTGAGGACTAGCAAAAGCTAAGTGTGGGGGAATTTGATAGAAGCATATTTATACGACTTAGTTAGCTTGTTTTCTTGCATCTATGTTGTTAGTTCCTAGTTATTTTAGTATTTTTAAACTATTTTCGTGTGTTTGTAGGTCCAATTGGCTATAGTGGCAATAAAGTGCAAATTGGAGCATTTCGGAGCAGTTTTGGGCTTGGAATGGGTAGCACATGCTTGGAGCAAGGTGGATGGACGAAATTGAAGACCAAAGGAGGCTAGGAATCTGCTAAAGAGATGGAAGAAATTAATTCAAGATTTGGAAGAAAAGGAATCAGCTACAAAAAAGGAAACATGAGTCAAACCTCCTTATTTTGACTTAGTCAATCCTAATCTTTTCCTACTTATGTTCTAGCTATCAAAGGGGTTCCTAATCAATTTAGGACACTTAAAAATATGTTCTAGAAGCCTAAATCTCATTCCCAAACTCAATGTCGCAACTTCCTTCCCTTTCCTTCTCCTTGTCGTGCAAGGCAGAACCTTTCCTTTTCCTATTTCCTATTTTCTGTCCTTGCTACACCCTTCTTCCCTTTTCCTTTGGGATTCTAACTTTAATTACCTTTTTCCTTGAGGACTTGGGGTCCAAATCTTTCCCAAAACATTTAATTAAAGTCATGATTTTTTGCCCTAAAATGTATACATTCTGCCGCACCCATTCACACATCCATATAATCACATACACAATTATGAGCCATTCATCCATTCTCTCCACACACACACAGCTGCACCAACCATTCAACCATCATCATTCATACATAATTCCGCACCCTACCAATCATCATACTACCCTACCATTCATCCATCCTTGACCATAATAGACCATAACCCAAATTCAGCCATTCCATACCCTTATGCCGCATCCTAGCAAGGAAGAAAGAGAGGAGGAGCAGCCTTGGACATTTTTGCCATTCAAGTTGGATTGTTGGAATATTTTTAGGTGTAATCTATCTTTTGTTTTCAATGTTTAATTTAAATTCTCTTTGTTTTGCTATGAACATGAGAGGCTAAACTTGTTTTAGCTAGAGGAGACTTTGAAACCATGATTATATTTGCGATATGAATTGATTAATTCCAGTTGTGATTTCATAAATTGTGAATGCAATTTACTTAACTGTTTGATTAAGAACTTATTCTTGTATGTTGATTAAGGAGGCCTACTTAGTTTGCATGCATGAATTTGATGCTAGAATATAAGGGAGTTTCACATAATCATTACAAACTTATATTCACAAGTAATGAAGGTTGCTGGTCACAATCATGTTAAGTTAAATTCCTGGCATGAGTATCATGATGTCATAGTTACGAATGCCTTGTCAATGCTTATGATTTTCACAAAGCTTAATTATCTTTGCTTGTGTCTCTATTATGCAGTTTATGTAGGGAACTTGGGAAGAATAATTTGGTTGCCGATGCATTGTCCATCCAATTCAATGACTTGAGGAAAATTTGAGGGTTAATTAGTGATGTCACGGTTAATCTGGGGCATTGAGGTTCATAGTTTATTGAAAAAGCAACTGGAAATCAAATTGTATGCAAGTGTGTCATGTGCGAAGAAGGACCCTCTAGCTAGTTTATCAGCCATTAATTCACCAAATTCGTATTCCTTTAGTTTGTTACTCAAATCTGTTTGTTTAGACTTTAAATTCGTCAAAAACCCAATCCCCCTTACTTTGTTGCGTCAAATTAGTTAGAATATGTCCTAATTTGTGTTTTGAGTCAAAACCGATTCAATTTTCGTCCAAAGTAAGTCCTAGAGTCTGTTTTGAGTCTATTTCATTGTTTTGTGATGCTTTGAGTCTTTTTAGTTTGTTTTGAGTTCTTTGAGTCTAGTTAAGTGTTTTTAAGCCTAATTTGTGTTTTTGAGTCAGTTTTAAGTAGATTAGCAATCCCTCCTAATCCTCGGCCTGGAACGATCCCTACTTACATCTTTATTACAATTGTCAATAAGAGGGTTTAATTTGAGTGCTATCTTTTATCACATCAAAGTTCTCGTGTGAGTTCCCAAAAACAAAATCGTGAGGGCATGGTAGGGGCCCAAATCGGACAATATCGTGCTACAGTAGAGTCAAGCCCAGGATGTGGTGGGGGCGCAGGCGGGGATGTGACATATACTATGCTAAACAGCAAAATTTATGTTCATGTAATTACCAAATTGCTCATATTTTTTATTTGAGTTCAGTTTTGGTGAAGGAGTTGAAATAATAATTTCCTAGAGTTTTGGTTGACAATCAGAATATAATTAATAAATAGATTAGATATGTATTATGACTTTTTGCATTGAGACGTTTTTAATAGAAAGTTCTCTTTCTTTTTTTAATTCTCCTAATGAGAAATTAGTTAAATTAATTTTTTTTTATCTTATTTATTAAAAAAGTCGTTTAATGGAGATTAATGAAATTAAATTCCTATATTATAGGCAGTTATTGCTAATCTACCTTACGCCTCTACATAAATGGATTTATATTAATGACACGGAAATTAAATAAATAGAAAATTATTGAGGTGATAATTGGTTAAAGCACTTTAATCAACTCTTTAAAGGGAATAAATGTTTAATCTTAAACCAATAGAAAAATTGTAGGGCATATAACAATAAATAAATGGCAGCAAACTCTTTCCATTGAGCCTTTAGTTTCTTACATGGCATTGAATCATTTGAATGTAAGGCCTTATGTGACACAACCCAACCGAAATCAAGGTGTGTTGGCTGTTACGTAAGGGTCACGTAGCCATGTGCACAGTGCGGAAGGAAAAATAATAATAAAAGTACGAATAAATAAAAACCAAACTACTAAATAAGCTAGTTAAAGTAACACACTAGTGTGAGACTAAGTGTGATAAACATAATCAGAGCACAAAAAGCCTAAGTGCAGTCCAAAAGAACGAATACTAATTACACAACACTCAAAGGTGATCCTACATTTGTGATGTTCTGTCAGAACCACCGTCAAGTCCTCGTGAGCCACCAAAGCGCTTCTAACTAGAACGTGGAGGGGTGCAAAACAGAAAGTGTGAGTGGGCAAAAATAAAGCTTTTCAAAATCATTTCAATCTCAAAAGTTCTAACCCTTCTCCGTAAAACCCGTATAATTTCCCAGAAAATAGAATATATAAATATATCACAACCATGCTCAGAGTATCAACATTCACAAATATGTATGTATGTAAGCCATGTCAACTAACTCAGCATATGATGTAAGTAACCCATGCAATGTCAATCAATGCAAAATATATGTGAGCCGGAGTCACCTAATGTGACCTGTACAGCTGAATCTAGAGCTCAAACCCACAACTCAATCACTACACCTGCACATGAGTCGGAACCACCTAAAGTGGTCTGTACGACATGACTGACTGTAAATAAATAAGCTTGAGTGCTACGATCACGTGAAGACTGTGCGAATAATCGCGGGTCACCTACGAGTCGGAACCACCTAAAGTGGTCTGTACGACAGGACTGTGCACCTAACTTAGATCCAAGATGAGCGTGTGGTGTGGGAGGTGAACATCATGTGAAGGACTGTGCCCTACTCTGGGTGGGAGCACTAACACCGGGGTGAAGGTTTATGAGCTCTCAATGCATCTCACATAACTACTAATTCACAACCATAATCTATAAACTTACCTGGCACTTACCTATGCGTCCGCAACACCAATCATAAATATATGCAACTACTAATGCATAAATAAAATAGGCAAAGACTAGGCATGGCATTTAAAACATATAAACATTCAATTTCATTTTCTGGGAAAATTCTCAAGTTTATAGGTATATACGGAAAATCAAAAGCCTACTCACTGGTATGTGGAAATGTCGTAACCCCTGAGCCTTGAGTGACTGCGCTCGTCCTTCGGATAGGTCTCACCTATATGCGAAACAACTATAAAAACGTCAATTTAAGCACACAACCAAAACTAGGTAATAACTTCTCAAACAATGCTCAAATGAGGTGTTTGAATACACCAACGTGATCTACTCAACCTGACGAACATTCCCATATTTTTAAAATAATTTTCTGACCTCCCACGTGCCGCCACACACCGGCCACGCGCGGGCGTGTGCCTAGCACACTTGTGGCAACCCTAATGGTGTTAGGGAATATTTGGTCCAAAAATGGAATATACCGTTATATATACCTGACACCGTTAGTAACGCTGTTAGTGTATTCAGTCAAAGTTGAAGAAATATTCCTTGTCTTCTCCCGCGAGTCTCGCCAGTCGCCGCCGTCCGCCATTGTCAGCGCCGCCGTCTGCAACTCGAATTCTTGCCGGAAACTGGAAAATTTTCAAAACTTCATATCTTCTTCATTTCTCAACCAAAATCCATGAAATTTATACCAAAATGAAGCTTACAACGAGTACAACAAAATCTTACCACTTTCAAGTCCTGAAATTCACGGAATCTCACCGGAAAAACCACAAAATTCCGGCCAAACCTGCAACTCGCCACTCATGGCCTTCCCGACATCCAATTTCTTCCAAAATGCTTCTTCGAGCTTCGTTCTATGACCTTAGAAACTTCTAAAAACCCCACGATCACGTGTGCATGAACAATGCACAAAATCGGGGTTCCCTGGTTCTCAAGTTTTTGAGGGTTTCACGTCCAAAAATTGGTATGGATGAGTTCCTGAGCTTGCTAGGAGTCCAAAACCCACCTTTAAACCTTCGATCCATTCGTGGATAGTTGTCTTCGAAATGGTTCGTACACTTTGTAAAGAAAATGGAAGAAGTTCGAGAGAGAAGAGAGAGAGAAAGGTCACGGGAGTGTATGGTGTGGGTGGGTGTGTGTGTGTTCTGTAGAGTCAACCACCAAAAACAACAAAACAACACCCCCAAAATGGCAAATAACCACCAAGGGAAAAATCGTCATTTCACACCTACAGTACAAATAATTCGGGACAGGTTGTCACATTATGTTGTCAAATATGACAACATGTGTCAAATCCATTTAATAATTTTTAATAAATGTTATTTTGCGTTGCAAGTATTTGATTGTTTATCTCAATAATTGAACTTCACAAGAGATTTAAAAATTTATAGAGTGATACTATTATTTAACATATCGAGTGAAATAAAAAATTGTATAAAATGCTAAATTGCTACATAGACCAACAAATATCATTTTAAAATTTTAAATTTGACATTACCCTTAAAAATGCTCTAATTTTCTCAATTTTTTATTTTCGAGACCACTTTATTTGAAAGGTAAAATTTCAGTAACAGCCGTGATAAAAACCCTTTACAAAATAATACCGGACACTGAAAATATACAAGAAAAATAAAGCACAAGATCCATTGCCATTCACCTCTCTCCCCCTTACGTGCTCGCACACTCCTTCCCTAACCAGCAAAATCCCCACTTTCGTTCCCGCAGCGAGAGATAATTAGGGCAAATACAGATCCCCAAGATTGGGAAATGGAAGAAAATCGCGTGCAATTGTTGCAATGCGGTTGCTGATTGATCGAATCCATTGAGGTCGGAAGCTGTACTGGAATTTGATCCACTGATTGATGCTCTTCGGCCGAGCCCTGGTTCCAAGACACCGCCCATGGATTCGTTCTGGAGCCACAATGTGGCACCGGACTCATGGGATTTCCTCATCGCTGTCTACTTCGCTTTCGGATTTTTCGTTGCTCGCCTCTTCTTTGACAGATTTATCTTTCGCGTAAGATTTCGAGTTATTTGTAGCCATTTCAAGTAGCTTAAGATTTAGGTTTCTGTTGAATTTTCTATGAAAGTTGGTGGGGTTCTGTTTGGCTTCTAAGAAAATTGAGGAAAAAGAAAAATAAAACGAAAATCTTGAATGGTATTATCACTTTATCTTGTCCTGCTTTGCTTTCTTGTCTTTTACTAGCATTTTCTTCTTTTTTTTTGTTGTTGAAGAATTGTTTTTTAAGTTTTAAACTGCTATCCTAGTTAGATTGGCGCTTTTGTTTATTGGACTCAATTGACTTTTAGTTTCTAAGCTACGCATTCCAAGAATCGAAGTCGGTCTTTTAATGGTTGAGAAAGAATCTTAACATAATGGTCTTTTAGTGGGTGAGCAGAGCAGATATGTTATTTATTTTGGTGATCTGCTTGAATTAGTGTAGTAATTTCAGTTATTTGGAAGCACAAAAAAACTGCCCTGTTTGAGGATTATATAGTTAGTGGTCGTTTGTGGGGGAAATCTTGTTCTGATTTTCGAAGAATTTGAGGTTTAGAGGATTTATCAAATCCGCGATATTGGTTGTGAGGTTTATTATGAAATTGGTTTTATGATGGAATGTTCAAGGTTCTGATAGTGCAAGTTTCTGGTCAGGCATCTGGAAATGGTGATTTTCATGGCCCTTAAACTTGGTAGTAGCTTAACCTTGTCCTGATGTCAATAAAAGTTGAGATTTGCGCTGAGTTGTTAGATTTGGTCCTTTGGAGTATAGGTTGACTAGTTACATATTAACTTGCTGATGGCTGGCCGTTCAAGGTTTTGTACTGCAAGTTTTGGTGTAGCATCTGAAGGGGGTGCTGGTGTTGGACCCTTAACTTGTAGATGTTTAAGGTGAAATAGATGATGCCCTTGGAATTGTTGACTGGTTTTCCAAGTGTTGGTAATATAGGCTGTTTACACGCTTTTATGTTGGCCTCATCCCAATGTTTGGTGCTTAATTTCTTTCTAGAGTCAAGACTGAGTTCTGCAGCATATCCTAGGAGAACTAATGTTTTCGTGTTCTGTAGGGATATAAAACAATGTACTCTATTCTTGAGATATGAAAAAAATGATCTTCCTTTTATTCTGACATTTATTTTCACCATGGTAACAGAGCAACATGCTCGTTGTAACTTCAAGTGTGCCCCTCTAAACATTATCTTACCTTGAAGGCTTAAACTATAGCCGCCCACCCCCACCACATCATCTGTAGCTAGAATGCAGCTTTACCACATTTATATGTTTTCACAAATTCATAAATGAATGCAAAAAAAAAGTGATTTTCAAATTGAAATATATGAACAAAGTGTCAGTCTTAGGCAAACGGTATGACACTACCTGGAACACATGCTTAATTTGATTGTGAAATTAGCAACAGTGTTCGTGTAGAAAAAAAAGAATATATATAGTTCAAAAGTGTTGAGATCTTAGGTTAAACTATAACCTTATCTTACCTTAAAACTATATCCCTCATACTACAATATTTATGTTTTTCCTTTCTGCTTTTCAGAAAATTTCTGTCTGGTTGTTGAGGAAGGGATCTGCTCCATTGAAGCTTGATATGGCCACACGGGCAAAGATTGTAAAATGTTCAGAGTCAATGTGGAAGCTAACATACTATGCCACTGTTGAAGCATGCATTCTCAGCATAGGCTACCATGAGCCTTGGTTCAGAGATACAAAAGAGTACTTTAAAGGCTGGCCAAACCAAGAGCTGGGGTGAGTGATTCACATGGTTGGGCTTAATAGTCCTAAAACTCTCACTACTGGTTAGATAACCATTTTTTTTTTTTAAATTGCTGAAGATGGGTCAGCCATGTCTTTAATTTTGCATGAACGTTTGGAATGACTTGAATATGTAAAACTCAAGATCTATGTGAGTTGAGTTTTACAGATGTAGTAGGCCAAAATTGTCTATTCTGACTCTTTATCATTTCTCATTTCAGGCTTCCCCTAAAGCTTTTCTATATGTGTCAGTTGGGATTCTACAGCTACAGCATTGCTGCCCTCCTTACATGGGAGACTCGAAGGAAGGATTTCTCAGTGATGATGTCTCACCATGTAATTACTGTTCTTCTAATTGGGATCTCATACATAACAAGGTATATTTCAGGTTTTCTGCAAGCACTAATGTCAGTACTGCAAAGAAAAACTTTTTAGCTGTGTTTTTTTTTTTGGTGATGTGAAGGACCTCATGCAATTATTTTCTTTCATGTTATTGTCCACTTTCAGCTTTTTTCGGATTGGCTCAATCATTCTTGCCCTGCACGACGGAAGTGACGTATTTATGGAAACTGCCAAGGTTTTCAAGTATTCTGAGAAGGAGCTCGCGGCAAGTGTGTTCTTTGGGTTTTTTGCTGTTTCGTGGGTCATACTGCGGTTAATATTCTTCCCCTTCTGGGTCATAAGCGCGTCAAGGTCTGCTTTCTTGGTAAATCATTTATTAAACCGCATTTACATGTATGGTGGCACCTCCAACTTACTGTTCTTATGGTTGATATTTTCCAGCTATAATCTTTGTGACTGCTTGGATCTATCGAAGCCCTCCCACAAAGCTCTGTATTATGCATTCAATACAATGTTACTGACGCTTTTTGTGTTCCACATATACTGGTGGGTTATGATTTGCTCAATGATAAGGAGACAGCTGAACAATAGAGGAAAAGTTGGAGAAGATATTAGATCAGGTAAACCATATATTCTGCTTGAAAGTTTAATTTTTACAAAGTCGTATATGGCTTATGGAATTTATTTTGTGAAGCACATTATGATATTTTAGAAAGTATACTTTCTCTGCCACTCTCTCTCATTAATCCAGTAATGGCTGGAAGCATTTAGTCAGTTTCTTCCGTAAAAGACACTTTGATAATAAGTGTGGCTTGATATTTAAGAACACCACTTAGCATAAAAAGTCCACATGTTACTAGTCTTTTTGGAACATGGTAAATTTGGGGCGTACATTACCTATATTATAATTCAATGGCTGCTTAGAGTTTGTTTTAGTTGTTACTACATGGGTTGTTTAAGGAAATTTGATCAGGGTCCAGGGAACTGATCCAGGGTTGGTGGCTAAGGCTACACATATTGAATTAAAATATTCATGAGTGCTACTAGTCCTAGTAATTTAATTTTCACTTTATCTATAGTTGTTTGGTATGGCTTGTCCCAAACGACCTGGTGGTTCTCGGCTCATGCTGCAAATAGCTTGTCGACAAATGGGGATATGGCTAGGCAATGCTACTTTTTCCGACTTTTCTTTCCTGACCTAATGTAAAACAATATAGTTGATTACATTAGAAAAGGAACACGATATTAAAGAACCCAATGTGAGCATGCATGTAAAAAACTGTAAAGTTGGGTTTTGTCATTGTCCTATGGCTGATACGTTTTGCTCTCCCCAGAGTCCCAGACCAAGTATTGGTGAAAGCTCTTCCCATAATCTAAGCTAAGGATTTTGGTTTGATGGCCACATTTCAAATTATGTCGCTGTATTGTGAGAATATTCATTGTACTTGGAATAACCATTTTGTGTTCTTTAAACCAACTGTATATTGTTAGGTTTTTTGGCTCATCAAAGTGTCCTAGTTGGTTTAGGATTGTTTTAGGGAAAATTAGAGGTATACCGATTCTTGTCCTAGAGGGTTTAGGAAAGAATTTCAGTTTTCCTTATTCAATTTAGGTTTGGATTTCTAGAAGTCTATTTGGATTTGGATAAGTGTATTTTCCTAATCCACTTAGAATAGAAATTCAATTAGCCTTGGAACATGTAAACCGAACCTATGCCTATAAATAGGTTGCAGCAGAGAAATCACAGCTGGATGTAAGCAAAAGTTCTGCCGAACTAGTATAAGTCTTGTGTTTTCTAAGTTTTCTATATTTGCTAGTTTAGTCTATTGCCGTTGGTTAATTAAAAAACAAGGTCTAGTGTGCGGTTTTTTAATAAATGGTATCAAGAGCTAGGTTCAAGGTGTTCTACGATGTCAAAAGGGAAGATGAATGCGGATCTAGGACTTGCGTTAAAGCCCTTTGATGGCAAGGATGACTTCACGGACTAGAAAGGATGATAAAGAACGTACTGATACAGCAGGATTTGGATGATGCACTCGATGGTGAGAAACCGGTAAACATGACAGAAGCAGCATGGACTAAGGTTCTCAAGAAGGCCAAGAGTTCCATCTCACAAGATCAGTTCGGTCACACATCACCGAAAAAATGACTGCCTAGGAAGCATGGAAAAAGTTGGAGAATGTTTATGTGGGTAAAATCATGTCCAATAAACTTTTTCTAAAGGATGAACTATTCAGGCTTCAACTAGAAGGAGGTGATATTGAAGATCACGTATGCAGGTTCTAGAATTGCATAGCTAATCTTCAGAAGGTCGAAGAAACTTACAAAGATGATGATATGGCTATCATCTTGCTGAGGTCCCTACATTGGTCTTTCAAGCACTTTCGAACAACTCTAATGTTTGGAAAAGAGTCCCTGAAGCTTGAAGACGTAATTCAAGCTCTTTAGTCATATGCTAAATTGGATGATAGAACTGAAAGCTCTCAAGGCCTTTATGCCAAAGGCAAGGAGAGGGGGCGGGAAAAGACAAAGGAAGAGAAAACCGGCAACAGAGGTAGGTCAAAATCCAAGAAGAAAAAGGAAAAGAATGAAGGTTGCTTCGAATGTGGTTCAGCCGATCATTGGAAGAACTGCAAGATTTGGAAAGAGAAGAAAGCCAAGATGGAAGGAAGCTTAGGTTCAGCTAATGCAGTCACCGAGCATGAGAGTGACGGGAAGCTTCTTTCAGTAACATCGGGCTCCAAGGCTTTCACAAATTGGATTTTGGATACCAGATGCACTGTTCATATGTGTGCAGTAAGAGAATGGTTCGATACTTACAAGGAAGTCGGCAGTGGGGAAGTCTTAATGGGGGACGATTCTTCATGTCTTGTAAGAGGAATTGACACTGTTCGAAACAGAATGTTCGATGGAATGATACGAGCTTTGGGAACATTAGGTATGTCCCTAGACTAAGAAAGAATTTGATTTCCTTGTGTACGGTAGATGAGGCTGGTTATGGGTACAAGTCTAAAAAAAAGAAGACTCAGGGTAATCAAAGGATCGCTAGTGGTAATGGAGGTGACGTACTACCCAATAAGTTGTATAAGTTAACTGGGACCACTATAGTCGGGGGAGCAACTGTTTCTGTAAATCAGAGTATAGAAGACAAGACTGAACTCTGGCATCATAGGCTCGGGCACACAAGCCAGAAGGGGTTGCAAGAATTACACAAGCAAGGCCTGTTGGAAGGCGTGTCATCTTGCAAACCGGACTTTTGTGAATACTGTGTTCTCAAGAAGCAAAGAAAGGTATCATTCGCAAGTAGCAATGCATATAACCGAAGCAAGGAGCAACTCAACTATATTCACTCAGATGTTTGGGGCCCTGCACCAACTAAATCAAATGGTGGAGCCAGGTATTTTGTTACTTTCATGGATGGTTTTTCTAGGAAGGTTTGGGTTTATTTCAAGGAATGGAAAACAGAAACCGAGAATCAAACTGGAAGAAAGTAGTAGAGAAGTGACAATGGAGGTGAATATACAAGTAATGAGTTTACCGATTACTGCAAGCAGGAAGGCATCATAAGGCACTTCACGGTAAAGAAGAATCCCCAACAAAATGGAGCTACTGAGAGGATGAACCGAACTTTCATTGAAAGAGAGAGGAGCATGCAATTTCATGCAGGATTGCCTAATAGTTTTTGGGCAGAGGCTGTTAATCATGCAAGTTATTTGATTAACAAATCTATTCCAAGCTCATGGTGTTCGGCTGTAGTGCTTATGCACATATTCCAAGTGATGAAAGGTCCAAGCTCAAACCAAAGTCTACACATTCCATATTCTTAGATTTTGATAAAGGAGTTAAGGGTTTCAAGATTTGGGATATCAACAACAGGAAAAAGGTTGTCAGCCGAGATGTTGTCTTTGATGAGACAACCATGCCTCTGAATAAAGTCGAGAGCAGTAGGGAGAAGAAGGATGATGCTGAAATTGAAGTAACAAAGATTCCGTTAATGAGTTCAAAAGAAGAAGCTCAAGTGGAGCAAATCAAGCAAGAGGCCGAATCTGATGGTTTTGAGGAAGAAGAAGAGCATCAGCATCATTCACCAGTTAGGAATCAGGTGGAGCAAGAAACAGAGCAGATTGAAGGCACTCTAATCCACCAGACATCCGAAAGGTTTCGAACTCCAACCAACAATCCACTTGCATTCCAGAGATGCATAGCATTACACAAACCTAATTGGAACAAGAAGAAATTTGACAGGTTTGGGTTTGATCAAGACGAAGTTAATTAGGCTCTTAACATTAGTCAAGGAGATCCGACTACTTATCAAGAAACTATAGCAAGTGATGAGCGACATAGTTGGATAAGTGCTATGACAGAAGAAATGGAGTCTCTTTACAAGAACTCTGTTTGGGAGTTGGTTCCTAAGCCCAAAGACAGAAAGCTAGTTGGATGCAAGTGGGTATTTAGGAAAAAGGAAGGACTAAATGAACAAGATGTCGTGAGATTCAAAGCAAGGCTCATGGCTAAGGGGTACTCACAAAAGGAAAGGGTGAATTATGATGAGATCTTTTCACCTGTAGCCAAGCATACTTCTATCAGATTGCTTTTAGCAATGGTAGCTCAACATGATGTGGAGATTGAGCAAATGGATGTGAAGACAACGTTTCTTCATGGGGATCTAAAGGAGACGACTTTCATGGCTCAACCAGAATGGTTTGTTGAAAATGGGAAAGAGAACCTACTATGTCAGCTAAGGAAGTCCCTGTATGGCCTGAAACAATCTCCAAGGCAGTGGTACAAGAGGTTTGATTTCTTCATGCTATAAATCAATTTTAGAAGATGTTTATATGACTGTTGCATGTACTATCATGTGTTCCAAGATGGAATGATCATATTGCTATTGCTATATGTGGATGACATGCTAATTACTCGTCAAGACAAGTCTAAAATTCAAGACTTGAAGAAGATGTTGAGCGAGGAGTTTGACATGAAGGATCTAGGTGCTCCACAGAAGAATCCTTGACATGGAAATTCAAAGAGATAGGATTGCTGGAAGGATCTGGATTTCACAAGCCAAGTATATTCAGAAGGTTCTTGAGAAGTTCAACATGCAAGAAGCAAAGGTAGTTTCAACTGCTTTGGCGGCTCACTTCATGTTAAGTGGGCAACATTGTCCTAAGTCCGAGGAAGAGCAACAAGTAATGGAGAAGGTGCCTTATGCTAATGTCGTGTGTTGCCTTATGTGTGCAATGGTATGCACACGTCCTGACATAGCTCAAGCAATCAGTGTCGTTTCTAGATACATGGCAAATCTAGGAAAGCAACATTGGGATGCAGTCAAGTGGATTTTGCGTTATTTTAAAGGTTCTTGGCGACAAAGAATTATGTTTGAGAAGCAAAAAGAAAATGCAGGGGTGTTAGGATATGGGGATGTTGATTATGCAAGGGGCTTGGACAAGAGAAGGTTAACTTCTAGTTATGCGTTTACATGCGCAGGAGGACCAATCAGTTGGAGGGCACTACTGCAACCAATTACAGCTTTGTCGACCATAGAGGCATAGTATATTGCATTGGCCGAAGTTGGAAAGGAAGCAATTTGGCTTAGTGGCTTGGTAAGTCAAATGGGAATCACTCAAGATTGTGTGAAGCTGAAGTGTGATAGTCAAAGTGCCATTGACTTGGCAAAGAATCAGGTTTTTTCTGGAAGATCAAAGCACATTGAAGCAAGGTATCACAGAATCAGAGATTGGGTGGAGTCTAAGGAGATTTGGATTGAAAAGATTCATACGGATGACAATGTCGCAGATTTCCTTACAAAGATAGTGTTGGCCAAGAAGTTCAAGCATTGCTTGAACTTGATCAATCTCGTTGATTGATTAAAGTGGAGCACCTCCTTACTTGAGGTGCAATGAGGCAAGAAGAAGATTGTCAAGGTGAAGACTCTTGAAGATTTCCAAAGGTTGAAAGATATTATGGGGTGCAACGATCAAGACTTGGTTTGACTCACCAAGGTGGAGATTGTTAGGTTTTTTGGCTCGTCAAAGTGTCCTAATTGGTTTAGGATTGTTTTAGGGAAAATTAGAGGTATACCGATTCTTGTCCTACAGGGTTTAGGAAAGAATTTCAGTTTTTCTTATTCAATTTAGGTTTGGATTTTAGAAGTCTATTTGGATTTGGATAGGTGTATTTTCCTAATCCACTTAGAATAGGAATTCAATTAGCCTTGGGACATGTAAGCCGAACCTATGCCTATAAATAGGTTGTGGCAAGGCATAGATCTGTGAGAGAAAAAACTATGACAGCCGAGACGAGAGAGGAGATTAGTTCTAGGGTTTTGCAAAAGTTTTGTAATTCTCTATTATTAATCAAAGGACCTAGAGAAATCACAACTAGACGTAGGCAAAAGTTCTGCCGAACCATTATAAGTCTTGTGTGTTTCTAAGTTTTCTATATTTGCTAGTTTAGTCTATTGCCGTTGGTTGCATTAAAGAACAAGGTCTAGTATGCGGTTTTTCAATTTATTTCACATCTACGTTAATGCACGACGCAACACATTTTAGAAGTGAAAACTGATGTCTCTTTAGTGATTGGATTTTTCTCCCCTATTCTAAAGATTGTTTTTCTGCATGTTTACAGATTCAGAGGACGATGATTAGGCGGAAGATTTCGAAGTTCTTTTTTTTTTTTTTTTTTTTTGTGTGTGGCTGTGCTAGTATGATGAGGAGACTGCTTTTGACATGGTTTATCGCTGCACTCTAAAATGTTCATTATCTGTAGGAAGGGCTTTGATAATTTCTTCCATCTACAAATTTTCTATGATGATTCTAATGTGTAGTCGTATGGAGGTAGGAACATGGAGCATGTCTCATGATATATTTGTTTGCCTTTCCCGGTGGAGTGTTTGTTAACCTTTCCGGTGTATAAATAGAAGGCAATTCTTGTATAATTCTTCTCTGGATAATCACTTGTTTCGACTTGGCCTTTGTATTGAGAAATGAAAGGTATTCACAATATAGAAAAGAGAAAATTTCTATGGTATGCTATGTGATTTGATTCAAGACCTCCCTCCTGTGTAGTAGTGCATCGAACTCTTATTTCTCTCTTCTATTTTTTTCTCCATCTGTAATGGAAAAACAAGAATAGAAACATTTCCAAGGGGACCCTTTGCTTTGCCATCTTCAGTTTATGTTGCGTAATTTGTTTGTTTTTCCCATAAAGATTAAAGATTGTTGTTATGTCCCAATTCCACATGCTTGCTTTTTATGCACAATTCAACTTCTTGCATTTTCCACTATATTTTGATTGATAATAAAACCTTCACTTTGGGGAGGCTCTCAAATTAAAAAAATTCGGCAATATGTCAATCAGATTGTGTGATTTGATCCGCCTCTGGACAGACAAAAATACGACTGAAATATTCCGTCTCCAAGTGCTTTTAGGTCCAGTTTGGTATTGTTTTTTATTTTTTTATTTTTTTTATTTTTTTTTCCAAAAACCGTTTCACTTTGAAGTTGAGCAGTAAAAAGTGTTTAGTGCTTCTTTTAAAAGCAATGACCTCCACACATTAGCTTTTAAAAGCATCTTGTAGTTTGCTTTTAAAAGTTGCTTTACAAAAAAGCAGAGTTGAGCCTTTAGAATATTTTTAATTCCTGTAATAAGCTTATTAATTCTAAACAATGACATTATTTATCCTTCAAGACATTACTTTTGCATTGCTTTTTATAATCATATCAGTTTTAAAAATACAGTTTATCAAACGCTTAACTGCTTTATTTTGCAATTAATTATTTCTAGAAGCATAAAAAAATCAATTTATTGAAAAAGCACAACAATCCCAAATTGATCCTTAAAAGGCTTAAAGCAATTTTTGGAAACAACAAATGGTTTCGGCAAGGTTTGGTGGAAGCACTTCGAAGTGCTTCTTAAAACTTTCAATCCGCTTCTAATTAATAAATGCATTTATGAGTATAAGTGATCATTCGTGAAATACAGAGTGTATTGAGCATAAGGGTTTTTTAGAGATCCGCTCTCAAACAGGCTGTTATTAGGTTTTGAAAGAGAGGTGTTAAAAATAGCAGACGCACGCAACCACCAAAAACAAAACTGACGCCAATGCAAATATAATGCTTGAGCTTGGCTTCCAATGTATTGACTGTTGATGATGGAGTGGGCTATGAGTAACGTTTTTACACCTCCAATCCAATCCAATCCATGTGAATTGTTACAGTTAGATAATTCCCTTGCTTACGGAAGTGATGGAAAATCCGAGTACAATCAGGGTGCCGATGGCAAGCGCTTGTGGGATGTGTAGAGGGTGATGGTGGAGATGTTTAAACAGTTAGATACTTCATGCTGCAGTACAAGGGGAAGTACGGCGGACGAAGAACTCGAATGGAGGAACACCGGAATGATTGGCTTGTCACCAGCAAAGTGCGACTTTTTGTAGACAATCATGATACAGATTCCACACAGAACATGTGGCCATTTCCATCAAGGTAAAGTCATGCAGGGATATGCATACGTTCTTACTCATCCGGGAATCCCCTCAATTGTAAGTTTCTAAATTTGATTTACCCTCTCTCAAGTAAGAAAGTTGACATCTTGGTAAGCGCTTTGCTTGTGCTTGTTTAGCGGATATAAAATATGAGATTTAGGAGGTTATGGAGTTCGGATTCTTGTAGTTATGAGAGCACAAAGCTGTTTAAACAGAAAAAGTTAACTTTCTTAGGATTTGGGTCTGATGTTGCCCAAGTGAACTTGTCTTTAACTGATTACTTTAGCTACATTAGGTATTAAAATTTGTTTATCTGATTGTCCTCATGACAGTTTTATGCCTACTTCTTCGATTGGGGCATGAAAGAGGAGATCAGTGAACTCGTTGCAATCAGGTCAAGGAACCGGATCAGACCTGACAGTGTCCTGCGTATTCTAGCTTCTGCTGCAGATCTTATGTAGCTTCCATATATGAGAAAATCATAATTAAGATTGGTCCAAGGTATGATGTTGGGAACCTACCAAATTGCAACTTCTGGAAATGACTACCGCGTGTGGGAGAAAAAGCATGTGCCCTTGTTGGAATGAAAACTAACTACAACTTCTGTATTACAGGTGTCTTATATGCTTATTATTGAGGAAAAACAAATAGTAGTCCTCAACCGAAAATGAAAATTCGATTCATTAAGGCCCCAATGAGGTTAGTACAAGAAAGTTAATTCAATTTACGTGTAGAATTTCTCTGGAAGCAACCATTTGGCCAAGTCAGGTTAGTGTTAATGTTGTCTGGTTTGATTCTGATAGGAGCATATTTATGCGTCTTAGTTAGCTTGTTTTCTTGCATTTATGTTGTTAGTTCCTAGTTATTTTAGTATTTTAAGCTATTTTCGTGTGTTTATAGGTCCAAAGGGCTAAAGAGGCAAGAAAGTGCATTTTGGTGCATTTTGGAGCAGTTTTGAGCTTGGAATGGATAGCACATGCATGGAGCAAGGTGAATGGACGAAATTGAAGTTCAAGAAGGGCTAAGAATATGCTAAAGAGATGGAAGAAATTAATTTAAGACTTGGAAGAAAAGGAATCAGCTACAAAGAAGGAAACATGAGTCAAACTTCCTTATTTTGTCTTAGTCAATCATAATTTTTTCCTACTTAATTTCCTGCTACAAGGAGGATCCCTATTTAATTTAGGACACCTAAATATATGTTTCTAGAAGTCCTAATCCCATTCCTAAAAGGAGCCGCACCTTTTTCTTCTAGAAAACCAAATCCTTGCCGTGCAAACCTCTTTCCCTTTCTTTCCTGGATCTGCCACATATCACTTACCCTTTTCCTCTTGGGATTTTGATTTGTTACCCTTTCCTTGGAGGATTTGGAGTCTTAAACCTTTCTCAATTTAATTCCAATCGTGCCCTTCCTTCCCAGATACAAAAGAGCCTTGCCACACCAAAGGGGGGAGCCATTCACTACTATTCATACTTTCAGCCATTCTTTCATGCAATTCATCACTCAAACCTTCACCACCTTGTGTCGCAGCAAAGAAGAAGAAGAAGGAGGACCCTGGGACGTGCTTGCCATTCAAGCTTGAATTGTTGGAGTGTTTCTAGGTGTATTCAATATTTTGTTTTCAATGTTTAAGTTTAATTATCTTTGTTTTGCGAACATGAGCAGCTAAACTTGTTTTAGCTAGAGGAGACTTTGAAACTATGATTATATTTGCAATATGAATTGATTAATTCCAGTTGTGATTTCATAAATCGTGAATGCAATTTACTTAACTGTTGGATTAAGAACTTATTCTTGTATGTTGATTAAGGAGGCCTACTTAGTTTGCATGCATGAATTTGATACTAGAATATAAGGGAGTTTCACATAATCGTTACAAACTTATATTCACAAGTAGTGAAGATCGCTAGTCACGATCGTGTTAAGTTAAATTCCTAGCATGAGTATCATGATGTCATAGTTACGAATGCCCTGTCAATGCTTATGATTTTCACAGAGCTTAATGATCTTTGCTTGTGTCTCTATTATGCAGTTCATGTAGGGAACTTGGGAAGAATAATTTGGTTGCCGATGCATTGTCTGTCCAATTCAATGACTTAAGGAAAATCTGAGGGTTAATCAGTGATAACACGGTTAATCTGGGGTGTTGATATTCATGGTTTATTGGAAAAGCAACTGGAAATCGATTTGTATGCAAGTGTATCATGTGTGGAAAATGACCTTCTAGCTAGCTTATCACCCATCTAAACACCCAATTCGTCCAAAGTTGTTTAGAGTCTTTAATTTACTTGTTTTTACTTTAAATTCATCAAACCCCAATCCTCTTTACTTTGTTGTGTCAAATTAGTTAGAATCTGTCTAAATTTCTGTTTTTGAGTGTTTTGAGTCAAAATTAATTCAATTTTCGTCCAAAGTAAGTCCTAATGTCTGTTTTGAGTTTTTTTTATTGTTTTGTGTAGTTTTGAGTTTACTTAGCTTGTTTTGAGTCATATAAGCTAGTTAAGAGTCTTAGAGTCTAGTTTTCTATTTTTAAGTTTAGTTTTGTATTTTTAAGTCAGCTTAGAGTAGATTAGCAATCCCTCCCTAGAATGATCCCTACTTATCCATACTATAATTCTCAACAAAAGGGTTTAATTTGAGTGCTGGTTTATAACACATAAGATTCAAGGGCATGTTAAGAATTCTTATCGATCGAGAACATTACACACCTAAATTTTTTAACTAAACTGGTTCAATTGATGGTGTGTGAACATGCATTGTCCCTTCTTAGTTGTTAAAAGAAAAATGGGGATCAAAGTAGACTCGAATCTGAATCAGTGCTACCGCTTTACTTGACAAACAAACTTTAGTAATGCTAGCGACACTGCTAAAGCTTTCACAGACGAGCGATTATAAGCATTCATGGTTGGAATTTGATGTGCAAAAGTAGTAGACGCAGCAAACTGCACTTTAATTTCAAAAAAACAGCACAGAAAACTTATCTAATGGTTCAAGATCCTTGTTGAAGTAGGAATGGAACCCTAGTCATTAGTTTATCGGTAAAGTAGTGGTCAGAGTTTCTGTTAAACAAAACAGTCAGGATTTCACTTACCAAAACAGTCAAGTTTTTCATGTCTTTTGGCAAAGTATCAATCAGGGTTTCACTTGCCAAAATAGTCAGGATTTTGGAATCAAGTCAACTCTCCTCCTAAGGTTGATCATAAATTCATAATCTCCTTATGATTCATTTTGCAAGTTTGTAATTACGGATAGTTCCTACAAAGGATCGAACTAATGACATATACAATACTTGAATTGCTACATAGTTGATTCTCATCCTTCAAAGACTGAGTGTAATAGGAGCATCCGTCGACAAAAGGATCATCCTAAGATAATCACCTCATGGCTATTGAGAACGAATCAAATTAGATGGTTCTATTTCTCAATCTTTCTTACTTGCTCGTACGGAACCAAGGTCGAAAAGATTGAACGTCATTCACAACTATTGATGAAGGATTCCTTGAAAAGTTAAGGCTTAGTAATCCTTTTTAGAAATCGAATGGATTCGGTTTTATACATACGCGAGGAAGGTAATCAAAAAAGAAAGAAGATGAGTCTTGTTTATATATATAGAAAAAGAACATTCACAAAACAATTCAAGGCTTCAAGGTCATAGGAGACATGAACGCTGGGTCCGTTTCCCTCAACTGTTTCCTTCTCTTCATCACTCTCACATCCAACTTCACTGCTTCTCAGATTCTATTTCAGGTATTTATATGAATACTTAACCTCTCTCTCTGTCACTCTCCCTCCCTCCCTTAGAGACTAACATGATGGTGGTCAGAGGTTCAATTGGGAATCAAGCAAGAAAGGAGGATGGTACAACATTTTAAAGTAGTCTGTACAAGATGAGAGAGGAAACTGCAGAGAAGCAAGATGAGAGAGGAATATGGTGCATCTTCGAAGGAGGAACTAACGATAATCGTCTTGATTGGGGCCCATCTCTTATTTACAGCAATGACACGGCTTATTCTGATGGCAAGGGGAACCCTGACACTAGAGAGGACTTTGGCGCTGCTCCTGACATTGACCACAAAAACACTAGGGTCCAGAAAGAGCTCTCGGATTGGATGAATTGGTTAAAGACTGATATTGGATTGAGTGGTTGGGCATTTGATTTTGTCAAGGGATATGCTCCTGAATTTACCAAGTTGTATGCGACAAACACAAGTCCAAATTTCACATTAGGGGAACTTTGGAATTCCCTTTCTTATGGAAGTGATGGAAATCCGGACCCTTATCAGGATGCGCATCGTGGAGAGTTAGTGGGATGGGTGGAGAGTGCCGGAGGAGATGTCACAGCATTTGATTTCACAACTAAAGGGATACTTCAGGCTGCAGTCCAAGGGGAGCTTTAGTGGCTGAAGGACTCCAACGGCGATGCTTCGGGGATGATTGGCGTGAAGCCAGGAAATAGTGTAACTTTCATCGACAATCATTATACAGGTTCTCCACAACATGTGGCCGTTTCCATCTGGTAAGGCCATTCAAGGATATGCCTACATTCTCACCCATCCAGGAATCCCATCAATTGTAAGCTCTTACTCTTTCATCTAGCTTTAAGTAACGCTAGGCAAACCAAATTCACACCATTGTTGACACATTCACTAATAAAGTCGGTCCACATGAAGTGATAAAGTCCGCCTGTATTAGAATGTGTCGACAATGGTGTTAGTTTTACGTTTTTCACAAGCTAGAAATTTGCCATCTTTCTTTACGATGAACTACCTTTCCAATCTATATAAATATAAAAAAAAATGTGAGACTTGCGGCAGAGAAAGAAGTGATTGATTAGCATTTGAGTTATTTCTATTCCCTTATTTATAATTGATCTTACGGTACATGCTTAAATTTGTTATCTGATTATTGTTGTAACAGTTTTACGACCACTTCTTTGACTGGGGTTTGAAAGTCGATCTCTAAACTCACTGCAATCAGATCGAGAAATGGGATCAAACCCAACATTGCCTTGTGCATTCTAACAGCTGATGCATATGTCTATCTAACTGCCATAGATGAGAAAATCATCGTCAAGATTGGTCCGAATAGCAACGTAGGCCAACTTACACCTTCAAACTTCCACATTTCGACTTCTGGATGTTAACCATAGTGGAGAACTCAAGAACATAAAAAATGGAGAGAAAGGTATCAAAAGAAAAGAGAGAAAGCTTGAAAGAGAAGATACTAAAATCTTTGATTATTTTCTGTCAAAATGAATCTTTCCACAATCTTTGGTCTGACTTATTACAACAACCTTATCTTGGTTACAAGATTATCCATTACAGCTAATCCTAACAACCTTTATAACTGCCTAGTGTAATCTATCTCCCCGTTGACTGACAAGTGGCACAATCCTCATCATTCATTCTTCATACTCTTAACACCGGAGAATGTTTGACTTAGATGCTAAGGTTCCAAGGAGACATCTTTCGACTTCTGGAGAATGTTTACAACAAAAAGGACACCTGCTGATTGAAATATATTCAGTGCTAATTCTCAAGTATTTCAGTGCACTACAGACTGCAGAGTGTGAATGTTCTTCGAAGTTGGCAATACAATTACAAGTGTATTATGTGCTTAGTTATCAATCCGACCAAACCAAATTGATAACTAATTAAGCATGTAACAAATTAACTTGGGGTTAGTTTAAGTGGTGAGGTCAAGTGGAAAACATTGTTGGTTAGGTGGGATTAGGGATGGGAAAAATACCCACGTGGGTATGGATAACCGTGGTTACTAGCCCATTTAAAATTAACGATTACAGTTATGGGTAACCGTTTAAATAAATAAACGATTGTGACTATAACCGTTTACCCGTTACACTTAAATTGACGGTTATGGGTATTCCTCGCGGTTATAAATGGGTACCTGTTTAACCGTTTATTCCAATATATATAAATTTTAAAAATAAAAACTAAAAAAACTTTAAAATTATAAGACAAATCTCAAACTTCTGTTGCTCATCTCTCTCCTCGCCACCCTCTCTCTCTTCTCCACCTCTCTCTCTCTCATCTCAAGCAGAACAATCGGTCTCTTCAATTAATCAAAAGAGAGGGTTTATGACTATCACTTGTCATTTTATTGATGCTTTGTAAACACTACAAAGTCAAATTTTGAAGTAATTCATTAGTTCATATAGTACATGTGATACATATAATTTTTTGCGTACTTTAGATTCAATGACATGTTGCATCAATGACAAAAATGATTGGTTTTATTGTAAACTCCAAACCTCCTAATGACATGATAAAAGTAGATTAATTCTTAAACTTGTCTGTTTTGTTATTCATCATTTCATCTCTATTTTGCAAGAGACGGAAAGGGTAAAGTGGGTAAGCCCACCATTGGAACACTGCTATACACATTGTTAAGACTTGATGCTCGTATCAAAGTGATTCTCCTGACTTATGTACATGTATAAATTATATAGGTAATTACACTAAAGTACCTCAACTTTAGGTCAAACTATAATATTATACTTCATGTTTTAAACATTGCAATTTCATACTTCAACTTATAAATTCGTTGCAATGTCAGACCTTCGTTAAATTTTCTATCAGTTTGGCTGGTAAATGATGACGCGTCAGGAGTGGGGCATATTTCTTAGAATAAAAAATTAATTAATTAATAATAAATTAAGGAATTTTTTTGTTTGAAAATTTTAAAATTAATTAACAAAATTCCTCTCCTCTGCGGCTTCATGCCCTCCAACCGCCCCCACCTCTCAACTTCACCCCATTCTTAGAAATGGATTTACCTAAAGCTTAAAGCTATGAAATTCAAGCAAAATCACAACCACCATGATTGGAGAAAGAGAAAATAATCATACTTAGAAGGGATTTTACTTTATTGCTCTGCAAATGCCCAAAGAAATGCCATTCAATGTCCTCCAGAAGCTGCAACACCCAAACGATCACCAAAATTTAAATTTCTTTCAGTACAAATAGGTTGCCCAAAACTCTTTAGAGAGAGGCATAAGTTTTATACCTGAGGAGCTTTGTCGACGATTTCTTGGACGTAGTTTTCACCGAAACAGCGATGGCCGGTGTCGTACACTTGGCGGAGCAGGGAGACTGGCTTCGTCTTGCTCATCGCCACCACTCGGATGTTTTGGGCTTCACGCGCTGATTTTTCAGCTGCCTGCTGGATCCGCTGCAGCACCGAGCGGAGCGCCGTCTCGTGGACACCGTCGATTGCGGCGGAGCTGGCATGCCTGGTTGCTCCTCTTTTTCGGGTTCGTTTTCTCTCTCCGCTTTCTCCAAATTGTTGGTTTGCGAATTGTGATTACACATCCATTGCATCTGTGGCGTGGAAGCTTAATGATTCGCCATTGCCATTGCCTCCAATCCGGCAACCTCCGCTTCGTCAACGGCTCCAGCATCACTCTCTGGGACTCAACACCGCCAGCCACAGCGTCTCGTCGGCTGAAATTGGCGATTTGATTCGAGCAAATTGGTAACCCAAAACGGCACCGTTCCGGACTGTTCCAACTTCGATAATCCCACTGATTCGATCGTCCAGGGCAGAAATTCACTATGAGTAAGGTTTTGCGATCTGGGTTTTCTTGTTTAAGCTTGAAAAAAAATGGGAATCTTACACTGGTAGCGTGTACTGGAAGGCCATTAAGAAGCTTGGAGAAGGACAAGGGAGAGAGAGAAGCGGAGAGACAAGAGAGGGATTCTTTTTATTTAATTTTAATTTTTTCAAACAAAAAAATTTCTTAATAATTAATTAATTTTTTATTCTAAAAAGTGGGCCCTGCACTTGCCACATCATTATTTAACAGTCAAATTGATAGAAAATTTAATGGAATTCTGACATTGTAATGTTTAAAATATGAGATATAAGATTATGGTTGGATCCAAAATTAAGGTATTTTGTGTAATTTATCCAATTATATAATAGCATTTGCTTACACACTTTGTGTGTATGAACATATTTTTTAAGAAAATAAGAAGGAGAGAGGGAGAGAGGGAGAGAGAGAAAGTGGGGGGAGTGGGAGGTTTTTGTTTTTGGTTTTTTGTTTTTATTTTTATTTTTATTTTTTTATAAAAATTGGAGTTATTTTGGTTGTGTAAAATTACATTTTTACCCAATATTTCTTATTCATGTTATATTTTAATTAGAGGGTTAAACTGATAATTTCATAAGATTTTGGTTGACAATAAGTGTTTTAATAATTAGTGTGTGTATATATATATATATATCCTAATCTCTCCATATTGAAATGGTATGAGGATTTAAAATATTGAAATACAAAAATGAATGTTAAATGTATATATAAATGGATAAAAAAAAATGTGTAGACGAGTAAAAAAAAAAAAGAAGGGTAAATGGGTAAAAAAGGGTAAAAGGCTAAACGGGTAAATAGGTAAATAGGTATGCCGTTACAGTTAAATGGGTACGCAGTTACTGGTACAGTTAACCGTTAGTACTAACAGTTATAGGTAGAAGTATAACTGTTTATGCAATTACCCAACTGGTAAACAGTTATACAAGTATGGATTTAAATGGTTATGGATAAATAACCGGGGTTACCCATCTGCCATAAACGTTGCCCATCCCTACATGGGATCAAGCGTTCGATTCCCTTTCATCGTAACAGAAAAGTTCGCACTAAATACACTAGCACAAAATAACACATACAAGACAATTCTCAAACGAAAAAATGCACATAATGATTTAACGAGTAGTACATCTCGAAGATCTCTATTCAATTTAGAATGTGAATTTTCTGCAAAATAAATTGGATATATGGTTTGATTCCAACCTAAATGTCTACATCAACTATTTTCTTTACGTCCAGACGTAATAGTTTTTAGTTTTATTTATTTTATTTATTTATTTTTTCTTTATTTATGTCCCACTGCATAATGTTTGGAAAGTGAAAGGAGGGGGTCGAATTTAACATTGGGAGAAATATTACTAGATCAGTAGCTTATGAACAATCTTTTACTACTGCAACTAGACTTAAAAGTAGGGGAGGAGAGATAGGAAGAGAACAAATGTAACGTCTCATCCCTGATATACTTATTTCTAAGAAATAATTCTGATGATAGACCCAATTTAAACTCTTGTTTAATTTACTACCATTAATCACGATTCTTTACTTCAATTCCTTAATTCCTCACAAAATTATATCCATATTTTAATTATCAAAACATACGATTAAATTATCAATTTAATCCCCAAATTTCTTTTATTAAAATAATTTCTCAACAAAAGATTAATTCTCAATTATTTAGGGCTACATCTAACCCCTGTTAGACTGCCAACGTACCCTTGAGCGGGATCAAGCCCTTCGTAGTTCACCATTCATTTTTTTTATCCATTTCCAAAAATATTCTAGTTCACCATTCATACAATTAAATTGTAAGATCCCACATCGACGACTTGAGGGTTGAGCCTGGGCCTTATATGTCCATGCCCACATGTACCTTTCAGTGAGGCCTTTTGGAGTTGCGGCTTACAGAAACAAAACCGTGCGGTAGCTCGTTGTGGGGTCGGACCGGTGCGCCGGGTTCCACCACGGTCGAGAATGCCAAAACGGACAATATCACTGCGAGGGAAGGCGGGATGTGACAATTTGGTATCAGAGCCAGACTCAGGCTCGCGCGGTGTGCCGACGAGGACGTCGGGCTCCCTAAGGGGGGTGGATTGTAAGATCCCACATCGACGACTTGAGGGTTGAGCCTGGGCCTTATATGTCCATGCCCACATGTACCTTTCAGTGAGGCCTTTTGGAGTTGCGGCTTACAGAAACAAAACCGTGCGGTAGCTTGTTGTGGGGTCGGACCGGTGCGCCGGGTTCCACCACGGTCGAGAATGCCAAAGCGGACAATATCACTGCGAGGGAAGGCGGGATGTGACAATTTTAGTATGGGTAAGAATCATACCCTCAAAAGTATCCATTAATACTAAGATTCACCACAGATTGTTGTCGATACAAACTTAGCAGCTAAAACCTGAAGGGCACCAAACAGAAAATGTGAGTAAGCAATAAAACCAAGCTTCCCAAAGTTATTACCTCTCTAAAAGTAATGCCCCTAAATGTAAAACCCGTATCGTTTTCCATAAGACAGTACAACATATATACATATATCCAAACCATACTCAGAAATGACCAAAACCACGGTTTGCCATTAACTCCACCATACATTAAGTAGGCCAAATGAACTAAATCAATACAAAGTGATATATCAGTCAGAGTCATCTAAAATGACATGTACAACTTATCAGTATCTCATCAATCATGGCTAGCATATAAGTCGGAGTCACCTCTAGTGACCTGTACGACTTATCCATATCTCATCAATCCTGGCTAGCATATAAGTCGGAGTCACCTATAGTGACCTGTACGGCTTATCCATATCTCATCAATCCTGGCTAGCATATAAGTCGGAGTCACCTATAGTGACCTGTACGACTTATCCATATCTCATCAATTCTGGCTAGCATATAAGTCGGAGTCACCTATAGTGACCTGTACGACTTATCCATATCTTTAAAGAATCAATACTAACGGCGGTAGGACAATGATAGAATTATTTGGTAATATCTCTGGCGATACCTGATTATCAAAACATTAATTTAGGTCATCAACTTGCCTCAAATCTACACTTCCCCCCCCTCAAGGGAAATCTTCGTTTTAGTTCTATGGACATGGCCAAAATGATTTTATAAAATGTCGTCAAGGCCACAAGATTGTCCAAAACTGAAGAAAAGTTAACATATTTTTCCATATTCGACGAGGTGGCATCATTCGAACGTCAAACACAAAAACCAAGAGTACTCACATCACGCGTGTGATGAACACAATACTGCCCAACATATGCTCTGACATCGCGTGTGAAATGGGTTCGCTCCCACTCGTAGCGCACTCTGGTACTTAGACACTTTTAGATTCAAATTTATTCACTTTTTGTACACTATCACATTTTATGGCTTCGTCACCTTCCAGGTGTCGGCCAGCACAGCTCGATTCAGGGTCCAAGTGGACTTTCTGGGTCGGGGTGTGTCATAAATTATCAATTTAATCCCCAAATTTCTTTTATTAAAACAATTTCTCAACTAAAGATTAATTCTCGATTATTTAGGGTTGCTTCTAACCCCTGTTAGACTGCCTACGTACCCTTGAGCGGGATCAAGCCCTTCGTAGTTCACCATTCATTCTTTTATCCATTTCCAAAAATATTCTAGTAAAGAAAATATTCAACATTAGCTTTCACAATCGAATCACACCAAATGGGTACTATAACGCCCTAGAAATTCTGTATGAAAACTATTCACGGTGATAGGTCCAAAATAAAATCATCATTAATTAATATTCTATTAACCACCATAAATCAAATTCGATCATTTCATGGCTAAATATATATATATATATAATCACATTTAAATTGAAATCACATTTATGTAACCATTTCATATTCACAAATGATATTAATTTAAGAAATCAGGGTAATAATCATATCACATAAATTCGAGTCACTCTCTAACCAATGTAGGCCTACAAGACTTCACTTAGTATCCCGTAGTACTAAATTTAAGATTCAGAACGTTACGATCCATGTTGACCAAAAGTCAACTCTCGATCAACGGTAGGGTCGACAATCCTACGAAATTTGATCCGGAAGATTCGCCCATCAGATTTTGGATCTGTAACTTCCTAAGGTCCGCATTATGCTTATAGAACGATATACTAAATTCTCATCGCCCTGACTCGCCAGAAAATTCAACTATTTCCAAAAATTACCAAATTTTACAGGCAATTTGGCCTGGAAAAGCTTCAATTTCCCTTGAATCCGCCGGAACCCTAGAATTTGGGTGTTATTCAATTCGACCAATTTTCAACACCACCGCCCCTAAAACAATTTGGGCTTTGTCCCTGGCCTCAGGAAAAATGGTTTGATGGTGATGGTGGTTGACATTACTTTCACGATCGTCGGATTTCCGCCGTGGCACCCTTGGAACCTATAAGTTCCGTTCTGCCCGAATTCAAGCTCAAACCTAATAAAATTGGGGTGGGAATGGAAAAGGGGAAAAGGCTGATTGATTTGAGGGTGGTGGCGAGGTTTGTATTTCTGGAAAACTGACAGAAAATCGTTGGGAAGGTGGCAAAACTGGTTGGGTCCAATGGGTTATTCGGGTCAACCTGTTTCCCTATTTCTTTCTTCTCTCCCGTCCCCTCCTTTCCCTCTTCCTGATTGGTCAATTCCCAATCCCCCTTTCTCCTTTCTCTCCATCCCTCTTCATCATAGCCACACACGTGGCATTCCCATTGCTCCAGATTTTCTGGAGCCTTCCAAATTAATGGCAAAATGACTATTTTGCACTCAACTTCAATCGTTAATAACTTGTTTGTTATAACTCCGTTTTACTAACAGTTTTCACCTACGCGCTTGTAGGGCCATTCTCTATTCAATTATATCAAGAAATCTAATAAAATATATGAGGATAAAATATGTCCTCCTATAATTACGTTAAGCCAACTAAGGCATTTTCATCTTTTTCACTTATCGATAAATTTTACGACCTAAATTATAATAATTTCCGGAAACAAAACTTTAAAGGTTCTCAATTCATTTTTCATAACCATAAATCGATTTATTTTCAATTTTTCTGATATGGTAGAAACTAACACACAAATTAAACCCTATAAATTATGCAATCGTAGTATGAGCAAGTAGGGATCGTTCTAAGTCGGGGATTAGAAGGGATGCTAATCAACACAAACTGGACTTAAAAACTGTAAACTAGGTGAAACTAACACAAATAAGAACTAAAGGGGGGGGGGGTTTGGACGAATTTTGCATTGAAACAACTAAATTGCAGAAACAAAGTGAATTTGGACGAAAATTGGGTGAAAGGCTAGCTAGAGGATTCTTCTCCACACATGAACCATATGCATACAAATCGATTTCAAGTTATTATTCCATTAAACCATGAATGACAATGCCCCAAGTTAATAGTGAACAACACTAATTAACTCTCAGATTTTCCTAATTTCATTGAATTAGACTCAGCAACGCAATCAAATTATTCTTATCAAGTTCCCAATATGAACAGCTTGATAGAGATACATATCAAAGATCATTAAGTTCTGTGAAAATCATAATGATAGGAGCATATTTATGCTACTTAGTTATGTTGTTTCCTTGCATTTAGTTAGCTAATCACTACTTATTATAGTGTTTTAAGCTATTTTCGTGTGTTTGTAGGTCCAAATGGCAGAAGGAGCAAGAAAGTGCATTTTGGAGCTATTTGGAGCAATTTTGGGCTTATTATGGATAGCTTGCATATGGAGCAAGGTGGATGGACGAATTTGGAGTCAAAAGAGGCTAGGAACATGCTATAAATCTGGAGAAACAAGTTTGAGACAAAGAAGATAAAGAAAGAGCAAGAAGCATGGAACATTATCCAAACCACCTTATCTTATCCGAACCTTATCCTATCTTATCCTAACCTAATCTTGTTCCACCTTAATTTCAGTTGCAAAAAGGGCTTTATTTCAGATTTATACACCTAGATATATGGTTCTAGAACACCTTATCTGCTCCTAAAAGAGTGCCGCACCCTTTCCCCTTTATCACTTCTAGAAGTACCAAAATCTGCCACAAAACACATAGTTTCTAGAAGCCCTAATTTCTGGTGAATTTCCCTAACCTTTTTCCTCTTGGATTCTGATTTGAATTGGCCCTTTTCCTTGTGGATTTGGATTGTATAAGTCCTTATCAGAAATTAATCGGGCTATGACTTCTTTCCCAAGCCTTGTGCCATACCCTAAGGGCCCTAATCCTTTATTTCTACTAAGTTCTAACCCTAATATGATATTTCCTAGGGTTTTTCGTGCACTATATATATATATATATATATATATATTTAAGTTGTGCCACACCCACCCATACACACCACGCACAACCATACATCCTTTCATTCATCCACACCACACCACATACCATATATTCAGAAAAACACCTTTGCCGCAGCCTTGGGGAGAAGAAGGACTTTGTGCCGCAAGCAATCTGCATCCATTGGAGATTTTTAGAGTTCTTTCTTCCTTCATTTCGTTTCCATGTTTATTTTAATTTGCTTTTCAATTGTTATGAACATGTGTAACTAAGTTTTTCTTAGTTAGAGGTGAATTCAAAGCCATGGACATATGTTTTATATGAATTGATTTTCTCCAGTTTTTGTTTCTTGAATTGTGAATGCAATTTACTTAACTGATTTGTTGAGAACTTGTTCTTGTGTGTTGATTAAGGAAGCATACTTAGTTTTCATGCATGAATTTGATGCTAGAATATAAGGGAATTTCACCTAATCGTTATGAACTTATATTCACAAGTAGTAAAAGTCACTAGTCATGATTGTGTTAAGTAAATTCTGGGCAAAAGTGTCATGCGATTCATAGTTATGAATGCCTTGTAAATGCTCATGGTTTCCACAAAGTTTAATGATCTTTGATTGTATCTTTATTATGCTGTTCATGTAGGGAACTTGATAAGAATAATTTGGGTTGTCGATGCGTATTCCAGCCAATTCAATGAAACTACGAAAATCTAAAAGTTAATTTGTGCTTCTCACAATTAATTTGGGGCATTGTCATTCATGGTTTAAAGGGATAATAACTGGAATTCAATTTGTGTTGCATATGTGCATGTGTGGATAAGGACCCTCTAGCTAGCCTTTACCCATTCAATTCAACCAATTTAATGTCTAATCTATTTAGTTTTGAAATCTGCCTAGTTTAGTTAATTTTGTCAAAACCAATCCCTCTTCAATATTTGGTGTTTTAACTTAGTTAGAATCTGTTTAAGTTTAGTTCTGTTAGTGTTTTGAGTCAAGTAAAGGTCAAAATTCGTCTTAATAACCCATTAGTTCTTATTCGTGTTAGTTTTGTTTCAATTTGTCAGAATCTGCCATATTGAGTCTTTTGAGTCTTTTTAGTTCAATTTTCATCCAAATCACTTTCTAGGACTTGTTTTGAGTCAATTTAATTTAGTTTGTGTGTTTTGAGTTTATTTAGCTTGTTTTGAGTCATTAGAGTCTAGTTTTCTGTTTTTGAGTCAGTTTTGAGTAGATTAGCATCCCTAGTTAATCCTCGGTCTAGAACGATCCCTACTTGCATATATACTAAAATTGTCAACAATAGGGTTTAATTTGTGTGTCAAGTTAATTTTCACATCAAATTTTGGTGCCGTTGCCGCGGATTAGCAAACTTGCTAATCCCTTTTGTTTGTGTCATGTCAAAGTGCGTCTTAAGGTCAAGTATGTCGTGTGTTCCTTTGTTTCTTTCTGTTTGTGTTTGCCGTGCTTTTTAAGATTGGTTGCTGTTTTGTTTTGTTTCTTTGTTATAGGTACTAGTTTATGACTCATAGTTCTCAACCTGTTCGTGAGAATATATTGGAGTTTGACGACGATTTTGAATGAACGTTGAGAAGAAAGAGGAGGCATCTAGAACCTAGTCCACCTAGTTCTGAGGTCAAATCTGAAGAAGAAGAAGTGGAAGAAGAAGAACAAGTCATGGCGGCGGTAATCAAACAATCAAGGAACTTTCAGCCTCGGGGTTAGACAATGTTGTGCCTTTATGCATTCAATACCCTATGGCAGCTCAAGGCAAGATCGATGAGTTCGAATTGAAGTCAAGCTTGTTGCATCACATTCCCAAATACCTTGGGTTGTCCATGGAAGATCCAAACAAGCATCTTAAGGAGTTTAAAGTGGTATGTTCGAGCATGACACCCATCAATGTCGATGGGAACATTTTGAAGATGAAAGCCTTGATAGGAGCATATTCATGCGACTTAAATGGCTTGTTCTCGTGCATTTACGTTATATTTCTTTAGTTATTTTAGTACTTTAAGCTATTTTCGTGTGTTTATAGGTCCAAAGGGCTAAAGGAGCAAAAAGATGCATTTTGGAGACTTTTGGAGCACTTTTGGGCTAAGGATGGATAGCTTATGCTTGGAGCCAAAGTGTTGGACGAAATTGAAGACCTAATTGAAGACCAAAGTGTTGGAACCTTGTTCTCTTTAGTTTTAGGACATTTAAAACCTTTCCTAATCCCAATCATGCCATGCATAACACACATCCATTCTAACACATTGTCATTGCACATGCATTTCCTTCATTAGTTAATTCACATGCTCCATACTTATCATCACCACTCATTACTTATCACATATCATCACCACTTATCACTTATCATTCACCACTTATCATATCATACATTCATTTATCACTTATCATAATCATTCACTTATCACTTAACATATCATACACTTATCACTTATCACTCATAATCACCTACAACATCCACCTACTTCACCTACAACATCCACCTAATTCACCTACAACATCCACCTACTTCACCTACAACATCCACCTACTTCACCTACAAATGACATAGCCATATGTTCCCTCCACTACTCCTATAAATACCCTTGCATTCATTCATTCATGGACATCTCATTTTCATACACAACACATTACAAACACATTCTCCCTTCCCTAGCCGTGAGCTTCCCATCTCTCCCCTTATAATCCAAACACCATTTTTCCATTCCCCTTCCACTTCTACACCACTCCTCATCCATTTCCATAATCCCCCAAACCTCACCTTAGACCTTGTGCTACAACAACGAGGAAGATAAGAGGGCCTAAACGTTCATACAATTCAAGTGTGAGTTGTTGGAATGTTTAGGTGTTTCTTTGATTTCAAAGTTATGAGGAACTAAACCCCCTTTAGCTAGGGGGTGATTCAAAATACATGTTTATGCTTGCATTATGAATTGATTACTTTTGGTTGGAATTTAATAAGTTGTGGATTCAATTTGTTTAACCGTTTGATTGATAACTTATTTATGAATGTTTATTAAGAACGCGCGCTTAATTTTCATGCATAAATATGACGCTAGAATATAAGTGAATTTCACCTAATCGTAATGAACTTATATTCACAAGTAGTGGAGGTTGCTTATAAACAATCGCGTTAAACGAATTCTTGGCATAAGTTTCATGCGTATTCCATAGTAACGAATGCCTCGTCGATGTTTATGATTTCCGTTGAACTTAATGATCTTTGTTGAATGTCTCTATCATGCGTATTCCATAGTTAGGGACTTTGATTAAGAATAATTTGGTTGTAATGCGTATTCCATTCAATCCAACGAATCTAGGGAAATCTGAAAGTTAATTTAAGCGGACCTAATTAACTTGGAGCATTGAGTTTCACAACTTATTGAAAGACCAACTGAGAATCAATATTTTATGCAAGTGTAACATGTGTGGAGAAGAACCCCTTGGCTATTCCATCATCCATATTTTTATCACCTTTGTATTTACGTTTTGCCCTTAATTATAATCTTTCCATTTAATTTAATCTTGCCCAAACACATTTCCCCCATATTTCGTTGAGTCTTAATCATTCGTATTTGTTTTATTTTCGTGTTTTAAGTATTTGGAGTCTTGTGTACTTGTTTTGAATTCTTGTTAAGTAAGTTAAGTGTTTTAAAAGTTAGTTTTATTTATTTGAGTCAAGTGTTTAGTATCCCTAGTTAATCCCCGGTTAGAACGATCCCTACTTATATCATTACTACAATTGTCACAAATAGGGTTTAATTTGTATGCGTATAATTCTCGTATCAAGCCTTTCCATTTTCTTTTTTGGAAAAGGCTAAAGATTGGCTATACAAATTGGCACCTAGGACCGTTACTTCTTGGGAAAGTATGAAGTAAGCATTCTTAAAGAAGTTTTTCCCAACTTCGAGAGTCATTCTCTTGAGGAAGAGAATTAGTGGCATTCAACAAACCCAAGGGGAGTCTTTTTCAGTGTACTATGAGCGTTTCAGGACTCTAGTTGCATCGTGCCCTCAACATCAAATGAAGGAAGAACTTTTAATTCAATATTTCTACAAATGACTCCTTCCAATTGAGAGACAAATGCTAGATGCTTCAGCGGGAGGTGCTTTGGTTGACAAAACACCAGTGGCTGCCAAGGTCTTAATTGCAAACCGAGCATTGAATGCACAACAATATGAAGGTGTTGGACAAAGAGAACCCCCACGGCAGCAACAACAAGTGAATGAGGTAAGTGCAATTTCTGAAATTCAAGCTCAATTAACTAATCTTACTGTTCTTGTGTCACAGGTTGTCGATGGATCCAAAGTGCAAGGTGCGGCCATATGTGGAATGTGCTCCATTGATAGGAGCATATTTATGTGACTTAGTTAGCTTGTTCTTGTGCATTTGTGTTGTTATTTCTTAGTTAATGTAGTATTTCAAGTCATTTTCGTGTGTTTGTAGGTCCAAAGGGTTAAAGTAGCAAAGAAGTGCATTTTGGAGCAGTTTTGGGCACTAAATAGATAGCACATGTATGGGCCAAGATGGATGGACGAATTTAGAGTTCAAAAGGCTAGGAATCTGATAAGAAGATGAAGAAATTAAATTCAAGACAAAGATGATAAGGAATCAGCTCAAAAGAGGAAACATTATCCAAAACCTTATCTAACCTTATCCAACCTTATCTTATCTTATCCTACTCTAACCTTATCATGGCTTAATCTTAGCTGCAAGGGGACCTAAATATATATTTCTAGAACCTATTTCTAGAAGCATTCTCTTCTAGAAGTCCCAAATCAGCCACAAAGCACATTATTTCTAGAAACCCTACAAAGGTGGCGCCTATTCCCTTCTAGAAAGCCTTGCCTTGCCTAGCAAGCCACTCTCCTTTCCCTCCAATAATTGATGCACCCTTCTATCCCTTTTCCCTTGTGGATTCTAATTTATTAGGCCTTATTCCTTGTGGATTTAGGTTATACAAATCCTTTTCTGAAATTAATTGGGCCAAACCCTTTCATTAGTGGATTTAAATTGATTGTGCCGAACCATAGGGCCCTAATCCTTAAAATTTGCTAAGTTGTAACCCTAATCTAATTAATCCTAGGGTTGGCCGAACCTATATATTCATATTCTCAGCCACAATTTCGGGAGAACCCTCATGCCATTCAGAAAACCCTTGCCGCAAGCCCTAAACACTATTCTACATCATTCATTCAATCTATTCACTTCCATACACAATCTGCCGCAAACTTTCACCCTCATCAGCCATCCTTCATCATCCTAAGCAAGAATACACCATTCAAAACCCCCAAAACCACCAACCACACCTTGTGCTGCAACGAGGAAGAAGGAGGAGATCCCTAGACATGCATGCCATTCGAATTGGATTGCTGGAACATTTTAGGTGTAATCTTTCTTGTGTTTTCAAGGTTTAAATTCAATAATCTTTGTTTTGTGAGTATGAGGAACTAATCCCCTCTTAGCTAGGGGGAATTTCGAAACCATGACTATATTTGCAATATGATCTGATTACTTCCAGTTATGATTTCATGAATTGTGAATTCAATTTACTTATCTGTTTAAATTAAAACTTGTTTGTGTATGTGGGTTGAGATTGCACACTTAATTTGCATGCATAAATCTGATGCTAGGATATAAGGAAGCTTCACCTAATTGTTGTGAACTTATATTCATAAGTAGTAAAGGTTGTTAGTTACAATCATGTTAAGTAAATTCCTGGCATAAGTATCATGCGCTTTTATAGTTACAAACGCCTTGTCAACACTTATGATTTTCATAGAATTTAATGATCTTTGATTGTTTCTATATTATGCGCTTTCATGTAGAAAACTTTTGAGGAATAATTTGATTGCAATAAGATAATTCAATTCAATTCAATAACTTATGGGAAATCTGAGGGTTAATTTAAGTGTACCTAATTAACTTGTGGTGTTGAGGTTCATGGTTCATTGAAAGAGCAATTGGAGATTGTTTTGTATGCAAGTATGTCATGTGTGGAGAAAGACCTCCTAGCTAGCCCATCATCCATCTATTTCCACCAAATTTGTGCAAATCTGCCTAGTTTTAGTTCTTGTTTTGTTTACTTTATTTTCGTCCAAAATCAAATCTGATGTGATAAAAGATAAGCACACAAATTAAAACCCTCTTTTGACAATTGTAGTATATGTATAAGTAGGGATCGTTCTAAACAGGGGATTAGGAGGGATTGCTAATTCACTTGAAAACTGACTCAATAACGTAAAACAAAGGTTAAAACACTAACTAGACTCAAAGAATGCAAAACTAAACACTAAAACACTAAAACAAACCAAAAGACTCAAAACAGCAATAAAACACTCAAAACTGCCTTAAAAACACAATCTGGGCAGTTTTGAACACCTAACACTAATTTGGACGAATTTGGGTAATAACTTGAATCAAAACACTTAGAAACACAAACTAAGACACTTTCTAACTAAATTGAAACACTAAAGTAAAGGGGGATTTAGTTTTGACTCAAAAGACTTAAAAAGACACTTTTGGACAGATTTAGAACAAGTAAGAAATGGGGGGCTTGAGTTTGGACAAATTTAAAAGAAAACAAGTAACTTAAAACTTGAAAACAGATTTTTGGACGAATTTAAGTAAAACCAATGGATGATGGACTAGCCAAGGGATACTTCTCCACACATGATACATTCAAACATAAGTTGATTTCCAGTTGCTTTTCCGATAAACCATGAACCTCAATACCCCAGATTAACCGTGACATCACTAATTAACCCTCAGATTTCCCTTAAGTTATTGGATTGGATGACATCATACGACAACCCAAAGCATTCTTCAAAAGTCCCCTACATGACATCATAATAGAGATACAATCAAAGATCATTACGTTCAATGGAAATCATAAGTATTGACAAAGCACTTGTAACTATGACATCATGATACTCATGTTAGGAATTTACTTAACATGATTGTGAAAACAACTGTAACTACTTGTGAATATAAGTTTGTAACGATTATGTGAAACACCCTTATATTCTAGCACCAAATTCAAGCATGCAAATTAAGTAGGCCTCCCTAATCAACATACAAGAATAAGTTATCCATCAAATGGTTAAGTAAATTGCATTCACAATTTATGAAATCACAACTGGAATTTATCAACTCATATTATAAACGTAATCATGGCTTTAAAGCATCCCTAGGCTAAAACGAGTTTAGCCTCTCATGTTCATAACAAAACAAAGGAAATTATAATTAAACATTGAAAACAAAAGATAGATTACACCTAAAACGTTCCAACACTCCAACTTGAATGCACAAACGTCCAAGGCTTCGTCTTCCTTCTCCTTCTCCTTGCTAAGTCACGGCACAAGGTCTAAGGTAGTTTTTATGGATGATTTTCTGGGTTTTGGATGGGTTTATGGAAGTATGGTGGTGCGGCAAGGCTTAGTGGTGGTGTATGGAAGTTGGTATGAATGTTTGGAAGTAGGGGAATGGTGGAACTTTGGATGGGAAGCTGCGGTAAAGGATGGGATTTTATGTGAATGGAGGCAGGTTGTATGGAAGGGAGATTAGCCCTCTAAAGGTGCGGCACAAGGGTATTTATAAGGAAGAAAGAACCCTAAGGCTTTATTTCTTAGTTTAGGAAAGGAATTAACTCTAAATCTTTCAAGAATAGGAAACACAAAATCAGAAATTGAAGGGAATAGGAATGTGACTTGCGGCAAAGGTTTGTAAGAAAGGGAATGTCATTTATTTTCTGAAATTAGGCAAGGACTTAGGAATATAAAAGGGTATGTGAGTTATGGCTGAGTTTGGTATGAAAAAGGAAGGTGTTTAAGTAGTTAGAATAGGTAACAAGGCCCTTCCTTGCACAGCAAGGAAGGGAAACATAAAGGGGACACACGGCATGACTTAAGGATTAGGAAAGATTAAACCAAAATAGGAAATCTTGGCTTAACTTTCCTACTTCAAGTAGGAAACCTTCTTTGACTAGGATTCCTCATTTGATTAGGAATCCTCTTGTGATTAGGAATCCTCTTGTGATTAGGAATCCTAACTCAATTAGGTCTTCAATTTCGTCCATTCCTTTTGCTCGAAACATAAGCTATCCATTCCAAGTCCAATTTTGCTCCAAAATGCTCCAAAATGCACCTTTTTGCTTCCTTAGCCATATGAACCTAAAAACACACGAAAATGGCTTAAACTACTAAAACAACTATGAATTAACAATATAAATGCACGAAAACAAGCTAAGTAAGTCGCCTAAATATGCTCCTATCAAATTCCCCCACACTTAGCTTTTGCTAGTCCTTTAGCAAAACAAAACAAAAGAAACCAAAAACAAGCCAAAACACATTCTAAACCTTCCAACATGTACCTCAGGGATTTCAAACGAACATGACACAATAAAGAACATCATTCCCACGGTTTTTAGCTTTCTTTAGACTTCAACAAACACTTAATCATAGCTACCACATATTAGTTCACATTTAATCAATTAAAACAATGTTTTGAATGTAGTAACATGCCTTAGAGAATTCCCTCAATTCCTCACTAGAATGCACTCTATTTTCACACAGATTTTTTAACTCCACACCCTACACTAGGTATATGTGAGAAGATTGATGTAAATATGAAGATTAACACTCACATATGTTATATCAAAGAAAGCATTTTCTGGATTTACAACAATGGCATATTTATGATCTCATGAATGGAATGCTACTACGTAGAACGAGAACCAGTGATTCCATATGCTCATACCAAATTCAAACTCCACATATTGAACACATAACATCAAGATAGAAGTTGAGGGTTGTAACGGGGCTAAGGGTATTGGCTAACAAAGAAAGGTAAAGGATAACGAAGGTTCTTAAAGCAATAGGAAGCAAAGTAATGAAATTGACACTTAAACTCACTTTTTAATGGCAGAAATCAACTTTTAAACACAAGGGAAGATTCATGCAATATTTAGGGTCAAACTCACTTTTTTGGACCCATCCTTTAATAACCAACACTTGTGAGATCATTCTCACTTATTTTTCAACTCTTTTTCTTTCTTTTCAACACTTTTCTATTTTCTTTTTATTTTTCCACGAAATTTTTTTTTTCTTTATTTCATTCTTTTGCCGTGCCTATCATCTTCCCCCATACTCGTTTTCTGCAATATATTGATCAAAAGGAGTTCATTCTAAGTCATGCTTCACTATCCTTTAAGAACAAGGGTATGGGAAGTCCTAATCTAGGCTAGGTAAGGATAATGTGGCTAACAAAGAAAATAGGCTTGTAAAGGCTCAAAAGGGGGTAATCCTACAATACATGTGAAAAGGGATAAGCTTTTTGGCTTTGGCTTGACTAACAACTTCATCTTATCATATGTTATGCAATCAATATCATGCTTTGAATGAAATGGGCATGAGTTCTAGTATTTGGAACTATAATGAAATGCATTCCAAGTAGCAACCAAGCAAAGAATAATGAGATCATGCAACGACTTAAGAAAACAAAAAAATCACAGATTATACTCTCCAAAGAACGTTATAGGCTCAAGTCTCTCAAGGATGTAGCTTTAGTTTGAGTTTCTTCCTTCAAGCATGTTACAAAAACTGATTTTCTCTTTGTAATTACATGTGAATTCATAAGCTATAACCATAACCAAGCATAAACCAAAGCATAAATCAACTTCCAGCCATGTTTACAACATTCTTTAATAGTCATGACATTAAAAACCAAATCCTCATCATTGTGTTGGAAGGTGACCTAAGACACAAACAAACACACAAAAACAACTTTAAAACAACTCTTTTTGGGTTTTTCAAAACTGTTTTGTAATTTTTTTGTAAATTTTCGGATTTTCTGAACAAAAGGCATGAAAACACTTCAAAACACTATAAAAACACTTAAAAACAGTGAGAAACAACATTATAAGTGATAGGTGATAAAATCCCACGAAATTCATGTAAAACATGCAAAAACAACTTGTTTACCCCCCCCCCCCCCCCACACTTAAATCAAACATTGTCCTCAATGTTTCAAACAAAGACTCATATGCAAACGCAAAAACTAACTAGCATGACAAAATAAACATAGTAAAGAGATAGAGATTAAAGAACGCAAATCTGATTGTTTTGGCATGAATTGGTGAATTTCCCAAGTTTTCTCTAGTTGAATGCATAGGTTGCCTCCCAAGAAGCGCTTGCTTTAACGTCGTGCAGCCGGACGAACATGCTTCTTAGCCTCACTTAGAGCCCACGGCATGGAATATATGGTCCTCCACAATCTGCCCTTCAACACTTGCATAATAGGGCTTCAAATGATGTCCATTCACCTTGAAATCTTGGCCATTCCTCAAGCTTTAGATTTGAACTGCACCATATGGAAAAACATTAGTAACAACAAAAGGTCCAATCCACTTAGAACGTAACTTACCAGGAAATAAACGCAAGCGAGAATTAAAAAGTAAAACTTTTTGCCCTATGGAGAATGTTTTGCTTCGGATCATCTTGTCATGAAAAGCCTTGGTCTTGTCCTTGTAAATGCAAGCATTCTCATATGCTTCACGCCTAAGCTCCTTAAGTTCGTTCAATTGCAACTTTCTATGCATTCCAGCCGCATCTATGTCCATGTTGAATGTCTTGATCGCCCAATGAGCCTTGTGTTCTAAGTCCACGGGGAGATGACAAGGCTTACCATACACTAGCCGAAAAGGGAACATGCCTATTGGTGTCTTGTAAGCCGTCCTATAAGCCCATAATGCATCCTCCAAACGCACACTCCAATCTTTTCTTGTTGGTCCAACGGTCTTCTCCAAGATTTGCTTGATTTCTCTATTGGACACCTCGGCTTGGCCATTGGTTTGGGGATGGTAAGGTGTTGAAACCTTATGTGTGACTTGATATTTCTTGAGCAAGGCCTCTATGGTACGATTACAAAAGTGAGAGCCTCCATCACTAATAAGCACTATAGGCATCCCAAATCTAGCAAAAATGTTAGTCTTTATAAAATCTGCAACAACTCTAGAATCATTAGTCCGGGTGGCCTTGGCTTCCACCCATTTGGAAACATAATCCACCGCAAGCAAAATATAAGTAAAACCAAACGAAGATGGGAAAGGGCCCATGAAATCAATGCCCCAAACATCAAAAATTTCAACATTAAAGATGGGTGTTTGCGGCATTTGGTCTCTTGTACCTATATTTCCCATTCTTTGGCAACGATCACAAGTTAAACAAAATGTTCTAGCATCTTTAAAGAATGTTGGCCAATAAAAACCACATTCTAACACTTTAAGGGCAGTGCGTTGTGTGCCAAAATGTCCACCACAAGCATAAGTATGACAAAATGCTAGAATCGAATTCAACTCACAATCATGCACACAACGACGCACAATCTAATCTGCACAAAACTTCCACAAATATGGGTCATCCCATACATAAAATCGTGTATCTTTTCTTAATTTATCACGTTGGTGCCTAGCTAGGGTACTTGGAACACGTTTTGACACCAAAAATTTGACCAAATCGGCATACCAAGGTTCACATACCTTAATGGACACCAATTGTTCATCAGGGAAAGTCTCTTGGATAGGTAAAGAGTCCTCATTGCACACTAAACGACGTAGATGGTTAGCAACTACGTTCTCACTCCCCTTCTTGTCTCGAATTTCGATGTCAAACTCTTGGAGAAGAAGCATCCATCTAATGAGCCTTGGTTTAGCCTCCTTTTTAGTGAATAAGTACCTAAGAGCTGCATGGTCAAAATATACAATCACTTTAGTGCCAAGTAAATATGAACGAAACTTATCTAAAGCAAACACAACGGCAAGAAGTTCTTTTTCAGTGGTAGAGTAGTTTAATTGAGCATCATTTAGGGTCCTAGAAACATAATATATGGCGTGGGATTGCTTATTCTTCTTTTGACCCAAAACAGCCCCTATTGCATAATCGGATGCATCACACATTAGCTCAAAAGGCAATGTCCAATCAGGTGGAAAAATTATGGGTGTCGTGGTAAGCTTGTCCTTGAGAAGCTTGAATGCCTTCTCACACTCCTCATTGAACTCAAACGCCACTTCTTTTTGTAGGAGGCGGCATAAGGGTTGTGCAATCTTGGAAAAATCCTTGATAAATCGCCTATAGAATCCTGCATGGCCAAGAAAAGAACGAACCTCTCTAACCGAAGTAGGAGAGGGTAGGTAACGTACAAGATCTATTTTAGACTTATCAACTTCAATGCCTTTTTCAGAGATGATATGACCCAAAACTATGCCTTGTTTAACCATAAAATGACATTTTTCCCAACTCAAAACAAGGTTAGTTTCCATGCATCTTTTCAAGATTAAAGTAAGATTATGCAAACAATCATCAAATGAGTCTCCAAACACACTAAAATCGTCCATAAACACTGAGAATATACTTACCATGCATCGTTGGAAAGTGGCCGGTGCATTGCATAAACCAAATGGCATACGACGATATGCAAAAGTACCAAATGGACAAGTAAAGGTGGTCTTTTCTTGATCATCCGGCGCTATGACAATTTGATTATAACCCGAATAACCATCAAGAAAGCAATAAAAAGAATGACCGGCTAACCTTTCAAGCATTTGATCGATGAATGGCAAAGGGAAGTGATATTTCCTTGTTGTAGCATTTAGCTTCCTATAGTCAATGCACACTCTCCAACCGGTTTGAATGCGTGTAGGCACAAGTTCATCTTCTTCATTCTTCACCACTGTGACTCCGGACTTCTTGGGAACCACTTGGACCGGTGAAACCCAACAACTATCCGAGATAGGATAGATGACGCCACAATCAAGCAATTTGATGATTTCCTTCTTCACTACTTCCATCATTGGTGGGTTGAGTCGACGTTGGGCTTCCCTTGATGGTTTGGCGCCTTCTTCCATGAGAATTCGATGCATGCATGTGGTAGGACTTATGCCCTTGATATCGGCCAAAGTCCACCCAATGGCCGTCTTGTGCTCTTTGAGAACCCTCACCAATTTCTCCTCCTCTTGTGCCGTGAGTGATGGTGCCACAATAATTGGCAATGTGTCTTGCTCACCCAAAAACACATACTTCAAGTGATTTGGCAACGGTTTAAGCTTAAGGGTAGGTGGGTGTTCTATAAAAGGAAGCAACTTATTAGTCAAAATTGGAATTGAAATTGGACTAGGGGACTTACCTTGGAGCCGTGGCAATGACTCTAGGGCTGCCACGGTCTCAATTACCTCCTCATTAAAGGCCACGGCATGGGTGTTCAATTGTGTGCCGTGGGTTGTTATGGTGGCATCCATGTGATCCTTCACTTCTATGCCATTTGTAATGACCGTTTCAAGAGCATCGCCATGTAATTGATCAAGGTGTGCCTGCACCAAAGAATCAAGAATATCAATAGAGAAACATGAGTGATCATCATTAGGAAATTTCATAGTTTCAGAAATATTAAAATCAATCACTTCCCCATCGAATTCCATTGTTAAAGTGCCTTTAAACACGTCGATTTTAGTTCGGGCCGTCTTCATGAATGGCCTCCCAAGAAGAATCGGCAAGGATGGAGCATGGGTGGTTTCTTCCATTTCAAGAACGTAGAAATCCGTCGGAAAGATCAAATTATTCACCTGCACTAAGACATCTTCAAATACGCCCTTTGGATAGGCATTAGATCTATTGGCCAACTGAATAATCACACCATCATTTTTCAATTCACCAAGGTTCATTGAAGCATAAATAGAGTATGGCATGACGTTAATTGAAGCTCCTAAGTCTAACATAGCATGTTTGAACTTAGTTTGGCCAATAATACAAGGAATTGTAAAGCTACCTGGATCTTTGCACTTTGGTGGTAACTTTCTTTGTAAAACAGCGGAAACGTTTTCACTTACCCTTACTAGCTCTTTATTTGAAGCCCTCTTCCTTGTAGTGCATAATTCCTTTAAGAACTTGGCGTATTTGGGCACTTGCTTTATGGCATCTAAGAGCGGGATATTGACTTGAACTTCCCTAAACGTCTCAAGAATGTCTTTCTCAGGCTCCTCCTTCTTTGTTTGCAAAAATTTGTGAGGAAAAGAAACATTGGGTGGAACGGGGTTAGAATTAATCGAATCTGAACCCAACTTACCCTTGGTGGCCGAATAGGATGGCATGGATGAGTTCTGGTCCTTAGTTGCTTGCGGCATAGGTTGTTGTGTCCTTGCCATGGGCTTGCTTGCAGCCTCCTCTTCATGGTGCAACGTTTCTTCTTCGTTAGGACTTGTTTTGGGTGGTGTAGATGTGGTGCCAACTTTTTTTCCACTCCTCAAAGTGATTGCTTTGGAAGATTCAAACCCTCCATTTGGATTGACAATGGTTGAGCTTGGAAGCTTGCCTTGGTCTCGGAATTGTCCCACAAACTCCGCAATCTGCCCTATTTGCTTCTCTAGGTGGTCCACCCTTTTGTCTTGGTTTTGCATTGCTTTTTCTTGGTTTTGCAATGCTTTGTTTTGATTTTCTTGCCCCTGAGACAAACTAGTAAGTAACTTAAGAATTGTAGCATTATCTAAAGATGTACCTTGATGGTTTTGGGCAGATTGGGGGTTGGGTTGCTTCTTGGCCGTGTGTTTTGGTGTAAAACCCCGAGGGTTGCTGCCTAAAGCCTTCTTATTGGTAAGGTTGTTGAGGCTCCCTCCACTTGAAGTTTGGATGGTCTCTCCAACCCGGATTGTATGTATTGGAATATGGATCATTCCTTGGCTGATTTTGGCTTGGAAATCCAATGGCATTTGCACTCTCCCATCCCCCATTCTCAATCAATTGAGGGCACTTTTCCGAAGGATGACCTTGAATAGAACATACGCCACATACAATTGGACCTTGTATCTTCATTCCTTCGGCCATCTGAGACACAAGAGAAGTAAGATTAACTAACTGAGTTTGAATGTCGGATTGAGAACTTACCTCATGCACTTGTTGCCGTGGGGGGTCCCTTTGCCGAATTCCTTCGTATTGTTGTGCGTTTAGAGCCCGGTTTGCAATGAGATTCTTGGCTGCCATGAGAGTTTTATCCACCAACGCACCTCCTGCCAAAGCATCAAGCATTTGCCTTTCAATGGGAAGAAGAGCTTCATAGAAGTATTGAAGTAGAAGCTCCTCCTTCATTTGATGTTGAGGACATGATGCAACAAGGGCTTTAAAACGCTCGTAGTATGTTGGAAAAGACTCCCCTTGACTTTGTTGGATTCCGCTAATCTTCTTTCTCAAGAGAATGACTCTTGAAGTAGGAAAGAACTTTTCAAGGAACGCCCTCTTCATGCTCTCCCAAGAAGTGACCGTTCCGGGTGCTAACTCATATAACCAATCCTTGGCCTTCTCCAAAAGTGAGAACGGGAAAGCCTTCATCTTCAAAATACTACTATCAACGTTAATTGGAGTCATGCTTGAACACGCCACCTCGAACTCCTTCAAATGCTTGTTGGGATCCTCCATGGATAGTCCATGGAACTTCGGAATGTGGTGCAACAAACTTGACTTCAATTCAAATTCATCGGTTTTGTCTTGAGCCGCCCTTGGGTATTGGTTGCATAAGGGTGCGGCATTGTCCATTCCCGAAGCAGAAAGCTCCTTGATTGTACGGTTGTCCGCTGCCATGGTTTGGACCTCCTCTTCCTCCCTTGTCGTGGGTTCCTCTTCCTCCTCAAGATTGGAAGCCAAACTAGAACTTGTTGGGTGAAGTTCTGGGTTCTTCTTCTTCTTCCTCAAAGTGCGCTCAAAATCGTCGTCAAAATCCAAGATGTTTGCACTAATAGGTTGAGAACTACGAGTCATAAACTAGTACCTACAAACAAGGAAAGAAATAAGGTCAGCAGCTAAAACAAAAAGAAAACAAAAAGAGAACAAAAAGAAACAACGGGGGATTAGCAAAGTTGCTAATCCCCGGCAACGGCGCCAAAAATTTGATGTGATAAAAGATAAGCACGCAAATTAAAACCCTCTTTTGACAATTGTAGTATATGTATAAGTAGGGATCGTTCTAAACCGGGGATTAGGAGGGATTGCTAATTCACTTGAAAACTGACTCAATAACGTAAAACAAAGGTTAAAACACTAACTAGACTCAAAGAATGCAAAACTAAACACTAAAACACTAAAACAAACCAAAAGACTCAAAACAGCAACAAAACACTCAAAACTGCCTTAAAAACACAATCTGGGCAGTTTTGAACACCTAACACTAATTTGGACGAATTTGGGTAATAACTTGAATCAAAACACTTAGAAACACAAACTAAGACACTTTTTAACTAAATTGAAACACTAAAGTAAAGGGGGATTTAGTTTTGACTCAAAAGACTTAAAAAGACACTTTTGGACAGATTTAGAACAAGTAAGAAAGGGGGGGGGGTTTGAGTTTGGACGAATTTAAAAGAAAACAAGTAACTTAAAACTTGAAAACAGATTTTTGGACGAATTTAAGTAAAACCAATGGATGATGGACTAGCCAAGGGATACTTCTCCACACATGATACATTCAAACATAAGTTGATTTCCAGTTGCTTTTCCGATAAACCATGAACCTCAATACCCCAGATTAACCGTGACATCACTAATTAACCCTCAGATTTCCCTTAAGTTATTGGATTGGATGACATCATACGACAACCCAAAGCATTCTTCAAAAGTCCCCATACAATCAAAGATCATTACGTTCAATGGAAATCATAAGTATTGACAAAGCACTTGTAACTATAACATCATGATACTCATGCTAGGAATTTACTTAACATGATTGTGAAAACAACCGTAACCACTTGTGAATATAAGTTTGTAACGATTATGTGAAACACCCTTATATTCTAGCACCAAATTCAAGCATGCAAATTAAGTAGGCCTCCCTAATCAACATACAAGAATAAGTTATCCATCAAACGGTTAAGTAAATTGCATTCACAATTAATGAAATCACAACTGGAATTTATCAACTCATATTATAAACGTAATCATGGCTTTAAAGCATCCCTAGGCTAAAACGAGTTTAGCCTCTCATGTTCATAACAAAACAAAGGAAATTAGAATTAAACATTGAAAACAAAAGATAGATTACACCTAAAACGTTCCAACACTCCAACTTGAATGCATAAACGTCCAAGGCTTCGTCTTCCTTCTCCTTCTCCTTGCTAAGTCACGGCACAAGGTCTAAGGTGGTTTTTATGGATGATTTTCTGGGTTTTGGATGGGTTTATGGAAGTATGGTGGTGCAGCAAGGCTTAATGGTGGTGTATGGAAGTTGGTATGAATGTTTGGAAGTAGGGGAATGGTGGAACTTTGGATGGGAAGCTGCGGCAAAGGATGGGATTTTATGTGAATGGAGGCAGGTTGTGTGGAAGGGAGATTAGCCCTCTAAAGGTGCGGCACAAGGGTATTTATATGGAAGAAAGAACCCTAAGGCTTTATTTCTTAGTTTAGGAAAGGAATTAACTCTAAATCTTTCAAGAATAGGAAACACAAAATCAGAAATTGAAGGGAATAGGAATGTGACTTGCGGCAAAGGTTTGTAAGAAAGGGAATGTCATTTATTTTCTGAAATTAGGCAAGGACTTAGGAATATAAAAGGGTATGTGAGTTATGGCTGAGTTTGGTATGAAAAAGGAAGGTGTTTAAGTAGTTAGAATAGGTAACAAGGCCCTTTCTTGCACGGCAAGGAAGGGAAACATAAAGGGGACACACGGCATGACTTAAGGTTGCAAGGGATGTTGTTTTGTGACCTAGAATAGGTAGGAGCCTTCGATATTGCTGAAATATGGAGTCCTGAAGGATTAGGAAAGATTAAACCAAAATAGAAAATCTTGGCTTAACTTTCCTACTTCAAGTAGGAAACCTTCTTTGACTAGGATTCCTCATTTGATTAGGAATCCTCTTGTGATTAGGAATCCTCTTGTGATTAGGAATCCTAACTCAATTAGGTCTTCAATTTCGTCCATTCCTTTTGCTCGAAACATAAGCTATCCATTCCAAGTCCAATTTTGCTCCAAAATGCTCCAAAATGCACCTTTTTGCTTCCTTAGCCATATGAACCTAAAAACACACGAAAATGGCTTAAACTACTAAAACAACTATGAATTAACAATATAAATGCACGAAAACAAGCTAAGTAAGTCGCCTAAATATGCTCCTATCAAAATCCCCCTTTATTTTAGAGTGTCTAACTAGTTAGAATCTATTTTAGATTGTGTTTACAAGTGATTTGAGTCAAGTTAAAACTAAAATTCGTCCAAAATTGTGTTTAGATTCAAATCTACCCAGTTTGTGTTTTTAGGCAGTTTTGAGTGTTTTTAGCTTATTTTGAGTCTTATGAACTTGTTTTGAGTCTTTTAAGTTTGGTTAAGTGTTTTTAAGTTTAGTTTTATCTATTTGAGTCAGTTTAAAGTGTTTTAACAATCTCTCCTAATCCCCGGTTTAAGAACGATCCCTATTTACACATATACTACAATTATCAAAAGAGGGTTTAATTTGTGTGTTAAGTTAATTTTCGCGTCATCCATGCAAGGACATCTCAATGATCAATGTCCTCAATTGATAAAGAATGCAGGATGGGAAAGTGCCATTGCCATAGGTTATCAAGGCCAAAATCAGCAAATGAATGATCCATACTCAAATACATACAATTCGGGTTGGAGAGATCATCCAAACTTCAAGTGGAAGGTGCCCCAACAACCTCAGCAACAAGGAGGATATAGATAGCCACCTCCTGGGCTCTATCAAAGGCCATACGTACCACCACAATCTGCCTAACCAAATTCAGGTTTGTCTTTGGACAATGATAAAATGCTTCAAATACTAACTTCTTTGACTCAGGGATTACAAAATCAAGTGAAAGAGATGGGGGAAGTGAAGAAGCAAATTGGGCAGATGGCGGAGTTTATGGGGCAGTTTAGAGAAAAAGGCAAACTACTTAGCTCAACCATTGTCAATCCAAAAGGAGGTTTTGAAACCACTAAGGCTATCACCTTGAGAAGTGGCAAAGAAGTTGGAACCAACCCCAAACCAACCAAATCAAGTCAAAAAGAAGACGAAAAGCTGCTGCTCGAAGAGGATGAAGTGGACAAAGCCACGGCAAGGGTGGAACAAACCTTGCCGCAAGCCCTTAGTGCACCTAAACCGTCCCAAACCACCAAGGTAAGTCCAAATTCAAATTTTTCTAGTTCTGTTCCACTAAATGTGCCTTTTCCTAGCACGTTTAGGCAATCAAAGAAAGAAGAGAATGAGAAAGAGATTCTGGAAACCTTGAGGAAAATTCAAGTCAATATCCCCCTCCTTGATGCAATCAAGCAAGTTCCTAAGTATGCCAAATTCTTAAAAGAGCTTTGCACAACAAGGAAGAGGATTTTGAACAAGGAAGTGGTTCAGGTAAGTGAGAATGTCTTTGCGGTGTTACAAAGGAAATTACCACCTAAATGCAAAGATCCGGGTAGTTTTACAATTCCTTGTGTTATTGGTAATACTAAGTTTGAACATGTTATGCTAGACTTAGGATCTTCAATTAATGTCATGCCTTACTCAATTTATGCATCTATGAACTTAGGAGAGCTTAAAAACGATGGTGTGATTATTCAATTGGCCGATCGTTCTAATGCATATCCAAAAGGAGTTTTGGAAGATGTTTTGGTGCAGGTTAACAATTTGATCTTTCCAGCGGACTTTTATGTGCTTGACATGGAAGATTCAGCCCATTCTACCCCATTACCGATCCTCCTTGGGAGACCTTTCATGAAAACAACCCGCACCAAGATATATGTGTTCAAGGGAACGTTAACAATGGAATTTGATGGGGAAGTTATTGATTTCAATCTTTCTGAAACTGTAAAATATCATAAAGATGATCATTCTTGTTTTTCTATTGATGTACTTGATTCATTGGCGCAGGTGATAGGAGCATATTCATGCGACTTAATTAGCTTGTTCTCGTGCATTTATGTTGTGTTTCCTTAGTTATGTTAGTGTTTAAAGTCAGTTTTGTGTATTTTCAGATTATAAGGCCAAAGTGTGCAAGAAGATGCAAATTGGAGTCTTTTGGAGCAAAAGAGGAATGAATGAGTTGAAGACTTGAAGAAACGATGAATTCCTACTCCAACGATGAATTCCTACTCAAACGAGGAATCCTACTTGAAATAGGAAAGTTAACCCTAGGTTTCCCGATTTGGTAACCTTTCCTAATCTTAAACGTCCGTATTTTCTAGCCACTTTGAAGGCCTTGTAGGCACTTAAGGACACAAAACAAAGGCCCTAGGCCCCTTAACACCCCTTGCCGTGCCTTAACCCTTTTTTCCTTCCCTTGCCGTGCAAGAAGGGGCAATTGTGTCCTAGGTTTGCACTTAAAACACATGCTCCTAACCCTAGCCGCACCTTGCCCTTTTATTTCTGAACTTAAACCTATTTTTCTCCTAAACTAAACCCTAGCCGCACCTATTAATCAATTCCCTTTTAAATTTCTGATTTAATCCTCTAATTTTGGGAGCCTTTGATTTAATTTTAATAAGCTAGGGTTTTATTCTCTATAACCATATATAAACTAAATATCAGCCGCACCCTAGCTCTTCTTTCATTCATTCTTCATATCATTCAGCCACCATAACCCTATTTCCCCCTAAGCCGCAGCCACCATCACCCTAATTCTCTTCCTTGCCGCAGCCTTCTCCACCCATTCCAGCCACTTCCCACCTTTACCGCAACCATCCCCACCCTTCCAGCCACCATACAAACCTTCCTCCACCACTCACACTTCTTGCCACACCGCCATATCACCCTAAACCCATCTATAACCCAGAAAACCATCCAAAACACCATAAAACCTCTCTACCGCAGCAAGAAGAAAGGAGAAAGAGGAGCTTAAACGCGCAGAAATTCAAGTGGATTCGTTGGGCGTTCTAGGTGTAATCAATCTTTTGTTCTTTATGTTTAATTTCAATTTTGTTTCTCTTTCTGTGAACATGAGAGGCTAAATCCCTAGTTAGCTAGGGGGTGATTCGAAACCATGTTTATGCTTGCAATATGAATTGATTACCTTTGGTTGGAATTTCATGAGTTTTGGATTCAATTCGTTTAACTGCTTGATTGATAACTTATTTTTGTATGTTTATTGAGAGTGCACGCTTAATTTTCATGCATGAATTTGACGCTAGAATATAAGTAAGTTTCACCTAATAGTTACAAACTTATATTCACAAGTAGTGGAGGTTGCTTATAAACAATCGCGTTAAATGAATTCTTGGCACTAGTTTCATGCTCATCATAGTAACGAATGCCTCGTCAACACTTATAGTTTTCATGTTGCTTAATGATCTTTGATTGTATCTTTATTGTGCTTTTCACGTAAAGGACTTTTGGAGAATGTTTTGAATTGTGTATGCGCTGTCCCATCCAATTCATTAACTTAAGGAGAACTTGAAGGTTAATTTAAGCGGACCTAATTAACCCGGGGTGTTGAGTTTCATGATTCATCGAAAGACCAACTGAAAATCATCTTGTATGCAAGTGTGACATGTGTGGAGAAGAACCTTCTAGCTAGCATTCCATCCATATTTTCATCAAATTCATCTTTACAATCTGTTTTAATTACAATCTGTGCATTTTATTTAATTTCGTCAAAAACTAAATCCCCCTTTACTTTAGTGTCCAATTTAGTTAGAAAGTATCTTAGTTTGTGTTTCTAAGTGTTTTGATCCAATTTATTACCCAATTTCGTCCAAATTAGTCAAAGTGCTCAAAACTGCCCAGATTGTGTTTTTAAGGCAGTTTTGAGTGTTTTGGGGCTGTTTTGAGTCTTTTGGTTTGTTTTAGTGTTTTAAGTGTTTAGTTTTGCATTCTTTGAGTCTAGTTTAGTGTTTTAACCTTTGTTTTACGTTTTTGAGTCAGTTTCCAAGTGATTTTGCAATCCCTCCTAATCCCCGGTTAAGAACGATCCCTACTTATACATATACTACAATTGTCAAAAGAGGGTTTTAATTTGTGTGCTTAAATATTTCGCATCAGCAGGATTGTCTAGATTCATTGGACAAAGATCCTTTTAAAATAACAATTGCCGAGGGATTGGGGTTAAAACCCAATCTGGCCGTGCCTAGTGATGAGTTGGCGAGATGGTGGCTACCCTTGAGTCGTTGCCACAACACCTTGGTAAGCCTCCAATCCCAATTCCAATTCCCTTTTCTACTAACAAGTTGTTACCTTCAGTGATTCAGGCACCTATTGTTGAGCTTAAACCATTGCCGGATCACTTGAAGTATGTCTATTTGGGAGAAAAAGAGACGTTGCTTGTCATTGTGTCTTCATCCCTCATAGTGATGGAGGAGGAGAAATTGATTCGGGTGTTGAAAGAGCACAAAACAGCCATAGGATGGACCTTGGCCAACATTAAAGTCCTACAACTTGCATGCATCGCATACTTCTAGAGGATGGAGCTAAACCAACTCGAGAGGCTCAACGCTGACTCAACCTTCCAATGATGGAAGTTGTGAAAAAGGAGATTATCAAGCTTCTTGATTGTGGAGTGATTTATCCTATCTCGGATAGCCGTTGGGTTTCACCGATTCAAGTTATGCCAAAGAAATCCGGAATGACTATGGTGAAGAATGCCGAGAATGAGCTTGTGCCAACCCATATCCAAATAGGTTGGAGAGTGTACATTGACTATAGGAAGCTCAACGCCACCACAAGGAAAGATCACTTCCCTTTGTCGTTCATTGATCAAATGCTTGAAAGCTTAGCCAGTCATTCTTTTTATTGTTTTCTTGATGGTTATTCGGGATATAATCAAATTGTTATAGCTCCAGATGATCAAGAAAATACTACTTTTACTTGTCCATTTGGTACTTTTGCTTATCATCGAATGCCATTCGGTTTATGTAGTTCACCAGCCACCTTTCAAAGATGCATGGTAAGTATCTTTTCAGATTTTGTAGAGAAGATTATTAAAGTTTTCATGGATGATTTAGTGTATTTGGTGATTCGTTTGATGATTGTTTAGATAATCTCACATTAATCTTGAAACGATGCATTAAAACTAACCTTGTTTTAAGTTGGGAAAAATGTCACTTTATGGTAAAACAAGGCATAGTTTTAGGTCACATTGTTTCGGCCAAGGGTATTGAAGTTGATAAATCAAAAATAGATCTTGTACGCTACTTACCTTCTCCTACTTCGGTTAGAGAGGTTTGTTCTTTTCTTGGACATGCAGGATTCTATAGGTAATTCATCAAGGACTTTTCTAAGATTTCCCAACCCCTATGCTGACTTCTCCAAAAGGATGTACCTTTCAAGTTCGATGAAGCATGTGAAAATGCCTTCAAGCACCTCAAATAGATGCTAACTTCGGCCCCTATTATTGTTCCACCAGATTGGCGCCTTCTTTTTGAGCTTATGTGTGATGCCTCATATTATGCATTAGGAGCTGTTTTAGGCCAAAGGAAGAACAAGTAGCCACATGTCATCTATTATGTATCCCGGACTTTAAATGATGCTCAATTGAATTACTCCGTAACGAAAAAAGAACTTCTTGCTGTTGTTTTTGCTTTAGATAAGTTTCGTTCTTATTTACTTGGTACTAAAGTTATAATCTACTCTGATCATGCAGCGTTGAAGTGCTTACTTACGAAGAAGGAGGCCAAACCAAGGCTTATTCGTTGGATGCTTCTTCTCCAAGAGTTCGATATAGAAATCCGGGACGAGAAAGGAAGTGAAAACGTGGTGGCTGACCACTTAAGTCGTATGGTGCATGAGGAGGATGCCATGCCTATCCCAGAGACATTCCCAGATGAGCAGCTACTGTCCATCGAGGTAAGTGTGCCATGGTATGCCGATTTAGTGAATTATTTGGTGTCTAAACAAGTTCCAAGCAACCTAAACAAGCACCAACGTGATAAACTTCAAAAAGAGGCTCGTTTTTATGTGTGGGATGACCCATATTTGTGGAAATATTACCCTGATCAGATTCTACATAGGTGCGTGCATGAAAGGAGTTTAATTCAATTTTAACTTTTTGTCACACTTATGCATGTGGGGGTCATTTTGGCACTCAAAGAACAACACATAGAGTTTTAGAATGTGGATTTTATTAGCCTACTATATTTAAGGATGCTAGAACTTTTTGTGTGACTTGTGATCGTTGTCAAAGAACGGGCAATATAGGTGCAAAAGACCAAATGCCCCAACATAATCAAAGAGTAAGGACCTAACCACAAGTCATTTTCCTTCCTCTCATGGTTTTGTTTATATTTTACTTGCGGCTGATTATGTGTCGAAATGGGTGGAAGCAAAAGTCACCCATACTAATGATTCCAAAGTGGTTGCAAAATTTGTGAAAACTAACATATTTGCAAAATTTGGAATGCCAAAGGTTCTTATAAGTGATGGAGGTTCTCACTTTTGTAATCGGACCATTGAGGCGTTGCTCAAGAAATATAATGTCACGCACAAGGTTTCAACACCTTATCATCCTCAAACAAGTGGGCAAGCCGAGGTTTCTAATTGAGAAATCAAGCAAATTTTGGAGAAGACCGTTGGGCCACCTCGGAAGGATTGGAGTTTGTGTTTGAATGATGCATTGTGGGCATATCGTACCACCTACAAAACACCAATTGGAATGTCTCCATTTTGGCTCATCTATGGGAAACCATGCCATCTTCCCGTTGAATTGGAGCATAAAGCACATTGGGCTATCAAGACGTTCAATGTGGACATAGATGCCGCTGGAATTCATAGGAAGCTTCAATTGAATCAGCTTAAGGAGATAGGGAATGAGGTTTATGAGAACGCGCGCATTTACAAAGAGAAAACAAAGGCTTTCCATGACAAGATAATTCATAGCAAGACGTTCTCTATAGGGCAGAAAGTTTTACTTTTCAATTCTGGCCTTCGGTTGTTTCCAAGTAAGTTACGTTCTAAATGGATTGGTCCTTTTGTTATTACTAATGTTTTTCCTTATGGTGCAGTCCAAATTCAAAGTTTGAAGACGGGACATGAATTTAAAGTGAATGGACACTGTTTGAAGCCCTACTACGAGCATTTCAAGGAGCATGCCGTGGAGGACATACCACTCCAGGCTGTGAGCCCTATTGAAGCTTAAAAAGAGGTATCGTCCAGCTAGAAGACGTTAAAGCAAGCGCTTCTTGGGAGGCAACCCATGTGTTCAAACGAGGAAATTATGGATCTCTAGCTCCACAACCAGATTTGCGTTCCTAAACCCTACTCTTTATTGCTTTTACTTTGCCATGATTGTCATGTTTGTTAGTTTTCTTATTTGTTTATTTGTTTGTGAGTCTATGCTTAAAACATTGAGGACAATGTTTGGTTTAAGTGTGGGGGAGTAAACAAGTTGTTTTTGCATGATTTTCATGGGATTTTATCACCTATCACTTCTAAAGTTGTTACTCACTATTTTTAAGTGTCTTAGGATACCTTCCAACACAATGATAAAGATTTGGTTTTTAATTGCATGACTGTTAAAGAAAGTTACAAACATGGATGGAAGTTTGATATGCTCTTTGGTTTATGCTTAGTTGTAGTTGTCATTAACAAATTCACATGTAATCACAAAAAAAAAAAATCAGTTTTTGTAACATGCTTGAAGGAAGGAACTTAAACTAATGCTACAACCCTGAGAGACTTGAGCCTAAACTTTATTTGGAGAGTTATTAATCTTGATGTTCTTGTTTTCTAAAGTCATTGCATGATCTCATTATTCTTTGCTTGGTTGCTACTTAGAATGAGTTTCATCACTATAGTTCCAAATACTAGAACTCATGCCCATTTCATTCAAAGCATGATATTAAGTGCATAACATGTACCAAGATGAAGTTGTTTAGTTTAAACCAGAGCCAAAAAGCCTTACGCCTTGCATATGTGTTGTAGGTTTAACCCCTTTGAGCCTTAGTTAGCCTATTTTCTTTGTTAACCACATTATCCTTACCTAGCCTAGAATAGGACTATCCATACCCTTGTTCTTAAAGGATAATAAAGCATGACTTAGAGGGAATTCCTTTTGATCTAAAAATTACAAAAAAACAAGTGTGGGGGAAGAGTTTGTTTTGAAAAAAAAAAAAAAAAAAACGTGAAAGAAAGAAAGAGTTGAAAATAAGTGAAGTATTGACTGTTGAAGAAAGAGTCCAAAAGTACCCTAGCCCCGTTACAACCCTTAGACTTTCATCTTGATTGTTATGTGTTTCAATATGTGGAGTTTAAAATTGGTATGAGCATATGGTATCCCTGGTTCTCGCGTCTAAATAGTGGCATTCCATTCATGAGATCATCTCATATACATGTTAATAATTCCAAAAAGTGCCTTCTTTGATTATACATATGTAAGTATTAGTTTACATGTTTACATCAATCTTCTCACATATACCTAGTGTAGGGAGTGTAGTCAGAAAATCTGTGAGAAAATAGAGAGTATATCCGGTGAGGAATTGAGGGATTCTCTAAAATCTGTAGGGACAGCTAAAATCTATGTGAGTGGTGATCTTTAATATGTCATGTTAAATTGAAAATCCCTGAGACAAATGTTGGAAGGTTTAGTTTGTGTTTTGTTTGTTTTGTTTGTTCTGTTTTGCTCAAGGACTAGCAAAAGCTAAGTGTGGGGGAATTTGATAGGAGCATATTTATGCTACTTAGTTATGTTGTTTCATTGCATTTAGTAGCTAATTACTACTTATTATAGTGTTCTAAGCTATTTTCGTGTGTTTGTAGGTCCAAATGGAAAAAGGAGCAAGAAAGTGCATTTTGTAGCTATTTGGAGCAGTTTTGGGCTTATTATGGAAAGCTTGCATATGGAGCAAGGTGGATGGACGAATTTGGAGTCAAAAGAGGCTAGGAACATGCTACAAATCTGGAGAAACAAGTTTGAGACAAAGAAGATAAGGAAAGTGCAAGAAACATGAAACATTATCCAAACCACCTTATCTTATCCAAATCTTATCCTATCCTATCCTAACCTAATCTTGTTCCACCTTAATTTTAGTTGCAAAAAGGGCTTAATTTCAAATTTATACACCTAGATATATGGTTCTAGAACACCTTATCTGCTCCTAAAAGAGTGTCGCACCCTTTGCCCTTTGTCCCTTCTAGAAGTACCAAAATCTGCCACAAAACACATAGTTTCTAAAAGCCCTAATTTCTGGCGAATTTATCTAACCTTTTCCCTCTTGGATTCAGATTTGAATTGGCCCTTTTCCTAGTGGATTTGGATTGTATAAGTCCATATCCGAAATTAATTGGGCTATGACTTCTTTCCCAAGCCTTGTGTCGTACCCCAAGGGCCCTAATCCTTTATTTCTGCTAAGTTCTAACCCTAATCTGATATTTCATAGGGTTTGCCGTGCACTAGATATATATATATATATATATTTAAGTTGTGCTGCACCCACCCCTACACACCACGCACAACCATACATCCTTCCATTCATCGATTCATTCATCCACACCACACCACATACCATATATTCAGAAAAACACCTTTGCCGCAACCTTGGGGAGAAGAATGACCTTGTGTCGCAAGCAATCTACATCCATTGGAGATTTTCAGAGTTCTTTCTTCCTTCGTTTCGTTTCCATGTTTGTTTTAATTTGCTTTTCAATTGTTATGAACATGTGTAACTAAGTTTTTCTTAGTTAGAGGTGAATTCAAAGCCATGGACATATGTTTTATATGAATTGATTTCCTCCAGTTTTTGTTTCTTGAATTGTGAATGCAATTTACTTAACTGATTTATTGAGAACTTGTTCTTGTGTGTTGATTAAAAATGCATACTTAGTTTTCATGCATGAATTTGATGCTAGAATATAAGGGAATTTTAACTAATCGTTATGAACTTATATTCACAAGTAGTAAAAGTCACTAGTCATGATTGTGTTAAGTAAATTTTGGGCAAAAGTATGATGCAGTTCATAGTTACGAATGCCTTGTCAATGTTCATGATTTTGACAAAGTTTAATGATCTTTGATTGTATCTTTATTATGTTGTTCATGTAGGGAACTTGATAAGAATAATTTGGGTTTTCGATGCGTATTCCATCCAATTCAATGAAACTACGAAAATCTGAAAGTTAATTTGTGCTTCTCACAATTAATTTGGGGCATTGTCATTCATGGTTTAAAGGGATAATAACTGGAAATCAATTTGTGTTGCATATGTGCATGTGTGGAGAAGGACCCTCTAGCTAGCCTTTACCCATTCAATTCAACTAATTTAGTGTCTAATCTGTTTAGTTTTGCAATCTGCCTAGTTTAGTTAATTTCGTCAAAACCAATCCCTCTTTAATATTTGGCGTTTTAACTTAGTTAGAATCTGTTTAAGTTTAGTTCTATTAGTGTTTTGAGTCAAGTAAAGGTCAAAATTCGTCTAAATAACCCATTGGTTCTTATTTGTTAGTTTTGTTTCAATTCGTCAAAATCTGCCATATTGAGTCTTTTTAGTTCAATTTTTGTCAAAATCACTGTCTAGGACCTGTTTTGGGTCAATTTAACTTAGTTTGTGTGTTTTGAGTTTATTTAGCTTGTTTTGAGTCATTAGAGTATGGTTTTCTGTTTTTAACCCTAGTTTTATGTTTTTGAGTCAGTTTTGAGTAGATTAGCATCCCTAGTTAATCCTCGGTCTAGAACGATCCCTACTTGCATATATACTACAATTGTCAACAATAGGGTTTAATTTGTGTGTCAAGTTAATTTTCACATCACATAAGCATTCATAAGGCATTCGTAACTATGAACTGCATGATACGCCTGCCAGGAATTTACTTAACGCAATCATGACTAGTTACCTTTACTACTTGTAAATATAAGTTCATAACGATTAGGTGAAATTCCCTTATATTCTAACATATAATCCCTGCATGCAAGCTAAGTGTGTACCCTTAATCAACACACAAGAACTAGTTCTTAATAAAACAGATAAGTAAATCGCATTCATGTTTTATGAAACAATAACTAGATGTAATCAATTCATATAAAACATACGTTCATGGCTTCAAATTCACCTGTAGCTAAAAAGAAATTTAGTTACACATGTTCGTCATAACTAAATAAAAACAATCTAATTTAAACATTGAAACTAAAACTACGGATAGAAGGAACCCAGAAAAGCTCCAGCAATGGCAGATTCGGCACCCCCTTTCCTAGATGGCAGATGTGGCTCCTTCTCTCCTCCCAAGGCTAAGGCACACTTCTATTTCTCTTTATTTTTTTCTGTCTTTTTTTCCCCTGAAAGCTATGGCAATAACTTGTATTTATAGGGCTAGGGCACGACCTACTTTGTGGTGGAAAAGGATTGAGTTGTTTGTAGTGTTTTAGGACTCCTTAAATCAGATTAGAAGTGGTTGAATGTGATAAGGAATTCCCCTTGCAGCTGGAGATAAGGTAGGATAGAATAAGGATAGGATATGATTAGATAAGGTTTGTTAAGGATAAGTTTGGATAAGATAAGATTGGATAAGGTTTCCCTTTAATTTCTGATTCCTTGTCTTCTAAGCCTCAATCCTAATGCTTCCAGATTGTAGCACATTCATAGCCTCATTTAAACACCAAAAATATCCATCCAAAGTGCTCCCCACACATGCTATCCAATCCAAGTCCAAAACTGCTCCAAATTGCTCAATTTAGCCATTTATTGTCATCTTTGCCAATTGGATCTACAAACGCACGAAAATAGCTTAAATCACTATAATAAATAGAAACTAACTCACTAAATAGAAACTAACTCATCTTTGCCAATTTTCGCCACATATGCTTCTAGCCATACTGTAACATCCCACATTGCCTAGAGGAGTGGATCCTCTGAGCCTTATATGTACATGCCCACCTCCATATAGCACGAGGCCTTTTAGGAGCTCATTGGCTTCGGGTTCCATCGGAATTTTGAAGTTAAGCGAGTTCGCGCAAGAGTAATCCCAGGATGGGTGACCCACTGGGAAGTTCTCGTGTGAGTTCCCAAAAACAAAACCATGAGGGTGTGGTCGAGGGCCAAAGCGGACAATATTGTGCTATTGGAGTTAAGCCCGGGATATGGTGGGGGCCCAGGTCGGGATGTGACAATTTGGTATTAGAACCAATCCCTGGTCGAAAGTGTGCTGATGAGGACTTCAGGCCCCTAAGGGGGGTGGATTGTAACGTCCCACTGAAGGAAAATTTATGTCCTAGCTAAGAACATGTAAAGAACATTTGAATACATAGGCAAACTATTAACAAATTAAAGTAGGCATGCATCCAAAAACAATTCATAAAACCCATGACTTTCAAAGCCTAGTATATGGTGAACCATAAGACTCTTTAACAATATTAAAGAGAATAAGAATTTAGAGATTCTTTACCCTTGAAGCTCATCCTTGATTGCACAAGGGATTCACCCAAGTGGAGGGCCTTCAAGTCACCTCCTTGCTCCTTGGATCTTCCTTGTGATTTCCTCCCTTTTAGTGCTCATTTTCTTCTTTGAGGATTTGAGGATTTGTTCTCCAAAACACCAAAGGTTTGGTGTCTCTAAGTCTCCACACCAAAGATGTAGTGTGAAGATGAAATGGATGACTTAGGGAAGAATAGATTGCTAGATGTTCCTCCCCTAAGTGGCCGGCCTCTATGTAGAAAATGAGAGAATATGTTTCACCCAAATTCAATTAGAAAACCCTAATGTGAAACAAAGCTATAATGTTGATTTTATACTTCATTTCATGTGAGTGGCAAACTTGTAATTAATACAAGTTTGCTACCCCTCACCCTTATGGCCGGCCATATGTTGTTATTGGGCTTAATTGCCCATTTTGTTTTAGTTGTCATACAACTTAAACATAATGCGCCTTGTGGACCAAAACGTTTTTGTGACCCGAAGCCCAAAACTAACTTAAACGCCCAATACGAACGTTTCGTATAATTAATTAACTATTTAATTAATCTTGACCATTCTTCAATTAAACCATTTAATTGCTTATCCATTTCATATAATTTCTTCACTTATATCCTTACTCGGTGTACGATCCATTAGGTTCCAATTAGCGAGGTAGTGGGTGATGTTACTCTTAACGATCGATTGTGAATTGAAACCACATTTCAATTCTCCCTTAAAATTAGTGTTTGCTAATCTTTAGGGCTTCCACAAACCATGGGTGATGCCTAGCAGCATGTCATGGTTACCCAAGCTAAGTAGAAGTGGTTGGAGAACCTATCCAGTTACAACTACAATGCAATACGGTCATTCTCTAATACAATACTCTTAATCACATTGTTTAAGTGATAGTTTGTTTCATGTCTACTATTGATAGGAGCATATTTAGGCGACTTACTTTGCTTGTTCTCGTGCATTTACGTTGTGTTTCTTTAGTTATTTTAGTCCTTTATGCTTCTTTTGTGTGTTTTCAGGATATTAAGACGTGTTTGACGAAATGATGCATTGTGGAGTGTTTTGGAGCACTATTGGGCTAAGGATGGATAGCTTATACTTGGAGCCCAAGTGTTGGATGAAATTGAAGGCCTTGTATGCACTTGAAGACACAAAACAATGGCCCTAAACCAATCACATAACACCTTGCCATGGGCTTAACACAAACACCATTCCTTGCCATGCAAGGATGAGCAATTTGGGTCCATTTCATGTACTTAAACTCTAGCCCAATCCACAATCACTTCAAAGCCATGCAAAACCTTTCAACACCCTTTAATCATCCCCCTTTAAGTTATGATTTTATTTCCTAACCCTACATGCATTATTTATTAGCATCTTCACATGCATTCACACACACTTTACACATTCAAACACTAGCCAAAACCGTGAGCTCCCATTCCCTTATGCCATTTTCAGATTTCCACCCACTAACCTAGTCATCAACACATGCATTCCCTTCACATTCACCCACATGCACTCCCACTCTTTAATCATATGCACTCCCATTCTTTAATTCAACCACATTCCAATTCAACACATGCAATTACACACACCACTCAACCCTTTTTCCATCCTTTGTGCCGTGCATTCCCAATCCCTTTCCATCAATTCACATGCATTTCCCCCTAATTCCAACTCATCAAGAACAAGCCACATGCATTTACACCCCACATGTCCCTTTAATCATTCAACCATAAAGCCACATGCACTCCCATTTCTCTTCCCATTCACCCTTTGTCGTGCATAACCTTGACATTTCTAATCTAATCCACAACTTTTCCTAGCTGTTTGCATGTGCATTCCCCATTCAAACTTCCAGCCTTCATTCTACATTATTGCAGCTGCATCCTCTCACCCTTTAATCATTAAGCACATGCAAAACTTCATCATTCATCACACAGTCCTTGGCATACAAAACAGCACCATTTAAACCCCAAAACAACTCTTTGCCGTGCCTTTCCATCATTTCCAGCATCCACACACATTGCTGCAGCTTTCCAACTTTCATTCTTCATCATTGCATCCATTCCACATGCATTCTTCATCATTGCACCACAATTCAATTAATCCCACACTCCATGCCGTGGCCTATTCTCATTTCAGCACACTCCACATGCAATTCCAACTTTTCTCCTTCTCTTTGTAGCCACAAGTCACATGCATTCACTCATAATCATTCACCAAACATGCAGCCACATTTCCACCCACCTCCTAGCTGTTATGTTCCCTCCATTACTCCTATAAATACCCTTGCATTCATTCATTCAAGCATCTCATCTCATTCACAACACAACACACCACACAAATACACATCCATTGCCGTGCATATCCTTCCAATCTGTGCAGTTTTTATCCTCCATTTCAGCCACTATCCAACCACTTCCCATCCCTCCAAAACACTTCACATAATCCCCAAAGCTCACCTTAGACCTTGTGCCACAACAACGAGGAAGAGAAGAGTGCCTAAACGTTCATACAATTCAAGTTTGAGTTGTTGGAATGTTTAGGTGTTTCTTTGATTTCAATGTTTGAATTCAATTTTCTTTGTTTTGTAATGGAAGAGAAGAGTGCCTAAACGTTCATACAATTCAAGTTTGAGTTGCTGGAATGTTTAGTTGTTTCTTTGATTTCAAGGTTATGAGGAACTAAACCCCCTTTAGCTAGGGGGTGATTCGAAACTATGTTTATATTTGCAATATGAATTGATTACTTTTGGTTGGAACTTCATAAGTTGTGGATTCAATTCGTTTAACTGTTTGATTGATAACTTATTTATGTATGTTCATTGAGATTGCAAGCTTAATTTTCATGCATGAATATGACGCTAGAATATAAGTGAGTTTCACCTAATCATTATGAACTTATATTCACAAGTAGTGGAGGTTGCTTATAAACAATCGCGTTAAACGAATTCTTGGCATAAGTTTCATGCGTATTCCATAGTAACGAATGCCTCGTCAACACTTATAATTTTCATTGAACTTAATGATCTTTGTTGAATGTCTCTATTATGCGTATTCCATAGTTAGGGACTTTGATTAAGAATAATTTGGTTGTAATGCGTATTCCATTCAATCCAACGAATTTAGGGAAATCTGAAAGTTAATTTAAGCGGACCTAATTAACTTGGAGCATTGAGTTTCACAACTTATCGAAAGACCAACTGAGAATCAATATTGTATGCAAGTGTAACATGTGTGGAGAAGAACCCCTTGGCTATTCCATCATCCATATTTTCATCACATTCATATTTACATTTTGCCTTTAATTATATTCTGTCTTTTTAATTTAATATCGTCCAAACACATTTCCCCCATATTTCGTTGAGTCTTAATCATTCGTATTTGTTTTATTTTTGTATCTTTAAGCTTTTGGAGTCATAAACACTTTCAAATTCGTCTAAATCAAGTTCTAGTTTCTATTTGAGTCAATTTGATTGTTTTAAGCAGTTTGAGTCTTTCAAAGCTATTCTGAGTCATAGTAATTTTGTTAAGAGTCTTTACATTTAGTTTTTGTGTTTTCAAGTCAATTCAAAATAGATTAGCACCCCTAGTTAATCCCCGGTTAGAACGATCCCTACTTACATCATTACTACAATTGTCACAAATAGGGTTTAGTTTGTGTGCGTATAAATCTCGCATCAAATTTTGGCGCCGTTGCCGGGGATTGGCAAAGTTGCTAATCCCTTGTCTTGAGTCTTGTTTAAATTGTTTAGTTTAGTTTCTGTTTTGTTTTAATTTTTTTGCACCGTGTGTATGTGTTTTTGTGCCGTGTGTGGCAACTTGTTTTCTTACTTGTGCCAAGTCTATTAAGTTGGTTACTTATCTTGTTTACTTTTGTGTGTAGGTACTAGTTTATGACCCGTAGCTCACAACCTGTTCGTGAGCAAATCTCCGACTTTGACGGTGATTTCGAGAGGACTTTGAGAAGGAACAAGAAATTTCAAGAGTCTAATCCTCCTAGTCCCGAACCTGAAGTAGAAGAGGAAGCCACGGATTGGGTTAAAGAGGATATACCAACCATGGCGGTGGATAATCGAACCATTAAAGAGCTTTCTGCCTCAGGTTTGGCCAATGCAGCCCCTCTTTGCATTCAATACCCCGCGGCTGCCCAAGACAAGACCGATGAATTCGAATTGAAGTCAAGCTTGTTGCACCACATTCCGAAGTACCATGGGCTTTCCATGGAAGATCCCAACAAGCATCTCAAGGAGTTCGAGGTTGTTTGTTCGAGCATGACACCCATCAATGTCGATGGGAACATTCTGATGATGAAGGCTTTTCCATTCTCTCTTGTGGAAAAGGCTAAGGATTGGCTTTATGAATTGGCACCCGGGACCGTTACTTCTTGGGAGAGCATGAAGAGAGCCTTCTTGGAGAAGTTCCTCCCTACTTCAAAAGTCATTCTCTTGAGGAAGAAAATTAGCGGAATCCAACAAAGTCAAGGAGAATCTTTTCCGGCATACTACGAGCGTTTTAAAGTCCTTGTTGCATCATGTCCTCAACATCAAATGAAGGAGGAGCTTCTCCTTAAATACTTCTATGAGGGCCTTCTTCCCATTGAAAGGCAAATGCTCGATGCTTCGGCGGGAGGTGCATTGGTGGACAAAACACCTATGGTAGCCAAGACCCTAATTGCAAACCGTGCTCTAAATGCACAACAATATGAAGGTGTTGGTCAAAGAGAAGGGCCACGACAACAAAGTGTGAATGAGGTAAGTGCAATTTCTGATATTCAGTCACAATTGGCTAATCTTACTTCTCTCGTGTCTCAGGTTGTCAAGGGGTCAAAATCACAAGAAAACCAAGTGTGTGGCGTGTGTGCAATGCAAGGGCATCCATCCGAGACATGCCCTTAATTAATAGAGAATGGGGGATGGGAATCTGCCAATGCCATAGGCTATGGGAATCAAAACCAACCGAGGAACGATCCATATTCTAACACATATAATCCAGGTTGGAGAGACCACCCAAATTTCAGATGGAGAGATGCACAACAACCTGCCCAACAATCTGCACCACAAAGGGGATTTCAACAAAACCCACCTGGATTCCCGCGACCATACCAATCCAACCAACCACCATCGTCACAAAACAACTCAGGTTCGTCTTTTGATAATGATGCGAGAATTATACGCACACAAATTAAACCCTCTTTTCGTCAAATTGTAGTATATGTATAAGTAGGGATCGTTCTAGATCGGGGATTAGGAGGGATTGTTAACCACTTGAATTTGACTCAAAAACGTAAAATATCAATATGAAACACTATACTAGACTCAAAGAATGCAAAACTAAACTTTAAAACACTAAAACAAACCAAAAGACTCAAAATAGCACCAAAACACTCAAAACTGCCTAAAAATCACTTTCTGGGCAGTTTTGAGCACCTTGAGTACTTTGGACGAATTTGAGAAACAAAATGAATCAAAACACTTATAAACACAAACTAAATGTATTTCTAACTAATCTAACACTTTAAAAGAAATGGGAGATTGGTTTTGAATGAAACTTGAAATAAAAACAGAAACTTGGAAACAAACAGATTGTAAATTAAAGCATAAGGAAATGAAGTAAACACAAGATGAATGAATCAACAACTAATAAAATAAGAGAGTACCAATGAAGATGAAGCTAGAGATTCGATTTCACCATTGCTAAGCCAAGTCCATGCTTGTTAAGTCAGATTATACTCATCCCTCTACTTATTTCTTGGGTTTGTTTCACTTAGATATGATCAGCCATATGATGTGTGGATTTGATCAAATGTCTCTAATTATGAGCCTAATTGTGATGTGCAACTTTGATTCCTAATCAAGACTATGTAGTGCATAAGAAACTTTCACAAAACCAAAGGGAACACTCGGCAGGATGTTTGCAAAACATTCCCTTCATTCATTCACATATCCACCAAGATTATGCATGATGTGTGCTTTAATCTTGGCTAAACAACCTGTGGTTAATTCAAATGATGATCAAGCACTAAAATTAACACACTAAGTCACAATTAAATCGGAGAATAAAGCAAGAAATAGATAGATTAAATGAGAATTCCGAATTAACTACATGGCAAACTTTGCAAGGCTACATCGAATCCCTAGAGGAGGATTAGTTACAATTCATGTTTGCAAAGGATTTAACATAAAAATATAAAGCATGAACGAACATAGAATTAATAAGAAGAAAGAACCCTTGAAGCAAAACTGATGTAGAATCAAAGAAACACCTAAACATTCCAACAACTCAAACTTGAATTGTATGAACGTTTAGGTCCTCTTATCTTCCTCTTCGTCGTAGCACAAGGTCTGAGGGATGTTGTTGGTGTGTTGAATGGATTGGGGAATTATGGAAATGGAAGGATGATGTTTGGATTGTAAGGGAGAGTCACGGCACAAAGGGGGGTTTATGGTCTACATTTCTGCAATGGATGAAGTGTATGAATGGAATGGATGGACTTTGTGAAGGGCACGGCCCCAAGGGACCAATTTCTGTTGTGAAATGAATTGTGGATGAATGAGAATGAATGAATGAGTATTTATAGGTGAAATGGGGGGAACATGACAGCTAGGTTGCATGTGCTAATGTTTGTGTGTGCATGTGAAATCTGGAATTGCATGTGTGTTGAATGTGAAAGCATGTGCAATGAATGTGTGGTGCAATGATGAAGGAATAATCTGCCAAGATGCATGTGTTATGAAGTGCATTTTCTGATTGCATATGGAATGAATGATTTCTTGGTGAGGGGATGCATGTGTTGATTAAAGGGGAAATGACAATCTGAAATGGGATAGCATGTGGGTGGAAATGCATGTGGGTGAATGTTTAAAGTGCATGTGCAATGTTTTAAAGGATGGAATGATGGAGGAACAAGTGCATGTGAATGCATGGTGATAGCATGTGCACGGTTTTGGTTGGAATGATGGCAGATTGTGAAAACATGTGAATGCATGTGTTTGATGAATGATAAGTGGTGAATGATATGATAAGTGATAAGTGGTGAATGATAAGTGATGAATGATAAGTGATATGATATGTGATTATGATAAGTAATGGGAGCATGTGTATGGTTTTGGGAGAAAGGTGGAGATGCACGGCATAAGGGAATTGGAAAGGTTTAAATGTCCTAAAACTAAAGGGAACAAAGTTCCAACACTTTGGTCTTCAATTTCGTCCAACATTTTGGCGCCAAGCATAAGCTATCCATCCTTAGCCCAAAAGTGCTCCAAAAGTCTCCAAAATGCATCTTTTTGCTCCTTTAACCCTTTGGACCTACAAACACACAAAAATAGCTTAAAGGACTAAAATAACTAAAGAAACATAACGTAAATGCACGAGAACAAGCCATTTAAGTCGCATGAATATGCTCCTATCAGATAATTCTCAAGTTATTCAATTGCTAACTACATTGGCGCAGGGGCAAGAAAAACAAACAAAAGACATGCACAATTACGCCAATGAGGTGCAGAATCAAGCTCAAGAGGTGAAGGAGTTGAAGAGACAACTGGGACAAATGGCTGAATTCATGGGGCAATTTAATAGAGAACAAGGCAAGTTACCAAGTTCAACGCAGGTGACTCCGAAAGGAGGATTCGAATCTGCAAACGCCATAAGTTTGAGAAGTGGTAAGGAGGTCGGAACCACCCCAAGGCCGTCCAAAACAAGTCAAGAAGAGGACATGTTGCTACAAGAAGAGGAGGAACAAGCAAAGAAGGCCACGACAAGGGTGAAAGAAACTTTGCCGCAGCCCCTTATTATGCCAAAACCGTCCAACACGCCTAAGGTAAGTCCAAATTTGACTTTGTCAAGTTCTATTCCACTAAACGTGCCCTTTCCTAGCAGGTTTAGGCAATCAAAGAAGGAGGAGAGTGAAAAGGACATTCTGGAAACCTTTAGGAAAGTTCAAGTCAACATTCCGCTCCTTGATGCAATCAAGCAAGTCCCTAAGTATGCCAAGTTCTTAAAAGAGCTTTGCACAACGAGGAAGAGGATTTCAAACAAGGAGGTGGTCCAGGTAAGTGAGAATGTGTCTGCAGTGCTACAAAGGAAACTACCACCTAAATGCAAAGATCCAGGTAGCTTTACAATCCCTTGTATTATTGGTCAAACTAAGTTCGAACATGCTATGTTAGACTTAGGAGCTTCAATTAACGTCATGTCATACTCTATTTATGCCTCAATGAACCTTGGTGAATTGAAAAATGATGGTGTGATTATTCTTTTGGCCGATAGATCTAATGCCTATCCAAATGGCGTATTGGAAGATGTCTTAGTGCAGGTGAATAATTTGATCTTCCCAGCGGATTTCTACGTGCTTGACATGGAGGATTCACCCCATTGCCGATTTTATTAGGGAGGCCCTTCATGAAGACAGCCCGCACCAAGATAGATGTGTTTAAAGGAACATTAACGATGGAATTTGATGGGGAAGTCATTGATTTCAATCTTTCTGAAAGTATTAAATTTCCTAAGGACGATCATTCTTGCTTTTCTATTGATATAATTGATGATTTGGCGCAGGAATTTCTCGATTCTTTGGAGAGGGATACACTTGAAACAACAATTGCACAAGGAATTGGGCAAAAATCTGGTTTTGCCGTGCCTAGAAGTGAAGATGAGGCCGAGATGGTCGCTGCACTTGAGTCATTGCCACAACACTGTGGTAAGCCTTCTAACCCAATTTCAATTTCAGTTTCCACTAATAAGTTGTTACCCTCAGTGATTCAGGCACCCGTACTTGAGCTTAAACCGTTGCCCGATCATTTAAAGTACGTCTTCTTGGGAGACAACGAGACATTGCCCGTCATTGTCTCCTCATCACTCACGGCCATAGAGGAGGAGAAGTTGATTCGAGTGTTGAAAGAACACAAGACGGCCATTGGATGGACTTTGGCCGATATTAGGGGAATTAGCCCGACTACGTGCATGCATCGCATACTTCTAGAGGAGGGGGCTAAACCAACTCGAGAGGCTCAGCGCCGTCTCAACCCTCCAATGATGGAAGTTGTGAAAAAGGAGATTATCAAACTTCTTGATTGTGGAGTGATTTATCCGATCTCTGATAGTCGTTGGGTGTCACCGGTGCAATGTGTTCCAAAGAAGTCCGGAGTGACAGTGGTGAAGAATGCTGAGAATGAGCTTGTGCCAACCCGTATCCAAACAGGTTGGCGAGTGTGCATTGATTATAGGAAGCTCAACGCCACCACAAGGAAGGACCACTTCCCTTTGCCGTTCATTGATCAAATGCTTGAAAGGTTAGCCGGTCATTCTTTTTATTGTTTCCTTGATGGTTATTCTGGATATAATCAGATTGTCATAGCGCCGGATGACCAAGAAAAGACAACTTTCACATGCCCCTTTGGTACTTTTGCTTATCGTCGCATGCCTTTTGGTTTATGCAATGCTCCGGCCACGTTTCAAAGGTGTATGGTAAGTATCTTTTCAGATTTTGTGGAAAAGATTATTGAGGTATTTATGGATGATTTCAGTGTGTTTGGTCATTCATTTGATGGTTGTTTGGAAAATCTCACAATGATTTTGAAACGATGTGTAGAAACTAACCTTGTGGTTAATTGGGAAAAATGTCACTTTATGGTTAGACAAGGCATAGTTCTAGGGCATATTGTTTCAGAAAGAGGAATTGAAGTGGATAAATCGAAAATAGATCTTATACGCTACTTACCCTCTCCTACTTCGGTTCGAGAGGTTCGTTCGTTTCTTGGTCATGCAGGATTTTATAGGCGATTTATCAAGGACTTCTCCAAGATCTCAAACCCTCTTTGCCGTCTCCTCCAGAAAGATGTGGCGTTTGACTTCAACGAGGAGTGTGAGAAGACGTTCAATCACCTCAAAGAAACACTAACTTCGGCCCCTATCATAGTTCCACCGGATTGGAGCCTTCCTTTTGAGCTTATGTGCGATGCTTCCGATTATGCATTAGGAGCTGTTTTGGGGCAAAGGAAGGAAAAGAGACCGCATGTTATCTATTATGCCTCTCGGACTTTAAATGATGCACAATTGAATTATTCTACCACTGAAAAAGAACTTCTTGCTGTTGTATTTGCTTTAGATAAATTTTGTTCTTATTTGCTTGGTACTAAAGTTATTATTTATACTGACCATGCAGCATTGAAGTATTTGTTCACCAAGAAGGAGGCCAAACCACGACTCATTCGTTGGATGCTTCTTCTCCAAGAGTTCGATATCGAAATCCGGGACAAGAAAGAAAGTGAAAACGTGGTGGCTGACCACTTGAGCCGTATGGTGCATGAGGAGGATGCTGTGCCTATCATAGAGACGTTCCCAGATGAGCAACTGATGTCCGTCAAGGTAAGTGAACCGTGGTATGCTGATTTGGTGAATTATTTGGTGTCTAAACATGTTCCTAGTGAATTACTTAAACACCAATGTGATAAATTGAAGAAAGAGGCACGGTTTTATGTGTGGGATGACCCGTATTTATGGAAATATTGCCCTGACCAAGTTATACGTAGGTGTGTGCACGATTCTGAGTTTAATGCTATTCTAACCTTTTGTCACACTTATGCTTGTGGGGGACACTTTGGCACTCAAAGAACAGCACTTAAGGTGTTAGAATGTGGTTTCTATTGGCCTACCATCTTTAGGGATGCTAAAACATTTTGCATGTCTTGTGATAGATGCCAAAGAACGGGCAATATTGGTCCTAAACAGCAAATGCCGCAAACCCCCATTTTTAGTGTTGAAATCTTTAATGTTTGGGGTATTGATTTTATGGGTCCCTTTCCTTCGTCACATGGGTTTCTTTATATATTGCTTGCTGTGGACTATGTGTCGAAATGGGTGGAAGCAAAAGCCACCCGAACTAATGATTCTCGAGTGGTTGCAGATTTTGTGAAAACTAACATTTTTGCAAGGTTTGGAATGCCACGAGTGCTAATCAGTGATGGAGGTTCCCATTTTTGTAATCGAACAATCGAGGCGTTGCTCAAGAAATACAATGTCACACATAAGGTGGCCACACCTTATCATCCTCAAACGAGCGGGCAAGCCGAGGTTTCGAATAGGGAAATCAAGCAGATTCTTGAGAAGACTGTGGGGCCTACAAGGAAGGATTGGAGTTTGTGCTTAAACGATGCATTGTGGGTGTATCACACTGCCTACAAAACCCCCATTGGGATGTCACCTTTTCGGCTCATCTATAGGAAGCCATGCCATCTTCCCGTCGAATTAGAGCATCGTGCACATTGGGCCGTCAAAACATTCAATATGGACCTTGATGCCGCAGGTTTACATAGGAAGCTTCAATTGTGTGAGCTTGATGAAATCCGAAATGAAGCATATGAGAATGCCCGGATTTACAAGGAGAAAACGAAGGCATTCCATGACAAGATGATTCGTGCCAAGACGTTCTCTATTGGGCAGAAAGTGTTGTTGTTCAATTCTCGCCTTCGGTTGTTTCCGGGTAAGTTGCGTTCCAAATGGGTTGGTCCTTTTATTGCCACTAATGTTTTCCCTCATGGTGCAGTACAAATCAAAAGTTCAAGGACGCAGCAAGAATTCAAAGTGAATGGGCATCGATTGAAGCCCTATTACGAGACGTTTGAGGAGCATGTCGTGGAGGAGGTACCCCTCCATGCCGTGGAACCTAGTCAAGCTTAAACGGAGGTACCGTCCGACTGCAAGACGTAAAAGAAAGCGCTACTTGGGAGGCAACCCATGCATTCAACAAAGGAAGACTTAGAAAGCACTCCAATTCCAGATTCCTAAAAACTCTTCTCTTTGTTGCTATTTCGTTTCTGCCTTGTTAGGTTGTTTAGTTATTGTTGTTTGTTTATTAATTGTGTGAGCCTATGATTGTAACATTGAGAAAATGTTTGATTTATTGATAGGCACTGCTAAACAAAGAAAGATGGAGCCTTCACAAAGGGCGTTTACTTGAAGCCCCACTACGAGGCGTCGAAGCAGAAGGCATAGAAGCGGGAGGCATAGGGGCAGAAGACATCGGAGCATAAGACATCGGAGCTAGAGCATTCCAGGCCTCAATACTTGGCCAAGCGCTGGATGACCCAGGAAAAAGGTGCCTCTGGAGATAAGTAGCAAGCTTTTGACGGTCACTTTGAATCCGACCTTCAGATTCTTGCAGCTCATCAAGCTTCCTCTTCATGCCCGCCGAATAGTTATTTGCAAGCACATGCAAACTTCTATTCTCATACTTAAGTTGCTGGATCTCCTGCTTGAGACTTTCCACCTCTGCCATCAATGATTCCACCTGACGGGAGCGGGCAAGCAGGCGTTGGCCCATGTTGGACATAGAACTCGCACACTGAACACTAAGTGCAAGGGACTCTTGAACGGCCAACTCATCGGACCGTCCTGACAGCAGCCTACTATCTTTTGGAGTGAGGAGGTTCCTAGCTACTATTGTAGCTGTTGTGGCGTCCTGCATCACGGAGTCTTCACCTGTAAGAAGACCGTTAGAAGATAAGAAAGAAGGGCGCCATACGTTACCTTGACGCGGCGCGCCCGTATCACTGCTAAGGCTCAATTCCAAGCTAAGGTTCAATGAGTTTGCCATTTTCAAAAGTGTTCAAAAAGAAGGGGAGGATGAAGTTAAAATTTCAAAGGGCCGGAGACGATGTTCAAGAATGGGAAATCTTCAGAGTGTGTATGTTGGCGGTGATCGATACCTCTATAAGAAGCCAAGGCGACGCGTCCACCAATTCAAAGAGCCGGATTTTCCGGCGTAAGTTAGGCGACGCTCCCTCGGCTTTTCAGAAAACGCGTTCAACTTTGTCAAAAGATTTCTGACAAAGCTGAAAACACGTGGACGCCATCATCGCAACTACACATCTTTAGCCGACAAGCGCAAAGTTCGACGACGCTTTCTCTGCTTTTCAGAAGACGCGTGCAGCTTTGTCAAAAGGAGCCGCATCTGCACTACCACGTGTCGTTCAGAAATCGAAGGGGCGCCTGCTCAGAAATCGAAGAGGCGTATTCAAAGATCGAAGAGGCGCCACTATTTCAAAAAGCCGGAGTTGCGGGATCAAAACGTTTGTCGACAAAGGTAAAAAGTACCACCACTTGCTATTATCTCTATATATGTCGACCTTCGTCTTTTATGGCAGGGCAAACCTGAAGAAAATGCCCAACTCTCCCTCACCTCTGAGGGCGCACTCCCAGCAAAGCCTTTCGAAATACTAAATTCCTTCTTCTTCCCCAAAGATGATACCAGATGTCTGGAGTACAGATGACCCAGGAGGAAACAGCACAACAAATACATGTGCTGATTCATTCACCGCTTCTTCAAAAGCAAAGGTATCTCATATCATCAAGGTCAAAAGCAAAAGTATCTCATATCATGCTCTTTCCCTGTCTTTTTCTTTGTCCTTGTTCTTACTCGCATGGCAAAGTAAAAGAAGCAATCAGCCGGCACTTGGAGTCAGTCTTCCGTTCTGGAGCCAACTGCCTGGAATCTATTCCTGATTGCTTACCTAGCGTTGCTCTCGAGTAGTCATCTTCAACGGTTGATACACTTCCGGGGAAGGGACCACTTCTGCAAAGGGGAGCGAGTAAGGCAAGTGAAAATGATACATTGAAGCATGTGGAGACAAACATAGGCTGAGTTATCCTCCAACCCTTTTCATTACGAATTGGAAAGATTGAACAAAGAAACAGACCAAAGGGGTAAGCTCAGACCTTCGGGGAAGACCAAAAGAATCCTCCAGCCCAGTAGCACAATGGAAAATCAATGATGGGCGGAAACCAGTTCGAGAGTAAGCCTGTGGAATCATCAAGATCAAGCCTCAATGCAATCAAGAAAGAGAAGAGGGAATTTACACTCCATAACCAGATTTGCGTCCCTAAACTCTTCTCTTTGTTAATTACATTCTGCCATGTTTAGTATGTTTAGTTGTTGTTTGTGTGTTTACTTATGTTTTGTGTGAATCTATGCTTAAAACATTGAGGACAATGTTTGATTTAAGTGTGGGGGGGTAACTAAGTATATTTAATGCAAATTCGTGGGATTTTATCACCCACATAACTTCAAATGTTGTTCCTTGCTATTTTAAGGTGTTTTTAAATTGTTTTAGAGTGTTTTAGAGTGTTTTGTTTTATAACTCCGAAAATCACATAAAAATTTGAAAAAAAAAAAAAAATGTTTTGAAAAGCCTAAAAAGAGTGTTTTGAGTCGTTTTTGTGTGTTTATGTCTTAGGGTACCTTCCAACACAATGATAAGGATTTGGTTTGTAATTGCATGACGGTTAAAAAGAGTTATAAACATAGAAAAAAGTTTGATTTACTCTTGGTATATGCTTGGTTATGGTTATAATGTATGACTTCACATGCAATCATAAAAGAAAAATTCGTTTTTGTAACATGCTTGAAGGAAGGAACTCAAACAAACGCTACATCCCTGTGAGATTCGAGCCATTACTTTCTTTGGAGAGTTATTTTCTGTGATTCTTTGTTTTCTAAAGTTGTTGCATGATCTCATTATTCCTTGCTTGGTTAATACTTAGAATGCAATTGTATCATGATAGAACTAAATGCTAGAACTTATATCCGTTTCATTCAAAGCATGACATTGAATTGCATAACATATATCAAGATGAAGTTGTGTAGTTGCCACCATAGCCAAATAGCCTTACTTCCCATATTTCGTATATATTAGTTTTAACCCCGTTGAGCCTCGTTTATCCTATTTTCTTTGCTAACCACATCACCCCTTACCTAGCCTAGAGTAGGACTTTCCTATACCCTTGTTCTTAAAGTATAGTAAGCATGACTTAAATGAATTCCTTTTGAGTTACATTATGCAAGAAAATGAGTGTGGGGGAGTAAAAGTTTGTTCTTACGTTTATATGTATGTTCCGAGATTCAAAAAAACAAAAAAAAGAAGAAGAAAAAAAAAAAAAAAAAAGAGTGAAAATAAGTAAGAATGAACTCACGAGCGTTGATGGTTGAAGAAAGGGTCCAAAAAGTTGAATATGGCCCTAAGTTTTGTGTGACTTTCCCTTGGGTGTTCAAAGTTGATTTTTGCGTTCTAAAGGGAATTCTAAGTGCCTAATTCAAATACTTTGCTCACTATTGCTTTAAGAATGTTTGTTTATCCTTCACCTTTCATTGTTAGCCAATACCCTAGCCCCGTTACACCCCTTTGACTTCTATCTTGATCGTTATGTGTTCAATAATGTGGAGTTTGGAATTGATACGAGCATATGGTGTCACTGGTTCTTGCATCTAAGTAGTAGCATTCCATTCATGAGATCATACCTAAACATGCTTATTAACTCCAGAAATTGCTTCCTTTGAAATACATATATGTGAGTGTTCATTTTTATGTTTACATCAATCTTCTCACATATACCTAGTGTAGGGTGTGTAGTCAGAAAATCTGTGTGAAATACGAGAGTATATCTTGTAAGGATTTGAGCAAATTCTCTAAGGCATGTTACTACATTCTAAATGTGTTTTAAATGCTTAATTGTGAACTAGTATGTGGTGACTATGATTAAAAATGTACTTAAGTGTAGAGATGGCTAAAATCTGTGGGAATAATGATTTTTAACTTGTTATGTGCATTGGAAATCCGTGAGACGATTGTTGGAAGGTGTAGGTGGTGTTTTGTTCGTTTTGTCTAGTTTCGTGTTCTTTTGTTGTTTTGTTTTGCTCGAGGACTAGCAAAAGATAAGTGTAGGGGTATTTGATAGGAGCATATTTAGGCGACTTACTTTGCTTGTTCTCGTGCATTTACGTTGTGTTTCTTTAGTTATTTTAGTCCTTTATGCTTCTTTTGTGTGTTTTCAGGATATTAAGACGTGTTTGACGAATGGATGCATTGTGGAGTGTTTTGGAGCACTATTGGGCTAAGGATGGATAGCTTATACTTGGAGCCCAAGTGTTGGATGAAATTGAAGGCCTTGTATGCACTTGAAGACACAAAACAATGGCCCTAAACCAATCACATAACACCTTGCCATGGGCTTAACACAAACACCATTCCTTGCCATGCAAGGATGAGCAATTTGGGTCCATTTCATATACTTAAACTCTAGCCCAATCCACAATCACTTCAAAGCCATGCAAAACCTTTCAACACCCTTTAATCATCCCCCTTTAAGTTATGATTTTATTTCCTAACCCTACATGCATTATTTATTAGCATCTTCACATGCATTCACACACACTTTACACATTCAAACACTAGCCAAAACCGTGAGCTCCCATTCCCTTATGCCATTTTCAGATTTCCACCCACTAACCTAGTCATCAACACATGCATTCCCTTCACATTCACCCACATGCACTCCCACTCTTTAATCATATGCACTCCCATTCTTTAATTCAACCACATTCCAATTCAACATATGCAATTACACACACCACTCAACCCTTTTTCCATCCTTTGTGCCGTGCATTCCCAATCCCTTTCCATCAATTCACATGCATTTCCCCCTAATTCCAACTCATCAAGAACAAGCCACATGCATTTACACCCCACATGTCCCTTTAATCATTCAACCATAAAGCCACATGCACTCCCATTTCTCTTCCCATTCACCCTTTGCCGTGCATAACCTTGACATTTCTAATCTAATCCACAACTTTTCCTAGCTGTTTGCATGTGCATTCCCCATTCAAACTTCCAGCCTTCATTCTACATTATTGCAGCTGCATCCTCTCACCCTTTAATCATTAAGCACATGCAAAACTTCATCATTCATCACACAGTCCTTGGCATACAAAACAGCACCATTTAAACCCCAAAACAACTCTTTGCCGTGCCTTTCCATCATTTCCAGCATCCACACACATTGCTGCAGCTTTCCAACTTTCATTCTTCATCATTGCATCCATTCCACATGCATTCTTCATCATTGCACCACAATTCAATTAATCCCACACTCCATGCCGTGGCCTATTCTCATTTCAGCACACTCCACATGCAATTCCAACTTTTCTCCTTCTCTTTGCAGCCACAAGTCACATGCATTCACTCATAATCATTCACCAAACATGCAGCCACATTTCCACCCACCTCCTAGCTGTTATGTTCCCTCCATTACTCCTATAAATACCCTTGCATTCATTCATTCAAGCATCTCATCTCATTCACAACACAACACACCACACAAATACACATCCATTGCCGTGCATATCCTTCCAATCTGTGCAGTTTTTATCCTCCATTTCAGCCACTATCCAACCACTTCCCATCCCTCCAAAACACTTCACATAATCCCCAAAGCTCACCTTAGACCTTGTGCCACAACAACGAGGAAGAGAAGAGTGCCTAAACGTTCATACAATTCAAGTTTGAGTTGTTGGAATGTTTAGGTGTTTCTTTGATTTCAATGTTTGAATTCAATTTTCTTTGTTTTGTAATGGAAGAGAAGAGTGCCTAAACGTTCATACAATTCAAGTTTGAGTTGTTGGAATGTTTAGTTGTTTCTTTGATTTCAAGGTTATGAGGAACTAAACCCCCTTTAGCTAGGGGGTGATTCGAAACTATGTTTATATTTGCAATATGAATTGATTACTTTTGGTTGGAACTTCATAAGTTGTGGATTCAATTCGTTTAACTGTTTGATTGATAACTTATTTATGTATGTTCATTGAGATTGCAAGCTTAATTTTCATGCATGAATATGACGCTAGAATATAAGTGAGTTTCACCTAATCGTTATGAACTTATATTCACAAGTAGTGGAGGTTGCTTATAAACAATCGCGTTAAACGAATTCTTGGCATAAGTTTCATGCGTATTCCATAGTAACGAATGCCTCGTCAACACTTATAATTTTCATTGAACTTAATGATCTTTGTTGAATGTCTCTATCATGCGTATTCCATAGTTAGGGACTTTAATTAAGAATAATTTGGTTGTAATGCGTATTCCATTCAATCCAACGAATTTAGGGAAATCTGAAAGTTAATTTAAGTGGACCTAATTAACTTGGAGCATTGAGTTTCACAACTTATCGAAAGACCAACTGAGAATCAATATTGTATGCAAGTGTAACATGTGTGGAGAAGAACCCCTTGGCTATTCCATCATCCATATTTTCATCACATTCATATTTACATTTTGCCTTTAATTATATTCTGTCTTTTTAATTTAATATCGTCCAAACACATTTCCCCCATATTTCGTTGAGTCTTAATCATTCGTATTTGTTTTATTTTTGTATCTTTAAGCTTTTGGAGTCATAAACACTTTCAAATTCGTCTAAATCAAGTTCTAGTTTCTATTTGAGTCAATTTGATTGTTTTAAGCAGTTTGAGTCTTTCAAAGCTATTCTGAGTCATAGTAGTTTTGTTAAGAGTCTTTACATTTAGTTTTTGTGTTTTCAAGTCAATTCAAAATAGATTAGCACCCCTAGTTAATCCCCGGTTAGAACGATCCCTACTTACATCATTACTACAATTGTCACAAATAGGGTTTAGTTTGTGTGCGTATAAATCTCGCATCAACTATCCAATGTGATACTTCTCTATATGATTCAATTGAATAAGATTTGGAACAAGCTTCCTTAGTCATATTGATGCGATATTTATACGCACACAAATTAAACCCTCTTTTCGTCAAATTGTAGTATATGTATAAGTAGGGATCGTTCTGGACCGGGGATTAGGAGGGATTGCAAATCTCTTGGAAACTGACTCAAAAACGTAAAATAAAGTTTTAAAACACTAAACTAGACTCAAAGAATGCAAAATTAAAGTTTAAAACACTAAGAAAAATCAAAAAATCAAAATGCTTTAAAAACACAAACTAAATTGAATTCTAACTGATGCGAAAATAGTTAAGCACACAAATTAACCCTCTTGTTGTCAAATTGTAGTAAAGATGCAAGTAGGGATCGTTCTAGACCGGGGATTAGGAGGGCTTGCTAAAACCTCTAAACTGACTCAAAAACATAAAAACAAAGTTAAAAACGTTCACAAAGACTCAAAGGACTCAAAATAGGTTCAAAAGACTCAAAACTGCCTAAAAACACTAAATAGGCAGTTTCTGACCTTAAACACAATTTTGGACGAATTTAAGGTTATGACTTGATTCAAAACACTTTAAAACATAAACTAAACAGATTCTAAACACTAAAGAACAAGAAAGTAAAGGGGGGTTTTGATTTGACGAAAATTGAAATAACAAAACAAGTTGTAAAACTAGGCAGATTGTAAAACGAATTTTGGAAACAATATGATGGATGGATTAGTTAGAGGTCCATTCTCCACACATGACACATTTATATATGAATCGATTCTCCAATTGCTTTTCATTAACTATGATGCTCAACACCCCAAGTTAACCGTGATGCACTAATCAACCTTCAAATTTTCCTTATGCTATTGAATTGGATGATGCATGCGACAATTCAAATCATTCTCCAATGGTTCTCAACATGAATGCATAGAAGAGATACAATGAGAGATCATTATGCTCTATGAAAATTATAAGTGTTGACGAGGCAATTGTAACTATGAATGCATGATACTCTTACCAAGAATTCAATTAACACGGTTGTGACTAGCAACCTTCACTACTCATGTTTATAAACTTGTGACGATTAGGTGAAACTCGTTTGTAAACTAGCATCGAGTTTATGCATGAAGACTAAGTATGCATCCCTAATCAACATACAAAAACAAGTTTTTAATAAACAGATAATTGAATTGCAATCACAACTTAACAAATCACAATTGGAAGAAATCAATTCATATTTCAAACATGTTCATGGCTTCAAACTTTCCCCTAACTAATTAGGGGTTTAGCCACTCATGATTACAACAAACTTAGAAAGGAATAACAAAGTAAACATTGAAAACAAGAACGAAGTACACCTAAAACGCTCCAATCTGCAAGCATGAACCGTTCTAGGCTTCCTTCCTCTCCTAGTTGCTGCGGCACAAGGGTTTTTGGTGAGTTTTGGGGGTTATGGATGATGTAGAATGATGTGTTTAGGGTAGGGATGGATGTAGGGGATGGCAAGGAGTGTTTTTGGGCAGAAAATATGAAGAATGGTGAAGTATGGCTGTGTTAGAGAGAGGGAATGAATTTCTGGCGTGAATGAATGTGTATGAGAGGTGGTTTAATGTTGTGTGAAGTGTGTATGGTTTTTATAGGGAGATGAATGGATGGGAGAGGGAACATGATAGCTAGGTTAAGTGAATGCATGTGCAAAACAGCTAGGATAGCTGAAATTGTAAGGGGAATGCATGTGCAATGTTGGAAATCTGATGGGAGAAAGGTGGATGCATGTGTTGGCTGATTTAAAGAATGTGAGGGAATGATGAAAGGGGAAACATGACAGCTAGGATGAATGCATGTGGAGTGCATGTGCAATGTTTTAAAGGATGGAATGCATGTGAATATGCTAGAAATCTGATGGGAATGAATGATTAAATGTGAATGGCTGATTAGAATCTAGGGTGCATGTGGGTTAGAAATGCATGTGGGTGAATGTTTGAATGATTAAAGGGGAGACATGACAGCTAGGTTGGTTGGTGGCTGCCATGGAGGTGTGGAATGATGGAATTGCACAAGGGGAATGCATGTGCACGGTTTTGGTGTGGAGAAATGATTATGGATGCATGTGTTGAATGATTTCTTGGTGAGGGATGTGGAGTGGCTGGAATGATGAAAGAATAAAGGGTGCGTGTGGGTTAATTAATTAAAGGGAGTGCATGTGCAATGTTGTTGTTGGTGCAATGATGGAGGAACAAGTGCATGTGGCTGAAATGTGGAAGGTGTGTGGCTACTTCAAGTAGGAATCCTTGTGACATCAACTCTTCAATTTCGTCCATTCCTTTTGCTCCAAGTATAAGTTATCCCTTCCAAGTCTAATTTTGCTCCAAAATGCTCCAAAATGCATCTTTTTGCTTCCTTAGCCACATGAACCTAAAAACACACGAAAATGGCTTAAACGACTAAAACAACTATGAATTAACAATATAAATGCACGAAAACAAGCTAAGTAAGTCGCCTAAATATGCTCCTATCACTAACTAAAATGAACATTAAAGCAAAAGGGGGATTGAGGTTTTACGAAAATTGAAATAACGAAACAAGTTAATAAACTAGACAGAATGTAAATATGAAATTTATGGATGAATGCTAGCTAAGGGGTTCATCTCCATACATGTTACACTTGCAAACAAGATTGATTCTCAGTTGGTCTTTCGATAAATTATGAAACTCAACACTCCGGGTTAACTAGGTCCGCTTAAATTAACCGTCAAGTTTTCCTTAAGTTAATGAATTGGATGGGTTAGCGCAACGCAATTCACAACATTCTCCAAAAGTCCTTTACGTGAACAGCACAATAAAGATACAATCAAAGATCATTAAGCATTATGAAAACTATAAGTGTTGACGAGGCATTCGTTACTATGATGAGCATGAAACTCATGCCAAGAATTCGTTTAACGCGATTGTTTATAAGCAACCTCCACTACTTGTGAATATAAGTTCATAACGATTAGGTAAAACTCACTTATATTCTAGCGTCATATTCATGCATGAAAATTAAGCGCGCATTCTTAATAAACATACATAAATAAGTTATCAATCAAACGGTTAAACAAATTGAATCAACAACTTATGAAATTCCAACGAAAGTTAATCAATTCATATTGCAAATATAAACATAGTTTCGAATCACCCCCTAGCTAAAGGGGGATTAGTTCCTCATTACTTTGAAATCAAAGAAACACCTAAACATTCCAACAACTCAAACTTGAATTGTATGAACGTTTAGGCACTCTTCTCTTCCATTCCTCATACGTACAAAACAAAGAGAATTGAATTTAAACTTTGAAATCAAAGAAACACCTAAACATTCCAACAACTCAAACTTGAATTGTATGAACGTTTAGGCCCTCTTATCTTCCTCGTTGTTGTAGCACAAGGTCTAAGGTGAGGTTTGGGGGATTATGGAAATGGATGAGGAGTGGTGTTTGGATTATAAGGGAATGGGAACTCACGGCTAAAGAAGGTGGAGAGTGAATGTGGTGTGTTGTGTATGAAAATGAGATGTGATTTTTGTGTATGAATGCATGGGTTTTTATAGTGGGAATGGGAGAATATGTGGGTGATTGTTTAAGAGTGAATGTGGTTGTTATGATTGAGAGTGCATGTGGATGAAATAATGATGGAAAAAGAGCTAGGTTGTTGGTGTGTGAATGCATGTGTTGAATTGGTGGTGCAATGATGAAAGAGTAAGTGCATGTGTGTGTGAATGGTGGTGCAATGATGAAAGAGTAAGTGCATGTGTGTGTGAAAGAGTAAGTGCATGTGTGTGTGAATGGTGGTGTAATGATGAAAGAATAAGTGCATGTGTGTGTGAATGGTGGTGCAATGATGAAAGAGTAAGTGCATGTGTGTGTGAATGGTGTTTCTTGATGGTTTTGGGGTTGTGATGCATGTGAATGCATGTGGCTAAGGGTTGTTGATTGGGCTAGAGGTTTTGCATGGCTCAAAGGATTGTTTGATTGGGCTAGGCCCTTTGTTTTATGTCCAAAGTGCATACAAGGCTTTCAAATTCGTCCAACACTTTGGCTCCAAGCATATGCTATCCATTCCAAGCCCAATTTTGCTCCAAAATGCTCCAAAATGCATCTTTTTGCTTCCTTAGCCATATGAACCTAAAAACACACGAAAATGGCTTAAACTACTAAAACAATTATGAATTAACAACATAGATGCACGAAAACAAGCTAAGTAAGTCGCCTAAATATGCTCCTATCAAATTCCCCCACACTTAGCTTTTGCTAGTCCTCGAGCAAAACAAAATAATAACAAATAAACAAAACGACACTAAACAAGTAAAACACAACCTAAACCTTCCAACAACCGTCTTAGGGATTTCCAATGCACATGACAAGTTAAAAATCATTATTCTCACAGATTTTAGCCATCTTTACACTTAAGTACATTCTTAATCATAGTCACCACATACTAGTTCACAATTAAGCAATTAAAACACATTTCAAATGTAGTAACATGCTTTAGAGAATTTACTCAATTCCTTACTAGAATGCACTCTATTTTCACACAGATTTTCTGACTACACACCCTACACTAGTTATATGTGAGAGATTGATGTAAACATGAAAGACTAGTATCTCACATATGTTATAACAAAGAAAGCATTTTCCGGATTTACGATAATGACATGAATATGATCTCATGAATGGAATGCTACTACTTAGAATGAGAACCAGTGATTCCATAAGCTCATATCAAATCCAAACTCCACATTATTGAACATATAACGATCAAGATAGAAGTCAAAGGGGTGTAACGGGGCTAGGGTACTGGTTAACAATGAAAGGTGAAGGATAAACAAACATTCTTAAAGCAATAGTGAGCAAAGTATTGAATTAGGCACTTAGAATTCCCTTTAGAGCGCGGAAAACAACTTTTAGACTAATAGGGGAAATTCAAACAACTCTTATTTTTCTTTTCTTTTTCATTTTTTTTTTTTCAATTTTTTTTTTCTTTTTTTTTTTTTTTTTTAGCCGTGCCTATGGCACAACAACTCTCATCAATAATCCTTCCCCTACACTTATTTTCTGCAACATATTAATCAAAAAGGAATTCATTTTCCGTCATGCTTACTATGCTTTAAGAACAAAGGCATGGATGGTCCTATTCTAGGCTAGGTAAGGATAACATAGGTTAAACAAGGCTCAAAGGGGTTAAAACTTACAACAAATACAAAATATGGGAAGTAAGGCTATTTGGCTATGGTGGCAACTAAGTAAGGAATAATGAGATCATGCAACAACTTTAGAAAACAAAGAATCACAGAAAATAACTCTCCAAAGAAGGTAATGGCTCGAGTCTCACAGGGTTGTAGCGTTTGTTTGAGTTCCTTCATTCAAGCATATGTTATGCAATTCAACGTCATGCTTTGAATGAAATGGATATAAGTTCTAACATTTAGTTCTATCATGATACAATTGCATTCTAGGTAGCAACCAAGTAAGGAATAATGAGATCATGCAACAACTTTAGAAAACAAAGAATCACAGAAAATAACTCTCCAAAGAAGGTAATGGCTCGAGTCTCACAGGGTTGTAGCGTTTGTTTGAGTTCCTTCATTCAAGCATGTCACAAAATTTTTTTTTATTTTTTATGATTGCATGTGAAGTCATACATTATAACCATAACCAAGCATATACCAAGAGTAAATCAAACTTTCATCCATGTTTATAACTCTCTTTAACAGTCATGCAATTACAAACCAAATCCTTATCATTGTGTTGGAAGGTATCCTAAGACACAAACACACAAAAACGACTTAAAACACTCTTTTTAGGCTTTTCAAAACATGTTTTTTTTTTTTTTTTAAATTTTTATGTGATTTTCGGAGTTATAAAAACAAAACATTCCAAAACACAACTTAAAAACATTTAAAACAGCAAGGAACAACGCTTGAAGTTATGGGTGATAAAATTCAACGAATTTGCATCAACAAACTTAGTTACCCCCCCCACACTTAAATCAAACATTGTCCTCAATGTTTTAAGCATAGATTCACACAAAACATAAGTAAACACACAAACAGCACTAAACATACTAAACATGGCAGAATGTAATTAACAAAGAGAAGAGTTTAGGGACCCAAATCTGGTTATGGAGTGTAAATTCCCTCTTCTCCTTGGTGATTGCATTGAGGCTTGATCTTGATGATTCCACAGGCTTACTCTCGAACTGGTTGCCGCCCATCGTTGATTTTCCTTTGTGCTACTCTTGATCTGGGCAGCAGGATTCTTTTGGTCTTCCCCGAAGGTCTGAGCTTACCCCTTTGGTCTGTTTCTTTGTTCAATCTTTCCAATTCGTATTGAAAAGGGTTGGAGGATAACTCAGCCTATGTTTGTCTCCACATGCTTCAATGTATCATTTTCCCTTGCCTTACTTGCTCCGTTGAAGATGACTACTCGAGAGCAACGCTAGGTAAGCAACCAGGAATAAATTCCAGGCAGTCGGAACCAGATCGGAAGACTGACTCCAAGTGCCGGCTGATTGCTTCTTTCACTTTGCCATGCGAGTAAGAACAAGGACAAAGAAAAGGACAGGGAAAGAGCATGATATGAGATACTTTTGCTTTTGACCTTGATGATATGAGATACCTTTGCTTTGAAGAAGCGCTCAATGAATCAGCACATGCTTCAATCCGCCGTTTCCTCCTGGGTCATACGTACTCCAGGCATCTGGTATCATCTTTGGGGAAGAAGAAAGAATTGAGTATTTCGAAAGGCTTTGCTGGGAGTGCGCCCTCAGAGGTGAGGGAGAGTTGGGCATTTTCTTCAGGTTTGCCTTGCCATAAAAGACGAAGGTCGACATATATAGAGATAATATCAAGTGGTGGTACTGTTCTTTTACCCTTGTCGACAAATGTCTCTTCGATATCTGAACGACGCCTCTTCGATTTCTGAGCAGGCGCCCCCTTCGATTTCTGAACGACGCCCCTTTGCTTTCTGAACGACACGTAGTAGTGCAGATGCGGCTCCTTTTGACAAGCTGCACGTGTTTTCTGAAAAGCAGAGAAAGCGTCGCCGAACTTTGCGCTTGTCGGCTAAAGATGTGTAGTTGCGATGATGGCCTCCACGTGTTGTCTGAAAAGAAGAAATCTTTTGACAAAGTTGAACGCGTCTTCTGAAAAGCCGAGAAAGCGTTGCCTAAAGTACGCCGGAAATTCCTGCTTTTTGAATCGGTGGACGCGTCGCCTTGGCTTTTGTATTGAGCTATCGATCACCACAACAAACACACTCTAAAGATTTCCCATTCTTGAAAATCGACTCCGGCCCTTTGAAATTTAACTCCATCCCATCTCTTTGAACATTTTTGAAAAATGGCAAACCCATCGAACCTTAGCTTGGAATTGAGCCTTAGCAGTGATACGGGCGCGCCGCGTCAAGGTAACGTATGGCGCCCTTCTTTCTTATCTTCTAACGGTCTTCTTACAAGTGAAGACTCCGTGATGTAGGACGCCACAACAGCTACAATAGTAGCTAGGAACCTCCTCACTCCAAAAGATAGTAGGCTGCTGTCAGGACGGTCCGATGAGTTGGCCGTTCAAGAGTCCCTTGCACTTAGTGTTCAGTGTGCGAGTTCTGTGTCCAACATGGGCCAACGCCTGCTTGCCCGTTCCCGTCAGGTGGAATCATTGATGGCAGAGGTGGAAAGTCTCAAGCAGGAGATCCAGCAGCTTAAGTACGAGAATAGAAGTTTGCATGTGCTTGCAAATAACTATTCGTCAGGCATGAAGAGGAAGCTTGATGAACTGCAAGAGTCTGAAGGTCGGATTCAAAGTGACCGTCAAAGGTTTTCGTCTTTCCTCCAGAGGCACCATTTTCCTGGATCATCCAGTGCTTGGCCAAGTATTGAGGCTTGGAATGCTCTAGCTCCGATGGCTTCCGCTCCGATGCCTCCCGCTCCGATGGCTTCCGCTTCTATGCCTCCTGCTTCTATGCCTTCCGCTCCGACGCCTCGTAGTGGGGCTTCACGTAAACAACCTTTGTGAAGCTCCATCTTTCTCCATGTTTAGTATCTTTATTTAATATATAAATTTTTTTTTTTTTTTTTTTTAACATGCTTTGTTTATTCAGTGCATTGGGTTGCCTCCCAAGTAGCGCTTTCTTTTACGTCTTGCAGCCGGACGAAGAACCCAATCATTCCAGGATATGTTCACGAATCGAATGAGAACTCCGAGTCATGAACTAGTACCTAAAACAAGAAACAAAACAAAATTAATAATCTGGAAAAATAAAAACAAACGAAAATAAAACAATCCAAGGGATTAGCAAATTTTCTAATCCCCAGCAACGGCGCCAAAATTTGATGCGATATTTATACGCACACAAATTAAACCCTCTTTTCGTCAAATTGTAGTATATGTATAAGTAGGGATCGTTTTGGACCGGGGATTAGGAGGGATTGCAAATCTCTTGGAAACTGACTCAAAAACGTAAAATAAAGTTATAAAACACTAAACTAGACTCAAAGAATGCAAAATTAAAGTTTAAAACACTAAGAAAAATCAAAAACTCAAAATGCTTTAAAAACACAAACTAAATTGAATTCTAACTAAAATGAACATTAAAGCAAAAGGGGGATTGAGGTTTTACGAAAATTGAAATAACGAAACAAGTTAATAAACTAGACAGAATGTAAATATGAAATTTATGGATGAATGCTAGCTAAGGGGTTCATCTCCATACATGTTACACTTGCAAACAAGATTGATTCTCAGTTGGTCTTTCGATAAATTATGAAACTCAACACTCCGGGTTAACTAGGTCCGCTTAAATTAACCGTCAAGTTTTCCTTAAGTTAATGAATTGGATGGGTTAGCGCAACGCAATTCACAACATTCTCCAAAAGTCCTTTACGTGAACAGCACAATAAAGATACAATCAAAGATCATTAAGCATTATGAAAACTATAAGTGTTGACGAGGCATTCGTTACTATGATGAGCATGAAACTCATGCCAAGAATTCGTTTAACGCGATTGTTTATAAGCAACCTCCACTACTTGTGAATATAAGTTCATAACGATTAGGTAAAACTCACTTATATTCTAGCGTCATATTCATGCATGAAAATTAAGCGCGCATTCTTAATAAACATACATAAATAAGTTATCAATCAAACGGTTAAACAAATTGAATCAACAACTTATGAAATTCCAACGAAAGTTAATCAATTCATATTGCAAATATAAACATAGTTTCGAATCACCCCCTAGCTAAAGGGGGATTAGTTCCTCATTACTTTGAAATCAAAGAAACACCTAAACATTCCAACAACTCAAACTTGAATTGTATGAACGTTTAGGCACTCTTCTCTTCCATTCCTCATACGTACAAAACAAAGAGAATTGAATTTAAACTTTGAAATCAAAGAAACACCTAAACAATCCAACAACTCAAACTTGAATTGTATGAACGTTTAGGCCCTCTTATCTTCCTCGTTGTTGTAGCACAAGGTCTAAGGTGAGGTTTGGGGGATTATGGAAATGGATGAGGAGTGGTGTTTGGATTATAAGGGAATGGGAACTCACGGCTAAAGAAGGTGGAGAGTGAATGTGGTGTGTTGTGTATGAAAATGAGATGTGATTTTTGTGTATGAATGCATGGGTTTTTATAGGGGGAATGGGAGAATATGTGGGTGATTGTTTAAGAGTGAATGTGGTTGTTATGATTGAGAGTGCATGTGGATGAAATAATGATGGAAAAAGAGCTAGGTTGTTGGTGTGTGAATGCATGTGTTGAATTGGTGGTGCAATGATGAAAGAGTAAGTGCATGTGTGTGTGAATGGTGGTGCAATGATGAAAGAGTAAGTGCATGTGTGTGTGAAAGAGTAAGTGCATGTGTGTGTGAATGGTGGTGTAATGATGAAAGAATAAGTGCATGTGTGTGTGAATGGTGGTGCAATGATGAAAGAGTAAGTGCATATGTGTGTGAATGGTGTTTCTTGATGGTTTTGGGGTTGTGATGCATGTGAATGCATGTGGCTAAGGGTTGTTGATTGGGCTAGAGGTTTTGCATGGCTCAAAGGATTGTTTGATTGGGCTAGGCCCTTTGTTTTATGTCCAAAGTGCATACAAGGCTTTCAAATTCGTCCAACACTTTGGCTCCAAGCATATGCTATCCATTCCAAGCCCAATTTTGCTCCAAAATGCTCCAAAATGCATCTTTTTGCTTCCTTAGCCATATGAACCTAAAAACACACGAAAATGGCTTAAACTACTAAAACAATTATGAATTAACAACATAGATGCACGAAAACAAGCTAAGTAAGTCGCCTAAATATGCTCCTATCACATATTCATATGCTTTGGCCAAAGACTCTCGAATCATATCTTAGAGTATTCTCCTTCCACCATGGAAGGTTAGAGATCCCTGTTGTGCATTCATATGCCTACATGACTAGATAGCTTGACCCCAACAATGCCGTGGACACTCCAATGGAATGCCGTTGACATAATCAAAGATCAAGGACCTAACCATTAGACATCAATGATGCCTCAGGTCAAAGGATTACTTTGCATATTGCAACTATCGAGTTCTCACATGACATGTATGTTCGAACTCTCGTTTGATCGTTGTTCAGTGTACTCGATTACTCTTTCGAGCACCTATGTGTTTGCCTTAGTGTCCAACACCAAATGACTTGAGACTAGTTCATACTCACGCTTGAGTCGACATAACACATACTAACCTTAGCGGATTGTCAATGCCCAATTGGCAATCCTATGGCTAGGAACATTTTAGGAATGAACATAAGAAAAAGGTCTCGTTAATTTAACTAACTTAAATCACTTGTCTCTTAGATCAAATAAATTCCTTGGATTCCCTTATTGCTTAAACACAAGATACTATAAATAGTGATTAACAATAAGCTTTGCCCTCTATTAAACATATAAAAGTTTAACACAATAAGTATTCCAAAAAGCTATTACATCAAATGAGTGGCTTTGTGGGCATACTTCCAACAATCTCCCACTTGCACTCAAAGCCATTCTCCCATGTATCTAATACCCATCTTTTCCATATGGCGGTCAAGTTGGATTTGAGACATTGGCTTCGTTAGTGGATCTGCTACGTTATCGGCTGAAGCAACTTTGAGGATGTTAACTTTCCCCTCGGCAGCATATCTTCTAATGATATCAAAGCACCTATCAAAATGCTTGTTCTTTTGATGTGCCCTGGGTTCCTTGGCTTGAGCTATCGCCCCACTATTATCACAGTACAAAGTTACTGGTGATGTAATGGTTGGAACCACTCCAAGTTCAGTGATGAACTTCTTCATCCAGAACGCTTCTTTGCCGGCTTCAGCTGCAGCGACATATTTAGCCTCTGTCGTGGAATCAGCAATTACACTTTGTTTCTTGCTTTTCCAGCTGACAGCCCCACCATTCAGAGTGAATACATATCCGGAGTTGGAACTTCTATCATCGACGTCAGATTGGAAATCTGCATCTGTATAGTCTTCCACTCGCAACTCTGTCGCTCCTCCATAAACGAGGAACATGTCCTTAGTTCTTCTTAAGTACTTAAGGATCGTCTTGACAGCTGCCCAGTGTTCTGATCCTGGGTTAGATTGATATCGACTAGTAATGCTCACAGCATATGCGATATCAGGCCTTGTGCATATCATGGCATACATAAGACTTCCTATGGGGGAAGCATAAGGAATCATATTCATATGCCGTATCTCTTCAGGAGTCTTAGGTCCCATGGACTTAGAAAGATGAATTCCATGTCCTACAGGAAGAATACCTTTCTTAGATTGCTCCATCTGGAACCTACTTAGCACCTTATCAATGTACATAGATTGGGATAATCCAATTAATTTTCTGGATCTATCACGATAGAGCTTTATCCCAAGTACATAAGATGCATCTCCTAAATCTTTCATGTGGAAGGTTTTGGACAACCACACTTTTACAGAAGAAAGTACTGCAGTGTCATTCCCGAATAGTAATATGTCATCTACATATAACACTAGGAATACAACTGCTTCCCCAACGACTTTTTGATAAACACAATTGTCGTCTTCGTTTTGAGTAAAACCAAACGATTTGATTTCATTATCAAAACAAATGTTCCAGCTCCTGGAGGCTTGCTTAAGTCCATAAATGGACCTCTGAAGCTTGCATACCTTAGTCTTTTCAAACTTGGACACGAAACCTTCGGGTTGAGCCATATAAAGCTCTTCCTCTAGGTAGCCGTTCAGAAAGGCTGTCTTCACATCCATTTGCCAGATTTCATAATCATGGTACGCAGCTATAGTAAGCAAAATCCGAATGGACTTAATCATGGCTACAGGAGAGAAAGTTTCTTCATAGTCAATCCCTTCTCGTTGCCTGTAACCTTTGGCTACTAGTCTAGCCTTATAAGTCTCCACGTTCTCATCAACGCCTATCTTCCTCTTGAAGACCCATTTGTTTCCAACAGGTACTATACCTTCTGGAGGGTCTACAAGAGTCCAGACCTGATTTTGATACATGGAATCCATCTCGGATTTCATGGCCTCTTGCCATCTCTTTGAATCAATGTCGGACATTGCTTCTTTGTAGTCCCTAGGGTCCTCCTTTGTGTCATTGTCACCCAGAAGGTACAATTCCGCAAAGTCATTGTCTAAGCCATACCTCTTAGGTGGCTTACTAACCCTTTCAGATCTTGATGCGATAATTATACGCACACAAATTAAACCCTCTTTTCGTCAAATTGTAGTATATGTATAAGTAGGGATCGTTCTAGACCGGGGATTAGGAGGGATTGTTAACCACTTGGATTTGACTCAAAAAAACGTAAAATAACAATATGAAACACTATACTAGACTCAAGGAAAGCAAAACTAAACTTTAAAACACTAAAACAAACCAAAAGACTCAAAACAGCACCAAAACACTCAAAACTACCTTAAAATCACTTTCTGGGCAGTTTTGAGCACCTTGAGTACTTTGGACGAATTTGAGAAACAAAATGAATCAAAACACTTACAAACACAAACTAAATGTATTTCTAACTAATCTAACACTTTAAAAGAAATGGGGGACTGGTTTTGAATGAAACTTGAAATAAAAACAGAAACTTGGAAACAAACAGATTGTAAATTAAAGCATAAGGAAGTGAAGTAAACACAAGATGAATGAATCAACAACTAATGTACAAGGATAGTACCAATGAAGATGAAGCTAGAGATTCGATTTCACCATTTCTAAGCCAAGTCCATGCTTGTTAAGTCAGATTATACTCATCCCTCTACTTATTTCTTGGGTTTGTTTCACTTAGATATGATCAGCCATATGATGTGTGGATTTGATCAAATGTCTCTAATTATGAGCCTAATTGTGATGTGCAACTTTGGTTCCTAATCAAGACTATGTAGTGCATGAGAAACTTTCACAAAACCAAAGGGAACACTCGGCAGGATGTTTGCAAAACATTCCCTTCATTCATTCACATATCCACCAAGATTATGCATGATGTGTGCTTTAATCTTGGCTAAACAACCTGTGGTTAATTCAAATGATGATCAAGCACTAAAATTAACACACTAAGTCACAATTAAATCGGAGAATGAAGCAAGAAATAGATAGATTAAATGAGAATTCCGAATTAACTACATGGCAAACTTTGCAAGGCTACATCGAATCCATAGAAGAGGATTAGTTACAATTCATGTTTGCAAAGGATTTAACATAAAAATATAAAACATGAATGAACATAGAATTAATAAGAAGAAAGAACCCTTGAAGCAAAACTGATGTAGAATCAAAGAAACACCTAAACATTCCAACAACTCAAACTTGAATTGTATGAACGTTTAGGCCCTCTTATCTTCCTCTTCGTCGTAGCACAAGGTCTAAGGGATGTTGTTGGTGTGTTGAATGGATTGGGGAATTATGGAAATGGAAGGATGATGTTTGGATTGTAAGGGAGAGTCACGGCACAAAGGGGGGTTTATGGTCTACATTTCTGCAATGGATGAAGTGTATGAATGGAATGGATGGATTTTGTGAAGGGCACGGCCCCAAGGGACCAATTTCTGTTGTGAAATGAATTGTGGATGAATGAGAATGAATGAATGAGTATTTATAGGTGAAATGGGGGGGACATGACAGCTAGGTTGCATGTGCTAATGTTTGTGTGTGCATGTGAAATCTGGAATTGCATGTGTGTTGAATGTGAAAGCATGTGCAATGAATGTGTGGTGCAATGATGAAGGAATAATCTGAAAATGCAAGGTGAAATGAAGTGGAATGACAATGGCATGTGGAATGAATGATTTCTTGGTGAGGGGATGCATGTGTTGATTAAAGGGGAAATGAAAATCTGAAATGGGATAGCATGTGGGTGGAAATGCATGTGGGTGAATGTTTAAAGTGCATGTGCAATGTTTTAAAGGATGGAATGATGGAGGAACAAGTGCATGTGAATGCATGGTGATAGCATGTGTACGGTTTTGGTTGGAATGATGGCAGATTGTGAAAACATGTGAATGCATGTGTTTGATGAATGATAAGTGGTGAATGATATGATAAGTGATAAGTGGTGAATGATAAGTGATATGATATGTGATTATGATAAGTAATGGGAGCATGTGTATGGTTTTGGGAGAAAGGTGGAGATGCACGGCATAAGGGAATTGGAAAGGTTTAAATGTCCTAAAACTAAAGGGAACAAAGTTCCAACACTTTGGTCTTCAATTTCGTCCAACATTTTGGCGCCAAGCATAAGCTATCCATCCTTAGCCCAAAAGTGCTCCAAAAGTCTCCAAAATGCATCTTTTTGCTCCTTTAACCCTTTGGACCTACAAACACACGAAAATAGCTTAAAGGACTAAAATAACTAAAGAAACATAACGTAAATGCACGAGAACAAGCCATTTAAGTCGCATGAATATGCTCCTATCAAATACCCCCACACTTATCTTTTGCTAGTCCTCGAGCAAAACAAAACAACAAAAGAACACGAAACTAGAAAAAACGAACAAAACACAACCTACACCTTCCAACAATCGTCTCACGGATTTCCAATGCTCATGACATGTTAAAAATCATTATCCCCACAGATTTTAGCCATCTTTACACTTAAGTACATTCTTAATCATAGTCACCACATACTAGTTCACATTTAAGCATTTAAAACCATTTCGAATGTAGTAACATGCCTTAGAGAATTTCCTCAATTCCTTACTAGAATGCACTCTATTTTCACATAGATTTTCTGACTATACACCCTACACTAGTTATATGTGAGAGATTGATGTAAACATGAAAGACTAGTATCTCACATATGTTATAACAAAGAAAGCATTTTCTGGATTTACGATAATGACATGAATATGATCTCATGAATGGAATGCTACTACTTAGAATGAGAACCAGTGATTCCATAAGCTCATATCAATTCCAAACTCCACATATTGAACACATAACGATCAAGATAGAAGCATAAGGGTTGAAACGGGGCTAAAGGTGTTTGGCTAACACAGAAAGGATAGGGAAAACAAACGTTCTTTAAGCAATAGTGAGCAAAGTATTGAATTAGGCACTTAGAATTCCCTTTAGAACGCAGAAGTCAACTTTGAACACCCAAGGGGAAGTCACACAAAACTTAGGGCCATATTCAAACTTTTTGGGCTCTTTCTTCAACAATCACACTTGTGAGTCCATTCTCACTTATTTTCATTCTTTTTCTTTCTTTTCTTCTTCTTTTTCTCACATTTTTTTTTCTTTTTTTTTTTTTTCCCGTGCCTCCTTTAAGACTTAGGCACATACATACACACAAAAATCCCTTCCCCCACACTTATTTTCTGCAACATATTAATCAAAAGGAATTCATTTAAGTCATGCTCACTATACTTCAAGAACAAGGGTACGGATGGTCCTAATCTAGACTAGGTAAGGGGTGATGTGGTTAGCAAAGAAAATAGGCTAAACGAGGCTCAACGGGGTTAAAACTAATAACAAATACGAAATATGGGAAGTAAGGCTATTTGGTTATGGTGGCAATTACACAACTTCATCTTGATATGTGTTATGCAATTCAATGTCATGCTTTGAATGAAACGGATATAAGTTCTAGCATTTAGTTCTATCATGATACAATTGCATTCTAAGTAGCAACCAAGCAAGGAATAATGAGATCATGCAACAACTTTAGAAAATAAAGAATCACAGAAAATAACTCTCCAAAGAAGGTAATGGCTCGAGTCTCACAGGGTTGTAGCGTTTGTTTGAGTTCCTTCCTTCAAGCATGTTACAAAAACGAATTTTTCTTTTATGATTGCATGTGAAGTCATACATTATAACCATAACCAAGCATATACCAAGAGTAAATCAAACTTTTCCCTATGTTTATAACTCTTTTTAACCGTCATGCAATTATAAACCAAATCCTTATCATTGTGTTGGAAGGTACCCTAAGACACAAACACACAAAAACGACTCAAAACACTCTTTTTAGGCTTTTCAAAACATTTTCTTCAAATGTTTATGTGATTTTCGGAGTTATAAAACAAAACACACTAAAACACTCTAAAACAATTTAAAAACACCTTAAAACAGCAAGGAACAACATTTGAAGTTATGGGTGATAAAATCCCACGAATTTGCATTAACAACATTAGTTACCCCCCCACACTTAAATCAAACATTGTCCTCAATGTTTTAAGCATAGATTCACACAAAACATAAGTAAACACACAAAAAGCACTTAAACATACTAAACATGGCAAAATGTAATTAACAGAGAGAAGAGTTTAGAGACGCAAATCTGGTTGTGGAATGTAAATTCCATCTTCTCCTTGTTGATTGCATTGAGGCTTGATGTTGTTGACTCCACAGGGGTTCCTCCCATCGTTGATTTTCCTTTGTGCTACTCTTGAACTGGGCAGCAGGATTCTTTTGGTCTCCCCCGAAGGTCTGAGCTTACTCCTTTGGTCTGTTTCTTTGTTCAATCTTTCCAATTCGTATTGAAAAGGGTTGGAGGATAACTCAGCCTATGTTTGTCTCCACATGCTTCAATGTATCATTTTCCTTGCCTTGCTTGCTCCCCTTGCAGAAGTGGTCGAGAGCAACGCTAGGTAAGCAATCAGGAATGGATTCCAGGCAGTCGGTTCCAGAACAGAAGACTGACTCCAAGTGCCTCTGATTGCTTTCGTTTTACTTTGCCATGCGAGTAATAACAAGGACAAAGGAAAGGACAGGGAAAGAGCATGATATGAGATACTTTTGCTTTAGACCTTGATGATATGAGATACCTTTGCTTTTGAAGAAACGGCGAATGAAGCAGCACATGTATTTGTTGTGGTTGTCTCCACATGCTTCGATCGACCGTTTCCTTCTGCCTTATTTGTACTCCAGGTTTCTGGTATCTTCTTTGGGGGAGAAAAAATTGAGTATTTCAAAAGGCATTACTGGGAGAGCGCCCTCAGAGGTGCTGAAGAGTTGGACATTTTCTTCAGGTTTGCCTTGCCATAAAAGACGAAGGTCGACATATATAGAGATAATATCAAGTGGTGGTACTGTTCTTTTACCCTTGTCGACAAACGTCTCTTCAATTTCTGAGCAAACGGCTCTTCGATTTCTGAGCGGACGCCCCTTCGATTTCTGCACAGGCGCCCCTTCGCTTTCTGAACGACACGTGGTAGTGCGGATGCGGCTCTGTCAGAGCTCTTTTGACAAAGTCGCACGCGTTTTCTGAAAAGCAGAGAAAGCGTCGCCGAAATTTACGCTTGTCGGCAAAAGTGTAGCTGCGATGATGACCTCCACGTGAACTTTTGACAAAGTTGAACGCGCCTTCTGAAAAGCCGAGAAAGCGTCGCCTAAATTACGCCGGAAATTCCAGCTTCTTGAATCGGTGGACGCGTCGCTTTGGCTTTTTATAGAGCTATCGATCACCACAACAAACATACTCTGAAGATTTCCCATTCTTGAAAATCGACTCCGGCCCTTTGAAATTTAACTCCATCCCTTCTCTTTGAACACTTTTGAAAAATGGCAAACTCATCGAACCTTAGCTTGGAATTGAGCCTTAGCAGTGATACGGGCGCGCCGCGTCAAGGTAACGTATGGCGCCCTTCTTTCTTATCTTCTAACGGTCTTCTTACAGGTGAAGACTCCGTGATGCAGGACGCCACAACAGCTACAATAGTAGCTAGGAACCTCCTCACTCCAAAAGATAGTAGGCTGCTGTCAGGACGGTCCGATGAGTTGGCCGTTCAAGAGTCCCTCGCACTTAGTGTTCAGTGTGCGAGTTCTGTGTCCAACATGGGCCAACGCCTGCTTGCCCGCTCCCGTCAGGTGGAATCATTGATGGCAGAGGTGGAAAGTCTTAAGCAAGAGATCCAGCAGCTTAAGTACGAGAATAGAAGTTTGCATGTGCTTGCAAATAACTATTCGTCAGGCATGAAGAGGAAGCTTGATGAGCTGCAAGAATCTGAGGGTCGAATTCACAGTGACCGTCAAAGGCTTGCGGCTTGTCTCCAGAGGCACCTTTTTCCTGGGTCATCCAGCGCTTGGCCAAGTATTGAGGCCTGGAATGCTTTAGCTCCGATGCCTCCCGCTTCGATGGCTTCCACTCCGATGCCTCCCGCTTCTATGCCTCCTGCTTCTATGCCTTCCGCTTCTGCGCCTCGTAGTGGAGCTTCACGTAAACAACCTTTGTGAAGCTCCACTTTTCTCCATGTTTAGTATTTTATTTAATAAATGAAATTTTTTTTTTTTTTTTTTTTCAGTGCATTGGGTTGCCTCCCAAGTAGCGCTTTCTTTTACGTCTTGCAGCCGGACGAAGAACCCAATCACTCCAGGATATGTTCACGAATCGGATGAAAACTCCGAGTCATAAACTAGTACCTAAAACAAGAAACAAAACAAGATTAAGAATCTGGAATAAAAAATAAATAAAAAGATCAAACGAAAATAAAACAATCCAAGGGATTAGCAAATTTTCTAATCCCTGGCAACGGCGCCAAAATTTGATGCGATAATTATACGCACACAAATTAAACCCTCTTTTCGTCAAATTGTAGTATATGTATAAGTAGGGATCGTTCTAGACCGGGGATTAGGAGGGATTGTTAACCACTTGGATTTGACTCAAAAAAACGTAAAATAACAATATGAAACACTATACTAGACTCAAGGAAAGCAAAACTAAACTTTAAAACACTAAAACAAACCAAAAGACTCAAAACAGCACCAAAACACTCAAAACTGCCTTAAAATCACTTTCTGGGCAGTTTTGAGCACCTTGAGTACTTTGGACGAATTTGAGAAACAAAATGAATCAAAACACTTACAAACACAAACTAAATGTATTTCTAACTAATCTAACACTTTAAAAGAAATGGGGGACTGGTTTTGAATGAAACTTGAAATAAAAACAGAAACTTGGAAACAAACAGATTGTAAATTAAAGCATAAGGAAGTGAAGTAAACACAAGATGAATGAATCAACAACTAATGTACAAGGATAGTACCAATGAAGATGAAGCTAGAGATTCGATTTCACCATTTCTAAGCCAAGTCCATGCTTGTTAAGTCAGATTATACTCATCCCTCTACTTATTTCTTGGGTTTGTTTCACTTAGATATGATCAGCCATATGATGTGTGGATTTGATCAAATGTCTCTAATTATGAGCCTAATTGTGATGTGCAACTTTGGTTCCTAATCAAGACTATGTAGTGCATGAGAAACTTTCACAAAACCAAAGGGAACACTCGGCAGGATGTTTGCAAAACATTCCCTTCATTCATTCACATATCCACCAAGATTATGCATGATGTGTGCTTTAATCTTGGCTAAACAACCTGTGGTTAATTCAAATGATGATCAAGCACTAAAATTAACACACTAAGTCACAATTAAATCGGAGAATGAAGCAAGAAATAGATAGATTAAATGAGAATTCCGAATTAACTACATGGCAAACTTTGCAAGGCTACATCGAATCCATAGAAGAGGATTAGTTACAATTCATGTTTGCAAAGGATTTAACATAAAAATATAAAACATGAATGAACATAGAATTAATAAGAAGAAAGAACCCTTGAAGCAAAACTGATGTAGAATCAAAGAAACACCTAAACATTCCAACAACTCAAACTTGAATTGTATGAACGTTTAGGCCCTCTTATCTTCCTCTTCGTCGTAGCACAAGGTCTAAGGGATGTTGTTGGTGTGTTGAATGGATTGGGGAATTATGGAAATGGAAGGATGATGTTTGGATTGTAAGGGAGAGTCACGGCACAAAGGGGGGTTTATGGTCTACATTTCTGCAATGGATGAAGTGTATGAATGGAATGGATGGATTTTGTGAAGGGCACGGCCCCAAGGGACCAATTTCTGTTGTGAAATGAATTGTGGATGAATGAGAATGAATGAATGAGTATTTATAGGTGAAATGGGGGGGACATGACAGCTAGGTTGCATGTGCTAATGTTTGTGTGTGCATGTGAAATCTGGAATTGCATGTGTGTTGAATGTGAAAGCATGTGCAATGAATGTGTGGTGCAATGATGAAGGAATAATCTGAAAATGCAAGGTGAAATGAAGTGGAATGACAATGGCATGTGGAATGAATGATTTCTTGGTGAGGGGATGCATGTGTTGATTAAAGGGGAAATGAAAATCTGAAATGGGATAGCATGTGGGTGGAAATGCATGTGGGTGAATGTTTAAAGTGCATGTGCAATGTTTTAAAGGATGGAATGATGGAGGAACAAGTGCATGTGAATGCATGGTGATAGCATGTGCACGGTTTTGGTTGGAATGATGGCAGATTGTGAAAACATGTGAATGCATGTGTTTGATGAATGATAAGTGGTGAATGATATGATAAGTGATAAGTGGTGAATGATAAGTGATATGATATGTGATTATGATAAGTAATGGGAGCATGTGTATGGTTTTGGGAGAAAGGTGGAGATGCACGGCATAAGGGAATTGGAAAGGTTTAAATGTCCTAAAACTAAAGGGAACAAAGTTCCAACACTTTGGTCTTCAATTTCGTCCAACATTTTGGCGCCAAGCATAAGCTATCCATCCTTAGCCCAAAAGTGCTCCAAAAGTCTCCAAAATGCATCTTTTTGCTCCTTTAACCCTTTGGACCTACAAACACACGAAAATAGCTTAAAGGACTAAAATAACTAAAGAAACATAACGTAAATGCACGAGAACAAGCCATTTAAGTCGCATGAATATGCTCCTATCAGATCTACGTGGAGCTTGGGGTCCAGGAACAGGGTTGTCAATATGTCTTGTGCTTGTTTGTGGTTCATCTTTAATCTCATTAATTTCCATCGTTTTACTTATAGTTCCTTTGGGAACAAATTCGTGCTCTAGAAACTTAGCAGTTCTGGCGACAAAGACTTTCTGGTCGTCAGGATGGTAGAACTCATATCCCATAGTTTCTCTAGGATATCCCACAAAATAGCACCTTACTGATCTCGCTTCAAGCTTAGTAGCTTCAAGCTTCTTGACATATGCTTCACAACCCCAAATCTTAATATGATTAAGACTTGGCTTTCTTCCATGCCATATCTCATAGGGCGTTTGTGAAACTGATTTGGAAGGTACTCTATTAAGCAAGTAAGCTGCTGTATATAGAGTGTATCCCCAGAATGTTACTGGCAGATCAGCGGAACTCATCATAGAACGAACCATGTTCATCAAGGTTCGATTTCTCCTTTCAGAAACTCCATTAAGTTGTAGAGTTCCCGGTGGAGTCCACTGTGATATTATTCCACACTCTTTGAAATAATCTAGGAATTCATTACTCAGATATTCACCCCCTCGATCTGATCTTAGGATTTTTATCCGTTTCCCAGTTTGCTTCTCAACTTCATTCTTGAATTCTTTGAACCTTTCAAATGATTCTGACTTGTACTTCATAAGATACACATAGCCAAACCGAGAGTGATCGTCGGTGAATGTGATATAGTAGGAGAAACCTCCTCTCGACATAGTAGACATAGGTCCACATACGTCAGTGTGGATTAACCCTAGAATTTCAGTGGCACGCTCTCCTTTCCCAGTGAATGGAGATTTGGTCATCTTCCCTTTCAAACAGCATTCACAAGTACCCATCTGGTCATTACCTAATAGGCGGACATATCCGTCTTTCGACATCTTGCGAATCTTTTCAAGGTTGACATGTCCAAGTTTAAGATGCCACATCCTTTCTTGGTTAACTTCTTCTCTAGCCCTTTTGGGTTTTAAGGTATTCCCGCTTTCAATACAGTGCATCCCACTATTCGTCTCTAGGTGAAAAAGTCCCTTTATCATATTACCATGAGAGATAATACGACCGTTCAAGTATAAAGTGCAACTCATTTTGTCAAACAATACTGAGTGCCCATCTCGTAAAAGCTTAGAGATAGAAATCAAATTCTTTATACATGAAGGAAAATATAAACAATTTTTAAGTTCCAGGACTTCCCCAGAGGGTAGGTTAAGCATGTAGGTGCCTATTGCTTTTGCAGAGATTTTAGCGCCGTTCCCAACTCGCACAACCATCTCCCCATTGCGCAGTGTCTTGCTCCCTGCTAGTCCCTGTATCATATTACAGATATGTTGACTACACCTGAAGCAAATATCCAGGAATTAGAGCTCACTGTAAAAGCACTTTCTATGACAGAAATAGTCTCTTCAAAAGTTCGTGTCATAAGGCTCGCAATGCGCACCCTGTATTTCTTCTTCCAACGTCCATCCTTTCCACAATGAAAGCATGTTCCTTTGGATTTTCTTGCCTTCTTCTTATTTAACCTTTTCCTTGTGTTTTCATTCTCACTCCCACTGTCCCTTTTGAAACCTTTTTCAAATTTACAGCACATGTCAATCATCTCATTAAAAGTATGATCGAATCTATTCACTTTATAGTTTACAATAAATTTAGTGAAATCATCCGAGAGAGATGCAAGGAAAAAATCTTGGGCCATTTTCCCATCGATGGAAGTTCCTAAACTTTCAAGATCTTGAAAGATCCTTTCCATCTTTTGTCCATGTTTATGGACCGATGCCCCTTTTGCCATTTTGGCATTTAATAGACTACAAACATTTGAGAATCGTACTTTACTAGTCTCAATGTCATGCATCTTATGTAAACTTTCAACCATGGCACATGAAGTGTCCATGTGCTTATGTAGCTTCATAAGCTCCTCACTAAGTGAAGTGAGGATTAAGCATTTGGCTTGTAAGTCATCCTCATAGCGTCTTGCATAATCATGACACTCTTCCTTCGAAGCTATTTTCTTAGGAGGTACATGAGGAGGGGATTGCTTAAGCACATACAATATGTCTTTCACCTTTGAGACATTCTCAATGTGGCGATACCAAGCAAGGAAACGTTGGCCCCTAAGGCCCCTTTTGTCAAGTATAATGGTGGGTATTATTTTAGGCATGTCGTTAACTACATAACATAACAGAAATCGTATTAGATTGTTGATTAACTACTTGATTGGGTCTTGAATCAAATAGTACCACCCACTATTTTTGGCAAATTCCATATCCCTCAATAGAATCCGAGAGTTATGTTGAACTCTTAGTGGGGTATGGGAGACTCACCATTACCAAGCCCACCTCACGATGATACGATATCGGTTAGCAAAAATAATGATGAGAGAATAACACTTTACTCATTTACAACTCTTGTAATTACCAATCTAGTTTCGCCTCTAGAGAATGTGGCCTCACGATGATAGGATATCGGCACCATTGCACTTAGTTAAGTTATTCCCACCATGCTTAGTTCATGAAGGGGTTCAAGAATAGCCTCACAATGATATGATATCGGCCATCCTCGTTGCCTACACTTACCTCATCATATGTTTATGGACTCCTCCTGAGTGTAAGCATGCACTTTGTACTCCCCCATGATAGGGTGAAGCCAGTGTACAAGTCACAAACGATTGGAGCCCACCACGGTGGAAGGCCTACGAAGAAATGTTCAAAACATCTCTCGTTTATCAACTTAATATTCGTTTGTTGAGGTAGTAGTTTTGGGCTACATCAAAATCATTTTAATCATATTAAAAGAACATGGCCCTATCATAACTATTGGTCCAAGTTAATATGATTTAGTAGCATATAATACTCCCACTGTTTCGTTGAAACAAGCGAGACTATATGGAACTACTAACGAACGCATTGCATCCTCATATGGACTATATAGTCATATTAGGTTTTAGGATGATTATGAACCGTTTGATTTGATCCAACACGAGCCTTGTGTTGGACCTTGGGTTTAAGGTAGATAGTTGTTGATTTTAGTTACGCGTTTAATCCAATTAAACCGTTATTTCCTATTGGGCGTTGGACCCAACTATTCCAATTTGCATACATATAAACAAAGAGGAATACATGAAATAATAAGAAGGGCTTATGCCCTTTTACAACACAAATAATGGGCTTATGCCCTTTACAACAAATTGAAGGACTTATGCCCAATACAACAACTTGAATTAATCAAATTACATTCAAATCTACATTACTTAAAACCCAAGCATTCATAATGTAAATCGGCCAATCACATAGCTCAATTATCGAGGCCTTTGGTTCATAATCACCCTTTTCTTAATTAACTAAATTAACTAAGAAAGCAACTTTAAACAATTGGTTTTTGGATCCATAGAATTGATTTAAATGGAACTAAATATAATGAAAATCAAATTCTCATTAAAGAGACAAAACAATTTTTGTTCTCATTTTGTTTTGGGCCAAAAACAATGACCACAACAATTTGGGTCACTTTGTTAAAACAAAAAACTTTTGGGGTCAAAATGCAAATACACAAAAGTATCAAAACTTTATATAATTGCACAAAAGTCCCTCCAACACCTTTTACCAAAGGTGGCCGGCCATAGTGTTGAAAATTTGAAAAAATCTAAAGTTTTGTAAGTGGTTTTTGGTAGGTGAGACAAAGGTGACTTTGATGGTTTGTAAGAAAATGTTTTTTATAAAACTTTAAAATTCTTTTAGTCACATCTCACCAATAACTATCACCCACCATTTGAAAAACAAAACTTTATGAAAAACATAAAACTCTTGAATCAAAACTTCAAAACTTTTTGTTCTTGGTAAGAACTTTAAGAAATATGAAGAACATACATGAAAACTCATAATAGCTCCATGGATGTTTTCTTTCACCAAAAACTCAAATTTTCACAACTCAAAAGAGGGTTAATATCCTAGGGTACTTAGGGGTTCCAAAAAGCACTTTAAAACCATTTTAACAAGACTAACAAGAATCCAAAAAATCACCCTTTGGATTTGGCCGAAAATCCCAAAACACTTGGCACCAACTTTTAGTTCCATTATTCATGCTTTAATGAAATACATCTACAACATTTGAGATGCTAAATTTTCAAGCAAAATTTATATTCAAAGCAAGAACAAAGCTTGTAACATTTACAACACTTAAATCACAAAATATGAAAAATCACAAAACCCAAAAGGATCCACCATAAACTAGGCCTAGGCTTTGATACCACTTGAAGGAAAATTTATGTCCTAGCTAAGAACATGTAAAGAACATTTGAATACATAGGCAAACTATTAACAAATTAAAGTAGGCATGCATCCAAAAACAATTCATAAAACCCATGACTTTCAAAGCCTAGTATATGGTGAACCATAAGACTCTTTAACAATATTAAAGAGAATAAGAATTTAGAGATTCTTTACCCTTGAAGCTCATCCTTGATTGCACAAGTGATTCACCCAAGTGGAGGGCCTTCAAGTCACCTCCTTGCTCCTTGGATCTTCCTTGTGATTTCCTCCCTTTTAGTGCTCCTTTTCTTCTTTGAGGATTTGAGGATTTGTTCTCCAAAACACCAAAGGTTTGGTGTCTCTAAGTCTCCAAACCAAAGATGTAGTGTGAAGATGAAATGGATGACTTAGGGAAGAATAGATTGCTAGATGTTCCTCCCATAAGTGGCCGGCCTCTATGTAGAAAATGAGAGAATATGTTTCACCCAAATTCAATTACAAAACCCTAATGTGAAACAAGGCTATAATGTTGATTTTATACTTCATTTCATGTGAGTGGCAAACTTGTAATTAATACAAGTTTGCTACCCCTCACCCTTATGGCCGGCCATATGTTGTTATTGGGCTTAATTGCCCATTTTGTTCTAGTTGTCATACAACTTAAACATAATGGGCCTTGTGGACCAAAACGTTTTTGTGCCCCGAAGCCCAAAACTAACTTAAACGCCCAATACGAACGTTTCGTATAATTAATTAACTATTTAATTAATCTTGACCATTCTTCAATTAAACCATTTAATTGCTTATCCATTTCATATAATTTCTTCACTTATATCCTTACTCGGTGTACGATCCATTAGGTTCCAATTAGCGAGGTAGTGGGCGATGTTACTCTTAACGATCGATTGTGAATTGAAACCACATTTCAATTCTCCCTTAAAATTAGTGTTTGCTAATCTTTAGGGCTTCCACAAACCATGGGTGACGCCTAGCAGCATGTCATGGTTACCCAAGCTAAGTAGAAGTGGTTGGAGAACCTATCCAGTTACAACTACAATGCAATACGGTCTTTCTCTAATACAATACTCTTAATCACATTGTTTAAGTGATAGTTTGTTTCATGTCTACTATCCAATGTGATACTTCTCTATATGATTCAATTGAATAAGATTTGGAACAAGCTTCCTTAGTCATATTCATATGCTTTGGCCAAAGACTCTCGAATCATATCTTAGAGTATTCTCCTTCCACCATGAAAGGTTAAAGATCCCTTGTTGTGCATTCATATGCCTACATGACTAGATAGCTTGACCCCAACAATGCCGTGGACACTCCAATGGAATGCCGTTGACATAATCAAAGATCAAGGACCTAACCATTAGACATCAATGCCTCAGGTCAAAGGACTACTTTGCATATTGCAACTATCGAGTTCTCACATGACATGTATGTTCGAACTCTCGTTTGATCGTTGTTCAATGTACTCGATTACTCTTTCGAGCACCTATGTGTTTGCCTTAGTGTCCAACACCAAATGACTTGAGACTAGTTCATACTCACGCTTGAGTCAACATAACACATACTAACCTTAGCGGATTGTCAATGCCCAATTGGCAATCCTATGGCTAGGAACGTTTTAGGAATGAACATAAGAGAAAGGTCTCGTTAGTTTAACTAACTTAAATCACTTGTCTCTTAGATCAAATACATTCCTTGGATTCCCTTATTGCTTAAACACAAGATACTATAAATAGTGATTAACAATAAGCTTTGCTCTCTATTAAACATATAAAAGTTTAACACAATAAGTATTCCAAAAAGCTATTACATCAAATGAGTGGCTTTGTGGGCATACTTCCAACACCCACATCGCCCATGGGAGTGGATCCTCTAAGCCTTATATGTACATGCCCACCTCCATATAGCACAAGGCCTTTTGGGAGCTCACTGGCTTTGGGTTCCATCAAACTTTTGAAATTAAGCAAGTTCGCGCGAGAGCAATCCCAGGATGGGTGGCCCACTAGGAAGTTCTCGTGTGAGTTCCCAAAAACAACCGTGAGGGTGTGGCCGGAGCCAAAAGCGGACAATATCGTGCTACGGTGGATTCTAGCCCAGGATGTGGTGGGGGCCCAGGGCGGGATGTGACACACACACATTGGTAAAATAGATATCAACCATCAGAAATTTTTTTCCATATCCATCATTAGCAAAACAAATATCATGAACTTCGGCCAAAATCATTGGAATTCCAATCACCATTACTCACCACTATATATTAAAACAATTCTCTGCAATATCGTTACCATTGAATGAAATCAAAATCTCATTCTATGATTTCCTTCATATCCACTAATAAACTAAATTACCCATAGTAAATTTAAAAGCCTTTTAATTCTTTCCTTTTTAAATCGCTACAAAGTGCAGCCATCGATCAAATAAATTAGTGAATCGCACTTCAAGAGTACTATTCACATTCCATCAACCAAAGAAGAGAAATTTAAATATATTACAACTCTATTGGCCAACAAAACTAAACCTTATTAATCACATAGCCATGAGAATACATGCTCTTCATCAGTTATATTCGCAATATCAAATCCAACAATGACAACTCATGACTATGGCAACTAAACCAGTGAAATTTGTAATTACAATCTTTCCCCATCAATTCTTTTTATCAAACGTAAAAAAAACACAACTAGAAAATCGTTTATATTAAAGGAACTCGAAAACTCACTATATAATTGTTCATGTCCACCACTAATTCAATAAATGAAGAATCTCCATGGTCTTTCCACCATTCTAGTTATAATGGGCAAATCATAACCTCAATTTATGATTTCATTCAAGTTCGATTAATCATCATAACTTTCATAAATATTAGAATTTCCAACCATAATTATCATTGACAAAACAATGATTTCATCCCATTTTTCTTTTATCCCATTCACTGACTAGTAGACGGGAAAAGACTGTATTATACCTGGCCAATACACATCACACTTTTTTGTCACTTCAATAATTCATTCTCACAGCCCACACATAGAGCTTCTCCCTGAAAACACTAGGTCTTTGTGCCCATTCAACCATTCATTCACATTTCACGGGTCATTTCACCCAATTCATCATTCACAGGCCACTTTGCCCAATCACACATTCTCAGGGCTTTTTTCCCAAATTAACATCCACGGGCCTTTTTCGCCCAAATCAAACATTCCTCAATGGCACAGGTATAATACAACTTTTTCATATACTTGTCACAATTCCACAATCATCTTATTTAAAAATTTTCATAACGCATAACATAATATCAATCCAATTCAAGGTTAATCTGAAACTTAAATCAAATGCTCATATTCTAAGCTATACATAAAATATGACATTTTAAAATTTTCTACTCCTACTCAATTCAATTCACTTCATAGTGATTCACAATATAGGCATTTCACCTAAATTCCTTCACATTCATAAAATTTATAAAATAATGCAATATCAATGAAATTCATAATTCACATCCACAAACTGAATAATAATATCTCACACTGTAAGATATGATCATTTGCTCTGATACCATTTGTAACGCCCTACCCCCGAAATACTTATTTTTAGGAAATAATTCTGATGATAGGCCCAATTTAAATTGTCGTTTAATTTACTACCATTAATCACGATTCTTTACTTCAATTCCTTAATTCCTCACAAAACTATATCCATATTTTAATTATCAAAACATACGATTAAATTATCAATTTCATCCTCAAATTTCTTCTGTTAAAACAATTTCTTAACAAAAGACTAATTCTCAATTATTTAGGGCTGCATCTAACCCCTGTTAGACTGCTTATGTACCCTTGAGCGAGAATAAGCCCTTCGTAGTTCACCATTCATTCTTTAATCCATTTCCAAAAATATTCTAGTAATGGAAATATTCAACATTAGCTTTCACAATCGAATCACACCAAATGGGTACTATAATGCCCCAGAAATTCTGTACGAAAACTATTCACGATGATAAGCCCAAAAAAAAATCATGACTAATTAATATTCTATTAACCACCATAAATCAAATTCGATCATTTCATGGATAAAATATATATATATATATATATATAATCACATTTATATAACCATTTCATATTCACAAACGATATTAATGTAAGAAATCAAGGTAATAACCATATCACATAAATTCGAGTCACTCTCTAACCAATGTAGGCCCACAAGACTTCACTTAGTATCCCATAGTACTAAATTCAAAAGTCAACTCTCGATCAACGATAGGGTCCACAACCGTATGGAATTCGATTCAGAAGATCTGCTCATTAGATTTCGGATCTATAACTTCCTAAGGTCCGCATTATGCCTATAGAACGATATACTAAATTCTCATCGCAATCCAACGATCAGATCTTCGCTAATTACTCGGATTAGGTGGGGGTCAACAATTTATTTTACAAACTTAGAAATCCAATTCGAAAAGATCTGTACTTCAGATTTCTGATCCATCAGTTCCTAATATCCTCAAATATTACGTTCTATAATGCATTAGAGTTTGGTGACGATTCAACGGTCAGATCGTCAATTCAAATAATAATCAAGTAATGCACCTTAATGAAACTAGGTTCACAATAATCAAATCACATACTACGGGTGTCAAATTTGAGATCAAGATATCAATTTAGCGTAAAATAACATCGGTGGCCCATTGGCCACGCACTGCCGCAGGTGGTGGTCGGCCGCCCCGACTTATAGGAAAATTCAACTATTTCCAAAAATTACCAAATTTTACAGACAAGTAGATCTTAGTGAGGGAAGAAATTTTCATACCTGTAACTAAGCCCAATTTGGCCGTGAATAGCTCCAATTTCCCTCGAACCCGCCACAACCCTAGAATTTGGGTGTTCTTCAATTTGTCCAATCTGTAACACCACCGCCCCTAAAACTGTTTGGGTTTTGTTCTTGTCCTCAGGAAAAGTGGTTTGATGGTGTGGTGGTCAACATTACTTTCACGATCGTCGGATTTCCACCATGGCACCCTTGGAACCCATGGGTTCCGTTCTTCCCAAATTCAAGCTCAAACCCAATAAAATTTGGTGGGAATGGAAGAGGGGAAGAGGCTGACTGATTTGAGGGTGGTGGCAAGGTTTGTATTGTCGGAAAACTGACGGAAAATCTTTAGGAAGATGGTGGAATGGGTCGGGCCCGATGGGTTATTCAGGTAAACCCATTTCCCTCTTTCTTTCTTTTCTCTTGTCCCTTCATTTCCCTCTTCCTGATTGGTCAATTCCCAATCCCCCTTTCTCCTTTCTCTCTGTCCCACTTCATCACAGCTACACACATGGCACTCCCATTGCTCTAGATTTTCTGGAGCCATTCAAATTAATGGCAAAATGACTATTTTGTGCTCAACTTCAATAGTTAATAACTTCTTTATTATAACTTCGTTTTACTAACGATTTTTGCCTACACACTAATAGGGTTGTTCTCTATTCAATTATATCAAGAAATCTGATAAATTATATGAGGATAAAATACATCCTCATATAATTACGTTAAGCCAACTAAGGCATTTTCATTTTTTTCACTTATCGATAAATTTTACAACGTAAATTATAATAATTTCCAAAAACAAAACTTTAAAAGTTCTCAATTCAATTTTTCATAACCATAAATCGATTTATTTTTTATTTTTCTCCACATATTCATATATTTAAAGTTTTAGGGTATTACAACAAAAATGGTGGAAGGGATGTTTCTATCCTTCACTTGCCATCTATATTCATAACTTTTTTATGAGGTTGAGTTAGGTGAGTGGGTCGTCATGAAATGGATATGAAGTCACTGGAGCATTTCAAGCTACATAATAGTACATTGTCATGTGGAAGGAAATGTACATATAACATTGATTTATAGTGTGTGAAGTTATAATAGTGGTATAACCGATAGAAGTCAGTCTTATTTTGAGGCAATCAAGTCATAAAGAAAAAAATAATGAAAGGAAATTATTTTCCCACACCCATTATCTCCAATGTAGACCCATTTTATTTCTAGTCTTCAAATTAAAAAAAATAATAATCAAAAGAGAATTAATGAACAAAACAAATAAGACTGCTTGTGCAGAAAATTAAACCCGGGTTGCGAAAATAACTTTTAAAAATTAGAATATATAATCTAGCACTTAACGTCCGTTAGTTAAAGTTTAAGACCATCAGTGCACAAACAGCTAGGTTGATATTTGGTGGGGGTCCCACTCCAGCCTTTCGACTGCACTGCCACAGCTCATGATACTGACGACCGTGTTTTTTTATTGGAAAGTCCAAAGTTCAACATCAATGGCAAAAACTAGGGTCTACAATAAAGACATATTTGTACTTTATAGCACTGCATCAGGTCGTACAATTGCCAGTTGCATCCTTGGTGTGAATTTACACATAATGCCAACACAAAGTTGATTAACGGATAGTATTTATTGTATTCGTTTCATTTTTATATTATATTCGTTATTTTAAAATGAAGTATTGTAGTTTAATGAGTTTTTAATAGGTGACCTAATAGCGATCTGATTAATTAACAAGTCGTGTCATTTTGTGTTCGGTTAAGGGGTGTTGAAATGTTCATGTCAAATGTATAAATCTGGTAAACGATTTCTTCGGGTTCTTAATGGGTGATTGGATAACGACCCCACTTGTACATAGATTCTTAATAGGTGATTTGATAACAACCCAACTTGTTAGAGGTTGACCCAAAACCTGTTATCTTTCATGTCATTCATATTAAGTTAATGAATCGTGAAAATTGCCAAACTTACAAAATAGTACATGGAGAAATTTAGTAATGTCTCCCCAGTTAATAATGATCTTCCAATTTTCTCTTCAAACTTTTAATTTGATTTCAGCGACTTAAACTTTTATAACTCTTCAATTTGCGTTTATATGTTAAATTTTCTCAAATTTTCTTTGTTAGCTGCGGCACTTAAATTGATGCATCTTAAAAGATTATGTGGCAATTTAAGGGAAAAAAAAGTAAGATAAGGCCTTAAGTTCATGAGACATTGCTAAAATCTACAATATAGTCTAATGAATCTAATTAATTTGTACAGATGAACCATGTCAATCACCTACTAGTATGTTCATATTCATTGAAAATTCTAGGATCATCTTATTTGATTGAATACACATGACATTTTGACACACTGTAGCCCGTATTATTGACAAAATTCGAGTTTTTGTACCTACTAGTATCATTTGCAAATACCTTTGCTTGTTCTGTTTGCAATTTATGTTGCTACGACTCACGAGGAGCTCTTGATTTTATTAAAGATGTGTTAATTAGTTGTAGTATGTGAGATACTCTTTTTGCAGCCGAGTAAAACAAAATTGTACATTGTCCCAATAACATTCTATATCGATCAATATAAGAACATGTGTAATTTCTCTTTCTATGATGTTGTATATTATTAAAATAAGACACCACAATGATAATATAATTGTATAGTTCAGTTGCTCTCTTAAAACAAATAGTCCTTACGTGTTGAAAATGAATCTCACATTGATGAGATGAGAGACTTCGAATGAGATTATAAGTAAGTTGGGCAACTCCCATATTACCAATTGGATTTATGGTAAAACCTCGACTTTCTTCATTATATCAAAGCAAGGTCGTCCACGTGTGAAGCCGAACGGCTACTCGTGCTTCACGCTACTCCATTGCGTTGTCCATGTGTTAAGCTTAAAAATTCGCACACTTGAGGAGACGTGTGAGAATAAATCCAAATTGAAGAGAGGAGAGACCTTATATAAATTTATAAGTATGTTGAGCTGTTCCATGTATTAACAAATGATTTTACTATGAATCCTTAACTTCTTCATTACCTTTTGTACCCATCTTCCATGTGAATGAATTTCACTTCTTTTCAATATTTTCAAGAAAAATAATGCTCACATTTTCATACCTTTTCAAGATTTTCACAGCATAAGTTGACTGAATATTTAAGAACAAGTAAAGAAATTGTTTGTCATGTAATGATGACGTAATCACCTGCGTAACTTCTTCATACATCTTCTGTTGGTTGTTATCGTTGACCACGATGAAACTTTCGCAAACTCGTGGGCCCCAATGAAAAGTTCCAATTTTCCATCTTTAGATAACGTCACCTTCCGCAGTCAAAACGGCGCGTGTGTCTCCCGCCCTTTCGAATCCCAAACTACGGTCCACTGCTACGCGCCATAACAACACAAAAATTCCCACGTGCGCGACCAATCCGTGTGTGAACGGTGTTAGACAAATGTCGTCCACGTCATCCTCCCAAGCATATATAAATCCCCCGCGGCTTTCTCCCCAACTCAAAAATTCAAAGCTTTTCCCACCACCACCACCACCAACATTCTCAACTTTCTCTCTCTAGAAAACACCATGCAACCTTCATACGAGCGATTCAAGCCCTCCGACTCCCAGCCAGCCCACTCGGCCCCTCCTCCGTTTCAGCCTTCGCCACCGCCGCCCCGCCTCACCCAAGATCAAGAATACACGGTAATTGTCTCTGCGCTTCGAAACGTCGTCGCTGGAACCGCCACAGCCGCCTCCGTGGACTTGAATTCGCTCCTCCCCCCACTACAACGCGCTGCCACTTTCTCTCCCCGCTATACTACAAGTACTAGCTGCTCCAGCAACACTCTCTTGGTGCCGTCCGATTTGGACACCTGCGACGTGTGCAAAATCAAGGGGTGTCTCGGGTGTACTTTGTTCCCGCCAGCAGCCCAGGAGGAAAAGGGAAGTAGTAGTAACAAAAGAGGGCCGAAGAAGAGGGTGAAGAAGAACTACAGGGGAGTGAGGCAGCGGCCTTGGGGTAAATGGGCTGCCGAGATTCGGGACCCGAGACGGGCGACTCGGGTCTGGCTAGGCACTTTTACAACGGCTGAGGAGGCGGCCCGGGCTTACGATAAAGCTGCGATCGAGTTTCGGGGGCCAAGAGCGAAGCTCAATTTTCCGTTTCCGGACACAACATTGGTGACCCAAGAAAGTAATTCATCACAACCACAACAGCAACAAGTAGTTACAGAGCAAAGGAATAAAAATGTCGAATTTTCGGGGGAAGTTGAAACGACGGGGATTATGAAGGAAAATGAGTTACTGGAAGAGGACTTCCAACAGTGGATGATGATGCTGGATGCTACTAATAATTCTTCGGATTCAGGAAATGTTCATATATAGCATTTGAGTACAATAATAAAAATTGTATTCTTTGATTGTTTTATTAGAAACAACTGTAGCTTGTATGTGACTAAAACAAGTTCATTTGTTCTTTTAATTACCAATGATGTGATCAATTTTAATGGAAAATCACATTTTATCTACAAATAATTTTGCGTATCGAAAGTTCTATTAAACTTTTATCGGTTGGACTTTCTCGCTGTACTTTCTCTGCTCTTTTTCTCGTTGTATGTAACTAAAACAAGTTCATTCGCTCTTTCTAGTTGCTGACCCTCTCATACTTTCAAATAGGAATTTTTTGGATATTTACGAAGATAAATAAGCATGACCCACAAGTAGGAATCCAACTCTTCGAGGTTGCGATAGGAAGTAAAAGAAAGAACAAAAAATGACAATAAAATATGAGAAATATTATGTGTCAATAACTTGAACCAACACACCAAATATTATAATACAAGTAGTTGAATTTTTTTTTCAAGTATCCAATCATTTTGAATTTTTTTTTGAAGTATCTAATCATTTATATCAGATCAATAACCTAAACCCTTCTTCCAAACAATTCCCTTTAACAATCCTCCTCTTTTTTGTCTTTTCTTTTCATGAGTGATATTTTTGTGTTCTTCCCTCCAAATTCGTTCCTTTAATAGAGGTATATTATATCATATTTATATTTTTATGTACCGCCATGTAGGTTCCCAGCATTTTTCTTCCAATACAATAGGTAGTTTATTTTTGTTTTGCAGGTAGATTATATCTGCTTTGTAGGTATAAAGCATTTTCTTCCTATACAATAGGTAGGTAGTTACTAGATTATATCGGTTTTGTTTTCTTCATAAATAGTAGGTAGTTACTAGATAATATTTTAGTTTGAGTATTTAAATATTCAAAATTTAAAAACTGAATAAATGATAAAAAAAAATTAAAGAATTTAAATATTTTTATCTAAAAGGGCAAAATTGATATCAAAATATGTAATTGGATAACTGGACTTGGTCCCAAAAACTACCTAAGTTTTTGGACCTAGATCCAAAAGCCCCTTTATATTATAACACATAGCATAATTTTTATACTTTCATAAAATACAGCATGTGTGCTAATAAATTCGGAAAGCCCTACGGAAGATGCCCACGTGTACTTAAAGCGGTAAACAATTTGTCACCTGTGAGTTCTAAAACACGTACACTTTTATTTACCTGATTAAATTAATAAGGATGGCGTCTTACACGTTTTTAATTAGATACTGTGAACTGGAACATCACTAAATTAGTGGATTATCCAAAGGAACTTTTTTCACAGATTTGATTTAAAACATTAAATATTGTCTAATTGGTCCGCTAAAACGAGTAGGGTCATCTAATTTGACAATTTTTATTTTTTTTATTTTTAATAAGGACGCATGATTAACGCCTGAACCTCCAAACGACGGTTGAAAATTTTACTTAATTATGCTAGCCGACGTTGTTTTGTTTCTATTTGACATATTCGTGGAAATCCACTTATATTAATCTACTAGTTGTTAAAAGAGACCAACCCCAGCCCATTCTACACAAATCCAGAAAATTCTAGCACCAAAGTCGGTGCATCATGCAGGCATATCAATATGCTAGATAATTCTAGCACTATCCTATTAAGTCAGTGGGTGTGTGTGTGTATAATAATGTGCTAGAAAGTCCTAGCAGCTTGTACAATTGTGTGGCTGCCATACAAAGCCCAATGGCGGTGGGCAATTGTAGTTGGCAAAACCACACCTATAAATAGGTGTGTGTGCATGTGTTGCAATGAAACCAACCAAGCAAGCTTGTAAGCAAGCAAGCAAGTGAGAGTGAGAAGAAAGAATAGTCTTGTAAGAGTGTGAGTGCTCTAGAGTTTGTCTCTAGAAAGTGAGTGAGTGTCTTTGATAGTTTGTGTTGTAATATTTTGTTTGTATAATACAAGTAATTAGTTTACTTGTGTTGTCTCTCCAACACTTGTGCTAGAGTTGTGTACTCTAAGTTTTTTCCCCCAACAATTGGTATCAGAGCGGTACGATCAGGGACCGTCTCTATTGAAGCTTTTGAGAATCGTGAGAAGTTTAGTACTTCGCAAGATTATTCGTTAATCTTGTTTGGCTTATCGAAGCTTTGCCGACACGATGGGAGATCTTCAAGTTGTTGGAGGAATCAAGAAGTTGAACAACAAAAATTACAACACATGGGCGACGTGTATGGAGTCTTACCTACAAGGCCAAGATCTTTGGGATGTCGTCGGCGGTAATGAAGTTACGCAGCCAGAAGAAGACACCAGCGGCGCTTTGAGGAAGTGGAAGATCAAGGCAGGTAAGGCCATGTTTGCCTTAAAAACCACAGTTGAAGATGACATGTTAGAGCACATACGGAAGGCCAAGACACCAAAAGAAGCATGAAACACCTTCGCCACACTCTTTTCAAAGAGGAACGATACAAGACTGCAGCTTCTCGAGAACGAGTTGTTATCAGTGGCCTAAAGGGACATGACGATTGCGCAGTATTTCCACAAGGTAAAGTCTATTTGCCTTGAAATTTCTGAATTAGATCCTAGTGCTGCCATTGTAGAATCCAGGATAAAAAGAATAATTATCCATGGATTGAGACCTGAATATCGAGGCTTCGTTGCCGCTGTACAAGGATGGCCGACCCAACCATCACTTGTTGAGTTCGAGAATTTGCTTGTCGATCAAGAAGCTTTGGCAAAGCAAATGGGAGGGGTCTCGTTAAAAGGTGAGGAGGAAGCGCTCTACACCAAAAGCAAAGGCAGCTTTAAGCAGCGTGCTGGTGGTGGATCTAAAAGAAATGGTGACAAGGAAAAAGGTCATCAAGGAGGAGGGAGTTCTCGGCCAGGGGGAGCTCCGAAGTATCACGGCAACCGTGGTCAGTCCCAGAATAATAAAAGATTTGAGGGAAAATGTTACAATTGTGGAAAGAATGGCCGCATGGCGAATGATTGCTGGTTCAAAAGGCCTGCAGAAAGTAACGTCGCCAACTCAGAGAAGAAAATTGAAGATGATTGGGATGTCGTTGCGTCTCTAGCTGTGGAGGAAGAATGGGACGCAGAAGCATCATCTTGTTAGTGCTCAGAAAATGAGGCGTCACCTGACCCAAAAGAGTTTGAAGATACGTTGCAAGGGAAACTGGGAGACCAAGCTGCCCAAATCCAATCAAGTCCAGATGAGCCTGAAGATTTGATTGTTGGAGATGATGTCGAGCAAGAAGTACCTAAGAGTACTTGGCAAACAGGTGTGTACCAACAACCACAAGAAGTTAGACCTAGTAGAGTAGAAGTATCAACTCCACAATCACAACTAAGAAGGTCAACAAGAGTACGAAAGCCAAGTCCTAAATATGCTAATGCTGCCATAACTGATGGAGCACCAAAAGAACCTGAGGTGTTTGAAGAAGCATCACAGAGTTCTGAATGGATAAGAGCTATGGAAGAAGAAATCACTGCGCTTAAGCAGAATCAGACTTGGGATTTGGTGCCAAAGCCAAGGGATGTGAAACCCATATCCTGCAAATGGGTGTACAAGATAAAGCGTCGTCCTGATGGTTCAGTTGAAAGGTACAAGGCTCGGTTGGTGGCTCGAGGCTTCTCTCAGCAATATGGACTAGACTATGATGAAACGTTTAGTCCAGTAGCAAAGTTTACAACCGTACGAGTCCTACTTGCACTTGCAGCTAACAAAAATTGGAATCTATACCAGATGGATGTGAAGAATGCTTTCTTGCATGGAGAGTTAGATCGGGAAATCTACATGATGCAACCAATGGGCTTTGAAAGTAAAGTTCATCCCGAGTACGTGTGCAAGTTGAGGAAAGCACTCTACAGTCTAAAACAAGCACCAAGGGCGTGGTACGGTAAAATTGCAGAATTTCTAACGCAAAGTGGTTACTCAGTAGCGCATGCAGATTCGAGCTTATTTGTTAAAGCTAATGGAGGAAAGTTAGCTATCGTGCTGGTGTACGTGGATGACCTAATCATCACTGGCGATGATAAGGTTGAAATTTGTCGAACAAAAGAAAATTTGTCAGTTCGGTTCAAGATGAAAGAGCTTGGACAACTCAAGCACTTTCTTGGATTAGAGGTTGATCGCACACAAGAAGGCATATTTCTGTGTCAACAAAAGTATGCAAAAGACTTGTTGCAGAAGTTTGGGATGCTTGAATGCAAGCCAATCTCAACACCGGTGGAACCTAATGCCAAGATGTGTGCACATGAAGGCAGAGACTTGGAAGATGCAACAATGTATCGACAATTGGTAGGTAGTCTGATCTATCTGACTTTGACTCGACCTGACATTTCTTATGAAGTTGGTGTTATGAGTCGATACATGCAAAATCCAAAGAAGCCTCATCTAGAAGCAGTTCGACGAATATTAAGATATGTAAAGAGTACAATTGACTATGGTCTCTTGTACAAGAAAGGAGAAGATGGTAAGTTGGTTGGCTATTGTGATGCAGATTTTGCAGGAGATCACGACACCAGGAGATCGACCACTGGGTATGTCTTCAGAATTGGTTCTGGAGTAGTTTCGTGGTGCAGCAAGAGACAACCAACGGTGTCTTTGTCAACCACAGAAGCAGAGTATAGAGCAGCAGCAATGGCAGCTCAAGAGAATGCATGGCTGCTACAGTTGATGAGTGATCTACATCAACCAGTAGATTATCCAGTACCATTGTACTGTGATAACCAATCGGCAATTCGCTTGGTGGAAAATCCAGTCTTTCATGCAAGAACTAAACATATGGAGGTACATTATCATTTCATTAGAGAAAAGGTCTTGCAAGAAGAGATTGAGATGAGACAAATCAATACAGATGAACAAGTTGCGGACTTGTTCACTAAAGGTTTGAGTATCGGCAAGTTTGAAAAGTTTCGTCGTCAACTCAGCATGGAGAAAAGAATGAGCTGGTGTTGAGGGGGAGTGTTAAAAGAGACCAACCCCAGCCCATTCTACACAAATCCAGAAAATTCTAGCACCAAAGTCGGTGCATCATGCAGGCATATCAATATGCTAGATAATTCTAGCACTATCCTATTAAGTCGGTGGGTGTGTGTGTGTGTATAATAATGTGCTAGAAAGTCCTAGCAGCTTGTACAATTGTGTGGCTGCCATACAAAGCCCAATGGCGGTGGGCAATTGTAGTTGGCAAAACCACACCTATAAATAGGTGTGTGTGCATGTGTTGCAATGCAACCAACCAAGCAAGCTTAAGCAAGCAAGTGAGAGTGAGAAGAAAGAATAGTCTTGTAAGAGTGTGAGTGCTCTAGAGTTTGTCTCTAGAAAGTGAGTGAGTGTCTTTGATAGTTTGTGTTGTAATATTTTGTTTGTATAATACAAGTAATTAGTTTACTTGTGTAGTCTCTCCAACACTTGTGCTAGAGTTGTGTACTCTAAGTTTTTTCCCCCAACACTAGTCTCTTTGTATGCGCTTTTGCATATGTGAAAAGTTTTTTCCTAGTCACGATTAGGGGTGGGCATAAAAACTGTGAAATCGATTCAAATAGCGACAAAATAAACCATTAAAAACCGTTTTGACAAAAAAAGTCAACGTAAATTTAAGAATTGGATCGAACCGTTCATACCGGTTTCGGTTCCAATTCTTATGTTCGTAGAACTGCTTAAAACCGAATGGAACTGTAATTATAAATAATTAATTAAATTTAATAGCTGTATAATGTGTCACTAAATGAGTGGTGAAAATCAAACTGGTTTCGCCTAGTGCGATTGCATGGGAACATTTCTCAATTAGGTCTTTCACTTGCATGGTTCACCTATAATGCATGTATTTTGAAAAGGAGGCCATTTTCTCTCATAAATTTCCAAATTTGACATCCAGGTTTCGATTCATATTTTTCTTGGATAGAATGATCTTAAGGTGTTTTTTTTTTTTTTTTTTTTTTTTTTTTTGTCAAACGATAGATTTTGTCAGATTAGATGTTAGATTAGCCACCAATAGGGTTTAAACTCACGCTATCATGTAAGAGCTCAACACTTTTCCACCACTGTAGTAAAGGGTCACTTGCTACTTTTTGTTTTCCCTTTTTCCTGGGCTTTGTTTAATGTCTTGGTAAAGGAATTGGATCTGCTCCGGACCTTAGTGTCCAGAGCCTAAGGATCAACTAATCTGGGCCGCACAAATTGAATCCAACGGTCTCCATTAACTCATTTTCTTGGCACACCACACACAAACCAACAACTCTAATTTCTTTTACACACTAATCAGTGCCCCAGATAGGTTGATCTTTAGGCTCTAGACACTAAGGTATGGAGCGGATCCAATTCCCTTAGTAAGTTCTTTTTGGGCTTAAATTATTGTATTCGCACTAACATTCTTACTGCATAATGGATATATTTGTATGCATGAATTTATATTTGTATTATGAATGAATATGTACATTTGAATTGTGTTTCAGTTTTCGTTTACTTGGTGTCAAGGACATTTACATTTTGATTTAGTATTTGAAAAGGATATATGTTGTTTGTAACTTTGTATAACCATTTTAGAAGTCATAATTGAATGCGAGCATGCAAAAAACAAGAAAACGAAAACAAGTAAACTTAAATACCATTTTGATTTGGTATTCAAATGATTTAGTATTTGGAACCATAAATAGGCATAGACCGAACCGAAACTAATGTGAATCGAACCATACAGTTTCAGTAATAAATTTAAGCGAAACCACATCAAACAGTTGATATTTTCCCTGCTTTAGTTTCAATTTGAGGGTGAAACTGCACCGAATTACATATTTTTAATTTTTACAGATGTACATGCAAAATTACCTTTTTTTTAATCACACAAATTACATATTTTTATTTAATTTATCAAAAGAAAAGGGAACATATGAAAAAAATAACTATAATAGTTTCATATCAAATATTTCTTACTGCATCATTTATGTGTATGTTGTGAGCTTAGAGGTTAGAGGATAAATATTTTGTACGCCACAGCTGGACTTGTCATCAACATCTTCCTCCCCCCTCCCCCCAAACAACCTGTCCATTCTCTAGACTCTACTCCTCCCGGCAAATTTGGCAGTATCAATGCCCTCACCTACGACTGTACGAGACATCCACTTCCCCACGGATTAACATCAGCCTGTGAGGATCCTCTATCCATTGAACCTACCAACAGCACTCAAGCATCTAAATTCTCGCATTGGTAGCAAGCGATGAAGGAGCAATATGATGCACTTCTCCAGAATCAAACCTTGTCTCTCTTCTCTGCTACTCCTCTTATGAATATTGTAGCATGCAAATGGTTATTTTGTGTTAAACGAAAAGCCAATGGCTCTATTGACAGCCATAAGGCTCGTCTCATCACAAAAGGGTTCAATCAACAAGTTAGGCTTGACTACGACGAAACCTTTAGCCCCGCTGTTAAACCAGGTACTATCTGATAGGAGCATATTTATGCGACTTAAATGGCTTGTTCTCGTACATTTACGTTATGTTTCTTTAGTTATTTTAGTTCTTTATGCTTCTTTTGTGTGTTTTCAGGTTCTAAGGGCAAAGTATGCAAAAGGATGTCTTTTGGAGCCTTTTGGAGCAAATTAGAGATTGGAATGGATATCATATGCTTGGAGCCAAAAGGATGGACGAAATTGAAGACTTGAAGTAGGAAAGTTAAATCCTAAAAAGACCTCATGTTTGAGCATCATTGAAAACTCCTACGCATTTTAGAACACAAAAACAACATTCCTAGCAACCTTAGGACATTGTCGTGTGTTTCCTTGTGTCTCCCTTCCTTGCCATGCAAGGAAGGGCTTTGTTCCCTATTTTAAATACTTAAACACTACCACTTATCATTCACCACATATCATTCACCACTTATCATATCATACATTCATTTATCACTTATCATAATCATTCACTTATCACTTAACATATCATACACTTATCACTTATCACTCATAATCACCTACAACATCCACCTACTTCACCTACAACATCCACCTACTTCACCTTCCAGCTACTTCACCTACAAATGACATAGCCATATGTTCCCTCCACTACTCCTATAAATACCCTTGCATTCATTCATTCAGGATCATCTCATTCACAACACAACACCCCTCAAACACTTCCATTATTCCCTAGCCGTGAGCTTCCCATCTTCCCCTTAGAATCCAAACCGTGAGTCCCCCTTCCACCATTCCTCATCCATTTCCATAATTCCCCAAACCTCACCTTAGACCTTGTGCTACAACAACGAGGAAGATAAGAGGGCCTAAACGTTCATACAATTCAAGTTTGAGTTGTTGGAATGTTTAGGTGTTTCTTTGATTTCAAAGTTTAAATTCAATTCTCTTTGTTTTGTACGTATGAGGAATGGAAGAGAAGAGTGCCTAAACGTTCATACAATTCAAGTTTGAGTTGTTGGAATGTTTAGGTGTTTCTTTGATTTCAAAGTTATGAGGAACTAAACCCCCTTTAGCTAGGGGGTGATTCGAAACTATGTTTATATTTGCAATATGAATTGATTAACTTTCGTTGGAATTTCATAAATTGTGGATTCAATTTGTTTAACCGTTTGATTGATAACTTATTTATGTATGTTTATTAAGAATGCGCGCTTAATTTTCATGCATAAATATGACGCTAGAATATAAGTGAATTTCACCTAATCGTTATGAACTTATATTCACAAGTAGTGGAGGTTGCTTATAAACAATCGCGTTAAATGAATTCTTGGCACGAGTTTCATGCTCATCATAGTAACGAATGCCTCGTCAACACTTATAGTTTTCATAATGCTTAATGATCTTTGATTGTATCTTTATTGTGCTGTTCACGTAAAGGACTTTTGGAGAATGTGGTGAATTGCGTTGCGCTAACCCATCCAATTCATTAACTTAAGGAAAACTTGACGGTTAATTTAAGCGGACCTAATTAACCCGGGGCGTTGAGTTTCATAATTTATCGAAAGACCAACTGAGAATCAATCTTGTATGCAAGTGTAACATGTGTGGAGAAGAACCCCTTGGCTATTCCATCATCCATATTTTATTCACATTCATATTTACATTCTGTTTTAATTGCAATTTGTTCATTTAGTTTAATTTTGTCAAAACCTAAATCCCCCTTTACTTTAATGTCAAATTAGTTAGAAATCAATTTAGTTTGTGTTTTTAAGAGTTTTGAGTCTTTTGAACTTGTTAGAATCTGTTTAGTTTATGTTTTAAAGTATTTTTTGAATTCTTTGAGTCTAGTTTAGTGTTTTATATTGTTTTTACGTTTTTAAGTCAGTTTCCAAGAGATTAACAATCCCTCCTAATCCCCGGTCCAGAACGATCCCTACTTGCACCTATACTACAATTTGACAAAAAGAGGGTTTAATTTGTGCGCGTATAAAACTCGCATCAAATTTTGGCGCCGTTGCCGGGGATTAGCAACTTTGCTAATCCCTTGGTTCTTTTTTTTTTTTTTTTGGTTTAGTTGTTTTCGTTTTAGTTTCTAACTTAGTGTTGTTTTCTTTGTTTGTTGTTACTTTTGATATTTGATTTAGTTCTCTTTCTTTGATTTTAGGTACTAGAGAAGTAAGATATGGATTTTGCTAGCATTCAAGCTCAATTGACAAATCTTACTTCTAAATTGTCGCCGTATACCGAAAGGACCACAATGCAGAGTGTCCCTACATTTGGTGCTTCATATAGGCAAGGATTTCAAGCCAATCAATGTCCACAAAGAGATTGGAGGGATCATTCAAACTCTATATGGTGGGAAGATCAACAAGTTCAACGTGAAGCATATTGGCAACCATATGAGGAGTTCTATTCAAGACCTATGCAGCCACCACAACTTCATATGCAATATGCTCAATTAAATTCAAGTTCGCCAATAGATTATAATCAAATTCTTAATGAAATAAATTCTTTGGCGCAGGGGTCACAAAATCAAGCCAAGGAGGCTCAACAAGAAGCATATTGGCAACCATATGAGGAGTTCAATACAACACCTATGCAGCCACCACAACCCCCCCCACAACAATTCCAATCAAGTTCAAGTATGTCCATGGATAATGAAAAAAATTTTCAATTACTAACCTCTTTGATGCAGGACGAACAAAATCAAGACAAGAAGTTGGGTAAATTGGACGAGCAATTTGGGCAGATTATGGAGTTCATGAAACAAATTCAAGAGCAAAGTGAACTCTCCAACTCAACTATTGAAAACTCGAAGGAAGATTTTGAAATCCATAATGCTATCACTTTGGGAAGTGCTATGGAGGTTGGAGCTGACCTAAAAATGTCCAAACATAGCCTAGAAGTGGATGAAGAGCTGCTAATTGAGGAGGAGGAAGAAGACATGCACACGGCAAGGGTAGAACAACCCTTGCCGCAGCCCCCTAAGCCCTCTAAACCACCCACCACCAGTAAGGACGTCCCAATTCCATGTTATTCTGATGTTATTCCACCCAATGTCCCTTTTCCTAGCAGGTTTTTGATTCCCAACCAAGAAGAGAGTAAAAAGGACATCGTGGAAGCCTTCCCAAAGGTGCAAAATGCTATTCAAATTCTTGGTGCAACACAGCAAGTTTTAGATGGTGTTGAATTCTTCAAAGGACTTTGTACACCAAGAAGAATGATTCAAGAGACGGTAGTGGCTGGAGAAGATGTAGAAGGCATCAAAGAGGACATATTTGAAACCACAATTCCCAAGGAAGTTGGATTTTATGACACGGGACAAGTCATAACTTTCGAAGGGGTGTTTATTCTGGAGTTCATTTTGGAGCACACAGGTAAGCCGCCTCCCCGAATTTCAATTTTCTTTTATACTAACATGTGGTTAATGATTCAGGCACCCAATCTGGAATTTAAACTATTATCGGATCATTTCAAGTATCACCGCCCATTCAAAGATAAATTCCATGCCGTTTGATTTTATTTATGTTAAAAAAAAAAAAAAAAAAAAAAAGATACTAAACATGGAGAAAGATGGAGCCTTCACAGAGGATGTTTACGTGAAGCCCTGCTACGAGGCGTCGAAGCAGAAGGAATAGAAGCGGAAGGCATAGGAGCGGAAGGCGCAGAAGCGGGAGGCATCGGAGCGGAAGCCATCGGAGCTAGAGCATTCCAGGCCTCAATACTTGGCCAAGCGCTGGATGACCCAGGAAAAAGGTGCCTCTGGAGACAAGCCGCAAGCCTTTGACGGTCACTGTGAATTCGACCCTCAGATTCTTGCAGCTCATCAAGCTTTCTCTTCATGCCCGACGAATAGTTATTTGCAAGCACATGAAAACTTATATTCTCGTACTTAAGCTACTGGATCTCTTGCTTAAGACTCTCCACCTCTGCCATCAATGATTCCACCTGACGGGAGCGGGCAAGCAGGCGTTGGCCCATGTTGGACACAGAACTCGCACACTGAACACTAAGTGCGAGGGACTCTTGAACGGCCAACTCATCGGACCGTCCTGACAGCAGCCTACTATCTTTTGGAGTGAGGAGGTTCCTAGCTACTATTGTAGCTGTTGTGGCGTCCTGCATCACGGAGTCTTCACCTGTAAGAAGACCATTAGAAGATAAGAAAGAAGGGCGCCATACGTTACCTTGACGCGGCGCGCCCGTATCACTGCTAAGGCTCAATTCCAAGCTAAGGTTCGATGAGTTTGCCATTTTTCAAAAGTGTTCAAAGAAAAGGGATGGAGTTAAATTTCAAAGGGCCGGAGTCGATCTTCAAGAATGGGAAATCTTCAGAGTGTGTTTGTTGTGGTGATCGATAGCTCAATAAAAAAAGCCAAGGCGACGCGTCCACCGATTCAAAAAGCCGGAATTTCCGGCGTAATTTTGGCGACGCTTTCTCGGCTTTTCAGAAGACGCGTTCAACTTTGTCAAAAGATTTCTTCTTTTCAGACAACACGTGGAGGCCATCACCGCAACTACATATCTTTAGCCGACAAGCGCAAAGTTCGGCGACTCTTTCTCTGCTTTTCAGAAGATGCGTGCAGCTTTGTCAAAAGGAGCCGCATCTGCACTACCACGTGTCGTTCAGAAAGCGAAGGGGCGTCGTTCAGAAATCGAAGGGGCGCCTGCTCAGAAATCGAAGAGGCGTATTCAGAGATCGAAGAGGCGCCACTATTTCAAAAAGCCGGAATTGCGGGATCAAAACGTTTGTCGACAAGGGTAAAAAGTACCACCACTTGATATTATCTCTATATATGTCGACCTTCGTCTTTTATGGCAGGGCAAACCTGAAGAAAATGCCCAACTCTCCCTCACCTCTGAGGGCGCACTCCCAGCAAAGCCTTTCGAAATACTAAATTTTTTCTTCTTCCCCAAAGATGATACCAGATGCCTGGAGTAAAGATGACCCAGGAGGAAATACATGTGCTGATTCATGCACCGCTTCTTCAAAAGCAAAGGTATCTTATATCATCAAGGTCAAAAGCAAAAGTATCTCATATCATGCTCTTTCCCTGTCTTTTTCTTTGTCCTTGTTCTTACTCGCATGGCAAAGTAAAAGAAGCAATCAGCCGGCACTTGGAGTCAATCTTCCGATCTGGAGCCAACTGCCTGGAACCTATTCCTGATTGCTTACCTAGCGTTGCTCTCGAGTAGTCATCTTCAACGGTTGATACACTTCCGGAGAAGGGACCACTTCTGCAAAGGGGAGCGAGTAAGGCAAGTGAAAATGATACATTGAAGCATGTGGAGACAAACATAGGCTGAGTTATCCTCCAACCCTTTTCAATACGAATTGGAAAGATTGAACAAAGAAACAGATAAAAGGGATAAGCTCAGACCTTCGGGGGAGACCAAATGAACCATCATGCTGCCCAGTTCAAGAAGTAGCACAAAGGAAAATCAACGATGGGCAGAAACCAGTTCAAGAGTAAGCCTGTGGAATCACAAAGGTCAAAGCCTCAATGCAATCACCAAGGAGAAGAGGGAATTTACACTCCATAACCAGATTTGTGTCCCTAAACTCTTCTCTTTGTTAATTACATTCTGCCATGTTTAGTATGTTTAAATGTTTTTTTGTGTGTTTACTTATGTTTTGTGTGAACCATATGCTTAAAACATTGAGGACAATGTTTGATTTAAGTGTGGGGGGGGGTAACTAAGTTTATTTAATGCAAATTCGTGGGATTTTATCACCCATAACTTCAAATGTTGTTCCTTGCTGTTTTAAGGTGTTTTTAAGTTGTTTTAGAGTGTTTTAGTGTGTTTTGTTTTATAACTCCGAAAATCACATAAAAATTTGGAAAACTTGTTTTAAAAACCCTAAAAAGAGTGTTTTGAGTCATTTTTGTGTGTTTGTGTTTTAGGGTACCTTCCAACACAATGATAAGGATTTGGTTTATAATTGCATGACGGTTAGAAAGAGTTATAAACATAGAGAAAAGTATGATTTACTCTTGGTATATGCTTGGTTATGGTTATAATGTATGACTTCACATGCAATCATAAAAGAAAAAAAAAAATTCGTTTTTGTAACATGCTTGAAGGAAGGAACTCAAACAAACGCTACAACCCTGAGAGACTTGAGCCTATAACGTTCTTTGGAGAGTTTAATCTGTGATTTCTTGTTTTCTAAAGTCATTGCATGATCTCATTATTCTTTGCTTGGTTACTACTTAGAAGGCGTTTCATCATATAGTTCCAAATGCTAGAACTCATGCCCATTTCATTCAAAGCATGTTATTGATTTGCATAACACATATTCAAGAAGAAGTTGTGTAGTGACCACCACCATAGCCAAATAGCCTTACTTCCCATACTTCGTATATGTTGTAAGTTTTAACCCCGTTGAGCCTTGTTTAGCCTTTATTCTTTGTTTACCCACATTTTCCTCACCTAGCCTAGTTTAGGACAATCCCCACCCTTGTTCTTAAAAGATAGTGAGCATGACTTAATTGAATTCCTTTTGAGTTACATTATGAAAGAAAATAAGTGTGGGGGAGAGAATGTTTAAGTGTTGATGTTTTGAGATTCAAAAGAAAAGAAAGAAAAAAAAAAAAAAAAAAAAAAAAAAAAAAAAAAGAGAAAAGAAAAAAATGAAAGAATCAGTGATTGAAGAAAGGTTCCAAAACACCAATTCTGGGTGTAAATTGTCTAAACTCTCCCTTTTTGTTCAAAAGTTGAGTTTTCATTCAAAAGTGAATTCTAAGTTGATTCAAATGCTTTGCTCACTATTTCTTTAAAAACCTTTGTTTTCCATATCCCTTCTTTGTTATCCACATACCCCAAGCCCCGTTACAACCCTTGACTTCTATCTTGAGTGTTGTGTATTTCAATTTGTGGAGTTTGAACTTGGTATGGGCTTATGGTGTCACTGGTTCTCGCGTCTAAGTAGTAGCATTCCATTCATGAGATCATATCTAAACATGCTTATTAACTCCAGAAAATGCTTTCCTTATTATAACATATGTGAGTGTTCGTCTACATGTTTACATCAATCTTCTCACATATACCTAGTGTAGGGTGTGTAGTCAGAAAATCTGTGTGAAAAACGAGAGTACATCTAGTAAGAAATTGAGGGAATTCTCTAAGGCATGTTACTACATTCAAAACATGGTTTTAAATGCTTAATTGTGAACTAGTATGTGGTGACTATGAGTAAGAATGTACTTAAGTGTAAAGATGGCTCAAATCTGTGAGAATAATGATTTTTAATTTGTCATGTGCATTGGAAGTCCCTGATACGATTGTTGGAAGGTGTAGGTTGTGTTTTGTTCTTTTTGTTTTGTTTTTCTGTTTTGCTCGAGGACTAGCAAAAGCTAAGTGTGGGGGTATTTGATAGGAGCATATTTATGCGACTTAAATGGCTTGTTCTCGTACATTTACGTTATGTTTCTTTAGTTATTTTAGTTCTTTATGCTTCTTTTGTGTGTTTTCAGGTTCTAAGGGCAAAGTATGCAAAAGGATGTCTTTTGGAGCCTTTTGGAGCAAATTAGAGATTGGAATGGATATCATATGCTTGGAGCCAAAAGGATGGACGAAATTGAAGACTTGAAGTAGGAAAGTTAAATCCTAAAAAGACCTCATGTTTGAGCATCATTGAAAACTCCTACGCATTTTAGAACACAAAAACAACATTCCTAGCAACCTTAGGACATTGTCGTGTGTTTCCTTGTGTCTCCCTTCCTTGCCATGCAAGGAAGGGCTTTGTTCCCTATTTTAAATACTTAAACACTACCACTTATCATTCACCACATATCATTCACCACTTATCATATCATACATTCATTTATCACTTATCATAATCATTCACTTATCACTTAACATATCATACACTTATCACTTATCACTCATAATCACCTACAACATCCACCTACTTCACCTACAACATCCACCTACTTCACCTACAACATCCACCTACTTCACCTACAAATGACATAGCCATATGTTCCCTCCACTACTCCTATAAATACCCTTGCATTCATTCATTCAGGATCATCTCATTCACAACACAACACCCCTCAAACACTTCCATTATTCCCTAGCCGTGAGCTTCCCATCTTCCCCTTAGAATCCAAACCGTGAGTCCCCCTTCCACCATTCCTCATCCATTTCCATAATTCCCCAAACCTCACCTTAGACCTTGTGCTACAACAACGAGGAAGATAAGAGGGCCTAAACGTTCATACAATTCAAGTTTGAGTTGTTGGAATGTTTAGGTGTTTCTTTGATTTCAAAGTTTAAATTCAATTCTCTTTGTTTTGTACGTATGAGGAATGGAAGAGAAGAGTGCCTAAACGTTCATACAATTCAAGTTTGAGTTGTTGGAATGTTTAGGTGTTTCTTTGATTTCAAAGTTATGAGGAACTAAACCCCCTTTAGCTAGGGGGTGATTCGAAACTATGTTTATATTTGCAATATGAATTGATTAACTTTCGTTGGAATTTCATAAATTGTGGATTCAATTTGTTTAACCGTTTGATTGATAACTTATTTATGTATGTTTATTAAGAATGCGCGCTTAATTTTCATGCATAAATATGACGCTAGAATATAAGTGAATTTCACCTAATCGTTATGAACTTATATTCACAAGTAGTGGAGGTTGCTTATAAACAATCGCGTTAAATGAATTCTTGGCACGAGTTTCATGCTCATCATAGTAACGAATGCCTCGTCAACACTTATAGTTTTCATAATGCTTAATGATCTTTGATTGTATCTTTATTGTGCTGTTCACGTAAAGGACTTTTGGAGAATGTGGTGAATTGCGTTGCGCTAACCCATCCAATTCATTAACTTAAGGAAAACTTGATGGTTAATTTAAGCGGACCTAATTAACCCGGGGCGTTGAGTTTCATAATTTATCGAAAGACCAACTGAGAATCAATCTTGTATGCAAGTGTAACATGTGTGGAGAAGAACCCCTTGGCTATTCCATCATCCATATTTTATTCACATTCATATTTACATTCTGTTTTAATTGCAATTTGTTCATTTAGTTTAATGTTGTCAAAACCTAAATCCCCCTTTACTTTAATGTCAAATTAGTTAGAAATCAATTTAGTTTGTGTTTTTAAGAGTTTTGAGTCTTTTGAACTTGTTAGAATCTGTTTAGTTTATGTTTTAAAGTATTTTTTGAATTCTTTGAGTCTAGTTTAGTGTTTTATATTGGTTTTACGTTTTTAAGTCAGTTTCCAAGAGATTAACAATCCCTCCTAATCCCCGGTCCAGAACGATCCCTACTTTCACCTATACTACAATTTGACAAAAAGAGGGTTTAATTTGTGCGCGTATAAAACTCGCATCACTATCCTACCATTCTTGCCTTAGTGGTTTCACAAAATTGGCCATTGCAATAACTTGACGTCCATAATGCTTTCCTGAACGGAATTATTCACGAGAAAGTTTATATGAAACAACCGTCTGGCTTTGTTGATTCCAGACACTCCCAATATGTTTGTTGCCTTAACAAGGCTATTTATGGCCTTAAACAAGCACCCCGCACTTGGTTTCAGTTTTTAGCCTCCTTCTTGCACACTCAAGGCTTTTTCCATAGCAAATCGGATGCATCTTTGTTTGTTTACCACTCCTGTACATACCCACTATATGTTTTGGTATACGTTGGTGATTGATAGGAGCATATTTATGCGACTTTGTTATCTTGTTTCTTTGCATTTACTTAGTTAATTTCCATTTATTTTGGTCATTTAAATTATTTTCGTATTATTGTAGGTCCAATTGGTAAAGATGATAATAAAAAGCTAAATGGAGCAATTTGGAGCAACTTTGGAATTGGATTGGATAGCATGAGTGGATAGCATATGGGCTGAACGTTTTTGGTATTTAAATGGTGCTAGACATGTGCTAAAATCTGGAGAAATTAAAGTTGAGGCTTGGAAGACAAGGAATTACACAAGAAAGAGGAATCCTAATTGGAGAGGAATGTTATCTTATCCTATCTTATCTTATCTTATCTTATCTTATCCAACATTATCTTATCTTATCTCCAGCTGCAAGGGGGAATCCTAATCACATTCCAACAATTTCTACTTGATTTTTAGAGTCCTAAAATAACTTTAAAACGCCAAAATCCTTTCCTCCTTGGATTCAGCCATTTTCCCCTATATATATGAAATTCCTGCATAGGTTTAGGGTGTGCCATGCCTACCATTCTTCCATTGAAGTTGCTGGAATTTTCAGAGTTCTTTCTCTCTTTGTTTTAAGTTTCAATGTTTATTTTAGATTGTTTTTCAATTATGATGAACATGTGTAACTAAATTTCTTTTTAGCTAGAGGTGAATTTGAAGCCATGATCATATGTTTTATATAAATTGATTACATCCAGTTATTGTTTCATAAAATATGAATGCGATTTACTTATCTGCTTTATAGAGAACTTATTCTTGTATGTTTATTAAGGATGCACATTTAGTTTGCATGCAGGGATTTGATGTTAGAATATAAGGGAATTTCACCTAATCGTTATGAACTTATATTTGCAAGTAGTAAAAGTCACTAGTCATGCTTGAGTTAAGTAAATTCTTGGCAGGAGTATCATGCTTTTCATAGTTACAAATGCCTTATCAATGCTTATGATTTTCACAGAACTTAATGATCTTTGAGATGTATCTCTATCATGCTTTTCATAGTTAGGGAACTTGAGAAGAATAATTTGGTTGCGTCGCTGAGTCCAATTCAATGAACTTAGGAAAAATCTAAGAATTAATTAGTGCTGTTCATAGTTAATTTGAGGCATTGTCATTCATGGTTTATAGGAAGAATAACTGGAAATCGATTTGTATGCATATGTTTCATGTGTGGAGAAGAATCCTCTAGCTATCCTCTCACCCATATTTCATTCACAACTTAATTTACTTTCTGCCATTTACTTTTGTTCTCATTAAAAATGTCCAAAATCCCCCCAGTCATTGTTTAGATGTTAGTTTAGCTTAGTTTTTAGTTTTACAAGTTTAATTTATGTTGATTAGCATCCCTTCTAATCCCTGAAATAGAACGATCCCTACTTACTTGTACTACGATTGCATAATTTATAGGGTTTAATTTGTGTGTTAGTTTCTACCACATCAAATTTTGGTGCTGATGTATTATAAACTAGCACAAAAATTAAACCTCTTGTTGACAATTGTAGTATATATGTAAGCAGGGATCATTTTAGGCCGGAGATTAGAATTGATTGCTAATCTACGCTAAACTAACTTAAAAACACAAAACTAGACTCTAAGACTCTTAACTAGACTTATATGACTCAAAACAAACTAAAAAGACTCAAAACAACACAAAACAATAAAAAAGACTCAAACTAGACACTAAAGGGTGATTTGGACGAATTCTAACTTTAATTTGACTCAAAACACTTAAAAACACAAATTGGACAGATTCTAACTAATTTGACACCACAAAGTAAAAGGGATTGGGTTTTTGACGAATTTAAAGTAAAAACAAGTAACTAAAAGATTTAAACAAATTTGACACGAAATTGGGTGAATGAATGGGTGATAATCTAGCTAGAGGGTCATTCTCCACACATGACACACTTGCATACAAATTGATTTCCAGTTGCTTTTCCAATAAACCATGAACCTCAACGCCCCAGATTAACCGTGAATAGCATTAATTAACCCTCAGATTTTCCTTAAGTCATTGAATTGGATGGAATATGCATCGGCAACCAAATTATTCTTCAATAGTTCCCTACATGAACAACATAATAGAGGTACAATCAAAGATCATTAAGCTTTGTGAAAATCATAAGCATTGACAAGGCATTCGTAACTATGAACAACATGATACTCTTGCCAGGAATTTACTTAACACGATTGTGACTAGCAACCTCCATTACTTGTGAATATAAGTTCATAACAATTATGTGAAACTCCCTTATATTCTAGCATCAAGTTCATGCATGCAAACTAAGTGTGCACCCTCAATCAACATACAAGAATAAATTATCAATCAAGCAGTTAAGCAAATTACATTCACGATTTATGAAATCACAACTAGAGGTAATCAATTCATATTGCAAATATAATCATGGTTTCAAAGTCTCCTCTAGCTAAAATAAGTTTAGCCTCTCATGTTCACAGCAAAACAAAGAAAACTTAAATTAACCATTGAAAACAAAAGATTGAATACACCTAGAAACGCTCCAACAATCCAACAATCTTGAATGGCAAGCACGGCTCCAAGGGGTATTCTCTCCTTCTTTTTGCTGTGGCACAAGGTTTGGGTGAAGGTTTGAGTGATGAATTGTATGAAAGAATGGCTGAAAGTATGAATTGTAGTGAATGCCCCCCCCCCCAAAGGCTGCGGCAAATGGCCTTTATTTATAAGTTTAAGAAAAACAAGGCCTAACTTAATTTGGTAAACAGGTTTGATCCCAAATCTACAAGGAAAAGGAGAAATAAATGTTAGAATCCTAGGGATAAAGGGTAGGAAAGTTGCAGCAGCACCTAGAGAGAGAGGGAAAGTGACTTCCTTGCACGGCAAGGAAATGCAAAGGGAGAATTGGTGCGGCATCCCTCTTTGATTGGGATTAGGGCTTCTAGAACTTATATTTAAGTGTCCTAAATTAATTAGGAACTCCCCTTAAAAACTGGAAATTAAGTAGGAAAAGATTAGGATTGACTAAGTCAAAATAAGGAAGTTTGACTCATATTTCCTTCTTTCTTGCTGATTCCTTGTCTTCCAAGTCTTGAATTAATTTATTCCATCTTTTTGGCAGATTCTTAGCCTTTCTTGAACTTCAATTTCATCCATCCACCTTGCTCCAAGCATGTGCTATCCATTCCAAGCCCAAAACTGCTCCAAAATGCTCCAAATTGCACTTTCTTGCCACTTTAGTCCTTTGGACCTACAAACACATGAAAATAGCTTAAAATACTAAAATAACTAGGAAGTAACAACATAGCTGCAAGGAAATAAGCTAACTAAGTCCCATAAATATGCTCCTATCAAATTCCCCCACACTTAGCTTTTGCTAGTCCTCGAGCAAAACAAAACAAACAAAACACAATCTAGAGCTTCCAACAATTGCCTCAGGGATTTCAAATGAACATGACATATTAAAAATCACTACTCCCACAGATTTTAGCCATTCCTACTCTTGAATAAACACTTAACCACAGTCACCACTCACTAGTTCGCATTTAATCAATTAAAACAACATTTTGAAAGCAGTAACATGCCTTAAAGAATTCCCTTAATTCCTCACCAGATATACTCTCTATTTTCACACAAATTTTTTGACTACACTCCATATACTAAGTATATGTGAGAAGATTGATGTAAACATGTAGACTAGCACTCACATATGTTATAACAAAGAAAGCATTTTCTGGAATTATTAATATGAACATGTATATGATCTCATGAACGGAATGCCACTACTTAGAAATAAGAACCAGGGATTCCATATGCTTATAGCAATTTCAAACTCCACATATTAAAACACATAACAATCAAGATAGAAGTCTAAGAGTTGTAATGGGGCTAAGGTATTGGCTAACAAAGAAAAGTAAAGGATAAACAAAGGTTCTTAAAGCAATAGTAAGCAAAGTAATGAAATAAACACTTAGAATTCACTTTTGAATGCAGAAATCAACTTTAAACACCCATGAGAGATTCGCACAACAATTAGGGTCAAATTCAAACTTTTGGACCCTTTCTTCAATAACCAATACTTGTGAGTTCATTCTCACTTATTTCTCAACTCTTTTTCTTTCTTTTTCTCATTCTTTTTTCTTTTTCATAGATTTTCAATGAAAACCTTCCCCCACACTTGTTTTTCTGCATAATGTAAGTCAAAAGGAATTCCCTCTAAGTCATGCTTCACTATCCTTTAAGAACAAGGGTATGGATAGTCCTATTCTAGGCTAGGTAAGGATAATGTGGCTAACAAAGAAAATAGGCTAAATAAGGCTCAAAAAGGGTTAAGCCTACAATACATATGCAAAGGGTAAGGCTTTTTGGCTCTGGTTTAACTAAACAACTTCATCTTATTGTATGTTATGCAATCAATATCATGCTTTGAATGAAATGGGCATGAGTTCTAGTATTTGGAACTATAATGATGAAAACGCATTCTAAGTAGCAACCAAGCAAAGAAATGATGAGATTATGCAACGACTTTAGAAAACAAGAAATCACAGATTAATAAATCTCCAAGTAAAGTTTAGGCACAAGTCTCTCAGGATTGTAGCGTTAGTTTGAGTTCCTTCCTTCAAGCATGTTACAAAAACTGATTTTTTTCCTTTGTGATTACATGTGAATTCGTAAACGACAACTACAACTAAGCATAAACCAAAGAGCAAATCAAACTTCCATCCATGTTTGTAACTTTCTTTAACAGTCATGCAATTAAAAACCAAATCCTCATCATTGTGTTGGAAGGTACCCTAAGACACAAACAAACATAAAAAATGACTCTAAAACACTCTTTTTTTTGGGTTTTTCAAAACTTTTTTCGAATTTTTTCTCAAATTTTCGTATTTTCTGTTCAAAACACATGAAAACACTTCCAAACACACTAAAAACACTTAAAAACAGTGAGAAACAACATTAGAAGTGATAGGTGATAAAATCCCACGAAAATCATGCAAAAACAGCTTGTTTACCCCCCCCCCCCAACACTTAAACCAAACATTGTCCTCAATGTTTCAAACAAAAGACTCACTCACAAACAATCAAACAACACAAACTAACAAACATAACTATCATGGGAAAGTAAAAGCAATAAGGAGTAGAGTTAGGAACGCAAATCTGGTTGTGGATTGTTGGAGAGTCCTAGGTCTTCTTTATTCAAATGCATGGGTTGCCTCCCAAGAAGCACTTACTTTAATGTCTTCCAGCCAGACGATACCTCTCTTTAAGCTTCATTGGAGCCCACGGCATGTAGGGGTATATTCTCCACAACCTGCCCCTCAAATAATAACGCTCTATGAATGGAAGGGGATATTGATCCTCCCTGATTGTGGTGTTGAGCTTCCTAAAGTCAATGTGAACTTTCTAACCACCTTGATTTCAATTGGGAACCTTGATGTGAGATTTATACGCACACAAATTAAACCCTCTTTTTGTCAAATTGTAGTATATGTATAAGTAGGGATCGTTCTGGACCGGGGATTAGGAGGGATTGTTAATCACTTGGATTTGACTCAAAAACGTAAAAACAAAGTTAAAAACGTTCACAAAGACTCAAAGGACTCAAAACAAGTTCAAAAGACTCAAAACTGCCTAAAAACACTAACTAGGCAATTTCTGACCTTAAACCTAATGTTGGACGAATTTAAGATTATGGCTTGACACAAGAACGTAAAAACACAATATAAAACACTAAACTAACTCAAAGAATGTAAAACTAATCACTTAAAACATTAAAACAAACCAAAAGACTCAAACATCACCCAAAACACTCAAAACTGCCTTAAAATCACTTTCTGGGCAGTTTTGAGCACTTTGGTGAATTTGGACGAAATTGGGAAATAAAATGAATCAAAACACTCATAAACACAAACTAAAACACTTTCTAACTAAATTGGACATTAAAGTAAAGGGGGATTTAGATTTATACGAAAATTAACTAAAATGCACAGATTCAAATTAAAGCAAAATGTAAATGTGAATGTGTGATAGAATTTGAATGGAATGAAGGCTAGCTAAGGGGTTCATCTCCATACATGTTATACTTGCATAATAAAATGATTTCCAATTGCATTTCAATAAACCATGAAACTCAACACCCCGGGTTAACCGTGATGCACTAATTAACCTTCAAATATTCCTAACGTTATTGAATTGGATGGGTTAGCACATACAACAATTCAAAACATTCCCCACAAGTCCCCTACATGATTGCATAATAGAGATACAAGCAAGAATCATTACGCTCTATGAAAATTATAAGTGTTGACGAGGCATTCGTTACTATGGATTGCATGAAACTTATGCCAAGAATTCATTTAACGCGATTGTTTATAAGCAACCTCCACTACTTGTGAATATAAGTTCATAACTATTAGGTGAAACTCACTTATATTCTAGCGTCATATTCATGCATGAAAATTAAGCGTGCACTCTCAATAAACATACATAAATAAGTTATCAATCAAACGGTTAAACAAATTGAATCCACAACTTATAAAACGCAATTAGAAGTATTCAAATCAAAATGCAAGCATAAACATATATTCGAATCACCCCCTAACCAAGGGGGTTTAGTTCCTCATGGTACAAAACAAAGAGAATCAAAGAAACACCTAAACATTCCAACAACTCAAACTTGAATTGTATGAACGTTTAGGCCCTCTTATCTTCCATTCCTCATTCGTACAAAACAAAGAGTATTGAAATTAAACATTGAAATCAAAGAAACACCTAAACATTCCAACAACTCAAACTTGAATTGTATGAACGTTTAGGCACTCTTCTCTTCCTCTTCGTTGTAGCACAAGGTCTAGGGATAGTTTGATGGTGTGAATGGTTTGGGGAGTGGTGGAAATAGAAGGATGGTGTTTGGATTGTAAGGGAGAGCACGGCACAAGGGAGTTTGATGGTCTACATTTCTGCAATGGATGAGTGAATGAGTTGAGGTGTGTTAATGGATGGAATGGTGGAGTGAATGGATGAATTTCTGTGGTGGAAGAGTGTGTGTTATTTATGGCTGCAATGGATGCTTATTTATAGGTGAAATGGGGGGAACATGACAGCTAGGAGGGAATGTGGCTGCATGTTTGAATGATTAAAGGATGCATGTGGGTTGGAAATGCATGTGCAATGAATATGTGGCTGCATGTGCAAGGGGACAATCTGGAAATGAAGGTGAATGTGCATGGCAAAGGGGAGTGTTGGGTGATGGGTGCATGTGGCTGATTTGTGGTTGCAATGATGAAATGAATGCATGTGGAATGGGATGGGAATGCAATCTGAAATGGGAGAGCATGTGGGTGCAAATGCATGTGGGTTAAAGTGGAATGACAGCTAGGTTGTGATGATGAATGCATGTGGCTGATTTAATGGAGGAACAAGTGCATGTGCATGGTTTTGGTTGGAATGCAAGGGAATGCAATCTGAAATGGGAGAGATAAGTGATAAGTGTATGGTTATGATAAGTGATAAGTGTATGGATATGATAAGTGTATGATATGTGGTGATGATAAGTGATAAGTGGTGATGATAAGTGATAAGTGGTTATGATAAGTAATGGGAGCATGTGGGTTAATTAATGAAGGAAATGCATGTGCAATGACAATGTGTTAGAATGGATGTGTGTTATGCATGGCATGATTGGGATTAGGAAAGGTTTAAATGTCCTAAAACTAAAGGGAACAAGGTTCCAACACTTTGGTCTTCAATTAGGTCTTCAATTTCGTCCAACACTTTGGCTCCAAGCATAAGCTATCCATCCTTAGCCCAAAAGTGCTCCAAAAGTCTCCAAAATGCATCTTTTTTGCTCCTTTAGCCCTTTGGACCTACAAACACACGAAAATAGCTTAAAGTACTAAAATAACTAAAGAAACATAACGTAAATGCACGAGAACAAGCCATTTAAGTCGCATGAATATGCTCCTATCAAACCTGCATCAAAGAAGGTAACAACGTATTAGTTGAAATGGGAAATGGAATTGGGATTGGAGACTTACAAACATATTGTGACAGAGGCTCAAAATTGGCAGCACTGTCAACAATTTCACTATGGCTGCTTTTGGCCAGATTGGGTGTTTTTAGGGTAGCCACTCTAATTCCCTCTTCGATGGTGGTTCTAGATGCATCCTTCTTGATAGGTGTAGATTGTTTCTGCCCTATATCTTTATTCACATCAATGGCAAAACAAGGGTGAACATCATTAGGATTCTTAATAGATTCAGAAACATTGAATTTAATTATATCACCACCAAACTCCATTGTTAATGCTCCCTTAACCACATCAATTTTGGTTTAGGTTGTTTTCATGAATGGTCTTCCAAGTAGGAATGGCGATGGTGTTGAATGAACTAAATCTTCCATTTCAAGCACATAAAAATCAGCCGGAAAGATTAAGTGATCAACCTGTACCAAAACATCTTCCAAAACTCATTTTGGATATGCATTAGAACGATCAGCTAATTGAATAATAACTCCATCATTTTTAAGCTCTCCTAAGTTCATAGATGCATAAATAAAGTAAGGCATGACATTAATGGATGCACCTAAGTCTAACATAGCATGTTCAAACCTTGTATTACCAATTACACAAGGTATAGTGAAACTACCTGGATCTTTGCATTTAGGAGGCAATTTCCTTTGTAACATTGCAGAGACATTTTCACTTACATGCACCACTTCCTTGTTCGAAATCCTTTTCCTTGTTGTGCAAAGTTCTTTCGAGAATTTGGCATACTTTGGAACTTGTTTGATTGCATCAAGGAGAGGGATATTGACTTGCACCTTTCTAAATGTCTCAAGAATGTCCTTGTCACTCTCTTCTTTCTTTGATTGTAAAAGTCTATGAGGGAAAGGCATATTTGGTGGAATAACATTAGAAACAATTGAATTTGGACCTACCTTACCTTTGTTGGACGACCTAGGAGCATTGAGTGGCTACGGCAAGGGTTGCTCCACCATTGCCGTGGCTTTGCCTTTGTCTTCCTCCTCTTGCAGTAGCTTTTCATCCTCCTTTTGGCTTGATTTGGGTGGTTGTGGGGTGGTTCCAACTTCCTTGCCAATTCTTAAAATGATAGCATTGGCGGTTTCAAATCCTCCTCTTGGATTCACAATGGTTGAACTAGGCAGCTTTCCTTGTTCCCTAAATTGGCCCATGAATTCTGCCATTTGCCCCATTTGCTTCTCCAATTCATCCACCTTTTTAGCTTGATTTTGCACTCTCTGCGTCAAAGAGGTGAGTAATTAAATAACTTTATCATTATCCAAAGATGTACCTGAATTTGATTGAATTGGAGGTGGTTGAGGTTACATTGTTGTGAATGGCCTTTGAAATCAAACATTGTCCTCAATGTTTCAAACAAAGACTCACATTCAAACAAACAACATAAACTAATTAACTTGACGAAATAAAAACAATAAAGAGAGAGAGAGAGAGAGAGAGTTAGGAATGCAAATCTGATTTTTTGGAATGAAATGTTGGATTGCCTAAGTCCTCTCTAGTTGAATGCATGGGTTTCCTCCCAAGAAACTCTTGCTTTAACGTCTTGTAGCTAGACTAATTCTTCTCTTAGCATCAATTAGACCTCACGGCATGGAGGGTGACATCCTCCACAATCTGCCCTTCAACACTTTCATAATATGGCTCAATGAATGGAAGGGGATACTGATCCTCCCTGATTGTGGTGTTTTGGTTCCTAAAGTCCATGTAATGCTCCCACCACCTTGAAATCGATTGGGTACATGTACCAAAGAAGGTAATAACCTATTAGTTGACATGGGAATTGGAATTGGGATTGAAGACTTACAAACATATTGTGATGAAGGCTCAAAAGTGGCAGCCCTATCAACAATGTCACTATGGCTACTCTCGGCCATATTGGGTGGTTTTAGGGCAACCACTCCAATTCCCTCTTTAATGGTGATTCTTGATGCATCCTTCTTTATAGGTGTGGATGGTTTCTGCTCTATATCCTTATGTACATCAATGGAAAAACAAGAACGAACATCATTAGGATTCTTAATAGAGTCAGAAACATTGAATTTAATTATATCACCACCAAACTCCACTGTTAGTACTCCCTTGGCCACATTAATCTTTGTTTGGGTTGTTTTCATGAATGGTCTTCAGAGTAGGAGTGGCAAGGGTGGAGAATGAACTAAGTCTTTGATGCGAGATTTATACGCACACAAATTAAACCCTCTTTTCGTCAAATTGTAGTATATGTATAAGTAGGGATCGTTCTAGACCGGGGATTAGGAGGGATTGTTAACCACTTGGATTTGACTCAAAAACGTAAAATAACAATATGAAACACTATACTAGACTCAAAGAATGCAAAACTAAACTTTAAAACACTAAAACAAACCAAAAGACTCAAACATCACCCAAAACACTCAAAACTGCCTTAAAATCACTTTCTGGGCAGTTTTGAGCACTTTGGTGAATTTGGACGAAATTGGGAAATAAGATGAATCAAAACACTTATAAACACAAACTAAATGTAATTCTAACTAATCTAACACTTTAAAATAAATGGGGGATTGGTTTTGGATGAAATTAAACTAAAATAGAAACTTGGAAACAAAACAGATTGTACAAACGAAATTGATGGAATAGAATGAAGAAAAACTAGTTAGAGGGTTCCTTATCCACACATGAACATAAGCATATAAATTGACTCCCAGTTGTGACTTCAACAAACGATGAATGACAATGCTCCAAGTTAATTAGGTTCGCTTAAACTAACTTTCAGATTTCCCTAGATTCATTGGATTGAATGGGATACGCATTACAACCAAATTATTCCTAATCAAAGTCCCTAACCATGGAATACGCATGATAGAGACATTCAACAAAGATCATTAAGTTCAACGGAAATCATAAACATCGACTAGGCATTCATAACTATGGAATACGCATGTTAATCCAGCCTAGGGTTTACTAAACACAATCGTGACTAGCGATCTTTACTACTCATGAATATAAGTTCATAACGATTAGGTGAAATTCCCTTATATCCTAGCATCAAGTTTAGACATGCAAATTAAGTGTCGACCCTCAACCCACATACATAAACAAGTTCTTAATCAAAACAGAAAAGTAACCCACATCTAAAGTTCATGAATTCATAACCGGAGTAAATCAAATCATAACCAACATATGTCCATGGCTTCAAATTCGCCTCTAACTAAAAAGAAATTAGTTTCACATGTTTAACATAATTGAATAACAAGTTAAATTAAACATGAAAACAGAAACAAGAAAAGAAAGAACAAATGGATGGAAAGTTAGCTACGGGGTTCATCTCCATACATGTTATACTTGCATACAAGATTGATTCTCAGTTGGTCTTTCGATAAATTATGAAACTCAACACTCCGGGTTAATTAGGTCCGCTTAAATTAACCGTCAAGTTTTCCTTAAGTTAATGAATTGGATGGGTTAGCGCAACGCAATTCACAACATTCTCCAAAAGTCCTTTACGTGAACAGCACAATAAAGATACAATCAAAGATCATTAAGCATTATGAAAACTATAAGTGTTGACGAGGCATTCGTTACTATGATGAGCATGAAACTCGTGCCAAGAATTCATTTAACGCGATTGTTTATAAGCAACCTCCACTACTTGTGAATATAAGTTCATAACGATTAGGTGAAACTCACTTATATTCTAGCGTCATATTCATGCATGAAAATTAAGCGCGCATTCTTAATAAACATACATAAATAAGTTATCAATCAAATGGTTAAACAAATTGAATCAACAACTTATGAAATTCCAACGAAAGTTAATCAATTCATAATGCAAACATAAACATAGTTTCGAATCACCCCCTAGCTAAAGGGGGTTTTTAGTTCCTCATAACTTTGAAATCAAAGAAACACCTAAACATTCCAACAACTCAAACTTGAATTGTATGAACGTTTAGGCACTCTTCTCTTCCATTCCTCATACGTACAAAACAAAGAGAATTGAATTTAAAACTTTGAAATCAAAGAAACACCTAAACATTCCAACAACTCAAACTTGAATTGTATGAACGTTTAGGCCCTCTTATCTTCCTCGTTGTTGTAGCACAAGGTCTAAGGTGAGGTTTGGGGGATTATGGAAATGGATGAGGAGTGGTGTAGAAGTGGAAGGGGAATGGAAAAATGGTGTTTGGATTATAAGGGGAGAGATGGGAAGCTCACGGCTAGGAAAGGGAGAATGTGTTTGTAATGTGTTGTGTATGAAATGAGATGATATTGAATGAATGAATGCAAGGGTATTTGAGATGATATTGAATGAATGAATGCAAGGGTATTTATAGGAGTAATGGAGGGAACATGACAGCTAGGAGGTGGGTGGAAATGTGGCTGCAAGTTTGGTGAATGATTATGAGTGAATGCATGTGAATGTGGCTAGGTTGGAAAGCTGGAAATCTGAAAATGCAAATGGGAATGCTGAAATGCAAAGGTGGCCACGGTTTTGAGTGTGTTTTGTGTTGGAAATGCATGTGAATGCATGTGAATGTTGTTTGTGTGAAGTGTGTGTGGGTTAAAGAGTGAATGGTGGTGTAATGATGAAGTGTGATGGCTGAAAATGTCAAGGGAAATGCATGTGATTGCACGGCAAAGAATTTCAGGATGCATGTGTGTTGGTGTGTTGTGTGATTGTTTTGTGGTTGAATGATTAAGTGGCTGAATTAAAGAATGGGAGTGCATGTGGCTTAGGTGGTGTAATGATGAAGTGGGAATTGAAATAATGTGGTTGGAAAGTGGAAGGGAAGGCACGGCACAAAGGGGGAAGTGTTGGAAATGCATGTGATGCATGCCGATGTTGTCTTTTGGTGCATGTGTGTGTTGAATGGTGTCCTTTAATTATGCACGGTTTAGGGCTGTTAAGGGGAGAGAAATGGGAGTGAATGTGGCTTAATGATGAAGGGGGAAAGCTTGGAAAGCATGTGGCAAGGTTGGTTGCATGATGATGATGCATGTGAGTTGAAATGCATATGTTTAAATGGTTGAAATGTGTAGATGATTATGAGTATGATAAGTGATAAGTGAATGATGAATTAAGTGATAAATGAATGATATGTTAAGTGATAAATGAATGATATGTGGTGAGTGATAAGTGAATGGTTTGATAAGTGAATGATATGATAAGTGAATGCTTATAATAAGTGAATGATATGATAAGTGAATGCTTTAAGTGTTTAAAATAGGGAACAAAGCCCTTCCTTGCATGGCAAGGAAGGGACACACAAGGAAACACACGACAATGTCCTAAGGTTGCAAGGAATGTTGTTTTTGTGTTCTAAAATGCGTAGGAGTCTTCAATGATGCTTAAACATGAGGTCTTTTAGGATTTAACTTTCCTACTTCAAGTCTTTAATTTCGTCCATCCTCTTGGCTCCAAGCATATGATATCCATTCCAATCTCTAATTTGCTCCAAAAGGCTCCAAAAGGCATCCTTTTGCATACCTTGCCCTTAGAACCTGAAAACACACAAAAGAAGCATAAAGGACTAAAATAACTAGAGAAACATAACGTAAATGCACGAGAACAAGCCATTTAAGTCGCATGAATATGCTCCTATCAGTCTTCCATTTCGAGCACATAGAAATCCGCTGGGAAGATCAAGTTATTCACTTGCACTAAAACATCTTCCAAGACTCCCCTTGGATAGGCATTAGATTTATCGGCCAATTGAATAATCACACCATCATTTTTCAATTCACCAAGGTTCATGGATGCATAAATAGAGTATGGCATGACATTAATTGAAGCTCCTAAGTCTAACATAGCATGTTCAAACTTAGTTTGGCCAATAATATAAGGAATTGTAAAGCTACCTGGATCTTTGCACTTTGGTGGTAACTTTCTTTGTAAAACAGCGGAAACATTTTCACTTACCCTAACCACCTCTTTATTCGAAGCCCTCTTCCTTGTGGTGCAAAGTTCCTTCAAGAATTTGGCATATTTGGGCACTTGCTTGATGGCATCTAGGAGCGGGATATTGACTTGAACTTTCCTAAACGTCTCAAGAATGTCTTTCTCATGCTTCTCCTTCTTTGCTTGCAAAAATCTGTGAGGAAAAGGAACATTGGGTGGAATGGGGTTAGAATTAATCGAATTTGAACCCAACTTACCTCTAGTGGCCGAATTGGATGAATTAGATGACTTGGGGTCTATACGTGGTTACGGTAAGGGTGTTGCTACCCTTGCCGTGGCCTTGCTTGACTCCTCCTCTTCCAATTGCAGCTTTTTATCTTCATTTGGACTTGTTGTGGATGGTTTTGGATTAATGCCAACTTTTTTTCCACTCCTCAAGGTGATTGCCATGGCAGATTCAAACCCTCCCTTTGGATTGATAATGGTTGAACTAGGGAGCTTGCCTTGGTCTCGGAATTGCCCTACAAACTCTACAATCTGCCCAATTTGCTTTTCCAAGTGGTTCACCCTTTTGTCTTGGTTTTGCATTGCTCTTTCTTGATTTTGCAATGCTTTGTTTTGATTCTTTTGCCCTTGAGACAAATTGGTAAGTAACTTAAGAAGTGTCTCATTGTCCAAAGACGTACCTTGATTGGTTTGGGCAGGTTGAGATTGGTTTGGATTGGAGTCGTATGGCTTGGTGTAGAACCTCGGGGGTTGTTGCCTAAAGCCTCCTTGTTGTTGAGGTTGTTGAGGCTCCCTCCACTTGAAGTTTAGATGGTCTCTCCAACCTGGATTGTATGTGTTGGAATATGGATTATTCCTTGGCTGATTTTGGCTTGGAAATCCAATGACATTTGCACTCTCCCATCCACCATTCTTAATCAATTGAGGGCACTTTTCCGAAGGGTGTCCTTGGATAGAACATACGCCACATACAATTGGTTCTTGTATCTTCATTCCTTCGGCCATCTGAGACACAATAGAAGTAAGATTAGCTAATTGAGTTTGAATGTCGGTTTGAGAACTTACCGCATGAATTTGTTGCCGTGGGGGGTCTCTTTGCCCAATTCCTTCATATTGTTGTGCATTTCGAGCACGGTTTGCAATTAGGGTCTTGGCTGCCATGGGAGTTTTATCCACCAACGCATCTCCTGCTGAAGCATCGAGCATTTTCCTTTCAATGGGAAGAAGGCCTTCATAGAAGTATTGAAGTAAAAGCTCATCCTTCATTTGATGTTGAGGACATGATGCAACAAGGGCTTTAAAACGCTCATAGTACGCCGGAAAAGACTCCCCTTGACTTTCTTGGATTCCGCTAATTTTCTTCCTCAAGAGAATGACTCTTGAAGTAGGGAAGAACTTCTCAAGAAACGCCCTCGTCATGCTCTCCCAAGAAGTGACCGTTCCGGGTGCTAATTCATATAACCAATCTTTGGCCTTCTCCAATAGTGAGAATGGAAAGGCCTTCATCTTCAAAATATTGCTATCAAGATTAATTGGAGTATGGTGCAACAAACTTGACTTCAATTCAAATTCATCGAACTCTTTTAAATGCTTGTTGGGATCCTCCATGGATAGTCCATGGAACTTTGGAATATGGTGCAACAAACTTGACTTCAATTCAAATTCATCGGTTTTATCTTGAGCCGCCCTTGGGTATTGGATGCATAATGGTGCGGCATTGTCCATTACCGAGGCGGAAAGCTCCTTGATTGTACGGTTGTCCGCTGCCATGGCTTGGACCTCTTCTTCCTCCCTTGCCGTGGGCTCCTCTTCCTCCTCAAAGTTAGAGGCCGAACTAGAACTTGATGGGTGAGGTTCTGAGTCCTTCCTCTTTCTTCTCAAAGTGCGCTCAAAATCGTCATCAAAATCCAAGATGTTTGCACAAATAGGTTGAGAACTACGAGTCATAAACTAGTACCTACAAACAAGAAAAGAAACAAGGTCAGTAGCTAAAACAAAAATATATGAAAAAGAAACAAAAAGAAACAACAGGGGATTAGCAAAGTTGCTAATCCCCGGCAACGGCGCCAAAAATTTGATGTGGTAAATAATAGCACTCAAATTAAATCCTCTTTTTGACAATTGTAGTATAAATATAAGTAGGGATCGTTCTAGGCCGGGGATTAGGAAGGATTGCTAATCTAATGAAAACCGACTCAAAGATACAAAAATATGCTTAAAAAAACACTTAAACAAACTCAAAGACTCTTAACTAAACCTATATGACTCAAAATAAACTCAAAAGACTCAAAACAACACAAAACAATCAAAAAGACTCAAACTAGACTCTAGGATTCAATTTGGACGAAAATAGAATTGGTTTTGACTCAAAATACTTAAAAACACTCTTTAGGACAGATTTGAAACAAGTAAGTAAAGGGAATTGGGTTTTGGACGAATTTAAGACAAAAATAAGTAACTAAAAGACTTAAATGCAATTTGGACGAATTTGAGAAAAACAATGAATGATTAGATAGCTAGACGATACTTTTCCACACATGATACATTCAAACACAAATTGATTTCCAGTTGCTTTTTCGATAAACCATGAACCTCAACACCCCAGATTAACCATGACATCACTAATTAACCCTCAGATTTTCCTTTAGTTATTGGATTGGATGACATCATACGACAACCCAAAGCATTCTTCAAAAGTTCCCTACATGACATCATAATAGAGATTCAATCAAAGATCATTACGTTCTATGAAAATCATAAGTATTGACAAAGCACTTGTAACTATGACATCATGATACTCATGCTAGGAATTTACTTAACATGATTGTGAAAACAACCTTAATTATTGTGAATATAAGTTTGTGAAGATTATGTGAAACTCCCTTATATTCTAGCACCAAATTCAAGCATGCAAATTAAGTAGGCCTCCCTAATCAACATTCAAGAATAAGTTATCCATCAAACGGTTAAGTAAATTGCATTCACAATTTATGAAATCACAATTGGACTTAATCAATTCATATCATAAATATAATCATGGTTTCAAAGCCTCCCCTAGCTAAATTTTAGCCTCTCATGTTCACAACAAAACAAAGGAAAATTGAATTAAACATTGAAAACAAAAGATAGATTACACCTAAAAACGTTCCAACACTCCAACTTGAATGCACAAACGTCTAAGGCTTCTTCTTCTTCTCTTCTTCCTTGCAAGGCTGCGACACAAGGGTCTAGGGATGATTTTGGATGGATTTTTGGGTTATGAATGGGTTTAGTTGGTAGGGTGGTGCGGCAAAGGTTGGGGATGGTGTATGGATGTTGGGTGAAGGTATGGAAGTAGGAGAATGGTGGAAAGATGGGTTGAAGGCTGCGGCAAAAGGGTTTGTTCATGTGAATGATGGCAGATTGTGTGGGTGAATGATTAGGGTAGAATAAGGGTGCGGCTTTGGTATTTATTTGAGAGAAAGAATCCTAAGGTTTTTTCCATAGTTTAGGAAAGGATTCAACCCCAAATCCATAAGGAAAAGGAGATATGAAATCAGAAATCAAAGGGAAAAAGGAAGGTAATTTGCGGCATCAATAGTATGAAAAGGAATGTGATTTAATGTTGAATTTAGGAAAGGATTTGGGATAGAAAAGGTATGTAAGGTGGGGCTGAGATTGGGGTGAAAAGGAATGTGGTTTTATGACATAGAATAGGAAACAAGGACTTCCCTTGCACGGCAAGGAAGGAAAACTCTATGGAATGCACGGCAAGGGTAATTAGGTTGCAAGGAAGGCTTGGTTTGTGTCCTAAAATGCATAGGAGTCTTCAATGTTGCTGAAACATAAGGTCTTTTAGGATTAGGAAAGGTTAAACCAAAATAGGAAACCTTGGCTTAACTTTCCTACTTCAAATAGGAAACCTTATTTGACTAGGAATCCTCTTGTGATTAGGAATCCTCACACCTTTAGGTCTTCAATTTCGTCCATTCCTTTTGCTCCAAGCATATGCTATCCATTCCAAGTCCAATTTTGCTCCAAAATGTTCCAAAATGCACCTTTTTGCTTCCTTAGCCATATGAACCTATAAATACACGAAAATAGCTTAAACTACTAAAATAACTATGAACTAACAACATAAATGCACGAAAACAAGCAAACTAAGTCGCCTAAATATGCTCCTATCAGTTGTTGAGGTTGTTGAGGCTCCCTCCACTTCATGTTTGGATGATTTCTCCATCCTGGATTGTAAGTGTTTACATATGGTTCATATTTGGGCTGATTTTGGCCTTGAAATCCCATGGCATGGGCACTTTCCCATCATCCATTCTCTATCAATTGAGGACATTGCTCAGAGAGGTGTCCTTGCATGGTGCACATGCCACATACACTTGCTTTTTGCACTTTGGATCCATCAACAACCTGTGACATAAGAGCAGTGAGGTTAGCTGATTGAGATTGAATTTCAGAAATTGCACTTACCTCATTCACTTGTGGTTGCTGTCGTGGGATGTCTTTTAGTCCAACTCCCTTGTATTGTTGTGCATTCAAGGCTTGGTTTGCAATTAAAGTCTTGGCATCAATTGTTTTTTTGTCAACCAAAGCTCCTCCCACCGATGCCTCTAGCATTTGTCTCTCAATTGGAAGAAGTCATCCTTAGAAATATTGAATTAGAAGTTCTTCTTTCATAGAAGTTCTTCTTTCATTTGATGTTGAGGGCATAATACAACTAGAGTCTGGAAACGCTCATAATACGCTGGAAATGACTCTCCTCAGTTTTGTTGAATGCCACTAATTTTCTTTCTCAAAAGAATGACTTTGAAGTGAGGAAGAATTTCTCTAAGAATGCTCTCTTCATGCTTTCCCAAGATGTGACAGTTCCAGGTGCTAATTCATAGAGCCAATCCTTAGTTTTTTTTTTTCCAAAAAAGAGAATGGAAAAGCTTTCATCTTCAAAATATTGCCATCCACGTTGATTGGGGTCATGCTTGAACAAACCACTTCAAATTCCTTCAAGTGCTTGTTTGGATTCTCCATGGACAGCCCATGGTACTTTGGAATGTGATGCAGTAAGCTAGACTTCAATTCGAACTCATCGGTATTTTCTTGAGGTACCCTAGGATATTGAATGCATAGGGGTATGGCATTGTCCAATCCCGATGCTGAAAGTTCCTTGATTGTTCAATTATCTGCTGCCATGTCTTGTTCTTCCTCTAATTTCGTTGCCGTGACCTCCTCTTCCTCTTCTATTTCTTGTTCTTCAAGCTCAGGTTCAGGGCTAGGTGGATTAGATTCTTGTTGATTCCTTGTCCTTCTCAAAGTCCGCTCAAAATCGTCGTCAAAGACCAAGATATTTGCACGAACATGTTGGGAACTTTGAGTCATAAACTAGTACCTAAAAACAAGAAAACAAAACAAAGTCAGAAGCTAAGATTAAAAGACAAGAAAAAGAAACAACGGGGGATTAGCAAAGTTGCTGATCCTCGGCAACGGCGCCAAAAATTTGATGTATTATAAACTAGCACACAAATTAAACCCTTTTGTTGACAATTGTAGTATATAAACTAGCACAAAAATTGCTGCTCGAAGAAGAGGAAGAAGACAAGGCCACGACAAGGAAGGAACAAACCTTGCTGCAACCTTCTAAAGCCCCTATGCCACTCAATTCAGGTAAGGTTGTTCCAAATTCAATTCTTTCTAGCCGTATTCCAATAAATGTACCTTTTCCTAGCACGTTTATGCAATCAAAGAAAGAAGAGAGTTAAAAAGACATCTTCGAAACCTTCAGAAAAGTACAAGTTAATATCCCGCTTCTTGATGCATTAAAGTAAGTACCGAAGTATGCTAAGTTTTTTAATAAGCTTTGTCCAACAAAGAAACGGATTCCAGAGAAGGAGGTGGTACATGTAAGTGAAAATGTCTCTGTAGCTTTGCAAAGAAAGCTGCCACCCAAATGCAAAGATCCAGGTAGTTTCACTATCCCTTGTGTTATTGGTAATACAAGGTTTAAACATGCTATGCTAGATTTAGGTTCTTCCATTAATGTCATGCCATATTCTGTTTATGCATCTATGAATCTAGGAGAGCTTAAAAATGATGGTGTCATTATTCAATTGGCTGATCGATCTAATGTATATCCGAAAGGAGTTTTGGAAGATGTTTTGGTGTAGGTAGACCATTTGATTTTTCCAGCAGATTTTTATGTGCTTGAGATGGAGGATTTAACCCACTCTACACCATTGCCAATCTTACTTGGAAAACCTTTCAGGAAAATAGCCCAAACCAAAATTGATGTGTCCAAAGGAGCATTAACTATGGAGTTTGATGGCGATATGATTAATTTTAACGTTTCTGAATTTGTTAAGTATCCTAATGATGTTCATTCTTGTTTTTCCGTTAATTTGATTGAAAATATAGGGCAGGAACATTCATCACCTATCAAGAAGGATGTATTTAGAACCACAATTGAAAAGGGAATTGGAGTGGATCACACAGGACAAGCCACTGCCCTTAAAGCACCCAAGGCCGAGAGCACCACCTCTAAAATTGTTGAGAGTGCTGCTACTTTTGAGTCTTCATCATAGTACATCGGTGAGCCACCTATTCCTATTCCAATTCCAATTCCCATTTCAACTAATAGGTTGTTACCTTCTTTGGTTCAGGTGCCCAATCGAATCCAAGCTAGTAGGAGAGTTTATATCAACTTTAGGAAGCTCAACGTCACAATCAAGAAGGATCACTATCCCCTTCCATTCATAGATCCAATGCATGGAATTTTTGAAGAGCATGTCGTGGAGGATGTACCCTCCATGCCATTGGTCCTAGTGAAGCTTAAATGGAGGTATCGTCCGGTTCGAAGACATTAAAGCAAGCGCTTCTTGGGAGGCAACCCATGTATTCAAATAAAGAGATAATGGAATTTCCGGCTCCTACAACCAGATTTGCTCTCTTTTACTCTTCTCTTTATTGTTTTTACTTTGCTATGATTGTCTTGTTTGCTAGTTATCTTTTGTTGCTTTCTTGTTTAAGTTTATTTTTGAAACATTGACGACAGTGTTTGGTTTAAGTGTTGGGGAGGGCAAACAGATTGCTTTTCATGACTTATTGTGTTTGGTTTATGTTTGGTTTAACTGTTTTAAAGTGTTTTATTGTGTGTCATATAACAAATTTTTTTTTAAAAAAAATATTCGAAAAAGTTTGAGAAAAACAAAAAAAAAAGTCGCATTTGTTACTTGTTTGTGTCTTAGGGTGCCTTCCAACACAATGATGAGGTTTGGTTTTTAATTGCATGACTGTTAAAGAAAGTTATAAACATGGGTGGTAGTTTGATATGCTCTTTGGTTAATACTTAGTTGTAGTTGTCATTTACGAATTCACATGTAATCACAAATAGAAAAAAAATTAGTTTTTGTAACATGCTTGAAGTAAGAAACTCAAACTAACGCTACAACCCTATGAGACTTAAGCCTATTCTTTGCTTGGAGAGTTATTAATCTGTGATATTGTTGTTTTCTAAAGTCGTTGCATGATCTCATTATTTCTTTACTTGGTTGCTACTTAGAATTTTTTTCATCATTTTAGTTCCAAATACTAGAACTCATGCCCGTTTCATTCAAAGCATAAAATTGATTGCATAACAAATAATAAGATGAAGTTGCTTAGTTACCACCAGAGCCAAAAAGCCTTATCCCTTGCATATATATAGTAGGTTTAACCCCTTTGAGCTTTGAGCCTTATTTAGCCTATTTTCTTTGTTAGCTTGCATTATCCATACCCCATACCTTTGTTCTTAAATAATAGTGAAACATGACTTATTGGGAATTCTGTTTGATCTACAATTTGCAGAAAAACAAGTGTGGGGGAAGAATTTGTTCTTTTGAATCCAGTGAAGTAGTGCATATGTTTTATGTTTCAAATAAAAAAAAAAGAAAAAAAAAAAAAGAAGAAAAACGTTGAAAAAAAAGAAAAGGAGAAAATGAAAAGAGGATGACGAGAAGTGAGAATGAGTTCATAAGTGTTGGTTGCTAAAGAAGGGTCCAAAAATATGAATCTGACCCTAAATTTGTACGAATCTCCCCTTTGTGTTTAAAGTTGGGTTCTGCAATCAAAAGTTGAATTCTAAGTGTTGATTTCATTACTTTACTTACTATCACTTTAAGAACCTTTGTTTATCCCTAACCTTTCTTTGTTAGCCAATACCTTAACCCCATTACAACCCTTAGACTTTTATCTTGATTGTTATATGTTTCAATATGTGGAGTTTGAAATTGGTATGAGCATATGGAATCCTTGGTTCTCGCTCCTAAGTAGTGGCATTCCGTTCATGAGATCATATACATGTTTGTATTAATAAAATTCAGCAAGTGCCATCTTTGTTATAACATATGCGAGTGCTAGTCTACATATTTACATCAATCTTTTCACATATACTTAGTTTAGGCAGTGTAGTCAGAAAATCTGTGTGAAAATAGAGAGTATATCTGGTGAGGAATTGAGTGAATTCTCTAAGGCATGTTTACTACTTCCAAATGTTGTTTTAATTGATTAAATGTGAGCTAGTGAGTGGTTATTGCGATTAAGTATAAACTCAAGAGTAAGGATGGCTAAAATCTATGTGAGTAGATTGGAAATCTATGAGGCAATTGTTGGAAGGTTCAGGTTTTGTTTTGTTTTCTTTGTTTTGCTCGGGGACTAGCAAAAGTTAAGTGTGGGGGAATTTCATAGGAGCGTATTTATGCAACTTTGTTATCTTATTTCTTTGCATTTACTTAGTTAATTTCCATTTATTTTGGTAATTTAAGTTATTTTCGTATTATTATAGGTCCATTGGTAAAGATGAAAATAAATAGCTAAATGGAGCAATTTGGAGCAGCTTTGGACTTGAATTGGATAACATGAGTGGATAGCATATGGGCTGAACATTTTTGGTGTTTAAATGGTGCTAGACATGTGCTAAAATCTGAGAAATTAAAGTTGAGGCTTGGAAGACAAGGAATTACACAAGAAATAGGAATCCTAATTGGAGAGGAACATTATCTTATCTTATCCTATCTTATCCAACATTATCTTATCTTATCTCCAGCTGCAAGGAGGAATCCTAATCACATTCCAACACTTTCTACCTGATTTTTAGAGTCCTAAAATAACTCAAAAACGCGAAAATCCTTTCCTCCTTGGATTCAGCCATTTCCCCCTAAATATATGAAATTCCTGCAGAGATTTAGGGTGTGCCATGCCCACCTTTCATCTATTGAAGTTGCTGGAATTTTCAGAGTTATTTCTCTCTTTGTTTTAAGTTTCAATGTTTATTTTAGATTGTTTTTCAGTTATGATGAACATGTGTAACTAAATTTCTTTTTAGCTAGAGGTGAATTCGAAGCCATGATCATATGTTTTATATAAATTGATTACATCCAGTTATTGTTCCATAAAACATGAATGCGGTTTACTTATCTTCTTTATAGAGAACTTATTCTTATATGTTTATTAAGGATGCACACTTAGTTTGCATGTAGGGATTTGATGCTAGAATATAAGGGAATTTCACCTAATCGTTATGAACTTATATTTGCAAGTAGTAAAAGTCACTAGTCATGATTGAGTTAAGTAAATTCTTATCATGCTTTTCGTAGTTATGAATGACTTGTCAATGCTTATGATTTTCACAGAACTTAATGATCTTTGAGATGTATCTCTATCATGCTTTTCATTATTAGGGAACTTGAGAAGAATAATTTGGTTGCGTCGCTGAGTCCAATTTAATGAACTAAGGAAAATCTGAGAATTAATTAGTGTTGTCTGCTGTTAATTTGGGGCATTGTCATTCATGGGTTATAGGAAGAATAACTGGAAATTGATTTGTATGCATATGTTTCATGTGTGGAGAAGAATCCTCTAACTATCCTCTAACCCATATTTCATTCAAAACTTAATTTACTTGCTGCCATTTACTTTTGTTCTCATTAAATTCGTCCAAAATCCCCCCAGTCATTGTTTAGATGTTAGTTTAACTTAGTTTTTAGTTTTACAAGCATAATTTGTGTCATCCCTTCTAATCCTCGGAATAGAACGATCCCTACTTACCCGTACTACAATTGCATAATTTATAAGGTTTAATTTGTGTGTTAGTTTCTACCACATCAATGATCTCATTGCCACATGTCCGAACAATGATGCTATTCACAGGGTCATTGATATCTTTCATGGAGCATGTCAACTTTAGTGTTGCTTTAATCCAAGGGATAAATGTAAACTGCACGACATTAGGGTAGAGTGGCCATTAGGGGTCACATGGTGAGTTACATTTGATGAAGGATGTAATGAACACGTAAAAGGATGATGTGATATGGAATTTTGTGGCTAAAGCTTTGATATTATTCTCATATTTTCTAGTGTGTGTAAAATGGTGCTGCTTAACTGGCATATTACAATTCTACTCTCGGCAAAGGTGGTTGTTGCTCACCCCTCACCCTTTTATTTTACAAATGAGTTATTTGGCAAGAGAGGTGCTAAATGAGCTAAGGTTGTGTTAGGCGAGGAATGTATGGGTTTCATTTATTTTTGTACACTTGTAAGTTTTTTTGGATTATTGGAATAAGAGAAGTTTGTTTTTCATTTTTTTTTTACTTTTACTCACACATCGGGCGTGGGGTTAATTTTTCCACTGACGCAGGGTCCGGGGCGTGACAAGGATGCTTTTAGACCATCTCCAAAAGAGATGTCAAATTTTAAATTTGAAAGCTAATGCAGCCTTTGATTTATTTATTTATTCATTTTTTATATTGTTCTCCACTTTAGACTATTATTTACTTTTCATAATTGTAATAAGTATCTTTAAAACCAAAAATAGATTTGAAGTTACTGTCAAATTTGACAGCAACTATCTTTGCTATCAATCCATATCATGCCACATAGGAATTGGCATTTTAGTTGGAAAACACTAATGCTGTTTTTCATTTTTTTTTTTTTTACACCATTATTGTTGATGTGGACTTTTTGACTCTTTCTTTAGAGATGCTCTTAGCTCACTGTTTTTTAAATTACATATCTCACAATATTCTACTCTAAGAAGAGGCGTGAAATGGGCCAAGCCACACTTATGGGTCTACAACAAGGTAGAAAATTCCACACATAAATATACCACATCCACCTCGCCATCCATGAAAGAAAAATATTCTCTCACATTTTAGTCAATACGTGGTTATTTAATTACGTTCATTAAATTTAAAGTTGTTGTAGTTCTAACTTTATTAGGAGTGTGATTGTGTAAACCTTAGTAGATTATGTGTAGGATTATGTGAGATTTCCTTGTTGTACTTATATTACTTGGAGAGCAAGATTTCTTGATAAGTCACATTCTGCATGCATTTTTATCTTCCTTATTTGGCGTCTTTGTGATTGTTTTGGATTAAACTAGTTGCATTTTACATTATTTGGTGTTAGTGTGCAGCCAAGTGTGAATTTGGATCACTGGGAAGGCACATGAAGTAAAAACATTCCAGAAAAGATGTGAAGTGTTAAGAAATGCAATTCGGCCATATTGGGTGATTCTAAACAAGGCAAAATCATTGAAGTCAGCTATGTGGTTCCAACATCAAAACATGCATTCACATGCATGTCTCAACCTTGGCCGTGTGTTCCCATATCATCCCATCACTTTATGCACTTCTAGCACCAAGTCAGATTGTGCATTCCACTACTTGTCCACCTCCCTTTTGCGCCAAAAACACCCATTTCCATCACTTAATTCATTTCAGCCATTTTGACACCAACAAACACAATCATTCCATTCCGTGCAGATTCCATGTTTTAACACCCAAAACATCCCTCACATGCATGACTCACAATCTGACCTTACACTCCATTATCTTTCTCCACTTCATCTTTGCAGAAATTCACATGCATTGTGATTAAACAAACCACTCCTTGCAACCATCATTTCAGAAATCCAACTCATCCCTTTATCCATGCCGTGTGCCTATTTCACCTTTCCAGAATTTGTACAAACAATTCACTTTTGGCAGATTCCACTCACTTGTTGCAGCAAGGGCACATGCATTTTGATTAAACAAACCACATCTTTGCAGACCTTGTCCATGCCGTGAGAACAACACCTCAGAAACCCATTCAAGTCCAGCTCATTTGATGCCATTCCATCACTTATGCACTGCCATCTGAGTTAAACATTTAAAAGATCCAATCTGATTGTGTAAGACACATTATTTTTCTATAAAACAAGGCTCACTTGACACAACAAAGGGTTCCGCAAGTTTTCTTCTTCAACCAGTCCATTACACACCCATAACCTCTCCCATTTCACTCCATTCTCTGTCCATTTTCTGTCCCAAGTGCAGAAACCATTCAACCAAGCCATTCTACCTTCATCCGCACCACATTTGGAGAAGCAACACCAAGGAACTCTTCAAGGACTTCAACATCAGTTTTGCTTCAAGGGTTTCTCCTTCTGAATCTTATGTTCACTCATGTTATTTATTTTTATGTTAAACCTTTGTAAACATGAAGTGTAACTAATCTTCCTCTAGGGATTCGATGTAACCTTGCAAAGTTTGCCATGTAATTAAGTTAGAATGCTCAGTTTGTCCATCTATTTCTTGTTTCATTTTCTGTTTTAATGGTGACTTAGTGTGTTGATTTTAATGTTTGATCATCATTTGAATTAATCACAAAGTTGTGTAGCCAAGATTAGAACACACATCATGCATAATCTTGGTAGATATGTGAATGAATGAAGGGAGTGTTTAGCACACATCCTGCCGAGTTATTCCCTTTGGTTTTATGAAAGTTTCTTGTACATTACATAATCTTGATTATGAACCAAAGTTGCCATCACAATCAGGTTCATGATTAGAGACATTTGATCAAATCCACACATCATATGGTTGATCATATCCAAGTGAAACAAACTCAAGAAATAGGTAGATGAATGAGTACAAACTAACTTGACAAACATGGACTTAGTTGAGCAATGGTGAAACCGAATCCCTAGCTTCATTTCCATTGATACTATCCTATTACATTAGTTGTTGATTCATTTATTTGTGTTTACTTCATTTTCTCATGCTTTCAAGTTACAACAACAAATCTGTCTATTTAGACTAGTTTGATTCATTTCCAAATCTGCCTAGTTTGTTTAGTTTGATTCATTTCTTAGAGTTCTTGCAAAACAAGTAGTTACATAGGTCCAATTAGTCCCTGCGGATTCGACACCCTTGCTTGTGCCATTATACTAAATATATTCTAGCATTAGGAAGGAATTATACATCAACAAAAAATGGCGCCGTTGCCGGGGACTGATTTCAGTCCCTTGTAATTGCTTGTTTGCTTGTTTGCTATTTTGATTAGTGTCAAGGTTCATAACTTGTCAAATTGATAACTGGAAGTTGATTTAAGTTGCATACATTTCATGTGTGGAAAAGAATCCCTTAGCCATTCCATTATCCATTGGTTTACATCAATTTGCTTTACAATCTGCTTTCGTTATAATCTGTCCATTTAATTGCATTTCGTCCAAATACAATTTCTCCCCATATTTTGTTAAGTTTTAGGCTTAGAATCTGTCTTATCTTGTGTTTTGAAGCATTTTGAGTCAAGCTCAAACCTAATTTTCGTCCAAAATTGAGTTTAGTGTCAAAACTGCCCAGTTTGTGTTTTTAGGCAGTTTTGAGAGTTTTTAGCTTGTTTTGAGTCTTGTGAATCTGTTTTGAGTCCCTTGAGTCCTTTCAAACGTTTTTAAGTTTATTTTTATTCATTTCATTGTTGTTTGCTAGTTGATTTTCATTCACACTTGCGTATTTTATTTCAGGTAGTATATGTCAAATAGACTTGTTGAGTTAGGCCAAAGAATTGAACGGTTAAAGGGCCACACTGTGGACAACTTTGTGCCATCAAGTTCATCCCTAATCCGTGAGGAAGAGGAAAGGACTTCACCTAGTTCAACAAGTAAAGGATCTGAGCAATTTGATTGGGAAAGAGAGGAAGAGATGGCGGGCAACCAAGATGAACTTAGAGCTTTGGAGGACTTTGCTCAACCAATCATACCAAATTCACCTTCATGCATCTTGCTGCCCACAGAAGCTAGAAACTATGATCTCAAATCTTCACATTTTCATATGTTTCCCTCATTTTATGGCTTACCTAATGAAGACCCTTTAGCTCATATTAAAGAATTTTACAATGTTGTGAGTGGTTTACCTTTGCAGGGAGTGAGTGAAGCGAATTTGAGGATGAGAGTGTTTCCTTACACCTTGAAAGATAAGGCCAAGAGTTGGTTGATGACTCTAACACCAGGTTCCCTCACCACATGGGATGTCGTGGCTAAGAAGTTCTTGGAGAAGTTCTTTTCCACTCAAAAGACAGCCACATTAAGGGGACAAATCTTCAACTTCAAACAAGATGATGGTGAACCTTTCAATGAGTGTTGGGAGCGTTTTAAAGGCCTCTTGTTGCAATGTCCACACCATGGGTTACCTTTTCACTTACAAATGCAAATTTTTTATGATGGACTAACCCAAAATTGTCAATCAACTGTGGATAATGCAGCAGGTGGAGCATTGAAGAAAAAGAATGCTCAAGAGTCATATAACATTTATGAGATGTTGGGGTCTAATGCTCAACACAAAGATTTAAGGGGTAAGAAAGTTGGAGTCTATGAAACAAGTTCTAATCATGAGCTTTTGTTGCAGGTAGCTAACCTAGAAAGGAAGCTTGAATCCGTGCTCAACATGGTGCCAAAAGCAAATGAAGTGTGTGCCATTTGCAACATACCAAGCCATCCCACTCACCAATGTCCATCTAGGGAAGCTTACCCCGAGTATGTTCAAGAACAAGTGAACCTCATGAATTCTTACAATCAAAGGCCAAGGAATGATGTGTATTCCAATACTTATAACCCAAATTGGAGAGATCATCCCAATCTTTCGTGGAAGAGCAACAACTTCCAAAATTTCCAACCAAAACCTGCCACTACCCTTGAGGATACGGTTAAGTTGTTAGCCCAAAACACCTTGCAATTCCAACATTCCACAAATAGCACTCTCCAACAACATTCAGCCGCCCTAACCAAAATGGAGACACAATTGGGGCAGATTGCAGATGCCTTGAACCAAAGAGAGGTTGGGAAGTTTCCAAGCCAACCCGTGATACTCCAAAGGAACCAAGAGCAAGCCAAAGCAATCACTACACTTAGAAGTGGTAAGGTTATTGATAATAGAGTTGGCAATGAAGTTACTAATGAATATGATCATGTGAATGCAGGTGTCACTCAAGGAGACAATGAGAAATCAATTGAGGAACCAAGCCATGCCACTTCCTCACTAGAAGCACCAAATCTTCACAAGGCCGAGAAACCATACACTCCACCAATACCATTCCCTGGAAGACTTGCCAAGAGCAAGCAGGATAAGTCATTCAAAGAAATTTTTGATATACTAAGCAAAGTGAATGTTAACTTACCTTTGCTTGATGTCATTAGGAACATGCTGGCATATGAGAAGTTCTTCAAGGAGTTAAACAGCTACAAAAGGAAGTATGGACCACATGAGAAGGTAGTGGTGTCTGAGAATGTGAGTGCAGTTTTGCAAAGAAAACTTCCACCAAAGCTCAAGGATCCAGGCAGTTTCTCTATCAACATCACCATAGGGGACAAGAAAGTAGAGAAGGCAATGCTTGATTTGGGTGCTAGCATCAACTTAATGCCTTATTCAGTGTACCTTCAACTAGGTTTGGGAGATTTGAAAGCCACCACCATTTCATTACAACTTGCAGACAGATCAGTTAAATATCCAAGAGGTATAGTAGAAGATATCCTAGTTCAAGTTGATAAACTAATATTGCCTGCAGATTTTGTAGTGTTGGACATGGAAGAAGCTCCTATACATGATCGTGAGTTGCCTATATTGCTTGGGAGACCGTTCATGGCCACGGCCAAGACCATCATTGATGTGCAAAATGGACTCTTCACTATGACAGTGTTAGGAGAGACAGTTCAATTCAAAGTGTTTGAATCTCTTGCTCATCCTTCTTCATCTCTTGATTGTTATGCCATTGATGTGCTTGATTCACTTGTATTCTCTAAGTCCTTGCAGGCACAATCGAATGACCCCTTACAAACTGTTTTGAGTCAATCTCAAGATGAGTTTGATGAAGAAGATGCACTCATGGAAGAAGTAGCTTCCTTGGAAGCATTGGCATTGTATCCTTTGAATGTTTCACCTATTGTAGAGCCTTTAGAATCATCAATGTCACATTTAACTCCTTCCACTGTTAAGGCACCAAAACTTGAACTTAAGCCACTCCCACCACATCTAAAATATGCATATCTAGCTGAATTTGAAACTCTTCCAATTATCATAGCTTCTGATCTCACCCCAATTGAAGAAGATGGGGCAAAGTCAACCCGTGAGCCACAAAGAAGACTTAACCCACACATGAAGGAAGTTGTTAGGAATGAGGTGTTGAAATTGTTAGATGTGGGGATCATATATCCCATCTCTGATAGCAAATGGGTGAGTGTCATTCAAGTGGTGCCTAAGAAGGTGGGAATCACAGTGATGAAGAATGAAAACAATGAGCTTGTACCCACAAAGCCCACGGCCAGTTGGCGTGTTTGCACCGATTACAGGAAGTTGAATTCTAGCACTAGAAAAGATTACTTTCCTATGCCTTTCATAGATCAAATGCTTGAGAGATTGGCAGGTTACTCACATTATTGTTTTCTGGATGGATACTCAGGTTATAAAAATTATAAGTGTTGACGAGGCATTCGTTACTATGATTGCATGAAACTTATGCCAAGAATTTGTTTAACGCGATTGTTTATAAGCAACCTCCACTACTTGTGAATATAAGTTCGTAACTATTAGGTGAAACTCACTTATATTCTAGCGTCATATTCATGCATGAAAATTAAGCGCGCATTCTCAATAAACATACATAAATAAGTTATCAATCAAACGGTTAAACAAATTGAATCCACAACTTATGAAACGCAATTAGAAGTAATCAAATCAAAATGCAAGCATAAACATATATTTCGAATTCCCCCCTAGCCAAGGGGGGTTTAGTTGAATTTAAACATTGGAATCAAAGAAACACCTAAACATTCCAACAACTCAAACTTGAATTGTATGAACGTTTAGGCACTCTTCTCTTCCATTCCTCATACGTACAAAACAAAGAGTATTGAAATTAAACATTGAAATCAAAGAAACACCTAAACATTCCAACAACTCAAACTTGAATTGTATGAACGTTTAGGCACTCTTCTCTTCCTCTTCGTTGTAGCACAAGGTCTAAGGATAGTTTGATGGTGTGAATGGTTTGGGGAGTGGTTGGAGTGGCTGCAATGGAGGAGAAAAGTGTTTTGGTGGCTGCAATGAGGGTGTGGAGAGGTTTTGACGAATTTCTGGAATATGGAAGAGTGAATGAATGAAATGTGTATGCAATGGATGCTTATTTATAGGTGAAATGGGGGGAACATGACAGCTAGGAGGGAATGTGGCTGCATGTTTGAATGATTAAAGGATGCATGTGGGTTGGAATTGCATGTGCAATGAATATGTGGCTGCATGTGCAAGGGGACAATCTGAAAATGCACGTGAAAGCATGTGTTGGCTGCAATGATGAAATGGATGGGAGTGCATGTGGCTTAATTAATTAAAGGGAGTGCATGTGCAATGTTTTAAAGGATGGAATGCATGTGAATATGATGGAAATCTGATGGGAGATGGAATGGGATGTTTTGCATGTGAATTAAAGAGTAAATGCATGTGAATTAAAGAGTGAATGCATGTGCAATGACAGCTAGGTTGAATATGCATGTGGAATGGCTGATTTATTTGAAGATGCATGTGTAATGAAGTGGAATGACAGCTAGGTTATGATGATGAATGCATGTGGCTGATTTAATTGAATAGGAAAGCATGTGGATTTAATGGTTTAAAGGGTGAATGCATGTGGATGCATGTGTTGATGAATGGGATTAGGAAAGGTTTAAATGTCCTAAAACTAAAGGGAACAAGGTTCCAACACTTTGGTCTTCAATTAGGTCTTCAATTTCGTCCAACACTTTGGCTCCAAGCATAAGCTATCCATCCTTAGTCCAAAAGTCTCCAAAATGCATCTTTTTGCTCCTTTAGCCCTTTGGACCTACAAACACACGAAAATAGCTTAAAGTACTAAAATAACTAAAGAAACATAACGTAAATGCACGAGAACAAGCCATTTAAGTCGCATGAATATGCTCCTATCAAATACCCCCACACTTATCTTTTGCTAGTCCTCGAGCAAAACAAAACAAAAGAAACCAAAAACAAAACAAAACGAACAAAACACAACCTATACCTTCCAACAATCGTCTCAGGGATTTCCAATGCACATGACAAGTTAAAAATCATTATTCCTACAGATTTTAGCCATCTTTACACTTAAGTACATTTTTAATCATAGTCACCACATACTAGTTCACAATTAAGCATTTAAAACCATGTTTTGAATGTAGTAACATGCCTTAGAGAATTCCCTCAATTCCTTACTAGATGTACTCTCGTTTTTCACACAGATTTTCTAACTTCACACCCTACACTAGTTATATGTGAGAAGATTGATGTAAACATGAAAACGAACACTCACATATATGTATCATAAAGAGAGCAATTTCTGGAGTTAATAAGCATGTTTAGGTATGATCTCATGAATGGAATGCTACTACTTAGAAGCGAGAACCAGTGACACCATAAGCTTATACCAAGTTCAAACTCCACAAATTGAAACACATAACAATCAAGATAGAAGTCAAAGGGTTGTAACGAGGCTAGGCAATTGGCTAACAATGAAAGGTGAAGGATAAGCAAACATTCTTAAAGCAATAGTGAGCAAAGTATTGAATTAGGTACTTAGAATTCCCTTTAGAACGCAGAAGTCAACTTTGAACACCCAAGGGGAAGTCACAAAACTTCGGGCCATATTCAACTTTTTGGGCCCTTTCTTCAACAATCACACTTGTGAGTCCATTCTCACTTATTTTCACTCTTTTTCTTTCTTTTCTTCTTCTTTTTCTCACATTTTTTTTTTCTTTTTCCCGTGCCTCCTTTAAGACTTAGGCACATACATACACACAAAAATCCCTTCCCCCACACTTATTTTCTGCAACATATTAATCAAAAGGAATTCATTATCCGTCATGCTTACTATGCTTCAAGAACAAGGGTACGGATGGTCCTAATCTAGGCTAGGTGAGGGGTGCTGTGGGTTAACAAAGAACATGGGCTAAACAAGGCTCAACGGGGTTAAAACTTACAACATATACGAAATATGGGAAGTAAGGCTATTTGGCTATGGTGGCAACTACACAACTTCATCTTGATATATGTTATGCAATTCAATGTCATGCTTTGAATGAAACGGATATAAGTTCTAGCATTTAGTTCTATCATGATACAATTGCATTCTAAGTAGCAACCAAGCAAGGATAATGAGATCATGCAACAACTTTAGAAAACAAAGAATCACAGAAAATAACTCTCCAAAGAAAGTAATGGCTCGAGTCTCACAGGGATGTAGCGTTATTATGAGTTTCTTCCTTCAAGCATGTTACAAAAACGAATTTTTCTTTTATGATTGCATGTGAAGTCATACATTATAACCATAACCAAGCATATACCAAGAGTAAATCAAACTTTCATCCATGTTTATAACTCTCTTTAACAGTCATGCAATTACAAACCAAATCCTTATCATTGTGTTGGAAGGTACCCTAAGACACAAACACACAAAAACGACTCAAAACACTCTTTTTAGGCTTTTTAAAACATGTTTTTCAACTTTTTATGTGATTTTCGAAGTTATAAAACAAAACATACTAAAAACACTCTAAGACAACTTAAAAACACCTTAAAACAGCAAGGAACAACATTTGAAGTAATGGGTGATAAAATCCCACGAATTTGCATTAAATATACTTAGTTACCCCCCCCACACTTAAATCAAACATTGTCCTCAATGTTTTAAGCATAGATTCACACAAAACATAAGTAAACTCACAAAAAGCACTTAAACATACTAAACATGGCAAAATGTAATTAACAAAGAGAAGAGTTTAGAGACGCAAATCTGGTTATAGAGTGTAAATTCCATCTTCTCCTTGGTAATTGCATTGAGGCTTTTGATCTTTGTGATTCCACAGGCTTACTCTTGAACTGGTTTCTGCCCATCGTTGATTTTCCTTTGTGCTACTTCTTGAACTGGGCAGCATGATGGTTCTTTTGGTCTCCCCCGAAGGTCTGAGCTTACCCCTTTGGTCTGTTTCTTTGTTCAATCTTTCCAATTCGTATTGAAAAGGGTTGGAGGATAACTCAGCCTAAGTTTGTCTCCACATGCTTCAATGTATCATTTTCACTTGCCTTACTCGCTCCCCTTTGCAGAAGTGGTCCCTTCTCTGGAAGTGTATCAACCGTTGAAGATGACTACTCGAGAGCAACGCTAGGTAAGCAATCAGGAATAGATTCCAGGCAGTTGGCTCCAGATCGGAAGACTGACTCCAAGTGCCGGCTGATTGCTTCTTTTACTTTGCCATGCGAGTAAGAACAAGGACAAAGAAAAAGACAGGGAAAGAGCATGATATGAGATACTTTTGCTTTTGACCTTGATGATATGAGATACCTTTGCTTTTGAAGAAGCGGTGAATGAATCAGCACACTTCAATCCGCCATTTCCTCCTGGGTCATCTGTACTCCAGGCATCTGGTATCATCTTTGGGGAAGAAGAAAGAATTGAGTATTTCGAAAGGCTTTGCTGGGAGTGCGCCCTCAGAGGTGAGGGAGAGTTGGGCATTTTCTTCAGGTTTGCCTTGCCATAAAAGACGAAGGTCGACATATATAGAAATAATATCAAGTGGTGGTACTGTTTTTTTACCCTTGTCGACAAACGTTTTGATCCCGCAAATCCGGCTTTTTGAAATAGTGGCGCCCCTTCGATTTCTGAACGACGCCTCTTCGATTTCTGAGCGGGCGCCCCTTCGATTTCTGAACGACGCCCCTTCTCTTTCTGAACGACACGTGGTAGTGCAGATGCGGCTTCTTTTGACAAAGCTGCACGCGTTTTCTGAAAAGCAGAGAAAGCGTCGCCGAACTTTGCGCTTGTCGGCTAAAGACGTGTAGTTGCGATGATGGCCTCCACGTGTTTTCAGCTTTGTCAGAAATCTTTTGACAAAGTTGAACGCGTCTTCTGAAAAGCCGAGAAAGCGTCGCCAAAATTACGCCGGAAATTCCGGCTTTTTGAATCCGTGGATGCGTCGCCTTGGCTTTTTTATTGAGCTATCGATCACCACAACAAACACACTCTGAAGATTTCCCATTCTTGAAAATCGACTCCGGCCCTTTGAAATTTAACTCCATCCCTTTTCTTTGAACACTTTTGAAAAATGGCAAACTCATCGAACCTTAGCTTGGAATTGAGCCTTAGCAGTGATACGGGCGCGCCGCGTCAAGGTAACGTATGGCGCCCTTCTTTCTTATCTTCTAACGGTCTTCTTACAGGTGAAGACTCCGTGATGCAGGACGCCACAACAGCTACAATAGTAGCTAGGAACCTCCTCACTCCAAAAGATAGTAGGCTGCTGTCAGGACGGTCTGATGAGTTGGCCGTTCAAGAGTCCCTCGCACTTAGTGTTCAGTGTGCGAGCTCTGTGTCCAACATGGGCCTACGCCTGCTTGCCCGCTCTCGTCAGGTGGAATCGTTGATGGCAGAGGTGGAAAGACTTAAGCAAGAGATCCAGCAGCTTAAGTACGAGAATAGAAGTTTGCATGTGCTTGCAAATAACTATTCGTCGGGGATGAAGAGGAAGCTTGATGAGCTGCAAGAATCTGAGGGTCGAATTCACAGTGACCGTCAAAGGTTTGCGTCTTATCTCCAGAGGCACCTTTTTCCTGGGTCATCCAGCGCTTGGCCAAGTATTGAGGCCTGGAATGCTCTAGCTCCGATGCCTCCCGCTCCGATGGCTTCCGCTCCGATGCCTCCCACTTCTATGCCTCCCGCTTCTATGCCTCCCGCTTCTGCGCCTTCCGCTTCTGCGCCTCGTAGTGGGGCTTCACGCAAACAACCTTTGTGAAGCTCCACCTTTCTCCATGTTTAGTATCTTTCTTTCATTTTTTTTTTATTTTTTTTTTATTTTTTTTTTTTAACATAAATAAAATCAAACGGCATGGAATTGGTCCTTGAATGGAAGGTGATACTTGAAGTGAACCGGCATTGGTTTGAATTCTAATGTAGGTGCGTGATTCATAAAAAACAACAAGTTAGTATAAAATGTAATGGAATTTGAAAAAAATGACTTACTTGTTTTGTCTGACAAGAACTCAATGACAAACACCACTCCTTTGAAAGTTTCAGGGATATTGGACTTGGCCAGATTGCATGTGATGGTTATGACTTGTCCAATGTCATCAAATTCAACTTCTTTGGGCATTGTTGTCTTAAGTATATCCTCTTTGATGAATTCATGAAATTCCCTACTTTGCACCTTTGGAAGGTCTTCCAAGATGTCTTTTTCACTTTCTTCTTCCTTGGAATTCATGAACCTGCAAGGAATAGGGATATTAGGTGGAATGGGGTTAGAACTAATTGGAACAACCTTACTTGAATTAGATGGCGTAGGAGCAATAAGTGCTTCCAGCAAAGGTGCTTCAAATTCTCCCTTCGGTTTTACAATGGTTGAACTAGGGAGTTTGCCTTGGTCGCAAAATTGTCCTACGAACTCCGCGATCTGCCCAATTTGCTTTTCCAAGTGGTCCAACCTTTTGTCTTCTTGTCGAGCCTCATTGTCTTGATTTTGTGAGCCCTGCACCAAACAAATTAATTCGTTAAGCTTTTGATTATAATCTACTGACGAACTTAAGTTTTGTTGGGCATATTGAATATGAGGTTGTGGTGGCTGCCAATATCCTCCTTGTTGAGCATTTTGAGGTTCCCACCACATAGAGTTTGAATGATCACTCCAATCCGAATTGTAAGTATTGGAAAACACGTTATTCCTTGATTGAAGATTCAATATATCAACTCTTTGCATTTGAGACCTTTCCATGAGCTGTGACAAAAGAAAAGCATTATCAAGTGCCATGTTGTTCTTCTCTAGTATTTGAATTCAACAAACAAAACACAAATCAAAAACTAAAACTAAAATACATAACAGAAACAAACAATCCAAGAGATTAGCAAATTTGCTAATCCCCGGCAACGGCGCCAAAATTTGATGCGTGATTTATACGCACACAAATTAAACCCTCTTTTTGTCAATTGTAGTATAAGTATAAGTAGGGATCGTTCTGGACCGGGGATTAGGAGGGATTGTTAATCACTTGGATTTGACTCAAAAACATAAAAACAAAGTTAAAAACTCAAAGGACTCAAAACAAGTTCAAAAGACTCAAAACTGCCTAAAAACACTAACTAGGCAGTTTCTGACCTTAACCCCAATGTTGGACGAATTTAGGATTATGGCTTGATTCAAACGTAAAATAACAATATAAAACACTATACTAGACTCAAAGAATGCAAAACTAAACTTTAAAACACTAAAACAAACCAAAAGACTCAAACATCACCCAAAACACTCAAAACAGCCTTAAAATCACTTTCTGGGCAGTTTTGAGCACTTTGGTGAATTTGGACGAATTTTGGGAAATAAATTGAATCAAAACACTTTAAAACATAAACTAAACAAAGTCTAAACACTAAAGAACAAGAAAGTAAAGGGGGGTTAGGTTTTGACGAATTTAAACTAAAAGAACAGATTGTAAGTAAAAGCAAAATGTAAATGTGAATGTGTGATAGAATTGAATGGAATGAAGGCTAGCTAAGGGGTTCATCTCCATACATGTTATACTTGCATAATAAAATGATTTCCAATTGCATTTCAATAAACTATGATACTCAACACCCCAAGTTAACCGTGATGCACTAATTAACCTTCAAATCTTCCTAACGTTATTGAATTGGATGATGCATGCGACAATTCAAAACATTCCCCACAAGTCCTCAACATGAATGCATAGAAGAGGTACAAGCAAGAATCATTACGCTCTATGAAAATTATAAGTGTTGACGAGGCATTCGTTACTATGATTGCATGAAACTTATGCCAAGAATTTGTTTAACGCGATTGTTTATAAGCAACCTCCACTACTTGTGAATATAAGTTCGTAACTATTAGGTGAAACTCACTTATATTCTAGCGTCATATTCATGCATGAAAATTAAGCGCGCATTCTCAATAAACATACATAAATAAGTTATCAATCAAACGGTTAAACAAATTGAATCCACAACTTATGAAACGCAATTAGAAGTAATCAAATCAAAATGCAAGCATAAACATATATTTCGAATTCCCCCCTAGCCAAGGGGGGTTTAGTTGAATTTAAACATTGGAATCAAAGAAACACCTAAACATTCCAACAACTCAAACTTGAATTGTATGAACGTTTAGGCACTCTTCTCTTCCATTCCTCATACGTACAAAACAAAGAGTATTGAAATTAAACATTGAAATCAAAGAAACACCTAAACATTCCAACAACTCAAACTTGAATTGTATGAACGTTTAGGCACTCTTCTCTTCCTCTTCGTTGTAGCACAAGGTCTAAGGATAGTTTGATGGTGTGAATGGTTTGGGGAGTGGTTGGAGTGGCTGCAATGGAGGAGAAAAGTGTTTTGGTGGCTGCAATGAGGGTGTGGAGAGGTTTTGACGAATTTCTGGAATATGGAAGAGTGAATGAATGAAATGTGTATGCAATGGATGCTTATTTATAGGTGAAATGGGGGGAACATGACAGCTAGGAGGGAATGTGGCTGCATGTTTGAATGATTAAAGGATGCATGTGGGTTGGAATTGCATGTGCAATGAATATGTGGCTGCATGTGCAAGGGGACAATCTGAAAATGCACGTGAAAGCATGTGTTGGCTGCAATGATGAAATGGATGGGAGTGCATGTGGCTTAATTAATTAAAGGGAGTGCATGTGCAATGTTTTAAAGGATGGAATGCATGTGAATATGATGGAAATCTGATGGGAGATGGAATGGGATGTTTTGCATGTGAATTAAAGAGTAAATGCATGTGAATTAAAGAGTGAATGCATGTGCAATGACAGCTAGGTTGAATATGCATGTGGAATGGCTGATTTATTTGAAGATGCATGTGTAATGAAGTGGAATGACAGCTAGGTTATGATGATGAATGCATGTGGCTGATTTAATTGAATAGGAAAGCATGTGGATTTAATGGTTTAAAGGGTGAATGCATGTGGATGCATGTGTTGATGAATGGGATTAGGAAAGGTTTAAATGTCCTAAAACTAAAGGGAACAAGGTTCCAACACTTTGGTCTTCAATTAGGTCTTCAATTTCGTCCAACACTTTGGCTCCAAGCATAAGCTATCCATCCTTAGTCCAAAAGTCTCCAAAATGCATCTTTTTGCTCCTTTAGCCCTTTGGACCTACAAACACACGAAAATAGCTTAAAGTACTAAAATAACTAAAGAAACATAACGTAAATGCACGAGAACAAGCCATTTAAGTCGCATGAATATGCTCCTATCAATGTGTTTGATTCACTTGTATTCTCTAAATTCTTACAGGCACAATCGAATGAACCATTGCAGACTATTTTGAGTCAATCTCAAGATGAGTTTGATAAGGAAGATGCACTCATGGAAGAAGTAGCTGCTTTGGAAGCATTAGCATTGTATCCTTTGAATGTTTCACCTATTGTAGAGCCTTTAGAATCATCAATGTCACATTTAACTCCTTCCACTGTTAAGGCACCAAAACTTGAACTTAAGCCACTCCCACCACATCTAAAATATGCATATCTAGCTTAATTTGAAACTCTTCCAATTATCATAGCTTCTGATCTCACCCCAATTGAAGAAGATAAACTAATTAGGGTGTTAAAAGAGTTCAAATCAGTTTTTGGTTGGTCTATTGCAGATATCAAGGGAATAAGCCCTACCATGTGCATGCATAGGATTCTCTTGGAGGAAGGGGCAAAGTCAACCCGTGAGCCACAAAGAAGACTTAACCCACACATGAAGGAAGTTGTTAGGAATGAGGTGTTGAAATTGTTAGATGTGGGGATCATATATCCCATCTCTGATAGCAAATGGGTGAGTGCCATTCAAGTGGTGCCTAAGAAGGTGGGAATCACAGTGATGAAGAATGAAAACAATGAGCTTGTGCCCACAAAGCCCACGACCAGTTGGCGTGTTTGCACCGATTACAGGAAGTTGAATTCTAGCACTAGAAAAGATTACTTTCCTATGCCTTTCATAGATCAAATGCTTGAGAGATTGGTAGGTTACTCACATTATTGTTTTCTGGATGGATACTCAGGTTACAATCAAATTGCAATCGCTCCGGAGGATCAAGAGAAAACAACCTTTACTTGCCCCTTTGGCACATTTGCATACAGGAGAATGCCTTTTGGACTTTGCAATGCTCCAGCAACATTCCAAAGATGCATGTTGGCCATCTTTTCTGACATGGTAGAAAGGTTCATTGAGGTATTTATGGATGATTTCTCAGTGTTTGGTTCCTCTTTTGATGAATGTCTTAACCATCTCTCCTTAGTACTTCAAAGATGTCAGGAAACAAATTTGGTTCTCAATTGGGAAAAGTGCCAATTTATGGTGAAACAAGGAATTGTGTTGGGACATGTAATCTCTAGCAAAGGAATGGAGGTGGACAAAGCCAAAATTGACGTCATCACCAATATGGTAGCCCCCACCACTGTGAAGGGAGTAAGAAGTTTTTTGGGCCATGCAGGTTTTTATCGTCGTTTCATTAAGAACTTTTCAATGATCACTCGTCCATTATGCAATCTGTTAGCTAAAGATGTTGTATTTCATTTTGAGAAGGCTTGTATGGATGCATTCAATACTTTGAAATATGAACTAACCTCGGCCCCTATTATTATGGCACCAGATTGGTCGTTACCTTTTGAATTAATGTGTGATGCCTCTGACTATGCTCTTGGTGCAGTTTTAGGGCAAAGGGTGAACAAGCTTCCACATGTGATCTACTATGCAAGCAGGACTCTGCATGATGCCCAACTTAACTATTCCACAACTGAAAAGGAGTTGCTTGCTGTTGTTTTTGCCTTAGAAAAGTTTAGGTCATATCTTGTGGGATCTAAAGTTATTGTGTTTTCTGATCATGCAGCCCTTAGGTACTTGATGACAAAGAAGGATGCTAAACCACGCTTGATTAGATGGATACTCTTACTACAAGAGTTTGACTTGGAAATTCGAGATAAGAAGGGCAGTGATAATGTTGTGGCCGACCATTTGTCTAGGCTTAATGACAACCATGGAGTTGGACAACCTTTGCCCCTAAATGAATCATTTCCAGATGAACAACTCCTTGTTGTTCAAGAACAAGAACCATGGTATGCGGATTTTGTTAATTATCTTGCTTGTGGTATAATGAGAAATGACCTTTCTTTTCAGGAAAGAAAGAAGTTCCTTGCCATGGTAAAGCACTACGTTTGGGACGAACCATATTTGTTTAAATATTGCCCTGATCAAATCATTAGGAGATGTGTCCCAGAGAGTGAGCAACAAAGCATCCTAACATTTAGCCATACATTGGCATGTGGAGGCCATTTTGGTGCCAAAAAGACATCTCTAAAGGTTTTACAATCTGGTTTCTTTTGGCCTAGTTTATTCAAAGATGCTTTTGATTTTTGCTCTAAGTGTGATAGGTGCCAGAAAATGGGGAACATTAGCCGAAGAAATGAGATGCCATTGAACAACATTTTGGTGGTGGAACTCTTTGATGTTTGGGGAATCGATTTCATGGGACCATTTCCATCCTCTTTTGGCTACTTATACATATTAGTGGCAGTGGATTACGTATCCAAATGGGTTGAAGCCATTGCTACAAGAACTAATGATCATAAGGTTGTGTTGAATTTTCTTAAAGATGTGATTTTTTGTAGGTTTGGAACCCCAAGAGCTATTATTAGTGATGGTGGCAGCCATTTTTGCAACAAACCTTTTGAATCCTTGATGAAGAAGTACAACACCAACCACAAAGTGGCAACCCCGTACCATCCTCAAACCTCAGGACAAGTGGAGATTAGCAATAGGGAGATCAAGAACATTTTGATGAAGACTGTGAGCCCTACAAGGAAGGATTGGTCATTGAGGTTAAATGATGCACTATGGGCATATAGAACAGCATACAAGACCCCCATTGGCATGAGTCCTTATCGCCTTGTGTTTGGGAAAGCTTGTCATTTGCCAATGGAGCTTGAACATCGTGCATATTGGGCCATCAAGAAGTTCAACTTTGATTACAAGGATGCTGGAGTAGCAAGGAAGCTCCAACTTAATGAGTTAGAAGAGCTTAGAAATGAGGCATATGAGAATGCCAAAATCTACAAGGAACGGACTAAGCTCTATCATGACAAGGCCATCCTAAGGAAGGAGTTTCACCAAGGTATGAAGGTACTTTTGTATGACTCACGTTTGAGACTTTTTCCAGGAAAACTGAAGTCTAGGTGGGTGGGACCATTCAAAGTGCTGCAAACATTTCCCCATGGAGCTGTGGAGATAGAGAACATGAAGAATGGCACTTCTTTTAAAGTCAACGGGCAGCGATTGAAACCATACTTGGATAAAGTGGAGGAAGAGCTAGTGTATCAAGTCGTAGATGTTCTTGAATTTACAACACCATGAACAAGCTACCATGTCTTGCCTAGACATTAAATAAAGCGCTTGCTAGGAGGCAACCTAGTGTGGTTTGTGTTCTTTCCTTATTTTGTGTTTATGTTATTACCATTCCATATTCTTTGCCTAATTGCATTGCATACGATTTTAAACATCGAGGACAATGTTTAGGTTAGGTTTGGGTGTGGATGGAAGTTTTTTGTTTTTTTTTTTTGTGTGTTATGTTTGTTTGAGGTGTTAGTTTCGGTTAAGAGTGTTTTTGCATGCTAATACGAATGTATATGAGGACTATGTTTGGAAACAAACGATTAGGTTGCTATGGAAAAGAGTTGCATCTTGTTGTCATTTATAAAGCTATAACTCTTGAAATTATGATGATAGAGGTACCATACTCAAATTCTGGAAGAAGAATAGTGGAGACTACCCTAGTGAGTTATTTTGAGCCTAATTGCTTCTTTGAGAGGGTTTAAAGTGTTTCTACTCCTATCTTTTTCTTTCAATTTCACTTTAAATGATCTCATTACTTCTATTTTGATTGGATACTAAGAATTACTCTCTTTGCAGATACCATGTGTTTAGTATCATTCATGAATGAACTCAATGAGACGATGTTAGGCTATGCATGTTTTAACTACTAAAAGGCTTAAATCTCATCCCTTTATGTGCTCCATTCACCCTTGTTGCAGCCAAACACGCTAGCCCAATTCTTTCATCACTCACACCATACTCTACCCATTCTAGCCCATTACAAGCCATACCTTATAGTTGGGGAATACCAAGGTGATGAAGACTAAAGGTAAATTGAGCTTAGAACAAGATTGTGGCATGTACCGAGGGCACCTATGTTGAAGATGTTTTTTTTTTTTAAAAAAAAAAAAGGTTATAAAAAAAAAAAAAAGAAGAGAATTAAAATGGATACAAGTTCCAAATCTCCTCATTATAAGACATAGGGTCTGGATGCCAAAAACAAAGAAGAAAGAAAACAAATGCAAGTGAAGAGCATGATCCTCAAGAACACTTTGGTATGCCCCAAGCTCTAGTACTTCATATCACTTCTTTCGTAACCTATAACCTAAGCCTTACATTACAATCTTGAGAAAGACCTAGCTGATCATTGAGGATGTATTCATGGGTGATGGTAAGTGTTTGTGTTATCTATATTCTTAGCATTTGATTCATTTCATGAGTTCTACTCAGAAATTGTGCTTCCATTTCAGATTTCATATGTGAGAATTTTGATTCCCTTTACATAATTTCGCTCATATATACTTGTGGTGAGACTAAAACCTTAGGGTCTGAGTAAGAACTTGAGTGGAATCTGTGAGGAGTAGAGTTGAGTCGAATTCTATCTTAAGCATTTGGGTATGGTGACCTTGAAGTTGTATGACATGGAGAAATATCTTTATACGTTACAATTGATACGATTCTTTGAAGTGGCAAACTTTTGAGTTTGAATGTATAACAAGGCTATCATTGGTTCTTATTAGTTTGTTTAAAGCATGTTTTAACCAAGTTGTTTGCAGATTTTGTAAATGTTTGTGGGTGTCATCACTGTAAACCCTCAGGAGACACAACTCCTCCAACTAGGGACACCTAGAGGTTCAAAGGCTTGTTGCACATGCTCAGTGCAATCGTTTAGCCAGCGAAAGTGGTTTAGTTAGATGTTTGTGTTTTGTGTGTTTTAGTTTTAAGTTTGCTCGAGGACTAGCAAAAACCAGGTTTGGGGGTATTTGATAAGTCACATTCTGCATGCATTTTTATCTTCCTTATTTGGCGTCTTTGTGATTGTTTTGGATTAAACTAGTTGCATTTTACATTATTTGGTGTTAGTGTGCAACCAAGTGTGAATTTGGATCACTGGGAAGGCACATGAAGTAAAAACATTCCAGAAAAGATGTGAAGTGTTAAGAAATGCAATTCGGCCATATTGGGTGATTCTAAACAAGGCAAAATCATTGAAGTCAGCTATGTGGTTCCAACATCAAAACATGCATTCACATGCATGTCTCAACCTTGGCCGTGTGTTCCCATATCATCCCATCACTTTATGCACTTCTATTACCAAGTCAGATTGTGCATTCCACTACTTGTCCACCTCCCTTTTGCGCCAAAAACACCCATTTCCATCACTTAATTCATTTCAGCCATTTTGACACCAACAAACACAATCATTCCATTCCGTGCAGATTCCATGTTTTAACACCCAAAACATCCCTCACATGCATGACTCACAATCTGACCTTACACTCCATTATCTTTCTCCACTTCATCTTTGCAGAAATTCACATGCATTGTGATTAAACAAACCACTCCTTGCAACCATCATTTCAGAAATCCAACTCATCCCTTTATCCATGCCGTGTGCCTATTTCACCTTTCCAGAATTTGTACAAACAATTCACTTTTGGCAGATTCCACTCACTTGTTGCAGCAAGGGCACATGCATTTTGATTAAACAAACCACATCTTTGCAGACCTTGTCCATGCCGTGAGAACAACACCTCAGAAACCCATTCAAGTCCAGCTCATTTGATGCCATTCCATCACTTATGCACTGCCATCTGAGTTAAACATTTAAAAGATCCAATCTGATTGTGTAAGACACATTATTTTTCTATAAAACAAGGCTCACTTGACACAACAAAGGGTTCCGCAAGTTTTCTTCTTCAACCAGTCCATTACACACCCATAACCTCTCCCATTTCACTCCATTCTCTGTCCATTTTCTGTCCCAAGGGCAGAAACCATTCAACCAAGCCATTCTACCTTCATCCGCACCACATTTGGAGAAGCAACACCAAGGAACTCTTCAAGGACTTCAACATCAGTTTTGCTTCAAGGGTTTCTCCTTCTTAATCTTATGTTCACTCATGTTATTTATTTTTATGTTAAACCTTTGTAAACATGAAGTGTAACTAATCTTCCTCTAGGGATTCGATGTAACCTTGCAAAGTTTGCCATGTAATTAAGTTAGAATGCTCAGTTTGTCCATCTATTTCTTGTTTCATTCTCCGATTTAATGGTGACTTAGTGTGTTGATTTTAATGTTTGATCATCATTTGAATTAATCACAAAGTTGTGTAGCCAAGATTAGAACACACATCATGCATAATCTTGGTAGATATGTGAATGAATGAAGGGAGTGTTTAGCACACATCCTGCCGAGTTATTCCCTTTGGTTTTATGAAAGTTTCTTGTACATTACATAATCTTGATTATGAACCAAAGTTGCACATCACAATTAGGTTCATGATTAGAGACATTTGATCAAATCCACACATCATATGGTTGATCATATCCAAGTGAAACAAACTCAAGAAATAGGTAGATGAATGAGTACAAACTAACTTGACAAACATGGACTTAGTTGAGCAATGGTGAAACCGAATCCCTAGCTTCATTTCCATTGATACTATCCTATTACATTAGTTGTTGATTCATTTATTTGTGTTTACTTCATTTTCTCATGCTTTCAAGTTACAACAACAAATCTGTCTATTTAGACTAGTTTGATTCATTTCCAAATCTGCCTAGTTTGTTTAGTTTGATTCATTTCTTAGAGTTCTTGCAAAACAAGTAGTTACATAGGTCCAATTAGTCCCTGCGGATTCGACACCCTTGCTTGTGCCATTATACTAAATATATTCTAGCATTAGGAAGGAATTATACATCAACATTTCTCTTCCTTATCATTGTAAATAAAGGCCCAAAGGGATGAGAAATCACACTACAGACCAATCATTCATCTTCAAGAATAAAGGCAAAGCTCAAACCAATCAAGCTTCTACCGATCTTGGTATGTGTTGCCATTGTGGTTCCGAAGATTATAGGTCCCACATTTGCCCAACTTCTTCTCAAGCCATTACTAATATCTTTCACGTTGTAAGAAGAGTGAGACAAATTTTGCTCGAGGGGATAACCTCGAAGATACCACCATGGAGATGCCTGGCCTCCAAGAGGCATTTGTTCCCATGAAAGATTATTGTCTGTGCCAGCCAAATATGAGTCCAAAGGGGTGAGCTTCAAAAGCCTTGGGGCTAGTATCTTGTTTCCGGCCCAACTGCTAAATCCAATCTTGGTATTTCCATCTTTGTCAGTGAACAGAGTGCAAATTAGTACCAAATATGTATCAGTGGTGCCTAACACCAACTTCCCATCATAAGTTACATCAATAAGCGTAATGGGAGGATCGAGACCCGGAAAAGCAGTTTTTGCTTGCCTCATGGAGGTCTTGGAATACAACCTTATCCATCTTTCCAAACCCCCAACAACAATGGAGCCGACTTTAGTGGTAGAAAATTATTGAAAATTGGTCCCTCGAGAAAACTAATGCCCTTGGGTCCAATGAAGGACCGGGGAATTCACATTAGCAATGTTCTGGACCATTCCAGCATGGTCATGCATATCCCATTTACAAAGCATGTTATCATCCAAACCCAAAAAGGTCGATTCAGAAAGATCTAATTGTGACCCTTTTGTGTCATTAATGATATCCCTCATTGTAATATATGTTCCATCCTTTTGAAACTTCCATTCTGAGACAATCTTGCCCATCTCAATGTCGAGCTGTTGAAGCCCATTAGATTGAGGCCTACCTTCCTTTGATAGACTCATAAGTAGCATATTAGT